>NC_092337.1:198430000-199930000 GCF_046630445.1 Rutidosis leptorrhynchoides
ATCAAGAAAATATATTCTTGATATGTTTATAGATTAGGTAGAATGTAGGAGTCGTGTAACATGGCACATGATGACGTTATCATCTGTGAATCATCACATTCCATTTAGAAACTCAGCATGACTTACTGTAATATAATCACGTTGATCAAGTGTCATTATATTATACTAACTCATGCATCAATTTCCAACATTTCTTCAATAACATTCATATTTTAAGCTCAAAAGTTTACAGAATATAGAAACTAACAGTTTCTATACGATGTAACACTGATAGCACAAAGATATTAATGATTTCAGATAAGAATAGTTATGAAAATATCTTCAGAAATATGGAGGATATTTATAATGAAAGATACGATGATATCTTGGAATTTCTAATATCGAAGGATGGTGAAGAAAATTTGTCCGCAAGAGTTTGGAGTCAGAAGCAAGGTATTCACTAAAGATTTTAGCAGGCATTGAATCATTTGGATTCTTTGAAGTCAAACTTATTCTTTGTGATTTGTCCACGGCTTTATTCATAGTTTCGTATAATCTGCTTTTCGGTACTAAATTTTTTTTCTCTTGAATGTTTCCAATATAATGATACAAAGGAAGCACGAAGAGGTATATAATTTCGGACGAGAATATTTATGAAAATATCTTCAGAAATATCAAAGATATTGATGATGATATTTTGGAATTTCTAAGTTCGATGGTTGATGGAGAAAGATTTTCCGCAAGATTTTAACATGAATTCGGAGCAAGATATTCTCTAAAGATTTCAACGGATCCAGAATTATCTGGATTCTTTGAATTTAGGGTATGGTCCTTGTATTTGTCCTTGGTCTCCTTTATGGTTAACTCTATCCATTTTCCAGTTCCAACATTTCTGAGCTTTTCCAACATATTATTCTTTATCATCAAACTTTCGACGGTTAAGGTCGTGTACAGTTTTTGCTGCTGTATTCAGCTTTTTCATAATTTGTGGTATTGATTTGTAGACTGAGTGCTTTTCAGAATTTTAGAATGAAAGATCATAATTCTAAGAGATAAATGTTGTACATATAACTATTGATGTAAATATGCTGTGATTTTTTCAAGGTACTGATTGCTGATTCTCGGTATTTGGTACGACAATTCTCGTTATCAGATGCAGATGAGTAGATGATAGGATTTCAATGAATATAATAACTTTTCATAAGGTCAAAGATCAATGATGTTGCTGGTAAATTTGCTGCTAATGTAGTGAGATATAAACAGTTTTCTGGTATTAATGACAAAAGGCAACTTTTATATCAGGGTTATAATAAGGTTGTTTCGAACGAAAAATTGAAGTTGACTTGTTGGAGCTGTGACAAAATTGGCTAATTTGAAGAGAGATTGTAAAGTTGCTTTCGGTAATAATAATGCCAAGGAGTTAGCACAGATACGTGTTAAATGTTTACTCAGGTTCCAAGTGTTTTCAGGTGCATAACTATATGCATCAATCTTCTCTTCCGTAGATGAAGTGCAGTAGGTTCATTCTCTCGATTGAGATGTTTTCAAGAATTACGAAAGATTTGAACGTAGATTGTAATCGTCAAGATACAAATGAGGTTTAAAATGAAATCAAGTGGCAAACTTGAAGAATTGTTTAGTTTCATATGTTATAATCAATATTTTAATTCATTTTAATTGTCCAATATTATTAGTCCACAGTCGATAGTCCACAGTTAACAATTCAATAATTCATATATAGTTTAATCTATAATATTCGAATTAATCAATATGTATCGTGACCCGTGTACATGTCTCAGACTCGATCACAACTCAAAGTATATATATTATTGTAGAATCAACCTCAACCCTATATAGAGAACTCGATCATTACTGCATATAGAGTGTCTATGGTGATTCCAAATAATATATATAGATGCGTCGATATGATATGTCAAAACCTTGTATACGTGTCCCGATATTTAAAGTGCGTAAAATAAATA
Source organism: Rutidosis leptorrhynchoides (assembly GCF_046630445.1). NCBI lineage: Eukaryota > Viridiplantae > Streptophyta > Magnoliopsida > Asterales > Asteraceae > Rutidosis > Rutidosis leptorrhynchoides. Next base: position 198,431,962 of record NC_092337.1, read on the forward strand.
ACATAAAATTAAATAACGATAAATAAAGTGCATAAAGTAAATAACAGAAATTTAATGACGATAAATAACATTGCGAGAATGTAAATTGCGATAAAATAAATTGCGATAAATAAAATGTAATCAGTTAGCTAGGAACAGTTAGCTAGAATTTTGTTAGCGTGGATTCTTAACAAAATTTCTCATAGTTAATTTGTTTGTTTCTAACAAATTTTATTTTATCCAATGTTTTCTTCATTATGCCACTTGTCGGATTCTGATAGGTCAAAATCCAAATATGAAATTGAATGAAAATGATTATTCTGTGATGAACGGATTCGTATAGATGTGGTTGCAAGTAGGATAGTAAATGACTGTTGAATCAGATTCGAAGAATGTACAGTGTAATTTATTAATGCGAAATCTAAATATTCCTCGGGTATTACCTACCCGTTAAAATATTTTCGCCATTAACAGTTTGTACAATAAAAATTTTAATTACAATCTTTATGAAAACATATATACATATATATTTTCTTCAGACGTAATTATGGATTTAATGAGTCAATGTGATATTAAACTCATCAGATTTAAGGCTAGAACTAGAGTACATAATCTCTAAAATATTAGAGATTACATAATCATCATGAAGGACGAAGATAGTTTATGTAGAACGATTCGTAAAACGATTCGTAGAACGATGATTATGCTTGAGGTATAGATTGCGAAGTTGATACGTGTGATGATGTTGTTGTTGTTGGTACTCCTTGGTATCCATGGTGCGTATGATGTTGATGTTCGAGGTATAGATTAAGATGTTGAGGTGTGGGATGCGGATGTTGATGTTGGTGGTGGTGATGGTACTGTTGACATTGGTGGTGGTACTGGTTATGCTGTTGGTGCTGCTGCTGGTGTTTGTAACCTTCGCACCATATTCTCTAAAGCCACTACCCGAGCGCGAAGCTCGTTGACTTCTTCTATTACACCGGGGTGATTTTAGGTTCGGACTAGCGGATAAATATAATCTAGAATTTGGTATAGTATATAATCGTGGCGAGATACTCTGGAAATGAGAGAAAAGATGGTGTTTCAAATAGGTTCACCGGTAAGTGCTTCAGGTTCTTCGCCAATAGGGCAATGTGGCGGATGGAAAGGATCACCTTCTTCTTGTCTCCAATGATTGAGGAGGCTACGAACCCATCCCCAATTCATCCAGAATAGATGATGACTGATTGGTTGATCCATTCCGGTCACACTGCTTTCAGAGCTTGAGTGGGATTCCATTTCGGAATCCGAGTGACTTGAACTAATGACGAATTCTATTTCGTACAATTGAATAAAGAATTTTTAAATATGAAATGATTTTCTGGCTAACGGATGGTATTCTTAATTACATAGAATATCCACATATATAAAACAAAAGGTTTCGTAGATTACGGAGGAATTTACGGGATACGCCAGGTAAGGTTTACAGTAACAGATGCGCTAAGATATGAATCTTGTCTATACACTATTCATGCAATCAATGCAGCAAGACGTGTCTAGACTAAGAATGATAAGCAGATAATTTTCGACACAAAATGATAAGCAAAACTTTTTGACATGCAGACCAGGTCGAAGTCCAGACTCACTAATGCATCCTAACGACTACTAGTTAGACACACTAATGCAAGACCTGGTTCGCTACGACCACCGCTCTGATACCAACTGTGATGACCCGTCCTAATCCATCCGGACGAAGTCCATATCAATTATAAACTATTCACAACAGTTGATTTCATCGCGAGGTACTTGACCTCTATATGATACATTTTACAAACATTGCATTCGTTTTTGAAAAGACAATCTTTCATTACAACGAAATTTGACGGCATGCATACCATTTTAAAATATATCTAACTATAACTAATTTAATAATAATCTTGATGATCTCAACGACTCGAATGCAACGTCTTTTGAAATATGTCATGAATGACTCCAAGTAATATCTTTAAAATGAGCAATTACACAGCGGAAGATTTCTTTCGTACCTGAGAATGAACATGCTTTAAAGTGTCAACCAAAAGGTTGGTGAGTTCATTAGTTTAACATAAATAATCATTTCATAATTTTAATAGACCATAAGATTTCATATTTCCATTTCTCATAAACATACGTCCCATGCATAGAGACAAAAATATCATTCATATGGATTGAACACCTGGTAACCGACATTCACAATATGCATATAAGAATATCCCCATCATTCCGGGATCCTCCTTCGGACATGATATAAATTTTGAAGTACTAAACCATCCGGTACTTTGGAATGGGCTTGTTGGGTCCGATAGATCTATCTTTAGAGTTCGCGTCAATTAGGGTGTCTGTTCCCTAATTCTTAGATTACCAGACTATATAAAAAGGGGCATATTCGATTTCGATAATTCAACCATATAATGTAGTTTCGATTACTTGTGTCTATTTCGTAAAACATTTATAAAAATTGCGCATGTATTCTCAGCCCAAAAATATAAAGGGTAAAAAGGTAAATGAAAACTCACACAGATAAATATTGTAAAACAGTTAATAAAGCATTTGCATGTATTCTCAGCCCAAAAATATAATGAGTAAAAAGGGAGCAAATGAAACTCACAATACTGTATTTTGTAGTAAAAATACATATGACGACATTGAACAATGCAGGGTTGGCCTCGGATTCACGAACCTATATCATTTGTATATATATTAATACATATACAGAAAATCACATAATTTCCTTTATTAATTATATATTATTTATGTGTTTATAGTTTATATTAAATTCCATTTAAAATCTATACATATGTTATATCTTAAAGTATATGTTATATTTACTTATTTTACATATATATTTAAAATGGTTAAAATCTATACATTTAGTTATATTAATATATCCATATATATATATACATAATTGTTTAGTGTTGTATTTATAGATTAATAGTTTGTTATATGTAAATTTCTATATATATAAAAAATAGATTAATAGGTTTGTTATATATAGTTATGTGAAATACTAATATAATTATAGTATATGTAACGGGTATGTTTTTATATTCAAAATATTTATTTGTTTAAAAATGATGGTTTTAATATTAACGTTTTACTAAGAATAATAATAATACTAATAATAACTTCATTAAAAATGATAATTTTAATAATAGTAATGATATTGTTAATAATGATACTTTTATCTAATTATAAGATTAATAATACTAATAGTTACAAAAGTGATACTAATATTAATATTAATCATACTCGTATTAATAATAATAACATTAAAATGACAAGATTTATAATAATCTTTCTTATAACAGTATTAATGAAAATTTATGTTTCTAATACTTATAAAGAAAATTATAATATTTGTAACGATAATATTTGTAATACTAATAATATCAATAATAATAATAATAATAATAATAATAATAATAATAATAATAATAATAATAATAATAATAATAATAATAATAATAATAATAATAATATTAATAATAATAATAATAATCCTAATTGTAATTATGATACTTATACTAAGGTTAACGAATTTGATAATACTCTTTATTTGATTAAAACCATGATATTTCTAAATATTAGGAGTAATAATAATTATCATGATTTAATAATTTTAACAATGATATAATAATAATAATAATAATGTTAATAATAATAACACTTATCATGGCAATAACAATAATAATAATAATAATAATAATAATAATAATAATAATAATAATAATAATAATAATAATAATAATAATAATAATAATAATAATAATAATATAAAAAAAAGAAACTACCTCCAAAGAATCAGTTTTTAAAAAAAAATATTCCCTGAACCAAACACGAACCCGTGACCACCCGCTTACACAAACACCCCTAAACCATCCGGCTGTTTAAGTTTTTCTGAAATTAATACCAACTCAAAAATATTTAAACTCGTTTCAGTTTTCATCATCTTCTTCAACATTCGACAGGAATGTTACAGTATCATAACAGAAATGCCATTATTTGGTTTTGGATTCGTAAATGAAACAGAAACAAATAAATTGGGAAAATTTTATTTAACAGAAAACAAAAGAAAGAAATCAAATTTTAGTCTGTAATAGACTCGTGATGAACACAAGAACTCCAACTCAACTTTTGAATTTAAAGACGTTTTAGACAGAGATTTCAATACGAATTATGTTCCAAATTACTCCTTGAAACTATTCCAATCATCAATTGATCCAAAAATAAAAAAACAGATTCGAATTTAACAACGAACAAAACCTTTGACTTTTTGATTTGAAACTTTGACTCTAAAATTAGGAATTAAGAAAAGGAATTGGAGATTGAGATTTTACAGAAAGATTAAGTAGATAATTCCTAACAAAACTGCATTAACACAATTTGAAATTTGATTCGAAATCTAACTTTTGGTAAATGAGTCAAGAACAGAGGTTATCGACTTCTGTTTTTAAAACTTCCTATTTTTAAATTACGAATTTCAGTGGTAGACAGTTGTAATTGATAATGGGGATGAAGAATTGAAGGAGTGTGAGAATAATAATTAACACTCGTATGAATTATAGATAAATGGTGTCGACAGGTTTAATCAGTGAAAGAAAAGAAAGAAAGAAAGAAAGAAAAAATAATACAGATTAAGACACACCACTGATTTTTGTTGTATATGTGATTTGGAGATTGACCTGTAACAACCTCTCAGATAGAAAACAAAATTTTATAAAGTTGATAGAGATATGAAACGGGTTTGATTCTTTTTCTGATATCAATATTTATAATTTGTAAATATAAATATAATAAATATAATACTTTTATTAATAGTACTGAAAATAAAAAAAAATTAATATTAAATATAATGATAATTATTAATAATAATGTTAATAATGATATCAATAATAAAAATATTATTAATAATTATAATTATAATAATAATTATAAAGATGATAATAATTAATATAACAACTATAAGTAAACTTGTATTTACATTTAATATATTAATTTTACAATAAATATATATTATATTGTATGATAACATTTATTTAATATTTATATGATATATATATATATATATATATATATATATATATATATATATACAAATACTTATTAATATAAATCATATATATATATATATATATATTTATATATATTTATTTTAATGGTAACTTAACTATTTTATTTATTATTTTACCTTTTTAATTCTAACTGATTAATGTGTGTTTGATTACTCAAATACTCTTATGTTTACATATATATATATATATATATATATATATATATATATATATATATATATATATATATATATATATATATATATATATATATATATATATATATATATATATTTATTTATATATTTATTTACACACAATCGTTGGTGAATCATCGGACATAGTCGAAGAGCAAACGTTATCCATGTAAACAGTTCAAAAATTCAGAGACTCACATTACAGACTTTGCTTATCGTGTCAAAGATATTAAATCGTATCGAGAGTTTGGTTTAAAATTAGTCGAAATTTTCCGGGTCACTACAATCACAAATGAGAAAAATGAGCTTATTCCTATTAGGACTGTAACAGGATGGCGTGTTTGTATTGATTATAGAAAATTGAAATCAAGATGGTCTGGACCATTCATGGTCAAAAGAGTTTTCCCATACGGAATAGTAGAATTGATAAATTCAAATGGGATTGAATTTAAGGTTAATGGTCATAGAGTTAAACATTACATAGATAGTCCAATGGAAGTTGACAATGAAGTTAATCATAATTTCGACACCACGGCTAACTAAGTGTGGGGAGAATCAAGTTTTTAAAGGATAATATGTATTTCTGTTAGAGTTAGATTCACTGTTTTCGTGTAGTTCTCGAAAATGGACCCGAATGGTCTTTCCCTAGCAGACCCTAAAGAACTAGTCTTCTCCCCCCATTCTGAATTTTTATTTTTTTTAGGTTTTACGAGATGAAGACTTCCTGTGAATTAAACCATGGTCTAATGCTACACGCTTTGATCACCAAACGTAATAATGACACCCTTCTAAGTGAAATAGTATCATTAATCAGAAATAAATTGGACGGAGTAAGAAAAGAATCCAGATGCGAAAATAATAAGTTACAATTTGGCAAAGGAAAATCAAAATCCGCAGCGAAAAGGAGAGCACGACACCTTGAAAGATGTCACAAATGCGGAAAATGGTCACACGAAGGAAAATGTTCGACGAATCAGACATATTCCAATACCGAATTCATTACTTTATGCAGAGATGGACCGTTCATATGTTTAGAAGAAAAAACATTGAATGCTCGAGGTTACGCCTATGTAGCTATGGAAAATCAATTAGTCCGACTATCTTATGAGTGGGCTAGAGCATATCACTAAGAATACTATCTCATAGGTAAGTTTGTACAGTTTTTATTTTTATTTTTATTTTTAACCTTTTGATAATAAACGCTAATTTGTTCGCTATAAAGTATTAAATTGGTATTCGATAAAATTAGGTCTTGCGACCAAAATTATTGATATCATACAAAAATTTATTACATCACTGCGAAATTTACCGTTTATTCTTAAGGTATAAATATCTTTAATCAATCAACCCAAAATATTTCAAAAATTCGTCATGAGTTAAACTAGGTTATGAAATCGAAATTACTTTACCGAAAAGAGGGGCGTATATTTTTGATAATATTTGATTAATTAAAGTGGGACAAAAGACCAAAAAGATTTTTAATTTTATTTTTACTTTGTTTTTAAAATTAATATTAAAATAATATTGTAAACTTCTTAAATCAATATATTTAGTTTGTAAATATTTGAAAAATTAATATTTTTAATATAAGTTTGTATGTATAAAAACAAAAATATAATTTAAGTTTGGTGTGAATTTTTAAAATGAATTTTTAATTTTATGCATTTTAAATTTAATTTTGGTGTAAATTTAAAAACAAAATTTACTTTATTTCGCTAAGTTAAAAATATGATTTTTAAAATTCGTCGTGAGTTGAGGACTAGGTCTTTGAACCGAAATTGCTTTACCCAAGGGAGGGACGAGAACTTTTATTATCATCATTTTTAATCTTATTGAATTAAAGTATGCCAAAAACAATTAAAAAACCCAAAAAAATCTTTACTTTTAAAAACCGCTCTTTGAATTGACAAATTTTAAATTTTTAGGATGAGGGTGTTTCGGATCGTTGTCCTAGTCCGTCCCTTAATATCCCACTTTAACCGGTATGACTATAACCAAGCCTATCAGAACACCTATAACCAACAATGGAACCCACCTGACGAGATGAACTGGAACCCCTATCCAGACTGATTTAGTTTCATTGGTTATTTTTATGATTTTTATCTTTTTACTTATTCATGTTTAAACTTACGTTATTGGATATATTTATGTAATTTTTATCATTTTTATTATTATTGTGTACTAATATTTCACATTTAGGATTTGAAAGTGGGATATTAAGTCCCATTTCAAATTGCCATGCATGTTTATATTTGTATGTATGTATATTGTCGATTGTACAAAACAGGGTAAAACAGCGCATTTTCAAAGACTGGCATTAAGTTCAGCAAAAGCTAGTAATTTTGACGATAAGATGAAAAATAAATGTGATGTAACAACAAGATGGAATGAACAAATGATATGCACCATTTATCATTCAGCAAACAAACGCCAATATGTTTGGAAACTTTGGTAAAATTTAATCATTTTTCTACGCTATTTACCCTCAATAATTTAAATTGTTACTGATTTCTTGCAAATGAGGGCATTGCAAGATCTTAAGTGTGGGAAGGGGTTAAATTCTTTCGGATCTTTAAAATTTTTATCTTAAACACTTGGTTACCATTAAAAATACTAGTAAAACAGTAGTTGTATTAGAATCTAGTGCTCTCTGATAATAAAGAACAGCCCTAGTCTTATATACTGACTACCCAATTCTAGTAAAATTTTTCAAAATTTTCAATTAAATGAATTCAAAATCATGTTTATACATATTTATGAACGATAAAACTAGGTGTTAACACCGAAATTATTGTTACCTCGGAAAGGACATAAATTGAGAAACAAACCAAAATGTTAGAATTCATTTAAAACGGAATAGAGGACAATAAAAAGGCAAATAAAATAAAATAAAAGCCAAGTGTGGGAAAATTTACCAAGTTATTTAAAACATAAGTCACATATTTTTGTAACAAATAATTGAAGATACTTTTACTTTGGACTAAACTAAACAGTTTTACCTGATTTACTGTAAGAAAGATGGATCAACACGATGAATCAATTCCATCATTAAAAGGAAGTAAAGTCTTCCTAAAAAAAACGCGATTCTTGATTTAGGTCATGAAGTTGTCGTCCAGACCAGCTGTAGGTTGACGAAAAATCTAGAAAAGTCATCTCTAAAATCAGCAGGAAATCCACGGACCTCAGCATCAAACAGGGTCGCCAAGTGGTCAGACTTATCCTAACCATAAGAGGATCTGTCTTGTAAAATGGGGAGGACGCCGTGCAAATTAGCTTGATAAGACTAATGAATCAGATCCCCAGAAAGGATAATCTCCTTAAAGATCAAAAATCAGCTTTTAAGACTGATATTACTCAATCCTTGAGATTGACCTTAACGATTGAGAATTACAAACTCATAGAATTCAATGATATCTAAACTCGAGCTTGAACGAGAAAATATTTTGATCAAAATTTCAAACCGATTTGTTTTCTGAAAACCCATTTTCAATGCGTTCATTACCATTGAACGTAAAATCCTAGGAATTCACCTGGAATTCATTAGGTCACCTGAACCAAATCGGGTGTCAACCGTAAGAACGGTGGTTGCATAGCATGGTCAAAGACAGGACCTTGTGCCAGACCGAAAAATTATAAGGGTGAGCTTTACTATTGCTCCTACCAAGGATAGTAATTGCATCCGACACGTTATAGACCATAATTAAAAGCATGTCAAGGGACATTGCCTTAGCAGTTGCTTGTTCAACGCTTTCCTTTACAACCGGACGGTAGTTTACCGAAAGGTAATATACGGAGCAAGTAGACTGGACGTGTTGCTTTCCCAATACAAGGTTATCAAGTGGGTGACACAAAATCGCAAGTTTTGAGCTAAATTTTTCAAATCTGAAACCCACCAAACCTACAAAAAGAATTTGCAAACACCGGTGAAGGGTTATTCCGGAAAACTTATCTAGGGTAAAAACTAGATTGAATTTTCAAAAAGATGAAATGTTTTCATAAAGATCCAATTTCCTTAAAGGATCTAAATTTTTATAGTCATGTGGGACTGTAAACTATAACGTTACTACCATTGTTCATACCGCCGTAACGAAATCACTGATGTATAAAGTGTGAAGAATAAAGAAGTGATTCTAGTATATTTCAAGACTATATTGCTTGAGGACAAGCAATGCTCAAGTGTGGGAATATTTGATAATCCTAAAAACGAACATATATTTCATCGCATTATCCCTCAAGAAAGACAAGCTTTTAGTTGCAGTTGTCCTATTTACAAGGAATATTTGTTTAAATATTAAAAGGTGAAGACAAAAGACAGATTCGACGAATTGAAGACGCAAACGACCGAAAAGCTAAAAAGTACAAAGTACAAGCAAAGAGGTTCAAATTATTGATGAGAAACGTCTCAAAATTACAAGAGTACAAGACGCAAAACGCAAAGTACAAGATATTAAATTATACGAAAGGACGTTCGAAAATCCGGAACCGAGACATGAACCAACTTTCAACGTACGACGCAACGGACCGAAAGTTACAAATTAATTATGTATATAAATATAGTATAATATAATATATAATTAATTATATAAATTATATATTTATATTATATTTATATAATAAAATCCGTCGGCAAGCTAGGAGCCAAACTTGTGTGAGCTGGATTCCACAGCTCCGCACTCGCGGAGCTTATAAAACGCAAAAAGGCAGCACTCGCGGAGCCCACAAAATCAGAAATCCACCTATAAAAAGCCATGCAATTCGACGGATTATTTACATCTTTTTCTTCTTCCTTCATACGTAATATATATATATATATATATATAATAATTTTAATTTGAATTTTAATTTTAAATTCTAATAATAAGGGTATGTTAGCGAATGTTGTAAGGGTGTAAGTCGAAATTCTGTCCGTGTAACGCTACGCTATTTTTAATCATTGTAAGTTATGTTCAACCTTTTTAATTTAATGTCTCGTAGCTAAGTTATTATTATGCTTATTTAAGCTGAAGTAATCATGATGTTGGGCTAAAAATATTAAAATTGGGTAATTGGGCTTTGTACCATAATTGGGGTTTAGACAAAAGAACGACATTTGTGGAAATTAGACTATGAGCTATTAATGGGCTTTATATTTGTTTAACTAAATGATAGTTTGTTAATTTTAATATAAAGATTTACAATTGGACGTACCTATAAATAACCATATACACTCGATCGGACACGATGGGCGGGATATTTATATGTACGAATAATCGTTCATTTAACCGGACACAGGAATGGATTAATAGTCACTAGAATTATTAAAACAGGGGTGGAATTATGTACAAGGACACTTGGCATAATTGATAACAAAGTATTAAAACCTTGGGTTACACGCAGTCGATATCCTGGTGTAATTATTAAACAAAGTATTAAGACCTTGTTACAGTTTAAGTCCCCAATTAGTTGGAATATTTGACTTCGGGTATAAGGATAATTTGATGAGGATACTCGCACTTTATATTAATGACTGATGGACTATTATGGACAAAAACCAGACGGACAAATTGAATAATCCAGGACAAAGAACAATTAACCCATGGGCATAAAACTAAAATCAACGCGTCAAACATCATGATTACGGAAGTTTAAATAAGCATAATTCCTTTATTTTCATATTTAATTGCACTTATAATTATCACATTTTTATTTATTGTCATTGTATTTAATTGCACTTTTAATTATCGCACTTTTTAATTATCGTAATTTTATTTTATCGCACTTTTATTATTCGCAATTTCATTATCGTTATTTACTTTACGCTTTAAATTAAGTCTTTTATTTATTTAATATTTTACATTAGGTTTTAACTGCGACTAAAGTTTTAAAAATCGAAAAACCGGTCATTAAACGGTAAAAACCCCCCTTTATAATAATAATATTACTTATATATATATATTTGTATTTTTATAAATTAAAACTAATATAGCGTTAAGCTTTGTTTAAAGATTTCCCTGTGGAACGAACCGGACTTACTAAAAACTACACTACTGTACGATTAGGTACACTGCCTATAAGTGTTGTAGCAAAGTTTAGGTATATCCATTCTATAAATAAATAAATATCTTGTGTAAAATTGTATCGTATTTAATAGTTTTTCCTAGTAAAATATACACTATTTCATATACGCCTCGCATAACATCAAGTTGTGTCAAGCTCCGGTGTTAGTGTTGCTGGAAGGAGTAGAAGACATGACGGTTTATTGTGATGCTTCGTTAAATGGGCTCGGGTGTGTTCTTATGCAAAGGGGTAAAGTCATCGCTTATGCCTCTCGACAATTAAAGGAACACGAGACGAGATATCCGACTCATGATCTTGAATTGGCGGCCGTGGTACATGCGTTGAAAATTTGGCGCCATTACTTGTATGGTGTCAAGAGTACGATTTATTCGGATCATAAGAGTTTGAATCATCTCTTTAACCAACGAGATTTGAATTATCGTCAACGTAGGTGGATGAATGTGGTAAAAGATTATGATTGTGAAATACTTTATCATCTGGGCAAGGCGAATGTGATTGCGGATGCATTAAGTCGAAAGAGTCATCACCCTGCGTTACGATTGGGATTGTTACGTATGATTATTACTAACGATTTTCGTGAAAAACTTGGTGTGATTCAAATAGAAGCTTACGTTCACAACAAGCATGCGGAGCGAATTGTGGGGCAATCGGAATTCATTACTATGGGTTCGCGTGGTTTGTTGTCTTTTCAAGGAAGGGTGTGGGTGCCTAAGATGGGTGATTATCGACAAGTACTACTTGATGAAGCACATAAGTCAAAGTATTCCAATCATCCGGGCGCGACGAAGATGTATCTTGATTTGAGGAAGGATTATTGGTGGCCGGGCATGAAACGTGATGTTGTAAAGTATGTTGAGCAATGCGTCACGTGTTTGCAAGTTAAGGCCGAGCACCAAAAGCCGTATGGTAAGTTACAACCGTTAGAAATCCCGAAATGGAAATGGGAGCACATTACCATGGATTTCATCACAAAGTTACCTAAAACGGTGAGAACCCAATTTGATTCGATTTGGGTTATAGTTGATCGATTGACGAAAAGTGCTTTGTTTCTTCCCATTCGGGAAGCGATATCGTCGGAGACATTGGCTAAGTTGTTTATCAAGGAAGTCATCTCGCGACACGGAGTTCCTATATCGATTATTTCGGATCGAGATACTCGTTTTACATCTCAGTTTTGGGAAAAGTTTCATGAAGATATGGGTACACAATTGAAATTGGGCACGGCGTATCATCCTCAAACGGACGGTCAAACCGAACGTACGAATCAAACTTTGGAGGATATGTTACGGGCGTGTATTATTGATTTTGGTGGTAGTTGGGACGAGCACTTACCTTTGGTGGAATTCTCGTACAATAATAGTTATCATACTAGTATCGGGATGCCACCTTATGAGATGCTATATGGACGAAGGTGTCGAACTCTAATTTGTTGGGATGAAGCGGGTCAAAGGGAAATCGGGAGTACCGATTTGGTTTTGGAGATGAATAACAAGATTGATATTATTCGGGATCATTTGAAGAAGGCTCAAGATAGACAAAAGTCGTATGCCGATAAACGTAGACGAACAATCTAATTTCAAGAAGGCGACATGGTAATGCTTAAGGTTTCGCCATGGAAGGGTATTATTGGATTTCGAAAACGGGGAAAGTTAGCTCCTCGGTTTATTGGGCTATTCAAAGTTTTAGCTCGTGTTGGTGAAGTTGCATATCGATTGGAATTACCCGAAGAACTTGCGGGGATCCATAACATATTTCATGTTTCCCACCTCCGTAAGTGTCTTGCGGATGATTCTTCATAGATGCCATTAGACGAAATTGAGCTAAACAATAAGTTGGAATATGTTGAAGAGCCGATTGCTATACTTGATGAGAAGGTGAAAATGTTGCATAACAAGGAGGTGAGAACTTTCAAGGTTCAATGGCGTCGGAGTAAAGGTTCCGAGTTTACATGGGAACCCGAAGAATTCGTGTTGGTTTATCTTCCTTCTTGTCATGCTACTTGGGTTGCGAGGACGCGCTCCGAATTAAGTGGGGGAGAGTTGTAAGTCGCGAATATTTTATTGTACATATGTGTGTATAAGTTATTCAAGTTGTGGGGTTTAGGTTGTATTTCATTAAAAGGCAAAAGAAGCTGAACTGGGCATTTGGCGCGCCGCGCGGCCTTATGGCGCGCCGCGCCATTACAGGCTGACCGCTCACTTTGTTTTTAATCAAGATATTTTGAGGGCATTTTGGTAAAACCACTTAAGGTCCGACTTTAAGGCTTGGGATCAGTTTTGGTGAGCCCCATTACTCCATTTTCACCCACTTTATCATCATCCATTAATTTTAGTGAGAGAGAGTGATTCAAGAGTGAGAAAGCTCCATTTAAGGAAGAAGAAGCTCATTTCGGGTTAGAGCTCGAGTATTAAAGTTGTTCATCTCCTTTTTTGCTACGTTTTGATAGTTGTGGTAAGCCCTAAACCTAACTTCCTTATTTTAGTTGTATAAGAGTTAGGGTTTGTGTAAGTGATGAACATTAAAACCCATTTGCTAGTAATTTGGGGGTTTTGGGTGAATTTGGGTCATGAAGACCCAAAGATGACTAATTAGGGTTTTCAAAGTATCAAATTATGTTTATGAGCCTAAATTAGTTAGTAAAATTGCTAGCACACCTATATATATGTAAATGAGTGTTGTGTGGGTTAGTGGATGACCCGAAATGGGTGTGTTGACCTTAAAATTGGTCAAATGGGTCAAGGTGGACCTAAGTTAGTTAATGTTTGTGATTAAGGCCTAAACCTTGTTTTGAAATGTGTTTAAACCCATCTTGGTTAATGATTAGGGTTTTGGTGTGTGTTGACCCGAAATTAGGGTTAAGGGTGCCAATGGGTCGAAAATTGCACCTTGGGTCAAAATGACTTTAGAATGGAAAGAATTGGTTGACCGACTTGAGTTTGCAATTGATAATATGTATAATGTGATAGGTACGTTACTCTGAGGTTTCGCAAGCTCGGGTACCTTTTCACAAGAGATTTTGAGGTGAGTGGAACAATTATATGCGTAGGTATATAATGTATCTATTTGTTGTAGCATGAAATGTGAAGTGTCAAGGTACTCAGACACCACATTTCACGTGATGAGTGAAGCATCGAGGTGTTAAGATGCCACTCGGGGTGAAGCATCGAGGTGTTAAGATGCCACCTAGGAGTGTAGTGTCGAGGTGTTAAGACACCACTCCGTAAAATAATGAGTGAAGCATCGAGGTGTTAAGATGCCACTCGGGGTGAAGTACCGAGGTGTTAAGGTGCCACCCTAGGGGTTAGTGGTACGAGGTGTTAAGTACCCTAACGGATGATGTGAACACCGATGGCGTTTTCGCGAGCGCCGTTCCCTTGTACGATTGGTTAACCACGGTCATTTGTGTTGTAAGCATTTTATATTCTTCGAGTTATATTTATATGCGATTGCTATGCTAGCTCGTGGTATGGGAAGTTACTAGCTTGGTATTTGAGACGTTAAGCTAATTGTGTTTGCTAGCATGATTGCGGTATATGTGTAAGTGTATGCAAGTAGGTATAATTATATATGTATTCGTATAATTATTGCATTCACTAAGCTTTGCTTATCCTCTCGTTGTTTACCATTTTTATAGGTTCGGTTGTGGACAAGGGTAAGGGCATTGTCTTGGATTAGAGTTTTCGGCGTTGATTAGGGGACGCTTTTTGGATGCGTTGGCTTTTTGGAGTTTGACCAAGACTTGGGTAGTTTAATCCTAAACGCCATGCTCATAGTGTAGTTTGGAACTTAAATTTTTTGGTGGTCGAAACTCAGGATTTGTATTAAACGCGTAACTCGGGTCGATGTGGGCCCCGCTTTGTAAAACTCATTTTTATGTTTGAATTGTGTTAGCTTTACATATTTGAATATGTTGTTAAAAGCGTTTTGTCTAATTATGTCGGGAAGTGGCCAATCTTTTTAGCATTTCAAGACTTTTTGGACAGACCAGAATGGCGCGCCGCGCCATATGCTGTTCCAGCAAAAAAAAAAAAATATTTGCTATTTTCACGCGGGTTGTTCGTGGTTTGGTTTGGGTCGTTACAAGTAATCTCTTTAATTTGTTGATTTCAGACATGTTAGAACCCACAATCAACATATCATCAACATACAATAACAAGATGATATAAGAGGACTTGAATTTCTCCAAGTAGCAACAACGATCGGCTTCACATCTTAAGAAATCAATCTTGTTCATAAACGCATCAAATTTCAATTACCATTGCCGAGGTGCTTGTTTCAATCCATAAAAATGTTTCTTTAGCTTACAAACCCACTTCTCTTTACCCGTTACCTCAAAGCCCTTGGGTTGCTTCATATAGATCTCTTCATGAAGATCTCCATGTAAGAATGCGATCTTCACATCTAATTGCTCAAGATGTAAGTCGCCAGATGCAACCATAACAAGTACCAACCGTATAGTAGTCATCTTAACTACTGGTGAAAAAATCTCATTGTAATCAACACCTTCTTTTTGTTGAAAGCCTTTGACCACCAAACGAGCCTTGTACCTCTTCTTGTCATCCAAGTCATTCTTTAGCTGATACACCCATTTATTTTGTAACGCCCTTTATCACGAAGTAAGTTCACTAGTGACCATGTTTTGTTCTTCTCAAGTGACCCTACCTCTTCTTTCTTGGCAAGCTTCCATTGTTTGGATTCTTTAGATTTTTCTCACCTCAAAGTAACTCTCGGGTTCACCATTTTCGGTACAGAGAAAGTAGTTTGTTGATAAAAAATACCTAGGATTAGGCTTGGGCACTCTAGTAGAACATCTTAGTATAGGAGCAACCGGTATGGTTGGACCGGTTCCATCATCATCCACCGCATCACTAGAACTCCCACTATGTTTGGAACTTTCACCGCTTTCCAAACCATCTTCATCATTAGCACTTTGAGAAACCTCACCATTATTCGGCAATTCATTTTTACCCGAACTCCCACTAGAACCTGTAAGATCATCAATAGAAACATCGTCAAAAGTAACATAATCCGATTTAGAACTCCCCGTTTCCATTGGCAATCTTATTACCCTTAACCACTACGAGCCATAATCTTACTACCCTTAACCACCTTTCATTGGCAATTTCAAAAGTAACCACGTTACTTTCCTCATCTAATTGACCAACTGAGATAAGCTTCCTTTTCAACTTAGGAATAAACCTCACGTCTTTTAAAGTCCAATTAGGACCAAGAGTAGTCTTCAATACAATATCTCCTATACCTTCATTTCCAAGCTTTTTATTGTTTGCCAATCTAACTTTAGCATGATACGATCGAAATTTCGTCATCAAACTCCTAGTGGGTGAGGCATGAAACGAAGCTCCCGAATCCAAGATTCAAGACTACAACGAATTTTCAACACTACATAAAAGTGCATCATACCTATCTTCCGTGGTAAAGTTAACACCTTTTGCCGGAGAATTTTTACAATTCCTTTGAAAGTGTCCCTTTTGATTGCAACCCCAACAAATAGCTTCACTTAGGTCATTTGATGGATACCGCTTCTTAGACTTTTTCCTACCCTTCTTCTCACCACCACGATCAATTTTCCTACCCTAGTTGTCGGCACTTAACAAGGATCCGGATGACGATTCCCTCGAGTTTCTCCTAAGAGTGTCTTAACTGAGAATCAAATCCCTAATACCTTCAAACGCTAGCTTAGTAGTTCCCGTAGATCTACTAACCGCGGTAACCATACCCGACCAACTTTCTTGTAACGATGAAAGCAAGATTAATGCTTTTAGTTAATCATCAAACTTGAGATCTACCGATTCAAGCCTTGATATAATATTGTTAAATTCGTTGATGTGATTCGTTGCACTCGAACCTTCCCTCATCTTCGTATTGAACAATTGTCGCATAAGAAAAACCTTATTCGTCGCCGTAGGTTTTTCATACATGTTAGAGAGAGCCTTCAAACATGAAAAAGTTTTTTTCTCATTCACAACGTTATATGCAATGTTCTTGGCGAGAGATGGACGAATCGCACCCAAAGCTTGGCGATTCAAAAGAGACCAATCGGAATCATCCATGCCTTCCGATTTGACCTCCAACAAGGTTTGGTGTAGCTTCTTTTGATACAAGTAATCTTCAATTTGCATATTCCAAAAGTCGAAGTCTTTTCCATCAAACCTATCGATTCTAAATTTTCCATCTTCCACCATCTTCCCAACTCGAAAACCTTGAGCTCTAGATACTAATTGTTAGGTTTATTGGACTCAACAATAAGAGTGATTTCCAGAAAATCACCCTCCACAATAGATAAAAGAAGAAAAAAAAAAAAAAATTAAGAACGTGAAGATTTAACGTGGTTATATGTAATCAACAGGTTGATTACTCTAATCCACAGACCAAAGTAGTGATTTTTTAATGATAATTTTCGTGATACATTGTATGGGTTACATTAGGGGGCTTAAATAGGCAAAACTCAACAAGGAAAAAACTTAACGAGCAAGAAAACTCATTTCTAGGATTTTCTCCCGTCCTGACGCACTTCGCGATGGCAATGAAACTTAGGTAGTCACAAGTTTTGTCTTCTCATCAAACCCTTCATCTGAGGTGCTTTTCGCGACCATAACTCTAAACTTGTGGTCACAAGTTTCACAGATTCAGCAAACCTTGTTTAATTCAAACTTCGCACTCCAACACTTTATAAGCTTAAAGTAGTGACTAGTTAATATATCTCACCATGATTTTTAGTTGAAACGTGGAGATACATTATAGGGTTGATAAACACTCCGGATGTGTTGGACATGCGATCCTTGAATTCTCCATTTGAAATATTATATGACAAACTTCCATCTTATGATCATCTGAGAAGTATTAGTTGTCTTTGTTATGATGTTGTAATAAAAATTTCATAAGTTTCCAATAGATCCACTACATGTGTTTTCATAGGATATCCCCCTGGACAAAGGGGATATAAATTGTTTGATGTTAATATCAAAAAATTTTATGTGTAGTAGATATGTTACTTTTAAAGAAGATGTTTTAGCTTTTAAAGATAATGTTTCTTCTGCACCTGTTCATATTCTACACATCCTACTATTTTTCCTTCTATTTCTCATGTTGATTCATATGATGATTCTGTTCCAAATACTACATCATCTATCTTAACTAATCCAACACTTACTTTTTTTAATCCTGAATCTACTAGTACTATCCAGTCTGATAATTCCAATCAGCCATCTTTGAGAAGATAATCTAGACAAACCACTACAATTGCTTGTTTAAAATATTCTTTCCTATCAAGTTCAAATGCTTCTATAGTTTATATTTCTTTTTTCCCTGTATAACAACTTTTTAAACAACATGATTTTACATTTATGAGTAAAGATTATGTGCCTTTTTAGGTAATGTTATGAGTACCAAAGAACCGACAACTTATAGTCAAGCATCTTAAGATAAAAATTAGATCGCAACAATCGACGATGAGTTAGAAGCACTTGAGAAAAATCAAATATGGGAGTTAACTACACTTCTAGTTGGTTCTAAGTCTATATCTTCATAATGGGTTTATAAGATAAAATATAAAGCATAAGATATATATATATATATATATATATATATATATATATATATATATATATATATATATATATATATATATATATATATATATATAGCAACGTTGGTTATAAAAATATTTAATCGGAGTGAAGGTGAAGACTACAAGCACACCTTTTCACCAATTACTAAATGAGCAACTGTGAAAGTGCTTATTGCTATAGCTACTGTTAAATGTTGGCCACTTCATCAACTAGATATTAATAATGCCTTTTCAAATGGATATACTGATGCAGATATATTTATGAAGCCACTTGAATGGTATTTGAAATCAAAATAAGGAAAAGTTTGCAAATTGAAAAAGTCCTTACATATCTTTAAGCAGGCTAGCATACAATGGAATTTAGAATTTACTAGGTTTCTTATTTCTTTGGGACATGTCCAATCAAAACGTTAGTATTCCTTGTTTATCAAAATTTCAGATAAGTCCTTTACTGCTGCTTTAGTATATGTGGAAGATGTATTGATCACAGGTGATTGTTTATCTGAGATTATATCTATAAAATCAGCTCTTGATTCAAAATTTACAATTACAGATTTGGGCTTGGCTAAATATTTCTTGGGCATAGAAATATGTACTACTAATGCAGTCATGATGGTACTCATTTGAATCAAAGAAAGTATATTATGAATATTTAGAAAGATGATGGTCTCATTGCTGCTAAACCAGCACCATCTCCTATGTAACCATTGAAATTGTCATTAGATAAAGATGCAACTATTCCTAATATTGATCAATACAAAAGGTTGATAAGCAGACCGTTATATTTGATAATGACTAGACCGAAAATCTATTATGATGTACAACATCTTAGCCAATTTGTATAAAGTCCAAAAAAACCTCATTTACATTTTTTTGACCGGCACAAATTATTTTATTGATAAAACCTCTCTAGTAAGGCACTAGAGAGGAAAACATACAAAGGCTTTAGTAGCCAATCATTCAAGCTAATATTACATTTTTCTCTATTACAAAGCCAAATTGAGGAAAAATGATGAATGGAATCAAATAATGTGTCTTTCTTCATCGATCAGGATCCGAACAAAACATCTTGTGATATCTCCGGTTGTGCCATAAATACAAGGCCATGATAGTTTACATTCTGACCTTTGACTGGTAATCAACATGTCACGTATCAAACCAACTAATCCAATCCGACCATGAGTCAAAATCTCGCAAACCATTCAGCTCCAACCAAAGCTTAATCTTGCACCATACCTCGCTAGACACCGATCAACCAAAAGCACATGGTTGAGCGATTCCAATCTAAAATAAAAAACAACACAACCTGTATCGTTAAACTCTATCCCTGGAGCAGAAAATTTGAGATGGGTTGGAAGTTTGTCCCATTTTACTATCCTTAAACAACCTCATTTACATGCTGCAACTTATTTACTAAGATAACTCAAAGGTACAATTTTACAAAAGGATTATTCTATATAGTTCAGAAACATTTACAAGTGTTAGGATTTTCAGATGCAGACTTGGCATCATGCTTGACGACCAGAAATCACTCACTTGATATGGATACTGTATATTTGTAGGTCATTCAATAGTTTAATTTTAAATAAATAAGCAAACTACTGTTTCAAGATCATCTATAGAAGCTAAATTCCATAGTATGGTTGTAACAACATGTGAATTAATATGGCTTACTTATTTGCGTAATGAACTTGAAATTCTAGTTAAGCATCCTGTCACCCTTTTTTGTGATAATAAAGCAGTACAACTGCTAAACCATGTTATCATGATTGAACAAAATATTTGGATATAGATTTCCACTTCAAAAGGAATAAAATACAAGATGGAATTTTTCAAACCTCTTATCTTCCATTGAGACTACAACTTGCAGATTTAATGACCAATGTTCTAGATCATTTGCAGCATTCTTTTCTAAGTGAGAAGTTGGGTTTCGCAGAACCTTCAACTTGAGAAGTGCATCCCCCTGACAGAAATGTAAAAAATCAAAGTTGAGGGATGGAAACTTTAAAAATTGTTTGAAAGTTTGTTTTATGTATGACAACAGATTTTATAAAGGCTTCTAACAAGTAACTAGAAGCAAAAACAAACAACACCATTTACAACGGCATAGTTAGCCAATTGTTCCAAAATAATTTATTTTTACATCTACTAGATAACCAATTATAAGAGAAATATCTAATAGAATCGAATAGTTCATATTTCTTCACCCTGTTCTCTGAAAAAATAACGCCATTTCTAAATCGCCAAATGACCCAAAACTTGAAGCCACAATGGAATACATTCGGTTCTTGGCAGTTTCATTAGCTATCGAAAGATCAAACCACTCTAACAATTCGACCAAGAATCGATCATATTAATATCAACTCCTGTCCAAACGATAACTTTCCTCCAAAGCTCTTTCGCCAAGATACACGAAAATAGCGTATGATCTATATCTTCCAAATCATGATTACAAATCGGACATCCTACATCTTTAATGTTAATGCCGCGAACAAAAAGATTATAGCGTGTTGGAAGGTGATCAAGAGCTAATCTCCATAGGAAAATATTCATCTTTTTCCGAAGAATTTTGTTCCACCTTGTACTACAATGTAACGTAGGTAGAATTGCATTGTCAATCCATTTTCTCGTATCCGAAAAAAAGTAGCCGCCATTTGAATTTAACACCCAATATATCGAGACATCATTTGAAGAGAACACCACATCATTTAACAACATAGATAATTCAACAGCCGTAGTTTCAAACCTGCCTTCCAGAACAGGACGTTTCTAAGACCATGACCAAGACTTGTTGCTCCTTCTATCCTCTATAACACAATCCAGATTAATATCGAGATGAAAAATTCTGTTGAACCGATTACATAGAGGTTCACTCCCCAACCAAGTGTCTTTCCACAAATGTATTCTAGATCCATTACCAAGATTAAAACGAATAGGATGTTTCGGAATCATATTTGAAGCTTGTGCTGAAATATACATTTTTACCATATTATTCCAAACCCCAAACTTATGGCAATTTTCTCCATCCAAACCACCTTTTATCCCATCTATAGCCTTAACAGTATTAATCCAAATGCCTCTTGAATTAGTACAAAACCTACATATCAATTTTAAAACTAGAGCATAATTAAAACCTTTAATGCTTTCAATCCCCAAACCTCATTTGTCATAATTTGCCAACACATTATCCCATTTAACCCAATGGATTTTCCTTCCACTTTCATGAATACCCCAAACGAAATCACTTCGAATTCTTTCCAACTCTTTAAAAACCGTTTTCGGACATTTTAAAAGAGAAAGAAAATATATCCCCAACCCCAAGCTTCCAATTACCGATTTAATCAAAGTAATCAGTTCATTTTAATCAATGAGAGTGAAATTCGTTTGATCTATTCTTAGTTAATCTTCCGCATTTCATGTAAGGATTATAGGACCCAAACAATAGAGTAAATCCAGATAATTACCCTTCCACAATCGAAAAACGAAAGGACAATAATAAAATTAAAGAACGCGAGATTTAACATGGTTATATGTAATTGAATGTCGATTACTTTAATCTGTAACAACCCGACTTTTTTCGTTAACTTTCCGTTGAATACTTAACGACCGTTAGTTAAATTCTATGAATTTATACGCCAGAAACTTTTCTTAGAAAATACTATTTTTATATATGTGATACATATTACTTGATATCATACTTTGATTTAGAAACATATGCGAGAGACTTAGAAAACGCAAGAAAAACGTACAGTTAGTGAAAACCGGGAAAACGTCTCTAAGACAACGAAACGAATGATAATTCACTTTTAATAATTATTTTATATAATTATTATGCTTTAAATATACTTTTAATTTATTAGAAGTTTTAAAAATTTAAAACGCATAGAATTCGCTATAACGCTCGGTTAACGTTCCATCTTTCGGTTTCGGTTAACGACACTTAGAAACGCACCATAAGCCTTAATCTAGCAAAAATGTGAGCCAAGGACATTCTTATGTCATTCCAATCCATAATTATTATATGTAATAATCTATTTATCTTTGTGCTATCGTTAGCACACCGTTCACGATTTTAATCATTATCGCGTACCGTAAAAATCACCGAGACTCGCAGGGTTGCATGTAATCTTTTGGTGGCCAAAATAGGAGAAATCAAACTTCCGAAAACCCCTTTTATACCCCTCAAAGTCGTGGCCCTTGTGGATGGGGGTCTTGTGCACAATTTTAAAACCTTAATTTGGAGATTAGGTTAAATCACTAGGGAAAAATACTACATCTTATTTTTTTTTAGCTTCCCTCTTATTTATTTTTTCTTCTGTCGACAGTCAGACAACACCTCCTCACCATCGCCACCTTCATCATCCCTAATCACCATCATCATGTTGCTTGATCATAAAATTAAACACGTATTCGCGATCTACACGCAACGCTCTATCTATTCCTACCAACATTTGCTTGATCTAGGGTATAATTTTTCTAACCCTAATATTCTAAATCTGATTTTTATTGATGATTTCATAGTCTAGATGTCTTATTGCTCATGGCTATTTGTGTACGTTATTACTCCCGTTAATTTGTTCGTTTGTTGTGTTTTTGTTCAATCACGAATTTGATTTTTGTGTTAACAGAAAATTAAACTATTCAATTGTATAATATTATGACATAATCAGAAACCTCTTTAAAATCTAATAACTTTGGGCTTTTGAATCAGTAAATTTCGTTAAGTTATGATCATGTTATGGTTAATCGAAGATTTGCTAGGGTTTTGGTGTAAATCCGAAACCTGGGCAAAATACTCAGAGAATTGCTTTATGAAATGCATACCATTGAATTGGTAATTGAAAAACACTCAAGTTAGACTCGAATATCACGTTAATTGAGTTCTTAAAACTCCCGTTATGCTAAATTGATTGTTTTACCCTACTTTTGTTGTTCAACATTAAGAACAGATGTAAACGATCACTTTTACCAACTTCTGGAAAATATTCTTTTGTTTTCTGAAAAGAAAATGATTAGTAGTTAATTTTTCATCTAGGATATGCATGCTAATTGTCCTTAAATGTTTAGATAATCGTACCCGAAAACAGCCACCTGAATTGAGACAAATATGATTCGTGTGCACGACATTTGGTATAACCTGAGTTAGAAATTGATTGAGGTCTTGTGCTTTTGGTATGTTGTTACTTACATGTTGGTACACATATCTCATTTGTATGTTAACTTATTAAACCTGGTGCAATAGGGTGTAATTGGTACATTAAAACAGCATGCCTGATTCTGATTGAAATTGTTAACGTGTACCTTGTATGCTATAACTTGAAATATGAATACTTTGAGAATGTGAGCTTCTGGATATTTGTTCTTCACATGTTTTAAGACATTTTGTTAATACATGTCAACATCTAAAAATGTGTGTTAATGTGGTAACAGCTAAATTGACCAGATCAGAATGCCTAACTTTAACGAATAAACTGGACTAAATGGCTAAACCAATTGTGCTCATCTTTTAATATGTTTTAGTTCAACTTGTTATTTAAAAGTGGCCACTGACCTAGCTTGAATTGCATGCTCCTAACTCCAGATATACTCGTTCAAACACTGCATAGCAAATCAGAAACTGACTCGTGTATAACTATGTGTCAATATGAACTTGTATGCTAAGACTTGGACATGAACTAGAAATTCAACAAGGATAAATTTTACTACTAAATGAATTATACTACTTGTATGTAACTAGTGATCACTTGTGTGTTGACTTGGCGAATTTGACACTACTTAGCACGAACATGTTCACTAGTCGGTAAATTTTGAAAGATTGAAACTGAAAACTGAAAGTGGTCATTTGAACCCAGTTTGACCATTTGACCAACATGACATGTACACTACTGATGTGTTGACTTAGGTTGACCAACTTGACCAAGTTTGACTTTTATTGACTTGCTTGACTAGTTGACTTCTGTGTTGACTTTTACTTTACAATCGAGTCGGTCTGAGCAATAGGACAACTGAACTATGGATCAACTTTTATGTTGACATAGACTTTTAAGACAAATTATTTGGTTTCGTTGATCGGTCATTGTAATTCGACTACTTTTGCTTGTGATTTGTCAAGTGCACTCAAGGTGAGTCTACAGTCCCACTTTTGTATATTTTCTAGGATGAGAATACATGCTGTTATACTTAAATTTTACAAATGCTTTTACTTTTAACACGAGTACTATATTACATAATGAGTTATTGTTCACAAAGCCCCTAGCTTGAATACTTTTATTACCTTCGGGTAAGCACAATTTAGATGGACGGATCCGTTAGGTTAGACAAACCTCACCCTACTATAACTGTGGTGCATTTACTTTGAACTGTTTGTACACTAGAACAAGTGTATACGTTTTATGGGGTAAAGGATAAGTGTAGTGTATACTATACGCAGGTCTTTATGCTAGTATTCAGGTGCTCATGGATTATGTAACATTTTGAAACTTGGGTTGTGCTTATTGAAATCTCGTGGTCAAATGCGAATAAACTATTTTTCTGATTACTGTTTTCAGATACTAATTACATTATTTAAACCTGTAGATTCACCAACATTATTGTTGACATGTTTTTGCGTGTTTTATTCTCAGGTCGATAAGAGGTATAACTTTCGCTGTTTGTTTAATGCTCTGGTCTGGCTGTGGAGTTAGCATTATTTAATAAAGACATTGTTTACTTTCGCATTTAAACTTTTACATATTTTTAATACTGTTGGCTTGTGGTTACGATCACAATAGTATTACTTTGGTTATTGACTTATGTTTTGAAAGTCAACTGTTTTAATAAAATTATATGCGAATGCTTTTGAAACATCTCATTTAGAGTGCGTAACTGTTAATGTGGGAGCTATGATTAACACGTCGTCATATGGGAATTTGGCGGGGTGTTATATAATCCACGGACCAACTAAGGAGATTTTATTGATATAATTCGTACACATACATGAGGGTTACAATAGGATGCTTATATAGGCCAAAAACAATTTGGAGAACAAGAAAAAACTTAAATATGGAAACTGTTCGTCAGACGCTAGCCGCGCCGTGCCCAGATTGGGCCGCGCCGCGCCTCTAAGGCAAAACTCGGGACAATAGGTTTCTTCAATCTGATGCTCTGTTCACGTGTTAGGCCGCGTCGCACCTTCCAAGGCCGCGACGCGCCTCCTTTCTTGAACCGATTCCTTCGACTTGTTTTTATATCCTTCACATCCAACAATCTCCCACTTGAAGATAGTCAAAACCATGACTCACATTGTCAACCCATCATATCATCAAACTAACCAAGATCGCCAAAGCACCCTTTATCGCCAAACTCCATTTGGGACATGCAAACTCCTATCATATACGCCGGATAATCAGACTTTCGATACAAGGTCTTCAACACTTCTTGTTAGAATCGAATCATCATCTCTCTATCTCCCTAGTCGGTCACCACCTTCTCATTAGTTCATGAGAAGACCCATTGAGGATATGAAAAACTTCAAGTTGTCCATTGACACCATCTTAGTAAACATATCCGTGGGATTCTTCATACCAAGGACTTTCTTGATGAAACATGACTAGGAACTTCGAAATCAACAGGTTTAATTCCCACAAAGGCTGAATTAGTGAATCAAACCATTCTAGTGAATATTGTGCTTTTTGGGATTAATTAAGTTAAACCACAACAATGGATGTGTGATTAGATTAATGCCTAGAGCTATTATTCACCTCTTGAGTGATTTGGGTTGAGAGAGAATCAGACAAGCTACCAGATCTGAGTGATGTATGTGTAAAAATGAGAGGCTTAACCTAAAATGAAGAACATAACACTTATATACCCCTGCTGTTGAGTCAACCATGCGAGTCAGCCATCACTCGTACGAGTGGGCTGCCTCAGCCGTACGGGTGATCACTCACTCGTGTATGTATACCCAGATTGGATTTGTGACTCAGCTCAGCTCAACCGTGCATATGAGCTTGTCATCCGTACGAGTGAGACTTCACTCGTACGTCTGATTGAGTCTAATATAGTCAAACATCCTTTTCGCGTTCTTGCAGTACCTGTAACCACATATAAACACAGATAGGATAATAACGATCGATCATGGTAGCCCATAAACTGAAGTACTGTTCACAAACGTAAGGTAGATGTCTAGGGACTCACAGAAAATGCATCAACGACTCCCCGTAGGACCTAGAACATCGATTACAATAAAGTAAACATTCGGGAAATACAAATAAGTCCAAAAGTAACATCAGTTTAACATCAAATACACATCCAGATTCTCTCTCTCACATAAAAACATCAAAAACAAAATACAAACTAGCAATACAGTATCTGACTGGATTCAGTTGGCCTGAGCTTGGTTCGAGCTTTGATCATCACTTTCTCTATTGAGGTAGGCATGGTAGACATCGATCACATGTTGATATCTCATAGCTTCCTCCTTTTTATTATCTCCACATTCCTCCTCATCATTTCTCCAAGCATTACCAGCTGGACATCGATAATTCTCCTTGATGAGATGGCAAACAAGCTTTCTCTTAAAGCTTTCTCTTAAAATCAGGTTTCAAATCCTCATTTCTTGTTTCCTCCATTCTCCAAAAAGTTATCGGATTAATTGGTTTTAGGTGAATAATATCCTCTTCAAGCTTTGGTAGATCTGGTGCAGCGTCATTGATAATCAATTGAAGAAAACGGGCGTAGATAAGATATCTCTGTGTAGAAATGAAAAGATTTGCTTTGAATTAATAAAAGACGAATCCTGAGAAATCGTACGGAGCCCTTAGGACAAGTGCCACAAACATACTCTGCACTTTCTCATTCAGCTTATCAAAACCAGCTTTATGTCCACTCAAGCAGTGCATTATCACATGAGCAAGATATCTAAACTGTGGAGGCAGAAGAGTCTTCGTCAGTTCAGATTTACCAGAAATATAACCAGAATATGCACATCTCTTGAAGCATCCGTGGATTCTTTCTCGATTGATTGTCATGTGGGAGCAGTTCTCATCATTAAAACTTAAAATCCTCCTTATCACAGTCTTAGAAACAACGATCTCATGCCCTTGAACAGTACTGACCAGCTTAGTCTCAGCTTCTGACACATCAAGTGCCGCATTTCTTCAGAATTCCCTTTGGTGGCTGTAGTAAGCCGTGCATGGAGTAGAAATAGTAGTATGTATCCTTAATCGCTTTAGAAAAGCTATAATCTCTTTAAAGTGTTCACCCCTCTCAAGAGTAGTGTCATAGAGGGCGACTTGATTGTTGAGCTCACCCTTTTCTAGAATAATCTCTTGTTGGGCAGGTGGATTTACTGGATTGACTTGAGGATTCTGTCCTTGCTCCCCCTGAGCTTTTGGGTTTACAACCGGAACATTTACTTGTTGTTCAGCCATTGGTAAAATCTTAACAAACTGAAACATCAACAGAAATGTCAGAAAAAAAATAATCATAAATCATAAAACATTAAAGCATTTGCAACAAGGTGTCATAAACTTGTTAAACATGACAAACCGTGCGAGTGAGTCTGTCACACGTGCGGCTGAGAGCTCAATCGTGTGAGTAACATGGTCACTCGTGTCACTGTTGACACGTTTGAGCAATAACATGGTTTCAGACAAGGTACACGGTGGAGGCTTATAAGTATACGCGAGTGAGTCAACTGTGTGGTGACTCGTGCGGTTAAGCACACGTGTCAGCTCAGTCAAACGAGTGAGCAGCCAAATGAAATCAAACGAGTGGGCTCAAAGGTTCACACGGTTAAGCCTTAACCACGTACTGATTCGTGCGAGTCATGTCCCACGCGTGCGAGTGATGTCACTCGTGCATGTCTGATGAAATCATTATTAAATGCATTTTTTAAATCGACGAGATTACATGTTTGAGTGTTTTAGGGACCGATTTACATCACAATAGCAAGTATAGATAGTGTTTAACATAAAAAAATAATAGATAGCATCCTAAACACACTTCAATTACATGAAATTCGACTTACAAAACCCTTAGGGTTTCGACACATTCAAACAACAAATTAACCTACTAAATATCAATGAAATTGTACCTATTTGGTGGCGCTGAGGTCGGCTTTCAATGCTTAACAAAACCTACGGTGGAAATCGTGATTGGTGATGATCGAATTTTGAGAGAAAAAATGGTTAAGGGTGCACAAGTGTGAGCTCCTGTGCTCAGCACCCATATTATACTCTCGTGCTCAACCGTACGGTTGAGCACACGATTCACCATCAACCGCGCGACTCAGAATTACGCGTGCGTGTGACCCAGAAGTCTAATGGACAATACTAGAACAGGGTCATCCGTACGGTTAACCTCAATCGTGTGATTACTCGTACGGTTCACACTTCAAACGTGCGAGTGAGCCACTTAGGAAATTTCAAATTTTCACAAACTTAGGATTTCGACTCATTTTGGCAATCTTACATCCAACTAGCACTTTCAATTTGAGTCATAAATCACTTATCCACCAAGGTATGATCATTAACACTTAGGCAGATCAAGAAACTTAACCAAAATGAGGTTATCACTCTAAACATTCTGTTTCATAGGAGTAAGTCCTATAGTGTAATGTCATAATAAGTTCACTAACACCTTAAATCATTAAAATTCTTCAAACAAACACAAGTTCTACAAACTTCTATCTTGTGGATTTGGTGGCCAAAAAATATCTTGATCTTGACAAGGTTCTTTCAGATTTCATTGTATTTTCAGAGGATAATCAGAAAATAAAGAAAAGATAAAATCTTTATGAATTTTCTGAGCTATAATGTCATGCAACAAAAAATATGCAAAGGAAAGACATTCTATCATGAAATGCAATAACATGCAAACCAAAATCTTTTTGTTGTTTTTTACAGTTTTCAATGCAAACAATTTAATAGACAAATAAGCAAACACATACAAATCCACGTTCTTTTTGTGAGCAAGTTGATTAACAATTTTAAAAATGGATCAGAACTGACATATTGAAACGATTTCTGTTGTTCATTCGTAATTATTCAGTCTATGTCTATTATCATGCAATTACTGATATCAATCCTCATTAAACATGAACATATTCATTCCGGACACTTCGACAATCATGTTGGCATTAATTGCTTGAACATTATAGAGCAATGATTTTTGAGATCACGCTAAGTTCATTAATCCTTGATTCTTTCATCACTTATGATTGTGCGTTTTTATTAGGTTGTCAATTCATTACGCGTAACTTTCCGTTATCTCTATCCATGTACTTTAATCAAATTGAACAGGATGGTTCTCACGACATTTTGAATAACCCTATCAGCCTTTGGCTTCTACCAATGTGTTGACAATCTTCAATCTAGTTGGTCGACAGATCTTAGAATATATTGGATTATCCGAATAGGCGCATTATTTACCACGGGGATTGGTCTACAGTTAATAAGTAGGTATCTTTCTAACTTACAGTCTTAATAGGTATAACTCTAAATTGCAGACGACAAGAATCTTGATAGTTCAGTGTGAACGTCGTGATTAAACAATTCAATCTGCGCAGGGCCGTCACACTAAGAATGATCTGAGTTCTTTATGAGCACATCATGGATCAGCATTCTTCATACTTTCAGGACTTTGCCATCTTGATACGCCAATTATTTTTTACTTTGATTTTCTTTTGATATTTCTTTTTCAGCATATCACTGTCTTTTGATATATTGATTTTGAACGCCATCATAAATGGATTTTCCATTTTTATGCATGAACTCATGTTTCTTTGTTGTGTGCTCAGATCACTCGAAGGTGTTCTCCCTTAAATGCTTGAACGGTCCGCAATAAGGAATTATACTTTTCGAACTTAAGCGAGAAGGGACCTTACTTCGACATAAACTAATTTTCTCTGATATTTTCGGGGTTTAGTTTCGATTATTAAGTCTTAGGCCCGTGACAACGTGGTATGCACCAGCTAAACAGATAATCCTCAACCTTAAATCCACCCCAACCTTTTCTAGTGATTATCAATTATGATAGGGGATACGCTCAACCGACTGTTGAGTTCCTCAACAATTATCATTAGATACAGTTTCGGATATAATTAGCTGACTACCTTTAAACGCTACAGATCATCCATGATTTCTGAATCTTAGATGATCGTTATTCTTATTATGATTGTCTAATGCCAAGAATTCGTAAGTCACGTCTATCAGTACATCACACAACAGATAAACATAAACGTTCAAATCAGTCCTTACTAATCAAATATATCAATTCTCAGTACAGTAATTTCTTCATCTCCCAAAAATTAATCAAAACAAGCTCATTTTCAGAATTTTCAACTTTTTAGGGTTTTCTGATGAGGAATTTTACACTTTTTAGGTATTTTCTGTTGAAACATATACTCCCCCTAAACTACTAAAACATAAAATCTTTTTGTCTTTTAGCATTTTATCAAAAGTAAACAGAAAATAGCTACAGACTAGCATGCAAACATGACAGAAATCATGCAAGAAAATGCAGATAGAAAGCAAAAATATGCAGTACAGATAATAAGAAACTAAAATCTATATGTCATGCATCCTACATGCAAAGTCCAAAAGTTTGATTAAACCACACAATCAACATCTGAAATTAGTTTGTCTCGATCAACAATGCCATTCATCTTTAAAAGTAGCAAGAACCTAGGTTTATCAAAAGCCTTAGTAAAAAGGTCAGCCCTCTGGTCCTTAGTACCTA
The DNA here is from genome assembly GCF_046630445.1 of Rutidosis leptorrhynchoides. Taxonomy (NCBI): domain Eukaryota; kingdom Viridiplantae; phylum Streptophyta; class Magnoliopsida; order Asterales; family Asteraceae; genus Rutidosis; species Rutidosis leptorrhynchoides. The sequence goes on from NC_092337.1 coordinate 198,463,578, forward strand.
TTCTCTTAACCTCAATTATCTTTTTCTCATGGCAATCCCTAAGAAAATGATACTTAACACCTATGTGTTTAGTCTTAGAGTGTTGCACAGGATTCTTAGTAATTGCAATAGCAGCAGTATTGTCAATATAAAGAGGAGAGAAAGAGATTCTTAGTTCGTAATCGCGAAGTGGTTGTTGAATCCAAACAACTTGCGAACAGCAACTTGCAGCAGCAATATATTCAGCTTCACACGTGGAAAGCGCAACTGCAGTTTGTTTCTTGCATTGCCAGGTCACCAGCCTTTCATGTAACAACCCAACCCGTTAACCAACCAATAATGCGGAATAAAAAAAAAATTCTTTGCGCAGCAAATGGCGCGGCGCGCCATGACCCCGCGCGGCGCGCAAAAGGGCCTGGACAGGCTGCTGTCCCAAAAAGTCAAAAACATAAAAATGTTTGACCACTTCCCGACGTAATTAGACAAAACGCTTTTCACAACATATTTCAATAGTTAAAACTAACACGTTCCAATAATAAAATGAGTCTTACGAGACCGGGCCCACATCGGCCGTTTTATGACTTTCGTACGAAAATACAAGTTTTCAACCACATGATTTGTAATACAAAATAAAGGCCGAGCATGGCGATTGGGGATACGCTACCCAATCCTAATCGAATTCAAAAGCATGCCTTTGAAGCAACTACGCAAGTCCACTAGTCCCCGCGCTTAACCGAGCCATCGCATCCATGCAAATCTATAAAAAAGTCAACAACGAGAGGGTAAGCTAAAGCTTAGTGAGTGCAATAGTTACACACGTACATATGTAATTTACCTACTTACACTCCCTTACCCAAACCACACATTAATCCCGCATGTCAAAGCATAAGGAACTAGCATAATCTATCTTACCACAATGAACTCGTTTAACAAGCGTAAAAGCTAGTAACATCAAACGCACCATAAATACCTCGTGTATCAATTCGCACAAGCTAGTAACATCAAACGTACAACTAGCATAAACCTTAGCATAATCTCGCATATCATCTCGTAACAAAGCTAGTAGCATCATAATCGTACAACTAGCAACACCATTAGCATAATAGTCATAATAATAATTAAATGCTACACAACAACTATAATCCCTGGTTAACCAACTCTTCGCATGGGAATGACTTCGCAAAACAAGTCATCGATGTTCATAACAACCGTTAGCGCCCAAACACGGCTATGGTATGCTAACCCCCGAGGTGTTCCAAAACCGGCTATGGCATCACCCCCAAGTGTTCCAAAAATGGCTATGGCATCACTTGATCAATGTGTGAGTAAAACACGGCTATTACTCACATCCGTGTGCACAAACACGGCTATGTGCAACAATTAATACGGGCAACAACGTGGGAGTAAAACACGGCTATTACTCGCCACCATATGCACAAACACGGCTATGTGCATAATTATCAATTCGACAAAACGGCTATGTCCCACAACTATGGTCACAAAAACGGCTATGTGACTCCATTAATTAATGTGTGCAAAAACGGCTATGCAACACCTCAATGGTCACAAAAACGGCTATGTGACTCATCGTCAAATAATAGCATTACAATAGATATATCGGGTCCACAAATCTTAAGTCGCATGTAGTGCACAAAATCCGGCTATTGTGACACTATTCCCAAAGGTGTCTAAACGGCTATCGTCGCATCGATGTGCACTAAAACCCGGCTATTTTGCACATCGCGCACAAGCAAATAAATTATATACATACATGTATAACTATTCCACTCATTTTGAAGTCTTGAAGAAAGCCACCGAATAATCCGCAATCGCCGATGGAATGTACCTATTTCATTTATCACATAACAAGTAACACAATTAGTGTGGATATACAAATCAATCCAAATTGACTTACTAGTGCAATTTCGACCCAAATGCACTTTCAAGTACAAATCGCGCCCAAACTAACCAATAATCACAAACACAAGTGAGAATGGTCCTAATATGCCAATCAAACCCAATCATAGGTGTTAAACACCTATCTTACCCAAAATGACACTTAAACCCTAATTTGACCTATAAGAAGTCAATATCACGTCATTAGCAAGTTTTGACACCAAAACATATTTAACTCTGTTCTATGCTTCAACTTAATCCATTTTATGTTTATAAACCTTATTAAATCGGCAATTGAGTCATAATCATCAACAAACCCTAATTTTGACTCAAGTCAAAATTAGTCAACCATAAGAACCCTAATGGTTTCCAAAACACCAATAATCACTAACACTAGTGATTATACACCATTTACAAGTCTTAAACATGGTTAAATCATTAACCAACCCAAAACCCGCCAAATATCACAATAGCAAGTTTCCATAAACCCTGTTCATCAACCAAATGGGTTTTACAACTAACAATCTCAAACCCTAACTTGAATATCAAATCTAACAAATGAAATTCGGAGTTAGAACTTACCAATACTACCAAAACATAGCTAGGAGCGAGATGAACAACTTTAAAACCCTAGCTTTGGTGAGAATCCAACTCCTTCTTCTCCAATTCAAACTCTCTCACTCTAGAACCCATCCTCTCTCTCTCTAGATATGGATGAGAGTGTTTGTGTGGGTGAGAAATGAGCTCCAATGGAGTTCTAGATCAGTTTTGGTGACCCTAAACTGACCCTAAATGAAAAGACCAAAGTACCCCTCATTTAAACCTTTTAAAAAGGTTGAAAATTGCATCAGCAGCAATCGAAGCGCCGCTCCAAATGGTGGAGCGCCGCTCCAACCTGCAGGTCAGTTTTCAGAAACTTGTTTTGGCCATAACTTTTTGACCGTAGCTCCGTTTTCGATGCATCAAATATCGTTGGAAACGTAATAAGATTTTCTTTCCAATGGTAAGGCTTTGAAACATCAACACACATTTTATTTGGGGTTGAAAAGATACGTACACACCTTGTCACTTCAGACAACGTCCAGTTTCCTTCGACGTTCGAGCAAGCAACACGTACGTGCTTCGTACACTTCATACACGCATCGTACACCATAATTACATTATGTACAATAAATATTTGGGTTTTACAACTCTCCCCCACTTAAACTCGATCACGTCCTCGTGATCTTCTCCACTTAACCAATCCGGAACTACTCAACGGCCCTCAATCCTAAGTTCCAATCCGAACTTTCCTAGACAATTCTTCCCAATGAATCACCTTTAACAACTAAAATCGTCACCCGCGATTTATCAAAACCACTATCCGAGCACTAAAACCTGCTCTTTTCCCCATATCGGGAAAAACTCAACCAATCTCGTACCGAGATATCAATTCCTTAGCGTACCTTTAGCAAGGACAACGCTAAAAGTGACCAAGTCTCAACCTAAAGTCAACAATCCGAACGTTGAAGATCGAACCACATGAATCCTTACGGATTACACTTACCACTAAACATCCTTTGTAGTGCGCAATACAACCAATACGCCACTATCCTAACATCATAAGCAACGGCTAAAACCAAAAGCGCCCAAAATGACTATGGCAACGCTAATCCTAAAGTGTACAAAATCGACTATTGTCACACCCGTAACAACATGTGAGCGAAACACGACTATCGCATCACTAATCACACAACATGGTCCTCACGATCCCACCATTGGTGTACAAAACAACCGATAGATCACACCACACGGTCCTTATGACCCCACCATTGGCGTATAAAACAACCAATAGATCACACATCGAACAACATGAAGGCTGGCAGAAAATTACACGCGACCCACTTCCCAAATCTCAACACCGGATGAAGTCAGCGGACCCCGTCAACGGTCATGCTTCACCGATATAACACTATACCCATGATGAAGTCAGCGGACCCCGAAGGTCATGCATCACCAATCAACGATCTCATGATGAAGTCAGCGGACCCCGAAGGTCATGCTCCACCAATCCACGATCCCATGATGAAGTCAGCGGACCCCAAAGGTCATGCTTCACCAATCAACGATCTCATGATGAAGTCAGAGGACCCCGAAGGTCATGCTCCACCAATCCACGATCCCTTTTGGCCTCGAACAACGAGTAGCGTAACATCGCGCTCTGCTACGCCATAGTGAATCCCAACGGATACCACTAACCATTCACACAATCGAGCAAGAACCGCCTATATCAAACATAGGCACGAAACAATAATTGTCTAAAAGAGGATCCGATACGCACATCCTTTAACCGAGGGATTTCACCTTGCTCACCATACCCGTCCATTATCTCTCAACGAGATTTACCACATTACTACCTTGGTGATATTTCAAATCCAAAATCCTAAGTACAATTTAACCGAAATTGTACCCTACCACTAATCGACCAAATCTTGGTCCCGACACAAATTTCGGATCTACCAAAAGCATTGTCCGAAATCCCACACTAAAACCTCCTCGTGCGGGAGTGTAACTCCCCCACTTGGAACTACGTTCCATAACCGCATCTCGTACACCCGCACAATGCTACCAAAGGTAGACTTTACCAATAATTGGGTTCACACGGCCCATCACCACGTCTTGCTTCAACTTTGAGCATACCAAGGATCCTAACCTATCCTTAAACACTTCGAACAAAAAGTGTACCACAAATTACACGAACTATACACTTGCAATCATCCAATTGCTTTAGTTTGTCGAATTTCACCCGATCACTCATGTACCTAAGGGTTTCACTTCGGTACCCTAAGTACAATGTAACCGCAACACAATCGGAGTCGAACACCACTCTAGTAGGTATAAAAAGGCACCTAATGTCGCGTCACGTAGACTCCTTTACCAACATACATCGAGATCAACACTCGATTTCAAGAGTTTCAATCCACCCGACGAACCTCATGGTTCATCAACTTCAACACGAAAGCGAACACCCGCTTAACGACCGAACACCAAAACCCATTTCCATGATTTGGTAGAAACATTTCCCAAATACTAAGGAATGCTTTGTTGCTCCAAGTCTTACGCCCTTCGCCCGACAATCCAAAGTCACCATAGGGTACTTCCATTAGGAACGTCACCCATATCAATAACATGCACAACACAATTGAGACCTTAAGGGTCTCACTCGAACGAGCTTAACGACCCGGTACCAACCAAAATGCCTAAGCGCCCAAGGATTCGTACCATAGAGTCAAGGCACAACACACCACTTATACGCTCTACTGAGAGCAAACCGGAGCCATAAACGTAAACCCTCCGCTCGCTACGAATTATCTCCAATGGAGAATAAAGTTTAGCTAAGACTTACGCACTTACCTCATGTTATTACAAGCGAACAACATATAATTTCGTACTAAAAGTACCTGATGTAGCGCTGTTGGGCTTCCGTGCTCCACTTCCCATCATGTATTCGCGCTCTAACCTCCTAACCCGATCGTCATGCGATTCGGAACACTCTGACTTCCGGTGTCCCTTCATTCGGCAAATGAAACACCTGATTGAGCCTAAAGGCACCACCGTACAATCTTGTGCCAAATGACTCCATTCCCCACACTTAAAGCACGTAAGCTTGTAACCCTTCTTACTCTTCTTCTTCACATTCCTGACGCCTTCAGGCGTACTTCGTGCCCTCTTACCATGAGCACCATGTAATCCTAACCTTGCAAGTACATCTTCATCATCACTACCTCGAGGTTTGGGAAACCTCTTTTTAAACTCTTCCTTTACAACTTTAGTCACTTGGTCTCGGACCATTTCCGTCATTTGTCCTTCGACCAACTCCTTGGTTACTTCCCTAACTTTGCCGGTGAAAACCGAGACATATTGTTCAAACACGGCCTCAATCTTTAACGTTAACTCATCCTTCTCTTCGTGAATAGGCTCACTCGTTCCGCATCCATATTCTATTTTCATTCTAAGGAATGCAAACGATTAGTTCACGAACGTATAAACCACACGCACAACACCGCCCCATCTTGCTAAACACTCATCGTACATCACTTGTTAGACATGATTTGCACCCGTAATAAGGTTTACAAGTCCTTATTACGCATGCACGCCGTATCAACTTGTTAGTACAACGACCGCCTCGCTTGATGATATAAACAAACACAAACAAAATTGTACGCGATATAAACACACGAGAGAATTATTATCACATCACAATAGCATATTAATAATATCCGCATTACTAATATAAACGTTAGTCAACCTATAAACAAGGCACTAGCTAGAACTCATTCCGACCCGTAATCCTACAAGTCCCGCAACAAATTAAGCACACACAAAAGTCTAAGTCTAGGCACCTATCTCAAGTCACCTAAATTCCTTAGACCATGCTCTGATACCACTTGTAACAACCCAACCCGTTAACCAACTAATAATGCGGAATAAAAAAAATTCTTTGTGCAGCAAATGGCACGGCGCGCCATGACCCCGCGCGGCGCGCAAAAGGGCCTGGACAGGCTGCTGTCCCAAAAAGTCAAAAACATAAAAATGTTTGACCACTTCCCGACGTATTTAGACAAAACGCTTTTCACAACATATTTTAATAGTTAAAATTAACACGTTCTAATAATAAAATGAGTCTTACGAGACCGGGCCCACATCGGCCGTTTTACGACTTTCGTACGAAAATACAAGTTTTCAACCACATGATTTGTAATACAAAATAAAGGCCGAGCATGGCGATTGGGGATACGCTACCCAATCCTAATCGAATCCAAAATCATGCCTTTAAAGCAACTATGCAAGTCCACTAGTCCCCGCGCTTACCCGAGCCACCGCATCCACGCAAATATATAAAAAAGTTAACAACGAGAGGGTAAGCTAAAGCTTAGTGAGTGCAATAGTTACACACATACATATATAATTTACCTACTTGCACTCCCTTACCCAAACCACACATTAATCCCGCATGTCAAAGCATAAGGAACTAGCATAATATATCTTACCACAATGAACTCGTTAAATAAGCGTAAAAGCTAGTAACATCAAACGCACCATAAATACCTCGTGTATCAATTCGCACAAGCTAGTAACATCAAACGTACAACTAGCATAAACCTTAGCAGAATCTCGCATATCATCTCGTAACAAAGCTAGTAGCATCATAATCATACAACTAGCAACACCATTAGCATAATAGTCATAATAATAATTAAATGCTACACAACAACTATAATCCATGGTTAACCAACTCTTCGCAGGGGAATGACTTCGCGAAACAAGTCATCGATGTTCATAACAACCGTTAGCACCCAAACACGACTATGGTATGCTAACCCTCGAGGTGTTCTAAGAACGGCTATGGCATCACCCCCAAGTGTTCCAAAAACGGCTATGGCATCACTTGATCAATGTGTGAGTAAAACACGGCTATTACTCACATTCGTGTGCACAAACACGGCTATGTGCAACAATTAATACGGGCAACAACGTGGGAGTAAAACACGGCTATTACTCGCCACCATATGCACAAACACGGCTATGTGCATAATTATCAACTGGACAAAACGGCTATGTCCCACAACTATGGTTACAAAAACGGCTATGTGACACCATTAATTAATGTGTGCAAAAACGGCTATGCAACACCTCAATGGTCACAAAAACGGCTATGTGACTCATCTTCAAATAATAGCATTACAATAAATATATCGGGTCCATAAATCTTAAGTCGCATGTAGTGCACAAAATCCGGCTATTGTGACACTATTCCCAAAGGTGTCTAAACGGCTATCGTCGCATCGATGTGCACTAAAACCCGGCTATTTTGCACATCGCGCACAAGCAAATAAATTATATACATACATGTATAACTATTCCACTCACTTTGAAGTCTTGAAGAAAGCCACCGAATAATCCGCAATCGCTGATGGAATGTACCTATTCCATTTATCACATAACAAGTAACACAATTAGAGTGGATATACAAATCAACCCAAATTGACTTACTAGTACAATTTCGACCCAAATGCACTTCCAAGCACAAATCGGGCCCAAACTAACCAATAATCACTAACACAAGTGAGAATGGTCCTAATATGCCAATCAAACCCAATCATAGGTGTTAAACACCTATCTTACCCAAAATGACACTTAAACCCTAATTTGACCCATAAGAAGTCAATATCACGCCATTAGCAAGTTTTGACACCAAAACATATTTAACTCGGTTCTATGCTTCAACTTAATCCATTTTAAGTTTATAAACCTTATTAAATCGGCAATTGAGTCATAATCATCAACAAACCCTAATTTTAACTCTAGTCAAAATTAGCCAACCATAAGAACCCTAATGGTTTCCAAAACACCAATAATCACTAACACTAGTGATTATACACCATTTACAAGTCTTAAACATGGTTAAATCATTAACCAACCCAAAACCCGCCAAATATCAAAATAACAAGTTTCCATAAACCCTCTTCATCAACCAAATAGGTTTTACAACTAACAATCTCAAACCCTAACTTGAATATCAAATCTAACAAATGAAATTCGGAGTTAGAACTTACCAATACTACCAAAACATAGCTAGGAGCGAGATTAACAACTTTAAAACCCGAGCTTTGGTGAGAATCCAACTCCTTCTTCTCCAATTCAAACTCTCTCACTCTAGAACCCTTCCTCTCTCTCTAGATATGGATGAGAGTGTTTGTGTGGGTGAGAAATGAGCTCCAATGGAGTTCTAGATCAGTTTTGGTGACCCTAAACTGACCCTAAATGAAAAGACCAAAGTACCCCTCATTTAAACCTTTTAAAAAGGTTGAAAATTGCATCAGCAGCAATCGAAGCACCGCTCCAAATGGTGGAGCGCCGCTCCAACCTGCAGGTCAGTTTTCAGAAACTTGTTTTGGCCATAACTTTTTGACCGTAGCTCCGTTTTCGATGCATCAAATATCGTTGGAAACGTAATAAGATTTTCTTTCCAATGGTAAGGCTTTGAAACATCAACACACATTTTATTTGGGGTTGAAAAGATACGTACACACCTTGTCACTTCAGACAACGTCCAGTTTCCTTCGACGTTCGAGCAAGCAACACGTACGTGCTTCGTACACTTCATACACGCATCGTACACCATAATTACATTATGTACGATAAATTTTTGGGTCTTACATTTCATCTAGAAATTGACATCCTCCTGATGTAGATTTGTTGTTGATTTTGCAACCTGCATAGTCTGAATCACTGTATGCTACAAGATCAAACTTGTCTTCGTTCGAATACCAGATGCCGAGATTTGGAGAATGTAATAGATAACAAAGGATTCTTTTGGCAGCTGTAAGATGAATTGTATTCGGATTAACTTGATAATGAGCACACATACATGTTGTAAACATAATATCCGGTCTAGATGCAGTGAGATATATGAGCGATTCGATGATTGCTCGATAGTATGTAGGATCAACAGGCTCCCCCTCACAGTCTAACGAAGTACCGTGATTCATAGCTAGCGGGGTCGACACAGGACATTCTTGAGTCATACTGAAATGTTCAAGTATATCATTTACATACTTTGCCTGCTCAAACTCATCAACGCGTTCTTGCTTAGTAGCACCGAAAATAATGTCGTTCACATAAATCTGAACTAAGATAATATCATCATCTTTAACTTTCATGAACAGAGTACAATCTACCGTGCCCATTTGATAACCTTTTTCAATCAGATAACTTGACAGATGTCCATACCAAGCAAGTAGGGCTTAATGTAAACCATATAGGGCTCTCCGTAAACGGTAAACTTTTTCAGGATGAAGATGATCTTCAAAACTCGGTGGTTGACTGACATATACTCTCTTATTAATCTTTCCATAAAGAAATGCACTCTTGACATCCATTTGAAACACTTTGAACTTCATAAACGAAGGAAAAGTCAAGAATGAAATGTCCCGTTCATATTGATTATAAACGTTCCATATTAATTGATTTCGTTGCGAGGTTTTGACCTCTATATGAGACGTTTTTCAAAGACTGCATTGATTTTTAAAACAACCATAACCTTTATTTTATCAATAAAGGTTTTAAAAACATTACGTAGATTATCAAATAATGATAATCTAAAATATACTGTTTACACACGACCATTACATAATGGTTTACAATAGAAATATATTACATCGACATATGTTTCTTGAATGCAGTTTTTACACAATATCATACAAACATGGACTCCAAATCTTGTCCTTATTTTAGTATGCAACAGCGGAAGCTCTTAATATTCACCTGAGAATAAACATGCTTTAAACGTCAACAAAAATATTGGTGAGTTATAGGTTTAACCTATATATATCAAATCGTAACAATAGACCACAAGATTTCATATTTCAATACACATCCCATACATAGAGATAAAAATCATTCATATGGCGAACACCTGGTAACCGACATTAACAAGATGCATATATAAGAATATCCCCATTAATTAGGGTGTCTGTTCTCTAATTCGTAGATTACCAGACTTAATAAAAAGGGGCATATTCGATTTTGATAATTCAACCATAGAATGTAGTTTCACGTACTTGTGTCTATTTTGTAAATCATTTATAAAACCTGCATGTATTCTCATCCCAAAAATATTAGATTTTAAAAGTGGGACTATAACTCACTTTCACAGATATTTCCTTCCTCGGAAATAAGACTTGGCCACGGATCGATTCACGAACCTATACAAATATGTACATATATATCAAAGTATGATCAAAATATAATTACAACCATTTTTATTATGTTTTAAAGATTTGAGTGTATTAAGTCAGCTGTCCTCGTTAGTAACCTACAACTAGTTGTCCACGGTTAGATGTACAGAAATAAATCGATATATATATTATCTTGAATCAATCCACGACCCAGTGTATACATGTCTCAGGCTAGATCACAACTCAAAGTATATATATTTTTGGAATCAACCTCAACCCTGTATAGCTAACTCCAACATTACTTCATATAGAGTATCTATGGTTGTTCCAAATAATATATATACATGGGTCGATATGATATGTCAAAATATTTGCATACGTGTCTATGGTATCCTAAGATTAAATAATATATTAGAATACATGTATAATACGATATAAGTCAGCTAGGATATGATTTTTATAGATTTGTTAAACATTTCCCGTAGCTAAAAAGATCAAAAATATCCAATCTTGTTTTACCCATAACTTCTTCATTTTAAATCCATTTTGAGTGAATCAAATTGCTATGGTTTCATATTGAACTCTAATTTAAGAATCCAAACAGAAAAAGTATAGGTTTATAGTCAGAAATTTAAGTTACATGTCAATTACTAAAGAGGTAGTCATTTCCGTCGAAAGAACGGCATCTTGATCACCATTTTGAAAAACATACTTTCACTTTGAGTTTAACCAAAATTTTTGGATATAGTTTCATGTTCATATGAAAAATCATTTTCCCAGAAGAACAAATTTTAAATCAAATTTTATCATAGTTTTTAATTATCCAAACCAAAACAGCCCAAGGTTTCACTACGCCGGCGTATATCCGATTTTATGGTGTTCATCGTGTTTCCAGGTTTTAAATCATTAAGTTAGCATATCATATAGATATAGAACATGTGTTTAGTTGATTTTAAAAGTCAAGTTAGAAGGATTAACTTTTGTTTGCGAACAAGTTTAGAATTAACTAAACTATGTTCTAGTGATTACAAGTTTAAACCTTCGAATAAGATAGCTTTATATGTATGAATCGAATGATGTTATGAACATCATTACTACCTCAAGTTTTCTGGATAAAACTACTAGAAATGAGAAAAATGGATCTAGCTTCAAAGGATCCTTGGATGGCTCGAAAGTTCTTGAAGTAGAATCTTGACACGAAAACAGTTCAAGTAAGATTTTCACTCGAAATAAGATTGTTATAGTTGTAGAAATTGAATCAAAGTTTGAATATGAATATTACCTTGAATTAGAAAGATAGCCTACTGTAAATAACAAAGGTTCCTTGATCTTAGATGATTACTTGGAATGGATTAGAAAGATTGGAAGTAAACTTGCAAACTTGGTAGTATTCTTGATTTTTATGAAACTATACTTATGGAATTTATGAAGAACACTTAGAACTTGAAGATGAAACTTGAGAGAGATCAATTAGATGAAGAAAATTGAAGAATAAAAGTGTTTGTAGGTGTTTTTAGTCGTTGGTATATGGATTAGATATAAAGGATATGTAATTTTGTTTTCATGTAAATAAGTCATGAATGATTACTAATATTTTTGTAATTTTTTGAGATATTTCATTCTAGTTGCCAAATGATGGTTCCCACATGTGTTAGGTGACTCACATGGGCTGCTAAGAGCTGATCATTGGAGTGTATATACCAATAGTACATACATCTTAAAGCTGTGTATTGTACGAGTACGAATACTGGTGCATACGAGTAGAATTGTTGATGAAACTGAACGAGGATGTAATTGTAAGCATTTTTGTTAAGTAGAAGTACTTTGATATGTGTATTGAAGTCTTTCAAAAGTGTAAGAATACATATCAAAACACAACATGTATATACATTCTAATGGAGTCGTTAAGTCTTCGTTAGTCGTTACATGTAAGTGTTGTTTTGAAACCTTTAAGTTAACGATCTCAATTAATGTTGTTAACCCAATGTTTATTATATCAAATGAGATGCTAAATTATTATATTATCATGATATTACGATGTATGAATATCTCTTAATATGATATATACATTAAAATATCGTTACAACGATAATCGTTACATATAAGTCTCGTTTCGTAATTCTTGAGTTAGTAGTCTTGTTTTTACATATGTAGTTCATTGTTAACACACTTAATGATATATTTAAATATCATTTTATCATGTTAAATATAGTGTATCAATATCTTAATATGATACATATGTATTTAGTAGACGTTATCATAACGATAATCGTTATATATATAATTTCGAGTTTCTTAACTTAGTAATCTCATTTCTTATGTATATCACACATTGTTAATATATTTAGTGAGATACTTACCCATCATAATCTTATGTCAACCATATATATATGTCCATATATACCACAACATGTAGTTTTTATAATTTTGTAACGTTCGTGAATCGCCGGTCAACTTGGGTGATCAATAGTCTATATGAAACTTATTTCATTTAATCAAGTCTTAACAAGTTTGATTGCTTAACATGTTGGAAACATTTAGTCATGTAAATATCAATCTCAATTAATATATATAAACATGGAAAAGTTCGGGTCACTACAAAGAAAATGCGAATACCTTCCAATGTGGCAACAGGTGCAAAAACTTCATCATAATCGAATTCAGGATCTTGCTGATAACCTTTAGTGACTAATCTTGCTTTGTTACGGATAACATTGCCATCTTCGTCAAACTTGCCCTTCCAAACCCATTTCAGATAAATTACTTTAGCTCCATGCGGCTTAGTAACTAGCTTCCAAATATCCAAGCGATTAAATTGCTGAATTTCTTCTTGCATTGCCATGACCCAATCAACATGCTTCAAGGCTTCTTTTGTTGTCTTTGGCTCTATTCTAGAAATATGACATGAGTACTCGTAGTATGCAGCAGCAGCTGTCATATGAGTATCAACTTGCCTATCAAACTGAACTTGCCTTCTTGTTCTAACACATGCATTTGGATCTCCAATAATATTCTCTCTAGGATGAGCAACTGTAGTTCTGGGAACTGGTTGTGCAGGAACAGGTATCTCATGATGTAGATTCGTAGTATCACCAATATCTTCAAGATTATCAGAACTTTCACTTGAAATATCAGATCCCAGGTATCGTACACTCGATCAACGTCTTGATCTGAATCTTGAACTGGTTCATTGAATGTCGATAATGGAGTTGGAATTGGAGTAGGTGCAGACACTTGTGGTTCATTTTATAAATCAAACAGCATTTGTATCTCAACTTCATTCTCCGTCTGATCTGGAGCAAGATTGAATGATTCAATCAACTCATCATAGTTATAAATCCAAGGATGACTCTTAGGAGCACTCTTCGTTTGATTCCTTTGGTTGTCAACTTTAGACCATTCTTCAACACATCTTGTTTCATTGTTGAAAACTCGCTTGTTAGGAGAACTATACCCAAGAAATACTCCAGTAACCACTTTAGAATCAAACTTACTTCCTGGTTTTCTATTTAAGATGGTACACGGTGCACCAAATGGTTCTAGATGCTTCAAAGATGGTTTTCTCCCATGCAGTAACTCATAGCATGTCTTACCCAGTCGTTTAACAGTCATAACTCGATTCATAGTGTAACACGCATTAGGAACTGCTTCAATCCAAAAATGAACAGGTAACGATGAATCTGCCAGCATTGTTCTAGCAGTCTCAATCAATACCATATTCTTTCTTTCAGCGACACCATTCATCTAAGGAGCGTATGCAGAACTGAACTACAAATTAATACCTTTTCAATACAGAAACCTGCAAGATATTGATTCTTGAATTCTGTACCGTTGTCACAACGAATCTTTCTTACCTTTAGATTAAAACCTGTCTCTAATCGATTGATTAGCACTTTCAAATTCTCAAAAGTATCGGACTTCTCTTTCAAAAACATTACCCAAGAAAATCTTGAATAATCATCAGTTACAACCAGTCAATACTTATTTCCATCAATGCTTTAAAAAGAAATTGGACCAAAAATATTCATATGTAACAATTCAAGTGGAGCAGAGATTGGATTATACTTCACTAGCTTATGAGCTTTCTTGCTCTGCTTACCCTTCTTACACGGAACATATGTTCTTGGAATCTGAAAAGATCGAAGATCAACACCTTCTACAGGATTGTTGTGGACAAGGTGATTCATTTTCTGAAAACCTAAATGACCCATGCGTTTGTGCCATGTAATAGAATCTTATTCATTCGCTTTAGAAACAAAAGCTTGATGATGTTCAGCAGTTGAAGTAGCAACATTCATATCTAGCATGTATAAATCAGCTTGTCTAGGAGCCTTCATCAAAATCATTTCAGGAGGAATCACAAACTCTGGCTTCAAAATGTAGCTAAATTCGTCATCAAATGCAACCTTGAAAGATTTTTCACAGATTTGTGAAATCGACAACAAATTGTTTGCAAGCTCTTGATAATAGTTTACTTTGTCGAAACTAACTTTCTCATTCTTCAATAAACCTTGAGCTGAAATGTGACCTCCATTATCTCCAGCAAATGCAACATAACCTCCCTTAATTGGGTGTACATCCAAGAGAAGAGATAGCTGTCCAATCATATGTCTCGAAGCGCCGCTATCCACTATCCAGGTGTTGTTTGCAGGTACCCTGGTTCCCTGCATATCATATTAAGAATATTAATTGATAATGGAAACCCACGCCCGGACGGCAGTAGGTTGTCCATTAACACCCATAGCTTGAAATTCCATCCATTTCCCGTTTGAGTCCGGTGAAATCTCATCATTAGAAACCATAAACTTAGACAGTTTAGAAGTAACAATATTTCTCTTCTGGTTTTTCACATTTTGCTCATCTTCGGAGCGACTCATTTGTGGTCTGTTACGAGAAAAGTATTTTCGACGACTAGCTTTTTGCGAGGGTGATCGTGCCTTTGGTTCAAAAGGTTTTTCTTGATTACGAAACCCTGTCACATTTTCCTCAAAACTTCTCTTTGGAATTTTACCTTTCACAGATGACACAGATCTATTTAAATTCTTTTTCTTAGGATCTCCATAAACAACATTTGTCTTAAACCTCTTATCATGACGTTCATTACTTACTGGTGAGTTTGTTCTATGCGCATAAGATGATCTAAAATTATCATGTGACAAGTCAATCTTATGTCTAGTGGAACGAACTCTTCTAGGACAATAAGCAGCAATGTGTCCAAAGACAGCACAATTAAAGCATTGACGAAACTCCCTATGTCCTCTAAATTCATACACGTTATTAGAGTTCGAAGATGAAGGATCTTGTTTTCTTACGAACACAGGAGAATCATTTGGCTTATCTTTTGAAATAGTCTTAGGGGTAACAGAAGGAACAGGTCTGTCAGCAAATCTAGGATTTCTTAAAATTTTAACAGGACTGATGTTTGCAGCAGCGTGTATACGAAATAGTTATATTTTTACTACGAAATACTATTAAATACGATACAATTTTACACAAGTTATTTATTTATGTATTGAATGGAATATACCTAAACCTTGTTACAACGCTTATAGGCAGTGTACCTAATCGTACAGTAGTGTAGTTTTTAGTAAGTCCGGTTCATTCCATAGGGAGCTAGCCAAGTTTAACACTATATTTTTAAACTATATTTGTTTATATATATATATATATATATATATATATATATATATATATATATATATATATATATATATATATATATATATATATATATATATATATATATATATATATATATATATATATAAGTATTATTATTATTTTTATAAAAGGGGGTTTTTACCGTTTAATGACCGGTTTGTCGATTTTATATTTTAAGCGTAAAGATAAATGATGATAATATAAATGACAGAATTTAAATTGCGATAAAGTAAATTGCAGTAATTAAAATGACAGTAAATAAAGGTACGATGAAATATGAAATAAAAGTATTATGCTTATTTAAACTTCCGTAATCATGATGTTTGACGTTTTGATTAATTGTTACCCGGCTTAATTGTCCTTTGCCCTGGTTTATTTGATACCTATCTGGTTTTTGTACATAATAGTCCATCGGTCATAATTATAAAATGCTCGTCAAATTAACCTTATTCCCGAAGTCAAATGTTCCAACTAATTAGGGATTCGAACTGTAACAAGGTTTTAATACTTTGTTTAATGATTACACCAGGTTATTGACTGCGTATAATCCAAGGTTTTAATACTTTGTTAACAATTACACCAATTATCCTTGTATGTAATCCACCCCTGTTTTAATGAGATATGAATATTAATTTAACCACTTGATCAGAATGAATAATCAATTACCCAACCCGAATAATTAATTAAATGATCGTAAAAGATGTCGTATAAACGTCACTAAATAGAACATACATAATCATTTTAATAATTATTAGATTAACTAATTTGAATATAGTTTCGACAGATTCTAATGAGTTGTCATTCAATTAGACAATACCCCCTATCTATTAATAGTCAATAGTCCAATGTCCACAAGTGTCGGTCTTTTGTCCAAACCTTAATTATGGTACAAAATCTAATAGCCCCGTCTTAATATTTAGTCTAACATCACGATTACTTTGTCTCAAATAAGCATAATAATAACTTAGTTACAAGACATTAATTTAAAAAGGAAGAAAATAGCTTGCAGTGGTGATTAATCGCGTAGCGTTGCACGGACAGAATTTTGACTTAAAGCCCGTAAAACATTCTTAAAATAACCTTATTATTATTAACTTAAAATTAAAATTATATTATATTATATATATATATATATATATATATATATATATATATATATATATATATATATATATATATATATATATATATATATATATATATATATATATATATATATTTACGTTACATAGAAAGGAAAAGAAAAAGATGTGTTTACTCGTCAAAAAATGTTGAATTTATAGGACCTGGCCACCAATTCCCTGCCATACGATCGCATGGGAATAAGGCAGCCAGGCCATGCGATTGCATGGCCAGCTGGATCCAGCCCAATCACTTTGTTTTCTAGTTTTGCCGACGTTTTATTAATATATAATATAATATATATATAATTTTAAGAATTATTTATATATTATATTATATTTATGTGCATAGTTGACTTATAATTTTAGCTCCGTTGCATCGCGCGTTGATAGTTGGTTCATGTTCTGGTTCTGGATTTTCGAACGTCCTTTCGTACTATTTAATATCTTGTACTATGCGTGTAGTGACCCGAACTTTTCCATGTTTATATATATATTAAATGAAATTGTTATTTACATGATTAAGTGTTTCCAACATGTTAAGCAATCAAACTTGTTAAAACTTGATTAATTGAAATAGGTTTCATATAGACAGACCACCCAAGTTGACCGGTGATTCACGAACGTTAAAACTTGTAAAAACTATATGATGAGATATATATGGTTATATATATAGTTAACATGATTTTATTATAAGTATGTATCTCATTAGGTATTTTAACAATGAGTTATATACATAAAAAATGAGACTATTAATTTAAGAAACTCGAAAACGATATATATAACGATTATCGTTATAACAACGTCTTACTAGGTACATATGAATCATATTAAGATATTGATACACTTGGTTAATTATGTTAAATGATAAGTAAATATATTATTAAGTGTATTAACAATGAAATACATATGCAAAAATAAGACTACTAACTTAATGATTTCGAAACGAGACATATATGTAACGATTATCATTGTAACGACATTTAACTGTATATATATCATACTAAGATATATTATATATCATAATATCATGATAATATAACAATTTAACATCTCATTTGTTATAATAAACAATGGGTTAACAACATTCAACAAGATCGTTAACCTAAAGGTTTCAAAACAACATTTACATGTAACGACTAACGATGACTTAACGACTCAGTTAAAATGTATATACATGTAGTGTTTTAATATGTATTCATACAATTTTAAAAGACTTCAAGACACTTATCAAAATACTTCTACTTAACAAAAATGCTTACAATTACATCCTCGTTCAGTTTCATTAACAATTCTACTCGTATGCACCCGTATTCGTACTCGTACAATACATAGCTTTTAGATGTGTGTACTTTTGATATATACACTCCAATGATCAGCTCTTAGCAGCCCATGTGAGTCACCTAACACATGTGAGAACCATCATTTGGCAACTAGCATGAAATATCTCATAAAATTACAAAAATATGAGTAATCATTCATGACTTATTTACATGAAAACAAAATTACATATCCTTTATATCTAATCCATACACCAACGACCAAAAACACCTACAAACACTTTCATTCTTCAATTTTCTTCATCTAATTGATCTCTCTCAAGTTCTATCTTCAAGTTCTAAGTGTTCTTCATAAATTCCAAAAGTTCTAGTTTCATAAAATCAAGAATACTTCCAAGATTGCAAGTTTACTTCCAAGTTTTCTAAATCCATTCCAAGTAATCATCCAAGGTCAAGAAACCTTTGTTACTTACATTAGGTTATCTTTCTAATACAAGGTAATAATCATATTCAATCTTTAATTCAATTTCTATAACTATAACAATCTTATTTCGAGTGAAAATCTTACTTGAACTGTTTTCGTGTCATGATTCTGCTTCAAGAACTTTCAAGCCATCCAAGGATCCTTTGAAGCTAGATCCATTTTTCTAATTTCCAGTAGGTTTATCCAAAGAACTTGAGGTAGTAATGATGTTCATAACATCATTCGATTCATACATATAAAGCTATCTTATTCGAAGGTTTAAACTTGTAATCACTAGAACATAGTTTAGTTAATTCTAAACTTGTTCGCAAATAAAAGTTAATACTTCTAACTTGACTTTTAAAATTAACTAAACACATGTTCTATATCTATATGATATGCTAACTTAATGATTTAAAACCTGGAAACACGAAAAACACCGTAAAATCGGATTTACGCCGTCGTAGTAACACCGCGGGCTGTTTTGGGTTAGTTAATTAAAAAATATGATAAACTTTGATATAAAAGTTTTTATTCTGGGAAAATGATTTTTATTATGAACATGAAACTATATCCAAAAATCATGGTTAAACTCAAAGTGGAAGTATGTTTTCTAAAATGGTCATCTAGACGTCGTTCTTTCGACTGAAATGACTACCTTTACAAAAACGACTTGTAACTTATTTTTCCGACTATAAACCTATACTTTTTATGTTTAGATTCATAAAATAGAAATCAAAATGAAACCATAGCAATTTTATTCACTCAAAACGGATTTAAAATGAAGAAGTTATGGGTAAAACAAGATTGGATAATTTTTCTCATTTTAGCTACGTGAAAATTGGTAACAAATCTATTCCAACCATAACTTAATCAACTTGTATTGTATATTATATAATCTTGAGATACCATAGACACGTATACAATGTTTTGACCTATCATGTCGACACATCTATATATATTTCAGAACAACCATAGACACTCTATATGTGAATGTTGGAGTTAGCTATACAGGGTTGAGGTTGATTCCAAAATATATATAGTTTGAGTTGTGATCAATACTGAGATACGTATACACTGGGTCGTGGATTGATTCAAGATAATATTTATCGATTTATTTCTGTACATCTAACTGTGGACAACTAGTTGTAGGTTACTAACGAGGACAGCTGACTTAATAAACTTAAAACATCAAAATATATTAAAAGTGTTGTAAATATATTTTGAACATACTTTGATATATATGTATATATTGTTATAGGTTCGTGAATCAACCAGTGGCCAAGTCTTACTTCCTGACGAAGTAAAAATCTGTGAAAGTGAGTTATAGTCCCACTTTTAAAATCTAATATTTTTGGGATGAGAATACATGCAGGTTTTATAAATGATTTACAAAATAGACACAAGTACGTGAAACTACATTCTATGGTTGAATTATCGAAATCGAATATGCCCCTTTTTATTAAGTCTGGTAATCTAAGAATTAGGGAACAGACACCCTAATTGACGCGAATCCTAAAGATAGATCTATTGGGCCTAACAAACCCCATCCAAAGTACCGGATGCTTTAGTACTTCGAAATTTATATCATATCCGAAGGGTGTCCCGGAATGATGGGGATATTCTTATATATGCATCTTGTTAATGTCGGTTACCAGGTGTTCACCATATGAATGATTTTTATCTCTATGTATGGGATGTGTATTGAAATATGAAATCTTGTGGTCTATTATTATGATTTGATAATATATAGGTTAAACCTATAACTCACCAACATTTTTGTTGACGTTTTAAGCATGTTTATTCTCAGGTGATTATTAAGAGCTTCCGCTGTCGCATACTTAAATAAGGACGAGATTTGGAGTCCATGCTTGTATGATATTGTGTAAAAACTGCATTCAAGAAACTTATTTCGTTGTAACATATTTGTATTGTAAACCATTATGTAATGGTCGTGTGTAAATAGGATATTTTAGATTATCATTATTTGATAATCTACGTAAAGCTTTTTAAACCTTTATTGATGAAATAAAGGTTATGGTTTGTTTTAAAATGAATGAAGTCTTTGAAAAACGTCTCATATAGAGGTCAAAACCTCGCAACGAAATCAATTAATATGGAACGTTTTTAATCAATAAGAACGGGACATTTCAGTTGGTATCCGAGCGTTGGTCTTAGAGAACTAGAAAATTTGCATTAGTGTGTCTTATCAAGTTTGTTAGGATGTATTAGTGAGTCTGGACTTCGACCGTGTTTTCTTTAAAAATGATTGCTTAACATTTTTGTTGGAAACTATATATTATTAACATGTATATATTATGTGATATATTAATCTCTTAACATGTTTGATATTGTGTGATAGATGTCTACCTCTAGCACAAATCTCATTGACTCACCTAATAATAACGAAGAGTCGAATATATATTGAAGTGATTCACAAGTTCTCGAAGAAGAAACAGAATAAGAATCAGAACCGGAAGAAGAATCAGAACCGGAAGAGAAGGAACCGGAGGAGGAAATAGAACCGGTGGGAGAAATAATAAAACGGTTAAGTAAAAGAAAATCCTCAACCAACCGACCAAGGTTAATTATGGTCAATGGTGTTTCCGCCAAGGAAGCAAAA
The DNA here is from genome assembly GCF_046630445.1 of Rutidosis leptorrhynchoides. NCBI lineage: Eukaryota > Viridiplantae > Streptophyta > Magnoliopsida > Asterales > Asteraceae > Rutidosis > Rutidosis leptorrhynchoides. The sequence goes on from NC_092337.1 coordinate 198,485,321, forward strand.
TATTGGGAGGATTACCAATTCTCCGATGAATCGGATTCCGACGAGAATTCCGATGATGTTATAGAAATTACCCCAACTGAATTTAAAAAGGCAAAAGAAAATAATAAGGGAAAGGGCATAAAAATAGAGAAATCTAATTCCAACCCCGATGAACTTTATATGTATCGTCAACCCTCGAAGCCCTTAAGTTGTAACAATGACCTTGGAACCTCTAAACCACCAGGTTTTTCTAAACCGTTGTGGAAAACGACAGCTCGTATTAGGGGAACATCATATATCCCTAGAAACTTGGCAAAATGAACCAAAACCGAAGAAGAAGAAACGAGCGAGTCGGAATAAGATAGTTGTATTCGTGTGGTGTAATATATGTAATATAGTGTGCTTATGCTTTATGATATATGTAAAAATTGCTTGTATTAATAAGTATTTTTTTTATGAATCTAACTCTTGTCTATTTTACAGTATAAAAACACAAAATGAATAGACAACCCAATATTTTAAGAGACCTACCGGGAGACATGATTGATGAAATCTTGTCTAGAGTCGGTCAGAATTCTTCGGCACAACTATTTACGGCGAAATCAGTTTGTAAGACATTCGAAGAACATTCCAAGAATGTCTTGGTTTATAAGAGACTTTCGTTTGAAAGATGGGGGATATCACATTGGGAAACCTATAAGTTACGATGTGTTTACTTTGACGCATATATTGCGGGGAACCCAAATGCTATTTTACACAACGGGTTAAGAAATTATTTTGACTCAATGTATCCGAATATAGGACTTCATGATTTAGAAAAAGCGGCTAACATGCAACATAAAGAAGCATGCTATGCTTACGGGTTAGTAATGTTCGCTTCTCACCAAAGTGAGAAAAAGAACATCGGGCTACAACTATTAAACAAAACGTTCACACAAGTGTTGGAGTCGGTAATTGGGGTAAGAAATGAGGTTTTTAGGTTATTACGAGACTGTTAGTCATTACGTAACCCTCGTCCCTTTGACGACGTTACAACACGCTGTCTTATCAACGGCCATAATGGTTATGTTCCACAAGACCAAGGATGGGAAGTAGTCCTAGTAAAACCAGAATGCATGACTTGTTTCTGGACGTATGAATTACGTGTCTTTATTGCCTTTGCTGAACGACTTGTGTACTAGCTAGAATTATCTTCACAACTATCTTGTATCATAGCTATTGTGTGCTATATTTCATGCTTTATGTAAAATAAGCGGTATTGTAAGTTTGTAAAATATTGTATAAAAGTTTGAACGCGAAATATTATTATAATCAGTTTTTCATATAGAATTGTAGTAGTTGAATTGTATATTAGCTATTAAGTATGAACTTAACGGGTAGGTACTACCCGAATTTAAACTTATAAAATGCTAATATGAAGAAAAAACTTTTATAAATGAGTTCATATTATGCTACGAAATACTATTAACTACTCTTAATATTCTGTATGATTAACTTGTTCCATTTGACTATTTTGAAGGAAATGGCACCGACTACTCGACACACCATGAATATGAATGAAGAGGAATTCCGTACTTTTCTAGCAGTACAGGAAATCGTGTAGGATGCACCTACAGAGAATTCACTGCCTGCAAACCTTTGGAATTTGATGGAACCGAAGGATCGATTGGATTGAAACGGTGGACCGAGAAGGTCGAATCGGTGTTTGCCATAAGTAAGTGTACTGAAGAGGACAAAGTGAAGTACGCTACGCATACCTTCACAGGTTCTGCGTTAACATGGTGGAATACCTATCTAGAGCAAGTGGGACAAGATGATGCGTACGCACTACCGTGGTCAGCATTCAAGCACTTGATGAACGAGAAGTACCGTCCCAGAACCGAGGTCAATAAGCTCAAGACAGAACTTAGAGGGTTACGAACCCAAGGATTTGATATTACCACGTACAAAAGACGATTCACAGAATTGTGCCTATTGTGTCCGGGAGCTTTCGAAGATGAGGAAGAGAAGATCGACACATTTGTGAAAGGATTACCGAAAAGAATCCAAGAAGATATAAGTTCACACAAGCCCGCCTCCATACAATAGGCATGTAGAATGACTCATAAACTAGTGAACCAGATTGAGGAAAGAATTAAAGAACAGACGGCTGAAGAGGCCAATGTGAAGCAAGTCAAAAGAAAGTGGGAGGAAAACAGTGATAAGAATCACCAATGCAACAACAACAGCAATTACAATAATAATCACAACAATTATCCCAACAATCGCAACATCAATCGCAAATACAACAAACGGCCCAACAACAACAACAACAACAACATCAACTACAACAATCATCCCAACAACAATAACAACCGCAACAACAACAACAATCAGAAGCAGCTATGCCAAAGGTGTGAAAAGTATCACTCGGGGTTCTGCACCAAATTTTGCAACAAGTGTAAAAGAAATGGTCATAGCGCGGCGAAGTGTGAGGTCTACGGACCAGGGGTTAACAGACGAAAGGAACAAATGGTGTCGGAACGAGTAGTGGCGGAGCAAGTAGTGTCGGAGCAAGTTATGCCAATGTAGTTTGTTATAAATGTGGAAAACCGGGCCACATTATTAGAAATTGCCCTAACCAGGAGAACACGAATGGACAAGGCCGCGGAAGTGTTTTCAATATTAATGCGGCAGAGGCACAGGAAGACCCGGAGCTTGTTACGGGTACGTTTCTTATTGACAAAAAATCTTCTTACGTTTTATTTGATTCGGGTGCGGATTGAAGCTATATGAGTAGAGATTTTTGTGCTAAATTAAGTTGTCCATTGACGCCGTTGGATAGTAAATTTTTACTCGAATTAGCAAACGGTAAATTAATTTCAGCAGATAATATATGTCGGAATCGAGAAATTAAACTGGGTAGCGAAATATTTAAGATTGATTTGATACCAGTAGTGTTAGGGAGTTTTGATGTAATAGTTGGCATGGACTGGCTGAAGAAGGTGAAAGCAGAGATCGTATGTTATAAAAATGCAATTCGCATTGTACGAGAAGAAGGAGAACCCTTAATGGTGTACGGAGAAAAGGGCAACATGAAGCTAAATCTTATTAGTAATTTGAAGGCACAAAAACTAATAAGAAAAGGTTGCTATGCTGTTCTAGCACACGTCGAGAAAGTACAAACTGAAGAAAAGAGCATCAATGATGTTCCCGTCGCAAAAGAATTTCCCGATGTATTTCCGAAAGAATTACCGGGATTACCTCCACATAGATCTGTTGAATTTCAAATAGATCTTGTACCAGGAGCTGCACCAATAGCTCGTGCTCCTTATAGACTCGCACCCAGCGAGATGAAAGAACTTCAAAGCCAACTGCAAGAACTATTAGAACGTGGTTTCATTCGACCAAGCACATCACCATGGGGAGCTCCTGTTTTGTTTGTTAAGAAGAAGGATGGTACATTTAGGTTGTGTATTGACTACAGAGAGTTGAACAAACTTACCATCAAAAACCGTTATCCACTGTCGAGAATTGACGACTTATTTGATCAACTACAAGGCTCGTCGGTTTATTCGAAGATCGATTTACGTTCTGGATATCATCAAATGCGAGTAAAGGAGGATGATATTCCAAAAACAGCTTTTAGGACGCGTTATGGTCATTACGAGTTTATGGTTATGCCGTTTGGATTGACTAACGCACCAGCTGTGTTCATGGACCTTATGAACCAAGTGTGTGGGCCATATCTTGACAATTTTGTCATTGTTTTCATCGATGACATACTTATTTACTCAAAGAATGATCAAGAGCACGAAGAACATTTGAGAAAAGTGCTAGAAGTATTGAGGAAAGAAAAACTGTACGCTAAGTTTTCAAAGTGTGCATTTTGGTTGGAAGAAGTTCAATTCCTCGGTCACATAGTGAACAAAGAAGGTATCCAGGTGGACCCGGCAAAGATCGAAACCGTTGAAAAGTGGGAAACCCCAAAAACTCCGAAGCATATACGTCAATTTTTAGGATTGGCTGGTTACTACAGAAGATTCATCCAAGATTTCTCAAAAATAGCAAAACCCTTGACTGCATTAACGCATAAAGGGAAGAAATTTGAATGGAAGGATGAACAAGAGAAGGTGTTTCAATTATTGAAGAAAAAGCTAACTACGGCACCTATATTGTCATTGCCTGAAGGGAATGATGATTTTTTGATTTATTGTGACGCATCAAAGCAAGGTATCGGTTGTGTATTAATGCAACGGACGAAGGTGATTGCTTATGCGTCTAGACAATTGAAGATTCACGAGCAAAATTATACGACGCATGATTTGGAATTAGGCACGGTTGTTTTTGCATTAAAGACTTGGAGGCACTACTTATATGGGGTCAAAAGTATTATATATACCGACCACAAAAGTCTTCAACACATATTTAATCAGAAACAACTGAATATGAGGTAGCGTAGGTGGATTGAATTGTTGAATGATTACGACTTTGAGATTCGTTACCACCCAGGGAAGGCAAATGTGGTAGCCGACTCCTTGAGTAGAAAGGACAGAGAACCCATTCGAGTAAAATCTATGAATATAATGATTCACACTAACCTTACTACTCAAATAAAGGAGGCGCAACAAGGAGTTTTAAAAGAGGAAAATTTAAAGGATGAAATACCCAAAGGATCGGAGAAGCATCTTAATATTCGGGAAGACGGAACCCGGTATAGGGCTGAAAGAATTTAGGTACCAAAATTTGGAGATATGAGAGAAATGGTACTTAGAGAAGCTCGTAAAACCAGATACTCAATATATCCTGGAACGGGGAAGATGTACAAGGATCTTAAGAAACATTTTTGGTGGCCAGGTATGAAAGCCGATATTGCTAAATATGTAGGAGAATGTTTGACGTGTTCTAAGGTCAAAGCTGAACATCAGAAATCATCAGGTCTACTTCAACAACCCGAAATCCCAGAATGGAAATGGGAAAACATTACCATGGATTTCATTACTAAATTGCCAAGGACTGCAAGTGGTTATGATACTATTTGGGTAATAGTTGATCGTCTCACTAAGTCAGCACACTTCCTGCCAATAAGAGAAGATGACAAGATGGAGAAGTTAGCACGACTGTATTTGAAGGAAGTCATCTCCAGACATGGAATACCAATCTCTATTATCTCTGATAGGGATGGCAGATTTATTTCAAGATTCTGGCAGACATTACAGCAAGCATTAGGAACTCGTCTAGACATGAGTACTGCCTATCATCCACAAACTGATGGGCAGAGCGAAAGGACAATACAAACACTTGAAGACATGCTACGAGCATGTGTTATTGATTTCGGAAACAGTTGGGATCGACATCTACCATTAGCAGAATTTTCCTACAACAACAGCTACCATTCAAGCATTGAGATGACGCCGTTTGAAGCACTTTATGGTCGAAAGTGCAGGTCTCCAATTTGTTGGAGTGAGGTGGGGGATAGGCAGATTACGGGTCCGAAGATAATACAAGAAACTACCGAGAAGATCATCCAAATTCAACAACGGTTGAAAACCGCCCAAAGTCGACAAAAGAGCTACGCCGACATTAAAAGAAAAGATATAGAATTTGAAATTGGAGAGATGGTCATGCTTAAATTCGCACCTTGGAAAGGCGTTGTTCGATTTGGCAAATGAGGGAAATTAAATCCAAGGTATATTGGACCATTCAAGATTATTGATCGTGTCGGACCAGTAGCTTACCGACTTGAGTTACCTCAACAACCCGCGGCTGTACATAACACTTTCCACGTCTCGAATTTGAAGAAATGTTTTGCTAAAGAAGATCTCACTATTCCATTAGATGAAATCCAAATCAATGAAAAACTTCAATTCATTGAAGAACCCGTCGAAATAATGGATCGTGAGGTTAAGAGACTTAAACAAAATAAGATACCGATTGTTAAGGTTTGATGGAATGCTCGTAAAGGACCCGAGTTCACCTGGGAGTGTGAAGATCAAATGAAGAAGAAATACCCGCATTTATTTCCAGAAGATACGTCAACACCTCCAACTGCTTAAAATTTCGAGACGAAATTTATTTAACGGGTAGGTACTGTAGTGACCCGAACTTTTCCATGTTTATATATATATTAAATGAAATTGTTATTTACATGATTAAGTGTTTCCAACATATTAAGCAATCAAACTTGTTAAGACTTGATTAATTGAAATTGGTTTCATATAGACAATTGACCACCCAAGTTGACCGGTGATTCACGAACGTTAAAACTTGTAAAAACTATACGATGAGATATATATGGTTATATATATAGTTAACATGATTTTATTATAAGTATGTATCTCTTTAGGTATTTTAACAATGAGTTATATACATAAAAAATGAGACTATTAATTTAAGAAACTCGAAAACGATATATATAACGATTATCGTTATAACAACGTCTTACTAGGTACATATGAATCATATTAAGATATTGATACACTTGGTTAATTATGTTAAATAATAAGTAAATATATTATTAAGTGTATTAACAATGAAATACATATGTAAAAATAAGACTACTAACTTAATGATTTCGAAACGAGACATATATGTAACGATTATCGTTGTAACGACATTTAACTGTATATATATCATACTAAGATATATTATATATCATAATATCATGATAATATAACAATTTAACATCTCATTTGTTATAATAAACAATAGGTTAACAACATTCAACAAGATCGTTAACCTAAAGGTTTCAAAACAACATATACATGTAACGACTAACGATGACTTAACGACTCAGTTAAAATGTATATACATGTAGTGTTTTAATATGTATTCATACACTTTTGAAAGACTTCAAGACACTTATCAAAATACTTCTACTTAACAAAAATGCTTACAATTACATCCTCGTTCAGTTTCATCAACAATTCTACTCGTATGCACCCGTATTCGTACTCGTACAATACACAGCTTTTAGATGTATGTACTTTTGGTATATACACTCTAATTATCAGCTCTTAGCAGCCCATGTGAGTCACCTAACACATGTGGGAACCATCATTTGGTAACTAGCATGAAATATCTCATAAAATTACAAAAATATGAGTAATCATTCATGACTTATTTACATGAAAACAAAATTACATATCCTTTATATCTAATCCATACACCAACGACCAAAAACACCTACAAACACTTTCATTCTTCAATTTTCTTCATCTAATTGATCTCTCTCAAGTTCTATCTTCAATTTCTAAGTGTTCTTCATAAATTCCAAAAGTTCTAGTTTCATAAAATCAAGAATACTTCCAAGATTGCAAGTTTACTTCCAAGTTTTCTAAATCCATTCCAAGTAATCATCCAAGATCAAGAAATCTTTGTTACTTACAGTAGGTTATCTTTCTAATACAAGGTAATAATCATATTCAAGCTTTAATTCAATTTCTATAACTATAACAATCTTATTTCGAGTGAAAATCTTACTTGAACTGTTTTCGTGTCATGATTCTGCTTCAAGAACTTTCAAGCCATCCAAGGATCCTTTGAAGCTAGATCCATTTTTCTCATTTCCAGTAGGTTTATCCAAGGAACTTTAGGTAGTAATGATGTTCATAACATCATTCGATTCATACATATAAATCTATCTTATTCGAAGGTTTAAACTTGTAATCACTAGAACATAGTTTAGTTAATTCTAAACTTGTTCGCAAATAAAAGTTAATCCTTCTTACTTGACTTTTAAAATCAACTAAACACATGTTCTATATCTATATGATATGCTAATTTAATGATTTAAAACCTGGAAACACGAAAAATACCGTAAAATCGGATTTACGCCGTCGTAGTAACACCGCGGGCTGTTTTGGTTTAGTTAATTAAAAACTATGATAAACTTTGATATAAAAGTTGTTATTCTTCGAAAATTATTTTTATTATGAACATGAAACAATATCCAAAAATCATGGTTAAACTCAAAGTGGAAGTATGTTTTCTAAAATGGTCATCTAGACGTCGTTCTTTCGACTGAAATGACTACCTTTACAAAAACGACTTGTAACTTATTTTTCCTACTATAAACCTATACTTTTTATGTTTAGATTCATAAAATAGAGTTCAATATGAAACCATAGCAATTTTATTCACTCAAAACGGATTTAAAATGAAGAAGTTATGGGTAAAACAAGATTGGATAATTTTTCTCATTTTAGCTACGTGAAAATTGGTAACAAATCTATTCCAACCATAACTTAATCAACTTGTATTGTATATTATATAATCTTGAGATACCATAGACACGTATACAATGTTTCGACCTATCATGTCGACACATCTATATATATTTCAGAACAACCATAGACACTCTATATGTGAATGTTGGAGTTAGCTATACAGGGTTGAGGTTGATTCCAAAATATATATAGTTTGAGTTGTGATCAATACTGAGATACGTATACACTGGGACGTGGATTGATTCAAGATAATATTTATCGATTTATTTCTGTACATCTAACTGTGGACAACTAGTTGTAGGTTACTAACGAGGACAGCTGACTTAATAAACTTAAAACATCAAAATATATTAAAAGTGTTGTAAATATATTTTGAACATACTTTGATATATATGTATATATTGTTATAGGTTCGTGAATCAACCAGTGGCCAAGTCTTACTTCCCGACGAAGTAAAAATCTGTGAAAGTGAGTTATAGTCCCACTTTTAAAATCTAATATTTTTGGGATGAGAATACATGCAGGTTTTATAAATGATTTACAAAATAGACACAAGTACGTGAAACTACATTCTATGGTTGAATTATCAAAATCGAATATGCCCCTTTTTATTAAGTCTGGTAATCTAAGAATTAGGGAACAGACACCCTAATTGACGCGAATCCTAAAGATAGATCTATTGGGTTTAACAAACCCCATCCAAAGTACCGGATGCTTTAGTACTTCGAAATTTATATCATATTCGAAGGGTGTCCCGGAATGATGGGGATATTCTTATATATGCATCTTGTTAATGTCGGTTACCAGGTGTTCACCATATGAATGATTTTTATCTCTATGTATGGGATGTGTATTGAAATATGAAATCTTGTGGTCTATTATTATGATTTGATAATATATAGGTTAAACCTATAACTCACCAACATTTTTGTTGACGTTTTAAGCATGTTTATTCTCAGGTGCTTATTAAGAGCTTCCGCTGTCGCATACTTAAATAAGGATGAGATTTGGAGTCCATGCTTGTATGATATTGTGTAAAAACTGCATTCAAGAAACTTATTTCGTTGTAACATATTTGTATTGTAAACCATTATGTAATGGTCGTGTGTAAACAGGATATTTTAGATTATCATTATTTGATAATCTACGTAAAGCTTTTTAAACCTTTATTGATGAAATAAAGGTTATGGTTTATTTTAAAATGAATGCAGTCTTTTAAAAACGTCTCATATAGAGGTCAAAACCTCGCAACGAAATCAATTAATATGGAACGTTTTTAATCAATAAGAACGGGACATTTCATTGCATTTCGCGGCTCGTACTCTTGTAACTTTTAGACGTTTCTTATCAATAAATTGAACCACTTGGATTGTACTTTGTACTTTTGAGCTTTTTGGTCATTTACGTCTTTAAATCGTCGTTTTCTTCTTTTGTCTTCGCACTTATTTATTTAAATGAATATTACATAAAAATAGAACAATTACAACTAAAAACTTTACATATTGGAAGGATATTGTGCCTAAATATATGTTCATTTGGAGCACTATCAAATATCCCCACACTTGAGCGTTGCTTGTCCTCAAGCAATACAAAACTTAAAATAAAATCACACTTCACTCGAATCACTTTTTTTATTCTCACACTTTATACATCAGTGATTTTGATACAGCGGTATAAACAATGATAGTAACGATGTGGTTTACAGTCCCACATGACTATAAAAATTTAGATCCTTTAAGGAAATTGGATCTTTATGAAAACATTTGATCTTTTGAAAATTTCAAGCTAGATTTTACCCTAAACAAGTTTTCCGGAATAACCCTTCACCGGTGTTTGTAAAATGTTTTTGTGGGTTTCGTGGGTTTCAGATTTGAAAATTTTAGCTCAAAACTTATGGTTTTGTGTCACCCACTTGCTTACCTTGTATTGGGAAAGCAACACGTCCAGTATACTTGTTCCATATATTACCTTTTGGTAAACTACCCTCCGGTTGTAAAGGAAAGTGTTGAACAAGCAACTGTTAAGGCAATGTCTAATGACATGCAGATGTTCATGGTCTAAAACGTGTCGAATGCAATTACTATCCTTTGTAGGAGCAATAGTAAAGATCACCCTATAATTTTTTGGTCTGGCACAAGGTCCTGTCTTCGACCATGCTATGCAACCACCGTTCTTACGGTTGACACCCGATTTGGTTCAGGTGACCTAATGAATTCCAGGTGAATTCTTAGGATTTTACGTTCAATGGTAATGAACGCATTGAAAATGGGTTTTCAGAAAACAAATCGGTTTTAATTTGATGAAAATATTTTCTCATTCAAGCTCGAGTTTAGATATCATTGAATTCCATGAGTTTCTAATTCTCAATCTTTAAGGTCAATCTCAAGGATTGAGTAATATCAGGCTTAAAAGCTGATTTTTAATCTTTAAGGAGATTATCCTTTCTGGGGGTCTGATTCATTAGTATTATCAAGCTAATTTTCACGGCGCCCTCCCCATTTTACGAGACAGATCCTCTCATGGTTAGGATAAGTCTGACCACTTGGCGACCCTGTTTGATGATGAGGTCCGTGGATTTCCTGCTGATTTTAGAGATGACTTTTCTAGATTTTTCGTCAACCTACAGCTGGTCTGGACGACAACTTCCTGACCTAAATCAAGAAGCGCGTGTCTTTTTCAGAAGACTTTACTTCCTTTTAATGATGGAATTGATTCATCGTGTAGATACATCTTTCTTTTAAATATATTACAGTAAATCGGGTAAAACTGATTATTATCGTCCAAAACAAAAGTACCTGCAATAATCTTGTACAAATATGTGATATATGTTTTAAATAACTTGGTAAATTCTTCCTACACTTAGCTTTTATTTATTTTTTTCTTTGCCTTTTTATTCTCCTCTATTCTATTTTAAATGAATTCTAACGTTTTGGGTTGTTTCTCCATTTATGTTCTCTCCGAGGTAACAATAATTTCGGCATTAACACCTAGTTTTATTGTTCATAAATATGTATAAACATGATTTTGAATTCATTTAGTTGAAAATTTTTCAAATTTTCACAAAATTTGGCAATTAAACTAGGTGTATGCCCGAGAGAATTTATAACCCTTCCCCACACTTGAGATCATGCAATGCCTTCATTTGCATGAAATCAGACTATAATTATAAATTCATGAGGGTGATTAGTGTAGAAAAGTGATTAAAAATACCGAGTTTGCAAACATATTATTTTATATCACATTTGATATTTTGCATCTTGTCGTCAAAATTAGTAGCTTTTGCTGAACTTAATGCCAGTCTTTGAAAGTGCGCTGTTTTACCCTGTTTTGTACATAAGATAAACTACAAATATATATATATATATATATATATATATATAAAACCTTTATTTATTAAAACAATTTAAATGAATAATTTTTTAAAATTTTGTTTCCTTTTACTTTAGGTAGTTTCGGTATGTTTACCTAGTCCGTCCCTCGACAAAATTTAAAATTTGTCGTTTTTAAAGCGATTGTTTTAAAAGAAAAGATTTTTTTTGGGTTTTTTAATTTTTTTGGTATACTTTAGATCAATAAAATTAAAAATAATGATAACAAAATTTTTCGCCCCGCCCTCGAGTAAAGCAATTTCGGTTCTATGACCTAGTCTTCAACTTACGATGAATTTTAGAAATCATTTTTTAAACTTAATGAAATAAAGTAATTTTTGTTTTTAAATTCACGCAAAACTTAAATTTAAAAATGCATATTAATTTTATTCAAAACCTACAAAACAAAAATAATTCGGAATGGGGGAAGAAAACTAGTTATTTAGTGTCTGCTAGTGGAAAACACCAATCTGATTCCATTCTCGGAACTACACGAGAACAGAACAACCAACTCTAGACAACATTTTCTTTTTAGAACATCTGAATCTCCCCACACTTAGGTAGCTGTTGTGTCGAAATTATGATTAACTTCATTGTCAATTTGTCTTGGACCATAATCAACTTGCATATCTATGACTTTTGCTTTAAGCCATTGGTCGGATTCCTGTGTAATTTCCGCAAATTCAACTAGTTTCGCCTTTTCTTTAGGCGATAGATTGGATACTAACCGGTTACATAACTTAAAGTTCCCCTTAATTCTAGCATCGCGAATCCGTTTAATAAGTTTCTTCATTGAAATATTAATAACGGGGTCATTTAATTTTGTATCAACAACGGGGTTCTTTGTTATCAGGTCATCATTAGGTATTGCTTCATCTTCCCCACACTTAGGCATTTTATTATTGTTAAGCACTACCGTTGGAGTTGGTAAAACAATATGGTTCTTACTAATCGTCTTTGTTGGTTCAACAGTTTTGGTTGGTGGAGATTTAGACTTTCGACTCACAAAGGTGATCAATTTTTCATCATTACTAAGTGTCATTCTACCCTCTCTTACATCAAATAACGCCCCGGTGGACGCTAAGAATGGTCGACCTAAAATTAGTGGAATGTTTGAGTCCTCTTCTATGTCAATGACAATAAATTCGACTAAAAAGGTTAAATTACCCACTTGAACGGGTAGGTTGTCATGGATTCCAACTGGGTGCCTAATAGTTTGATCAAAGAGTCGGACACTCATCTCTGTTGGACTTAACTCACCTACTCCTAATCTCTTATATAATGAAAGAGGCATAACACTCACACTCGCACCTAAATCTGCTAGTGCATCATACATGACACAATCACTAAGTAGACAAGGAACAATAAATTCACCCGGATCACCCACCCTGGGTGGAGGTTTCGGTGGAACTGTCTTCACCGGGTTTACTTTTACAGTTTTTGTTTCTTGTAGTTTCTTATTCTTCTTCTTCTTCTTTCCAGAGGTATCACAAACTTTATTACCTATTACTTGCTCATACTCAACTCCTTCTCTTGGAAACTGGATGGGTGGTCTGTATGGTGCCACCACTGGCTTTACATACTCGGGTAGTGGTGGTGGCGTAACTTCTTCATTGTTACTCACATCGAAAACCTTCCCATCTTCTGATGCTGGTTTTTCAGAATTTGTTGACACCATATTAACATTCTCATTCCGAGGATTTACTTCAGTATTACTTGGTAGCTTTCCTTGTTCCCTCTCACTCATCATGCTAGCAAGAGTACCTACGTGTTTTTCTAGATTCAAAATGGAAGCTTGTTGAGTTCTTAATGACTGATCAAACCTCTCATTTGTTTGGGTTTGAGATGTAATAAGTTGTGTTTGAGATTCCATTAGCTTTGCCATCATTTCTTCCAGATTTGACTATTTCTCTTCGGTTTGTTGTGGTAGTTTATACAAGCTAGGTTTTTGTTGATTGAAAGTGTTGTTTTGAGTTGGTTGGTTATTCAGACCTTGTTGGTTGTACGAGTTGTTGTTGGGTCCATTTGGATTGTAAAGAATGTTTTGATTTCGATTGAAGTTTGGCCTTAGCGGTTGATAATTATTTTGATAATTATTTCTCGGCCTTTGGTTCATGTAGGAAACATTCTCTGTTCCATCGTTTGTTCAATGTGACAATCTTTTGTTAAGTGTGGTCCACCGCATTGCTCACAACTGATTCGTATTGCGTGAATATCATTATTCATCTTTTCCATTCGTCTCTCGAAAGCATCTATTTTTGCTAAAATGGAATCAAAGTCGTGGCTAGAATCGGCTCTAGCCACTTTAGATGAACGAAAAATATCTTTTTCCTGATGCCACTCATGCGAGTGGGAGGCTGTGTTATCAATAATTTTGTGAGCTTCAGTTGCGGTTTTCTTCATAATGGAACCACCAGCTGCTATATCGATGTCTTTTCGTGTAGCAATATCGATACCTTGGTAGAATATTTGTACTATTTGATAAGTGTCTAAACCGTGCTGAGGACATCCTCTCAACAACTTTCCAAATCTTGTCCACGCCTCATATAGAGTTTCATTTGGCTTCTGCGTGAATGTAACAATTTCTCCTTAAAGTCTCACGGCTTTGGATGCCGGAAAGAATTGTTTAAGAAAATTTTCAACTAAGACATCCCATGTGTCAATTGCCCCTTCAGGTAACGATTCTAACCAATCTTTGGCTTCTCCCTTTAAAGTCCAGGGAAATAACATGAGATAAATCTGTTCATCCTCAACTTCTCTGATTTTGAATAGAGTACAAATCCTATTAAAGGTTCGAAGATGTTCATTTGGATCTTCTTTTGGCGTACCACTATATTGGCATTGATTAGTTACCATGTGTAGGATTTGTCCTTTGATTTCATAATCTGGCGCATTGATATCTGGCTTAATAATGGTGTGACCTTGACCCGTGCGTGTGGCTCTCATTCGGTCTTCCATACTTAGAGGTTCAGTAACTTCCATAATTGAATTTGTTGAATACGAATCACTAGAGGATTCTGATTTAACGGTTTGTGATTCAGGAGGAATGATTAGTGGTTCAGGATCTTGGAATTGTCCTTGAATATCCTTCGGGTTCTTAATTGTGAAATCGGGTTCAAAAGATGGATTATCAGAAATTTGAGTTGGAGTACTTGTTCGACTAGATGATGATTCTAAAGAAAAATCAACGGCGATAATATTGGCTAGATGTATTGATCGAGTTACAGGTGGTGAACGTATGAAAGGGGGTGAACGTTTTGCTCGGTGCATTCACGGAATATCCTATTAGTTATAAAGATAAAAATTATATAAGTTATCAAATTAAAAGACTTTTTTGATTTTGCCCACGTTTCGAATAGCCAATAGATGCAGCAGGTAGCCAGGACCCTTTAAATCGGAAGCCCACAACTCGCCACTAACAAATCCAACTATTACTACGAACCAGAAAATGTGGATGTCTATCAATTTAACCGCTTAAAATAATTTTTCGTCGAAATTTTGAAGAAAAAATCTATGTCCTAAAAACTAGAGCGTCGAGAAATAAGAAAGAAAAAGAGTGGGTCGAAAAACGTCAAAAAAAATAAAAATTGAAAAATAAAAATAAGAAAGAAAAACGTCGAAACTTAAAAGTCTAAAAACTAAATCTAAAAAGTTGCGCCTAAAGGTATTAAAGCTTAAAAGGAAATCTATATCCAAAACGGCAATAACTTAAAAGGCACTTAAAATATATAAACGGCGTCGCAAAATTCTAAAGCGCCTAAATCTTAATTCTAAAGAAAAAGCACTTAAGGGATTTTACGGCAAAGCCTAAAATTCTAGAAATATAAAAATAACTACGGCAAAATACTAAACATAAAACTAATTACGAACGATAAATATACAATTTAGGAATTAAACGATTAATATATACAATTTATAAAAAGAAACAAAAAGTAATAAAATTAAAATTTTATAAAAATATTATTTTTATATTATTATTTTATAAAATTATTAATTTTATAAATAATAAAACTAATTGAAACTTAAAAATACAAATTTAATTAAACAAACTAATTAAAACTAATTAATAATAATAATAATTAAATCTAACCCTAAATGATTTAATTTATAATAATAATAAACCTAATTTCGTAATAAATGCAAGGGTTTCAGCTGTCAGACAGCCTCATGTGATCGCATGAGGTTTACTTGTCTGGGCCATGCTATCGCATGACTTCGGATACCAGGCCAGGTCTTGAGCTGCTATAGTACCAGGCCCGAATACTTATATAATTTTTTTTTCTGATTTTAATTTTATAGAAAATATTTATAGAATATTTATATAAAATATAATAAACTTATATTTTAAAATGCTAAAAATAAAAGTACTTTTTAATTTTATATATAAAGTCTTAAAAATATATTTTTTTTCTTTTTATTATATATATTTTTTTATATATAACAATTTTTTTAAATACAAAATATTTTTACGAAATACGAAATAATATATTTTTACAAAAATATAGTTTACAAAAATATAGTGTTTTGCTTCGGCGTCCCCGGCAGCGGCGCCAAAAATACTTGATGTGTGCAGCAGCGTGTATACGAAATAGTTATATTTTTACTACGAAATACTATTAAATACGATACAATTTTACACAAGTTATTTATTTATTTATTGAATAGAATATACCTAAACCTTGATACAACACTTATAGGCAGTGTACCTAATCGTACAGTAGTGTAGTTTTTAGTAAGTCCGGTTCGTTCCACAGGGAGCTAGCCAAGTTTAACACTATATTTTTAAACTATATTTGTTTATATATATATATATATATATATATATATATATATATATATATATATATATATATATATATATATATATATATATATATATATATATATATATATATATAAGTATTATTATTATTATTATAAAAGGGGGGTTTTTACCGTTTAATGACCGGTTTGTCGATTTTATATTTTAAGCGTAAAGATAAATGACGATAATATAAATGACAGAATTTAAATTGCGATAAAGTAAATTGCAGTAATTAAAATGACAGTAAATAAAGGTACGATGAAATATGAAATAAAAGTATTATGCTTATTTAAACTTCCGTAATCATGATGTTTGACGTTTTGATTAATTGTTACCCTGGTTAATTATCCTTTGTCCTGGTTTATTTGATACCTATCTGGTTTTTGTCCATAATAGTCCATCGGTCATAATTATAAAATGCTCGTCAAATTAACCTTATTCCCGAAGTCAAATGTTCCAACTAATTAGGGATTCGAACTGTAATAAGGTTTTAATACTTTGTTTAATGATTACACCAGGTTATCGACTGTGTGTAATCCAAGGTTTTAATACTTTGTTAATAATTACACCAATTATCCTTGTATGTAATCCACCCCTGTTTTAATGAGATATGAATATTAATTTACCCACTTGATCAGAATGAATAATCAATTACCCAACCCGATAATTAATTAAATGATCGTAAAAGATGTCGTATAAACGTCACTAAATAGAACATACATAATCATTTTAATAATTATTAGATTAACTAATTTGAAGATAGGTTCGACAGATTCTAATGAGTTTTCATTCGATTAGACAATACCCCCTATCTATTAATAGTCAATAGTCCAATGTCCACAAGTGTCGGTCTTATGTCCAAACGTTAATTATGGTACAAAATCTAATAACCCCATCTTAATATTTAGTCTAACATCATGATTACTTTGGCTCAAATAAGCATAATAATAACTTAGTTACAAGACATTAATTTAAAAAGGAAGAACATAGCTTACAATGGTGATTAATCGCGTAGCGTTGCACGGACATAATTTCGACTTAAAACTCGTTAAACATTCTTAAAATAACCTTATTATTATTAACTTAAAATTAAAATTATATTATAAATATATATATATATATATATATATATATATATATATATATATATATATATATATATATATATATATATATATATATATATATATATATATATATATATATATATATATATATATATTTACGTTACATAGAAAGGAAAAGAAAAAGATGTGTTTTACTCGTCGAAAAATGCTGAATTTAAAGGACCTGGCCACTAATTCCCTGCCATGCAATCACATGGGAATAAGGCAACCAGGCCATGCGATCGCATGGCCAGCTGGATCCAGCCCAATCACTTTGTTTTCTAATTTTGTCGACATTTATTAATATATAATATAATTATAATATATATATATAATTTTAAGAATTATTTATATATTATATTATATTTATGTGCATAGTTAACTTGTAATTTTAGCTCCGTTGCGTCGCGCGTTGATAGTTGGTTCATGTCCTGGTTCTGGATTTTCGAACGTCCTTTCGTACTATTTAATAACTTGTACTTTGTGTTTCGCGGCTCGTACTCTTGTAACTTTTAGACGTTTCTTATCAATAAATTGAACCACTTGGATTGTACTTTGTACTTTTGAGATTTTTGGTCATTTGCTTCTTCAAATCGTCGTTTTCTTCTTTTGTCTTCGCACTTATTTATTTAAACGAATATTACATAAAAATAGAACAATTACAACTAAAAACTTTACATATTAGAAGGATATTGTGCCTAAATATATGTTCATTTGGAGCACTATCAAGGACCTTTTAGTGTTCTAACCCTACTTGTCTTAGAGTTATCTCCTAAACCAGTTTTCCTATCTTCCTCATGATCTAGAGCACCTTCAGCAGTATCATCAGAAGTTGTTTTCTTAGTTGAACTTTTTATTCTTTTCAACGTAATCTTCATAACTAGGGGGAATATAGTCTTCTGGTCGACCGTCAACTACGTTTGCATTAACAAATGTGTTCTAAAAAGGAGGAGATGCAGACTTATATCCAATACCCTTGCCCTTGGTGTCATTAATTTCCACCATTAATGCATTCCACTATGACGCACTTACCCAACATTTCATTTTAATTTAAATTGCTTCTAAATCAGCTTTAACGCATTAATTTTCTTTCTTTAGTTCATTGATTGTGTCAACACGTTTAATTAAAGCTTGATTTATGTCAAAGTTATAACATTTAAGATCATGAAGTTGTTTTTTATAAACTTTGATCTGCTCTTTCAACTCATTTTCAACTTTAGTGGTCACATGGTCTGCATGCAATTTTTCTTTCATCTCCGCATAAGCCTTTGTTAAATTATCTATTGTTATTTTAGATTCAGCGCATTTAACACATTCATTATCAGTAGATGGATCAGAAGATACCTGTTGAGCGTTATTTCATGAAGAAGTCTCAGCCATAAATGTAAAGTAATTTGTCTTCTTCCCATCATCGAGCTCATCTTTTGATTCTGATGAATCTGTAAGAAACTCTGATGTATCAGCATCTTTTCCCAAATGAATTTGTTCAAGTCTGTCCCAAATATCTTTAGCTTTTGTTAACCAGGTGACCTTTTCAAGATCACTTTTTGATAAGCACATCTTTAGTAAATCTACTGCTTTCTTGTTCAGTGCATCAAAATTAGTTTGATCAAGTCCAGTATGATCAGCTTTAACTTCAACTTCTGAATCTGAAATTTCATCTGAATCATTATCTTCTGAATTTACACTCTCAAGATCTGAACCTTCACCCATGAGAACTATCATTTCCAACTCTTCTGCAATCATTTTACCCCATTCGTCTAGTTCCTTATCAGCATCAATCAATGTTTCTTCACTTTGATCAGCTTCTAGACTGTCTTCAAACACCGAGGTATCACCATATCTATCCTTCCAACTGTTGTAGTAGTATTCCTCTGACGATGTTGGTGAAACACTTCCAGATTCAGGTGTACGAGGAACTGAATCACGTGCCTTTTTGAATTTGTCTTTAATTAGTTTCTGAATCTTCTCTAAAACCCTATAAACTGATGTTAAACCTCAATTTCTTCGTCCACAAGCTGGATTAGCACTAAACTAACATAAACACACTCTCTAATCACAATTACACACGTAAAAATGATTCCTTTTTTTTTTATCAAAGTCACTCTAAACTCAAAAACCCAAAATAATAAACTCTTTAATCAGCAAAAATCACTAGATGATGTTGAAATCACAACCAACGCTCTGATACCAATGATGAAACATGACTAGGAACTTCAAAATCAACATCAACAGGTTTAATTCACAAAAGGCGGAATTAGTGAATCAAACCATTCTAGTGAATATTGTGCTTTTTGGGATTAATTAAGTCAAAGCACAACAATGGATGTGTGATTAGATTAATGCCTAGAGCTATTATTCACCTCTTGAGTGATTTGGGTTGAGAGAGAATCGGAAAAGCTACCAGATCTGAGTGATGTGTGTGTAAAAATGAGAGGCTTAACCTAAAATGAAGAACATAACACTTATATACCCCTGCTGTTGAGTCAACCGTGCGAGTCTGTCATCACTCGTACGAGTGGGCTGCCTCAGCCGTACGGGTGATCACTCACTCGTGTATGTATACTCAGATTAGATTTGTGACTCAGCTCAGCTCAACTGTGCGTATGAGCTTGTCAGCCGTACGAGTGAGACTTCACTCGTACGTCTGACCGAGTCTAATATAGTCAAACATCTTTTTCGCGTTCTTGCAGTACCTGTAACCACATATAAACACGAATAAGATAATAACGAGCGATCATGGTGGCCCATAAACTGAAGTACTGTTCACAAATGTAAGGTACATGTCTAGGGACTTACAGAAAATGCATCAACATTTCTCCAATATCAAAGTACCATTTTCAATACGTTCTCAAATGAAATGATACCTCAAATCAATGTGTTTTGTATGATTATGAAACACCAGATTCTTCGAGAGATTAATTGCACTTTGGTTGTCACAATATAAGACGCAATTGTCTTGTCTTTTACCTAACTCACACAAGAAGTTCTTCAACTAAACAAGCTCTTTAGAAGCTTCCGCAATAGCCATGTACTAGGCCTCGGTGGTTGACAATTCAACACTCCTTTGTAGTCTAGACATCCAACTAACCTCCGTCTTACCAACCATGAACACATATCCCGTAGTACTCTTACCCGAATCACCAAATCCACCCAAATTTACATCCGTATAACCTCTAAGTACAACATTGCCCTTAGTGAAACACAATCCCATACTAGAAGTACCTTTCAAATAATGAAGCAACCATTTGACCGCTTCCCAATGCTCTTTCCCCGGATTAGCATATAACGGCTTACAACTCCCAATGCATGAGCTATATCCGGTCTCGTACAAACCATGGCATACATAATACTTCTCATGGCCGATCTATACAGAACCTTTTCCATCTTCGCTTTGTCTTCTTCCGTTTTAGGTGATTAATTCTTCGATAACTTCATCGCGCTACCCAAAGGCATAGTACGAGCCTTTGCTTTATCAACATTAAAATTTTCTACTACTTTCTCAATATATTTAGATTGAGACAAGTATAGAACACCTTTATCACGATCACGCACAATACTCATTCCAAGTATTTGCTTAGCACTACCAAGATCCTTCATCTCGAACTCTTTTGAAAGCATATCTTTCAACTTATTGATCTCGGACATGTCGGAACCTGCAAGAAACATGTCATCAACGTATAACAATAAGATTATGTAAGCAGACTTGAATTTCTTCAAGTGACAACAATGGTCCGCTTCACATTTTACAAAACCAACCTTCTTCATAAACTCATCAAATCTCAAGTACCATTGCTGAGGTTGTGACGCCCCGTACAAGACCATCATATACGGTTCATCAACAACAGGATCATTACAAGGTCAAATACAATATGCTATTTCAAAATAAGTTTGCATTCATGAATATAGGTGACGTCTTAACCAACGTCAAATGTTTAACATACGAAAGTGTGCTTCTACGAATAGAAGGCATTAATAATAGTACGTGACCCATAGGTCGTTACAAATCATTGTTTCAAAAGTGTCATAGTTTGAATGCAAAATAAACAGTAAGTCTAGTACAGCGGAAGCAATCATACCTCTAAGCACCTGAGAAAAACATGCTTAAAAACGTCAACACAAATGTTGGTGAGCTATAGTTTAAGTATAACAGTAATGTAAGGTAGGCCATGAGATTTCGTATTTCAAAACAGTATGAAAAGTATATGTATAACCGTGGGCACTTAGTAACTAACTTAACGTAAATAACACCCCCTAAAAGTACACTTGTTGAGTGCGTAAGTTTATGAAGTATTAATCACCCGTTAAATGCTAGCGCTACTAGCCTGAGTGGGGATGTCAAACCCTATGGATCCATATCTAAGATTCGCGTTCACCGGTTCAAAGACCAATGACTAAACATTACCGAGCTAAGGGGAAAGTTTATACCGTTGTATAACCCACACATATATAAAGTTTAAGTACTCGTGCCTAGTATGTAAAAAGTAAAAAGTGCATGTATTCTCAGTTCCCAAAATAGTTAAAGTAAAAAGGGATGCTATAACTCACAGTGATAAAGTAGTAAAAGTCGATACGCGGGAATAGTAAGCAAGTAGTTGGTCCGAAGGGTCCTCAACCTAAGTCAAAAGTAACTAATTCAGTAATTCGTTTCCAAAGGTTTAAAAGTATGTAAATTAGGTCTTAAGTACCATCATCATTCATCATTAAACAAAAAGTGTAAAGTAAGTTTTAAGTCAAGACTAGGGTTTGAAACAAGGGCTGACTTCGTTTAGTCGCCACGACCTCTATATAAACTGAAATGAGGTGAGACCAGTGGTCATGGCTCTGTATATGAGTCCCCTAGGTACTGAACAATTTCTAGAACCAAACTCGTCTTTTTTTTTTTACCGTGGGGATGGTTTAAGTGCGAGTAGGTCAGAAATTTCAGCACAACGTTAATAGGGTGTAGTGACTTTCGGGAGGCCATAGATTCTAAACCGTAACTCGAATTAAGACGAGGTCTAAACGGAAAGTCATCTACTCTAACCGAACTAGCTGAAAATAATCTTTTCAGTAGCCCAGGTTATTGATTAAATCCGGAAAAACAGTAGGTAATGTGTTCTGGTGGGTTCTTGGTGCTTGATGCTTGATGCTCATCACGGTTCTCATCCTTGATGCTTATAGCTTCAAGTGTACAACTCGTTGATGTGTTTGCATCATTATAACCAAGGTTTGACCATCATAACACTAGTATAAGTCTAAGATATGTAGCACAAATCATTTAAGGGTTGTAAGTAGTTTGATGAACTAAAGTTACATCAAGATCTTAGATCCTTGAAAGTAAACTAAATAAACAAGATCTTAAGTTGTAGAACTTAGATCTTAGTTAGATCTTAAAGATTCTAGACTAGAAAGTATAGATCTAGTGTTCTTAAGTTAGATCCTAAGTTACAAAGCTTGGATCTACACTTTAATGAAACCATAAGTCATGAAACTTTGGTTTTAATCTTGTAATACGCATGTAAGCTTATAAGCTCTTGTTTACAAAAAAATTAGAAGACCATAAGCTATAGAAACTTAGATCCAACACAAGTGTATGAAGTTATAACTAGAAAGTTATACTTCCATGTTCTTGAATTTGCAAAGTTAACTTTAGTTTCAAGAAATATGAGATCAAGATTAACTAGTAACACTTGACCAAATTAACAACATCACAACTTTAAAGTACTTACAAAAGAAAGAATTGAACTAAAGTACAAGTAATATTTTCATGTTTGTTTCATACTTAGGAAGATTCAAATCAAAGTTTGGATCTTAGGATTTAAGTCAACAAAACATGAACACAAGTATGATTATAAAGCTTATGAACTTTAAATCTTGAAAACATTTAAGTGTAGAACCATAAACTAACAAGTTTAGGTTCTTCTTCTTGGTTCTTCATCAAACAAAGGAGTGAAGAAAGCAAGATTCATGGAGATGCAAACTAGGAAGTTTGATCTTTAACAACAACAAACAACAACAACAAGTAATCAAAATAAGCAAATGATGATGATGTAGATGGCGGTTTTGGAACAAGAAAAAGAAGAAGAAAAAGTTCTGTTACTTACAATATTTGAGAGAAAAATGAGAGAAAATGGAGTGGTGTTTGAATGTATGTGTAAAAGTGAAGTGTAATACTAGCAAATAAGTATCAAATAAAAGAAAAATGGAACTCCTCTTGTCCCTAGTTTGGCCGTCGGTTTTGGACACAAAATGGGAAGTCAAATAGCAACTTTCAAGTATTAGAAAGGTGGTGAAAGCTAGAAGAGGTAATAAGGTTAAATGTATGGAGAAAGATGCTAGCATTCTTGAGTAACTTGTCTCCTACTTAGCTTAATTAAACCATGATTATTCTTAATGTAATACTAGCATAAAAGATGGTCTCACAAGTCCATTAAATGTGTAGGGTGGGCTTACTAGTCCATGTAATAAAAGCCCAAGTCCAAGTAACCAACAAATAAATAAAAGGCCCAAGTAATTAACTACTAACATTAGTTAATTAAAAATGATTAATATTAATTAATCATGAATGTAAATAATATTCGAAAATATTATTCGTGAAAAGTACGTGTGTCACAAAGACAAGTCGGGCATGTAAAGTCAATCATAGTGTCAAGTAAAATGTATAAAGATACATCTTATTAAAGCGCAAATATTAATAATAAATATTAATAAATATACGTTGGAAAAAAAATCCAGGGTCGTTACATTACCCACCTGTTAAAGAAAATTTTGTCCCGAAATTTTAAGCTGAGGTAGATGGAGGAGTTGGGAAAAGGTGAGGATACTTCTGCATCATTTGATCCTCTCGTTCCCAGGTAAACTCGGGTCCTCGTTTGGCATTCCATCGAACTCAGACGATCGGATCTTGTTGCGTTTCAAAGTTTTGACCTCGCGGTCCATAATTTCGACAGGTTCCTCCACGAAGTGGAGTTTGTCATCAATTGTAAGTTCTTCTAGTGGTATGACAAGTTCCGGTTCAGCAAGACACTTCTTCAAATTCGATACGTGAAAAGTAGGATGAACGGAGCTCAATTGAGTCAGAAGATCCAGACGGTAAGCAACGGGTCTAACACGCTCCAAGATTTCAAAAGGACCAATGTATTGCGGGTTTAACTTTCCGCACTTTCCAAAATGGATCAAACCTTTCCAAGGTGCGACCTTCGACATTACACGGTCACCCATGTTGAATTCAAAGTCTTTACGTTTAAGGTCTGCATAACTCTTTTGGCGATCACGGGCCGTCTTGAGTCTCACTTGAATTTGGACAATCTTCTCAGTTGTTTCATTTACTATCTCGGGTCCGATGATTTGCATTTCACCTAACTCGGCCCAACAAATAGGAGATCAGCACTTGCGGCCATACAATGCTTCAAAAGGTGCGGCATTAATACTCGAATGATAACTGTTGTTGTAAGAGAATTCGGCTAGCGACAAATGCCTTTCCCAAGCCTTTCCGAAATCAATAACACAAGCACGCAACATGTCCTCCAAAGTCTGAATCGTGCGTTCGCTTTGTCCGTCGGTCTGTGGGTGATACGCAGTACTCATGTCGAGACGAGTCCCCAAGGCTTCTTGCAAAGAACGCCAAAATCTGGAAGAAAAACGGGGATCACGATCTGAGATGATCGATAAGGGCATACGATGATGTGAAACAACCTCTTTTATGTATAGTTGAGCGAGTCTCTCCATCGTATCCGTTTCCTTCATGGCTAAAAAGTGTGCAGATTTAGTAAGACGATCAACAATAACCCAGATGGTATCGTATCCGCCCACCGTCTTTGGTAGCTTCGTAATAAAATCCATTGTTATCCTTTCCCACTTCCATTGTGGGATTTTCGGTTGTTGAAGTAACCCAGAAGGCCTCTGATGTTCGGCGTTAATTTTCGAGCAAGTCAAACACTTCCCAACATAAGTTGCAACATCCTTCTTAAGATTAGGCCACCAATACTGTTCCTTGAGATCGTGGTATATTTTACCGGCTCCTGGATGAATCGAATATCTTGACTTGTGGGCTTCATCTAATATAAGGCTCCGTAGATCTCCGTAACGAGGTACCCAAATTCTTCCGGCATAGCATCGGAGTCCAGTCTCCTTAACCTCGAATCGAGAAATGAGAATGTTCAAGTATTCATGAGATATATTCTCCTCCTTGAGAGCCTCATCTTGGGCTGCTCAGATCTGGCTATTGAGGTTCGAATGAATGGTGATATTCAGTGCCCGAACACGAAGAGGTGCCATCCTCTCCTTTCGGCTCAAAGCGTCAACTACAACATTGGCCTTGCCAGAGTGATAATGAAGTTCACAATCATAGTCATTCAGTGTCTCGATCCATCGACGCTGTCTCATATTTAGTTGCTTCTGATTAAAGATGTGTTGGAGGCTTTTATGATAGGTGAAAATAGTGCTCTTTGTTCCATAAAGGTAGTGTCTCCACAGTTTTAATGCAAAGACAACGGCTCCAAACTCAAGATCATGCGTTGTGTAATTTCGCTCGTGAATCTTCAGTTGTTGGGAGGCGTAAGCGATAACCTTTGTGCGTTGCATCAGTACACAACCAAAACCACTTTTTGAAGCATTGCAATAAATGACGAAATCGTCAATGCCTTTAGGAAGTGATAAGATAGGTGCGGTGGTTAACTTCTTTTTCAAGGTTTGAAATGCTGATTCCTGTTTGGGTTCCCAAATGAACTTCTTCCCTTTGTGAGTCAGCGCGGTCAAAGGACGCGCAATCAGAGATAAACCTTCAATAAATCTTCGGTAGTAACCGGCGAGACCTAAAAATTGGCGAATATGAGTCGGAGTAGTGGGAGTTTCCCACTTGCTGATAGCTTCGATCTTTGCGGTATCAACTTTGATACCTTGATCACTCACAACGGGACCCAGAAATTGGACTTCCTTCAACCAAAATTCACACTTGGAGAATTTGGCATAAAGTTGCTCTTGTCTCAAGAGTTCAAGCACTAGTCGAAGATGTTTCTCATGTTCTTCTTCGCTTTTGGAGTAGATGAGGATATCATCTATGAAGACGATAACGAACTTATCCAGGTATGGCTTGCATACACGATTCATGAGATCCATAAACACGGTAGGTGTGTTGGTTAAACCGAATGGCATCACAAGAAACTCATAATGGCCATAACGAGTTCTGAACACAGTTTTCATCACATCACTCTCCTTCACCCTCAACTGGTGATAGCCGGATCGCAAATCGATCTTAGAGTAAACGCTTGATCCTTGCAGCTGACCGAAAAGATCGTCAATTCAGGGAAGAGGATACCGATTCTTGATTGTCAATTTGTTGAGTTCACGGTAGTCGATATACATGCGGAATGATCCATCCTTCTTCTTCACAAATAAAACAGGTGTGCCCCAAGGTGAGAAACTTGGTTGGATAAATCCACGGTCTAGCAGTTCTTGTAATTGGCTCTGCAACTCTTGCATTTTGGAAGGTGCGAGTCGATAAGGTGCGCGAGCTACAGGTGCAGCTCCTGGCACTAAATCAATCTGAAACTCTACTGCTCTCGGTGGCAGTAATCCAGGCAATTCTTCCAAAAATACATTGGAAAATTCGTTCATAATTCGTACGTCATCCACACTCTTCACCTCGGTTTATAATGTTTTCACATGTGCTAGTTTAGCAAGACGTCCTTTCTTCATGATCTTTTGCGCTTTCATGCAACTAATGAGATTCAGTTTCGAGCTACATCTCTCTTCGTAAATAATCAGTGGCTCACCATCTCCGTGTGGTATCCGAAGAGCTTTATCTCCACAGATAATGTCAGCCCTTATCTTGGTCAACCAGTCCATACCGACAATAACATCAAAGCTTCCCAACTTAATGGGTATCAAGTCAATCTCGAAATCCACACCAGCTATATTGATACTAGCTCATCGGCTAATTTGGTCAACTTTCTCAAGTTTTCCATTGGCTACCTCTACAAGCATACTCTCCTTTAAAGGAACTAACGACCAATTTATCTTAGAGCAAAATTGTCTACATACATAACTTCTATCGGCACCAGTATCAAATAGGACAGAAGCTAATAGATTGTTAATAGTGAATATACCTGTAACCAAGTCGGGGTTCTCACAGGCATCCCTTACGTTTACGTTGAAAGCTCTGCAATGCGGTGGTCCGTCGTCCTTTCGCTTGTTGGGACACTCATTTCTGAAGTGGCCCGTCTGTCCGCATTCATATCACTTTCTCAGTCCAGTAGGGTTTATCTTCACATTCAGGGTGGTGATCTTGTAGTCTTTGCCAATATGCCCAGTACTTTTACATTTTTTGTAGACCACGTTGCAGTACCCGGTGTGATGCTTGTAGCATCTCTTGCACTGCAACAGATTACCCTTGTAGTTAGAGTTCGAGCTAGGATTTGGGTTGGGGTTCCTTCTATCGTTGTACCTCTTAGCAGGGTTTTGTTCATAGGCTCTCCCCTTGTTGTTGTCCCACTTACGCTTCTCACTGCTAACCCCCGATTCGGATTTTTCCTTTTCCGGTTCATCGCTGATAATTTGGTTCATTAAGGTGTGCACCATGCGCATTGCTTCTGGGACATTAGGTGGCTTAGAAGAGGTGACATTTCCCTTAATGGTCTTAGGAAGTCCCCACAAGTACCTTTCCATTCGCTTAAACTCTGGGGTAACCATCGTGGGACACATCAAAGCTAATTCCAAATACCTATGGTTGTAACCATCAAGATCGTTTCCCACAAACTTCAACTGCCAAACCTCGGCCTCCATTTTCTGTATCTCTGTCCTGGGGCAATACTCCTCAATCATGTCCCCTTTAAATTCTTCCCACGGAGTGGCATAAGCCTCGTCAATACCCTTGGCGTGGGCAAGTGTGTTGCACCAGGTTAGTGCGCCGTTCGACAGCGTACATGAGGCATACTTTGTTTTGTTCATCTCTGAGCAGTTGCTTACACGGAACACAGATTCTAATTTCTCAAACCACCTAGTGAGACCAACTGGCCCCTCAGTACCACTAAAGTTGTGGGGCTTGCAGCTTTGGAATTCCTTATAAGTACACCCATTACGAATGGGCTGGTTAACTGGTGGGGCTTGGGGGTTCATTTCCGCTAAAGCTGCGACTACTCGTTCAGTGATCATTTCTTCGATCTGTGCTGCTGTGGGTGTTGATCTTCCATTAGCCATTGATGTTCTAAACAAAAATTTTGACTCAAGTCAAAATCCAGCATTCAAATAATAATAATACAGTATATGGTAACCAACATGGGATCAACACAACACATGTTAATTAAGTAATGCAACTAGGTACAAATATCACAGAATCATCATAAAGTAACGTAAATAGAACACTGAACAAAGATTAAACAACACTAAGTTCCATTCATTAATAAAAAGTTGCATACATCCGCATAAGGTTCGTACAATACATAAGTGAAACATGAAACTACAAACGAAATTACATAAAGAAACATAATACAAAAGCCCTATGGTGACGGTGGGTAAAGGATGTCCATTATGCGGGATATCTGGTCCTTGAGCTCAGTTACCCAAGCACGGAGGGTATCCACCTCCCTCGTCAGTTCCTCGACAGAGGGAGAGGCTGGTGGAGCAGGCGGTGCTGATGGTGCAGGTGGTGCCGGTGGTGCAGATGATGCTGGTGGAGCTGGTGGTGCAGACAGTCCAGCACCAGAAGTAGATGCTGCGTAACGGGGAGCCTTACGTATGAATGGATCAGCAGGATACGACACAAGCCACTTACGGGTGGTAACTCTAACCTTCAGTCCACGTGCGTTAACGAACGACCTACCTCCGTTAACCCCCGGAATAACAGTACCATCAAAACGATACCGCTTCTTCGGCAGGGTAGAGGGTGGCTGCAACGGTGCCTCCTCAGGGTCCTCGTCGAAATCATCGTCGCTGGAATCGTCGGATGTTGAGTCGTCAGATGATGAGTCGTCAGAATCATCGGAAGGTGGATGTGCTCGGCTAGTAGTCATCAGTCGGTATCTGCCGGGTGGAATCGGCATAACACATCCATCAGGAAGGCGTCTAGCCCAATGATTATGCTCATTACAAAACCGAACGTCCCCATATTTCCCAGGAATCACAGCACCGCCGAAATGGTGCTGTGGCTCCGAGGGTCCTGGGATGAGTGGGGCTGGAATCTCCGGTGGATCCTCATTAATAACAATAATTTTCATAACAGTACCTACCCGTTAATGAAATTTTGTCCCGAAATTTGAGTGTGGTCATCATGGCTAATAATAAAAATGTTTTCATGATGAATATGAGTCAATAATTAAAGTTTTATCACCATCAGGTGATTTGAATAAAAACAACTCAATTATTCGAAGCGTACGAGTGAAATTATCACAAAAGATTGAAATAGGATAAGTAGAGATTCGTCGTAACTTTTGACAGAGTCAGGGTTGAATTTTGAAACTAAGATGCATCTTAACTTTTGACATAGTCACGATTGAATTCCGGAATTTAAGGGATTTGAAGAAAATCTTCAAAATCTAAAAGATTTGATTCTTCTGCGAATAAGGAAATTTAGATTTCTATATTTAAATGCGGTGATCTGCCTCGATTCCTCTGTCTGATATTTTCACTATAAATTTTACCTTTTCCGTTCCATTAATCTTCACCACTTCAATACTCAATTCCCAAATTCAAAAGATCGTGAAATGCTTAATCCAGTTCTGATCCTTGTCCTTATCCTGATTATCGCAACATTCATTCTCCTCTTCCAACTACCACCGGAGGAATCTGTGTTCTTCTACTTCGCTCTTGGGGTTATAGTGTTTTTAATTCTCCCGTGTTTTTATGTTACGATAAACATTAACATACACAGTTTGTAATTTACGGGTTGTTATCGGGCTTTATATTTTCCCTTATATTTCAAAGCTCTATGCTTTTGTTTTCTCTTCCCGACTTCAAGTTAAGCGAATAATAGTCCAGAATTTGTAGATATAGAGTTTCGAATGATTATAATGTTCTAAACAGGAAGGAACGTGATAGCACGGTTTGATTTGTCAAATTACCAGAATCACTAAGAATAGAACTATCAAGAATATATTTTCTTGATATGTTCGGAGGTGAAGTAGAATGAACGAGTCGTGTAACATGGCACATGATGACGTTATGATCTGTGAATCATCACGTTCCATTAGAACTCAGCATGACTTACTATAATATAATCACTTTGATCAAGTGTCATTATATTTTACTAACTCATGCATCAGTTCCCAAAATTACTTCAATAACATTCATTTTCTAAACTCGAAAGTTTATAGAATATAGAAACTAACAGTTTCTATATGATGTAATACTGATTGCACGAAGAGATTAATGATTTCAGATAAGAATAGTTATGAAAATATCTTCAGAAATATGGAGGATATTTATAATGAAAGATACGATAATATCTTTGAATATCTAAGATTAAAGGATGATGGAGACTTTTGTCCGCAAGGGTTTAGAGTAAGGAGCAAGATATTCGCTAAAGACTTCAGCAGGCATTGAATCTTTTGGATTCTTTGAAGTCAAACTTATTCTTTGTGATTTGTCCACGGTTTCCTTCATAGTTTCGCATAATTCGCCTTTCGGTACTAAATTTTTCTATTGAATGTTTCCAATATAATGATACACGGGAAGCACGAAGAGGTATATAATTTTTGGGACGAGAATATTTATGAAAATATCTTCAGAAATATTGAAGATGATATTTTGGACTTTCTAAGTTCGATGGTTGATGGAGAAAGATTTTCCGCAAGATTTTAACATGACTTCGGGGCAATATATTCTCTAAAGATTTGAACGGATCCAGAATTATCTGGATTCTTTGAATATAGGGTTTGGTCCTTATATTTGTCCTTGGTCTCCTTCATGGTTAACTCTATACGTTTTCCAGTTCCAACGTTTCTGAGCTTTTCCAACATATTAATCTCTATCACCAAACTTCCGACGATTAAGGTCGTTTACGGTTATCTACAGTTTCTGCTGCTTCATTCAGCTTTTTCAAAGTTCAATGTATTAATTCGTAGGCTGGGTCCTTTTCAAAATTTCAGAATGGAAGATCAGTATTCTAAAAGATAAATGTTATACATATAACTGGTGATGTAGATATGCTGTGAGTTTTCAAAGTACTGATTACCGATTCCTCTACATTTACTGCTACCATATCTGAATCATTAGTTATCGATCCGAGGTGATTTCAAGAGAATTGTGTTTTTAGATGATTAAACGCTGACGGTAATATGGTGGAATATAAAAGGTTCCCCGGTAACAATAAAAGAACATACATATAAGTCAAGGTGATAATAAGGTTGTTTCGAACGAAAAGTCGAAGTTGATTTGCTGAAGCTGTGACAAAATTTGCTACCTTGAAAAGGGATCGCAAAGTTATTTTTGCTAATAAATGCCAAAGGATCTGACGCGGCTACGTGTTAAACTTTTACTCAGTTGCCGAGAGTTTCTCAGGTGCATAACTATATGCATAAATCTTTCCTTCCGTAGATGAAGTGCGGTTGATTCATCCTATCGATTGAGGTGTTTTCAAAAATTATGAAAGTTTGAATGCAGATTGGAATCGTCAAGGTACAATTAAGGTTTAAGATGAAATCAAGTGGCAACTTGAAGAATTGTTTAGTTTCATATGTTATAATTAATATTTTAATTCATTTTAATTGTCCAATGTTGATAGTCCACAGTTAATCAGTACAATAATTCATATATAGTTTAATATATAATATTCGAATTAATTAATACGTATCGTGACCCGTATTCGTCTCAGACTCGATCACAACTCAAACTATATATATTATTGTAGAATTAACCTCAACCCTGTATAGCTAACTCCCGCATTACTGCATATAGAGTGTCTATGGTTATTCCAAATAATATATATAGATGGGTCGATATGATATGTCAAAACCTTGTATACGTGTCCCGACATTTAAAGTGAAAAATAAATAACAGAATTTAGATAACGATAAATAAAGTGCGTAAGGTAAATAACAGAAATTAAATGACGATAAATAAAATTGTGAGAATGTAAATTGCGATAAATAAATTGCGATAAAAATAAAATGGAATACGGAATTAACTGTTAGTTAGGAACAGTTAGCTAGGATCTTGTTAGCGTGGATTCTTAACAAAATTTCATATTGTTAATTAGTCTGTTTCTAATCAATTTTTTTATTGTGTCCAATATTTCTTCATTATGCCACTTGTTGAATTCTGATAGGTCAAAATCCAAATATGAAATTGAATGAAAATGGTTATTCCACGGTGAACGGATACGTATATCTGTGGATGTAAGTAGGATAGTAAATGACTGTTGAATCAGATTCGAAGAATGTACAGTATAACTTATTAATGTGAAATCTAAATATTCCTCAGGTATTACCTACCCGTTAAAATATTTTCATCATTAACAGTTGTACGAAAGAATTTTTAATTACAATCTTTATGAAAGCATATATACATATATATCTTCTTCAGATGTAATCATGGATTTAATGAGTCAATGTGATATTAAACTCATCAGATTTACGGCTAGAACTGGAGTATATAATTTCTAAAACATTAGAGATTACATAATCGCCATGAAGGACGAAGATAGTTTATGTAGAACGATTCGTAGAACGATGATTATGCTTGAGGTATAGACTGCGAGATTGAGACGTGTGATGATGTTGTTGTGGTTGGTACTGGTTATGCTGCTGGTGCTGCTGATGGTGGTACTGTTGCTGTCGGTGCTACAAGTGTTGTTGGTGCTGAGGTTGGTGATGATGTTGGTGTAGTAAATATAGCTTGTAGATCACGCACCATTCTTGTCAGGTTATCTATTCTACCCTCTATCATTTCTATCCATCCACTCATCTGATTCGATAGATCTTGATTATCAATTCGAAGTTCCCTAACTTCTTCTAATATTCCCCTTCGATTGGTATTCGGAAGTAGAGGTTGAATATTTTCTGAGATTGAAGTAATGCGACATTCGAGGCGGAATATTTTAGCAAGAAGGGTGAATACAGTGTTGCGCATAGGTTCACCGGTGAGTGCATCGTTTTCTCCGATGTTAGTGTAGTGACCCGAACTTTTCCATGTTTATATATATTAAATGAGATTGATATTTACATGATTAAATTTTTCCAACATGTTAAGTAATCAAACTTGTTAAGACTTGATTAATTGAAATATGTTTCATATAGACAATTGACCACCCAAGTTGACCGGCGATTCACGAACGTTAAAACTTGTAAAAACGACATGACGATATATATATGGATATACATATGGTTAACATGATATTATGATAAGTAAGTATCTCCATAAGTATATTAACAATGAGTTATATACATATAAACAAGACTACTAACTTAAGGATTTCGAAACGAGACATATGTGTAACGATTATCGTTGTAACGACATTTAAATGTATATATATCATATTAAGATATATTAATATATCATAATATCATGATAATATAATAATTTAACATCTCATTAGATATAATAAACAATGGGTTAACAACATTAATTGAGATCGTTAACTTAAAGGTTTCAAAACAACACTTACATGTAACGACTAACGATGACTTAACGACTCAGTTAAAATGTATATACATGTAGTGTATTTAGATGTATTAAAATACTTTTGGAAGACTTCAAGACATATATCAAAATGCTCATACTTAACGAAAATGGTTACAGTTACTTTCCCATTCTTTTCTTTCATCAAGAATTCTAGTCGTATTCTTACCCGTATTATACACAGCTTCAAAACGTACTTACTATGGGTATATACCAATAGGAACTAGAATGGGATTCCACTCTTGATTATGTCATGTATGACTAATCAATTTTAACTTCTACCATGAGCT
The DNA here is from genome assembly GCF_046630445.1 of Rutidosis leptorrhynchoides. Classification (NCBI taxonomy): domain Eukaryota; kingdom Viridiplantae; phylum Streptophyta; class Magnoliopsida; order Asterales; family Asteraceae; genus Rutidosis; species Rutidosis leptorrhynchoides. The sequence continues at coordinate 198,519,668 of NC_092337.1, forward strand.
AGTCAACTAACTAGAACTCCTTTTAACCCCACTCACCACTCACCAATTACCACTCATCATTCACTCCATTTCACTTCCAATTCTCTTTCTAATTCTCTCTCAACACACACACACTATTATGAACGTATTTTTCCAGTAGTTAATCATCATCTTCATCAAAGTTCACTTCAAGAATCAAGCTATAATCATCATAGGAAGAACACTTCAAGAACACTTCAAAAATCCCTTCAAGTTTACTAATTTACTTCCAAGCTTTCTAATCCATTCTAAGTAATCATCTAAGATCAAGAAACCTTTGTTATATACAGTAGGTTATCTTTCTTATTCAAGGTAATATTCATATTCAAACTTTGATTCAATTTCTATAACTATAAACTATCTTAATTCGAGTAAAAATCTTACTTGAACTTGTTTTTGTGTCATGATCCTACTTCAAGAACTTTCAAGCCATCCAAGATCCTTTGAAGCTAGATCATTTCTTGTCACTTCCAGTAGGTTTACCTACTAAACTTGAGGTAGTAATTATGTTCATAACATCATTCGATTCATATATATAAAACTATCTTATTCGAAGGTTTAAACTCGTAATCACTAGAACATAGTTTAGTTAATTCTAAACTTGTTCGCAAACAAAAGTTAATCCTTCTAACTTGACTTTTAAAATTAACTAAACACATGTTCTATATCTATATGATATGCTAACTTAATGATTTAAAACCTGGAAACACGAAAAACACCGTAAAACCGGATTTACGCCGTCGTAGTAACACCGCGGGCTGTTTTGGGTTAGTTAATTAAAAACATATGATAAAATTTGATTTAAAAGTTGTTATTATGAGAAAATGATTTTTATTATGAACATGAAACTATATCCAAAAATTATGGTTAAACTCAAAGTGGAAGTATGTTTTCTAAAATGGTCATCTAGACGTCGTTCTTTCGACTGAAATGACTACCTTTACAAAAACCACTTGTAACTTATTTTTCTGACTATAAACCTATACTTTTTCTGTTTAGATTCATAAAATAGAGTTCAATATGAAACCATAGCAATTTGATTCACTCAAAACGGATTTAAAATGAAGAAGTTATGGGTAAAACAAGATTGGATAATTTTTCTCATTTTAGCTACGTGAAAATTGGTAACAAATCTATTCCAACCATAACTTAATCAACTTGTATTGTATATTATGTAATCTTGAGATACCATAGACACGTATACAATGTTTCGACCTATCATGTTGACACATCTATATATATTTCGGAACAACCATAGACACTCTATATGTGAATGTTGGAGTTAGCTATACAGGGTTGAGGTTGATTCCAAAATATATATAGTTTGAGTTGTGATCAATACTGAGATACGTATACACTGGGTCGTGGATTGATTCAAGATAATATTTATCGATTTATTTCTGTACATCTAACTGTGGACAACTAGTTGTAGGTTACTAACGAGGACAGCTGACTTAATAAACTTAAAACATCAAAATATATTAAAAGTGTTGTAAATATATTTTGAACATACTTTAATATATATGTATATATTGTTATAGGTTCGTGAATCAACAGTGGCCAAGTCTTACTTCTCGACGAAGTAAAAATCTGTGAAAGTGAGTTATAGTCCCACTTTTAAAATCTAATATTTTTGGGATGAGAATACATGCAGGTTTTATAAATGATTTACAAAATAGACACAAGTACGTGAAACTACATTCTATGGTTGAATTATCGAAATCGAATATGTCCCTTTTTATTAAGTCTGGTAATCTAAGAATTAGGGAACAGACACCCTAATTGACGTGAATCCTAAAGATAGATCTATTGGGCCTAACAAACCCCATCCAAAGTACCGGATGCTTTAGTACTTTGAAATTTATATCATATCCGAAGGGTGTCCCGGAATGATAGGGATATTCTTATATATGCATCTTGTTAATGTCGGTTACCAGGTGTTCACCATATGAATGACTTTTATCTCTATGTATGGGATGTGTATTGAAATATGAAATCTTGTGGTCTATTATTATGATTTGATATATATAGGTTAAACCTATAACTCACCAACATTTTTGTTGACGTTTTAAGCATGTTTATTCTCAGGTGATTATTAAGAGCTTCCGCTGTCGCATACTTAAATAAGGACGAGATTTGGAGTCCATGCTTGTATGATATTGTGTAAAAACTGCATTCAAGAAACTTATTTTGTTGTAACATATTTGTATTGTAAACCATTATGTAATGGTCGTGTGTAAACAGGATATTTTAGATTATCATTATTTGATAATCTACGTAAAGCTTTTTAAATCTTTATTGATTAAATAAAGGTTATGCTTTGTTTTAAAATGAATGCAGTCTTTGAAAAACGTCTCATATAGAGGTCAAAACCTCGCAACGAAATCAATTAATATGGAACGTTTTTAATCAATAAGAACGGGACATTTCAGTTGGTATCCGAGCGTTGGTCTTAGAGAACCAGAAAATTTGCATTAGTGTGTCTTATCGAGTTTGTTAGGATGCATTAGTGAGTCTGGACTTCGACCGTGTTTTCTTTAAAAATGATTGCTTAACATTTTTGTTGGAAACTATATATTTTTAACATATGAATATTATGTGATATATTAATCTCTTAACGTGTTTGATATTATGTGATAGATGTCTACCTCTAGAACAAGTCCCATTGACTCACCTAATAATAATGAAGAGTCAAATGTAAATTGGAATGATTCGTGGACTGATTCACAAGTTCCCGAAGAGGAACCGAAAGAAGAGTCGGAACCAGAAGAAGAATCGGAACAGGAAGAAGAATCGGAACCGGAAGAAGAAATAGAACCGGTGGGGGAAATAATAAAACGGTTAAGTAAAAGAGAATCCTCAACCAACCGACCAAGGTTAATTATGGTCAATGGTGTTTCCGCCAAGGAAGCAAAATATTGGGAGGATTACCAATTCTCCGATGAATCGGATTCCGACGAGAATTCCGATGATGTTATTGAAATTACCCCAACTGAATTTAAAAAGGCAAAAGAAAATAATAAGGGAAAGGGCATAAAAATAGAGAAATCTAATTCCAACCCCGATGAACTTTATATGTATCGTCAACCCCCGAAGTCCTTAAGTTGTAACAATGACCCGGGAACCTCTAAACCACCAGGTTTTTCTAAACCAATGTGGACAACGACGGCTCGTATTAGGGGAACATCATATATCCCTAGAAACTTGGCAAAACGAACCAAAACCGAACAAGAAGAAACGAGCGAGTCAGAATAAGATAGTTGTATTCGTGTGGTGTAATATATGTAATATAGTGTGCTTATGCTTTATGATATATGTAAAAAAAAAATTGCTTGTATTAATAAGTATTTTTTTATGAATCTAACTCTTGTCTATTTTACAGTATAAAAATACAAAATGGATAGACAACCCAATATATTAAGAGACCTACCCGGAGACATGATTGATGAAATCTTGTCTAGAGTCGGTCAGAATTCTTTGGCACAACTATTTAAGGCGAGATCAGTTTGTAAGACATTCGAAGAACGTTCCAAGAATGCCTTGGTTTATAAAAGGATTTCGTTCGAAAGATGGGGGATATCACATTGGGAAATCCATAAGTTACGATGTGTTTACTTTGACGCATATATTGCGGGGAACCCAAATGCTATTTTACGCAACGGGTTAAGAAATTATTTTGACTCAGTGTATCCGAATATAGGACTTCGTGATTTAGAAAAAGCGGCTAACATGCAACATAAAGAAGCATGTTATTCTTACGGGTTAGTAATGTTCGCTTCTCACCAAAGTGAGAACAAGAACATCGGGCTACAACTATTAAACAAAACGTTCCCACGAGTGACGGAGTCGGTAATTGGGGTAAGAAATGAGGTTTTTAGGTTATTACGAGACTGTTGGTCATTACGTAACCCTCGTCCCTTTGACGACGTTACAACACGCTGTCTTATCAACGGCCATAACGGTTATGTTCCACAAGACCAAGGATGGGAAGTAGTCCTAGTAAAACCAGAATGCATGACTTGTTTCTGGACGTATGAATTACGTGTCTTTATTGCCTTTGCTGAACGACTTGTGTACTAGCTAGAATTATCTTCACAACTGTCTTGTATCAAAGTTATTGTGTGCTATATTTCATGCTTTACGTAAAATAAGCGGTATTGTAAGTTTGTAAAATATTGTATAAAAGTTTGAACGCGAAATATTATTACAATCAGTTTTTCATATAGAATTGTAGTAGTTGAATTGTATATTAGCTACTAAGTATGAACTTAACGGGTAGGTACTACCCGAATTTAAACTTATAAAACGCTAATATGAAGAAAAAGCTTTTATAAATGAGTTCATATTATGCTACGAAATACTATTAACTACTCTTAATATTATGTATGATTAACTTGTTCCATTTGACTATTTTGAAGGAAATGGCACCGACTACTCGACACACCGTGAATATGAATGAAGAGGAATTCCGTACTTTTCTAGCTTCAAACATAGCCGCAGTACAGGCTGCGCTACATACCAACAATAACCTTGAATCTGGCAGTACAGGAAATCGTGTAGGATGCACCTACAAAGAATTCACTGCCTGCAAACCTTTGGAATTCGATGGAACCGAAGGACCGATCGGATTGAAACGGTGGATCGAGAAGGTCGTATCGGTGTTTGCCATAAGTAAGTGTACTGAAGAGGACAAAGTGAAGTACGCTACGCATACATTCACAGGTTCTGCATTAACATGGTGGAATACCTACTAGAGCAAGTGGGACAAGATGATGCGTACGCACTACCGTGGTCAGCATTCAAGCATTTGATGAACGAGAAGTACCGTCCCAGAACCGAGGTCAATAAGCTCAAGACAGAACTTAGAGGGTTACGAACCCAAGGATTTGATATTACCACGTACGAAAGACGATTCACAGAATTGTGCCTATTGTGTCCGGGAGCATTCGAAGATGAGGAAGAGAAGATCGACGCATTTGTGAAAGGATTACCAGAAAGAATCCAAGAAGATATAAGTTCACACGAGCCCGCCTCCATACAACAGGCATGTAGAATGGCTCACAAACTAGTGAACCAGATTGAAGAAAGAATTAAAGAACAGACTGCTGAAGAGGCCAATGTGAAGCAAGTCAAAAGAAAGTGGGAGGAAAACAGTGATAAAAATCACCAATACAACAACAACAGAAATTACAACAATAATCGCAACAATTATCCCAACAATCGCAACTACAACAAACGGCCCAACAACAACAACAACAACAACAACAACAACAACAACAACATCAACTACAACAATCATCCCAACAACAATAATAACCGCAACAACAACAACAATCAGAAGCAGCTATGCCAAAGGTGTGAAAAGTATCACTCGGGGTTCTGCACCAAATTTTGCAACAAGTGTAAAAGAAATGGTCATAGCGCGGCGAAGTGTGAGGTCTACGGACCAGGGGTTAATAGAACGAAAGGAACAAATGGTGTCGGAACGAGTAATGGCGGAGCAAGTAGTGTCGGAGCAAGTTATGCCAATGTAGTTTGTTATAAATGTAGAAAATTGGGCCACATTATTAGAAATTGCCCAAACCAGGAGAACACGAATGGACAAGGCCGCGGAAGAGTTTTCAATATTAATGCGGCAGAGGCACAGGAAGACCCGGAGCTTGTTACGGGTACGTTTCTTATTGACAATAAATCTGCTTACATTTTATTTGATTCGGGTGCGGATAGAAGCTATATGAGTAGAGATTTTTGTGCTAAATTAAGTTGTCCATTGACGTCTTTGGATAGTAAATTTTTACTCGAATTAGCAAATGGTAAATTAATTTCAGCAAATAATATATGTCGGAATCGAGAAATTAAACTGGTTAGCAAAACATTTAAGATTGACTTGATACCAGTAGAGTTAGGGAGTTTTGATGTGATAATCGGTATGGACTGGTTGAAAGAAGTGAAAGCAGAGATCGTTTGTTACAAAAATGAAATTCGCATTATACTAGAAAAAGGAAAACCCTTAATGGTGTACGGAGAAAAAGGCAACACGAAGCTACATCTTATTAGTAAATTGAAGGCACAAAAACTAATAAGAAAAGGTTGCTATGCTGTTCTAGTACACATCGAGAAAGTACAAACTGAAGAAAAGAGTATCAATGATGTTCCCGTCGCAAAAGAATTTCCCGATGTATTTCCGAAAGAATTACCGGGATTACCCCCACATCGATCCGTTGAATTTCAAATAGATCTTGTGCCAGGAGCTGCACCAATAGCTCGTGCTCCTTACAGACTCGCACCCAGCGAGATGAAAGAACTGCAAAGCCAATTACAAGAACTTTTAGAGCGTGGTTTCATTCGACCAAGCACATCACCGTGGGGAGCTCCTATTTTGTTTGTCAAGAAGAAAGATGGTACATTCAGGTTGTGTATCGACTACCGAGAGTTGAACAAACTTACCATCAAGAACCGCTACCCACTACCGAGAATCGACGACTTATTTGATCAACTACAAGGCTCGTCTGTTTATTCAAAGATTGACTTACGTTCCGGGTATCATCAAATGCGGGTGAAAGAAGATGATATTCCAAAGACTGCTTTCAGAACACGTTACGGTCATTACGAGTTTATGGTCATGCCATTTGGTTTAACTAATGCACCAGCTGTGTTCATGGACCTTATGAACCGAGTGTGTGGACCATACCTTGACAAGTTTGTCATTGTTTTCATTGATGACATACTTATTTACTCAAAGAATGACCAAGAACACGGTGAACATTTGAGAAAGGTGTTAGAAGTATTGAGGAAGGAAGAATTGTACGCTAAGTTTTCAAAGTGTGCATTTTGGTTGGAAGAAGTTCAATTCCTCGGTCACATAGTGAACAAAGAAGGTATTAAGGTGGATCCGGCAAAGATAGAAACTGTTGAAAAGTGGGAAACCCCGAAAACTCCGAAACACATACGCCAGTTTTTAGGACTAGCTGGTTACTACAGAAGGTTCATCCAAGACTTTTCCAGAATAACAAAACCCTTGACTGCATTAACGCATAAAGGGAAGAAATTTGAATGGAAGGATGAACAAGAGAAAGCGTTTCAGTTATTGAAGAAAACGCTAACTACGGCACCTATATTGTCATTGCCTAAAGGGAATGATGATTTTGTGATTTATTGTGACGCATCAAAGCAAGGTCTCGGTTGTGTATTAATGCAACGAACGAAGGTGATTGCTTATGCGTCTAGACAATTGAAGATTCACGAGCAAAATTATACGACGCATGATTTGGAATTAGGCGCGGTTGTTTTTGCATTAAAGACTTGGAGGCACTACTTATATGGGGTTAAAAGTATTATATATACCGACCACAAAAGTCTTCAACACATATTTAATCAGAAACAACTGAATATGAGGCAGCGTAGGTGGATTGAATTATTGAATAATTACGACTTTGAGATTCGTTACCACCCGGGGAAGGCAAATGTGGTAGCCGATGCCTTGAGCAGGAAGGACAGAGAACCCATTCGAGTAAAATCTATGAATATAATGATTCATAATAACCTTACTACTCAAATAAAGGAGGCGCAACAAGGAGTTTTAAAAGAGGGAAATTTAAAGGATGAAATACCCAAAGGATTGGAGAAGCATCTTAATATTCGGGAAGACGGAACCCGGTATAGGGCTGAAAGGATTTGGGTACCAAAATTTGGAGATATGAGAGAAATGGTACTTAGAGAAGCTCATAAAACCAGATACTCAATACATCCTGGAACGGGGAAGATGTACAAGGATCTCAAGAAACATTTTTGGTGGTCGGGTATGAAAGCCGATGTTGCTAAATACGTAGGAGAATGTTTGACGTGTTCTAAGGTCAAAGCTGAGCATCAGAAACCATCAGGTCTACTTCAACAACCCGAAATCCCAGAATGGAAATGGGAAAATATTACCATGGATTTCATCACTAAATTGCCAAGGACTGCAAGTGGTTTTGATACTATTTGGGTAATAGTTGATCGTCTCACCAAATCAGCACACTTCCTGCCAATAAGAGAAGATGACAAGATGGAGAAGTTAGCACGACTGTATTTGAAGGAAGTCGTCTCCAGACATGGAATACCAATCTCTATTATCTCTGATAGGGATGGCAGATTTATTTCAAGATTCTGGCAGACATTACAGCAAGCATTAGGAACTCGTCTAGACATGAGTACTGCCTATCATCCACAAACTGATGGGTAGAGTGAAAGGATGATACAAACGCTTGAAGACATGCTACGAGCATGTGTTATTGATTTCGAAAACAGTTGGGATCGACATCTACTATTAGCAGAATTTTCCTACAACAACAGCTACCATTCAAGCATTGAGATGGCGCCGTTTGAAGCACTTTAGGGTAGAAAGTGCAGGTCTCCGATTTGTTGGAGTGAAGTGGGGGATAGACAGATTACGGGTCCGGAGATTATACAAGAAACTACCGAGAAGATCATCCAAATTCAACAACGGTTGAAAACCGCCCAAAGTCGACAAAAGAGCTACGCTGACATTAAAAAAAAAGATATAGAATTTGAAATTGGAGAGATGGTCATGCTTAAAGTTGCACCTTGGAAAGGCGTTGTTCGATTTGGTAAACGAGGGAAATTAAATCCAAGGTATATTGGACCATTCAAGATTATTGATCGTGTCGGACCAGTAGCTTACCGACTTGAGTTACCTCAACAACTCGCGGCTGTACATAACACTTTCAACGTCTCGAATTTGAAGAAATGTTTTGATAAAGAAGATCTAACTATTCCGTTAGATGAAATCCAAATCAACGAAAAACTCCAATTCATCGAAGAACCCGTCGAAATAATGGATCGTGAGGTTAAAAGACTTAAGCAAAACAAGATACTAATTGTTAAGGTTTGATGGAATGCTCGTAGAGGACCCGAGTTCACCTGGGAGCGTGAAGATCATATGAAGAAGAAATACCCGCATCTATTTCCAGAAGATTCGTCAACACCTTCAACAGCTTAAAATTTCGGGACGAAATTTATTTAACGGGTAGGTACTGTAGTGACCCGAACTTTTCCATGTTTATATATATTAATTGAGATTGATATTTACATGATTAAATTTTTCCAACATGTTAAGTAATCAAACTTGTTAAGACTTGATTAATTGAAATATGTTTCATATAGACAATTGACCACCCAAGTTGACCGGCGATTCACGAACGTTAAAACTTGTAAAAACAACATGACGATATATATATATATATATGGATATACATATGGTTAACATGATATTATGATAAGTAAGTATCTCCATAAGTATATTAACAATGAGTTATATACATATAAACAAGACTACTAACTTAAGGATTTCGAAACGAGATATATGTGTAACGATTATCGTTGTAACGACATTTAAATGTATATATATCAAATTAAGATATATTAATATATCATAATATCATGATAATATAATAATTTAACATCTCATTAGATATAATAAACAATGGGTTAACAAAATTAATTGAGATCGTTAACTTAAAGGTTTCAAAACAACACTTACATGTAACGACTAACGATGACTTAACGACTCAGTTAAAATGTATATACATGTAGTGTATTTAGATGTATTAAAATACTTTTGGAAGACTTCAAGACATATATCAAAACACTCATACTTAACGAAAATGGTTACAGTTACTTTCCCATTCTTTTCTTTCATCAAGAATTCTAGTCGTATTCTTACCCGTATTATACACAGCTTCAAAACGTACTTACTATGGCTATATACCAATAGGAACTAGCATGGGATTCCACTCTTGATTATGTCATGTATGACTAATCAATTTTAACTTCTACCATGAGCTAGTCAACTAACTAGAACTCCTTTTAACCCCACTCACCACTCACCAATTACCACTCATCATTCACTCCATTTCACTTCCAATTCTCTTTCTAATTCTCTCTCAACACACACACACTATTATGAATGTATTTTTCCAGTAGTTAATCATCATCTTCATCAAAAATCACTTCAAGAATCAAGCTATAATCATCATAGGAAGAACACTTCAAGAACACTTCAAAAATCCCTTCACGTTTACTAAGTTACTTCCAAGCTTTCTAATCCATTCCAAGTAATCATCTAAGATCAAGAAACCTTTGTTATATACAGTAGGTTATCTTTCTTATTCAGGGTAATATTCATATTCAAACTTTGATTCAATTTCTATAACTATAAACTATCTTAATTCGAGTAAAAATCTTACTTGAACTTGTTTTTGTGTCATGATCCTACTTCAAGAACTTTCAAGCCATCCAAGATCCTTTGAAGCTAGATTATTTCTTGTCACTTCCAGTAGGTTTACCTACTAAACTTGAGGTAGTAATGATGTTCATAACATCATTCGATTCATATATATATAAAACTATCTTATTCGAAGGTTTAAACTCGTAATCACTAGAACATAGTTTAGTTAATTCTAAACTTGTTCGCAAAAAAAAGTTAATCCTTCTAACATGACTTTTAAAATTAACTAAACACATGTTCTATATCTATATGATATGCTAACTTAATTATTTAAAACCTGGAAACACGAAAAACACCGTAAAACCGGATTTACGCCGTCGTAGTAACACCGCGGGCTGTTTTGGGTTAGTTAATTAAAAACTATGATAAACTTTGATTTAAAAGTTGTTATTATGAGAAAATTATTTTTATTATGAACATGAAACTATATCCAAAAATTATGGTTAAACTCAAAGTGGAAGTATGTTTTCTAAAATGGTCATCTAGACGTCGTTCTTTCGACTGAAATGACTACCTTTACAAAAATGACTTGTAACTTATTTTTCCGACTATAAACCTATACTTTTTCTGTTTAGATTCATAAAATAGAGTTCAAGATGAAACCATAGCAATTTGATTCACTCAAAACGGATTTAAAATGAAGAAGTTATGGGTAAAACAAGATTGGATAATTTTTCTCATTTTAGCTACGTGAAAATTGGTAACAAATCTATTCCAACCATAACTTAATCAACTTGTATTGTATATTATGTAATCTTGAGATACCATAGACACGTATACAATGTTTCGACCTATCATGTCGACACATCTATATATATTTCGGAACAACCATAGACACTCTATATGTGAATGTTGGAGTTAGCTATACAGGGTTGAGGTTGATTCCAAAATATATATAGTTTGAGTTGTGATCAATACTGAGATACGTATACACTGGGTCGTGGATTGATTCAAGATAATATTTATCGATTTATTTCTGTACATCTAACTGTGGACAACTAGTTGTAGGTTACAAACGAGGACAGCTGACTTAATAAACTTAAAACATCAAAATATATTAAAAGTGTTGTAAATATATTTTGAACATACTTTAATATATATGTATATATTGTTATAGGTTCGTGAATCAACAGTGGCCAAGTCTTACTTCTCGACGAAGTAAAAATCTGTGAAAGTGAGTTATAGTCCCACTTTTAAAATCTAATATTTTTGGGATGAGAATACATGCAGGTTTTATAAATGATTTACAAAATAGACACAAGTACGTGAAACTACATTCTATGGTTGAATTATCGAAATCGAATATGCCCCTTTTTATTAAGTCTGGTAATCTAAGAATTAGGGAATAGACACCCTAATTGACGCGAATCCTAAAGATAGATCTATTGGGCCTAACAAACCCCATCCAAAGTACCGGATGCTTTAGTACTTCGAAATTTATATCATATCCGAAGGGTGTCCCGGAATGATGGGGATATTCTTATATATGCATCTTGTTAATGTCGGTTACCAGGTGTTCACCATATGAATGACTTTTATCTCTATGTATGGGATATGTATTGAAATATGAAATCTTGTGGTCTATTATTATGATTTGATATATATAGGTTAAACCTATAACTCACCAACATTTTTGTTGACGTTTTAAGCATGTTTTTTCTCTGGTGATTATTAAGAGCTTCCGCTGTCGCATACTTAAATAAGGACGAGATTTGGAGTCCATGCTTGTATGATATTGTGTAAAAACTGCATTCAAGAAACTTATTTTGTTGTAACATATTTGTATTGTAAACCATTATGTAATGGTCGTGTGTAAACAGGATATTTTAGATTATCATTATTTGATAATCTACGTAAAGCTTTTTAAACCTTTATTGATGAAATAAAGGTTATGGTTTGTTTTAAAATGAATGCAGTCTTTGAAAAACGTCTCATATAGAGGTCAAAACCTCGCAACGAAATCAATTAATATGGAACGTTTTTAATCAATAAGAACGGGACATTTCAGTTAGGAGGTAAGTTTGGTTCGCGGTGGGGCTCGCTTTCTTCATTTCTCCATCGAGTGAGTAAGTCTCGGACCCACCCCCATCTCCTCCAAAAAGGAAAATAACTAAATGGTTGAGGCACTTCTGGTTCATTGACTTCGGTGTCTGCTTCAATATACATCTCGAAATTGCTTCCAGAACTAATGGAATCCAAGCTAGGTGTAGGATCCATCTCTCACGATCAGATAAAGGGTTTTGAAATGAAATGATTTTCGAATATCGAATGATATCCTAATTATATATAGAATATCTATACATACTTCCAAAGATCCCGTGAATTACAGAGAAAATTAAGGAAACGTGTCAGATAAAGTCTACGGTAACAGATACGCTAAGATATGAATTTTGTTTATACACTATTCATGCAGTCAATGCAGTAAAATGTTGTAACGACCCAGAAATTTCCGACCAAATTTAAACTCTAATCTCTATATGGTTCCGACACGATAAGCAAAAAACCCTAAAGTTGACCCGCACTTTTTCGATCGTTCTATACTTATAAGATTAATATTTACATAAATTAAACCTTACCAACATGATAAGTAATCCAAATTGTTGAGACTTATGTTTTCGAAAAGAGTTTTACACAACGTTTGACCGTCTAGTTTGACCGATGATATCACGAACTATACAATATATGATAATTATACGTTTGTGTATATATATGTATATATACATATTTAACATGATCTAAGAATGTTTTAATATCTCATTTTGTATTAATAACAATAAGTTATAAGTATATTTTGAAACTACTAACTTAAGTTTTCAAAACGATAACCATACGTAACGTTATTTGACTTAAATACTTATGACCTATAATGTTTATACATATATCGTATAAGTAATGTATTTAATCACTTTTAAAGACTTAAATACATAAAACAATATAAGTATATTTACAAAAGATAGCTATATTTGAATCCTCGTTCCGTTTTCTCAAAGATTTCTATACGTATACCTAGGGTATATGTACCCGTATCATACGCAGCTTCTAGATGTATTTACTATTGGTATATACCAATAAAAATCTGCTCCTTAGCAGCCTTAAATGATTAAGAAACATGTGGAACCAACCATTTGTCAAGTAGCATGAATTATTTAGCAAGAAAACAAAGTTAGGTATTTTTTTTTTCCTTTATAACCTAAAAACGTTTTTATGCATGCACACCATTTCTTCACCCCATTTTCTTATACTTACACTTCCATTTCTCTCTCAAAATACTCTTAACTTCATACTTGATCATCTCCAAGCATTTTCCCCATCATTTAACTTCAAAAACCTTACTTAAACACCATAAGAAAACCATACAAAAACACTTCAAGAAATCCTTCCAAGAACACAAACTTACTTCCAATCTTTCATCCAATTCCATCACCCTTTTGGTTCTAGCTTTTTACTCCTCTTTTACAGAAACCTTGTCCAAGGAACTTGAGGTAGTATCTATGTTCATAACCTTATTCGATTCATATATATATAGCTATCATATTTTGTGGTATACAATTTTAACAACAAGAACATAGTTTGAAAGTTTTCAAACTTGTTTGCAAACTAAATAGATCCTTCTAACTTAACTTTTAAAATACTTCAAGACCTGTAATATAACTTAAATATATGCTAACTTAACAAGGTATAACTTGGTTTTTCAAAGAATATCTTAAAAACTGTTTTTACGACGTCGGAGTGTAACCGGGGACTGTTTTGGGTTGGATAATTAAAAACTATCTTAAACTTTGAATTGGAGGTTTATGTTCTGGAAAAATGATTTTTACTATAAATATGTTAACACATAGAAATTTCATGATTTAATTCAAAGTATAAGTATTTTTAGAAAAATGGTCATTAAGTGTTATTTTTTTGTAACAAAAATGTTTAACTTCATAAGTTTCACTAAATTTTCACCTATGCCGTGTGATTTTGAATACAAACCAAGGTATTTTAAGTTCATAGTCTTAAAGAGGGACTCGATCCAAGGAGATGGCAAGTTGAATCAACGAAAACGGATTTGTAACGAAGAAACTATGACCGAAACAAAATTGGTTATCCTAGACTTGTTTAACTTCGGGATTAATTGGGAAAAATTAAATAAATCACATATTTCTAAGATAACATGATATTTTATATATATGTACTTATAATTCAATTTTATATGGTTCAGGATCACCCGTAAACAACACGAGAAGATTAATCATAAGATCCCATGTTTGTACGCAACACGTCATTTGACAACACCGGTACTTTATGTACGCAACACGTCATTTGACAACACCGGTACCGTGGGTCAAGATTAATCTCGACCAATACATATACGATGGGGTTTTATTTATTTCGTTGGGGGTTTTATTTATTTCATTGCGGGTATATTAAACATCTAAAAATGAACCATTAAAATTGAATTACTAACAACGAGCTGCTAACTACGGACTAAGGAATTATTCAAAGTATTAAAAGTATAACAAGTATATATATGTGACGTTTGTTTAAAAAGAAAAGGTATTGATATATTATATATGGATAGGTTTGTGATATCAACCGGAGACCAAGTCAAATTATATATATCTTCAAGACGAAAGTGAGTATATAGTCCCACTTTTAAACTCTAAATATTTCGGGATGAGAATACATGTATTTTATGTTTTACGTTATGGACACAAGTAACTGAAAAATATATTCTACGTTGAGTTGTACCACTGGCATACTTCCCTGTAGCTTGGTAACTAATATTTACAGCGGTATTGTAAACGCGAATCCTGTTGATAGATCTATCGGGCCTGACAACCCCAACCGGACTGGACGACCAGTATTCAACGGTTGCACAGTACTTCGTTTCGTGACTACACTTGGTACAGTGTAGTAAGATTTCATATTAAAGGGAATATGCGACGTGATTAATTGTTAAGTATGGTTACCAAGTGCTCAACCACTTAGAATATTTTTATTAAAATGTTTATATATGAAATCTTGTGGTCTATATTTATATCGCTGTCGACATTAAACCTATATCTCACCAACTTTATGTTGACATTTTAAAGCATGTTATTCTCAGGTATGAATTAAGTCTTCCGCTGTGCATTATCTCGTACTAAGGATACTACTTGAGGCCATTAAGGACTTATATCATAAGGCGTTGCATTCGAGTCATTGAAGTTCATAGAGACTATTATTAAGTAAATGGCGGTTTAGGTCATTTGAATATTATGAAATGTCAGGCGAATATGTCAATTATGGATGTAACTATAGATTGTCTTTTAAGAATAAATGCAACGTTTGTAAGATGTATCATATAGAGGGCAAGTACCTCGCAATGTTATCAACTATTGTAATTCGTTTGTAATCAATATGGACAACGTCCGGATGATTAGTTTCGGATCCTTTCAGTTGGTATCAGAGCGTTGGTCTTAGCGAACCAGGCCTTGCATTAGTGTGTATAACTAGTAGTTGTTAGGATACATTAAGTGAGTCTGGACTTTGACCGTGTCTGCCTGTCAAAAGTTTTGCTTATCAATCCTAGTCGGAAATCATCTGCTTATCATTCTTAGGGAACTGCCTGCTTATCATTCTTAAGTCTAGACACGTCTTACTGCATTTAGTGCATCGATAGTGTATAGACAAAATTCATATCCTAGCGTATCTGTTACTATAGACATTGCCTGACGTATTTCAAAGATTCTCCGTAATTCATGGGATTTTGATATTATATATACATATGTAAATTATGTATTGAAGAGTACCAAACCCAACTCCTATAATCTATTCCAAACCAAAAATTCATTTCTCCGACCATACAAGATGGATTCTTCATCCAGCTCAAATTCCTCCGACTTCGATAGCTTCGTCGATATGGATTTCCATTCGAGCTCCGAGAACAGCGTTACCGGAATGGATCAACCAATTTCCCATCATCTATTCTGGATGAATTGGGGATGGGTTCGTAATATACTAAATTTCTGGAGGCAAGAAGAAGGTGATCCATTCCATCCACCAAATTGTCCTCTTAACGATGAACCTGAAGCACTTACCGGCGAACCTATTCGAAACACCATTTTCTCGCTCATTTCTAGAGTATCTCGTCATGATTACATACTATCCCATATTTCAAATCTTATTCATTCGCTCGTTCCAACCGTCAATCATCCCGGTATAATAGAAGAAGTCAACGAACTCCGTGCTCGGGTAGTGGTTTTGGAGAATATGGTGCGAAGGTTACAAACACCAACAGCAGCACCAGCAGCATAATCCGTACTACCATCGTCAACGCCGACAGTACCTTTATCACCCCAATCACAACCGCGCCTTAAATCTCAACATCACAATCTGTATCTCGAATATCAACATCACACGACTCAATATCTGTACTTCGAGTATGATCTTCGTTCTATATATCGTTCTACATCGATTATCTTCGCTTTACGTATCGTATGACGATTATGTAATTTCTAAAGTCTTAGAGATTATGTAACCTAGAATTAACGATAAATCAAATGAGTTTAATATCTTATTGACTCATTAAATCTATGATTATCTCTGAAGAAAATATATATGCAAGTATATTTTCATAAAGATAGTAATTAAAAATTCCTTCGTACAAACTATTAATGATGAAAATATTTTAACGGGTGGGTAGTACCCGAGGAATATTTAGAATTCACATTAATAAGTTATATTGTACATTCTTGAATCTGATTCAACGGGTATCTATTATCTTACTTACAACCACCGATATTCGTATCCGCTCACCCCAGAATAACCATTTTCAATCAAATTTCATATTCGGATTTTGACCTACCAGAATCCAACAAGTGGCATAAAGAAGAAAACATTGGACAAAATAAATAAAAAATTGTTAGAAACACACGATTTAACTAATTAAAAATCTATTAAGGATTCCACGCTAACTGTTCCGGCTAACTCTGGACAATTAAAATGAATTAAAATGTTGATTGTAACATATGAAGCTAAACAATTCTTCAAGCTTGCCACTTGATTTTATCTTAAACCTCATTCGTAACTTGACGATTACAATTCGCATTCAAATCCTTTCATGATTCCTGAAAACACCTCGACCGAGAAGTTGAACCCGCCGCTCCTTGCCTACGGAATGAAGATTTATACATACAGTTATACACCTGAAGAACTCTCGAACCCAAATTCATAATTTAACACATAACGTATTGAATCCTTTGCCATTTATTAGCAAGAACAACCCTACAATTCCTTTTCAAGAAGCTAATTTTGTCACAGCTCCACTTCGACTTTTCAGTGAGATTATTTCTATTATAATCATGATATTTATACCTTGTCCTTTCGCCGTCATTACCGGAAAACCTTTTATATCCCTCGACAACATCAACAGGTACACCAGCAGATCGTTATCCTTTTGGCGAAATCAACAATCAGTATTTTGAAAATCTCGCGGAACTTCTTCCATCATATCTATAATGTCTATCCCTAAGAATTTCATAATCTGAACGTGAAGTTTCTGAAAAACACCCGGGACTATGAAATAGTTCTTGAAATGCTAACGAAGCAGCAAAAACTGTAAACGACTTTAACGGTCAAAAGTTTGATGACAAAGAATAGTAAGGTAGTAAAGCTGAAAAAAAAAAAAAAAGTTTGGAACTAGAAAACGGATGAAGCAAAGTATGAAAGAGGCTGTGGATAAATCACAGGGACTGAACCTGCTCTCAAAGAATACAAACGATTCCGTACCTGCTGAAACCGTCAGTAAGAACCCTACTCTTTATTCAAAACCTTGCCCGGATGATATTTTTCATCATCATCTTATCTTAGATATTATAAGATATCTTCATATCATTCGTTATACATATTTTTCATATTTCTGGAGATATTTTTACAACTATTCCTATCTGCGATCATTTATCTCTCCGTAACATCTGCGTTACAATATAAAAGAAACTGTGTTAATTTCTAAATTCTGAAACCTCCGAGATTAAAATATAAATGATTTGAAGTAGTGTTGGGAACTGATGCATGAATTAGTATAATATAATGAAACTTGATCAACTTCATTATATTACAGTAAGTCATGTTAAGTTTCTAATGGAATGTGATGATTCACAGTACCGTCATCATGTGCCATGTTACACGGCTCTTACATTCTATCAAGTCTCCAAACATATTAGAACGTATCACCTTGATAGTTCTATTTTTCCGGAATATTCGAGTAATTTAACGAATCAAGATCGTGCCATTACAATTTCATTCTAAAACCAATAGCTAGGTTCATTCCAAATTTCCTACCTACGAATTTCGGACCATTGTTCGCTTGGCTCAAGGACAGGAAGAAGAAACGAAGGGACAAAACCTCAGAATAGAAATAGGAACATAAACCACAGCAAATAAGAGAGAGCATTAACTGTGGATGACAATGATTTTAAGGGACGGGAGTAGGAACATCGAAATATAAGGGAAGGTATAAAACCTAACAACAACCCCGAAACTACAAACC
Source organism: Rutidosis leptorrhynchoides (assembly GCF_046630445.1). Taxonomy (NCBI): domain Eukaryota; kingdom Viridiplantae; phylum Streptophyta; class Magnoliopsida; order Asterales; family Asteraceae; genus Rutidosis; species Rutidosis leptorrhynchoides. Next base: position 198,538,486 of record NC_092337.1, read on the forward strand.
GTGCATATCAATACGTATTGCAACGTAAAGGCACGGGAGAATTAAAAACATTATAATTCCAAGGAAAGGATAAAAGAGAATAGATTCTTCTGGTGATAGATGAAAAAGAAGAATGAAAGATATGAAAGTTAGAAATATAACAAGGATTAGAATGGGATGGAGCATATTAGCGAATGTCTTAAAGTAGGAACTAAAGAGAAAGAATAGAAGATGTGGGAAGAAAGAAAGGGAAGGAGGTAAATTTATAGTGAAATATTCGACAAAGAAATCAAAACAGATTGCCGCGTTAAATCAAAGAAGATCCTGATCGCCGCAAAACTAAATCTTATTACATAAGATTTTCTTTAAAACCCTTAAATCCCGGAAATCGATCATAATCACGTCATCGGTTACAACAATTCTATATTTACTCATTTCACTCTTTTGTGATAGCTTCGCTCGTGCGTCTCACATAACCGAATCGTTTTATCTAAATCTTTCAATAATGATAAAATTTCATTATTACCTCATATTCGTCATGAAAACATTCCTATTGTTATTTATGACAACCTCTACCAAATTTCGAGGACGAAATTTCTTTAACGGGTGGGTACTGTAACGACCCGGAAATTTCCGACCAAATTTAAACTCTAATCTCTATATGGTTCCGACACGATAAGCAAAAAACCCTAAAGTTGACCCGCACTTTTTCGATCGTTCTATACTTATAAGATTAATATTTACATAAATTAAACCTTACCAACATGATAAGCAATCCAAATTGTTGAGACTTATGTTTTCGAAAAGAGTTTTACACAACGTTTGACCGTCTAGTTTGACCGATGATATCACGAACTATACAATATATGATAATTATACGTTTGTGTATATATATGTATATATACATATTTAACATGATCTAAGAATGTTTTAATATCTCATTTTGTATTAATAACAATAAGTTATAAGTATATTTTGAAACTACTAACTTAAGTTTTCAAAACGATAACCATACGTAACGTTATTTGACTTAAATACTTATGACCTATAATGTTTATACATATATCGTATAAGTAATGTATTTAATCACTTTTAAAGACTTAAATACATAAAACAATATAAGTATATTTACAAAAGATAGCTATATTTGAATCCTCGTTCCGTTTTCTCAAAGATTTCTATACGTATACCTAGGGTATATGTACCCGTATCATACGCAGCTTCTAGATGTATTTACTATTGGTATATACCAATAAAAATCTGCTCCTTAGCAGCCTTAAATGATTAAGAAACATGTGGAACCAACCATTTATCAAGTAGCATGAATTATTTAGCAAGAAAACAAAGTTAGGTATTTTTTTTTTTCCTTTATAACCTAAAAACGTTTTTATGCATGCACACCATTTCTTCACCCCATTTTCTTATACTTACACTTCCATTTCTCTCTCAAAATACTCTTAACTTCATACTTGATCATCTCCAAGCATTTTCCCCATCATTTAACTTCAAAAACCTTACTTAAACACCATAAGAAAACCATACAAAAACACTTCAAGAAATCCTTCCAAGAACACAAACTTACTTCCAATCTTTCATCCAATTCCATCACCCTTTTGGTTCTAGCTTTTTACTCCTCTTTTACAGAAACCTTGTCCAAGGAACTTGAGGTAGTATCTATGTTCATAACCTTATTCGATTCATATATATATAGCTATCATATTTTGTGGTATACAATTTTAACAACAAGAACATAGTTTGAAAGTTTTCAAACTTGTTTGCAAACTAAATAGATCCTTCTAACTTAACTTTTAAAATACTTCAAGACCTGTAATATAACTTAAATATATGCTAACTTAACAAGGTATAACTTGGTTTTTCAAAGAATATCTTAAAAACTGTTTTTACGACGTCGGAGTGTAACCGGGGACTGTTTTGGGTTGGATAATTAAAAACTATCTTAAACTTTGAATTGGAGGTTTATGTTCTGGAAAAATGATTTTTACTATAAATATGTTAACACATAGAAATTTCATGATTTAATTCAAAGTATAAGTATTTTTAGAAAAATGGTCATTAAGTGTTATTTTTTTGTAACAAAAATGTTTAACTTCATAAGTTTCACTAAATTTTCACCTATGCCGTGTGATTTTGAATACAAACCAAGGTATTTTAAGTTCATATCCTTAAAGAGGGACTCGATCCAAGGAGATGGCAAGTTGAATCAACGAAAACGGATTTGTAACGAAGAAACTATGACCGAAACAAAATTGGTTATCCTAGACTTGTTTAACTTCGGGATTAATTGGGAAAAATTAAATAAATCACATATTTCTAAGATAACATGATATTTTATATATATGTACTTATAATTCAATTTTATATGGTTCAGGATCACCCGTAAACAACACGAGAAGATTAATCATAAGATCCCATGTTTGTACGCAACACGTCATTTGACAACACCGGTACTTTATGTACGCAACACGTCATTTGACAACACCGGTACCGTGGGTCAAGATTAATCTCGACCAATACATATACGATGGGGTTTTATTTATTTCGTTGGGGGTTTTATTTATTTCATTGCGGGTATATTAAACATCTAAAAATGAACCATTAAAATTGAATTACTAACAACGAGCTGCTAACTACGGACTAAGGAATTATTCAAAGTATTAAAAGTATAACAAGTATATATATGTGACGTTTGTTTAAAAAGAAAAGGTATTGATATATTATATATGGATAGGTTCGTGATATCAACCGGAGACCAAGTCAAATTATATATATCTTCAAGACGAAAGTGAGTATATAGTCCCACTTTTAAACTCTAAATATTTCGGGATGAGAATACATGTATTTTATGTTTTACGTTATGGACACAAGTAACTGAAAAATATATTCTACGTTGAGTTGTACCACTGGCATACTTCCCTGTAGCTTGGTAACTAATATTTACAGCGGTATTGTAAACGCGAATCCTGTTGATAGATCTATCGGGCCTGACAACCCCAACCGGACTGGACGACCAGTATTCAACGGTTGCACAGTACTTCGTTTCGTGACTACACTTGGTACAGTGTAGTAAGATTTCATATTAAAGGGAATATGCGACGTGATTAATTGTTAAGTATGGTTACCAAGTGCTCAACCACTTAGAATATTTTTATTAAAATGTTTATATATGAAATCTTGTGGTCTATATTTATATCGCTGTCGACATTAAACCTATATCTCACCAACTTTATGTTGACATTTTAAAGCATGTTATTCTCAGGTATGAATTAAGTCTTCCGCTGTGCATTATCTCGTACTAAGGATACTACTTGAGGCCATTAAGGACTTATATCATAAGGCGTTGCATTCGAGTCATTGAAGTTCATAGAGACTATTATTAAGTAAATGGCGGTTTAGGTCATTTGAATATTATGAAATGTCAGGCGAATATGTCAATTATGGATGTAACTATAGATTGTCTTTTAAGAATAAATGCAACGTTTGTAAGATGTATCATATAGAGGGCAAGTACCTCGCAATGTTATCAACTATTGTAATTCGTTTGTAATCAATATGGACAACGTCCGGATGATTAGTTTCGGATCCTTTCAAATGTGTCTAGACTAAGAATAATGAGCAGGTAATTTCCTAAGGATGATAAGCAAGTGATTTCCGACAAAAACGATAAGTAAAACTTTTGACATGCAGACACGGTCGAAGTCCAGACTCACTAATGCATCCTAACGACTATCAGTTAGACACACTAATTCAAGACCTGGTTCACTAAGACCACCGCTATGATACCAACTGAAAGGACCCGTCCTAATCCATCCGGACGAAGTCCATATTGATTATATACGATTCACAACAGTTGATTACATCGCGAGTGTAGTGACCCGAACTTTTCCATGTTTATATATATATTAAATGAAATTGTTATTTACATGATTAAGTGTTTCCAACATGTTAAGCAATCAAACTTGTTAAGACTTGATTAATTGAAATAGGTTTCATATAGACAATTGACCACCCAAGTTGACCGGTGATTCACGAACGTTAAAACTTGTAAAAACTATACGATGACATATATATGGTTATATATATAGTTAACATGATTTTATTATAAGTATGTATCTCATTAGGTATTTTAACAATGAGTTATATACATAAAAATGAGACTATTAATTTAAGAAACTCGAAAACGATATATATAACGATTATCGTTATAACAACGTCTTACTAGGTACATATGAATCATATTAAGATATTGATACACTTGGTTAATTATGTTAAATGATAAGTAAATATATTATTAAGTGTATTAACAATGAAATACATATGTAAAAATAAGACTACTAACTTAATGATTTCGAAACGAGACATATATGTAACGATTATCGTTGTAACGACATTTAACTGTATATACATCATACTAAGATATATTATATATCATAATATCATGATAATATAACAATTTAACATCTCATTTGTTATAATAAACAATGGGTTAACAACATTCAACAAGATCGTTAACCTAAAGGTTTCAAAACAACATTTACATGTAACGACTAACGATGACTTAACGACTCAGTTAAAATGTATATACATGTAGTGTTTTAATATGTATTTATAAACTTTTGAAAGACTTCAAGACACTTATCAAAATACTTCTACTTAACAAAAATGCTTACAATTACATCCTCGTTCAGTTTCATCAACAATTCTTCTCGTATGCACCCGTATTCATACTCGTACAATACACTGCTTTTAGATGTATGTACTATTGGTATATACACTCCAATGATCAGCTCTTAGCAGCCCATGTGAGTCACCTAACATATGTGGGAACCATCATTTGGCAACTAGCATGAAATATCTCATAAAATTACAAAAATATGAGTAATCATTCATGACTTATTTACATGAAAACAAAATTACATATCCTTTATATCTAATCCATACACCAACGACCAAAAACACCTACAAACACTTTAATTCTTCAATTTTCTTCATCTAATTGATCTCTCTCAAGTTCTATCTTCAAGTTCTAAGTGTTCTTCATATATTCTACAAGTTCTAGTTACATAAAATCAAGAATACTTTCAAGTTTGCTAGCTCACTTCCAATCTTGTAAGGTGATCATCCAACCTCAAGAAATCTTTGTTTCTTACAGTAGGTTATCATTCTAATACAAGGTAATAATCATATTCAAACTTTGGTTCAATTTCTATAACTATAACAATCTTATTTCAAGTGATGATCTTACTTGAACTTGTTTTCGTGTCATGATTCTGCTTCAAGAACTTCGAGCCATCCAAGGATCCGTTGAAGCTAGATCCATTTTTCACTTTTCCAGTAGGTTTATCCAAGGAACTTAAGGTAGTAATGATGTTCATAACATCATTCGATTCATACATATAAAGCTATCTTATTCGAAGGTTTAAACTTGTAATCACTAGAACATAGTTTAGTTAATTCTTAACTTGTTCGCAAACAAAAGTTAATCCTTCTAACTTGACTTTTAAAATCAACTAAACACATGTTCTATATCTATATGATATGCTAACTTAATGATTTAAAACCTGGAAACACGAAAAACACCGTAAAACTGGATTTACGCCGTCGTAGTAACACCGCGGGCTGTTTTGGGTTAGTTAATTAAAAACTATGATAAACTTTGATTTAAAAGTTGTTATTCTGAGAAAATTATTCTTATTATGAACATGAAACTATATCCAAAAATTATGGTTAAACTCAAAGTGGAAGTATGTTTTCTAAAATGGTCATCTAGACGTCGTTCTTTCGACTGAAATGACTACCTTTACAAAAACGACTTGTAACTTATTTTTCCGACTATAAACCTATACTTTTTCTGTTTAGATTCATAAAATAGAGTTCAATATGAATTTATATCAATTTGATTCACTCAAAACGGATTTAAAATGAAGAAGTTATGGGTAAAACAAGATTGGATAATTTTTCTCATTTTAGCTACGTGAAAATTGGTAACAAATCTATTCCAACCATAACTTAATCAACTTGTATTGTATATTATGTAATCTTGAGATACCATAGACACGTATACAATGTTTCGACCTATCATGTCGACACATCTATATATATTTCGGAACAACCATAGACACTCTATATGTGAATGTTGGAGTTAACTATACAGGGTTGAGGTTGATTCCAAAATATGTATAGTTTGAGTTGTGATCAATACTGAGATACGTATACACTGGGTCGTGGATTGATTCAAGATAATATTTATAGATTTATTTCTGTATATCTAACTGTGGACAACTAGTTGTAGGTTACTAACGAGGACAGCTGACTTAATAAACTTAAAACATCAAAATATATTAAAAGTGTTGTAAATATATTTTGAACATACTTTGATATATATGTATATATTGTTATAGGTTCGTGAATCAACCAGTGGCCAAGTCTTACTTCCCGACGAAGTAAAAATCTGTGAAAGTGAGTTATAGTCCCACTTTTAAAATCTAATATTTTTGGGATGAGAATACATGCAGGTTTTATAAATGATTTACAAAATAGACACAAGTACGTGAAACTACATTCTATGGTTGAATTATCGAAATCGAATATGCCCCTTTTTATTAAGTCTGGTAATCTAAGAATTAGGGAACAGACACCCTAATTGACGCGAATCCTAAAGATAGATCTATTGGGCCTAACAAACCCCATCCAAAGTACCGGATGCTTTAGTACTTCGAAATTTATATCATATCCGAAGGGTGTCCCGGAATGATGGGGATATTCTTATATACGCATCTTGTTAATGTCGGTTACCAGGTGTTCACCATATGAATGATTTTTATCTCTATGTATGGGATGTGTATTGAAATATGAAATCTTGTGGTCTATTGTTACGATTTGATATATATAGGTTAAACCTATAAATCACCAACATTTTTGTTGACGTTTTAAGCATGTTTATTCTCAGGTGATTATTATGAGCTTCCGCTGTCGCATACTTAAATAAGGACGAGATTTGGAGTCCATGCTTGTATGATATTGTGTAAAAATTGCATTCAAGAAACTTATTTTGTTGTAACATATTTGTATTGTAAACCATTATGTAATGGTCGTGTGTAAACAGGATATTTTAGATTATCATTATTTGATAATCTACGTAAAGCTTTTTAAACCTTTATTGATGAAATAAAGGTTATGGTTTGTTTTAAAATGAATGCAGTCTTTGAAAAACGTCTCATATAGAGGTCAAAACCTCGCAACGAAATCAATTAATATGGAACGTTTTTAATCAATAAGAACGGGACATTTTAGTTGGTATCCGAGCGTTGGTCTTAGAGAACCAGAATTTTGCAATAGTGTGTCTTATCGAGTTTGTTAGGATGCATTAGTGAGTCTGGACTTCGACCGTGTTTACTTGAAAAATGATTGCTTAACAAATTTTGTTGGAAACTATATATTTTTAACATGTGAATATTATGTGATATATTAATCTCTTAACGCGTTTGATATTATGTGATAGATGTCTACCTCTAGAACAAGTCCCATTGACTCACCTAATAATAATGAAGAGTCAAATGTAAATTGGAATGATTCGTGAACTGATTCACAAGTTCCCGAAGAGGAACCGGAAGAAGAGTCGGAACCGGAAGAAGAATCGGAACCGGAAGAAGAATCGGAACAGGATGAAGAAATAGAACCGGTGGGGGAAATAATAAAACGGTTAAGTAAAAGAAAATCCTCAACCAACCGACCAAGGTTAATTATGGTCAATGGTGTTTCCGCCAAGGAAGCAAAATATTGGGAGGATTACCAATTCTCCGATGAATCGGATTCCGACGAGAATTCCGATGATGTTATAGAAATTACCCCAACTGAATTTAAAAAGGCAAAAGAAAATAATAAGGGAAAGGGCATAAAAATAGAGAAATCTAATTCCAACCCCGATGAACTTTATATGTATCGTCAATCCCCGAAGTCCTTAAGTTGTAACAATGACCCGGGAACCTCTAAACAACCAGGTTTTTCTAAACCAATGTGGATAACGACGGCTCGTATTAGGGGAACATCATATATCCCTAGAAACTTGGCAAAACGAACCAAAACCGAAGAAGAAGAAACAAGCGAGTCGGAATAAGATAGTTGTATTCGTGTGGTGTAATATATGTAATATAGTGTGCTTATGCTTTATGATATATGTAAAAATTGCTTGTATTAATAAGTATTTTTTTTATGAATCTAACTCTTGTCTATTTTACAGTATAAAAACACAAAATGGATAGACAACCCAATATTTTAAGAGACCTACCCGGAGACATGATTGATGAAATCTTGTCTAGAGTCGGCCAGAATTCCTCGGCACAACTATTTAAGGCGAGATCAGTTTGTAAGACATTCGAAGAACGTTCCAAGAATGTCTTGGTTTATAAGAGACTTTCGTTTGAAAGATGGGGGATATCACATTGGGAAACCCATAAGTTACAATGTGTTTACTTTGACGCATATATTGCGGGGAACCCAAATGCTATTTTACGCAACGGGTTAAGAAATTATTTTGACTCAATATATCCGAATATTGGACTTCGTGATTTAGAAAAAGCGGCTAACATGCAACATAAAGAAGCATGTTATGCTTACGGATTAGTAATGTTCGCTTCTCACCAAAGTGAGAACAAGAACATCGGGCTACAACTATTAAACAAAACGTTTCCACAAGTAACGGAGTCGGTAATTGGGGTAAGAAATGAGGTTTTTAGATTATTACGGGACTGTTGGACATTACGTAACCCTCGTCCCTTTTACGACGTTACAACACGCTGTCTTATCAACGGCCATAACGGTTATGTTCCACAAGACCAAGGATGGGAAGTAGTCCTAGTAAAACCAGAATGCATGACTTGTTTCTGGACATATGAATTACGTGTCTTTATTGCCTTTGCTGAACGACTTGTGTACTAGCTAGAATTATCTTCACAACTATCTTGTATCAAAGTTATTGTGTGCTATATTTCATGCTTTATGTAAAATAAGCGGTATTGTAAGTTTGTAAAATATTGTATAAAAGTTTGAACGCGAAATATTATTATAATCAGTTTTTCATATAGAATTGTAGTAGTTGAATTGTATATTAGCTACTAAGTATGAACTTAACGGGTAGGTACTACCAGAATTTAAACTTATAAAACGCTAATATGAAGAAAAAGCTTTTATAAATGAGTTCATATTATGCTACAAAATACTATTAACTACTCTTAATATTCTGTATGACTAACTTGTTCCATTTGACTATTTTGAAGGAAATGGCACCGACTACTCGACACACCGTGAATATGAATGAAGAGGAATTCCGTACTTTTCTAGCTTCAAACATAGCCGCAGTACAGGCTGCTCTACATACCAACAATAACCTTGGATCTAGCAGTACAGGAAATCGTGTAGGATGCACCTACAAAGAATTCACTGCCTGCAAACCTTTGGAATTTGATGGAACCGAAGGACCGATCGGATTGAAACGGTGGACCGAGAAGGTCGAATCGGTGTTTGCCATAAGTAAGTGTACTGAAGAGGACAAAGTGAAGTACGCTACGCATACCTTCACAGGTTCTGCGTTAACATGGTGGAATACCTATCTAGAGCAAGTGGGACAAGACGATGCGTACGCACTACCGTGGTCAGTATTCAAGCACTTGATGAACGAGAAGTACCGTCCCAGAACCGAGGTCAATAAGCTCAAGACAGAACTTAGAGGGTTACGAACCCAAGGATTTGATATTACCACGTACGAAAGACGATTCACAGAATTGTGCCTATTGTGTCCGGGAGCATTCGAAGATGAGGAAGAGAAGATCGACGCGTTTGTGAAAGGATTACCGGAAAGAATCCAAGAATATATAAGTTCACACGAGCCCGCCTCCATACAACAGGCATGTAGAATGGCTCACAAACTAGTGAACCAGATTGAGGAAAGAATTAAAGAACAGACGGCTGAAGAGGCCAATGTGAAGCAAGTCAAAAGAAAGTGGGAGGAAAACGGTGATAAGAATCACCAATACAACAACAACAGCAATTACAACAATAATCGCAACAATTATCCCAACAATCGCAACATCAATCGCAACTACAACAAACGGCCCAACAACAACAACAACAACAACAGCAGCAACTACAACAATCATCCCAACAACAATAATAACCGCAACAACAACAACAATCAGAAGCAGCTATGCCAAAGGTGTGAAAAGTATCACTCGGGGTTCTGCACCAAATTTTGCAACAAGTGTAAAAGAAATGGTCATAGCGCGGTGAAGTGTGAGGTCTACGGACCAGGGGTTAATAGAACGAAAGGAACAAATGGTGTCGGAACAAGTAATGGCGGAGCGAGTAGTGTCGGAGCAAGTTATGCCAATGTAGTTTGTTATAAATGTGGAAAACCGGGCCACATTATTAGAAATTGCCCGAACCAGGAGAACACGAATGGACAAGGCCGCGGAAGAGTTTTCAATATTAATGCAGCAGAGGCACAGGAAGACCCGGAGCTTGTTACGGGTACGTTTCTTATTGACAATAAATCTGCTTATGTTTTATTTGATTCGGGTGCGGATAGAAGCTATATGAGTAGAGATTTTTGTGCTAAATTAAGTTGTCCATTGACGCCTTTGGATAGTAAATTATTACTCGAATTAGCAAATGGTAAATTAATTTCAGCAGATAATATATGTCGGAATCGAGAAATTAAACTGGTTAGCGAAACATTTAAGATTGATTTGATACCAGTAGAGTTAGGGAGTTTTGATGTGATAATCGGTATGGACTGGTTGAAAGAAGTGAAAGCAGAGATCGTTTGTTACAAAAATGCAATTCGCATTATACGAGAAAAAGGAAAACCCTTAATGGTGTACGGAGAAAAGGGCAACACGAAGCTACATCTTATTAGTAATTTGAAGGCACAAAAACTAATAAGAAAAGGTTGCTATGCTATTCTAGCACACGTCGAGAAAGTACAAACTGAAGAAAAGAGCATCAATGATGTTCCCATTGCAAAAGAATTTCCCGATGTATTTCCGAAAGAATTACCGGGATTACCCCCACATCGATCCGTTGAATTTCAAATAGATCTTGTACCAGGAGCTGCACCAATAGCTCGTGCTCCTTACAGACTCGCACCCAGCGAGATGAAAGAACTGCAAAGCCAATTACAAGAACTTTTAGAGCGTGGTTTCATTCGACCAAGCACATCACCGTGGGGAGCTCCTGTTTTGTTTGTCAAGAAGAAAGATGGTACATTCAGGTTGTGTATCGACTACCGAGAGTTGAACAAACTTACCATCAAGAACCGCTACCCACTACCGAGAATCGACGACTTATTTGATCAACTACAAGGCTCGTCTATTTATTCAAAGATTGACTTACGTTCCGGGTATCATCAAATGCGGGTGAAAGAGAATAATATTCCAAAGACTGCTTTCAGAACACGTTACGGTCATTACGAGTTTATGGTCATGCCGTTTGGTTTAACTAATGCACCAGCTGTGTTCATGGACCTTATGAATCGAGTGTGTGGACCATACCTTGACAAGTTTGTCATTGTTTTCATTGATGACATACTTATTTACTCAAAGAATGACCAAGAACACGGTGAAAATTTGAGAAAGGTGTTAGAAGTATTCAGGAAGGAAGAATTGTACGCTAAGTTTTCAAAGTGTGCATTTTGGTTGGAAGAAGTTCAATTCCTCGGTCACATAGTGAACAAAGAAGGTATTAAGGTGGATCCGGCAAAGATAGAAACTGTTGAAAAGTGGGAAACCCCGAAAACTCCGAAACACATACGCCAGTTTTTAGGACTAGCTGGTTACTACAGAAGGTTCATCCAAGACTTTTCCAGAATAGCAAAACCCTTGACTTCATTAACGCATAAAGGGAAGAAATTTGAATGGAAGGATGAACAAGAGAAAGCGTTTCAGTTATTGAAGAAAAAGCTAACTACGGCACCTATATTGTCATTGCCTGAAGGGAATGATGATTTTGTGATTTATTGTGACGCATCAAAGCAAGGTCTCGGTTGTGTATTAATGCAACGAACGAAGGTGATTGCTTATGCGTCTAGACAATTGAAGATTCACGAGCAAAATTATACGACGCATGATTTGGAATTAGGCGCGGTTGTTTTTGCATTAAAGACTTGGAGGCACTACTTATATGGGGTCAAAAGTATTATATATACCGACCACAAAAGTCTTTAACACATATTTAATCAGAAACAACTGAATATGAGGCAGCGTAGGTGGATTGAATTGTTGAATGATTATGACTTTGAGATTCGTTACCACCCGGGGAAGGCAAATGTGGTAGCCGACGCCTTGAGCAGGAAGGACAGAGAACCCATTCGAGTAAAATCTATGAATATAATGATTCATAATAACCTTACTACTTAAATAAAGGAGGTGCAACAAGGAGTTTTAAAAGAGGGAAATTTAAAGGATGAAATACCCAAAGGATCGGAGAAGCATCTTAATATTCGGGAAGATGGAACCCGATATAGGGCTGAAAGGATTTGGGTACCAAAATTTGGAGATATGAGAGAAATGGTACTTAGAGAAGCTCATAAAACCAGATACTCAATACATCCTGGAACGGGGAAGATGTACAAGGATCTCAAGAAACATTTTTGGTGGCCGGGTATGAAAGCCGATGTTGCTAAATACGTAGGAGAATGTTTGACGTGTTCTAAGGTCAAAGCTGAGCATCAGAAACCATCAGGTCTACTTCAACAACCCGAAATCCCGAAGTGGAAATGGGAAAACATTACCATGGATTTCATCACTAAATTGCCAAGGACTGCAAGTGGTTTTGATACTATTTGGGTAATAGTTGATCGTCTCACCAAATCAGCACACTTCCTGCCAATAAGAGAAGATGACAAGATGGAGAAGTTAGCACGACTGTATTTGAAGGAAGTCGTCTCCAGACATGGAATACCAATCTCTATTATCTCTGATAGGGATGGCAGATTTATTTCAAGATTATGGCAGACATTACAGCAAGCATTAGGAACTCGTCTAGACATTAGTACTGCCTATCATCCACAAACTGATGGGCAGAGCGAAAGGACGATACAAACGCTTGAAGACATGCTACGAGCATGTGTTATTGATTTCGGAAACAGTTGGGATCGACATCTACCGTTAGCAGAATTTTCCTACAACAACAGCTACCATTCAAGCATTGAGATGGTGCCGTTTGAAGCACTTTATTGTAGAAAGTGCAGGTCTCCGATTTGTTGGAGTGAATTGGGGGATAGACAGATTACGGGTCCGGAGATTATACAAGAAACTACCGAGAAGATCATCCAAATTCAACAACGATTGAAAACCGCCCAAAGTCGACAAAAGAGCTACGCTGACATTAAAAAAAAAAGATATAGAATTTGAAATTAGAGAGATGGTCATGCTTAAAGTTGCACCTTGGAAAGGCGTTGTTCGATTTGGTAAACGAGGGAAATTAAATCCAAGGTATATTGGACCATTCAAGATTATTGATCGTGTTGGACCAGTAGCTTACCGACTTGAGTTACCTCAACAACTCGCGGCTGTACATAACACTTTTCACGTCTCGAATTTGAAGAAATGTTTTACTAAAGAAGATCTCACTATTCCGTTAGATAAAATCCAAATCAACGAAAAACTTCAATTTATCGAAGAACCTGTCGAAATAATGGATCGTGAGGTTAAAAGACTTAAGCAAAACAAGATACCAATTGTTAAGGTTCGATGGAATGCTCGTAGAGGACCCGAGTTCACCTGGGAACGAGAAGATCAGATGAAGAAGAAATACCCGCATTTATTTCCAGAAGATACGTCAACACCTCCAACTGCTTAAAATTTCGGGACGAAATTTATTTAACGGGTAGGTACTGTAGTGACCCGAACTTTTCCATGTTTATATATATATTAAATGAAATTGTTATTTACATGATTAAGTGTTTCCAACATGTTAAGCAATCAAACTTGTTAAGACTTGATTAATTGAAATAGGTTTCATATAGACAATTGACCACCCAAGTTGACCGGTGATTCACGAACGTTAAAACTTGTAAAAACTATACGATGACATATATATGGTTATATATATAGTTAACATGATTTTATTATAAGTATGTATCTCATTAGGTATTTTAACAATGAGTTATATACATAAAAATGAGACTATTAATTTAAGAAACTCGAAAACGATATATATAACGATTATCGTTATAACAACGTCTTACTAGGTACATATGAATCATATTAAGATATTGATACACTTGGTTAATTATGTTAAATGATAAGTAAATATATATTAAGTGTATTAACAATGAAATACATATGTAAAAATAAGACTACTAACTTAATGATTTCGAAACGAGACATATATGTAACGATTATCGTTGTAACGACATTTAACTGTATATACATCATACTAAGATATATTATATATCATAATATCATGATAATATAACAATTTAACATCTCATTTGTTATAATAAACAATGGGTTAACAACATTCAACAAGATCGTTAACCTAAAGGTTTCAAAACAACATTTACATGTAACGACTAACGATGACTTAACGACTCAGTTAAAATGTATATACATGTAGTGTTTTAATATGTATTTATAAACTTTTGAAAGACTTCAAGACACTTATCAAAATACTTCTACTTAACAAAAATGCTTACAATTACATCCTCGTTCAGTTTCATCAACAATTCTTCTCGTATGCACCCGTATTCGTACTCGTACAATACACAGCTTTTAGATGTATGTACTATTGGTATATACACTCCAATGATCAGATCTTAGCAGCCCATGTGAGTCACCTAACATATGTGGGAACCATCATTTGGCAACTAGCATGAAATATCTCATAAAATTACAAAAATATGAGTAATCATTCATGACTTATTTACATGAAAACAAAATTACATATCCTTTATATCTAATCCATACACCAACGACCAAAAACACCTACAAACACTTTAATTCTTCAATTTTCTTCATCTAATTGATCTCTCTCAAGTTCTATCTTCAAGTTCTAAGTGTTCTTCATATATTCAACAAGTTCTAGTTACATAAAATCAAGAATACTTTCAAGTTTGCTAGCTCACTTCCAATCTTGTAAGGTGATCATCCAACCTCAAGAAATCTTTGTTTCTTACAGTAGGTTATCATTCTAATATAAGGTAATAATCATATTCAAACTTTGGTTCAATTTCTATAACTATAACAATCTTATTTCAAGTGATGATCTTACTTGAACTTGTTTTCGTGTCATGATTCTGCTTCAAGAACTTCGAGCCATCCAAGGATCCGTTGAAGCTAGATCCATTTTTCACTTTTCCAGTAGGTTTACCCAAGGAACTTAAGGTAGTAATGATGTTCATAACATCATTCGATTCATACATATAAAGCTATCTTATTCGAAGGTTTAAACTTGTAATCACTAGAACATAGTTTAGTTAATTCTAAACTTGTTCGCAAACAAAAGTTAATCCTTCTAACTTGACTTTTAAAATCAAATAAACACATGTTCTATATCTATATGATATGCTAACTTAATGATTTAAAACCTGGAAACACGAAAAACACCGTAAAACCGAATTTACGCCGTCGTAGTAATACCGCGGGCTGTTTTGGGTTAGTTAATTAAAAACTATGATAAACTTTGATTTAAAAGTTGTTATTCTGAGAAAATGATTCTTATTATGAACATGAAACTATATCCAAAAATTATGGTTAAACTCAAAGTGGAAGTATGTTTTCTAAAATGGTCATCTAGACGTCGTTCTTTCGACTGAAATGACTACCTTTATAAAAACGACTTGTAACTTATTTTTCCGACTATAAACCTATACTTTTTCTGTTTAGATTCATAAAATAGAGTTCAATATGAATTTATAGCAATTTGATTCACTCAAAACGGATTTAAAATGAAGAAGTTATGGGTAAAACAAGATTGGATAATTTTTCTCATTTTAGCTACGTGAAAATTGGTAACAAATCTATTCCAACCATAACTTAATCAACTTGTATTGTATATTATGTAATCTTGAGATACCATAGACACGTATACAATGTTTCGACCTATCATGTCGACACATCTATATATATTTCGGAACAACCATAGACACTCTATATGTGAATGTTGGAGTTAACTATACAGGGTTGAGGTTGATTCCAAAATATGTATAGTTTGAGTTGTGATCAATACTGAGATACGTATACACTGGGTCGTGGATTGATTCAAGATAATATTTATAGATTTATTTCTGTATATCTAACTGTGGACAACTAGTTGTAGGTTACTAACGAGGACAGCTGACTTAATAAACTTAAAACATCAAAATATATTAAAAGTGTTGTAAATATATTTTGAACATACTTTGATATATATGTATATATTGTTATAGGTTCGTGAATCAACCAGTGGCCAAGTCTTACTTCCCGACAAAGTAAAAATCTGTGAAAGTGAGTTATAGTCCCACTTTTAAAATCTAATATTTTTGGGATGAGAATACATGCAGGTTTTATAAATGATTTACAAAATAGACACAAGTACGTGAAACTACATTCTATGGTTGAATTATCGAAATCGAATATGCCCCTTTTTATTAAGTCTGGCAATCTAAGAATCAGGGAACAGACACCCTAATTGACGCGAATCCTAAAGATAGATCTATTGGGCCTAACAAACCCCATCCAAAGTACCGGATGCTTTAGTACTTCGAAATTTATATCATATCCGAAGGGTGTCCCGGAATGATGGGGATATTCTTATATATGCATCTTGTTAATGTCGGTTACCAGGTGTTCACCATATGAATGATTTTTATCTCTATGTATGGGATGTGTATTGAAATATGAAATCTTGTGGTCTATTGTTACGATTTGATATATATAGGTTAAACCTATAACTCACCAACATTTTTGTTGACGTTTTAAGCATGTTTATTCTCAGGTGATTATTAAGAGCTTCCGCTGTCGCATACTTAAATAAGGATGAGATTTGGAGTCCATGCTTGTATGATATTGTGTAAAAACTGCATTCAAGAAACTTATTTTGTTGTAACATATTTGTATTGTAAACCATTATGTAATGGTCGTGTGTAAACAGGATATTTTAGATTATCATTATTTGATAATCTACGTAAAGCTTTTTAAACCTTTATTGATGAAATAAAGGTTATGGTTTGTTTTAAAATGAATGCAGTCTTTGAAAAACGTCTCATATAGAGGTTAAAACCTCGCAACGAAATCAATTAATATGGAACGTTTTTAATCAATAAGAACGGGACATTTTAGCGAGGTACTTGACCTCTATATGATACATTTTACAAACATTGCATTCGTTTTTGAAAAGACAATCTTTCATTACATCGAAGGTTGACGGCAGGCATACCATTTCATAATATATCTAACTATAATTGACTTAATAATAATATTGATGAACGCAACGACTCAAATGCAACGTCTTTTGAAATATGTCATGAATGACTCCAATTAATATCTCTAAGATGAGCAAAAGCACAGCGAAAGATTTCTTTCATACCTGAGAATAAACATGCTTTAAAGTGTCAACCAAAAGGTTGGTGAGTTCATTAGTTTAACATAAATAATCATTTCTATCATTTTAATAGACCACAAGAATTTCATTTCCATTTCTCATAACATACGTCCCATGCATAGAGACAAAAATATCATTCATATGGATTGAACACCTGGTAACCGACATTCACAATATGCATATAAGGATATCCCCATCATTCTGGGATCCTCCTTCGGACATGACATAAATTTCGAAGTACTAAAGCATCCGGTACTTTAGATGGGACTTGTTGAGCCCGATAGATCTATCTTTAGAGTCCGCGTCAATTAGGGTGTCTGTTCCCTAATTCTTAGATTACCAGACTTAATAAAAAGGGGCATATTTGATTTCGATCATTCAACCATATAATGTAGTTTTGATTACTTGTGTCTATTTCGTAAAAACATTTATAAAAATTGCGCATGTATTCTCAGCCCAAAAATATAAAGGGTAAAAAGGTAAATGAAAACTCACCTAATGTATTTTGTAGTAAAAATACATAGAACGACATTGAACAAGTATAGGGTTGGCCTCGGATTCACGAACCTATATCATTTGTATATATATTAAAACATATTCTTGTACTCTTATAAATCTATATATTATTATTAATGATACAATTATTATATTTATTAATTTATAGGTTTCATTATTTATTTATATATTTTTGTACATAATAATATTAATATAATTAAGTTGTATATATATTAAATATATCTTTATATATATAACCTTCAATTTTTTATACTTATAATCTTAGCCATGTCTTTTAAATTTTTATTTTCATGATTATAATTATCTTAATAATAATAATATAAATATTATTGTTAATAATAAAATGATAGTTTTTAAGAATTATAAAAAGATAACTTTAGTTAAAAATTAATGTTAATGATAATACTTTTAGTAGTAACAATACTAATATTGAAAACTCATGTTAAATATAAACGACAATATTTTTAATAATAATAATAATAATAATAATAATAATAATAATAATAATAATAATAATAATAATAATAATAATAGTAATAATAATAATAATAATAATAATAATAATAATAATAATAATAATAATAATAATAATAATAATAATAATAATAATAATAATAATAATAATAATAATAATAATAATAATAATAATAATAATAATAATAAACAAGATAGACTACCTCTAAGAGCTTTCTGAAAAAAAAAATGGCTGGAACCAGAATAGAACCCATGACCTCTTGTAGACTCGACACCACACCAGACCAACCAGACCAATCTGTTTTTCTGTTATTAATCTAACCCACTAACTATTTAACCCGATCATTTAGCTGCTTCCTGCTTCTAGCCTACTACTAACCCATTTAGTGTCCGGCCCAAATCTTAAAATATGGATATCATCACAGCCCACTATTGATTTAATTGATCCAAGATTTATTTTTGTTTCTTGTACTGGAAAATCTCGAGCAGCAGCCAGCAGGTCACGATCAGGATTCAACAACCCTAAAAAAAAGTGTCGGTGCATTATTCTATTTATCTATACAACTGGAATCGCACTAACCCATCATCATTCTTATATTATGATCACTTTTATTATATTATGTAATATTAAATCCTCACCATCTCACATCGTTCTGTTAATAGAAAAGGCAGTGGCAAAAGACAAGCGTAGCAGCAGCAGATAAAACTAACAGAAACATTAATATAGCAGCGAGCAGTAGCAGTAATGATGAAGGTGTCGATTCTAAATGGGTTTGATAGTGACGGTTGTGGTTGGGGTAATGGTGGCTCACGGTTGCAGTGGTGGTTTGGTTGATCAATATGGGTGTCGGTTTAGGGACGGAATCACATAAAATCATAAATACTAATCATCATCTTCATCACTTTATTATATAACAGCAATTAGAGTATAGCAGGAGCATGGTGTGGAGGTTTTTATGGCGAATTGAAACAGATAGCAGTAGAAGCAACATATAGTCGATTAGGGTTGTTTATTGTAGAGTTCTTGAAGCTTGTCAAACACTTAACAACATCAAAAGAACTCGGTGGTTGTTGGTTTCATCGAATTCAACAGAAGAGGAGTAGCAACGGGAAACAAAAGTAAATACCTTCCAACGGTAACAATGGATGTAGCAGTAGTGCGAGGTTTGTTGAGCTTTTGGGTATGATTCCATTTGGTTTCCAGTTGATCAAAATAGAAGCACTTAATCGAGTTGTAATAGTACATAGTAATCAAGTTGGTGATGATTTGTTCATGACAAAACAGAAAAAACAAACATAGTAGTTATGGAGGTTATCATAGGTTCGATTATGGTGTTTAGATAGTAATGGGTTTAGTGGTGATTAAATTATTTTAGGGTGATGATGGGTTTATGTGGTGGTGAGTTCTTGATACAAACAGAAGAAGGAAGAAGAGTAGAAGTTTGGATCGATTATTAGAAATACTAAAGGTGATGTTGGTTTGGTTTGAAGTTCATGGTTATGATTTATGGATTTTGTGTGCATTTCCATAACTCGAAATGCATATGCATTTACATGTATAGAATTAGATAGATAGGGAATTAGAATAGATAGGATAGCTAGATTAGACATCTAATAGAAAGCAAATGTAAGTACAATAATGTGAAGACATGAAACAAAATTTACAAAAGCAAGATCGTGACTTCTAACAGAATGGAATGATTCTAACTTTCTTCTTTGTATTTATTTAATGTGAGATTTAAATGAAGTTGTTTATATTATATATTGTTTAAGTATTCAGATAAAGACATGAATTGAGCTGGAAAACAAAGATCAAAAGTGAGGAAAAATCCTTGAAGGATTTGGATGATTAATTCACTTTATAATTTTGGATTTAACTGATGCATTCGAATAGAATCAATTTTAGAGACATAAATCAAAATCTAAAACAGTGGGATGGTGATAGCAAACCAACTATGTCTGTATCTATATCTATATTTGTTTATACTGAAATTTTATATATATCTATAACTGTATCTGAATGTATACATATTGTATTTGATATATGTATATGTATATGTATCTAACTAGAAGCTGTATAAATATATACATGTACCTAAGTAATAATAATAATAAAATTAATAGTAATGATAGTAATATCAATAATGTTAATAATTGATAATTAAATAATTTAATAATAATACTAATAGTATTAATTTTAATGTTTAATAATAATACTAATATGTATCATAACAAATAATATTACAACTCTACTACTAGTTATAATAATGATGATATTAATAACAATAATAAATCACATGTATAAATTTTCAGTATTACCATTTTAATAATATTAATAATACTAATATTAATATTAATAATAATAATGGATATACTAATAATATAATAACTATAACTAAAATTGTAATTTCATTTAATACATTAATATTACAATTTATTAATTATGTAATATTTAATAATTATATCATAGGTTACATGATAACATTCATTGAATCTTTAATTATAATAATATTACTTATCTATAGAATTTGTTTATACATATATATTTACATTTTTATTTACACACAATTGTTCGTGAATCGTCGAGCATAGTCAAAGGGTAATTGATTACATGAATACAGATTTCAAAACTTTCAAGACTCAACATTACAGATTTTTGCTTATCGTGTCGGAAACATATAAAGATTAAAGTTTAAATTTGATCGGAAATTTCCGGGTCATCACAGCAAGTTCCGCAGAAACAAGTAAACTAGCACGTTGTAGATTAGTCCTATTAGTGAATCCTACTCGGTCTGGTCTAGACTCACTAATGCAACCTAATTCCCTACAAATAATGCTCTGATACCAAATGTGACGCCCCGTACAAAACCATCGTGTATGGTTCATCAACAACAGGATTATTACAAGGTCAAACACTATATGCTGTTTCAAAATAAGTTTGCATTCATGAATATAGGTGACGTCTTAACCAACGTCAAATGTTTAACATACGAAAGTGTGCTTCTATGAATAGAAGGCATTAATAATAGTACGTGACCCATAGGTCGTTACAAATCATTGTTTCAAAAGTGTCATAGTTTGAATGCAAAATAAATGTTTATGCGGAGACATCTCTAAAAGCAGCGGGAATCTACAGCAAGTCTAGTACATCGGAAACAATCATACCTCTAAGCACCTGAGAAAAACATGCTTAAAAATGTCAACACAAATGTTGGTGAGCTATAGTTTAAGTATAACAGTAATGTAAGGTTGGCCATGAGATTTCGTATTTCAAAACAGTATGAAAAGTATATGTATAACCGTGGGCACTTGGTAACTAATTAACGTAAATAACACCCCCTAAAAGTACATTTGGCGAGTGCGTAAGTTTACGAAGTATTAAACACCCGTTAAATGCTAGCGCTACTAGCCCGAGTGGGGATGTCAAACCCTATGGATCCATATCTAAGATTCACGTTCACTGATTCAAAGACCAATGACTAAACGTTACCGAGCTAAGGGAAAAGTTTATGCCGTTGTATAACCCACACATATATAAAGTTTAAGTACTCATGCCTAGTATGTAAAACATAAAAAGCGCATGTATTCTCAGTTCCCAAAATATTTAAAGTAAAAAGGGATGCTATAACTCACAGTGATAAAGTAGTAAAAGTCGATACGCGGGAATAGTAAGCAAGTAGTTGGTCCGAAGGGTCCTCAACCTAAGTCAAAAGTTACTAAGTCAGTAAATTGTTTCCAAAGGTTTAAAAGTATGTAAATTAGGTCTTAAGTACCATCATCATTCATCATTAAACAAAAAGTGTAAAGTAAGTTTTAAGTCAAGACTAGGGTTTGAAACAAGGGCTGATTTCGCTCAGTCGCCAAGACCTCTATACAAACTGAAATGAAGTGAGACTAGTGGAAATGGCTCTGTATATGAGTCCCCTAGGTACTGACCAATTTCCAGAACCAAACTCGTCTTCGTTTGACCAGGGTGACGGTTTAAGTGCGAGTAGGTCAGAAATTTCAGCACAACGTTAATAGGGTGTAGTGACTTTCGGGAGGCCATAGATCCTAAACCGTAACTTGGATTAAGACGAGGTCTAAAAGAAAAATCATCTACTCGAACCGAACTAGCTAAAAATCAACTTTCCAGTAGCCCAGGTTACTGATCAGACCCGGAAAAACAGTAGGTAATGTGTTCCGGTGGGTTCTTGGTGCTTGATGCTCATCACGGTTCTAATCCTTGATGCTTATAGCTTCAAGTGTACAACTCGTTGATGTGTTTGCATCATCCTAACCAAGGTTTGACCATCATAACATTAGTGTAAGTCTAAGATATGTAGCACAACTAATTTAAGGGTTGTAAGTAGTTTGATGAACCAAAGTTACATCAAGATCTTAGATCCGACACATATAAGAGTTCTAATAATAATATTAAGCTATAAACTTGAAAGTAAACTAAATAAACAAGATCTTAAGTTGTAGAACTTAGATCTTAGTTAGATGTTAAAGATCCTAGACTAGAAAGTCTAGATCTAGTGTTCTTAAGTTAGATCCTAAGTTACAAAACTTGGATCTACACTTTAATGAAACCATAAGTCATGAAACTTTGATTTTAAGCTTGTAATATGCATGTAAGCTTATAAGCTCTTGTTTACAACAAAATTAGAAGACCATAAGCTATAGAAACTTAGATCCAACACAAGTGTATGAAGTTATAACTAGAAAGTTATACTTCCATGTTCTTGAACTTGCAAAGTTAACTTTAGTTTCAAGAAATATGAGATCAAGATTAACTAGTAACACTTGACCAAATTAATAACATCACAACTTTAAAGTACTTACAAAAGAAAGAATTAAACTAAAGTACAAGTAATATGTTCATGTTTGTTTCATACTTAGGAAGATTCAAATCAAAGTTTGGATCTTAGGATTTAAATCTACAAAACATGAACACAAGTATGATTATAAAGCTTATGAACTTTAAATCTTGAAAACATTTAAGTGTAGAACCATAAACTAACAAGTTTAGGTTTTTGTTCTTGGTTCTTCATCAAACAAAGGAGTGAAGAAAGCAAGATTCATGGAGATGCAAACTAGGAAGTTTGATCTTTAACAACAACAAACAGCAACAACAAGTAATCAAAACAAGCAAATGATGATGATGTAGATGGCGGTTTTGGAACAAGAAAAAGAAGAAGAAAAAGTTTTGTTACTTACAATATTTGAGAGAAAAATGAGAGAAAATGAAGTGGTGTTTGAATGTATGTGTAAATGTGAAGTGTAATACTAGCAAGTTAAGGCCAGAAAGAATTATCTTACCTTTCTCTTCTGTCAGTCTTTGAAGTTTCCTTTCTTTGAAAACCAAGGATGAAGCTAGAATGTGGAGTACGAACTTATCATGCTTCCCAATTCCACTAGCATAAAAGAGTTTATTCAACTCCTGAGAGATTCTATAGTTCCTGAGCTTGAGAGATTCTATAGTTCCCCCAATTTGATGAGAATGAGGGAAGAAGTCCTTAGCTATTCCTTTGGCCTATAATAAGAAAGGTATAAGTATCAAATAAAAGAAAAATGGAACTCCTCTTGTCCCTAGTTTGGCCGTCAGTTTTGGACACAAAATGGGAAGTCAAATAGCAACTTTCAAGTATTGGAAAGGTGGTGAAAGCTAGAAGAGGAAATAAGGTTAAATGTATGGAGAAAGATGCTAGCATGCTTGAGTAACTTGTCTCCTACTTAGCTTAATTAAACCATGATTATTCTTAATGTAATACTAGCATAAAAGATGGGCTCACAAGTCCATTAAATGTGTAGGGTGGGCTTACTAGTCCATGTAATAAAAGCCCAAGTCCAAGTAACCAACAAATAAATAAAAGGCCCAAGTAATTAACTACTAACATTAGTTAATTAAAAATGATTAATATTAATTAATCATGAATGTAAATAATATTCGAAAATATTATTCGTGAAAAGTACGTGTGTCACAAAGACAAGTCGGGCATGTAAATTCAATCATGGTGTCAAGTAAAATGTATAAAGATACATCTTATTAAAGCGCAAGTATTAATAATAAATATTAATAAATATACGTTGGAAAAAAAATCCATGGTCGTTACAGAGGTGCTTGCTTCAATCCATACAAACTTTTCTTTAACATACAAACCTATTTCTCTTTGCCCTTCACCTCAAAGCCCTCGGGTTGCCTCATATAGATATCCTCATCAAGATCCCCGTGTAAGAATGCGGTCTTCACATCTAGTTGTTGTAGATGTAAGTCCTCGGATGTGACCAATGAAAGCACTAAACGAATAGTAGTCATCTTCACCACCGGTGAAAATATCTTCTGGTAATCAACCCCTTTCCTTTGTTGAAACCCTTTAACCACTAACCGTGCTTTGTACCTCTTCTTTCCATCCACCTCATTCTTTATTTTATACATCCATTTGTTTTGCAACGCCTTTTTATCATGAGGTAATTTCACTAGTGACCAAGTCTTGTTCTTCTCAAGTGACCCCATCTCTTCTTTCATACCAAGCTCCCATTGTATGGATTCTTTGGACTTCCTTGCTTCAAAGTAACTTTCGGGTTCACCATTCTCGGTATAGAGCAAGTAGTTTGTTGATGAAGAATACCTAGGATTAGGTTTGGGCACTCTAGTCGAGCGTCTAAGTATAGGGACAACTGGCTTAGACAACCGGTATGGTTGAACCAATTTCATTAGTAGTCTCCTCATCACTAGAACTCGCACTAAGTTCAGAATTATCACCGCTATCCGAACCATCCCCATCATTGTCAAGATCCGACCCATCACTATTAATCGGCAATTCATTGTTCCCCGAACTCCCACTAGAACCCGTAAGATCATCAAGAGAAACATCATCAAGAATAATATGATCCAGTTTTTGACTCTCCGTTACCGGTTTGTCATAGACCGAATCTTCATCAAAGGTAACATCACGCGATCGGATAACTCTTCTAGCTTCATTATCCAAACAACGATAGCCCAAATACTTTGGATTTAGCTTTAAGAAAGTAAACTCATACCTTTCGAGTAGAGTCGTCAATGAAGGTGACATAATAACGAGAACCTCCATGTGATTCTACATTCGTTGGCCCAAAAACATCCGTATGAACTAGCTCTAATTTCTTTAACTTTGGTGAATTCCCCGATTTAACAAAAGTCACCTTCTTTTGCTTCCCATAAGCACATGGTTCGCAAAACCCTAGCTCTATATTTTTTAAATCCGGAATCCTCCCACTCGAACTAAGAACCTTCATACCCTTCTCACCCATATGCCCGAGTCTTGGTGCGCCATAGAGTAGAACTAGCCCTAACATCAACCGTAGCAATCACCGTGTCTTTTTCAAACACCTCAACCATATAAAGAGTTCCCCTTTTATATCCACGTGCCACGATATTACTACCCTTAATCACCTCTCATTGGCGATTCTTGAAAGTAACCTCATTACCTTCTTCATCTAATTGACCAACCGAGATTAACTTCCTTTTTAACTTAGGAATAAACCTCACGTTCTTCAAAGTCCAATTAGAACCAAGAGTAGTCTTCAATACAACATCTCCTATACCTTTAATCTCGAGACCTTTGTTGTTTACCAATCTAACTTTACTTGATACGACCGAAAATTCTTCATCACGCTCTTAGTGGGTGTGGTGTGAAATGAAGCTCCCGAATCCAAGACCCAAGACTCCACCGAACTTTCAATACTACATAATAATGCATCCTCCGTATCTTCCGCCCATCTTTAACTGGAGCATTCTTACAATATCTTTGATAATGCCCCTTTTGATTGCAACCCCAACAAATAACATCACTTCGGTCTTTCGATGGATACCTCTTCTTGAAATTCCCGTTACTCTTCTTCACACCACGATCAATTTTCCTACCACGGTTGTCGGTACTTAACAAAGAACCGGATAACAATTCCCCCGAACTTCTCCTATGAGTGTCTTCACCGAGAATTAAATCCCTAATTCCTTCATACGAAAGCTTAGTAGTACCGGTAGAGCTACTAACGGCGGTAACCGTACCCGACCAACTTTCCGGTAATGATGAAAGCAAGATTAGTTCTTTTAGTTCATCATCAAATTTGATTTCAACCGACTCTAATCTTGTAACAAGATTGTTGAATTCGTTGATATGATCCGTTGCACTCATACCTTCCTTCATCTTCGTATTGAACAATTGTCGCATGAGAAAAACCTTATTCGCCGCCGTAGGTTTCTCATACATGTTGGATAGTGGCTTCAAACAATTAAACGTTCTCTTTTCGTTCATAATATTACCAACAACGTTCTTGGCGAGTGCAAGACGAACCGCACCCAAAGCTTTACGATCCAAGAGCATCCAATCGGCATCGTTCATGCCTTCGAGTTTAGTCTCCAACAAAAATTGGTGAAGTTTCTTTTGATACAAGTAATCTTCTATTTGCATCTTCCAAAAGGCGAAGTCTTTGCCATCAAACCGCTGAATCTTCAATTTACCGTCTTCCGCCATCGATCCCAACACGAACCTTGACCTCTAGATACCAATTGTAAGGATTATAGGACCCAAACAATAGAGTAATTCCAGAGAATTACCCTTCCACAATCGACAAATGAAAGAACAATAATAAAATTAAAGAACAGGAGATTTAACGTGGTTATATGTAATCGAATGTCGATTATTTTAATCCACGGATCAACTAAGGAGATTTTATTGATATATTTCGTACACATACACGAGGGTTACAATAGGATGCTTATATAGGCCAAAAACAACTTGGAGAACAAGAAAAAACGTAAATATGGAAACTGCCTGTTAGACACTAGCCGCGCCGCGCCTCTAAGGCAAAACTCCGGACAATAGGTTTCTTCAATCTGATGCTCTGTTCACGTGTTAGGCCGCGTCGCGCTTTCCAAGGCCGCAGCGCGCCTCCTCCCTTTAACCGATTCCTTCGACTTGTTATGATATCCTTCACATCCAACATTTCATAAATTATAAATTTCAAATTAAATGTTAAAAACTTTTTAATATAGTTTAACATGAAAATTTCACATAAATAAATATATATCTTAATTTTAACAATATAAAGCATCTTCACCTTTTTCTATGTTATGAAATTCAAACAATGGTTATATTGATCTGCCCTTCCATATTTATTACAGTATTGTAAATCAAATCCTGTTTCATACACCACTAAAGTGTTTTTTTTAACCATTTTACTCTGCTTGATGAAATTGATTACTTGAGATAAGATTAAATGGTCCAAACAAATTGGTTTGGTGATATACGACAAAAAATGAACCTATCTTCTAATGAACACACAGTACATATACTTCATACCTGAGAGTTGATTTATAATATGTATTATCACGGCTGCTAGTATTCGACACAGTACTCCATCAGTTTTCTTTAATGAATCAAGTTAATTTTTTAACTTTTATTTCTTGAGCTGATTTAGATAGTATTATAAATTATATGTATATATTATCAGTTAAGTTTTTCAATGCATGTTTCTTAGCAGGTCAAATTTTGTAGAGAATGTTTTAAATTTAGATGGTATTGAAATAATCAATCATCAACTCTCAATATTAAATTTTGTAGAGAATGTTTTTCTTTTGGGGTATAGTTAGCTCGAAAAAGTAGTTCCATGATCTATATAATTATAATTTAATATTTAATATTGAGAGTTGGTGATTGATTATTTCAATACCACTTACATAGTTACATGTATTCAATGGATGGCCAAGAAAATTGCAGCAATATAGTCTTTATAATACCACCTACACCTACATTGTATTCATAGATATGGTCACACATTGCCAAACAATGGTCAATTAACATTATTTTAGTTCCCTATGGTACCACCAAACCTTTTCTTTTCTCTTTCTCAAGAAGAAATAAAATAACATGCACAAACTGAAAAACAAAAAGTTGGTTACTTTTTAAGTATAGTTTTAGTCCTTTTCCATGGCCAATTGTATTTGACCATTTTCCAGGCGGCTATGTGCTCTTGACTCAATATCACTATATATATGATTACACCATTTTGGTGCTCATCAAACACAACTCACATATCAATCATGAAGCAGTCTCGACTGATTAATTCTTATGTTTTTCTCTTAATTTTAAAACTTTCTTTTTCAGTTTCATTAGGAGCTTTATCTTCAATTCTTGATGTTTCATCAGCTTCAGAAGATATTGTATCTTGCATACAATCACATTCAACCAATTTAACTGCTATCTCTCAACTCATTTTTACCCCAAACAATGCTTCTTTCTTACCCATTTGGGGAGCTAGAGTAAACAGTATTAGGTTCAATAAAACCTCCACTCTTAAACCATCAATCATCGTTACACCAAACGACGAAAATCAAATCCGAACGACTCTTTTATGCTGCAAGAGACATGGATACGAGATGAGGGTCAGGGGTGGTGGTCACGACTTTGAGGCCCTCTCGTCGACTGCTGATGTTCCGTGTCTCATGCTCGATCTTTCCAATAGAAGGACTGTTGACGTGGACGTTGAGTCAGCAACCGCGTGGGTCCAATCTGGCGCTGTCCTTGGTGAACTGTACTACGCCATTTCTCAAAAAACAAATAAATTGTATTTTCCTGCTGGGATTTGTCCTACAGTGGGAACGGGTGGATATTTGGGCGGGGCGGGTTACGGAAACCTACAGAGGAAATACGGGTCAGGTGGTGATCATGTGGTGGATATTATTTTTATGGATGTGAATGGAAATATTTTGAATCGAAAATCGATGGGCGAAGATTTATTTTGGGCTCTTAGAGGTGGTGGTGCTTCAAGTTTCGGAATCGTTCTTTCATGGAAGTTAAATTTGGTTGAAGTGCCCGAAAAAGTAACGGTTTTCCTACACACCTTAACTTTAGAACAAGGCGCCGCTGAAGTTTTATATAAATATCAATTTGTTTGGCCAACTATTGATCGTAATTTGTCGATTCGAGTTCAGTTGACTAGTCAATATATCGGTAACACTACCGAGAAAACTATAGGAATGCTATTTATGGGACTTTATCAAGGGCCAATGGATACATTGCTTTCGTTGTTAGACGAAACGTTACCCGAGCTTAATGTCACAAAAGATGTTTGTCAAGAAGTGACAATGGCTCAAGCAAGCCTTGTATTTGCGGGATTTTCAAGTAATACTTCAACCGCGGTTCTTGCAAGCCGTACTTCCATCCAAAAAAAATAACGGAAAAAATACATTAGACTACGTACGGAACCCGATCCCAAGAAGTGGGCTAAAAAAGTTGTTTGAAAAGATGTATGAAAGCGACACATCAGAGCTAGTTATATTGCACCCTTTTGGAGGAAAGATGGAGGAGATCTCAGAGACCGCGCTTCCGTATCCTCATCGAGCCGGAATATTGTATCAAATTAACGGGATGGCTAGATTTGATGGGGAAGTTTCAGACACGACACCAGCTTCACTTAGACGTATACGTTGGTTGAAAAGCTTCTTCGAGTTTTTGACACCGTACGTGTCTAAGAATCCGAGAGAGGCGTATTTGAACTACAATGATCTCGATTTAGGTGTTGCAAGTGATACTTTTGAAGAAGCAAGTGTTTGGGGTGACAAGTATTGGAAGAGGAAAAACTTTAAGAAGTTGATTCGGATCGAAGCTAAAGTTGATCCAAAAAATTTCTTTAAACATCCACAAAGTATACCAGTTTTCACAAAATCCGTATTAGATATGTGAAGCTGTTATAATGTAACACACGGAGGCGTTGTATTATTTTCTATTTTTCTACTACTCGTTTAAGCTTATGAATAAAAAATGATGTAAATTTTGGTTCGGTATGTCTAATGTGTAGGATTGTTTTAGCACAATAACATGTCTTACATATAAGTCCATGAGTTATCTAGTACTCTAAAATCAATTATTGATAGAAAGAAGTTCCCAAATGTTTATATGCATACATTATTTTCTTTTTTGATGTGGGATCCGATTATCTCCTACAATCAACCCGTAATTGGTTTGTTCATTCTACTTGTTCATCACACATGTAACATTTAATGTGGCTTTTCATGGGATACGTTCATTAATCGACTTTTTTCGGACACACGACCTCTTCCCCTACCACGTCCAATGTCATCTTGGTTGGAACTAAAGTCACATTGATTACACTAACGTGCCATTATCTTAACCATAATAAACCACATGGGATTCCCTTCAGCTTGTGACAAATTGAACTCGTTCCGATCTTACTTGTTTCATTAACCATTTATACTGACAAAAAAAAAAAAAAAAAAAAAAAAAAAAAAAAAAAGCCAAACACGATATACTTCTTCTTGTACCTCAACCTCTACCAGTTAGTCTTTTTTCATGAACCACAAAATCAACATTGAAGCTGGCTACCTCGGACTGATACAATTTGTAGGATCATTTTAGTCCAATAACATGACGTAAAGCTCATGAGTTCTCTAGTACTCTAAAATCAATTGATGATATAGGAAGGTTTCCAAGTGCTAGTATGCATTTATCATCACCAATTATCTTTAGAACATTTGAATTTAAATTCTGTAGTTTTGGGAATCTGAAGATACTATCATCAAAAATTTGAAGAAATGATTTTCTTTCAACATTTGCTTGCATCTTTCTTCCTTGCTCTAGAAAGATTCTGCTCTTGATACGAATTGTTAAAACATATGTTCACTATCTAAATTATATTATATTATATTATACATATATCTAATAGAAAAAAAATATGAATAGTGACTAGGGGTATTTTGGTCTTTTCACTTTTTTTTTAAAAATTTTTGCTATATATCCTTTCACCAAAAAAGACCCCCCCCCCTCCAAAAACTCAAATCGACCCCTCAAACAGGAGGTAAAATGTCAAATAGTCATTTTAAAAAAAAAAAAATCTTAAATAAACTCCACTCAAATATTCAACGGGTCATATCTTCTCGCTCGCAACGAGTTAAATTTTTTCGACATCATCGTTAAACTCGAAATAATTTTAGGAACACAATGTCACTAACTATACGCAAAACGTACGCTTTTTAAAAAACACTAAATATTTGGGGTACTTTTCATACACGTTGATTTTGCGTTAAATTTTTAAAAGTCGACAATTCCATAGCGAAACGCGGAGATGCACATATATTGTTAATTTAAAATAACGCTTCAACGACATCATCGTTAGCCACGAAATAATTTTACAAAATAAATACAATAAAATACATTGAAAACCGAACCTGAGGCGCGAAGTGAGGGTTCGAAAACTAGTTATAAACTAAAATAGAAAACATAATATGAAAAGGGAACAAACATAAATGACTACACTTTTACGTCTGCATATTCATTCATAACTCATAATAAAAACTCATAATAAAAAAGAGGCTGATATAGCCAACCTAATATCTGAAACTAGCAATAAACCACTAAGCCACTACTTCTAGGAAATAGGTACTGAGGTACACCATTCTTCCATCTTCCATTTGCATACACTTTCTGAACGTTTCAGTTTCAATACATGTTATACGGTTAACCAATGCAACCAATTTCAATCTAACAGTGATTAATTAAAAACTAACACTTACATATTAAACTTACTAAACTTTTACTATCAAATTTATTCAATATTTACATACATATTCATAACCTAAACTTGCGTATTTGTGGTTCAATTTTGAATTAGTTTATTACTACATATGATTGAACCTTGAATTAGTTCATTACGACATAGCACAAACGTATAACTCTATACGCATGATTACTATCGTTTCAATGCGCTACCTGTACGTGTACAATATCAAGAATGCGAGTACTAATACTCCCCCTACCAAATATCATTTGAGTTTATTTTAATATATTATCACGGCTGCTAGGTACCGACACAGTACACAATCACTTTTTTTTTTTTAATGAAACAAAATAATTGTTTATTTTTTGAGTTAAGCAAGTTACAACAATATACTCTTCATCATGCCGCCACCACCACCACCACCACCACCTACATTGTATTCATAGACATTGTCACATATTGCCAAAAATCAAAAATCAAAAACTTTTGGTTTTTCTTGCACGAGAAGAGTAAAATAACATTAACAACGTAAAGTTGTTTAATGTATATACTTTTAGTCTTTTTCCATGGCCAAATCGATTTGACTTTTTGGAGGCGGCTATAAACTCTTGACTTAATATCACTATATATATGATTACTCCACTTAGTGCTCATCAAATCCAACTTACATATCAATCATGAAGCAGTCTCAACTAATTACTTCTTATGTTTTTCTTGTAATTTTAACACTTTCTTTTTCAGTTTCATTAGGAGCTTTATTTTCAATTCTTGATGAATCATCAACTTCAGAAGATATTGTTTCTTGCATTCAATCACATTCGAACAATTTAAGTGCTATCTCTCAACTCATTTTCACCCCAAACAATGCTTCTTTCTTACCCGTTTGGGGAGCCAGAGTCAACAGTATTAGCTTCAATAAAACCTCCACCCCTAAACCAACAGTCATCGTTACACCAAACGACGAAAATCAAATCCGAACGACTCTTTTATGCTGCAAGAAACACGGATACGAGATGAGAATCAGAGGTGGGGGCCACGACTTTTGGGCCCTCTCGTCGACTGCTGATGTTCCGTTTGTCATGCTTGATCTTTCCAACAGGAGACAAGTTGACGTGGACGTTGAGTCAGCAACCGCGTGGGTCCAATCTGGCGCTGTCCTTGGTGAACTTTACTACGCCATTTCTCAAAAAACAAATAAATTGTATTTTCCTGCTGGGATTTGTCCTACGGTGGGAACAGGTGGATATTTGGGCGGGGCGGGTTACGGAAACCTACAGAGGAAATACGGGTCAGGTGGTGATCATGTGGTGGATATTATTTTTATGGATGTGAATGGAAATATATTGAATCGAAAATCGATGGGCGAAGATTTGTTTTGGGCTCTTTGAGGTGGTGGAGCTTCTAGTTTCGGAATTGTTCTTTCATGGAAGTTGAATTTGGTTGAAGTGCCCGAAAGAGTAACGGTCTTCCTACACACCTTAACTTTAGAACAAGTTGCCGCTGAAGTTTTATATAAATATCAATTTCTTTGGCCAACTATTGATCGTGATTTGTCGATTCGAGTTCAACTGACTAGTCAATATATCGGTAACACTACCGAGAAAACCATAGGAATGCTATTTATGGGACTTTATCAAGGGCCAATGGATACATTGCTTTCGTTGTTTGACGAAACGTTTCCGGAGCTCAATGTCACAAAAGATGTTTGTGAAGAAGTGACAATGGCTCAAGCAAGCCTTGTATTTGCAGGATTTCCAAGTAATACCTCAACCGCGGTACTTGCAAGTCGAACTTCTATCCAACAACTATACAGCAAGAATAAATTAGACTACATACGGGCTCCGATCCCTAGAAATGGGCTAAAAAAGTTGTTTGAAAAGATGTATGAAAACGACGGATCAGAGATCGTGATATTGCACCCTTTTGGAGGAAAGATGGAGGAGATCCCAGAAACCGCGCTTCCATATCCTCATAGAGCCGGGATTTTGTATCAGATTAACGGGATGTCTAGATTTGATGGGGAAGCTTCAAACACAACGCCAATATCACTAAGACGTATACGTTGGTTGCAAAGCTACTTCGAGTTTTTGACCCCGTACGTGTCTAAGAACCCGAGAGAGGCGTATTTGAACTACAATGATCTCGATTTAGGTGTGGCAAGTGATACTTTTGAAGAAGCAAGTGGTTGGGGTGACAAGTATTGGAAAAGGGAAAACTTTAAGAAGTTGATTCGGATCAAAGCTAAAGTTGATCCAACAAATTTCTTTAAACATCCGCAAAGTATACCAGTTTTCACAAAATCTGTATCAGATATGTGAAGCTGTTATAATGTGACACATGTGTTGTGTCACGTCATTTTCTATTTTTCTTCTACTCGTATAAGCTTATGAATAACAAACAACATTGTAAATTTTGGTTTGGTATTTCTAGTCTTCATTCGACCCATTAAACTAATCAAGTTAAATATAATCTTTTAAATGAATGCGGGACCCCTCTTCAATCATTTTAACCTCTTTTGTTCCGTCTTCACTTTCCTTTACTCACCCTCCAATTCGACATTTATCATCACCAATTATCTTCAGAATACTTAAATTCTCATTATGGAGTTTTGGGAATATGAAGTAATGTTTACTATTTACCAAAAATTTGAAGAAATAATCTTCTTTCATCATTTTAAACTCTTTTGGTTCTACTTAAACAACGAGGCATGACTCCCCCTCAAAACAGACATTTATCATCATCAATTATAATCAACCATTAAAACTTTTCACTCCATTATGAATAAGATCAATCCATCATGCATATGTAGTTGATTAAGACAGGTGCCGCAAATATTCACTTGATATATTAATGAATAATGATACTTTATAAAACCTATAACTCCGGGATCACATAGATTTTCGGTTAGCACAAGAATTAAATCACACAGAGATAAGAATTAAAACAGTTGCGGATGGGTACCTCGCGGATGGCGACCTAGGCTCGCGGATCACGAGAACGATACAGGTTTGCGGACATGAAGATCAAAACGCGAAAAAGTGTGTCAAAATTTTGGATCTTTGGAGATCGCGTTTGAGTGCAAGAGTTCACGTTTGGATGTATTCGAAAACCATCCGGCCATCTCATTTAAATTCTAGCAAACTAGAATCGTTGCTCAATACCAAGCCGAATCTGAGCGTATTAGCAATTGTGTTACTGGACTCTCGCCTACTCAAAACCCCACCTCTCTTCATCAAACTACCGAACACTGTTGGGACTAATTGGTTAAGTCACAAGTTAAATAAATGTGTTTGGTTTAAAATGAATAAGTTGGTATTATAATTAAGTGTTACCTGTAGGTTTATTTAATTAAATTATCTTTGAATTAGTATGGATGTCGTGTCCGACTCTATAGCATTAGAATCGGTAGTATTAGAATGTTGAAAAGTTGATTTGAGGATCCCTACATTCATGCACACGTGGGTCTCTATTTAGCTATTTATATTTTGCAAATCAATAATAATAAGCAGTACCATTTTTCCATTATATATTTCCTCTGTTTCATACTTCAATTATACGTATACACAACCAATATTTCTTTATTGTTACAAATTTAATTTCAAGTCAATAAGTACCTGATCCTACATTTGGTATCAGAGCTTGGTAGCAGCTTCAACTTAGATCATGTTGTTGCTCGTGACAAGAAACTAAATCGGGGATGAGAAATCAGTAGAACCCGTGGCCAGGGTTGTTTTCTTGGGTGGTAGAAGAGTTTTTTCGAGCAATTTGATCACAAAGTTGAAGCTGTGAAAAAGGGTGTTGAGAGGTGCCATTGAAGGTGTCAAAGATTGTACTTTTGTAGCTGCCAAAGGTGTTGTTGGGAGCTATCAAGAAGGTGCTGATTGAGGTGTTAAGGTGCTGTTTTTTAAGCTCTCAAAAGGCTGAAAAAATATGACGTTAGTTCTGTAGTGACCCGAACTTTTCCATGTTTATATATATTAATTGAGATTGATATTTACATGATTAAATGTTTCCAACATGTTAAGCAATCAAACTTGTTAAGACTTGATTAATTGAAATATGTTTCATATAGACAATTGACCACCCAAGTTGATCGATGATTCACGAACGTTAAAACTTGTAAAAACTATATGATGACATATATATGGATATATATATATAGTTAACATGATACTATGATAAGAAAACATATCATAAAGTATATTAACAATGAACTACATATGTAAAAACAAGACTACTAACTTAATGATTTTTAAACGAGACATATATGTAACGATTATCGTTGTAAAGACATTTAATGTATATATATCATATTAAGAGATATTCATACATGATAATATCATGATAATATAATAATTTAAAATCTCATTTGATATTATAAACATTGGGTTAACAACATTTAACAAGATCGTTAACCTAAAGGTTTCAAAACAACACTTACATGTAACGACTAACGATGACTTAACGACTCAGTTAAAATGCATATACATGTAGTGTTTTAATATGTATTTATACACTTTTGAAAGACTTCAATACACTTATCAAAATACTTCTACTTAACAAAAATTCTTACAATTACATCCTCGTTCAGTTTCATCAACAATTCTACTCGTATGCACCCGTATTCGTACTCGTACAATACACAGCTTTTAGATGTATGTACTATTGGTATATACACTCCAATGATCAGCTCTTAGCAGCCCATGTGAGTCACCTAACACATGTGGGAACCATCATTTGGCAACTAGCATGAAATATCTCATAAAATTACAAAAATATGAGTAATCATTCATGACTTATTTACATGAAAACAAAATTACATATCCTTTATATCTAATCCATACACCAACGACCAAAAACACCTACAAACACTTTCATTCTTCAATTTTCTTCATCTAATTGATCTCTCTCAAGTTCTATCTTCAAGTTCTAAGTGTTCTTCATAAATTCCAAAAGTTTTAGTTTCATAAAATCAAGAATACTTTCAAGTTTGCTAGCTCACTTCCAATCTTGTAAGGTGATCATCCAACCTCAAGAAATCTTTGTTTCTTACAGTAGGTTATCATTCTAATACAAGGTAATAATCATATTCAAACTTTGGTTCAATTTCTATAACTATAACAATCTTATTTCAAGTGATGATCTTACTTGAACTTGTTTTCGTGTCATGATTCTGCTTCAAGAACTTCGAGCCATCCAAGGATCCATTGAAGCTAGATCCATTTTTCTATTTTCCAGTAGGTTTATCCAAGGAAATTAAGGTAGTAATGATGTTCATAACATCATTCGATTCATACATATAAAGCTATCTTATTCGAAGGTTTAAACTTGTAATCACTAGAACATAGTTTAGTTAATTCTAAACTTGTTCGCAAACAAAAGTTAATCCTTCTAACTTGACTTTTAAAATCAACTAAACACATGTTCTATATCTATATGATATGCTAACTTAATGATTTAAAACCTGGAAACAGGAAAAACACCGTAAAACCGGATTTACGCCGTCGTAGTAACACCGCGGGCTGTTTTGGGTTAGTTAATTAAAAACTATGATAAACTTTGATTTAAAAGTTGTTATTCTGAGAAAATGATTTTTATTATGAACATGAAACTATATCCAAAAATTATGGTTAAACTCAAAGTGGAAGTATGTTTTCTAAAATGATCATCTAGACGTCGTTCTTTCGACTGAAATGACTACCTTTACAAAAACGACTTGTAACTTATTTTTCCGACTATAAACCTATACTTTTTCTGTTTAGATTCATAAAATAGAGTTCAATATGAAACCATAGCAATTTGATTCACTCAAAACGGATTTAAAATGAAGAAGTTATGGGTAAAACAAGATTGGATAATTTTTCTCATTTTAGCTACGTGAAAATTGGTAACAAATCTATTCCAACCATAACTTAATCAACTTGTATTGTATATTATGTAATCTTGAGATATCATAGACACGTATACAATGTTTCGACCTATCATGTCGACACATCTATATATATTTCGGAACAACCATAGACACTCTATATGTGAATGTTGGAGTTAGCTATACAGGGTTGAGGTTGATTCCAAAATATATATAGTTTGAGTTGTGATCAATACTGAGATACGTATACACTGGGTCGTGGATTGATTCAAGATAATATTTATCGATTTATTTCTGTACATCTAACTGTGGACAACTAGTTGTAGGTTACTAACGAGGACAGCTGACTTAATAAACTTAAAACATCAAAATATATTAAAAGTGTTGTAAATATATTTTGAACATACTTTAATATATATGTATATATTGTTATAGGTTCGTGAATCAACAGTGGCCAAGTCTTACTTCCCGACGAAGTAAAAATCTATGAAAGTGAGTTATAGTCCCACTTTTAAAATCTAATATTTTTGGGATGAGAATACATGCAGGTTTTATAAATGATTTACAAAATAGACACAAGTACGTGAAACTACATTCTATGGTTGAATTATCGAAATCGAATATGCCCCTTTTTATTAAGTCTGGTAATCTAAGAATTAGGGAACAGACACCCTAATTGACGCGAATCCTAAAGATAGATCTATTGGGCCTAACAAACCCCATCCAAAGTATCGGATGCTTTAGTACTTCGAAATTTATATCATATCCGAAGGGTGTCCCGGAATGATGGGGATATTCTTATATATGCATCTTGTTATTGTCGGTTACCAGGTGTTCACCATATGAATGATTTTTATCTCTATGTATGGGATGTGTATTGAAATATGAAATCTTGTGGTCTATTATTATGATTTGATATATATAGGTTAAACCTATAACTCACCAACATTTTTGTTGACGTTTTAAGCATGTTTATTCTAAGGTGATTATTAAGAGCTTCCGCTGTTGCATACTAAAATAAGGACAAGATTTGGAGTCCATGCTTGTATGATATTGTGTAAAAACTGCATTCAAGAAACTTATTTTGTTGTAACATATTTGTATTGTAAACCATTATGTAATGGTCGTGTGTAAACATGATATTTTAGATTATCATTATTTGATAATCTACGTAAAGCTTTTTAAACCTTTATTGATGAAATAAAGGTTATGGTTTGTTTTAAAATGAATGCAGTGTTTGAAAAACGTCTCATATAGAGGTCAAAACCTCGCAACGAAATCAATTAATATGGAACGTTTTTAATCAATAAGAACGGGACATTTCAGTTGGTATCAGAGCGTTGGTCTTAGAGAACCAGAATTTTGCATTAGTGTGTCTTATCGAGTTTGTTAGGATGCATTAGTGAGTCTGGACTTCGACCGTGTTTTCTTTAAAAATGATTGCTTAACATTTTTGTTGGAAACTATATATTTTTAACATATGAATATTATGTGATATATTAATCTCTTAACGTGTTTGATATTATGTGATAGATGTCTACCTCTAGAACAAGTCCCATTGACTAACCTAATAATAATGAAGAGTCAAATGTAAATTGGAATGATTTGTGGACTGATTCACAAGTTCCCGAAGAGGAACCGGAAGAAGAGTCGGAACCGGAAGAAGAATCGGAACCGGAAGAAGAATCGGAACCGGATGAAGAAATAGAACCGGTGGGGGAAATAATAAAACGGTTAAGTAAAAGAAAATCCTCAACCAACCGACCAAAGTTAATTATGGTCAATGGTGTTTCCGCCAAGGAAGCAAAATATTGGGAGGATTACCAATTCTCCGATGAATCGGATTCCGACGAGAATTCCGATGATGTTATAGAAATTACCCCAACTGAATTTAAAAAGGCAAAAGAAAATAATAAGGGAAAGGACATAAAAATAGAGAAATCTAATTCCAACCCCGATGAACTTTATATGTATCGTCAACCCCCGAAGTCCTTAAGTTGTAACAATGACCCGGGAACCTCTAAACCACCAGGTTTTTCTAAACCAATGTGGACAACGACGGCTCGTATTAGGGGAACATCATATATCCCTAGAAACTTGGCAAAACGAACCAAAACCGAAGAAGAAGAAACGAGCGAGTCGGAATAAGATAGTTGTATTCGTGTGGTGTAATATATGTAATATAGTGTTCTTATGCTTTATGATATATGTAAAAATTGCTTGTATTAATAAGTATTTTTTTTATGAAACTAACTCTTGTCTATTTTACAGTTTAAAAACACAAAATGGATAGACAACCCAATATTTTAAGAGACCTACCCGGAGACATGATTGATGAAATCTTGTCTAGAGTCGGCCAGAATTCTTCGGCACAACTATTTAAGGCGAGATCAGTTTGTAAGACATTCGAAGAACGTTCCAAGAATGTCTTGGTTTATAAGAGACTTTCGTTTGAAAGATGGGGGATATCACATTGGGAAACCCATAAGTTACGATGTGTTTACTTTGACGCATATATTGCGGGGAACCCAAATGCTATTTTACGCAACGGGTTAAGAAATTATTTTGACTCAATATATCCGAATATTGGACTTCGTGATTTAGAAAAAGCGGCTAACATGCAACATAAAGAAGCATGTTATGCTTACGGATTAGTAATGTTCGCTTCTCACCAAAGTGAGAACAAGAACATCGGGCTACAACTATTAAACAAAACGTTTCCACAAGTGACGGAGTCGGTAATTGGGGTAAGAAATGAGGTTTTTAGATTATTACGGGACTGTTGGACATTACGTAACCCTCGTCCCTTTGACGACGTTACAACACGCTGTCTTATCAACGGCCATAACGGTTATGTTGCACAAGACCAAGGATGGGAAGTAGTCCTAGT
Source organism: Rutidosis leptorrhynchoides (assembly GCF_046630445.1). Taxonomy (NCBI): domain Eukaryota; kingdom Viridiplantae; phylum Streptophyta; class Magnoliopsida; order Asterales; family Asteraceae; genus Rutidosis; species Rutidosis leptorrhynchoides. The sequence goes on from NC_092337.1 coordinate 198,579,348, forward strand.
AAAACCAGAATGCATGACTTGTTTCTGGACGTATGAATTACGTGTCTTTATTGCCTTTGCTGAACGACTTGTGTACTAGCTAGAATTATCTTCACAACTATCTTGTATCAAAGCTATTGTGTGCTATATTTCATGCTTTATGTAAAATAAGCGGTATTGTAAGTTTGTAAAATATTGTATAAAAGTTTGAACGCGAAATATTATTATAATCAGTTTTTCATATAGAATTGTAGTAGTTGAATTGTATATTAGCTACTCAGTATGAACTTAACGGGTAGGTACTACCCGAATTTAAACTTATAAAACGCTAATATGAAGAAAAAGCTTTTATAAATGAGTTCATATTATGCTACGAAATACTATTAACTACTCTTAATATTCTGTATGATTAACTTGTTCCATTTAACTATTTTGAAGGAAATGGCACCGACTACTCGACACACCGTGAATATGAATGAAGAGGAATTCCGTACTTTTCTAGCTTCAAACATAGCCGCAGTACAGGCTGCGCTACATACCAACAATAACCTTGGATCTAGCAGTACAGGAAATCGTGTAGGATGCACCTACAAAGAATTCACTGCCTGCAAACCTTTGGAATTTGATGGAACCGAAGGACCGATCGGATTGAAACGGTGGACCGAGAAGGTCGAATCGGTGTTTGCCATAAGTAAGTGTACTGAAGAGGACAAAGTAAAGTACGCTACGCATACCTTCACAGGTTCTGCGTTAACATGGTGGAATACCTATCTAGAGCAGGTGGGACAAGACGATGCGTATGCACTACCGTGGTCAGCATTCAAGCACTTGATGAACGAGAAGTACCGTCCCAGAACCGAGGTCAATAAGCTCAAGACAGAACTTAGAGGGTTACGAACCCAAGGATTTGATATTACCACGTACGAAAGACGATTCACAGAATTGTGCCTATTGTGTCCGGGAGTATTCGAAGATGAGGAAGAGAAGATCGACGCGTTTGTGAAAGGATTACCGGAAAGAATCCAAGAAGATATAAGTTCACACGAGCCCGCCTCCATACAACAGGCATGTAGAATGGCTCACAAACTAGTGAACCAGATTGAAGAAAGAATTAAAGAACAGACTGCTGAAGAGGCCAATGTGAAGCAAGTCAAAAGAAAGTGGGAGGAAAACGGTGATAAAAATCACCAATACAACAACAACAGAAATTACAACAATAATCGCAACAATTATCCCAACAATCGCAACATCAATCGCAACTACAACAAACGGCCCAACAACAACAACAACAACAGCAACTACAACAATCATCCCAACAACAATAATAACCGCAACAACAACAACAATCAGAAGCAGCTATGCCAAAGGTGTGAAAAGAATCACTCGGGGTTCTGCACCAAATTTTGCAACAAGTGTAAAAGAAATGGTCATAGCGCGGCGAAGTGTGAGGTCTACGGACCAGGGGCTAATAGAACGAAAGGAACAAATGGTGTCGGAACGAGTAATGGCGGAGCAAGTAGTGTCGGAGCAAGTTATGCCAATGTAGTTTGTTATAAATGTGGAAAACCAGGCCACATTATTAGAAATTGCCCGAAACAGGAGAACACGAATGGACAAGGCCGTGGAAGAGTTTTCAATATTAATGCGATAGAGGCACAGGAAGACCCGGAGCTTGTTACGGGTACGTTTCTTATTGACAATAAATCTGCTTACGTTTTATTTGATTCGGGTGCGGATAGAAGCTATATGAGTAGAGATTTTTGTGCTAAATTAAGTTGTCCATTGACGCCTTTGGATAGTAAATTTTTACTCGAATTAGCAAATGGTAAATTAATTTCAGCAGATAATATATGTCGGAATCGAGAAATTAAACTGGTTAGCGAAACATTTAAGATTGATTTGATACCAGTAGAGTTAGGGAGTTTTGATGTGATAATCGGTATGGACTGGTTGAAAGAAGTGAAAGCGGAGATCGTTTGTTACAAAAATGCAATTCGCATTATACGAGAAAAAGGAAAACCCTTAATGGTGTACGGAGAAAAGGGCAACACGAAGCTACATCTTATTAGTAATTTGAAGGCACAAAAACTAATAAGAAAAGGTTGCTATGCTGTTCTAGCACACGTCGAGAAAGTACAAACTGAAGAAAAGAGCATCAATGATGTTCCTGTCGCAAAAGAATTTCCTGATGTATTTCCGAAAGAATTACCGGGATTACCCCCACATCGATCCGTTGAATTTCAAATAGATCTTGTACCAGGAGCTGCACCAATAGCTCGTGCTCCTTACAGACTCGCACCCAGCGAGATGAAAGAACTGCAAAGCCAATTACAAGAACTTTTAGAGCGTGGTTTCATTCGACCAAGCACATCACCGTGGGGAGCTCCAGTTTTGTTTGTCAAGAAGAAAGATGGTACATTCAGGTTGTGTATCGACTACCGAGAGTTGAACAAACTTACCATCAAGAACCGCTACCCACTACCGAGAATCGACGACTTATTTGATCAACTACAAGGCTCGTCTGTTTATTCAAAGATTGACTTACGTTCCGGGTATCATCAAATGCGGGTGAAAGAAGATGATATTCCAAAGACTGCTTTCAGAACACGTTACGGTCATTACGAGTTTATGGTCATGCCGTTTGGTTTAACTAATGCACCAGCTGTGTTCATGGACCTTATGAACCGAGTGTGTGGACCATACCTTGACAAGTTTGTCATTGTTTTCATTGATGACATACTTATTTACTCAAAGAATGACCAAGAACACGGTGAACATTTGAGAAAGGTGTTAGAAGTATTGAGGAAGGAAGAATTGTACGCTAAGTTTTCAAAGTGTGCATTTTGGTTGGAAGAAGTTCAATTCCTCGGTCACATAGTGAACAAAGAAGGTATTAAGGTGGATCCGGCAAAGATAGAAACTGTTGAAAAGTGGGAAACCCCGAAAACTCCGAAACACATACGCCAGTTTTTAGGACTAGCTGGTTACTACAGAAGGTTCATCCAAGACTTTTCCAGAATAGCAAAACCCTTGACTGCATTAACGCATAAAGGGAAGAAATTTGAATGGAATGATGAACAAGAGAAAGCGTTTCAGTTATTGAAGAAAAAGCTAACTACGGCACCTATATTGTCATTGCCTGAAGGGAATGATGATTTTGTGATTTATTGTGATGCATCAAAGCAAGGTCTCGGTTGTGTATTAATGCAACAAACGAAGGTGATTGCTTATGCGTCTAGACAATTGAAGATTCACGAACAAAATTATACGACGCATGATTTGGAATTAGGCGCGGTTGTTTTTGCATTAAAGACTTGGAGGCACTACTTATATGGGGTCAAAAGTATTATATATACCGACCACAAAAGTCTTCAACACATATTTAATCAGAAACAACTGAATATGAGGCAGCGTAGGTGGATTGAATTATTGAATGATTACGACTTTGAGATTCGTTACCACCCGGGGAAGGCAAATGTGGTAGCCGATGCCTTGAGCAGGAAGGACAGAGAACCCATTCGAGTAAAATCTATGAATATAATGATTCATAATAACCTTACTACTCAAATAAAGTAGGCGCAATAAGGAGTTTTAAAAAAGGGAAATTTAAAGGATGAAATACCCAAAGGATCGGAGAAGCATCTTAATATTCGGGAAGACGGAACCCGGTATAGGGCTGAAAGGATGTGGGTACCAAAATTTGGAGATATGAGAGAAATGGTACTTAGAGAAGCTCATAAAACCAGATACTCAATACATCCTGGAACGGGGAAGATGTACAAGGATCTCAAGAAACATTTTTGGTGGCCGGGTATGAAAGCCGATGTTGCTAAATAGGTAGGAGAATGTTTGACGTGTTCTAAGGTCAAAGCTGAGCATCAGAAACCATCAGGTCTACTTCAACAACCCGAAATCCCGGAATGGAAATGGGAAAACATTACCATGGATTTCATCACTAAATTGCCAAGGACTGCAAGTGGTTTTGATACTATTTGGGTAATAGTTGATCGTCTCACCAAATCAGCACACTTCCTACCAATAAGAGAAGATGACAAGATGGAGAAGTTAGCACGACTGTATTTGAAGAAAGTCGTCTCCAGACATGGAATACCAATCTCTATTATCTCTGATAGGGATGGCAGATTTATTTCAAGATTCTGGCAGACATTACAGCAAGCATTAGGAACTCGTCTAGACATGAGTACTGCCTATCATCCACAAACTGATGGGCAGAGCGAAAGGACGATACAAATGCTTGAAGACATGCTACGAGCATGTGTTATTGATTTCGGAAACAGTTGGGATCGACATCTACCGTTAGCAGAATTTTCCTACAACAACAGCTACCATTCAAGCATTGAGATGGCGCCGTTTGAAGCACTTTATGGTAGAAAGTGCAGGTCTCCGATTTGTTGGAGTGAAGTGGGGGATAGACAGATTACGGGTCCGGAGATTATACAAGAAACTACCGAGAAGATCATCCAAATTCAACAACGGTTGAAAACCGCCCAAAGTCGACAAAAGAGCTACGCTGACATTAAAAGAAAAGATATAGAATTTGAAATTGGAGAGATGGTCATGCTTAAAGTTGCACCTTGGAAAGGCGTTGTTCGATTTGGTAAACGAGGGAAATTAAATCGAAGGTATATTGGACCATTCAAGATTATTGATCGTGTCGGACCAGTAGCTTACCGACTAGAGTTACCTCAACAACTCGCGGCTGTACATAACACTTTCCACGTCTCGAATTTAAAGAAATGTTTTGCTAAAGAAGATCTCACTATTCCGTTAGATGAAATCCAAATCAACGAAAAACTTCAATTCATCGAAGAACCCGTCGAAATAATGGATCGTGAGGTTAAAAGACTTAAGCAAAACAAGATACCAATTGTTAAGGTTCGATGGAATGCTCGTAGAGGACCCGAGTTCACCTGGGAGCGTGAAGATCAGATGAAGAAGAAATACCCGCATCTATTTCCAGAAGATTCGTCAACACCTTCAACAGCTTAAAATTTCGGGACGAAATTTATTTAACGGGTAGGTACTGTAGTGACCCGAACTTTTCCATGTTTATATATATTAATTGAGATTGATATTTACATGATTAAATGTTTCCAACATGTTAAGCAATCAAACTTGTTAAGACTTGATTAATTGAAATATGTTTCATATAGACAATTGACCACCCAAGTTGATCGATGATTCACGAACGTTAAAACTTGTAAAAACTATATGATGACATATATATGGATATATATATATAGTTAACATGATACTATGATAAGAAAACATATCATAAAGTATATTAACAATGAACTACATATGTAAAAACAAGACTACTAACTTAATGATTTTTAAACGAGACATATATGTAACGATTATCGTTGTAAAGACATTTAATGTATATATATCATATTAAGAGATATTCATACATGATAATATCATGATAATATAATAATTTAAAATCTCATTTGATATTATAAACATTGGGTTAACAACATTTAACAAGATCGTTAACCTAAAGGTTTCAAAACAACACTTACATGTAACGACTAACGATGACTTAACGACTCAGTTAAAATGTATATACATGTAGTGTTTTAATATGTATTTATACACTTTTGAAAGACTTCAATACACTTATCAAAATACTTCTACTTAACAAAAATGCTTACAATTACATCCTCGTTCAGTTTCATCAACAATTCTACTCGTATGCACCCGTATTCGTACTCGTACAATACATAGCTTTTAGATGTATGTACTATTGGTATATACACTCCAATGATCAGCTCTTAGCAGCCCATGTGAGTCACCTAACACATGTGGGAACCATCATTTGGCAACTAGCATGAAATATCTCATAAAATTACAAAAATATGAGTAATCATTCATGACTTATTTACATGAAAACAAAATTACATATCCTTTATATCTAATCCATACACCAACGACCAAAAACACCTACAAACACTTTCATTCTTCAATTTTCTTCATCTAATTGATCTCTCTCAAGTTCTATCTTCAAGTTCTAAGTGTTCTTCATAAATTCCAAAAGTTTTAGTTTCATAAAATCAAGAATACTTTCAAGTTTGCTAGCTCACTTCCAATCTTGTAAGGTGATCATCCAACCTCAAGAAATCTTTGTTTCTTACAGTAGGTTATCATTCTAATACAAGGTAATAATCATATTCAAACTTTGGTTCAATTTCTATAACTATAACAATCTTATTTCAAGTGATGATCTTACTTGAACTTGTTTTCGTGTCATGATTCTGCTTCAAGAACTTCGAGCCATCCAAGGATCCATTGAAGCTAGATCCATTTTTCTATTTTCCAGTAGGTTTATCCAAGGAAATTAAGGTAGTAATGATGTTCATAACATCATTTGATTCATACATATAAAGCTATCTTATTCGAAGGTTTAAACTTGTAATCACTAGAACATAGTTTAGTTAATTCTAAACTTGTTCGCAAACAAAAGTTAATCCTTCTAACTTGACTTTTAAAATCAACTAAACACATGTTCTATATCTATATGATATGCTAACTTAATGATTTAAAACCTGGAAACACGAAAAACACCGTAAAACCGGATTTACGCCGTCGTAGTAACACCGCGGGCTGTTTTGGGTTAGTTAATTAAAAACTATGATAAACTTTGATTTAAAAGTTGTTATTCTGAGAAAATGATTTTTATTATGAACATGAAACTATATCCAAAAATTATGGTTAAAATCAAAGTGGAAGTATGTTTTCTAAAATGGTCATCTAGACGTCGTTCTTTCGACTGAAATGACTACCTTTACAAAAACGACTTGTAACTTATTTTTCCGACTATAAACCTATACTTTTTCTGTTTAGATTCATAAAATAGAGTTCAATATGAAACCATAGCAATTTGATTCACTCAAAACGGATTTAAAATGAAGAAGTTATGGGTAAAACAAGATTGGATAATTTTTCTCATTTTAGCTACGTGAAAATTGGTAACAAATCTATTCCAACCATAACTTAATCAACTTGTATTGTATATTATGTAATCTTGAGATACCATAGACACGTATACAATGTTTCGACCTATCATGTCGACACATCTATATATATTTCGGAACAACCATAGACACTCTATATGTGAATGTTGGAGTTAGCTATACAGGGTTGAGGTTGATTCCAAAATATATATAGTTTGAGTTGTGATCAATACTGAGATACGTATACACTGGGTCGTGGATTGATTCAAGATAATATTTATCGATTTATTTCTGTACATCTAACTGTGGACAACTAGTTGTAGGTTACTAACGAGGACAGCTGACTTAATAAACTTAAAACATCAAAATATATTAAAAGTGTTGTAAATATATTTTGAACATACTTTAATATATATGTATATATTGTTATAGGTTCGTGAATCAACAGTGGCCAAGTCTTACTTCCCGACGAAGTAAAAATCTGTGAAAGTGAGTTATAGTCCCACTTTTAAAATCTAATATTTTTGGGATGAGAATACATGCAGGTTTTATAAATGATTTACAAAATAGACACAAGTACGTGAAACTACATTCTATGGTTGAATTATCGAAATCGAATATGCCCCTTTTTATTAAGTCTGGTAATCTAAGAATTAGGGAACCGACACCCTAATTGACGCGAATCCTAAAGATAGATCTATTGGGCCTAACAAACCCCATCCAAAGTATCGGATGCTTTAGTACTTCGAAATTTATATCATATCCGAAGGGTGTCCCGGAATGATGGGGATATTCTTATATATGCATCTTGTTATTGTCGGTTACCAGGTGTTCACCATATGAATGATTTTTATCTCTATGTATGGGATGTGTATTGAAATATGAAATCTTGTGGTCTATTATTATGATTTGATATATATAGGTTAAACCTATAACTCACCAACATTTTTGTTGACGTTTTAAGCATGTTTATTCTCAGGTGATTATTAAGAGCTTCCGCTGTTGCATACTAAAATAAGGACAAGATTTGGAGTCCATGCTTGTATGATATTGTGTAAAAACTGCATTCAAGAAACTTATTTTGTTGTAACATATTTGTATTGTAAACCATTATGTAATGGTCGTGTGTAAACAGGATATTTTAGATTATCATTATTTGATAATCTACGTAAAGCTTTTTAAACCTTTATTGATGAAATAAAGGTTATGGTTTGTTTTAAAATGAATGCAGTCTTTGAAAAACGTCTCATATAGAGGTCAAAACCTCGCAACGAAATCAATTAATATGGAACGTTTTTAATCAATAAGAACGGGACATTTCAAGTTCCGGCCAGAGATGGAAGTTCTTTGACATATCAGGTGCCAATTTTAACAGATACAAACTACCCTGTGTGGGCTGTCAAGGTGAAGGCAATCATGTACACTTATGGAATATTGGAAACAGTGGAACCAAGAATGCTAGGTGCGGAAATTGATCCGAAAAAATCAAAGCGAGCACTTGCCTTCTTATTTCAAGCGATTCCTAAGGAAATGGTGTTGCAAATGGCTAGTTATACCGATCCAAAAACAAGTATGGGATGGTTTAAAGACGTGTTACTTGGGGGTGGATCGAGTGAGATCGGCTCGACTTGCAACCTTTAAAAGGGAGCTTCAAGGTTTATGTATGAAGGAGGAAGAATCGGTTGATGAGTTTGCTACAAAATTAACCTGTTTGGCTTCAAAAGCAACGAGCCTAGGTTCTGAGCTTGAAGAGGTAGACTTGGTGAAAATGTTACTTGATTCTATGCCTATGTCATTTCTCCAAATTGTGGCTTCAATTGAGCAATGTTTCGTATTGGATGAGATGTTATTTGATGAAGCCGTTGAAAGGTTGAAGCCGTATGAGGAACGAATCAAAGGAACCAAGAAAATGGAGGGCATTAGGGGTGGTTTGTTGTTGGAAAGTCAAGAGAAGACACACGGTTGTAATCTGATAATGCTAACAACGAACATATATTTCATAGCATTATCCATCAAGAAAGACAAGCTTTTAGTTGCAATTGTTCTATTTACAAGTGATATTTGTTTAAATAATAAAAGATGAAGACAAAAGACAGATTTGACGATTTGAAGACGCAAACGACCAAAAAGCTAAAAAGTACAAAGTACAATCCAAGTGTAGTGACCCGAACTTTTCCATGTTTATATATATTAATTGAGATTGATATTTACATGATTAAATGTTTCCAACATGTTAAGCAATCAAACTTGTTAAGACTTGATTAATTGAAATATGTTTCATATAGACAATTGACCACCCAAGTTGACCGGTGATTCACGAACGTTAAAACTTGTAAAAACTATATGATGACATATATATTGATATATATATAGTTAACATGATACTATGATAAGTAAACATATCATTAAGTATATTAACAATGAACTACATATGTAAAAACAAGACTACTAACTTAATGATTTTTAAACGAGACATATATGTAACGATTATCGTTGTAAAGACATTTAATGTATATATATCATATTAAGAGATATTCATACATGATAATATCATGATAATATAATAATTTAAAATCTCATTTGATATTATAAACATTGGGTTAACAACATTTAACAAGATCGTTAACCTAAAGGTTTCAAAACAACACTTACATGTAACGACTAACGATGACTTAACGACTCAGTTAAAATGTATATACATGTAGTGTTTTAATATGTATTTATACACTTTTGAAATACTTCAATACACTTATCAAAATACTTCTACTTAACAAAAATGCTTACAATTACATCCTCGTTCAGTTTCATCAACAATTCTACTCGTATGCACCCGTATTCGTACTCGTACAATACACAGCTTTTAGATGTATGTACTATTGGTATATACACTCCAATGATCAGCTCTTAGCAGCCCATGTGAGTTACCTAACACATGTGGGAACCATCATTTGGCAACTAGCATGAAATATCTCATAAAATTACAAAAATATGAGTAATCATTCATGACTTATTTACATGAAAACAAAATTACATATCCTTTATATCTAATCCATACACCAACGACCAAAAACACCTACAAACACTTTCATTCTTCAATTTTCTTCATCTAATTGATCTCTCTCAAGTTCTATCTTTAAGTTCTAAGTGTTCTTCATATATTCTACAAGTTCTAGTTACATAAAATCAAGAATACTTTCAAGTTTGCTAGCTCACTTCCAATCTTGTAAGGTGATCATCCAACCTCAAGAAATCTTTATTTCTTACAGTAGGTTATCATTCTAATACAAGGTAATAATCATATTCAAACTTTGGTTCAATTTCTATAACTATAACAATCTTATTTCAAGTGATGATCTTACTTGAACTTGTTTTCGTGTCATGATTCTGCTTCAAGAACTTCGAGCCATCCAAGGATCCGTTGAAGCTAGATCCATTTTTATCTTTTCCAGTAGGTTTATCCAAGGAACTTAAGATAGTAATGATGTTCATAAAATCATTCGATTCATACATATAAAGCTATCTTATTCGAAGGTTTAAACTTGTAATCACTAGAACATAGTTTAGTTAATTCTAAACTTGTTCGCAAACAAAAGTTAATCCTTCTAACTTGACTTTTAAAATCAACTAAACACATGTTCTATATCTATATGATATGCTAACTTAATGATTTAAAACCTGGAAACACGAAAAACACCGTAAAACCGGATTTACGCCGTCGTAGTAACACCGCGGGCTGTTTTGGGTTAGTTAATTAAAAACTATGATAAACTTTGATTTAAAAGTTGTTATTATGAGAAAATGATTTTTATTATGAACATGAAACTATATCCAAAAATTATGGTTAAACTCAAAGTGGAAGTATGTTTCTAAAATGGTCATCTAGACGTCGTTCTTTCGACTGAAATGACTACCTTTACAAAAATGACTTGTAACTTATTTTTCCGACTATAAACCTATACTTTTTCTATTTATATTCATAAAATAGAGTTCAATATGAAACCATAGCAATTTGATTCACTCAAAACGGATTTAAAATGAAGAAGTTATGGGTAAAACAAGATTGGATAATTTTTCTCATTTTAGCTACGTGAAAATTGGTAACAAATCTATTCCAACCATAACTTAATCAACTTGTATTGTATATTATGTAATCTTGAGATACCATAAACACGTATACAATGTTTCGACCTATCATGTCAACACATCTATATATATTTCGGAACAACCATAGACACTCTATATGTGAATGTTGGAGTTAGCTATACAGGGTTGAGGTTGATTCCAAAATATATATAGTTTGAGTTGTGATCAATACTGAGATACGTATACACTGGGTCGTGGATTGATTCAAGATAATATTTATCGATTTATTTCTGTACATCTAACTGTGGACAACTAGTTGTAGGTTACTAACGAGGACAGCTGACTTAATAAACTTAAAACATCAAAATATATTAAAAGTGTTGTAAATATATTTTGAACATACTTTGATATATATGTATATATTGTTATAGGTTCGTGAATCAACCAGTGGCCAAGTCTTACTTCCCGACGAAGTAAAAATCTGTGAAAGTGAGTTATAGTCCCACTTTTAAAATCTAATATTTTTGGGATGAGAATACATGCAGGTTTTATAAATGATTTACAAAATAGACACAAGTACGTGAAACTACATTCTATGGTTGAATTATCGAAATCGAATATGCCCCTTTTATATCATATCCGAAGGGTGTCCCGGAATGATGGGGATATTCTTATATATGCATCTTGTTAATGTCGGTTACCAGGTGTTCACCATATGAATGATTTTTATCTCTATGTATGGGATGTGTATTGAAATATGAAATCTTGTGGTCTATTATTATGATTTGATATATATATGTTAAACCGATAACTCACCAACATTTTTATTGACGTTTTAAGCATGTTTATTCTCAGGTGATTATTAAGAGCTTCCGCTGTCGCATACTTAAATAAGGACGAGATTTGGAGTCCATGCTTGTATGATATTGTGTAAAAACTGCATTCAAGAAACTTATTTTGTTGTAACATATTTGTATTGTAAACCATTATGTAATGGTCGTGTGTAAACAGGATATTTTAGATTATCATTATTTGATAATCTACGTAAAGCTTTTTAAAACCTTTATCTATGAAATAAAGGTTATGGTTTGTTTTAAAAATGAATGCAGTCTTTGAAAAACGTCTCATATAGAGGTCAAAACCTCGCAACGAAATCAATTAATATGGAACGTTTTTAATCAATAAGAACGGGACATTTCAGTTGGTATCCGAGCGTTGGTCTTAGAGAACCAGAATTTTGCATTAGTGTGTCTTATCGAGTTTGTTAGGATGCATTAGTGAGTCTGGACTTCGACCGTGTTTACTTGAAAAATGATTGCTTAACAAATTTTGTTGGAAACTATATATTTTTAACATGTGAATATTATGTGATATATTAAACTCTTAACGCGTTTGATATTATGTGATAGATGTCTACCTCTAGAACAAGTTCCATTGACTCACCTAATAATAATGAAGAGTCAAATGTAAATTGAAATGATTCGTGGACTGATTCACAAGTTCCCGAAGAGGAACCGGAAGAAGAGTCGGAACCGGAAGAAGAATCGGAACCGGAAGAAGAATCAGAACCGGATGAAGAAATAGAACCGGTGGGGGAAATAATAAAACGGTTAAGTAAAAGAAAATCCTCAACCAACCGACCAAGGTTAATTATGGTCAATGGTGTTTTCGCCAAGGAAGCAAAATATTGGGAGGATTACCAATTCTCCGATGAATCGGATTCTGACGAGAATTCCGATGATGTTATAGAAATTACCCCAACTGAATTTAAAAAGGCAAAAGAAAATAATAAGGGAAAGGGCATAAAAATAGAGAAATCTAATTCCAACCCCGATGAACTTTATATGTATCGTCAACCCCCGAAGTCCTTAAGTTGTAACAATGACCCGGGAACCTCTAAACCACCAGGTTTTTCTAAACCAATGTGGAAAACGACGGCTCGTATTAGGGGAACATCATATATCCCTAGAAACTTGGCAAAACGAACCAAAACCGAAGAAGAAGAAACAAGCGAGTCGGAATAAGATAGTTGTATTCGTGTGGTGTAATATATGTAATATAGTGTGCTTATGCTTTATGATATATGTAAAAATTGCTTGTATTAATAAGTATTTTTTTTTATGAATCTAACTCTTGTCTATTTTGCAGTATAAAAACACAAAATGGATAGACAACCCAATATTTTAAGAGACCTAACCGGAGACATGATTGATGAAATCTTGTCTAGAGTCGGTCAGAATTCTTCGGCACAACTATTTAAGGCGAGATCAGTTTGTAAGACATTCGAAGAACGTTCCAAGAATGCCTTGGTTTATAAAAGGCTTTTGTTCGAAAGATGGGGGATATCACATTGGGAAATCCATTAGTTACGATGTGTTTACTTTGACGCATATATTGCGGGGAACCCAAATGCTATTTTACGCAATGGGTTAAGAAATTATTTTGACTCAATATATCCGAATATTGGACTTCGTGATTTAGAAAAAGCGGCTAACATGAAACATAAAGAAGCATGTTATGCTTACGGATTAGTAATGTTTGCTTCTCACCAAAGTGAGAACAAGAACATCGGGCTACAACTATTAAACAAAACGTTTCCACAAGTGACGGAGTCGGTAATTGGGGTAAGAAATGAGGTTTTTAGATTGTTACGGGACTGTTGGACATTACGTAACCCTCGTCCCTTTGACGACGTTACAACACGCTGTCTTATCAACGGCCATAACGGTTATGTTCCACAAGACCAAGGATGGGAAGTAATCCTAGTAAAACCAGAATGCATGAATTGTTTCTGGACGTATGAATTACGTGTCTTTATTGCCTTTGCTGAACGACTTGTGTACTAGCTAGAATTATCTTCACAACCATCATGTATCAAATTTATTGTGTGCTATATTTCATGCTATATGTAAAATAAGCGGTATTGTAAGTTTGTAAAATATTGTGTAAAAGTTTGAACGCGAAATATTATTATAATCAGTTTTTCATATAGAATTGTAGTAGTTGAATTGTATATTAGCTACTAAGTATGAACTTAACGGGTAGGTACTACCCGAATTTAAACTTATAAAACGCTAATATGAAGAAAAAGCTTTTATAAATGAGTTCATATTATGCTACGAAATACTATTAACTACTCTTAATATTCTGTATGATTAACTTGTTCCATTTGACTATTTTGAAGAAAATGGCACCGACTACTCGACACACCGTGAATATGAATGAAGAGGAATTCCGTACTTTTCTAGCTTCAAACATAGCCGCAGTACAGGCTACGCTACATACCAACAATAACCTTGGATCTAGCAGTACAGGAAATCGTGTAGGATGCACCTACAAAGAATTCACTGCCTGCAAACCTTTGGAATTTGATGGAACCGAAGGACCGATCGGATTGAAACGGTGGACCGAGAAGGTCGAATCGGTGTTTGCCATAAGTAAGTGTACTGAAGAGGACAAAGTGAAGTACGCTACGCATACCTTCACAGGTTCTGCGTTAACATGGTGGAATACCTATCTAGAGCAAGTGGGACAAGACGATGCGTACGCACTACCGTGGTCAGCATTCAAGCACTTGATGAACGAGAAGTACCGTCCCAGAACCGAGGTCAATAAGCTCAAGACAGAACTTAGAGGGTTACGAACCCAAGGATTTGATATTACCACGTACGAAAGACGATTCACATAATTGTGCCTATTGTGTTCGGGAGCATTCGAAGATGAGGAAGAGAAGATCGACGCTTTTGTGAAAGGATTACCGGAAAGAATCCAAGAAGATATAAGTTCACACGAGCCCGCCTCCATACAACAGGCATGTAGAATGGCTCACAAACTAGTGAACCAGATTGAAGAAAGAATTAAAGAACAGACCGCTGAAGAGGACAATGTGAAGCAAGTCAAAAGAAAGTGGGAGGAAAACGGTGATAAGAATCACCAATACAACAACAACAGCAATTACAACAATAATCGCAACAATTATCCCAACAATCGCAACATCAATCGCAACTACAACAAACGGCCCAACAACAACAACAACAACAGTAACTACAACAATCATCCTAACAACAATAATAACCGCAACAACAACAACAATCAGAAGCAGCTATGCCAAAGGTGTGAAAAGTATCACTCGGGGTTCTGCACCAAATTTTGCAACAAGTGTAAAAGAAATGGTCATAGCGCGGCGAAGTGTGAGGTCTACGGACCAGGGGTTAATAGAACGAAAGGAACAAATGGTGTCGGAACGAGTAATGGCGGAGCAAGTAGTGTCGGAGCAAGTTATGCCAATGTAGTTTGTTATAAATGTGGAAAACCGGGCCACATTATTAGAAATTGCCCGAACCAGGAGAACACGAATGGACAAGGCCGCGGAAGAGTTTTCAATATTAATGCGGCAGAGGCACAGGAAGACCCAGAGCTTGTTACGGGTACGTTTCTTATTGACAATAAATCTGCTTACGTTTTATTTGATTCGGGTGCGGATAGAAGCTATATGAGTAGAGATTTTTGTGCTAAATTAAGTTGTCCATTGACGCCTTTGGATAGTAAATTTTTACTCGAATTAGCAAATGGTAAATTAATTTCAGCAGATAATATATGTCGGAATCGAGAAATTAAACTGGTTAGCGAAACATTTAAGATTGATTTGATACCAGTAGAGTTAGGGAGTTTTGATGTGATAATCGTTATGGACTGGTTGAAAGAAGTGAAAGCAGAGATCGTTTGTTACAAAAATGCAATTCGCATTATACGAGAAAAAGGAAAACCCTTAATGGTGTACGGAGAAAAGGTCAACACGAAGCTACATCTTATTAGTAATTTGAAGGCACAAAACCTAATAAGAAAAGGTTGCTATGCTATTCTAGCACACGTCGAGAAAGTACAAACTGAAGAAAAGAGCATCAATGATGTTCCCATTGCAAAAGAATTTCCTGATGTATTTCTGAAAGAATTACCGGGATTACCCCCACATCGATCCGTTGAATTTCAAATAGATCTTGTACCAGGAGCTGCACCAATAGCTCGTGCTCCTTACAGACTCGCACCCAGCGAGATGAAAGAACTGCAAAGCCAATTACAAGAACTTTTAGAGCGTGGTTTCATTCGACCAAGCACATCACCGTGGGGAGCTCCTGTTTTGTTTGTCAAGAAGAAAGATGGTACATTCAGGTTGTGTATCGACTACCGAGAGTTGAACAAACTTACCATCAAGAACCGCTACCCACTACCGAGAATCGACGGCTTATTTGATCAACTACAAGGCTCATCTGTTTATTCAAAGATTGACTTATGTTCCGGGTATCATCAAATGCGGGTGAAAGAAGATGATATTCCAAAGACTGCTTTCAGAACACGTTACGGTCATTACGAGTTTATGGTCATGCCGTTTGGTTTAACTAATGCACCAGCTGTGTTCATGGACCTTATGAACCGAGTGTGTGGACCATACCTTGACAAGTTTGTCATTATTTTCATTGATGACATACTTATTTACTCAAAGAATGACCAAGAACACGGTGAACATTTGAGAAAGGTGTTAGAAGTATTGAGGAAGGAAGAATTGTACGCTAAGTTTTCAAAGTGTGCATTTTGGTTGGAAGAAGTTCAATTCCTCGGTCACATAGTGAACAAAGAAGGTATTAAGGTGGATCCGGCAAAGATAGAAACTGTTGAAAAGTGGGAAACCCCGAAAACTCCGAAACACATACGCAAGTTTTTAGGACTAGCTGGTTACTACAGAAGATTCATCCAAGACTTTCCCAGAATAGCAAAACCCTTGACTGCATTAACGCATAAAGGGAAGAAATTTGAATGGAATGATGAACAAGAGAAAGCGTTTCAGTTATTGAAGAAAAAGCTAACTACGACACCTATATTGTCATTGCCTGAAGGGAATGATGATTTTGTGATTTATTGTGACGCATCAAAGCAAGGTCTCGGTTGTGTATTAATGCAACGAACGAAGGTGATTGCTTATGCGTCTAGACAATTGAAGATTCAAGAACAAAATTATACGACGCATGATTTGGAATTAGGCGCGGTTGTTTTTGCATTAAAGACTTGGAGGCACTACTTATATGGGGTCAAAAGTATTATATATACCGACCACAAAAGTCTTCAACACATATTTAATCAGAAACAACTGAATATGAGGCAGCGTAGGTGGATTGAATTATTGAATGATTACGACTTTGAGATTCGTTACCACCCGGGGAAGGCAAATGTGGTAGCCGATGCCTTGAGCAGGAAGGACAGAGAACCCATTCGAGTAAAATCTATGAATATAATGATTCATAATAACCTTACTACTCAAATAAAGTAGGCGCAATAAGGAGTTTTAAAAAAGGGAAATTTAAAGGATGAAATACCCAAAGGATCAGAGAAACATCTTAATATTCGGGAAGACGGAACCCGGTATAGGGCTGAAAGGATGTGGGTACCAAAATTTGGAGATATGAGAGAAATGGTACTTAGAGAAGCTCATAAAACCAGATACTCAATACATCCTGGAACGGGGAAGATGTACAAGGATCTCAAGAAACATTTTTGGTGGCCGGGTATGAAAGCCGATGTTGCTAAATAGGTAGGAGAATGTTTGACGTGTTCTAAGGTCAAAGCTGAGCATCAGAAACCATCAGGTCTACTTCAACAACCCGAAATCCCGGAATGGAAATGGGAAAACATTACCATGGATTTCATCACTAAATTGCCAAGGACTGCAAGTGGTTTTGATACTATTTGGGTAATAGTTGATCGTCTCACCAAATCAGCACACTTCCTGCCAATAAGAGAAGATGACAAGATGGAGAAGTTAGCACGACTGTATTTGAAGGAAGTCGTGTCCAGACATGGAATACCAATCTCTATTATCTCTGATAGGGATGGCAGATTTATTTCAAGATTCTGGCAGACATTACAGCAAGCATTAGGAACTCGTCTAGACATGAGTACTGCCTATCATCCACAAACTGATGGGTAGAGCAAAAGGACGATACAAACGCTTGAAGACATGCTACGAGCATGTGTTATTGATTTCAAAAACAGTTGGGATCGACATCTACCGTTAGCAGAATTTTCCTACAACAACAGCTACCATTCAAGCATTGAGATGGCGACGTTTGAAGCACTTTATGGTAGAAAGTGCAGGTCTCCGATTTGTTGGAGTGAAGTGGGGGATAGACAGATTACGGGTCCAGAGATTATACAAGAAACTACCGAGAAGATCATCCAAATTCAACAACGGTTGAAAACCGCCCAAAGTCGACAAAAGAGCTACGCTGACATTAAAAGAAAAGATATAGAATTTGAAATTGGAGAGATGGTCATGCTTAAAGTTGCACCTTGGAAAGGTGTTGTTCGATTTGGTAAACGAGGGAAATTAAATCCAAGGTATATTGGACCATTCAAGATTATTGATCGTGTCGGACCAGTAGTTTACCGACTTGAGTTACCTCAACAACTCACGGCTGTACATAACACTTTCCACGTCTCGAATTTGAAGAAATGTTTTGCTAAAGAATATCTCACTATTCCGTTAGATGAAATCCAAATCAACGAAAAACTTCAATTCATCGAAGAACCCGTCGAAATAATGGATCGTGAGGTTAAAAGACTTAAGCAAAACAAGATACCAATTGTTAATGTTTGATGGAATGCTCGTAGAGGACCCGAGTTCACCTGGGAGTGTGAAGATTAGATGAAGAAGAAATACCCGCATCTATTTCCAGAAGATTCGTCAACACCTTCAACAGCTTAAAATTTCGGGACGAAATTTATTTAACGGGTAGGTACTGTAGTGACCCGAACTTTTCCATGTTTATATATATTAATTGAGATTGATATTTACATGATTAAATGTTTCCAACATGTTAAGCAATCAAACTTGTTAAGACTTGATTAATTGAAATATGTTTCATATAGACAATTGACCACCCAAGTTGACCGGTGATTCACGAACGTTAAAACTTGTAAAAACTATATGATGACATATATATGGATATATATATAGTTAACATGATACTATGATAAGTAAACATATCATTAAGTATATTAACAATGAACTACATATGTAAAAACAAGACTACTAACTTAATGATTTTTAAACGAGACATATATGTAACGATTATCGTTGTAAAGACATTTAATGTATATATATCATATTAAGAGATATTCATACATGATAATATCATGATAATATAATAATTTAAAATCTCATTTGATATTATAAACATTGGGTTAACAACATTTAACAAGATCGTTAACCTAAAGGTTTCAAAACAACACTTACATGTAACGACTAACGATGACTTAACGACTCAGTTAAAATGTATATACATGTAGTGTTTTAATATGTATTTATACACTTTTGAAAGACTTCAATACACTTATCAAAATACTTCTACTTAACAAAAATGCTTACAATTACATCCTCGTTCAGTTTCATCAACAATTCTACTCGTATGCACCCGTATTCGTACTCGTACAATACACAGCTTTTAGATGTATGTACTATTGGTATATACACTCGAATGATCAGCTCTTAGCAGCCCATGTGAGTCACCTAACACATGTGGGAACCATCATTTGGCAACTAGCATGAAATATCTCATAAAATTACAAAAATATGAGTAATCATTCATGACTTATTTACATGAAAACAAAATTACATATCCTTTATATCTAATCCATACACCAACGACCAAAAACACCTACAAACACTTTAATTCTTCAATTTTCTTAATATAATTGATCTCTCTCAAGTTCTATCTTTAAGTTCTAAGTGTTCTTCATATATTCTACAAGTTCTAGTTACATAAAATCAAGAATACTTTCAAGTTTGCTAGCTCACTTCCAATCTTGTAAGGTGATCATCCAACCTCAAGAAATCTTTGTTTCTTACAGTAGGTTATCATTCTAATACAAGGTAATAATCATATTCAAACTTTGGTTCAATTTCTATAACTATAACAATCTTATTTCAAGTGATGATCTTACTTGAACTTGTTTTCGTGTCATGATTCTGCTTCAAGAACTTCGAGCCATCCAAGGATCCGTTGAAGCTAGATCCATTTTTATCTTTTCCAGTAGGTTTATCCAAGGAACTTAAGGTAGTAATGATGTTCATAACATCATTCGATTCATACATATAAAGCTATCTTATTCGAAGGTTTAAACTTGTAATCACTAGAACATAGTTTAGTTAATTCTAAATTTGTTAACAAAAGTTAATCCTTCTAACTTGACTTTTAAAATCAACTAAACACATGTTCTATATCTATATGATATTCTAACTTAATGATTTAAAACCTGGAAACACGAAAAACACCGTAAAACCGGATTTACGCCGTCGTAGTAACACCGCGGGCTGTTTTGGGTTAGTTAATTAAAAACTATGATAAACTTTGATTTAAAAGTTGTTATTCTGAGAAAATGATTTTTATTATGAACATAAAACTATATCCAAAAATTATGGTTAAACTCAAAGTGGAAGTATGTTTTCTAAAATGGTCATCTAGACGTCGTTCTTTCGACTGAAATGACTACCTTTACAAAAACGACTTGTAACTTATTTTTCAGACTATAAACCTATACTTTTTCTGTTTAGATTCATAAAATAGAGTTCAATATGAAACCATATCAATTTGATTCACTCAAAACGGATTTAAAATGAAGAAGTTATGGGTAAAACAAGATTGGATAATTTTTCTCATTTTAGCTACGTGAAAATTGGTAACAAATCTATTCCAACCATAACTTAATCAACTTGTATTGTATATTATGTAATCTTGAGATACCATAGAGACGTATACAATGTTTCGACCTATCATGTCGACACATCTATATATATTTCGGAACAACCATAGACACTCTATATGTGAATGTTGGAGTTAGCTATACAGGGTTGAGGTTGATTCCAAAATATATATAGTTTGAGTTATGATCAATACTGAGATACGTATACACTGGGTCGTGGATTGATTCAAGATAATATTTATCGATTTATTTCTGTACATCTAACTGTGGACAACTAGTTGTAGGTTACTAACGAGGACAGCTGACTTAATAAACTTAAAACATCAAAATATATTAAAAGTGTTGTAAATATATTTTGAACATACTTTGATATATATGTATATATTGTTATAGGTTCGTGAATCAACCAGTGGCCAAGTCTTACTTCCCGATGAAGTAAAAATCTGTGAAAGTGAGTTATAGTCTCACTTTTAAAATCTAATATTTTTGGGATGAGAATACATGCAGGTTTTATAAATGATTTACAAAATAGACACAAGTACGTAAAACTACATTCTATGGTTGAATTATCGAAATCGAATATGCCCCTTTTATATCATATCTGAAGGGTGTCCAGGAATGATGAGGATATTCTTATATATGCATCTTGTTAATGTCGGTTACCAGGTGTTCACCATATGAATGATTTTTATCTCTATGTATGGGATGTGTATTGAAATATGAAATCTTGTGGTCTATTATTATGATTTGATATATATAGGTTAAACCTATAACTCACCAACATTTTTGTTGACGTTTTAAGCATGTTTATTCTCAGGTGATTATTAAGAGCTTCTGCTGTCGCATACTTAAATAAGGACGAGATTTGGAGTCCATGCTTGTATGATATTGTGTAAAAACTGCATTCAAGAAACTTATTTTGTTGTAACATATTTGTATTGTAAACCATTATGTAATGGTCGTGTGTAAACATGATATTTTAGATTATCATTATTTGATAATCTACGTAAAGCTTTTTAAAACCTTTATCAATGAAATAAAGGTTATGGTTTGTTTTAAAAATGAATGCGGTCTTTGAAAAACGTCTCATATAGAGGTCAAAACCTCGCAACGAAATCAATTAATATGGAACGTTTTTAATCAATAAGAACGGGACATTTCAGTTGGTATCCGAGCGTTGGTCTTAGAGAACCAGAATTTTGCATTAGTGTGTCTTATCGAGTTTGTTAGGATGCATTAGTGAGTCTGGACTTCGACCGTGTTTACTTGAAAAATGATTGCTTAACAAATTTTGTTGGAAACTATATATTTTTAACATGTGAATATTATGTGATATATTAATCTCTTAACGCGTTTGATATTATGTGATAGATGTCTACCTCTAGAACAAGTTCCATTGACTCACCTAATAATAATGAAGAGTCAAATGTAAATTGAAATGATTCGTGGACTGATTCACAAGTTCCCGAAGAGGAACCGGAAGAAGAGTCGGAACCGGAAGAAGAATCGGAACCGGAAGAAGAATCGGAACCGGATGAAGAAATAGAACCGGTGGGGGAAATAATAAAACGGTTAAGTAAAAGAAAATCTTCAACCAACCGACCAAGGTTAATTATGGTCAATGGTGTTTCCGCCAAGGAAGCAAAATATTGGGAGGATTACCAATTCTCCGATGAATCGGATTCCGACGAGAATTCCGATGATGTTATAGAAATTACCCCAACTGAATTTAAAAAGGCAAAAGAAAATAATAAGGGAAAGGGCATAAAAATAGAGAAATCTAATTCCAACCCCGATGAACTTTATATGTATCGTCAACCCCCGAAGTCCTTAAGTTGTAACAATGACCCGGGAACCTCTAAACCACCAGGTTTTTCTAAACCAATGTGGAAAACGACAGCTCATATTAGGGGAACATCATATATCCCTCGAAACTTGGCAAAATGAACCAAAAACGAAGAAGAAGAAACAAGCGAGTCGGAATAAGATAGTTGTATCCGTGTGGTGTAATATATGTAATATAGTGTGCTTATGCTTTATGATATATGTAAAAATTGCTTGTATTAATAAGTAGTTTTTTTATGAATCTAACTCTTGTCTATTTTACAGTATAAAAACACAAAATGGATAGACAACCCAATATTTTAAGAGACCTACCCGGAGACATGATTGATGAAATCTTGTCTAGAGTCGGTCAGAATTCTTCGGCACATATATTCTCAGTCCCAAAAATGTAAAGAGTAAAAGAGAGCAAATGAACTCACGCATATAAATATTGTAAAACAGTTAATAAAGCATTTGCATGTATTCTCAGCCAAAAAATGTAATGAGTAAAAAGGGAGCAAATGAACTCACCATACTGTACTTTGTAGTAAAAATACATATAATGACATTGAACAACTGAACAATGCAGGGTTGGCTTCGGATTCACGAACCTATATCAATTATTTATCAAGTAATATTAACACATATAATAATAGTAAACAATTATTATGATCATATTTAGTATCTATATATCCAATTCTTATTAAAGTATTTTAATTAGAATATATATATATATATATATATATATATATATATATATATATATATATATATATATATATATATATATATATATATATATATCATTTATTATAATTTTTATATATACTTAAAATATTATATAGTGTATCAAAATTAATATTTATATATATATGATTATGTTAAAATATATATTTATACCATATGTAAATTAATCATATATAAAATTATAGATAGTAATATTTTATAAAAAAAATTATGTAGTATTAATTTAGTATATGTAATAAGTATACCTTTATATACAAATATTTATTTGTTATAATAATAATGATAATAAAAATGATAATACTTATAATGATATAAATGATAATACTAATGATAGTTTTAATAATAAAGACAATCTTATTAAAAATGATATTTTTAATACTTTTTAATAATATGAATGATAATAATAATAATAATAATAATAATAATAATAATAATAATAATAATAATAATAATAATAGTAATAATGATAATAACTACCTCAAAATAGGTTGAAAAATAAACTTCCCATGACGGGACTCGAACCCGCAACTTCTCGTCTCACAAACATGCTTATAAACCATTGAAGCACTCATGAATTCGTGTTATTATTCGCGTTTTTATTTATTTAACATATATAAAATTGTTATCATTTTCCTTATAAATTCATCACCTCTTCTCTCATCTTCATCAACGTATTCATATTTCTGTTTCAACATCAAACTATCGTCATTCACTGTATCAACATGATTATCACATTCGTATCATCACGTTAACATCCTAACTTAAACCATCGTCACTTTATTAACCTTGTACCCAATCATTTTCAACATCGATTACCATAATCATCTTCACTTTCCTTAATCATCATGTCGGATCATTATCCTCTTCCCTTCATGATCATTAACATAATCATCATTATACACGATCATCACATAATATCAACCCTCACTATTGTCCATCGAATGCCATAGTAGCAATAATCCATTTACGATTGGGTTAGAGTCCCAATATCTAAAGGATTAGTCCACATACCGGCCCATCACAATTTTTTTAAAGCCTGCGGCCCGTAAAGAATTTTTCTACTAATTGATTTGGTACATGAATTTAAAAGGGACAACCCTTGGTTCACAAAATTCCTTAATCAGCAAGTGGGAAATTAGTATGGTAACTTTCGGCTCAAAAAGAAAATAAATAATAGGTAGCAGCACTTAATAAACAGCAACGTCCCTTTCAAGTTGTAACATCCAACAATCGATCAAGTTGCAGTCTAAATAAATCGAAAGGCAGCAGTTTGATCACTTATTTTAGTAGCCATGATCGAAAAGCTGAAGGTTGGTGTTTGTTCAAATAAAACCTTAGTAAGTAAGTAATTAGCAGTAGTAATCTGTGAATGATGGTGGCGGTTACAATAACAAAACACTTGCGGTGGTGGTTTATATGATTAATTTCATAACCCGTCCTAATCCATTTGGACGAAGTCTATATCGATTATCAACGATTCACAATAGTTGATTACATCGCGAGGTTCATGACCTCTATATGATACATTTTACAAACATTGCATTCATTTTTCGAAAGACAAACTTTCGTTACATCGAAAGTTGACGACAAGCATGCCATTTCATAATACATCCAACTATAATTGACTTAATAATAATCTTGATGAACTCGACGACTCGAATACAATGTCTTTTGAAATATGTCATGAATAACTCCAAGTAATATCTCTAATATGAGCAAATGCACAGCGAAAGATATCTTTCAAACCTGAGAATAAACATGCTTTAAAGTGTCAACCAAAAGGTTGGTGAGTTCATTAGTTTATCATAATCATTCATTTTTCAATAGTATAATAGACCACAAGATTTTCATTTCCATTTCTCATAAACATAATATCATATCAGGCATTTCGCACGGCATAGAGATAAAAATCAGGCATATGGTGAACGCTTGATAAACGAACTAACAGGATGCATATAGAATATCCCCATCATTCCGGGACTCTCATCGGACATGATAATCGAAGTACTAAAGCATTCGTAACCCGAATGGGACGTGTCAAGGTCCATAGATCTATCTTTAGGATTCACGTCAATTAGGGGCCATTTCCCTAATTCTTAGGCTACCAAGCTAAAAAGGGGCATATTCGATTCGATAATCCAACCATAGAATGTAATTTCGATTACTTGTGTCTATTTCGTAAAACATTTATAAAAGCAGCGCATGTATTCTCAGTCTCAAAAATATATATTGCAAAAGCATTTAAAAAAGGGAGCAAATGAAACTCACTATACTGTATTTTGTAGTAAAAATACATATGACGTCATTGAACAAGTATAGGATTGACCTCGAAATCACGAACCTATATTATTCATATATGTATTAAAACATATTCTTGTAATCGAATGAATCTATATATTTTTATTAGTGATGTAATTGTTATATTTTATAAGTTTTATTAGTTATTTATATATTTTTATTTTGTACATAATAATATTAATATAATTAAGTTAAGTATATTAAATATATCTTTATATATAATCTGTAATTTTTATAACTATTATCTTAACCAAATCTTTTAAACTTCTATTTTTATAATTATTATTATTTTAATAATAATATAGATATTACAGATAATAATAATGATTGTTTGTAAGGATTACAAAAAGATAATTTTTGTAAAAATGACATTAATGATAATAACTTTTAATAATAGTAATACTAATAATTGAAAATTCATATTAATGATAATATTTATAATAATAATGTTAATACCTATTTTAGTAATAAAACGATAAAGATCATAATCTAAATGATGATAATATTAATTATAAGTAAGTTTATAATACTAAAGTTTATGAATGTTACTAATACTAATATTTATGATAATAATAATAAATTGTATTGTTTTGAGAATAACTATAATAATAATAATCATAATCATAAAAATGATAATAATACTTAAAATGATAAAACTAATAATAATAAGAATAGTTATATAAATAATATTTATAGTAATACTAATGATAATATTTCCTATAATACTTATAGGTATAATAATAATAATAATAATAATAATAATAATAATAATAATAATAATAATAATAATAATAATAATAATAATAATAATAATAATAATAATAATAATAATAATAATAATAATAATAATAATAATTATAATACAAATAATATCAATAATATTCATAATGCTAACAATAATAATTTTCATCATGATAATTAGTAGTAATAAATGGAAATAAATTTAAAAGCGTATACCCTTAAAAGCTTTGTCTAAAAAGAAATGCTCCAGACGGGACTCAAACCCGCGAACTCTCGCTCGCCCCTAACACCACCCAGCCACTCCTCTGGTTCGTTATTTTTGTTATAATTTAACACCTTAAATTATATAAGCCGTATTTTCGGTTTCTTATTTCATAAACTAACAGCCCATCATTTCTCCTCATTTGGCCCAACAGAAAACTTAACTGGATCTCTGACCCAACTGCATTATTCGGCCCATGTTTACATAAACAAAACAAAAGCTACAGTAGTAGCTGTAATTCGATAAAAGGAAAGAAAAAAAAATTTCAAACTTCATCAACACAGCATCATCATTCGTTCTTGAACATGATCATTATCATCATCATCTTATCACTTCGTCCTCATCATTATTAACATCATAATCATCTTCATTATAATCCATTGTCATCGTCTTCCTTCAACATCATCACTATCGTGTATCATATTCTCAGCTTAATCGTCTTTATCATGACTTCAACATTATTCTCACTATAACAAGTGACAAAAGCAGGCTTGGAAAGTGAAACGTGCTCATAGCAGCGAGCAAGTAGTAAATGGGTTTGCTCATTTCAATCTAAAACAGAAACGGGAAAATATAAGGGATGATGTTTTGTTATGTTTAAAACTGAAACAAAAATACCATTGTAGCTGCTGCAGTAATAATGGTGGTAGTGGTTGTACACGATACAGAAAGAACGCAGGTGGTGGTATGATGATTTAAATTGACGATTTAAAACATAAAATAGAAGTCCTCATCATACCCGTTACTATTCATGTTCTTCAAGTTTTCGTTTGAGCATTGAACAAAAACAAAAAAAAAAAAATTATATGGTAAAAGATATAGTGATGGTTAAACGGCGGTGGGGTGGTTCTTGGGAAGGTGGTCGATGGTGATGGCTATCATGGCGGTTTCAATGGTGATAGAAAACAGAAATGTTAGTGATGGTTTTGGTGATTCGCGAGAGTAGTTTACAAGGAAGAGAGGGAGAATGAGTTGATGGCGGTTTGATGATTATGATGGTGGTGTCGTATGGTTGTGACCGACGGTGTTTGGTGTCGGGTGTCGGTTGAAGGAGTGAGGAGAGTGATGAGTGTTTGTTTGATATATATATGGCATAAATATGTACATATATCTGTATATATATATATATATATATATATATATATATATAGACTTAGTTAGATAGGAAAACAAACAACAATAGTAATAATTGAAAGGACCCGTTCATATACATTATAAACGATTCACAATAGTTGATTACATCGCGAGGTATTTGACCTCTATATGATACATTTTACAAACATTGCATTCGTTTTTAAAAGACAAACTTTCTTTACAACGAAAGTTGACAGCATGCACACCATTTCATAATACATCTAACTATAATTGGCTTAATAATAATCTTGATGAACTCAATGACTCGAATGCAACATCTTTCAAAATATGCCATGAATGACTCCAAGTAATATCCTTAAAATGAGCTAATGCACAGCGGAAGATTTCTTTAATAACTGAGAATAAACATGCTTTAAAGTGTCAACCAAAAGGTTGGTCAGTTCATAGGTTTATCATAACAATCATTTCAATATATTAATAGACCACAAGATTTCCGTTTATAAATATATGTACACTCGCAAGTGTATAAAAGTATTCTATAAGTTGTAGGCACCCGGTAACAAGCCTTAACGTTCATGTTTTACCCTCTGAAGTACACCAGATCAGGTGTGTTTAAAATAACCTCGAAGTACTAAAGCATCCCATAGTCAGGATGGGGTTTGTCAGGCCCAATAGATCTATCTTTAGGATTCGCTCCTACCGTATATAGACAAGTAGTTTAATGTTACCAAGCTAAGGGTATATTTCTGGTTTAAACCCACGTAGAATTAGTTTTAGTACTTGTGCCTATTTCGTAAAACATTTATAAAAACAGCGCATGTATTCTCAGTCCCAAAAATATATATAAAAGGGAGCAAATGAAAATCACAATACTGTATTTCGTAGTAAAAATACATATAACGTCATTTAATAAGTGCAAGGTTGGACTCGGATTCACGAACGTATTAATATTGAGATTCAATATTGCAGGAAAGTACGTAGACGCAACGGAGATGATAAACACTAGATTGACCTCACGAGCATACCCATGAACCATACCCATCACCTCCATAGCTATAACCCATAATTTCCTTAGCTTCGACTCATTCAAAAAAAAACTATTTTGAAATCACTCGGACAGCACTCCGTCGTAATATTTTATGTATACTAATAATATCTTGAAATAATACAGAGAATATATATATATATATATATATATATATATATATATATATATATATATATATATATATATATATATATATCGATTGAGAGAGTTTAGAGAAATATATTTTCAAGTTTCTATGAAATAATGAAACCTATTGAATTCTATTTATAATAGATTTTTGAATTATAAAAGTGAATTATTAAAGTATAAATTATTAAAGTGAATTATTAAAGTATGAATTATTACAGTGAATTATTAAAGTATGAATTATTAAAGTGAATTATTAAAGTATGAATTATTAAAGTAAATTATTAAAGTATGAATTATTAAAGTGAATTATTAAAGTTAAAGTAAAGTAAAATTAAAGTAAAGGTAAAGTTAAAGTATAGTAAAAGTAAAAAAAACTATGTATGTATAATACGCGTATAAATATGTATAATATTAATTTAAATCGTTATATATATTTAATGAAATAAAATATAAATATCGTTATATTTATTATACTGGTTAAGTAATGAGTTGTCAAAAGTGATTCTAGATATTTTTGTAAAAGTTATATACGTTTTAATAATAAAGTTCTTTTTAAACTGAAAACGTCTTTGTACGTTTGAAAATAGATTACTAGAATAATATGGAAACCAATTCTCCACTAACTTTTGTCTAACTTTCGTAAATGACACTTTTTGTTTTTATTTATAAATAGCTTTACAAATTATTCTGAATATCGTTAAGAGGAATAGATTTTCTCAAATCATAGTGGACCTCTCAACAGAGACTTGTAATCATAATTCAATGTTTCTGATAATTCAATCATTTAATATATTTTTTTTAATTTCGTTGAAAATCATATTGAAACAAATACGTTCGTGTAAATTATTATACGTTTAATACTTTATTAATATTCTCAAGTTATAATATATATATACATATACATATCTATTTATATATAACGGTTCGTGAATTGTCGGAATTTGGTCGAGGTTATAATGAATGTATGAACATAGTTTAAAATTCTTGAGATTTAACTTAACAAACTTTGCTTATCGTGTTGGAATAATATAAAGATTAAAGTTTAAATTTGGTCAGAAATTTTCGGGTCGTCACAGTGCCTGCCCGTTAAAGAAATTTCGTCCCCGAAATTTGATAGAGGTCGTCATGACTAACAATGAGAATGTTATTATAACGATTATAGAGTTTTATCATGTTCAAGAAGAATGGATAAAATAATTCGATTACTCAAAGCGTGTGAGTGAAGTTATCGTAAATGAATGAAATACGATAATAGTGATTCGTCGTATCTTTTGACATCATCACGATTGATCTCCGAAAAGAAAATCTTTGTAATCTGTATTGGATTTGATTATTCGGCGATTAAGGAAATTATGATCCTCTTCGAATTAATGCGATAATCCATTTTGATTTCTCTGTCGAATATTTCACTATAAATCCACCTCATTTGTTTTCTTACAACTCACACCTTCTCAACTCATATTTTAAAGTATTTGTCAATATGCTTCATCCAGTGCTGATTCTTGATATACTCCTCACTTTCATATCTGTCGCTCTTCTTTTTCATCTGCCTCCGGAAGAATCTATTTACTTCTACTATACTCTTGGTTTTATAGTGTTTTTAGTTCTCCCGTGTCTTTATATTGCTATATGCATTGATATATACAGTTTGTGATTTCTGGGTTGTTGTTGGGTTTTATATCTCCCCTTATATTTCAAAGTCCTTGCTTCTTCTATAATCATTATCATCCATAGTTAATGCTCTCTTCTATTTGCTATGATTTATACTCCCATTTCTAGTTCGGAGCTTTGTCCTTTCGTTTCTTCTTCTTGCAATTAAGCACCGCTTGTAATGGTCCAGAATTCGCAGATATAAATTTCGGAATGAACATTGTTAATGTTCTAGGAAGGAAATTGTAATGATACGATCTTGACTTGTCAAATTACCAGAATACCTCGGAAAAGGCCGAATCATCAAGAAATATTTTCTTGATATTTAGAGATCAAAGAGAATACAAGAGTCGTGTAACATAGCACATGATGACGTTATGATCTGTGAATCATCATGTTCCATTTAGAAACTCAGCATGAATTACTGTAATATAATCACGTTGATCAAGTGTCATTATATTATACTAACTCATGCTTCAGCTCCCAACACTTCTTTAAGAATATTCCTATTTAAACTCGAATGTTTCAGAATTTAGAAACTAAAATAGTTTCTTTTATGATATAATACAGATAGCGCGAAGAGGCAAATGATTTCAGATAAGAATAATTATAAAAATATCTTCAGAAGTATGGATGATATTTATAATGAAAGATACGATGATATCTTAGAATGTCTAATATAAGAGGATGATGAAGGATATTGTCCGCAGAGGTTTAGAGTCAGGAGCAAGGTATTCGTTAATGACTTCAGTAAGTACTGAATCATTTGGATTCTTTAAAGGCAGGTTCTGCCTTTGTGATTTGTCCACAGCCTCCTTCATACTTTGCTCAATCCATTTTTCAGTTCCAAAGCTTCTCTTTTTCTGAGCTTTGCCAATATACTATCCTTTATCATCCAACTTTTTACTGTTAAGGTCGTTTACAGTTTTTACTGCTTCATCAGCATTTTTTAAAATTTCGAGAACTGGTTCGCAGTTTAGGGTGTTTTTCAGAAATTTCTCATTCAAAGAATGTAAGTCTTGGAGGTAGACGTTGTGTGTATATGTAATTATTGATGTAGACATGCTGCAAGGTTTCAAAATACTGATTGCTGATTCTCAATAATTGGTATGACAATTCTTGTTATAAGGTGCGAATGAGTATATGATAGGGTTTCGATAATTATAATGATTTTTTTTTAGAAAGTCAAAGATCAGTGAAGTTGTTGGTAAGTTTATTGCTAATGTGGTGAATATAAACGATTCCCCGGTAACGTTGGCGAAAGAGCAACGTATCTATCGAGGTTATAATAAGACTGTTTTGATTGAGAAGTCGAAGTTGACTTGCTGGAGCTGTGACAAAACTGTCTATTTTGAAACGGAATTGAAAAGTTATTTTAGCTAGTAAATGCCAAAGGGTCTAACACGGATACGTGTCGAACTATGACTTGGGTTTTGAGAGTTTTTTAGGTGTATAATTGTGGGTAACATGTGGTTGGATCATCATCTCGATTGTTCCTTAGTTGAAGTGTCTTCAGGAATTTCGAAGGGTTTGAGCACATATTGTAATCGTTAATACATATGATGTTCTAATACAGTTTTGAAGTCAAAGTATAGCTTTGAAAGATATAGGAATCTAAGAGTGATGATACTGGTTATATTTCGAATTGAATTATGCGATTTCAAAATCAGAATATGTAATTGAATTTGAATGAGTATGATTGTTTTGATTTATATGAAAGAATGGATATTGTTGTGAAACTAGGGAGTATAGTTGAAGATTGCTGAATCAGTTTCGAAAAATATAATATATTAATTGTGAATTTATATATCTCTCGGGTATTACCTACCCGTTAAAAAAAATTTCACAATTAATATTTTGTACAAAAGAAGTTTATTACAGTCTTTATGAAAATATATGTGTATATTTTCTTTAGATGTAATATAGATTTAATGAGTTAATATTAAATTAAACTCATTTGTTTTATGGTTGGAACTAGAATTGAGTAATCCCTAAAACTTTATAAATTGCATAAGTATTTCTTCAATAATATTGAAATTATGAATCATTACTTTGTTATTTGTTGATTTTCGTGAAATTCTTGTGAACTTCGCAAGGTACGAATGATGTTATTTGAAAAGTTTCGAGTACATCGATGATGAAAGTGTAAAATCAAACATATATTCGAATAATACACTTGATTTATTATGAATTAGATTTTTATTGAATTGAGACAGAGATTGTAATTAACGATGGTTAAGTTGCGGACGAAGGACGTACATCATTGCATATTTGTAATATGAATTAACTGAGTAGTTAAGATTCACACATAATAGCTTAGTACGGGAAGATTTATTATGGTTTAACAATTTATACATATAAAATATACATATAAATCTTTCGATTGGAAATGAGTTAATACTTCATAACTCGTTGATACAATATATTTGTTGTTGATTCGTAATGATGTCCACAATGATTCTTGAACTGACAGAGTTTGTGATGTTACAGGTGCTGTTGATTCTGACGATACTGACGGCACTGACTGTGTTGATGATGTTACGGTCCTGTTGATGCTGTTGGTAAAACAATTCTAGCTTGTAAATCGTACACCATTTTCGATCAAAGTTTCTACTCTACCATCTCCGTTCACTCATCCGATTTACGGTCAGAATTAAATAATCTCTAAGATTTTGGAGATTACATAACTGCCGCAGAGATATCTCTTCAATGAAGTTTATGAAATAATACTTCATCATTTGTTGTTGTTGATATTCCTGGATATTTACAGGGCGTATGACGTTGATGTTTAAGATACAGATTGTGATGTTGCGGTGTGGTATGTGGATGTTGTTGTTGGTGGTGGTGATGGTACTGTTGGTGTTGCTGATGGTGGTACTGTTTATGCTGCTGGTGCTGCTGCTGGTGTTTGTAACCTTTTCACCATATTCTCCAAAGCCACTACCCGAGCGAGAAGCTCGTTGACTTCTTCTATTACACCGGGGTGATTGTCGGTTCGGACGAGCGGATAAATAAAATCTAGAATTTGGTATAGTATGTAATCGTGACGAGATACTCTAGAAATAAGAGAGAAAATGGTGTTTCAGATAGGTTCGCCGGTAAGTGCTTCAGGTTCTTCGCCAAGAGGGCAATGTGGTGGAT
This sequence comes from Rutidosis leptorrhynchoides, assembly GCF_046630445.1. Taxonomy (NCBI): domain Eukaryota; kingdom Viridiplantae; phylum Streptophyta; class Magnoliopsida; order Asterales; family Asteraceae; genus Rutidosis; species Rutidosis leptorrhynchoides. The sequence continues at coordinate 198,613,072 of NC_092337.1, forward strand.
GGAAGGGATCACCTTCTTCTTGTCTCCAATGATTAAGGAGGCTACGAACCTATCCCCATTTCATCCAGAATAGATGATGACTAATTGGTTGATCCATTCCGGTCACACTGCTTTCGGAACTTGAGTGGGATTCCATTTCGGAATCCGAGGGACTTGAACTAATGACGAATTCCATTTCGTACGATTGAATAAAGAATTTTTCGATATGAAATGATTTTCCGGCTATCGGGTGGTATTCTAATTATATAGAGCAAAAGGTTTCGTAGATTACGGAGGAATTTACGGAATATGTCAGGCAAAGTTTACAGTAACAGATACGCTAAGATATGAATTAGCAGATACGCTAAGATATGAATTTTGTCTATACACTATTCATGCAATCAATGCAATAAGATGTGTCTAGACTAAGAATGATAAGCAGGTAATTTCTGACAAAAATGATGAGCAAAACTTTTGACATACAGACACGGTCGAAGTCCAGACTCACTAATGCATCCTAACGACTATCAGTTAGACACACTAATGCAGACCTGGTTCGCTAAGACCACCGCTCTGATACCAACTGAAAGGACCAGTTCATATACATTATAAACGATTCACAATAGTTGATTACATCGCGAGGTATTTGACCTCTATATGATACATTTTACAAACATTGCATTCGTTTTTAAAAGACAAACTTTCTTTACAACAAAAGTTGACGGCATACACACCATTTCATAATACATCCAACTATAATTGGCTTAATAATAATCTTGATGAACTCAATGACTCGAATGCAACGTCTTTCAAAATATGCCATGAATGACTCCAAGTAATATCCTTAAAATGAGCTAATGCACAGCGAAAGATTTCTTTAATACCTGAGAATAAACATGCTTTAAAGTGTCAACCAAAAGGTTGGTCAGTTCATAGGTTTATCATAACAATCATTTCAATATATTAATAGACCACAAGATTTCCGTTTATAAATATATGTACACTCGCAAGTGTATAAAAGTATTCTATAAGTTGTAGGCACCCGGTAACAAGCCTTAACGTTCATGTTTTACCCTCTGAAGTACACCAGAGCAGGTGTGTTTAAAATAACCTCGAAGTACTAAAGCATCTCATAGTCAGGATGGGGTTTGTCAGGCCCAATAGATCTATCTTTAGGATTCGCGCCTACCGTATATAGACAAGTAGTTTAATGTTACCAAGCTAAGGGTATATTTCTGGTTTAAACCCACGTAGAATTAGTTTTAGTACTTGTGCCTATTTCGTAAAACATTTATAAAAACAACGCATGTATTCTCAGTCCCAAAAATATATATAAAAGGGAGCAAATGAAACTCACAATACTGTATTTCGTAGTAAAAATACATATAACGTCATTTAATAAGTGTAAGGTTGGCCTCGGATTCACGAACGTATTAATATTGAGATTCAATATTGCAGGAAAGTACGTAGACGCAACAGAGATGATAAACACTAGATTGACCTCACGAGCATACCCATGAACCATACCCATTACCTCCATAGCTATAACCCATAATTTCCTTAGCTTCGACTCATTCAAAAAAAAACTATTTTGAAATCACTCGGACAGCACTGCGTCGTAATATTTTATGTATACTAATAATATCTTGAAATAATACAGAGAATATATATATATATATATATATATATATATATATATATATATATATATATATATATATACACATATATATATAAATCGATTGAGAGAGTTTAGAGAAATATATTTTCAAGTTTCTATGAAATAATGAAACCTATTGAATTCTATTTATAATAGATTTTTAAATTATAAAAGTGAATTATTAAAGTATAAATTATTAAAGTGAATTATTAAAGTATGAATTATTACAGTGAATTATTAAAGTATGAATTATTAAAGTATGAATTATTAAAGTGAATTATTAAAGTATGAATTATTAAAGTGAATTATTAAAGTATGAATTATTAAAGTGAATTATTAAAGTTAAAGTAAAGTAAAAGTAAAGTAAAGGTAAAGTTAAAGTATAGTAAAAGTATAAAAAAACTATGTATGTATAATACGCGTATAAATATGTATAATATTAATTTAAATCGTTATATATATTTAATGAAATAAAATATAAATATCGTTATATTTATTATACTGGTTAAGTAATGAGTTGTCAAAAGTGATTCTAGATATTTATAAAAGTTATATACGTTTTAATAATAAAGTTCTTTTTAAACTGAAAACGTCTTTGTATGTTTGAAAATAGATTAATAGAATAATATGGAAACCAATTCTCCACTAACTTTTGTCTAACTTTCGTAAATGACACTTTTTGTTTTTATTTATAAATAGCTTTACAAATTATTCTGAATATCGTTAAGAGGAATAGATTTTCTCAAATCATAGTGGACCTCTCAACAGAGACTTGTAATCATAATTCAATGTTTCTGATAATTCAATCATTTAATATATTTTTTTTAATTTCGTTGAAAATCATATTGAAACAAATACGTTCGTGTAAAGTATTATACGTTTAATACTTTATTAATATTCTCAAGTTATAATATATATATACATATACATATCTATTTATATATAACGGTTCGTGAATTGTCGGAATTTGGTCGAGGTTATAATGAATGTATGAACATAGTTTAAAATTCTTGAGATTTAACTTAACAAACTTTGCTTATCGTGTCGGAATAATATAAAGATTAAAGTTTAAATTTGGTCAGAAATTTCCGGGTCGTCACAATAATGCACTTCACAATTACACAGTACTCAGCCTCAATTTTTGTACTCTTTCTACCGACAGTTTATCACGGATGGCCATATCGTGTCCATTGCTAAACAGTTAACGTATAAAAGTGTTCCTAAAAATCCCAAATTTTCAGATTAACTATATTTAATTATTTCAGTCATTTCCTGTTTAAAACCTGATCAAAAAGGCTCTATAATTATTTATTTTCTGTTCCAATTAATATGTACGGAGTACTAATATTTAAACTTACAAAGATAAAAATATATTTAACAAATCTAAAATCTTCATAATCAATTTACAGTTCAACTTTTATTTCAATCCCTCATGAACATGTACTATATCTATATTAAAACTAACAAAACGTCAACCGAGTATTACTGACGTTTACTCACTAAGCTCGAAATCATTTATTTTTAATATATTCTCTTTCTATAAACAAACAGTTTTAAAATAGCAAGTTTAATTACTAAAAGAAATATATTATATATTCTTAAACAAATTGATTTAATATAGCTTTATATATTTACAAGTAAAATATATATACATAACTACATATATCTATATATAATATTAGTTTTTATTACATCGCATATTATTTTACATATTTATTTCTAACAATTAAATCATATATTATTTCAAATAATATTTCAAATTATCATTTATCTATACTTACACACATATCTATTTACAATTAATTGTTCGTGAATCATCGAGAGCAGTCGAAGGTCAGTTGAATATATGGACATCGTTCCAAAATTTTTGAGACTCAACATTACAGACTTGGCTTATCGTGTCGAATTCATATAAAGTTTAAGTTTAAATTTGGTCGGAAATTCCCGGGTCGTCACAGTACCTACCCGTTAAAGAAATTTTGTCCCGAAATTTGAGTGAGGTAGTCATGGCTAACAATAAAAATGTTTTCATGAAGAATATGGGTTGATAAATAGAGTTTTATCATCATTGAGTAATAAGGATAAAATAATCCGATTATTCGAAAAGTATGAATGAGGCTATCACAAAAGAGTGAAGTAAATAAATGCAGGTTTGACTTAACCGGTGACGTAGTCACGGTTTATTTTCGGAATTCAACGGATTTAGAGAAAATCTTAGAAATCCGAATAAGATATGATTTCTTCGGGATAAAGGAAATTATGATCTCTCTAATTATATATACGAATCTGCCTTGATTGCTCTGTCGAATATTTCACTATATATCTACTCCTTTCGATTCCATTATATTTTGGAGTCTCATCCTTTTGTTTTTCCTCTTCCCGATTATAAGTCAAGTGAATAATGGTTCAGAATTTCGTAGATACGAAATTCGAAATGAACATAATTAAGGTTCTAAGAGAGAAGTTGTAATAGCACGATCTTGATTGGTTGGATTACCAGAATTCAAGAGAAAAGATAGAACTATCAAGAAAATATATTCTTGATATGTTTATAGATTAGATAGAATATAAGAGTTGTGTAACATGTCACATGATGACGTTATAGTCTGTGAATCATCATGTTTCATTAGAAACTTAGCTTGACTTACTGTAATATAATTACGTTGATCAAGTGTCATTATATTATAATAACTCATGCATCAGTTCCCATCATTGCTTCAATAACATTCATATTTTAGGCTCGAAAGTTTAAAGAATATAGAAACTAACAGTTTCTATATGATGTAACACTGATAGCACGAAGAGATTAATGATTTCAAATAAGAATATTTATGAAAATATCTTCAAAAATATGGAGGATATTTATAATGAAAGATACGATAATATCTTGGAATTTCTAATATCGAAGGATGGTGAAGAAAATTTGTCCGCAAGAGTTTGGAGTCAGAAGCAAGGTAATCGCTAAAGATTTCAACAGAAACAGAATCATCAGGATCTTAATGTACAAGTTTAGTCCTTGTGATTTGTTCAGAGACTCCTTCGTAGTTTGCTCAATTCGTTTTCCAGTTCCAACTTTTCTGAGTTTTTCCAACATATTATTCTTTATCATCAACTTTTGGCTGTTGAGGTCGTTTATAGTTTTTGTTGCTTCATTCAACTTTTCAAAATTCATAATATTAATTCGCAGAATGGGTGCTTTTCAGAATTTCATAATGGAAGATCATAGTTCTAAGAGATAAATGTTATATGGATACATATAACTGTTGATGTGGAAATGTTGCGAGACTCACAATACATATTTGCTGATTCCCAGTAATTGGTATGGCAGTTCTCGTTACAAGATGCAGATAAGTATATAATAGGGTTTCAATGAATAAATATAATGATTTATCGAAGAGATTTAAACCAAAAAGCAACGAGGTTGCTGGTACGTCTGCTGGTAATATGGTAGAATATGAAAGGTTCCCCGGTAACAATAAAAGAGCACGCATATATATCAAGATTATAATAAGGTTGTTTCGAATGAAAAGTCAAAGTTGTCTTGCTGGAGTTGTGACAAAATTCGCTACTTTGAAAAGGAATTATCAAGTTATTTTGGGTAATAATAACACTAAGGAATTAGCACAACTACGTGTTAAACGTTTATTCAGTTTTCGAGAGTTTTTAGGTGCATAATTATACGCATCAATTTTTCCTTCCGTAGCTGAAGTGCGGTTGGTTCATCCTCTCGATTGAGGTGTTTTCAAGAATCATGAAAGGTTTGAACGCAGATTGTAATAGTCAAGATACAAATGAGGTTTAAGATGAAATCAAGTGGCAAACTTGAAGAAATATTTAGTTTCATATGTTATAATCAATATTTTAATTCATTTTAATTATCCAATGTTATTAGTCCACAGTCGATAGTCCATAGTTAACATTCCAATAATTCATATATAGTTTAATATATAATATTCGAATTAATTAATACGTATCGTGACCCGTGTACATGTCTCAGACTCGATCACAACTCAAAGTATATATATTATTATAGAATCAACATCAACCCTGTATAGAGAACTCGATCATTACTGCATATAGAGTGTCTATGGTTATTCCAAATAATATATATATATATATATATATATATATATATATATATATATATATATATATATATATATATATATATATATATATATATATATATATATATATATATATATGCGTCGATATGATATGTTAAAACCTTGTATACGTGTCCCGATATTTAAAATGCGTGAATAACAGTATTTAAATGACGATAAATAAAGTGCGTAAAATAAATAACAGAAATTAAATGACGATAAATAAAATTGCAAGAATTAAAATTGCGATAATTAAATTGCGATAAATAAATTGCGATAAATAAATTGTGATAAATAAATTGCGATAAATAAATGTAATACGGAATTAACAGTTAGCTAGGAACAGTTAGCTAGGATTTTGTTAGCGTGAATTCTTAACAAGATTCCTCATAGTTAATTTGTCTGTTTCTAACAAATTTTATTTTGTCAAATGTTTTCTTCATTATGCCATTTGTTGGATTCTGATAGGTTAAAATCCGAATATGAAATTGAATGAAAATGGTTATTCTACGGTGAACGGATACGTATATCTGTAGATGTAAGTAGGATAGTAAATGACTGTTGAATCAGATTCGAAGAGCGTACAATGTAACTTATTAATATGAAATCTAAATATTCCTCGGGTATTACCTACCCGTTAAAATATTTTCACCATTAACCGTTTGTGCGAAAGAATTTTTAATTACAATCTTTATGAAAATATACCTACGTATATATTTTCTGCAGATGTAATCATGGATTTAATGAGTTAATATAGTATTAAACTCATTTGGTTTACCGTCAAATACTAGAATACATAATCTATATAACATTAGAGATTACATAATCGCCATGAAGAATGAAGATAACTGATGTAGAACGATACGTAGAACGATGATTATACTCGAGGTACATAATGAGATGTTGAGGTGTGAGATGTTGAACTTGGGTTGTTGGTGGTACTGGTATAGATATTGGTGATACTGTTGGTACCGGTGATATTGTTGAAGCTGGTACGTTTTGCACTATATTTTTCAAGGCTACAACTCGGGCGCGAAGCTCGTTGACTTCTTCTATTATACCGGGATGATTGTCGGCTCGGACGAGTGGATGAATAAGATTTAGAATTTTAGATAGAATATAATCGTGGCGAGATACTCTGGAAATGAGTGTGAAAATGGTGTTTTGGATAGGTTCGCCGATAAGTGCATCAGGTTCTTCACCAAGAGGTGAAGTTGGTTGGTGGAAAGGATCGCCTTCTTCTCGTCTCCATCGGTTAAGTCGACTACGAACCCATCAGATGAATTGGTTGATTCATTCTGGTGACACTGCTTTCGGAGCTTAGATGAAACTCCATATTGAAATAGCTGTTGGAATCCGAGGAATTCGAACTGGTTGAGGGATTCATCTCGTACGATCAGATGAAGGATTTTTGATAAGAAATAGATTATAGGATGTAGATTAGTACCGTGCAATACATAATTTACATATGCATATATAATACTAAAATCTCATAAGTTACGGAGGAATCTACTGAAGTTGTCAGGCAAAGTCTATAGTAACAGATATGCTAAGATATTAATTGACAGATACGCTAAGATACGAATTTTGTCTATACACTATTCATGCAATCATTGCAGTAAGATGTGTCTAGACTAAGAATGATAAGCAGGTAATTTTCTAAGGATGATAAGCAGATGATTTCCGACTAGAAATGATAAGCAAAACTTTTGACATGCAGACACGGTCGAAGTCCAGACTCACTAATGCATCTAAACAACTATCAGTTAGACATACTAATGCAAGACCTGGTTCGCTAAGACCACCGCTCTGATACCAACTTTCATAACCCGTCCTAATCCATCTGGACAAAGTCCATATCGATTATCAACAATTCACAATAGTTGATTACATCGCGAGGTTCATGACCTCTATATGATACATTTTACAAACATTGCATTCGTTTTTCGAAAGACAAACTTTCTTTACATCGAAAGTTGACGACAAGCATGCCATTTCATAATACATCCAACTATAATTGACTTAATAATAATCTTGATGAACTCGACGACTCGAATGCAATGTCTTTTGAAATATGTCATGAATAACTCCAAGTAATATCTCTAATATGAGCAAATGCACAGCGGAAGATATCTTTCAAACCTGAGAATAAACATGCTTTAAAGTGTCAACCAAAAGGTTGGTGAGTTCATTAGTTTATCATAATCATTCATTTTTCAATAGTATAATAGACCACAAGATTTTCATTTCCATTTCTCATAAACATAATCTCATATCAGGCATTTCGCACGGCATAGAGATAAAAATCATTCATATGGTGAACGCTTGATAACCGAACTAACAGGATGCATATAGAATATCCCCATCATTTCGGGACTCTCATCGGACATGATAATCGAAGTACTAAAGCATTCGTAACCCGAATGGGACGTGTCAAGGTCCATAGATCTATCTTTAGGATTCGCGTCAATTAGGGGCCATTTCCCTAGTTCTTAGGCTACCAAGCTAAAAGGGGCATATTCGATTCGATAATCCAACCATAGAATGTAATTTCGATTACTTGTGTCTATTTCGTAAAACATTTATAAAAGCAGCGCATGTATTCTCAGTCTCAAAAATATATATTGCAAAAGCATTTAAAAAAGGGAGCAAATGAAACTCACCATACTGTATTTTGTAGTAAAAATACATATGACGTCATTGAACAAGTATAGGGTTGACCTCGAATTCACGAACCTATATTATTCATATATGTATTAAAACATATTCTTGTAATCGAATGAATCTATATATTTTTATTAGTGATGTAATTGTTATATTTTATAAGTTTTATTAGTTATTTATATATTTTTATTTTGTACATAATAATATTAATATAATTAAGTTAAGTATATTAAATATATATTTATATATAATCTGTAATTTTTATAACTATTATTATAACCAAATCTTTTAAACTTCTATTTTTATAATTATTATTATTTTAATAATAATATAGATATTACGGATAATAATAATGATTGTTTGTAAGGATTACAAAAAGATAATTTTTGTAAAAATGATATTAATGATAATAACTTTTAATAATAGTAATACTAATAATTGAAAATTCATATTAATGATAATATTTATAATAATAATGTTAATACATATTTTAGTAATAAAACGATAAAGATCATAATCTAAATGATGATAATATTAATTATAAGTAAGTTTATAATACTAAAGTTTATGAATGTTACTAATACTAATATTTATGAAAATAATAATAAATTGTATTGTTTTGAGAATAACTATAATAATAATAATCATAATCATAAAAATGATAATAATACTTAAAATGATAAAATTAATAATAATAATAGTTATATAAATAATATTTATAGTAATACTAATGATAATATTTCCTATAATACTTATAGGTATAATAATAATAATAATAATAATAATAATAATAATAATAATAATAATAATAATAATAATAATAATAATAATAATTATAATACAGATAATATCAATAATATTCATAATGCTAACAATAATAATTTTAATCATGTTAATTAGTAGTAATAAATGGAAATAAATTTAAAAGTGTATACCCTTAAAAGCTTTGTCTAAAAAGAAATGCTCCAGACGGGACTCGAACCCGCGACCTCTCACTCGCCTCTAACACCACCCAGCCACTCCTCTGGTTCGTGATTTTTGTTATAATTTAACACCTTAAATTATATAAGCCGTATTTTTGGTTTCTTATTTCATAAACTAACAGCCATCATTTCTCCTCATTTGGCCCAACTGAAAAACTTAACTGGATCTCTGACTTAACTGCATTATTCGGCCCATGTTTACATAAACAAAACAGAAGCTACAGTAGTAGCTGTAATTCGATCAAAGGAAAGAAAAAAAAATTCCAAACGTCATCAACACAGCATCATCATTCGTTCTTAAACATGATCATTATCATCATCATCTTATCACTTCGTCCTCATCATTATTAACATCATAATCATCTTCATTATAATCCATTATCATCGTCTTCCTTCAACATCATCACTATCGTGTATCATATTCTCAGATTCATCATCTTTATCATGACTTCAACATTATTCTCACTATAACAAGTGACAAAAGCAGGCTTGGAAAGTGAAACATGCTCATAGCAGTGAGCAAGTAGTAAATGGGTTTGCTCATTTCAATCCAAAATAGAAACGGGAAAATATAAGGGATGATGTTTTGTTATGTTTAAAACTGAAACAAAAATACCATTGTAGCTGCTGCAGTAATAATGGTGGTAGTGGTTGTACACGATACAGAAAGAACGCGGGTGGTGGTATGATGATTTAAATTGACAGTTTAAAACATAAAATAGAAGTCCTCATCATACCCGTTACTATTCATGTTCTTCAAGTTTTCGTTTGAGCATTGAACAAAAAAAAAACAAAAAAAATATATATGGCAAAAGATATAGTGATGGTTAAACGGCGGTGGGGTGGTTCTTGGGAAGGTGGTCGATGGTGATGGCTATCATGGTGGTTTCAATGGTGATAGAAAACAGAAACGCTAGTGATGGTTTTGGTGATTCGCGAGAGTAGTTTACAAGGAAGAGAGGGAGAATGAGTTGATGGTGGTTTGATGATTATGATGGTAGTGTCGTATGGTTGTGACCGATGGTGTTTGGTGTCGGGTGTCAGTTGAAGGAGTGAGGAGAGTGATGAGTGTTTGTTTGATATATATATATGCCAAAAATATGTAGACATATCTGTATATATATATATATATATATATATATATATATATATATATATATATATATATATATATATATATATATAGACTTAGTTAGATAGGAAAACAAACAACAATAGTAATAATGCACTTCACAATTACACAGTACTCAGCCTCAATTTTTGTACTCTTTCTACCGACAGTTTATCACGGATGGCCATATCGTGTCCTTTGCTAAACAGTTAACGTATAAAAGTGTTCCTAAAAATCCCAAATTTTTAGATTAACTATATTTAATTATTTCAGTCATTTCCTGTTTAAATCCTGATCAAAGGGGTTCTATAATTATTTATTTTCTGTTCCAATTAATATGTACGGAGTACTAATATTTATACTTACAAAGATAAAAATATATTTAACAAATCTAAAATCTTCGTAATTAATTTACAGTCCAACTTTTATTTCAATCCCTCATGAACATGTACTATATCTATATTAAAACTAACAAAACGTCAATCGAGTATTACTGACGTTTACTCACTAAGCTCGAAATCATTTATTTTTAATATATTCTCTTTCTATAAACAAACAGTTTTAAAATAGCAAGTTTAATTACTAAAACAAATATATTATATATTCTTAAACAAATAGATTTAATATAGCTTTATATATTTACAAGTAAAATTTATATACATAACTACATATATCTATATATAATATTAGTTTTTATTACATCGCATATTATTTTACATATTTATTTCTAACAATTAAATCATATATTATTTCAAATAATATTTCAAATTATCATTTATCTATACTTACACACATATCTATTTACAATTAATTGTTCGTGAATCATCGAGAGCAGTCGAAGGTCAATTGAATATATGGACATCGTTCCAAAATTTATGAGACTCAATATTATAGACTTTGCTTATCGTGTCGAATTCATATAAAGTTTAAGTTTAAATTTGGTCGAAAATTCCCAGGTCGTCACAATTAAAGATATGGAGGTCTGAAGGTGGTGCAAGCCATAGGTAGTGGTAGATGGGTGGTGCAGTGTAGGGTGGTCTCATAGTGGTGATGGGTGTTGTCGAAGGTGGGTTCGATGTTGGAGGTTCTCGTTTAAAAACATGAAGAGGAAACAGTGGTGAGGATTAAGTGGGTTTAGGGTGGCGGTTGTCCATGGTGGTAACAGTGGTGGTCATTAGTGGTAACGAATGATGGTGGCCTTGTGGCGGTTGATGACCGGTGAAGTGGTGGAGGTTATCCGGTGAAGAGGATGATTGGTTGTGATGAATTGGTTCCTCATCTATCTATATGTATATCTTTATTATATATAGAATTAAGTTAAATGGTGACTATCACAGAAGTGGTACCGGTGATGATGGTTCTTCGTGATGGTCTGTTGGACAGAAAGACAGAAATGAGCAGCGATTGTTCTTGGTTTAATGTTCTTCAAATCATTTCAGCAATGGAAATATTGCAGCTCACAGGTGGGTCTTCTGATCCGTTCCTCATTTTATCCGAGAATGATATATTAAAACGAATTCAAGCAGTATGTTTCAATTTGCAAGATGGTGAAGGAAGTTTCGGTGGTCATGGTTGAGCATGGTGGTGTTCGAACTTAGAATGATAGCAGTGAAATGGTGATGATTGAATTGGTGTTGAAGGTGGTGCGTTACAGGGACTCAAAATAGATTTAACAAGCTGTGGTGTTGGGTTGTTTACGAATGAAACAAGGAGGAATGAGAAGTAGAGAAAGAGAGCAAGATGGGTTAGTTGAAATATGAAGATGACAGAGGTTTCAAGCTGTATTTTTACACTTTTCAGTTTTTATCTCACAATTGTAATACAGAATCATATCATATCTAAAAAAGTAATCGAATAGGTGAAGTTAGTAAAGGTTATTAGAATGGTTTGTTTGCATTGAGAATTTTGGTTCGTCTGGTACAAATTTGGTAGACAGAAGGACGGATAAAATATTGCAGATGTTGATGTCAACAGATTGTATGTGAAACCACTTTTATATAAATCTGATTATATATATTACATTTAATATTAATAATAAATATATTTTATAAATGATAATTCTGTTAAAACTTATATTTATAATACTAATATAGATAATAATAATGAGTTATGTCTTAAAACAATACTCATATTCATTTTTTCATATATATATATATATATATATATATATATATATATATATATATATATATGCATATATTTTTTTTTATATTAATACAAATATTAATATTAATATTACATTAATAATATTAATAGAAGTAATGATAATATCAATACAACTATTAAATTCAAACTTGTAATTAAATTTAATATCTTACTATTTATTAATTATCTCATCTTTACTAATTATATAATATATTAAATATTTGCTAGTTAATATATATTACAATATATAACATTACTTTTCTGTAGAATTTATATATATATATATATATATATATATATATATATATATATATATATATATATTCATTTTAAAAACTTAATTATTCTGTATATTATGTATATAAAGAATCATAGTAACATTGATTATACCAATTTTAATATCTAATATTAATGAAATAGATAATAGTAATAACAGTAGAATCAATAATGATAATAATACTAATATTAGTAATAATACTTGTATATGTCATGTTTCATGTATATACCTTATATAGTAATATTAATGATACAAATAGTGATAATATTAGTGAAATTTATGGTAATAAAATTAATGTTACAATTATATTACGATCTGTTATATAACTTAGTGAGTCCTTAATATATATATATATATATATATATATATATATATATATATATATATATATATATATATATATATATATATATATATATATACATATATATATATATATATATTGAAGGTTTTTCGTATGCCCGAGAGACATATTAAATTAATGTGGCTAATATGTTATGATTCAAGTAGGGTCATACCTAATAAAAAACTTACCTACACCTTATACGTATTTGATCTTAACGATTGGATCATTAAACAAATACGCGACACTTGGATTTTAGAAAATCGGGTTTCTAAAATATTATCACTTGAGATAAATTATTTGGATAAGTTATATATGATATGGATTTAGTTATTTATAGGTTTAAATAACTATATTGTGTTATGTTTTATAAATGGTTTATAAGAATATGAAAGTAACATAAATATGTATATGGTTTTATGCAAGTTTTATATATAAATTGCAACATTTTTATATAAATTGCAACATTTTATATATATTAAATCGAGTGGCAGATTTGGGACTCCAAGAGAGTCCACCCATGCTCACTTTTGTTGCTTTCAACATAACACAATTACATATAGGCATGCCCCTTGATCAAAGTAAAAAGAACACATGCATTTACATTCTCTCAAGTGAAAAACTAGCAATAAAAAACTGCTACTGCAGCTGAACCAGGCCGTGGGTTTGGGAGTCAAAAGAGGGTTCCAAAATCAGTTTTTGTAAGCTATAATCAAGTGTAATTAAATCCTAACTAAAGGCTAGGGTGTTGGTGATAAGTTTGGGGTATAACTACTTGAGGTTTCATACTTTTGGAGCTCCATTTATCATCATCTTCATCATCATCTTTTGAAGTAACCCTCAACTAGCTTGAGGAGGTAAAATCTCTAAACCCACTCTTAGTTTGTAAGTGTATTTCATAGCTTGATCCTACTTGGGATTTGACTTTAATTTGGTTAAAGATATACAAGTTTCAAAATGGTAATATATATACTTACATGCTTCCGCTTTTATTTGATCTTCAAATGTTTTTAGTAAGATTTTGAACTTGTTAAATCCCGACAATGGTATGTAGAGCCGAAGTTGATGGAATATGCTTCGAGATGATTTATTAAACCCACTATATTTTTGCATTTTATGAACATGCATGAAAGTAGAATGCAAAAATTTTCGGGTTTGGGTGGGTTCTTAATTTGGCCGAATTATTAGGGGTTTCAAAGTGGTTTTGGACTTGCCATTTGGTTAATATTTGTTGATATATTAATGTTCACAATCATAGCGATGACCTAGTGTTTGAATGAATGCTTGTTTGATTGATTAATTATTCATTTGGTATGTAATATTAATTCATTCATGTGGTTGTAATATTCATTCAATTTGGTTTGTAATATTATTATTTTGGTTATGTAATTTATTTTATATTTGGTATGTAAAATAGATTAGATTGTATTTTCATTTATTAGAGAAAAATGTATTAGGATATATTTTGTAAAAAAATGAAGATGCAAGATGAAGAACACAAGAAGAGGCATTTGGATGCAAGATTAAGTGGGAGATTTGAAATCTCCTACTTCGTGTTATAACCCTTTACCGGGGACATTTGTTTTCGGCTAAACAAATGTCTACCAAATTGGCTTGATTGTGAACACATTTGTTTTGCATGCGTGGTTGTTTTATTTCTTGTATGATTGTGGATTGTGTATGTTACTACAACAAGTTATCACACAAGTTAACAACAAGCAAAATTACAATTTAATTGGTTAAATTATTAACAACATGAAATTTATCAAACCACAATTTAATCAGTTAAATTGAAATGCCTAAAAGACATTAATAAATGGTTATTAAGAACTAGAAACGGATTGCACATATAAAAGGGTTTATATCAAAGTAATAAAATTGGCATTATTACATGACATGAAAATGGATTTTCATAAGTACCATACACTAAATGCATGTTGGTGTATGGCATAAAAGTTTTCTCAAACTAGAATTAATGAAAACTTAAAATCCCTTATTAACATGGCAAATAAGTTAAACGCCATCCTTTTGTGTGACACTTAAAAATATCTAGGGAACTTATGATGGGATAAAGGTCACCTAACCATTATGAGCAAACTAATATGATTAAGGTAAATTTCGCACACTTGTGGGATAAAGGTCACCTAACCACTTGTATGTTAAGTTTACATGTCTATGCAAGTAGGACGACTTGATTTGGAAATCATGAACTTAGGGTCACCGAAGCATGATAAACAAATAGGCGTTGATGGGATAATATGCCATTCAAAAGGATTGCATGATCCCATAACTTAGAAATTGCAAAAGGATTGCAATTGTCATATAATGACTACCTAGCTAAATCAAATGACGGGATAAAGGTCACCTAACCGAAATTTGGTTTACCGTTGGATTCTAAAATTTAATAAATATCAATTGGATTTAAAGGGTATTGATTGTTAAATTAAAATTAATACTTAAACAACTTTGTTAAATTTTGTAGATGGCCGCGAATAACAACAACATTCCAAATGCACCAATTAACTTAAACAACCTATCGTTAAGGTCTCTCCTCGAGAAAGACAAACTCAACCATACGAACTTTATGGATTGGTTCCGTAACCTTAGAATTGTACTCAAACTTGAGGATAAAGCGTATGTGTTGGAGGACCCTATTCCCGACCAACCGGACGAGGAAGATGTAGAGGGCATGGCTTATTGGGATAAGTATTGCGCCGATTCAGTGCAAGTCGCTTGCCTAATGCTTGGGGCTATGATACCCGAACTCCAAAAAGATTTCGAGCATCATAGTGCATATGACATGATCACTCAATTGGAGGAGATGTTCCTTCAACAAGCTCGTGTCGAGCGCTTTGAAACGGTTCGAGCGCTACCTGCATGTCGTATAGATGACACCAAATCCGTTTCATCTTATGTCCTCAAGATGAAAAGCCTTATTGATCGCGCAAACCGTCTTAATCTCAACATATCTAATGAGCTAGCCACGGATCTTATCCTAAACTCCTTGTCAAAGAGGTTTGACCAATTTGTAATTAATTACAATATGAATGGGATGGATAAGACCATTGGAGAACTTCATGGCATGCTTAGGATGGCGGAAACTAGCATGGGTAAGAGGGCTTCACCCGTGCTAATGATTAATGATGGTGGGTCCAAAGGTAATAACACCTCGAAGCCTAAGGCGGCTAAGAGGAAAGGACCCGCTCATCAAGGCAAGGGAAAGAGGAAGATGGTTACCCCAACCAAAAACAAGAACAAGAAGCAAAAGGTTGCCGGACAAGCAAACCCCAAGGAAGACCCGTGCTTCGGTTGCGGTGAAATGGGTCACTAGAAACGCAACTGCCCGGTCTACCTTAAGGAGTTGAAGGAAAAGAGGGATGCAGGGCAATCCTCAGGTAATATATATATGGTATATATAGAGCTTAGTATTACTTCTTCTAATACATGGGTATTAGACACTGGATGTGGAACTCACATTTGCAATTCTTTGCAGGGGTTCAAAAGAAGTAGCAAGCAAGCGGGAACATCAAGTCTCTTTATGGGTAATGGAGCCAAAGTGCAAGTGAAGGCTCAAGGAGACTTTGTATTAAAGCTTCCAAGTGGTTTGGAACTTATTTTGAACAATGTTTTGTATGCACCGGATTTATGTCGAAACATTATTTCAGTTTCCCGTTTAAAACAATGTGGTTTTTATCTTAATTTTGTTAATGATGATATCCACGTTTATTTAGATAATGTATTCTATTTTAAGGCATCGCCTACAAATGGAATTTATGAATTGGTTCATGATGATACATCATCTAGTAGCTCAATATACCATACTAGCACCAAGAAACTCAAAAGGGATTGAGTGATTCCTACTTATGGCATTGTCGCCTTGGTCACATAAACAAGAACCGAATGCGTACACTTTAAAAGAATGTACTTTTGAAATCAAATGAGATGGACTCGTTTGATGTGTGTGAATCTTGTTTACAAGGAAAAATGACTAAATCACCTTTCAAAGGGACCTATGAAAGGGCTAAAGATTTATTGGGATTAATACATTCGGATGTATGTGGACCCTTTAAACCCATGACTAGGAATGGTGAAAGATACTTTGTTACTTTCATTGATGACTTTAGTCATTTCGGATATGTCTACTTATTAAGACATAAGGATGAAACTTTTGAAGCATTCAAAGAATATCAAAACGAAGTACAAAATCAACTCAACAAGACAATCAAGGTACTTCGTACCGATAGAGGAGGTGAATACCTAAGCGATGCTTTCTAAGATCATGTTAGGAGTTGTGGGATTATCTCACAACTTACTCCACCTGGAACACCCCAACTTAATGGAGTTTCCGAAAGGAGGAACCGAACCCTAATGGATATGGTTCGATCTATGATGGCAAGAAGCTCGTTACCTCTGTCATTTTGGGGTTATTGTCTATGCTCCGCGGCTCGTATTTTAAATATGGCCCCAACCAAGAAAGTGGAACGAACACCTCATGAGATGTGGTTTGGAAAACCTCCATCTCTATCATACTTGAAGGTATGGGGATGTGAAGCTTACCCTAAGCGTTACGTCCCTAATAAGTTGAATGCTCGATCCACGAAGTGTATCTTCATAGGATATCCCAAGGATGATATGGGATACTATTTCTATGATCCAACCGAGCAAAATGTATTTGTTGCTCGAAAGGCTGAATTCCTTGAAACTAAGTTCCTATTGGAAGGAAATAGTGAAAGGAAGATAGATCTTGAAGAGGTTCAAGATCAAGTAGATGAAACACAATTGGTTGACGCTAGCACTCAACATGAAAATTTTGAGAGTGATCAAATGGATGATCAAGATACACAAGATGTTCGCAGGTCTGGTAGGATTAGTAATCCTCCTGAGAGATATGGGTTTCTCATGGATGGTTGCTATGTGGTTGATTTGGATGAACCAATAAACTACCAAGATGCCTTATCAAGGATTGATAAGGATAAATGGCAGGAAGCCATGAACGCTAAGATGCAGTCCATGTATGATAACCAAGTTTGGGAACTTGTTGAACAACCTACTGGCTCAAGGCTAGTTGATTGTAAATGACTTTTCAAAATGAAAACCGACATACATGGAAACTTGGATACATATAAAGCTAGACTTGTAGCAAAAGGTTTCACTCAAACTCAAGGGGTTGACTATGATGAAACTTTTTCGCCTGTGGCAATGCTAAAGTCTATTAGGATATTACTTGCCATTGCTGCTCATTATGATTATGAAATATGGCAAATGGATGTCAAGACCGCTTTCCTAAATGGACATCTTGAGGAAGATGTCTACATGGTTCAGCCTGAAGGTTTTGTTGATCCGAAATATCCTAAGAAGGTATGCAAGTTAAAGAAGTCAATCTACGGATTGAAACAAGCATCTAGAATGTGGAATCATCGTTTTAATGAGGAGGCCAAGAAATTTGGCTTCATTAAAAATGGTGATGAAGCTTGTGTATACAAGAAAGCTAGTGGGAGCACTATCATGTTCCTTGTATTATATGTGGATGATATATTATTATTTGGGAACGATATTCCGGCAATGCAAGGTGTTAAAACTTGGTTAAGCAAATGCTTCTCCATTAAGGATCTTGGAGAAGCACAATACGTTTTGGGGATTGGGATCTATAGGGATAGATCTAAGAAATTGATAGGTTTGAATCAAAGTGCATACATTGAAAAGATCTTGAAAAGGTTCAAGATGGAGAACTCTAAGAAAGGTTTGATACCTATTTAAAAGGGAACACTTCTTAGTTCATCTCAGTGCCCCACCACGAAAGATGAACAAGAGAGAATGAACAAAATCCCATATGCGTCTACCATTGGGTCAATCATGTATGCAATGATATGCACTAGACCGGATGTGTCATGCGCTCTTAGCCTGACAAGTAGATACTAGAATAACCCAGGAAACAGTCATTGGGTTGCTGTTAAAAGTATATTGAAATACCTTAGGAGGACTAAGGATATGTTTCTTATATACGGGTCTGGTGAGGAAGAACTTGCTGTAAAAGGTTACGTAGACGCGAGTTTCCAAACTGATCGAGATGATTCTCGATCACAATCCGGTTATGTCTTCACGTTAAATGGAGGTGCGGTCTCTTGGAAGAGTTCAAAACAGGATGTTGTTGCATTATCCACTACAGAGTCAGAGTACATTGCCGCCTCATTGGCAGCACATGAAGCTGCATGGATGAAGAAATTCATCGACGACTTAGGAGTTGTCCCTTCTATTCAGGACCCTCTTAAGATCTTTTGTGACAACGAGGGTGCGATTGCTCAAATCAAGGAACCTCGTGCTCACCAAAAGACCCGTCACATTGAGCGGAGATTCAACTACATAAGGGATGAAGTTTAAAAGGGAAAGATATGTATTCGCAAAGTTCATACAGATCTTAATATAGCGGATCCTCTCACGAAACTCTTATATGGTGCAAAACATCAAGGGCATGTTAGTGCATTAGGGCTTCGATATTCTAGTGATTGGTTATGATCTGTTTTAAGTATTGTAACGGAACGAAGTGGTTCAAACTCATTAATATAACTATGGTGTTAATTTATTTGAGTCATGTTCCTATTTTGCATATTTTATCCATGAATAAGTAATTATTCTAAATTCCATAGTCGATCACATTTGTGGGAACAAGTGTGAGGTTTAGACTATTATGAACTTGGATTGGTATACATTCACGGGATGAATGTGGGGCAAGGTTGCAACCAATGTTCATAGATATTTGTGGAATACAAATATTGGAAGACCCGCCCTCAAGATTTACCAAATGGAGCCTTTGTGGTTGATCACATGTAATCTTGAGTAAAGGCGAATATCATTGTATCCTCTGACCTGAGATACATATTGGGTTCCGATATTTACCAAGTATTGTGCCTTGAAACTTTCTTTCGCTATTCTGAAATATGGTAGTTCATAAGGAAGAGCTCAGGTATAATGCAAGGTATATATTTAGGACGTATGTAGTCAAGATGGAATTTGTCCCTCTTATTCGTTGAGAGTCAGATGTCTAAGGCCTGATAAAGTTGAATCTAAAAGGGAGTGATCACTCTGTATCTCTTGGATTTAACATGACATCTAGGACGAAAGGATATAATGAAAGATTCACCTATTCATATTCGAGATGGAAACTCGAAAGGGATGATGTTATTGAATGGCACAAAGTCATAACATATTGGGGGTGATGGACGGTCGTTAGGTGGTATCCATCACTTGCATTAATTTCTTATGTTTCTCGTGCAAGTGGGAGATTGAAGGTTTTTCGTATGCCCGAGAGACATATTAAATTAATGTGGCTAATATGTTATGATCTAAGTTGGGTCATACCTAATAACAAACTTACCTACACCTTATACGTATTTGATCTTAACGATTGGATCATTATACAAATACGCAACACTTGGATTTTAGAAAATCGGGTTTCTAAAATATTATCACTTGAGATAAATTATTTGGATAATTTATATATGATATGGATTTAGTTATTTATAGGTTTAAATAACTATATTGTGTTATGTTTTATAAATGGTTTATAAGAATATGAAAGTAACATAAATATATATATGGTTTTATGCAAGTTTTATATATAAATTGCAACATTTTTATATAAATTGAAACATTTTATATATATTAAATTGAGTGGCAGATTTGGGACTCCAAGAGAGTCCACCCATGCTCACTTTTATTGCTTTCAACATAACACAATTACATATAGGCATGCCCCTTGACCAAAGTAAAAAGAACACATGCATTTACATTCTCTCAAGTGAAAAACTAGCAATAAAAAACTGCTACTGCAGCTGAACCAGGCCGTGGGTTTGGGAGTCAAAAGAGGGTTCCAAAATCAGTTTTTGTAAGCTATAATCAAGTGTAATTAAATCCTAACTAAAGGCTAGGGTGTTGGTGATAAGTTTGGGGTATAACTACTTGAGGTTTCATACTTTTGGAGCTCCATTTATCATCATCTTCATCATCATCTTTTGAAGTAACCCTCAACTAGCTTGAGGAGGTAAAATCTCTAAACCCACTCTTAGTTTGTAAGTGTATTTCATAGCTTGATCCTACTTGGGATTTGACTTTAATTTGGTTAAAGATATACAAGTTTCAAAATGGTAATATATATATACTTACATGCTTCCGCTTTTATTTGATCTTCAAATGTTTTTAGTAAGATTTTGAACTTGTTAAATCCCGACATATATATATATATATATATATATATATATATATATATATATATATATATATATATATATATATATATATATATATATATAATATTACTTATGTATGGAACTTGTTTATACCTATATATTTACATATTTACACACATTTGTTCGTGAATCTTCGGAAATAGTCGAAGGTTAAATGAATCCATATAAATAGTTCAAAGGTCAAATGTATACATGAACACAGTTTTAAGTTTTTTTTTTGAGACTTTAACATTACAGACTTTGCTTATCATGTCAGAATAATATAAGGATAAAGTTTAAATTTGGTCGCAAATTTCCGGGTCGTCACAGTACCTACCTGTTAAAGAAATTCCGTCCCGAAATTTGATAGAGGTCTTCATGGATAACAATAAGAATGTTTTCATGACTTTTATGAGTTGGAAATTAGAGTTTTATCAACAATGAACAATATGGATAAAACAATTTGTTTATGTGATGAGTACGAATGAAGTTATCACAAAAGAGTGATATGAGTAAATGCAGGTTCGTCTTAACCGGCGACGTAGTCACGATTGATTTCCTGGATTCAAGAGAAAAGATAGAATTACCAAGATAATATGTTCTTGATATGTTTAGATATTAGGTAAAATGTAAGAGTCGTGTAACATGGCACATGATGACGTTATAGTTTGTGAATCATCACGTTTCATTAGAAACTCAGCATGACTTACTGTAATATAATCACATTGATCAAGTGTCATTATATTATACTAACTCATGCATCAATTCCCAACACTACTTCAAAAACATTCATAATTTAAACTCGAGAGTTTACAGAATATAGAAACTAACACAGTTTTCTTTTACTATATAACACGGCTAGCGCGGAGTGATAATTAATATCGGACAAGAATATTTATGAAGATATCTTCAGAAATATTGAGGATATTTATAATGAAAGATACAATGATATCTTGGAATTTCTAATATCAAAGGATGATGAAGAAGATTTATTCGTAAGGGTTTAGATTCAGAAGCAAGGTGTTCGCTAAAGATTTCATCAGATACAGAATCATCAGGATTCTTTATGTACAAGTTTAGTCCTTGTGATTTGTTCAAAGTCTCCTTCATAGTTTGCTCAATCTATTTTTCCAGTACAAATTTTCCACTGAGTGTTTCCAACACTCCATTCTTTATCATTAAACTTTTGACTGTTAAGGCAGTCTTCAGTTTTCACTACTTCATTAGCTTTTTCAAAGTTTAATGTATTGATTCATAGGCTGGGTGCTTTTCAGAATTTTCAGAATGGATGGTTATAATTCTAAGAGATAAAGGTTATATGTATACATATAACTGTTGATGTAGAAACATTGCAAGATTCGATATACTGATTGTTGATTATCGGTAATTGGTATGGTAATTCTCGTTATAAGATGTGGATGAGTATATGATAGGGTTTTGTTGAACAAATATAATGGTTCTCCGGAGAGATTTTAAGCCAATGAGTAATGAAGTTGCTGGTAAGTTTACTGCTAATGTGGTGGAATATAAACGGTTTCCAGGTAATGATGACGAAAGGGCAATCGTATACATCACAGTTATAATAAGACTAGTACGATTGGAAAGTCGAAGTTGACTTGCTGGAGCTGTGACAAAATTGGCTATCTAGAACAGGAGTTGCAAAGTTATTTTTGGTAATAATAACGCTGAAGGAATTAACACCGCTACGTGTTAAACGTTTACTCAGTTTTCAAGAGTTTTCAGGTGCATAACTATATGCATAAATCTTTTCTTCCATTGATGAAGTGCGGTTGGTTCACTCTTTCGATTGAAGTGTTTCAAGAATTATGAAAGCTTTGAATCGCAGATTGTAATCGTTAAGATACAAATGAAGTTTAAGATGAAATCAAGTGGCAAACTTGAAGAATTTTTTAGTTTCATATGTTATAATCAATATTTTAATTCATTTTAATTGTCCAATGTTAATAGTCCATAGTCGGTAGTCCACAATTAACAGTCCAATAATTCATATATAGTTTAATATATAATATTCAAATTAATTAATACTTATCATGACCTGTGTACATGTCTCAGACTCGATCACAACTCAAACTATATATATTATTGTAGAATTAACCTCAACCCTGTATAGCTAACTCCAGCATTACTGCATATAGAGTGTCTATGGTTATTCCAAATAATATATATAGATGCGTCGATATGATATGTCAAAACCTTGTATACGTGTCCCGATATTTAAAGTGCGTAAAATAAATAACAGAAATTAAATGATGATAAATAAAATTGCGATAATTAAAATTGCGATAAATAAAATGCGATAAATAAATTGTCATAAATAAAATGTAATCAGTTAGCTAGGAACAGTTAGCGTGGATTCTTAACAAAATTTCTCATAGTTAATTTGTCTGTTTCTAACAAATTTTATTTTGCCATATGTTTTCTTCATTATGGCACTTGTTGGATTCTGATAGGTCAAAATCCAAATATGAAATTGAATGAAAATGGTTATTCTACGGTGAACGGATACATATATCAATGGATGTAAGTAGGATTGTAAATGACTGTTGAATCAGATTCGAAGAACGTACCGTGTAACTGATTAATGTGAAATTTAAATATCGGGTATTACCTACCCGTTAAAATATTTTTACCATTAACAGTTTGTACAAAAGAATTTTTAATTACAATCTTTATGAAAACATATATACATGTATATTTTCTTCAGATGTAATTATGGATTTAATGAGTTAATATAACATTAAACTCATTTGCTTTTCGGTTAGAATTAGAGTACATAATCTCTAAAACATTAGAAATTATATAATCGTCATGTAGAACGAAGAATAATGATGTAGAACGATTCGTAGAATGATAATTATAATTAAAGTATAGAATGAGATGTTGAGGCATGGATTGTTGATGGTACTGGTGGTGCCGGTGATGTTGTTGAAGCTGGTAAATTTTGCACCATATTCTTCAAATTGATTACTCGAGCGCGAAGTTCGTTAACTTCTTTTATTGTTTCGGGATGATTGTCAGTCAGAATGAGCGAATGAATGAGATCCAGAATCTGAGATAGTATATAATCGTGACGGGATACTCTGGAAATGAGCGAGAAAATGGTATTACGAACAGGTTCGCCGGTAAGTGCTTCAGGTTCTTCGCCAATAGGGAAATGTGGTGGATGGAAAGAGTCGCCTTCTTCGCGTCTCCATCGGTTAAGTCGACTACGAACCTATCCCCAATTCATCCAGAATTGAAGATGACTGGTTAGTTGATCCATTTCATTTACACTGCTTTCGGAGCTTAGGTGAATATCCATGTCGGAATAGCTGTCGGAATAACTATCAGAATAGCTATCGGAATCTGAGGGACTCGAACTAGTTGAGGGATTCATCTCGTATGATCAGATAAAGGATTTTTCATTCAGAAATAGATTATAGGATGTAGATTAGTACCCTACAATACATAGTTTACATATGCATATAATACTAAAATCCCATAAGTTACGGAGGAATCTACGGAAGCTGTCAGGCAAAGGTAACAATAACAGATACGCTAAGATATGAATTTATCTATACACTGTCTATGCAATCAATGCAGTAAGATGTGTCTAGACTAAGAATGATAAGCAAATGATTTCCTATGAATGATAAGTAGGTAATTTTTGACACGAAATGATAAGCAAAACTTTTGACATGCAGACAAGGTCGAAGTCCAGACCCACTAATGCATCTAAGCAACTATCAGTTAGACACACTAATGTAAGACCTGGTTCGCTAAGACCACCGCTCTGATACCACCTGAAGTGACCCATCCTAATCCACCTGGACGAAGTCTTCAACAGATGGTCCCATTGCGAGGTTCTGACCTCTATATGCCATGAACGACTCCATGTAATATGAGTAAATGCACAGCGGAAGATTTCTTTCATACCTGAGAATAAACATGCTTTCAAGTGTCAACCAAAAGGTTGGTGAGTTCATAGGTTTATCATAAAACAATAAAATTCATCATTTTGATAGACCATAAGATTTAAATGCTGCATGGTACAAATGGGCTCAAATCCTATACTCACCTGTAATGTACATGCGATATCTTTTAAATACAGTACACCTTTCTCGTGTACGAAATCTATTTTTCATAAATCTTAGTAACCGTACACATATCCTGTGCACAAAAATAACATACACATAACCTGTGTATAAAATCATTCTCTCGATACATAACATTCACTTTTCATTGCTTTCATAGCTTGGATTGGTAACCGACCTTAACATATAATTCGCATAATAATATCCCCAAAACAGAACATCTCGTCTGTATAATAATCATATAAACTTCGAAGTACTAAACACCACGCCCACTAGCCCTTTCGTCTAGTGAGCATTCTGGGTGGGGGTGTTAAATCCGGTAGCTACCTTTAGGATTCGCGTCAATTAGGCGTGCACTAATTCTCAAAATTAGTGATGTTCCCTAATTCTTAGGTTACCAAGCAATAATAATCAGGGGAAGAATATTCATATCAATTGTGGCAATTATCACGTCCACATAATTCAATGGTGGCAATTATCACGTCCATATAATTCATTCGAAGAATGTTTTGCTTGTATCTATCTCGTCAAACATTTATAAAAGCATTTCATGTATTCGCAGTTCAAAATATATTTCAAAAGCATTTAATAAAGCAGTTATAAAAACTGCTCATGTATTCTCAGTCCCAAAAATGTAAAAAGTAAAAGGGAGCAAATGAACTCACGCATATAAATATTGTAAAATAGTTAATAAAGCATTTGCATGTATTCTCAGCCCAAAAATATAATGAGTAAAAAGGGAGCAAATGAACTCACCATACTGTATTTTGTAGTAAAAATACATATAATGACATTGAACAACTGAACAATGCAGGGTTGGCCTCGGATTCACGAACCTATATCAATTATTTATCAAGTAATATTAACACATATAATAATAGTAAACAATTATTATGATCATATTTAGTATTTATATATCCAATTCTTATTAAAGTATTTTAATTAGAATATATATATATATATATATATATATATATATATATATATATATATATATATATATATATATATATATATATATATCATTCATTATAATTTTTATATATACTTAAAATATTATATAATGTATCAAAATTAATATTTATATATATATGATTATGTTAAAATATATATTTATACCATATGTAAATTAATCATATATAAAATTATAGATAGTAATATTTTATAAAAAAAATTATGTAGTATTAAATTAGTATATGTAATAAGTATACCTTTATATACAAATATTTATTTGTTATAATAATAATGATAATAAAAATGATAATACTTATAATGATAAAAATGATAATACTAATGATAGTTTTAATAATAAAGACAATCTTATTAAAAATGATATTTTTAATACTTTTTAATAATATGAATGATAATAATAATAATAATAATAATAATAGTAATAGTGATAATAACTACCTCAAAATAGGTTGAAAAATAAACTGCCCATGACGGGACTTGAACCCGCGACCTCTCGTCTAACAAACATGCTTATAAACCATTGAAGCACTCATGAATTCGTGTTATTATTCGCGTTTTTATTTATTTAACATATACAAAATTGTTATCATTTTCGTTATAAATTCATCACCTCTTCTCTCATCTTCATCAACGTATTCATATTTCTGTTTCAATATCAAACTATCGTCATTCACTGTATCACCATGATTATCACGTTCGTATCATCACGTTAACATCCTAACTTAAACCATCGTCACTTTATTAACCTTGTACCCAATCGTTTTCAACATCGATTACCATAATCATCTTCACTTTCCTTAATCATCATGTCGGATCATTATCCTCTTCCCTTCGTGATCATTAACATAATCATCATTATACACGATCGTCACATAATATCAACCCATACTATTGTCCATCAAATGCCATAGTAGCAATGATCCATTTACGATTGGGTTAGAGGCCCAATATCCAAAGGATTAGTCCACATACCGGCCCATCACAATTTTTTTAAAGCCTGCGGCCCGTAAAGAATTTTTCTACTAATTGATTTGGTACATGAATTTAAAAGGGACAATCCTTGGTCCATAAAATTCCTTAATCAGCAAGTGGGAAATTAGTATGGTAACTTTCGGCTCAAAAAGAAAATAAATAATAGGTAGCAGCACTTAATAAATGGCAACATCCCTTTCAAGTTGTAACATCCAACAATCGATCAAGTTGCAGTCTAAATAAATCGAAAGGCAGCAGTTTGATCACTTATTTTAGTAGCCATGATCGAAAAGCTGAAGGTTGGTGTTTGTTCAAATAAAACCGTAGTAAGTAAGTAACTAGCAGTAGTAATCTGTGAATGGTGGTGGTGGTTACAATAACAAAACACTTGCAGTGGTGGTTTATATGATTAAAGATATGGAGGTCTGAAGGTGGTGCAAGCCGTAGGTAGTGGTAGATAGGTGGTGCAGTGTAGGGTGGTCTCACGGTAGTGATGGGTGTTGTCGAAGGTGGGTTCGATGTTGGAGGTTCTCGTTTGAAAACATGAAGAGGAAACAGTGGTGAGGATTAGGTGGGTTTAGGGTGGGAGTTGTCCATGGTGGTAACAGTGGTGGTCATTAGTGGTAACGGATGATGGTGGCCTTATGGCGGTTGATGACCGGTGAAGTGGTGGAGGTTATCCGGTGAAGAGGATGATTGGTTGTGATGAATTGGTTCCTCATCTATCTATATGTATATGTTTATTATATATAGAATTAAGTTAAATGGTGACTATCACAGAAGTGGTACCGGTGATGATGGTTCTTCGTGATGGTCTGTTGGACAGAAAGACAGAAACGAGCAGCGATTGTTCTTGGTTTAATGTTCTTCAAATCATCACAGCAATGGCAATATTGCAGCTCACAGGTGGGTCTTCTGATCCGTTCCTCATTTTATCCGAGAATGATATATTAAAACGAATTCAAGTAGTACGTTTCAATTTGCAAGATGGTGAAGGAAGTTTCGGTGGTCATGGTTGAGCATGGTGGTGGTCGAACTTAGAATGATAGCAGTGAAATGGTGATGATTGAATTGGTGTTGAAGGTGGTGCGTTAAAGGGACTCAACATAGATTTAACAAGCTGTGGTGTTGGGTTGTTTACGAATGAAACAAGAAGGAATGAGAAGTAGAGAAAGAGAGCAAGATGGGTTAGTTGAAATATGAAGCTGACAGAGGTTTCAAGCTGTATTTTTACACTTTTCAGTTTTTATCTCACAATTGTAATACAGAATCATATCATATCTAAAAAAGTAATCGAATAGTTGAAGTTAGTAAAGGTGATTAGAATGGTTTGTTTGCATTGAGAATTTTGGTTCGTCTGGTACAAATTTGGTAGACAGAAGGACAGATAAAATATTGCAGATGTTGATGTCAAAAGATTATATGTGAAACCACTTTTATATAAATCTGATTATATATATTACATTTAATATTAATAATAAATATATTTTATAAATGATAATTCTATTAATATTTATATTTATAATACTAATATAGATAATAATAATAATGAGTTATGTCTTAAAACAATACTCATATTCATTTTTTCATATATATATGCATATATTTTTTATATTAATACAAATATTAATATTAATATTACATTAATAATATTAATAGAAGTAATGATAATATCAATACAACTATTAAATTCAAACTTGTAATTAAATTTAATATCTTACTATTTATTAATTATCTCATCTTTACTAATTATATAATATATTAAATATTTGCTAGTTAATATATATTACAATATATAACATTACTTTTGTGTAGAATTTATATATATATATATATATATATATATATATATATATATATATATATATATATATATTCATTTTAAAAACTTAATTATTCTGTATATTATGTATATAAAGAATCATAGTAACATTGATTATACCAATGTTAATATCTAATATTAATGAAACAGATAATAGTAATAACAGTAGAATCAATAATGATAATAATACTAATATTAATAATAATACTTGTATATACCTTATATAGTAATATTAATGATAAAAATAGTGATAATATTAGTGAAATTTATGGTAATAAAATTAATGTTACAATTATATTACTATCTGTTATATAACTTAGTGAGTCCTTAATATATATATATATATATATATATATATATATATATATATATATATATATATATATATGGAACTTGTTTATACCTATATATTTACATATTTACACACATTTGTTCGTGAATCGTCGAAAATAGTCGAAGGTTAAATGAATCCATATAAATAGTTCAAAGATCAAATGTATACATGAACACAGTTCTAAGTTTTTTTTTTGAGACTTTAACATTACAGACTTTGCTTATCATGTCAGAATAATATAAGGACAAAGTTTAAATTTGGTCGCAAATTTTCGGGTCGTCACATACAAGCCGCAAAACGCAAAGTACAAGATATTAAATCGTACGAAAGGACGTTCGAAAATCCAGAACTGGGACATGAACCAACTGTCAAGGCGCGACGTAACGGAGCTAAAATTACAAGTCAAATATGCACATGAATATAATATAATATATATATAATTATATAAAATTATATATATTATATTATATTATTAAAAACCGTCGGCAAATAAGAAGACAAGTGATTATGAGCTGGATCAGGAGGCCATGCGATCGCATGGCCTGGCTGCATTATATTCATGCGATCGCATGAGCCAGAAATCATGGCCAGGTCCTATAAATACCACGAATTTGGACGAGTAAATTACACCTTCTTCAACTGATACTCTCTATCTCTCAATATATATTTATATTTTAATTATAATTTTAATTTTAATATTAAGTTAATAATAATAAGGTTATAGTGGCGAATGTTTTAAGTTTGTAAGTCAAAATTATGTCCATGTAACAGTACGCGATTAATACTCATTGTAAGTTATGTTCAACCTTTTTAAATTAATGTCTCGTAGCTAAGTTATTATTATGTTTATTTAAGCCGAAGTAATCGTGATATTGGACTAACTATAAAGACTGGGTTATTGGGCTTTGGACCATAATTGAGGTTTGGACAAAAGACCGACACTTGTGGAAATTAGACTATGGACTATTAATGGGCTTTATATTAATTAAATAATATCTCGTTGATTTAATATAGAGATTTATAATTTGACGTATTTATATTTAACCACATACGCTTGACTAGGTACGATTGGCGAGATATCTATAAATACTAATAATTATTCATTTGACCGGACACGGGGATGGATTAATAGTCACTGGACTCATTAAAATAGGGGTGGATTACATTCAAGGGTAATTGGTGTAATTGTTAATAAAGTATTAAAACCTTGAATTACACGCAGTCGATAACCTGGTGTATTCATTAAACAAAGTATTAAGACCTGGTTATAGTTTGAATCCCTAATTAGTTGGAATATTTGACTTCGGGTATAAGGTTAATTTGGCGAAGACTCTCGCACTTTATAATTATGACTGATGGACTATTATGGACAAAACCAGATGGACATATCGAATAATCCAGGACAAAGGACAATTAACCCATGGTAATAAATTAAAATCAACACGTCAAACATCATGATTACGGAATTTTAAATAAGCATAATTCTTTTAATTTATATCTCATCGTACTTTTATTTACCGTCATTTTATTTATCGTTATTTTATCGTACTTTAAATTATTGAACTTTTATTTATCGCATTTTTATTTATCGTCATTTACTTTACGCTTTAAATTAAGTTATATTTATATTTAATATTTTACATTAGGTTTTAATTGTGACTTAAGTTTTAAAATCGAAACAGTAAAACCCCTCCTTTTTATAATAATAATAATACTACTTATATATATATATATATATATATATACATACAAATATAGTTTAAAATAAATATAGCGTTAAACTTAGTGAGCTCCCTGTGGAACGAACCGGACTTACTAAAAACTACACTACTCTACGAATAGGTACACTGCCTATAAGTGTTGTAGCAAGGTTTAGGTATATCCATTCTATAAATAAATAAATAACTTGTGTAAAATTGTATCGTATTTAATAGTATTTCGTAGTAAAATATAATCTATTTCGTACTACACCTCGCACACATCAAGTATTTTTGGCGCCGCTACCGGGGATGCCATAGAACGCAAAAAAAAATTTCTAGTTTTTAAGCTATTTTTGTAAAAATATATTTACATAAGTTTTAAATATTAAAAACAAAAATATAAAAACATAAAAATATATATATCTTTTTAAGTGTCTAAAAAAAAAGTTTATATTTTAAGAGTTATAAAACTAATAAGTAATATTTTTTTTTATAAATCTAATAAGTTTATATTTATATTTTATATATATTAAACTCAGAAAAAAATAATTAAAATTAGTATACGGGCCGAAACTGTAGCAGCCCAAAATAATCTGGCTTGGAACCCAAATCCATGCGACCGCATGGTATTACAACACTCAACTCATGCGATTGCATAAGTTGATGTGACTGGTCTGAAACCTTAACTGGTACGATTAGGGTTACGGTTTATTATTATTATTATTATTAATTAATTAGTAATTAGGGTTTTAATTAAATAATAATTAGTAGTAGTTTTATTTAATTTGTAATTTTAAGTTTAATTAGGTTTATTAATATATAAATTAATACTTTTATAAACAAATAATATAAAAATAATATTTTTATAAAATTGTAATTTTATCATTTTTTTAGTTTTTTTATAAATTGTATATTTTTAACGTTTAATTTGTAATTTGTATTTTTATCGTTCGTACGTAATTTTAAACTTAGTTTTTGCCGTAGTATTTTATATTCCCATATTTTTAGGCTTTGCCGTAAAATCCCTTAAGTGCTTTTTCTTTAGAATAAGATTTAGATGCTTTAGAATTTTACGATGTCACTTATCGCTTTAGTTTTAAATAGATTTTAGTGTCCTTTTAAGTAATTGCCGTTTTAGATATAGAATTCCTTTTAAGCTTTAATTCCTTTAGACGCAACTTTTAATATATAGTTTTTAGACTTTTAAGTTTCGACGCTCTACGTTCTTTTTATTATTTTTCGACCTTTTATTTTTCGACGTTTTTCGACACACTCTTTTTCTTTCTCATTTCTACGCTCTAGTTTTTAGGACATAGAATTTTCTTTATTTTCTTTAAACGTTGACGAAAAAATTATTTTAAGCGGTTAAATTGATAGACATCCAAAATTTTCTGCTTCGTAGTAATAGTTAGATTTGTTAGTGGCTGAGTTGTGGATTTTCCGACTTAAAGGATCCTGGCTCCCTGCTGCATCTTTTGGCTATTCGAAACGTGGCAAAAGCAGAAAAGTCTATTAATTTGATAACTTATATAATTATTATCTTTATAACTAATAGGATATTCAGTGAATGCACCGAGCAAAACGTTCACCACCTTTCATACGTTCACCACTTGTGACTCGATCAAGATATCTAGCCAATATTATCGCCGTTGATTTTTATTTATAATCGTCATCTAATCGACCAAGTACTCCAATTCAAATTTCCGATAATCCATTTTTTGAACCCGACCTCATAATTGAGAACCCAGAGGGTATTCAGGGACAATTCAGAGATCCTGAACCACTAATTATTCCTCCTGAACCACAAATTATTCAACCAGAGATTGTCGAGGAAGAAACCATTAAATCAGAATCCTCTAGTGATTCAGATTCAATAAATTCAATAATGGAAAATCCGGAACCTCTAAGTATGGAAGATCGAATGAGAGCTAAATGCACTGGCCAAGGTCACGCAATTACTCAACCAGACATTAATGCGACAGATTATGAAATCAAAGGTCAAATCCTACACATGGTAACTAATCAATGCCAATTTAGTGGTGCGCCGAAGGAAGATCCAAATGAACATCTTCGTACCTTTAATAGGATTTGTACTCTATTTAAAATCAGAGAAGTTGAGGATGAACAGATCTATCACATGTTATTTCCCTGGACTTTAAAGGGAGAAGCCAAAGATTGGTTAGAATCGTTACCTGAAGGGGCGATTGACACATGGGATGTTTTAGTTGAGAAATTTCTTAAAAGATTCTTTCCGGCATCTAAAGCCGTGATACTTCAAGGAGAAATTGTTACATTCACACAAAAGCCAAATGAAACTCTATATGAGGCGTGGACAAGATTTGGAAAGTTTTTGAGAGGATGTCCTCAACATGGTTTAGACACTTATCAAATAGTACAAATATTCTACCAAGGATGCGACATTACTACACGCAAAGACATCGACATAGCAGCTGGTGGTTCCATTATGAAGAAAATCGCAACTGAAGCTTACAAAATTATTGATAACACAGCCTCACACTCACATGAGTGGCATTAAGAAAAAGACATTGTTAGATCATCTAAAGTGGCTAGAGCTGATTCTAGCCATGACTTTGATTCCATTTCCGCAAAGTTAGATGCTTTCAAGAGACGAATGGAAAAGATGACTAAAGATATTCATGCAATACGAATTAGTTGTGAGTAGTGTGGAGGACCACATTTGAAAAAAGATTGTCTTAGTATTGAACAAACAATGGAACAAAGAGAGAATGTTTCATACATGAACCAAAGGCCTGGAAATAATTATCAACCGCCAAGACCAAACTACAATCAAAATCAGAATTATAAACGAAATGTTCCATACAACAACCAACAAGGTCCTAGCAATCAACAAGTATCTAATAATACTTATAACCAGCAAAGACCTATTTTTCCAATTAAACAACCACAAACCGATGATAAAAAGCCAAATTTAGAAGATATGATGTCAAAGCTAGTTGAATCTCAAACGCAGTTTTTCACATCTCAGAAACAAACTAATGAACAAAATGCTCAAGCATTTAGAAATCAACAAGCTTCTATTCAAAATCTGGAACAAGAAGTAAGTAACCTAGCAAGGTTGATAGGTGAAAGAAAACCGGGAAGTCTACCTAGCAATACAAATGCTAACCCCCGGAATGAAATAGTTAAAGCCATTACCACAAGAAGTGGTATTACACTTAAACCACCTGAAATACCTGTAATTTCTGATGACTCTATTCCTATTCCACAAGCACCACAGCCTGAGCAAGATAAGGAAACAGAATCGGTAGTTGAAAAGGTTAATGAAGATAACACAGTTAAGGCAAAGCCTTATGTTAAACCATACCAACCACCGCTTCCTTACCCGAGTAAAATGAAAAAAGAAAGACTTGAAGCCGAGCAATCCAAATTCTTGGATATGTTTAAACAAATAAATGTCAATCTTCCTTTCATTGATGTGATTCCAGGAATGCCAAGATATGCTAAATTTCTGAAAGATCTAATCACAAATAGAAAGAAAATGGAAGAACTCTCGGCAGTTACAATGAATGCTAATTGTTCTACAGTGCTGTTGAATAAGCTACCAGAAAAACTCTCTGATCCAGGAGGTTTCACAATTCCATGTTTTCTGGGTAGTCTTAATTCAATAGAAGCATTGGCAGACTTAGGTGCTAGTATAAATTTAATGCCGTATTCACTATACGCTAAACTAGACCTTGGAGAATTGAAACCAACAAGAATAAGCATACAACTAGTCGATCGATCAGTAAAATATCCTAGAGGGATAATGGAGAACATGCTAGTTAAAGTTGGTACTTTAGTATTTCCAGTAGATTTTGTTAATCTGGACATGGAAGAAGATTATCGAGTTCCTCTCATATTAGGAAGACCATTCTTAAACATGGTTAAAGCAATAATAGAAGTGTTTGGTAAGAAACGGACTCTAAGTATAGAGGACGAGAGTGTTACCTTTTCTGTTGATAGAGCCATGCAACAACTGCAATCTGCAGATGATACATGTTATTATATTCAAACTATAGATTCACATGCAGAATTGTTAGAAGAATTTTCAGAATTACAAGGAACAGAAGAATGTTCTTTAGGAGAAGGAACTGACCCAATTGATGAAGCTGAAATGTTAGCTACATTTATGGCTAATGATTACGAACCAACAATAGAAGAACTTCAAATGCTAAAGAGGAAGACAAATATCGATACAAATCATCGATAGAAGAACCACCGATATTAGAGTTAAAGCCACTTCTAAACCATTTGGAATACGCTTATTTACATGGTGAATCTGAATTGCCTGTAATAATATCGTCTTCTCTTACTGAAAATGAAAAATCTCAACTCATTTCTGTGCTAAAAGCTCATAAACCAGCTATTGCATGGAAGAATCATGACATTAAAGGAATAAGTCCTTCGTATTGCACACATAAAATCCTTATGGAAGAAGGTCATAAAACATATGTGCAACGCCAACAAAGACTAAATCCTAATATGCAAGACGTTGTTAAGAAAGAAATTATTAAACTGCTAGATGCAGGTTTAATTTATCCAATCTCTGATAGTCCATGGGTAAGTCCAGTTCAATGTGTACCTAAGAAGGGTGGCATGACTGTCATCACAAATGAAAAAGATGAGCTTATTCCTACTAGGACTGTAACAGGATGGCGTGTCTGTATTGATTATAGAAAATTAAATGACGCCACCAGAAAAGATCACTTTCCCTTACCTTTCATTGATCAAATGTTAGAAAGATTAGCCGAAAACAGTTACTATTGTTTTCTTTGCGGTTTCTCCGGTTACTTTCAAATTCCAATTGTAGTGAACCGAACTTTTCCATGTTTATATATATTAAATGAAATTGTTATTTACATGATTAAGTGTTTCCAACATGTTAAATAATCAAACTTGTTAAGACTTGATTAAGTGAAATAGATTTCATATAGACAATTGACCACTCAAGTTGACCGGTGATTCACGAACGTTAAAACTTGTAAAAACTATATGTTGTTATATATATATGGATATATATATATAGTTAACATGGTATTATGATAAGTAAACATATCATTAAGTATATTAACAATGAACTACATATGTAAAAACAAGACTGCTAACTTAAGATTTTCGAAACGAGGCATATATGTAACGATTATCGTTGTAACGACATTTAATTGTATATATATCATATTAAGATATATTAATATATCATAATATCATGATAATGTAATTATTTAACTTCTCATTTGATATGATAAACAATGGGTTAACAACACTTAACAGGATCGTTAACCTAAAGGCTTCAAAACAACATTTACGTGTAACGACTAACGATGATTTAACGACTCAGTTAAAATGTATATACATGTAGTGTTTTAATATGTATTCATACACTTTTGAAAGACTTCAAGACACTTATCAAAATACTTCTACTTAACAAAAATTCTTACAATTACATCCTCGTTCAGTTTCATCAACAATTCTACTCGTATGCACCCGTATTCGTACTCGTACAATACACAACTTTTAGAAGTATGTACTATTGGTATATACACTCCAATGATCAGCTCTTAGCAGCCCATGTGAGTCACCTAACACATGTGGGAACCATCATTTGGTAACTAGCATGAAATATCTCATAAAATTAAAAAAATATTAGTAATCATTCATGACTTGTTTACAAGTAAACAAAATTACACATCCTTTATATCTAATCCATATACCAACGACCAAAAACACCTAAAAACACTTTCATTCTTCAATTTTCTTCATCTAATTAATCTCTCTCAAGTTCTATCATCAAGTTCTAAGTGTTCTTCATAAATTCTATAAGTTCTAGTTTCATAAAATCAAGAATACTTCCAAGTTTGGTAGCTTACTTCCAATCTTGTAAAGTGATCATCCAACCTCAAGAAATCTTTCTTATTTACAGTAAGATATCTTTCTAATACAAGGTAATACTCATATTCAAACTTTGATTCAATTTCTATAACTATAACAATCTAATTTAGAGTGGAAATCTTACTTGACCTTGTTTTCGTGTCATGATTCTGCTTCAAGAACTTTCAAGCCATCCAAGAATCCTTTGAAGCTAACTTAAAATGGTCATCAAGATGTCATTCTTTCGACGGAAATGACTACCTCTTTATTAATTGACATGTAACTTAAATTTCCGACTATAAACCTATACTTTTTCTATTTGGATTCTTAAATTAGAGTTCAATATGAAACCATAGCAATTTGATTCACTCAAAACGGATTTAAAACGAAGAAGTTATGGGTAAAACAAGATTGGATATTTTTTTGATTGTTGTAGCTACGGGAAATATTGTAACAAATCTATATTAATCATATCCTAGCTAACTTATAATGTATTATACATGTATTCTAATATATTATGTAATCTTGGGATACCATAGACACGTATTCAAATGTTTTGACATATCATATCGACCCATCTATATATATTATTTGGAACAACCATAGACACTCTATGTGCAGTAATGTTGGAGTTAGCTATACAGGGTTGAGGTTGATTCCAAAAATATATATACTTTGAGTTATGATCTAGCCTGAGACGTGTATACACTGGGTCGTGGATTGGGTCAAGATAATATATATCAATTTATTTCTGTACATCTAACTATGGACAACTAACTGTAGGTAACTAACGAGGACAGCTGACTTAATAAACTTAAAACATTAAAACGTATAAAAATTATTGTAAATATATTTTGAACATACTTTGATATATATGTACATATTTGTTATAGGTTCGTGAATCGACCATTGGCCAAGTCTTACTTCCTGACTAAGTAAAAATCTGTGAAAGTGAGTTATAGTCCCACTTTTAAAATCTAATATTTTGGGATGAGAATACATGCAATTTTATAAATATTTTATGAAATAGACACAAGTAAATGAAACTACATTATATGGGTGAATGATTGAAGCCGAATATGCCCCTTTTTAGCTTGGTAGCCTAAGAATTTGGGAACAGACCCCCAAATTGACGTGAATCCTAAAGATAGATCTATCGGGCTCAACAAGCCCCATTCTGGAATTTGGAATGCTTTAGTACTTTGATTTTATCATGTTCGATGGGTGTCCCGAAATGATGGGGATATTCTATATGCATCTTGTTAATATCGGTTACCAGGTGTTCACCATATGAATGATTTTTATCTCTATGTATGGGATGTATATTGAAATATGAAATCTTGTGGTCTATTACTATGATTTGATAATATATAGGTTAAACCTATAACTCATCAACATTTTTGTTGACGTTTTAAGCATGTTTATTCTCAGGTGATTATTAAGAGCTTCCGCTATTGCATACTAAAATAAGGACAAGATTTGGAGTCCATGCTTGTATGATATTATGTAAAAACTGCATTCAAGAAACTTAATTTTGATGTAATATATTCTTATTGTAAACCATTATGTAATGATCGTGTGTAAACGGTATATTTTAGATTATCATTATTTGATAATCTACGTACTGCTTTTTAAACTTTTATCGATAAAATAAAGGTTATGGTTGTTTTAAAAATGAATGCAGTCTTTGAAAAACGTCTCATATAGAGGTCAAAACCTCGTGACGAAATCAATTAATATAGAACGTTTATAATCAATATGAACGGGACATTTCAGTTGGTATCAGAGCGTTGGTCTTAGAGAACCAGAAATTTGCAATAGTGTGTCTTATCGAGTTTGTTAGGATACATTAGTGAGTCTGGACTTTGACCGTATTTTCTTTAAAAATGATTGCTTAACACTTTTGTTGGAAACTATATATTATTAACATGTAAATATTATGTGATATATTAATCTCTTAATGTGTTTGATATTGTGTAATAGATGTCTACCACTAGTACAAATCCCATCGACTCACCTAATAATAATGAAGAGTCGAATATAATTTGGGAAGATTCACAAATTCCAGAAGAGGAACCGGAAGAAGAGGAACCGGAAGAAGAGGAACCGGAAGAAGAGGAATCAGAAGAGGAGGAACCGGAAGAGGAGGAACCGAAAGAAGAAGAGGTTTCGGAGGAAGAAATATTGATACCTACAGTAAATCGATTAAATAAAAGAAAATCATCAACCAACGGACCAAAGTTAAAAATGGTCAATGGTGTTTCCACCGAGGAAGCAAAATATTGGGAAGATTACCAATTTTCCGATGAATCGGATCCCGATGAGGATTCCGATGATGTTATAGAAATTACCTCGACCCAATTTAATATGGCAAAAGAAAATAATAAGGGAAAAGGTATAAAAATAGAGAAACCTGATTCCAACCCCGATGAACTTTATATGTATCGGCAACGTCCGTATTTCCTAAATTGTAACAATAACCCGGGAACCTCTAAACCACCAGATTTTTCTAAACCATTATGGAAAACGATGGCTCGTATTAGAGGAGCACCATATATCCCTAGAAAATTAGGAAAACGAACCAAGTCTGAAGAAGAAGAAACCAGTGATTCAGATTAGAGGGTTGTAATCATGTTGTGTATTATATGTATTGTAGTGTGCTTGTACTTTTATGTTCTATGTAAAATTTGCTTGTATTGTTTGTTAATTATCTTTTACGAATCTAATCCTTGTCTATTTTATAGTATAAAAACAAAATGGACGTTAAGGGTAGACAACCGAATATTTTAGAAGACCTACCAGAGGATATGATTGAGGAAATCTTATCTAGAGTCGGTCGGAATTCATCAGCACATTTAGTTATGGCAAAATTAACTTGTCAAACATTTGAAAGACTTTCCAGAAATGCCTTACTTTATAAAAGGCTTTCCTTTGATAGGTGGGGTATATCACATTGGGGAGACTGTAAGTTACGCCGTGTTTTCTTTAAAGCGTTAAATGCGGGGAACCCAAATGCAATTTTACGCTACGGTTTAAGAACCTATTTTGACTCAACATATCCCAACATAGGATTTCATGAGTTAGAAAGAGCTTCTAACATGCAACATAAAGAAGCATGTTATACTTACGGGTTAGTGATGTTTGCTTCTTACCAAAGTGAGAAAAAGAATATCGGGTTACAACTTTTAAATAAAACCTTCCCACAAGTGACGAATTCAGTAGTTGGGGTGAGAAACAAGGTTTTTAGATTATTGCGAGGCTGTTGGACATTACGAAACCCTCGTCCTTTTGACAACATTACAACATGCTGCCTAGCCAATGGTCATAACTGTTACTTTTGATGTTATGCGAGGTGTATATGAAATAGCTTATATTTTACTACGAAATACTATTAAATACGATACAATTTTACACAAGATATTTATTTATTTAGAGAATGGATATACTTAAACCTTGCTACAACACTTATAGGCAGTGTACCTAATCGTACAGTAGTGTAGTTTTTAGTAAGTCCGGTTCGGTCCACAGGGAATCTTTTAAACAAAGCTTAACGCTATATTAGTTTTATTTTATAAAAATACAAATATATATATATATATATATATATATATATATATATATATATATATATATATATATATATATATATATATATATATATATATATATATATATATATATATATATATATAAGTAATATTATTATTATAAAGTGGGGTTTTTACCGTTTAATGACCGGTTTGTCGATTTTAAAAACTTTAGTTGCAGTAAAAACAAAATGCAAAATATTAAATAAATAAAAGACTTAATTTAAAGTGTAAAGTAAATAACGATAATGAAATTGCGATAAATAAAAGTGCGATAAAATAAACTTGCGATAATTAAAAAGTACGATAATTAAAAGTGCAATTAAATACAATAACAATAAATAAAAGTGCGATAATTAGAAGTGCAATTAAATATAAAATAAAGGAAATTAAATATGAAATAAAATAATTATGCTTATTTAAACTTCCGT
Organism: Rutidosis leptorrhynchoides; assembly: GCF_046630445.1. Taxonomy (NCBI): domain Eukaryota; kingdom Viridiplantae; phylum Streptophyta; class Magnoliopsida; order Asterales; family Asteraceae; genus Rutidosis; species Rutidosis leptorrhynchoides. The sequence continues at coordinate 198,654,363 of NC_092337.1, forward strand.
AATCATGATGATTGACGTGTTGATTTTAGTTTTATACCCATGGGTTAATTGTCCTTTGTCCTGGATTATTTAATATGTCCGTCTGGTTTTTGTCCATAACAGTCCATCAGTCATAAATATAAAGTGCGAGTATCCTCGTCAAATTATCCTTATACCCGAAGTTAAATATTCCAACTAATTGGGGACTTAAACTGTAACAAGATTTTAATACTTTGTTTAATAATTATACCAGGTTATCGACTGCGTGTAACCTAAGGTTTTAATACTTTGTTAACAATTATACCAAGTGTCCTTGTACATAATTTCACCCCTATTTTAATAATTCTAGTTGCTATTAATCCATTCCCGTGTCCGGTTAAATGAACGATTATTCGTACATATAAATATCCCGCCCATCGTGTCCGATTGAGTGTATATGGTTATTTATAGGGACGTCCAATTGTAAATCTTTATATTAAAATTAACAAACTATCATTTAGTTAAACAAATATAAACCCCATTAATAGCCCATAGTCTAATTTCCACAAGTGTCGTTCTTTTGTCCAAACCCCAATTATGGTACAAAGCCCAATTACCCAGTTTTAGTAATTAGCCCAACATCATGATTACTTCGGATTAAATAAGCATAATAATAACTTAGCTACGAGACATTAAATTAAAAAGGTTGAACATAACTTACAATGATTAAAAATAGCGTAGCGTTACACGGACAGAATTTCAACTTACACCCTTACAACATTCGCTAACATAACCTTATTATTAGAATTAAAATTAAAATTAAAATTAAAATATAAATATATATATATTACGTATATATTGAGAGAGAGATAGATTATATGATATATTTTTACGTCGAACTGCGTTTGCTTTTATAGGCAGTTTCAGTTTTTGGGGCTCCGCGACTCGCGGCCCTTTCCTTCTTCAAACTCCGCGAGTCGCGGAGTTTGTTTTTACAGCTCACCCAGCTTTGGCTCTTTGTTTGTCGACGATTATTTTATAAATATAATATATATATAATTAATATAATTAATTATATATTATATTATATTTATATACATAGTTAACTTGTAATTTTTAGTCCGTTGCGTCGAGCGTTGAGAGTTGACTCTGGTCCCGGTTCCGGATTTTCGAACGTACTTGCGTACTATTTTATATCTTGTACTTTGTGTTTTGAATCTTGTACTCTTGTAATTTCGAGACGTTTCTTATCAATAATTGGAACCTCTTTGATTGTATTTTATACTTTTGAGCTTTTTGGTCGTTTGCGTCTTCAATTCATCGAATCTGTCTTTTGTCTTCACCTTTTATTATTTAAACGAATATCACTTGTAAATAGGACAATTGCAACTAAAAGCTTGTCTTTCTTGAGGAATAATGCTATGAAATATATGTTCGTTTTTAGCATTATCAAATATTCCCACACTTGAGCGTTGCTTGTCCTTAAGCAATATAGTCTTGAAATACTAGAATCACTTCTTTATTCTTCACACTTTGTACATCAGTGATTTCTTTACGGCGGTATAAACAATGGTAGTAACGATATGGTTTACAGTCCCACATGACTATAAAAATTTAGATTCTTTAAGAAATTGGATCTTTATGAAAACATTTGAACTTTTGAAAATTAAATCTAGTTTTTACCCTAGATAAGTTTTCCGGAATAACCCTTCACCGGTGTTTGCAAATTGTTTTTGTGGGTTTGGTGGGTTTCATATTTGAAAATTTTAGCTCAAAACTTGCGGTTTTGTGTCACCCACTTGCTAACCTTGTATTAGGAAAGAAACACGTCCAGTATACTTGTTCCAAATATTACCTTTCGATAAACTACCGTCCGGTTGTAAAGGAAAGCGTTGAACAAGCAACTATTAAGGCAATGTCCCCTGACATGCTTTTAATTATGGTCTATAACGTGTCAGACGCAATTACTATCCTTTGTAGGAGCAATAGTAAAGCTCACCCTTATAATTTTCTGGTCTGGCACAAGGTCCTGTCTTTGACCATGCTATGCAACCACCGTTCTTACGGTTGACACCCGATTTGGTTCAGGTGACCTAATGAATTCCAGGTGAATACCTAGGATTTTACGTTCAATGGTAATGAACGCATTGAAAATGGGTTTTTAGAAAATAAATCGGTTTGTAATTTTGATCAAAATATTTTCTCGTTCAAGCTCGAGTTTAGATATCATAGAATTCCATGAGTTTGTAATTCTCAATCTTTAAGGTCAATCCCAAGGATTGAGTCATATCAGTCTTAAAAGCTGATTTTTGATCTTTAAAGGAGATTATCCTTTCTGGGGATCTGATTCATTAGTCTTATCCAGCTAATTTGCACGGCGTCCTCCCCATTTTACAAGATAAATCCTTCTCATGGTTAGGAAAAATCTGACCACTTGGCGACCCTGTTTGATGCTGAGGTCCGTGGATTTCCTGCTGATTTTAGTGATGACTTTTTTAGATTTTTTGTCAACCTACAGCTGGTCTGGACGACAACTTCATGACCTAAATCAAGAAGCGCGTTTCTTTTTCGAAAGACTTTACTTCCTTTAAATGATGGAATTGATTCATCGTGTAGATCCATCGTTCTTTCAAAAGTATTACCATAAACCGGGTAAAACTGATTATTTTCGTCCAAAACAAAAGTATTTTCAATTATTTGTACAAAAATATGTGATATATATATTTTGAATAACTTGGTGAAAATTTCCCACACTTGGCTTTTATTTTCCTTTTTGTTCTCCTCTATTCCATTCTTAAATGAATTCTAACATTTTGGTTTGTTTCTCAATTTATGTCCTTTCTGAGGTAACAATAATTTCGGTGTTTAATACCTAGTTTTATCGTTCATAAATATGTTTAAACATGATTTTGAGTTCATTTAATTGAAAATTTTGAAAAATTTTACTAGAATTGGGTAGTCAGTATATAAGACTAGGGCTGTTCTTTATTATCAGAGAGCACTAGATTCTAATACAACTACTGCTTTACTAGTATTTTTAATGGTAACCAAGTGTATTAGATAAAAAATTTTAAAAAATCCGAAAGAATTTAACCCCTTCCCACACTTAAGATCTTGCAATGCCCTCATTTGCAAGAAATCAGTAACAATTTAAATTATTGAGGGTGATTAGCGCAAAAATGATTAAATTTTACCAAAGTTTCTAAACATACTGTTGTTTGTGTTGAATGATAAATGGTGCACATCATTTTTTCATTCCGTCTTGTTGTTATTTCACATATATTTTGCATCTTGTCGTCAAAATTAGTTGCTTTTGCTGAACTTAATGCCAGTCTTTGAAAATGCGTTGTTTTACCCTGTTGTATACATAAGATAAACTGCAAATATATGTACATATTTTTGAAGTTTGGTATATTACCTCACATTCAAAAATTATTAAAAATCTAATAATAAAAGTTAGAAAATTATAAAAACTAATACAATTCCAACATAAGTATTAAATGTATCAACATCACAAATAATAAAATAAATAAAACTAAGTACACTAGGGATGATACTGATACCATTAGGGGTTCCATGCATAACCATATGTGTTATAGAACGCTTCGGCAGGGTTATACGTAGGATACGGTGGTTGGATCTTTATAGACCAGGGAGGAAATATGGGCGTTGGGGTAGGAATATAGTTTCTACCTATATGTTGGCAATAAGCTATGATTTGGTTTTGATGAACTTGCCAATCTTCAAATGCTCGATGTCTAGCATTTTCATACTCTTGTGAAGCTATAAACCTTTGCATTTCTGTCATTTCATTTCCCCCTCCCACATTACCTGGCTGTTGGTTTCTCTCAACCTGTGGATGTCTACCATTATATCGTACTACGGCGTTATTTCGCCTCTTCAAAACTTTAGCACCATGGTATACATTTAAACCAATTGTATCGTGGGGTTCTGGTTCTTCGATTAATAATCCCCCCCGACTTATATCCACACCGAGATATTCAGCAATCAAAGTAATAAATATACCACCTCCTATTATGCTATGCGGTCTCATCCCCCTAACCATAGCTGATAAATAATAACCCACACAATAAGGTATAATTACAGCGCTTTGTGGGTCTCGAATACACATGTGGTAAAACAAATCCTGTTCATTTACCTTTTCCTTATTCTTACCTCTTTGTGTAATCGAATTGGCTAAAAACGTATGAATTACTCTTAACTCTGCTCTATCTATATCCAAATAAGAGTAATTTCCCCCTTTAAATCGGTGATGGCTAGTCATTTGACTCCATACACCATGCGTATCAAAATTTTCATCAATTTTCCTACCGTTCAATATCAACCCTCTACAATCGGCAGATGCTAAATCCTCAGGCGTATATATACGTAAGGCCTGAGCCATGTCTAGTAAAGACAAGTGGCGCATCGAACCTCCTAATAAAAATCTAATAAAAGATCAATCGGTTAAACTAGCTACCCGATCATTTATTTCTATACTACACAACAATTCTTCACACCATACTTTATATACAGGTCTACGCATGTTGAATAAACGTACCAATCGTTAAAAGTAGAATTACCATACCTCTGCGTAAGTAATTCCCTAATTGGCCCGGCCAATTCTACGGCTTCTAATGGTTCCCATTCTATTACCCTAGGTACTTCAATAGCTTTAGAATGAAGAGTATGCAAGCCCCTTTGGTATTTTGGATAATCTATCCAAAGTCTGTCAAATCTCAAGTTCGGGTGCAAATCTTCCAAGTGCATATTAGAAAATGTCATAACTAGATGAGGTATATCTTATTTGTAGTAGTTATCCACCTCCTGTTGTTCCGCATTCTCAGCAGGAGCATTACGAGCTTGGGATGAAGATTCACCCCTTTCAGTCTGCAAAACACATCAAACACAATTTTTGTGCATCCAAATATGCATTAGTGTCAGCAAAATCATCAATCAAAATAATTACAATGACATGTCCAATTTATATCGAACTTAAGCTCATTTTCATATTTTTATCAAATCTACACTTTTTCAAATAAGCATATACGAAAATGTTTGCCAAGTTCATAAGCATTCAACTCAAATAACATGTCAAAATAATCATTACTAGCAATTAAACAAGTTTCAAATGGCATTATCTCTCAAAAATCAAGTTCATGAATTTTAGACTTGAAAAAGTCCACTTTAATTCTCAAAATCATGTTTAGGCTCAAAGTTTGGATCATTTAACTACCTAAACATGTTACACTACTTAATTTAGCAACAATTCATGACAAAAATCAGCCATAACCTGTTTATATCAAAAAGTCCCAAATTTGCTCAAGAACACAAACCCTAGATTACTCAAAATTTGAAGTTTAAGGCTTCTAATCATGTTAAATAGCATCAATCTAGGTTATACAAGCATAATACATAAGAAATTTAAGCATAATTACACTAAAAAGCATCAAAATCGAATTGGGTAAAAAAATTGCTCAAGAACACTAATTTTCGGATTAAATGGTGTTTAGGTGTAGAAATTTACCATTTTCCTTGAGTAATTCCTTGATAGCATCCTTCTTAACATGATTTTAGTAAAAGATTTGATGAAAAACGGTGAAAAATTGTGAATTTCGGAGGTTTTAGTGTGTATTTTTTGGGTGTTTGTTTTTGTAGATGGGGAAGGATACTGATCTGTTTTTCGTTTTTATTTTTTTTTCTGTGTTTTGGACCCTCCGCGAGTCGCGGCAAATTTACCCTTCAAACTCCGCGAGTCGCGGAGTTTGTATTTTTTTTTTAAACATCTTATACTTATTAAAACAATTAAGTAATTAATTTTAAAATTTTGTTTCCCTTGTTATTTAGGACGAGGTAGTTTCGGAACGATGTCCTAGTCCGTCCCTTGACAAAATTTTAAAATTTGTCTTTTTGTAGCGATTGTTTTAAAAGCTAAGATTTTTGGGTTTTTTTTAATGTTTTTGGCATACTTTAATTCAATAAGATTAAAAATAATGATAATAAAAGTTCTCGTCCCTCCCTCGGGTAATGCAATTTCGGTTCAAAGACCTAGTCTTCAACTTACGACGAATTTTAAAAATTATATTTTTAACTTAGCAAAATAAAGTAAATTTTTGTTTTTAAATTCACACCAAACTTAAATTTAAAATGCATAAAATTAAAAATTGACACCAAACTTATATTATATTTTTGTTTTTATACATACAAACTTATATTAAAAAGATTAAACTTTCAAATATTTACAATTTTAAATATATTGATTTAAAAAGTTTACAATAATTTTTTTTAATACTAATATATTAATTTTAAAAACATGGTAAAAATAAAATTAAAAATCTTTTTGGTCTTTTATCCCACTTTAATTAATCAAATATTATCAAAAATATACGCCCCTCTTTTCGGTAAAGTAATTTCGGTTCCATGACCTAATTTAACTCATGAAGAATTTTTGAAATATTTTGGGTTGATTGATTAAAGATATTTATACCTTAAGAATAAACGTTAAATTTCGCAGTGATGTAATAAATTTTTGTATGATATCAATAATTTCGGTCGCCAAACCTAATTTTATTCAATACCAATTTAATACTTTATAGCGAACAAATTAGCGTTTATTATCAAAAGGTTAAAAATAAAAATAAAAATAAAAACTGTACAGACTTACCTGTGAGATAGTATTCTTAGTGATATGATCTATCCCATTCATAAGATAGTCGGTTTAATTGGTTTTCCATAGCTACATAGGCGTAACCTCGAGCATTCAGTGTTTTTTCTTCTGAACATATGAACGGTCCGTCTCTGCATAAAGTAACAAATTCGGTATTTGAATAGGTTTGATTATTTGAACATTTACCTCCATGTGACCATTTTCCGCATTTGTGACATCTTTCAAGGTGTCGTGCTCTTCTTTTCGCTGCGGATTTTGATTTTCCTTTACCAAATTGTAACTTATTATCTTCGCATCTGGATTCTTTTCTTACTTCGTCCAATTTTTCTCTGATTAATGATACTATTTCACTTGGAAGGACATCATTATTACGTTCATTAATCAAAGCGTGTAGCATTAGACCATGGTTTAGTTCACAGGAAGTCTTCATTTCGTAAAAACCTAAAAAAAATAAAAATTCAGAATGGGGGGAGATGACTAGTTCTTTAGGGTCTGCTAGGGAAAGACCATTCGGGTTTCATTTTCGAGAACTACACGAAAATAGAAAATCTAACTCTAACAGAAATATATATTATCCTTTAAAGACTTGATTCTCCCCACACTTAGTTAGCTGTGGTGTCGAAATTGTGATTAACTTCGTTGTCGACTTCCATCGGACTATCTATGTAATGTTTAACTCTGTGACCATTAACCTTAAATTCAATCCCATTTGAATTTATCAATTCTACTGTTCCGTATGGGAAAACTCTTTTAACTATGAATGGTCCAGACCATCTTGATTTCAATTTTCCAGGAAATAGCTTGAATCGTGAATTGAAAAGAAGAACGCTGTCTCCTTCTTTAAATTCTTTTGAACTTCTGATTCTTTTATCATGCCATTTCTTCGTTCTTTCTTTATAGATTAATGAATTTTCGTATGCTTCATGTCTTAATTCTTCTAATTCGTTTAGTTGACTTAACCGTAGACGTCCAGCTTCATGTAAATCAAGATTACATGTCTTCAAAGCCCAAAATGCTTTGTGTTCAATTTCTACTGAAAGATGACATGCTTTTCCATAAACGAGTCTAAAAGGTGTGGTTCCAATTGGAGTTTTGTAGGCTGTTCTAAAAGCCCAGAGTGCATCCTCCAACTTAATGGACCATTCCTTCGGATTTGATCCTACGGTTTTTTCTAGAATACGTTTTAAAGCTCGGTTGGTATTTTCAACTTGTCCACTTGTTTGTGGATGATATGCAGCGGAGATTTTATGAGTTACTCCATATCTTTTAAGAACTTTCTCAAGTTGATTATTACAGAAATGAGTTCCCCGATCACTTATTAAAGCTTTCGGTGTTCCAAACCTTGCAAAAAGATGTTTTAAAAAGTTGACTACAACTCGTGCATCGTTAGTTGGGAGAGCTTGTGCTTCCGCCCATTTAGATACATAATCAATGGCTACTAGAATATATAGATTATTATGAGATTTTGGAAATGGACCCATAAAGTCAATACCCCAAATGTCAAATACTTCACATACTTGAATGACATTTTGTGGCATTTCATCACGTTGACTTATTTTTCCGGCCCTTTGACAAGCATCACAGGATTTGCAAAGAAGGTGTGCGTCTTTGTAAATTGTAGGCCAATAGAATCCAGCATTATAAACTTTTCTTGCAGTTAGTTGAGGCCCATAATGCCCTCCTGTTGGTCCTGTGTGACAATGGTTTAAAATTTTACTAGCTTCATCTCCGAATACACATCGGTGTATTATTCCATCGGGACAACTTTTAAACAGATGTGGATCTTCCCAAAAATAGTGTTTTATATCACTGAAGAATTTCTTTCGTTTTTGGTACGATAATCCTTTTTCAAGGAATCCACATACTAAGTAGTTTGTATAGTCTGCAAACCATGGTATTTCATTATAATCTATATTCAATAGATATTCATCAGGAAAGTTGTCTTGTATGGCCGATTCATTTAGAACTTCTAATTCGGGATTTTCAAGACGAGAAAGATGATCAGCGGCGAGATTTTCTGCTCCTTTTTTATCTCGGATTTAAATATCGAACTCTTGTAAGAGTAAGATCCAACAGATTAATCTTGGTTTGGCATCTTGTTTCGAAAATAGGTATCTGAGAGCAGAATGGTCGGTATAGACCACCGTTTTTGCTAGAACGAGATATGATAGAAATTTGTCAAAAGCAAAGACAATAGCAAGGAGTTCTTTTTCAGTAGTTGTGTAATTCGTTTGTGCTCCTTGTAACGTCTTACTAGCATAATATATAGGTTGAAATCGTTTTTCAATCCTTTGTCCTAAAACGGCTCCCATTGCAAAATCACTTGCATCGCACATTAATTCAAACGGTAGATTCCAATTTGGTGTTATCATGATCGGTGCATTAGTGAGTTTCTCTTTAAGAATATTAAAAGATTTGATACATTCATCTGAAAAGATGAATGGAGCATCCTTTTCTAGGAGTTTATTCATAGGAGTGGCAATTTTAGAAAAATATTTTATGAAACGTCGGTAAAAACCGGCATGCCCTAGAAAACTCCTAACTCCTCTAACATTGGTGGGATGTGAAAGTTTAGCAATTACATCTACTTTAGCTCTATCCACTTCAATTCCTTCCTTTGAAATTTTATGACCAAGAACGATGCCTTCTTTAACCATGAAATGGCATTTCTCCCAATTAAGTACTAGATTTGATTGTTCGCATCTAATAAGCATTCGTTCCAGATTAACTAGACATGATTCAAATGTATCACCGAAAACTGAAAAGTCATCCATGAAAACTTCCATGCATTCTTCTATCATGTCGTGAAAAATCGCCATCATGCACCTTTGAAAGGTTGCAGGGGCGTTGCAAAGTCCAAATGGCATGTGTTTGTAAGCAAAAGTACCATAAGGGCATGTGAATGTGGTTTTTTCTTGGTCTTCGGGTGCTATTGGAATTTGAAAATATCCGGAAAATCCATCAAGAAAACAATAATAACTATTTTCGGCTTATCTTTCCAACATTTGATCAATGAAAGGTAAGGGAAAGTGATCTTTTCTGGTGGCGTCATTTAATTTTCTATAATCAATACATACACGCCATCCTGTTACAGTCCTAGTAGGAATAAGCTCATTTTTTTTATTTGTGATGACAGTCATGCCACCGTTCTTAGGCACGCATCGAACTAGGCTTACCCATGGACTATCAGAAATTGGATAAATTAAACCTGCATCTAGCAGTTTAATAATTTCTTTTTTAACAACATCTTGCATATTAGGATTTAGTCTTCGTTGGCGTTGCACATACGTTTTATGACCTTCTTCCATAAGGATTTTATGTGTGCAATACGAAGGACTTATTCCTTTAATATCATGAATCTTCCATGCAATAGCTAGTTTATGAGCTTTTAACACAGAAATGAGTTGTGATTTTTCATTTTCAGTAAGAGAAGACGATATTATTACAGGTAATTCAGATTCACCATGTAAATAAGCGTATTCCAAATGGTTTGGAAGTGGCTTTAACTCTAATGTTGGAAGTTCTTCTATCGATGATTTATATCGATATCTGTCTTCTTCTTTTAGCATTTGAATTTCTTCTGTTGTTGGTTCATATCCATTAGCTATTAGTGTAGCTAACATTTCAACTTCATCAATTGGTTCAGTTCCTTCTCCTAAAGAACATTCTCCTGTTCCTTGTAATTCTGGAAATTCTTCTAATAATTCTGCATGTGAATCTATAGTTTGAATATAATAACATGTATCATCTGCAGATTGCGGTTGTTGCATTGCTCTATCAACTGAAAAGGTAACACTCTCGTCCTCTATACTTAGGGTCAGTTTCTTACCAAACACGTCTATCATTGCTTTAGCCGTGTTTAAGAATGGTCTTCCTAATATGAGAGGAACTTGAGAATCTTCTTCCATGTCCAGAACAACAAAATCTACTGAAAATACTAAAGTACCAACTTTAACTAGCATGTTCTGCATTATCCCTCTAGGATATTTTATTGATCTATCGGCTAGTTGTATACTTATTCTGGTTGGTTTTAATTCTCCAAGGTCTAGTTTAGCGTATAGTGAATACGGCATTAAATTTATACTAGCACCTAAGTCTGCCAATGCTTCTATTGAACTAAGACTACCCAGAAAACATGGAATTGTGAAACTTCCTGGATCAGATAGTTTTTCTGGTATCTTATTCAACAGCACTGCTGAACAATTAGCATTCATAGTAACAGCCGAGAGTTCTTCCATTTTCTTTCTATTCGTGATTAGATCTTTCAGAAATTTAGCATATCTAGGCATTCCTGAAATTACATTAATGAAAGGAAGATTTACATTTATTTGTTTAAACATATCCAAGAATTTGGATTGCTCGGCTTCAAGTTTCTCTTTTTTCATTTTACTCGGGTAAGGAAGTGGTGGTTGGTATGGTTTAACATAAGGTTTAGCCTTAACTGTGTTATCTTCATTAACCTTTTCAACTACCGGTTCTTTTTCCTTATCTTGATCAGGTTGTGGTTCTTGTGGAGTAGGAATAGCTTCATCAGAAGTTACAAGTATTTCAGGTGGTTTAAGTGTTGTACCACTTCTTGTGGTAATGGCTTTAGCTGTTTCATTCCGGGAGTTAGCATTTGTATCACTAGGTAAACTTCCCGGTTTTCTTTCACCTATTAACCTTGCTAGGTTACTTACTTCTTGTTCCAAATTTTGAATAGAAGCTTGTTGATTTCTAAATGCTTGAGCATTTTGTTCATTCGTTTGTTTCTGAGATGTAAAAAACTGCGTTTGAGTTTCAACTAGCTTTCTTCTTCATATCTTCTAAATTTGGCTTTTTATCATCGGTTTGTGGTGGTTTGTTTTGAAAATTAGGTCTTTGCTGATTGTAAGTATTATTGGATACTTGTTGATTGCTAGGACCTTGTTGGTTGTTGTATGGAATATTTCGGTTATAATTCTGATTTTGATTGTAAATCGGTCTTGGCGGTTCATAATTATTCTGATAATTATTTCCAGGCCTTTGGTTTAGATATGAAACATTCTCTCTTTGTTCCATTGTTAATTCAATACTGAGACAATCTTTTGTCAAATGTGGTCCTCCGCACTGCTCACAACTAATTCGTATTGAGTGGATATCTTTAGTCATCTTTTCCATTCTTCTCTCGGCAGCGTCTATCTTTGCGGAAATGGAATCTAAGTCATGGCTAGAATCGGCTCTAGCTGCTTTAGATGATCTAACGATATCTTTTTCTTGGTGCCACTCATGTGAGTGGAAAGCAGTGTTATCAATAATTTTGTAAGCATCAGTTTCGGTTTTCTTCATAATAAAACCACCAGCTGCTATATCTATGTCTTTTCTTGTAGTGATGTCGCATCCTTAGTAGAATATTTGTACTAATTGACAGGTGTCTAAACCATGTTGCGTACATCCTCTTAATAACTTTCCAAATCTAGTCCATGCCTCATATAGAGTTTCATTCGGTTTCTGTGTGAACGTAACAATTTCTCCTTGAAGTCTTACGGCTTTAGATGCCGGAAAGAATTGTTTAAGAAATTTTTCAACTAAAACATCCCATGTATCAATCGCCCCTTCAGGTAACGATTCCAACCAATCTTTGGCTTCTCCCTTTAAAGTCCAGGGAAATAACATGAGATATATCTGTTCATCTTCCACTTCTCGGATTTTAAATAGTGTGCAGATCCTATTAAAGGTACGAAGATGTTCATTTGGATCTTCCTTCGGCGCACCACTAAATTGGCATTGATTAGTCACCATATGTAGAATTTGTCCTTTGATTTCATAATCTGGCACATTAATGTCTGGATGAGTAATTGCGTGACCTTGGCCAGTGCGTTTAGCTCTCATTCGGTCTTCCATACTTAAAGGTTCCAGATTCTCCATAATTGAATTTGTTGAATCGGAATCACTAGAGGATTCTGATTTAATGGTTCGTTCCTCAACAATCTCTGTTTGAATGATTGGTGGTTCCGGAGGAAAAATTAATGGTTCAGGATCTATGAATTGTCCCTGAATATTCTCCGGATTCTCAATTGTGAGATCGGCTTCAAAAAATGGATTATCGGAAAATTGAATTGGAGTACTTGGTCGACTGGATGACGATTCTAAAGAAAAATTAACGGCTGTAATATTTGCTAAATGTCTTGATCTAGTTACAGGTGGTGAACGTACAAAAGGTGGTGAACGTCTTGCTCGGTGCATTCACTGAATATCCTATTAGTTTTTAAAAGGAAAGAAAAATTATATAAGTTATCCAATTAATAGACTTTTCTGATTTTGCCCACATTTCGAATAGCCAAAAGATGCAGCAGAGGGGCAGGATTCGTTTGGTCTCAATATAATTGAGGACTGTTTGGCTCCAATAACCCGGTCCACGTACAAATCCAACTATTACTACGAACCAGAAAATTTTGATGTCTATCAATTTAACCACTTAAAATAAATTTTCGTAATTTTAAGAAATTTAGATAAGAAGTAGAATAAAAATCTATGTCCTAAAACTAGAATTGCGAGAAATAAGAAAGAAAAAGAGCGCGTCGAAAAAGGTCGAAAAAGAAAAGAATTGTAAAATAAAAGGCGCCAAAAAATGAAAGAAACAGAGAATGACTATAAAACTTAAAAACACTCGACTAACCCAACCTTATTACTATCACTAACTTAAAATTATAATCGCAAATTGAGATTACTAATTGGAATGATAATTGATACATAGGTAAAAGGCGTCTAAAAATATTAAAGCTTACAAGTAAATCTATATCCCAAATGAAAATAACTTAAAAAGGCACTAAAACTTAAAAAGACGTCGCAAAATTCTAAAGCACCTAAATCTTAGGCTAAAGAAAAAGCACATAAGGGATTATACGGCAAAGCCTAAAAATCTAGAAATAAAAATAACTATGGCAAAAACTGAGTTTAAAATTAAAACTAGCGAAAAACATAAATATTACGCTAAAACAATTAAAAAGGGACAAAATATAAAAATATACTAAAAGTTGTAAAAAGTACAATTTTTATAAAAATATTATTTTTATATTATTTATTTTATAAAATTATTTATTTTATATTTTATTTAAACTAATTTAACTAAATAATACAAATAATAAAATAACTAAACTAATTAATATAATAGAAATAACCTAATTAGGTTTAAAGTTAATAAAAATAATAATTACCCCGTATTAAATGCAGATTAGGGTTCTGTCAGGCGCGTCAGGGACAACTCCGCGAGTTGCGGTACCAGGTGGCAATAAACGCCGCGAGTCGCGGGATTCAAAATTTCAGATGACAGGCTGATTTAAATTCGACGCGTTTTTGTGTTGTTTTTTTTTATTTAATTGTTTTATATTTTCTGTTTTAATAAAAGTATTTATATAATAAAAACTTATATCTAAAAACTAGAATAGAAATAAAAATAAGTTATAATTTTATAAATAAAAATCTAAAAACTAGATTTATATATATATATATATATATATATATATATATATATATATATATATATATATATATATATATATATATATATATATATATATATATATATATATATATATTTTCAGTTTTAATTTTATGTTTTAAATAAAAACAAAATATTTAAATAAAACTTATATTTTTATAAAATAAAAATAAAGAAACTTTATAAAACTTAAATATTTAACAAACTCTTAAAAATATTTATATTTTTGTTTTCTTTTCTATGTTTTTGAATATTTAAAACGTATTTTTATGAAAGCGTATTTTTATAAAAGTATACTAAAAATAAAAATCTTTTTTTTTTATATATATTTATTAGCGTTGCGCTTCCGGCTTTTAAGCTAGATTGTCCCCGGTAGCGGCGCCAAAAATACTTGATGTTATGCGAGATGTATATGAAATAGCTTATATTTTACTAGGAAATACTATTAAATACGATACAATTTTACACAAGATATTTATTTATTTAGAGAATGGATATACTTAAACCTTGCTACAACACTTATAGGCAGTGTACCTAATCGTACAGTAGTGTAGTTTTTAGTAAGTCCGGTTCGGTCCACAGGGAATCTTTTAAATAAAGCTTAACGCTATATTAGTTTTATTTTATAAAAATACAAATATATATATATAAGTAATATTATTATTATAAAGGGGGTTTTTTACCGTTTAAAGACCGGTTTGTCGATTTTAAAAACTTTAGTTGCAGTTAAAACAAAATGTAAAATATTAAATAAATAAAAGACTTAATTTAAAGCGTAAAGTAAATAACGATAATGAAATTACGATAAATAAAAGTGCGATAAAATAAACTTGCGATAATTAAAAAGTACGATAAATAAAAGTGCAATTAAATACAATAAAAATAAATAAAAGTGCGATAATTAGAAGTGCAATTAAATATAAAATAAAGGAAATTAAATATGAAATAAAATAATTATGCTTATTTAAACTTCCGTAATAATGATGTTTGACGTGTTGATTTTAGTTTTATGCCCATGGGTTAATTGTCCTTTGTCCTGGATTATTTAATATGTCCGTCTGGTTTTTGTCCATAACAGTCCATCAGTCATAAATATAAAGTGCGAGTATCCTCATCAAATTATCCTTATACCCGAAGTTAAATATTCCAACTAATTGGGGACTTAAACTGTAACAAGATTTTAATACTTTGTTTAATAATTACACCAGGTTATCGATTGCGTGTAACCCAAGGTTTTAATACTTTGTTAACAATTATGCCAAGTGTCCTTGTACATAATTTCACCCCTGTTTTAATAATTCTAGTGGCTATTAATCCATTCCCGTGTCCAGTTAAATGAACGATTATTCGTACATATAAATATCCCGCCCATCGTGTCCGATTGAGTGTATATGGTTATTTATAGGGACGTCCAATTGTAAATCTTTATATTAAAATTAACAAACTATCATTTAGTTAAACAAATATAAAGCCCATTAATAGCCCATAGTCTAATTTCCACAAGTGTCGTTCTTTTGTCCAAACCCCAATTATGGTACCAAGCCCAATTACCCAATTTTAGTAATTAGCCCAACATCATGATTACTTCGGATTAAATAAGCATAATAATAACTTAGCTACGAGACATTAAATTAAAAAGGTTGAACATAACTTACAATGATTAAAAATAGCGTAGCGTTACACGGACAGAATTTCGACTTACACCCTTACAACATTCGCTAACATACCCTTATTATTAGAATTAAAATTAAAATTAAAACTAAAATATAAATATATATATATATATTACGTATATATTAAGAGAGAGATAGATTATATGATATATTTTTACGTCGAACTACGTTTGCTTTTATAGGCAGTTTCAGTTTTTGGGTCTCCGCGACTCGCGGCCCTTTCCTTCTTCAAACTCCGCGAGTCGCGGAGTTTGTTTTTACAGCTTACCCAGCTTTGGCTCTTTGCTTACCGACGATTTATTTTATAAATATAATATATATATAATTAATATAATTAATTATATATTATATTATATTTATATACATAGTTAACTTGTAATTTTTAGTCCGTTGCGTCGAGCGTTGAGAGTTGACTCTGGTCCCGGTTCCGGATTTTCGAACGTCCTTGCGTACTATTTTATATCTTGTACTCTTGTAATTTTGAGACGTTTCTTATCAATAATTGGAACCTCTTTGATTGTATTTTGTACTTTTTAGCTTTTTGGTCGTTTGCTTGTTCAATTCGTCGAATCTGTCTTTTGTCTTCACCTTTTATTATTTAAATGAATATCACTTGTAAATAGGAAAATTGCAACTAAAAGCTTGTCTTTCTTGAGGAATAATGCTATGAAATATATGTTCGTTTTTAGCATTATCAACTTTCCACAAGACCAAGGATGGGAAGTCATCTTAGTAAAACCTGAATGCATGACTTATTTCTGGACTTATGAATTACGTGTCTTTATTTCTTTTACTGAATAACTTGCGTATTAACTAGAATTGCCTTTATAGCTGCTGAGTAGCAAAGATATTATATGCTATATTTCATCCTATATGTATAATAGTGGTATTGTAAGTTTGTAAAATATTGTATAAAGGTTTGAACGCGAAATATTATTGTAATAAATTTTTCATATAGAAGCGCAGTAGTTGAGTTGTATAGTAGCTAGTAAGTATGAACTTAACGGGTAGGTACTACCCGAAGTAAAACTATAAAATGCTAATATGAAGAAAAAGCTTTTATAAAGAATTCATATAATGCTACGAGATACTATTGACTACTCATAAATTCTAAATGATTAACTCAATTCTTTTGGCTATTTTTGAAGGAAATGGCACCGGCGACTCGTCAGAATTTGAACATGAGCGAGGAAGACTTCCGTGTTTTCCTTGCAGCAAACATAGCCGCAGTACAGGCTGCGATGCAAAATAACAATAACTCTGGATCTAGCAGTGGAACTAATTCCACAAGAAATCGTGTAGGATGCTCCTACAAAGAATTCACTACCTGCAAACCTTTGGAATTTGATGGAACTGAAGGACCAATTGGATTGAAACGGTGGACCGAGAAAGTCGAATCGGTGTTTGCCATAAGTAAGTGTACTGAAGAGGATAAAGTTAAGTACGCTACGCATACCTTCACAGGTACTGCGTTAACGTGGTGGAACACCTATCTTGAACAGGTAGGACAAAATGCTGCTTACGCACTACCGTGGTCGGCATTCAAGCAATTGATGTACGAGCAGTACCGTCCTAGAAACGAAGTCAATAAGCTCAAGGTAGAGCTTAGAGAGTTACGAACACAAGGGTTCAACATTACCACATATGAACGACGATTCACAGAGTTGTGCCTATTATATCCAGGAATGTTCGATGATGAATAAGAGAAGATCGACACGTTTATAAAAGGGTTACCAGTAAGGATTCAAGAAGATGTGAGTTCACACGAGCCCGCTTCCATACAAAAGGCAAGTCGAATGGCTCATAAACTCATAAATCAGATTGAGGGAAGAATTAAAGAGCAGGCGGCTGAAGAAGCCAACACGAAACAACTCAAGAGAAAGTGGGAAGAAACCAGTGACAAGGGTCACCAATACAACAACAACAACAACAACAATTACAACCACAACCGCAACAAAAATCGCAACAATAACCACAATCCCAACAATAACTGCAACAAACATCCCAACAACAACAACAACTACAACAACCGTTCCAACAACAATAACAATCCCAACAACAACCTCAATAACAACAACGACAACAAAAACCAAAAATGCCAAAGGTGTGAAGAGTACCACCAGAATGGGTTCTGTACGACATTTTGCACCAAGTGTAAAAGAACTGGCCATGGTGCGAAAAAGTGGCAAAACAAATGGGCAGGGCCACATTGTTTAACAGAACTAAAGGAACAAATAGTGGCGAAACAAGTAATGCCGCCTTTGTTTGTTATGGATGTGGAAAACCGGGCCACATTAGAAGTAATTGCCCGAATCAGGGGAATACTAATGGGCAGGGCCGTGGAAGAGTTTTCAATATTAATACGGCAGAAGCGAAGGAAGACCCGGAGCTTGTTACGGGTACGTTTCTTATTGATAATAAATCTGCTTATGTTTTATTTGATTCGGGTGCGGATAGAAGCTATATGAGTAGAGATTTTTGTGCTAAGTTAAGTTGCCCATTGACGCCTTTGGATAGTAAATTTTTAATCGAATTAGCAAACGGTAAATTAATTTCAGCAGATAATATATGTCGGGATAGAGAAATTAAAATGGGGGATGAAACGTTTAAAATTGATTTAATACCAGTCGAGTTAGGGAGTTTTGATGTAATAATTGGTATGGACTGGTTGAAAAAGGTGAGAGCAGAGGTCGTTTGTTACAAAAATGCGATTCGCATTATGCGTGAAAAGGGAAAACCTTTAATGGTGTACGGAGAGAAGAACAATGTGAAATTAAATCTTATTAGTAGTTTGAAGGCGCAGAAACTAATAAGAAAAGGTTGTTACATCATTCTAGCACACATCAAGGAAGTTAAACCTGAAGAAAAGAACATTAGTGATGTTCCTGTCGCAAAAGAATTTCCCGATGTATTTCTGAAAGAATTACCGGGATTACCCCCACATCGATCCGTTGAATTTCAAATAGACCTTGTACCAGGAGCTGCACCAATAGCTCGTGCTCCATACAGACTTGCACCCAGCGAAATGAAAGAATTACAAAGTCAGTTACAGGAACTTTTAGAGCGTGGTTTCATTCGACCAAGCACATCACCATGGGAAGCTCCTGTTTTGTTTGTCAAGAAGAAGGATGGTACATTTAGGTTGTGTATCGACTATGGAGAGTTGACCAAACTTACCATCAAAAACCGTTACCCACTACCGAGAATCGACGATTTATTTGATCAACTACAAAGCTCGTCGGTTTATTCGAAGATTGATTTACGTTCTGGGTATCATCAAATGCGGGTGAAGGAGGATGATATTCCAAAGACTGCTTTTAGGATGCGTTACGGTCATTACGAGTTTATGGTTATGCCATTTGGGTTGACTAACGCACCAGCTGTGTTCATGGACCTCATGAACCGAATATGTAGACCATACCTTGAAAAGTTTGTCATTGTTTTCATCGATGACATACTTATTTACTCAAAGAATGACCAAGAGCATGAAGAACATTTGAGAAAAGTGCTAGAGTTGTTAAGAAAAGAAAAACTGTACGCTAAGTTTTCAAAGTGTGCATTTTGGTTGGAAGAAGTTCAATTCTTCGGTCATAGAGTGAACAAAGAAGGTATTCAAGTAGATCCAGCAAAGATTGAAACCGTTGAAAAGTGAGAAACCCCGAAAACTCCAAAACACATACGCCAATTGTTAGGACTAGCTGGTTATTACAGGAGATTCATCCAAGATTTTTCCAAAATAACAAAACCCTTGACTGCATTAATGGATAAAGGGAGGAAATTTGTATGGAAGGATGAACAAGAAAAAGCATTTCAATTGTTGAAGAAAAAGTTAACTACGGCACCTATATTGTCATTACCTGAAGGGAATGATGATTTTGTGATATATTGTGACACCTCAAAGCAAGGTCTCGATTGTGTATTAATGCAACGAACGAAAGTAATTGCTTATGCATCTAGACAATTGAAGATTCACGAGCAGAATTATACGACACATGATTTGGAATTAGGCGCGGTTGTTTTTGCATTAAAGACTTGGAGGCACTACTTATATGGGGTCAAAAGTATTATATATTCCGACCACAAAAGTCTTCAACACATATTTAATCAGAAACAACTGAACATGAGGCAGCGCAGATGGATTGAATTGTTGAATGATTACGACTTTGAGATTCGTTACCACCCGGGGAAGGCAAATGTGGTAGCCGACGCCTTAAGCAGAAAGGACAGAGAACCTATTCGAGTAAAAGCTATGAATATAATGATTCACACTAACCTTACTACTTAAATAAAGGAGGCGCATGAAATGTCCCGTTCTTATTGATTAAAAACGTTCCATATTAATTGATTTCGTTGCGAGGTTTTGACCTCTATATGAGACGTTTTTCAAAGACTGCATTCATTTTTAAAACAAACCATAACCTTTAGTTCATAAATAAAGGTTTAAAAAGCTTTACGTAGTTTATCAAATAATGATAATCTAAAATATCCTGTTTACACACGACCATTACATAATGGTTTACAATACAAATATGTTACATCGAAATCAGTTTCTTGAATGCAGTTTTTACACAATATCATACAAACATGGACTCCAAATCTTGTCCTTATTTTAGTATGCAATAGCGGAAGCTCTTAGTATTCACCTGAGAATAAACATGCTTTAAACGTCAACAAAAATGTTGGTGAGTTATAGGTTTAACCTATATATATCAAATCATAACAATAGACCACAAGATTTCATATTTCAATACACATCCCATACATAGAGATAAAAATCATTCATATGGTGAACACCTGGTAACTGACATTAACAAGATGCATATATAAGAATATCCCCATCATTCCGGGACACCCTTCGGATATGATATAAATTTTGAAGTACTAAAGCATCCGGTACTTTGGATGGGGTTTATTAGGCCCAATAGATCTATCTTTAGGATTCGCGTCAATTAGGGTGCCTGTTCCCTAATTCTTAGATTACCAGACTTAATAAAAAGGGGCATATTGGATTTCGATAATTCAACCATAGAATGTAGTTTCACGTACTTGTGTCTATTTTGTAAATCATTTATAAAACCTGCATGTATTCTCATCCCAAAAATATTAGATTTTAAAAGTGGGACTATAACTCACTTTCACAGATTTTTACTTCGTCAGGAAGTAAGACTTGGCCACTGGTTGATTAACGAACCTATAACAATATATACATATATATCAAAGTATGTTCAAAATATATTTACAACACCTTTAATATATTTTGATGTTTTAAGTTTATTAAGTCAGTTGTCCTCGTTAGTAACCTACAACTAGTTGTCCACAGTTAGATGTACCGAAATAAATCGATAAATATTATCTTGAATCAATCCACGACTCAGTGTATACGTATCTCAGTATTGATCACAACTCAAACTATATATATTTTGAAATCAACTTCAACCCTGTATAGCTAACTCCAACATTCACATATAGAGTGTCTATGGTTGTTCCGAAATATATATAGATGTGTCGACATGATAGGTCGAAACATTGTATACGTGTCTATGGTATCTCAAGATTACATAATATACAATACAAGTTGATTAAGTTATGGTTGGAATAGATTTGTTACCAATTTTCACGTAGCTAAAATGAGAAAAATTATCCAATCTTGTTTTACCCATAACTTCTTCATTTTAAATCCGTTTTGAGTGAATAAAATTGCTATGGTTTCATATTGAACTCTATTTTATGAATCTAAACAGAAAAAGTATAGGTTTATAGTCGAAAAAATAAGTTACAAGTCATTTTTGTAAAGGTAGTCATTTCAGTCGAAAGAACAACGTCTAGATGACCATTTTAGAAAACATACTTCCACTTTGAGTTTAACCATAATTTTTGGATATAGTTTCATATTCATAATAAAATCATTTTCCCAGAATAACAACTTTTAAATCAAAGTTTATCATAGTTTTTAATTAACTAACCCAAAACAGCCCGCGGTGTTACTACGACGGCGTAAATCCGGTTTTACGGTGTTTTTCGTGTTTCCAGGTTTTAAATCATAGAGTTAGCATATCATATAGATATAGAACATGTGTTTAGTTAATTTTAAAAGTCAAGTTAGAAGGATTAACTTTTATTTGCGAACAAGTTTAGAATTAACTAAACTATGTTCTAGTGATTACAAGTTTAAACCTTCGAATAAGATAGCTTTATATGTATGAATCGAATGATGTTATGAACATCATTACTACCTCAAGTTCCTTGGATAAACCTACTGGAAATGAGAAAAATAGATCTAGCTTCAAAGGATCCTTGGATGGCTTGAAAGTTCTTGAAGCATAATCATGACACGAAAACAATTTCAAGTAAGATTTCCACTCGAAATAAGATTGTTATAGTTATAGAAATAGAATTAAAGTTTGAATATTATTATTACCTTGTATTAGAAAGATAACCTACTGTAAGTAACAAAGGTTTCTTGATCTTGGATGATTACTTGGAATGGATTTAGAAAACTTGGAAGTAAACTTGCAATCTTGGAAGTATTCTTGATTTTATGAAACTAGAACTTTTGGAATTTATGAAGAACACTTAGAACTTGAAGATAGAACTTGAGAGAGATTAATTAGATGAAGAAAATTGAAGAATGAAAGTGTTTTTAGGTGTTTTTGGTCGTTGGTGTATAGATTAGATATAAAGGATATGTAATTTTGTTTTCATGTAAATAAGTCATGAATGATTACTTATGCTAGTTGCCAAATGATGGTTCCCACATGTGTTAGGTGACTCACAAGGGCTGCTAAGAGCTGATCATTGGAGTGTATATACCAATAGTACATACATCTAAAAGCTGTGTATTGTACGAGTACGAATACGGGTGCATACGAGTAGAATTGTTGATGAAACTGAACGAGGATGTAATTGTAAGAATTTTTGTTAAGTAGAAGTATTTTGATAAGTGTCTTGAAGTCTTTCAAAAGTGTATGAATACATATTAAAACACTACATGTATATACATTTTAACTGAGTCGTTAAGTCATCGTTAGCCGTTACATGTAAATGTTGTTTTGAAACCTTTAGGTTAACGATCTTGTTGAATGTTGTTAACCCATTGTTTATTATAACAAATGAGATGTTAAATTGTTATATTATCATGATATTATGATATATAATATATCTTAGTATGATATATATACAGTTAAATGTCGTTACAACGATAATCGTTACATATATGTCTCGTTTCGAAATCATTAAGTTAGTAGTCTTATTTTTACATATGTATTTCATTGTTAATATACTTAATGATATGTTTACTTATCATAATATCATGTTAACTATATATATATATCCATATATATGTCATCATATAGTTTTTACAAGTTTTAACGTTCGTTAATCACCGGTCAACTTGGGTGGTCAATTGTCTATATGAAACCTATTTCAATTAATCAAGTCTTAACAAGTTTGATTACTTAACATGTTGGAAACACTTAATCATGTAAATAACAATTTCATTTAATATATATATAAACATGGAAAAGTTCGGGTCACTACAGTACCTACCCGTTAAATAAATTTCGTCCCGAAATTTTAAGCAGTTGGAGGTGTTGACGTATCTTCTGTAAATAAATGCGGGTATTTCTTCTTCATCTGATCTTCTCATTCCCAGGTGAACTCGGGTCCTCTACGAGCATTCCATCGAACCTTAACAATTGGTATCTTGTTTTGCTTAAGTCTCTTAACCTCACGATCCATTATTTCGATGGGTTCTTCAATGAATTGAAGTTTTTCATTGATTTGGATTTCGTCCAACGGAATAGTGAGATCTTCTTTAGCAAAACATTTCTTCAAATTTGAGACGTGGAAAGTGTTATGTACAGCCGCGAGTTGTTGAGGTAATTCAAGTCGGTATGCTACTGGTCCGACACGATCAATAATCTTGAATGGTCCAATATACCTTGGATTTAATTTCCCTCTTTTACCAAATCGAACAACGCCTTTCCAAGGTGCAACTTTAAGCATGACCATCTCTCCAATTTCAAATTCTATATCTTTTCTTTTAATGTCATCGTAGCTCTTTTATCGAATCTGGGCGGTTTTCAATCTTTGTTGAATTTGGATGATTTTCTCGGTAGTTTCTTGTATTATCTCCGGACCCGTAATCTGTCTATCCCCCACTTCACTCCAACAAATCGGAGACCTGCACTTTCTACCATAAAGTGCTTCAAATGGCGCCATCTCAATGCTTGAATGGTAGATGTTGTTGTAGGAAAATTCTGCTAACGGTAGATGTCGATCCCAACTGTTTCCGAAATCAATAACACAAGCTCGTAGCATGTTTTCAAGCGTTTGTATCGTCCTTTCGCTCTGCTCATCAGTTTGTGGATGATAGGCAGTACTCATGTCTAGACGAGCTCCCAATGCTTGCTGTAATGTCTGCCAGAATCTTGAAATAAATCTGCCATCCCTATCAGAGATAATAGAGATTGGTATTCCATGTCTGGAGACGACTTCCTTCAAATACAGTCGTGCTAACTTCTCCATCTTGTCATCTTCTCTTATTGGCAGGAAGTGTGCTGATTTGGTGAGACGATCAACTATTACCCAAATAGTATCAAAACCACTTGCAGTCCTTGGCAATTTAGTGATGAAATCCATGGTAATGTTTTCCCATTTCCATTCCGGGATTTCGGGTTGTTGAAGTAGACCTGATGGTTTCTGATGCTCAGCTTTAACCTTAGAACACGTCAAACATTCTCCTACGTATTTAGCAATATCGGCTTTCATACCCGGCCACCAAAAATGTTTCTTGAGATCCTTGTACATCTTCCCTGTTCCAGGATGTATTGAGTATCTGATTTTATGAGCTTCTCTAAGTACCATTTCTCTCATATCTCCAAATTTTGGTACCCAAATCCTTTCAGCCCTATACCGGGTTCCGTCTTCCCGAATATTAAGATGCTTCTCCGATCCTTTGGGTATTTCATCCTTTAAATTTCCCTCTTTTAAAACTCCTTGTTGCGTCTCCTTTATTTGAGTAGTAAGGTTATTGTGAATCATTATATTCATAGATTTTACTCGAATGGGTTCTCTGTCCTTCCTGCTCAAGGCATCGGCTACCACATTTGCCTTCCCCGGGTGGTAACGAATCTCAAAGTCGTAATCATTCAACAATTCAATCCACCTACGCTGCCTAATATTCAGTTGTTTCTGATTAAATATGTGTTGAAGACTTTTGTGGTCGGTATATATAATACTTTTGACCCCATATAAGTAGTGCCTCCAAGTCTTTAATGCAAAAACAACCGCTCCTAATTCCAAATCATGCGTCGTATAATTTTGCTCGTGAATCTTCAATTGTCTAGACGCATAAGCAATCACCTTCGTTCATTGCATTAATACACAACCGAGACCTTGCTTTGATGCGTCACAATAAATCACAAAATCATCATTTCCTTCAGGCAATGACAATATAGGTGCCGTAGTTAGCTTTTTCTTCAATAATTGAAACGCCTTCTCTTGTTCATCCTTCCATTCAAATTTCTTCCCTTTATGCGTTAATGCAGTCAAGGGTTTTGCTATTTTGGAGAAATCTTGGATGAATCTTCTGTGGAAAGGAGCCAATCCTAAAAATTGGCGTATATGTTTCGGAGTTTTCGGGATTTTCCACTTTTCAACAGTTTCGATCTTTGCCGGGTCCACCTGGATACCTTCTTTGTTCACTATGTGACCGAGGAATTGAACTTCTTTCAACAAAATGCACACTTTGAAAACTTAGCGTACAGTTTTTCTTTCCTCAATACTTCTAGCACTTTTCTCAAATGTTCTCCGTGCTCTTGATCATTCTTTGAGTAAATAAGTATGTCATCGATGAAAACAATGACAAACTTGTCAAGATATGACCCACACACTCGGTTTATAAGGTCCATGAACACAGCTGGTGCGTTAGTAAATCCAAACGGCATAACCATAAACTCATAATGACCATAACGCGTCCTAAAAGCAGTTTTTGGAATATCATCCTCCTTTACTCGCATTTGATGATATCCAGAACGTAAATCGATCTTCGAATAAACCGACGAGCCTTATAGTTGATCAAATAAGTCGTCAATTCTCGGCAGTGGATAACGGTTTTTGATGGTAAGTTTGTTCAACTCTCTGTAGTCAATACACAACCTAAATGTACCATCCTTCTTCTTGATAAACAAAACAGGAGCTCCCCATGGTGATGTGCTTGGTCGAATGAAACCACGTTCTAATAGTTCTTGCAGTTGGCTTTGCAGTTCTTTCATCTCGCTGGGTGCGAGTCTATAAGGAGCATGAGCTATTGGTGCAGCTCCTGGTACAAGATCTATTTGAAATTCAACAGATCGATGTGGAGGTAGTCCCGGTAATTCTTTCGGAAATACATCGGGAAATTCTTTTGCGACGGGAACATCATTGATGTTTTTTTCTTCAGTTTGTACTTTCTCGACGTGTGCTAGAACAGCATAGCAACCTTTTCTTATTAGTTTTTGTGCCTTCAAATTACTAATAAGATGTAGCTTCATGTTGCCCTTTTCTCCGTACACCATTAAGGGTTCTCCTTTTTCTCGTATAATGCGAATTTCATTTTTGTAACAAACGATCTCTGCTTTCACTTCTTTCAACCAGTCCATACCGATTATCACATCAAAACTCCCTAACTCTACTGGTATCAAGTCAATCTTAAATATTTCGCTACCCAGTTTAATTTCTCGATTCCGGTATATATTATCTGCTAAAATTAATTTACCGTTTGCTAATTCGAGTAAAAATTTACTATCCAACGGCTTCAATGGACAACTTAATTTAGCACAAAAATCTCTACTCATATAGCTTCTATCCGCACAATAAAACGTAAGCAGATTTATTGTCAATAAGAAACGTACCCGTAACAAGCTCCAGGTCTTCCTGTGCCTCTGCTGCATTAATATTGAAAACTCTTCCGCGGCCTTGTCCATTCGTGTTCTCCTGGTTCGGGCAATTTCTAATAATGTGGCCCGGTTTTCCACATTTATAACAAACTACATTGGCATAACTTGCTCCGACACTACTTGCTCCGCCATTACTCGTTCCGACACCATTTGTTCCTTTCGTTCTATTAACTCCTGGTCTGTAGACCTCACACTTCACCGCGCTATGACCATTTCTTTTACACTTGTTGCAAAATTTGGTGCAGAACCCCGAGTGATACTTTTCACACCTTTGGCATAGCTGCTTCTGATTGTTGTTGTTGTTGCGGTTGTTATTGTTGTTGGGATGATTGTTGTAGTTGCTGTTGTTGTTGTTGTTGTTGTTGTTGGGCCGTTTGTTGTAGTTGCGATTGATGTTGCGATTGTTGGGATAATTGTTGCGATTATTATTGTAATTACTGTTGTTGTTGTATTGGTGATTCTTATCACTGTTTTCCTCCCACTTTCTTTTGACTTGCTTCACATTGGCCTCTTCAGCCGTCTGTTCTTTAATTCTTTCCTCAATCTGGTTCACTAGTTTGTGAGCCATTCTACATGCCTGTTGTATGGAGGCGGGCTCGTGTGAACTTATATCTTCTTGGATTCTTTCCGGTAATCCTTTCACAAATGCGTCGATCTTCTCTTCCTCCTCTTCCGGTTCTGATTCTTCTTCCGGTTCTGATTCTTCTTCCGGTTCTTCTTCGGGAACTTGTGAATCAGTCCAATATATATTCGACTCTTTGTTATTATTAGGTGAGTCAATGGGATTTATGCTAGAGGTAGACATCTATCACACAATATCAAACATGTTAAGAGATTAATATATCACATAATATATACATGTTAATAATATATAGTTTCCAACAAAAATGTTAAGCAATCATTTTTAAAGAAAACACGGTCGAAGTCCAGACTCACTAATGCATCTTAACAAACTCGATAAGACACACTAACGCAAATTTCTGGTTCTCTAAGACCAACGCTCGGATACCAACTGAAATGTGCCGTTCTTATTGATTAAAAACGTTCCATATTAATTAATTTCGTTGCGAGGTTTTGACCTCTATATTAGACATTTTTCAAAGACTGCATTCATTTTTAAAACAAACCATAACCTTTAGTTCATAAATAAAGGTTTAAAAAGCTTTACGTAGATTATCAAAAAATGATAATCTAAAATATCCTGTTTACACACGACCATTACATAATGGTTTACAATACAAATATGTTACATCGAAATCAGTTTCTTGAATGCAGTTTTTACACAATATCATACAAACATGGACTCCAAATCTTGTCCTTATTTTAGTATGCAACAGCGGAAGCTCTTAGTATTCACCTGAGAATAAACATGCTTTAAACGTCAACAAAAATGTTGGTGAGTTATAGGTTTAACCTATATATATCAAATCGTAACAATAGACCACAAGATTTCATATTTCAATACACATCCCATACATAGAGATAAAAATCATTCATATGGTGAACACCTGGTAACTGACATTAACAAGATGCATATAAAAGAATATCCCCATCATTCCGGGACACCCTTCGGATATGATATAAATTTCGAAGTACTAAAGCATCCGGTACTTTGGATGGGGTTTGTTAGGCCCAATAGATCTATCTTTAGGATTCGCGTCAATTAGGGTGTCTGTTCCCTAATTCTTAGATTACCAGACTTAATAAAAAGGGGCATATTCGATTTCGATAATTCAACCATAGAATGTAGTTTCACGTACTTGTGTCTATTTTGTAAATCATTTATAAAACCTGCATGTATTCTCATCCCAAAAATATTAGATTTTAAAAGTGGGACTATAACTCACTTTCACATATTTTTACTTCGTCGGGAAGTAAGACTTGGCCACTGGTTGATTCACGAACCTATAACAATATATACACATATATCAAAGTATGTTCGAAATATATTTACAACACTTTTAATATATTTTGATGTTTTAAGTTTATTAAGTCAGCTGTCCTCGTTAGTAACCTACAACTAGTTGTCCACAGTTAGATGTACAGAAATAAATTGATAAATATTATCTTGAATCAATCCACGACCCAGTATGTACGTATCTCAGTATTGATCACAACTCAAACTATATATAATTTGGAATCAACCTCAACCCTGTATAGCTAACTCCAACATTCACATATAGAGTGTCTATGGTTGTTCCGAAATATATATAGATGTGTCGACATGATAGGTCGAAACATTGTATACGTGTCTATGGTATCTCAAGATTACATAATATACAATACAAGTTGATTAAGTTATGGTTGGAATAGATTTGTTACCAATTTTCACGTAGCTAAAATGAGAAAAATTATCCAATCTTGTTTTACCCATAACTTCTTCATTTTAAATCCGTTTTGAGTGAATCAAATTGCTATGGTTTCATATTGAACTCTATTTTATGAATCTAAATAGAAAAAGTATAGGTTTATAGTCAGAAAAATAAGTTACAAGTCGTTTTTGTAAAGGTAGTCATTTCAGTCGAAAGAACGACGTCTAGATGACCATTTTAGAAAACATACTTCCACTTTGAGTTTAACCATAATTTTTGGATATAGTTTCATATTCATAATAAAATCATTTTCCCAGAATAATAACTTTTAAATCAAAGTTTATCATAGTTTTTAATTAACTAACCCAAAACAGCCCGCGGTGTTACTACGACGGCGTAAATCCAGTTTTACGGTGTTTTTCGTGTTTCCAGGTTTTAAATCATTAAGTTAGCATATCATATAGATATAGAACATGTGTTTAGTTGATTTTAAAAGTCAAGTTAGAAGGATTAACTTTTATTTGCGAACAAGTTTAGAATTAACTAAACTATGTTCTAGTGATTACAAGTTTAAACCTTCGAATAAGATAGCTTTATATGTATGAATCGAATGATGTTATGAACATCATTACTACCTCAAGTTCCTTGGATAAACCTACTGGAAATGAGAAAAATAGATCTAGCTTCAAAGGATCCTTGGATGGCTTGAAAGTTCTTGAAGCAGAATCATGACACGAAAACAATTTCAAGTAAGATTTCCACTCGAAATAAGATTGTTATAGTTATAGAAATTGAATTAAAGTTTGAATATGATTATTACCTTGTATTAGAAAGATAACCTACTATAAGTAACAAAGGTTTCTTGATCTTGGATGATTACTTGGAATGGATTTAGAAAACTTGGAAGTAAACTTGCAATCTTAGATGTATTCTTGATTTTATGAAACTCGAACTTTTGGAATTTATGAAGAACACTTAGAACTTGAAGATAGAACTTGAGAGAGATCAATTAGATGAATAAAATTGAATAATGAAAGTGTTTGTAGGTGTTTTTGGTCGTTGGTGTATGGATTAGATATAAAGGATATGTAATTTTGTTTTCATGTAAATAAGTCATGAATGATTACTCATATTTTTGTAATTTTATGAGATATTTCATGCTAGTTGCCAAATGATGGTTCCCACATGTGTTAGGTGACTCACATGGGCTGCTAATAGCTGATCATTGGAGTGTATATACCAATAGTACATACATCTAAAAGCTGTGTATTGTACGAGTATGAATACGGGTGCATACGAGTAGAATTGTTGATTAAACTAAACGAGGATGTAATTGTAAACATTTTTGTTAAGTAGAAGTATTTTGATAAGTGTCTTGAAGTCTTTAAAAAGTGTATGAATACATATTAAAATACTACATGTATATACATTTTAACTGAGTCGTTAAGTCATCGTTAGTCGTTACATGTAAATGTTGTTTTGAAACCTTTAGGTTAACGATCTTGTTGAATGTTTTTAACCCATTGTTTATTATAACAAATGAGATGTTAAATTGTTATATTATCATGATATTATGATATATAATATATCTTAGTATGATATATATACAGTTAAATGTCGTTACAACGATAATCGTTACATATATGTCTCGTTTCGAAATCATTAAGTTAGTAGTCATATTTTTACATATGTATTTCATTGTTAATATACTTAATGATATGTTTACTTATCATAATATCATGTTAACTATATATATATATATATCCATATATATGTCATCATATAGTTTTTACAAGTTTTAACGTTCGTGAATCACCGGTCAACTTGGGTGGTCAATTGTCTATATGAAACCTATTTCAATTAATCAAGTATTAACAAGTTTGATTGCTTACCATGTTGGAAACACTTAATCATGTAAATAACAATTTCATTTAATATATATATAAACATGGAAAAGTTCGGGTCACTACAGCGCAACAAGGAGTTTTAAAAGAGGGAAACTTAAGGGATGAAATACCCAAAGGATCTGAGAAGCATCTTAATATTCGGGAAGACGAAACCCGGTATAGGGCTGAAAGAATTTGGGTACCATAATTTGGAGATATGAGAGAAATGGTACTTAGAGAAGCTCATAAAACCAGATACTCAATACATCCTGAAACGGGAAAGATGTACAAGGATCTTAAGAAACATTTTTGGTGGCCAGGTATGAAAGCCGATGTTGCTAAATATGTAGGAGAATGTTTGACGTGTTCTAAGGTCAAAGCTGAGCATCAGAAACCATCAGGTCTACTTCAACAACCCAAAATCCCGGAATGGAAATGGGAAAACATTACCATGGATTTCATCACTAAATTGCCAAGAACTGCAAGTGGTTTTGATACTATTTGGGTAATAGTTGATCGTCTCACCAAATCAGCACACTTCCTGCCAATAAGAGAAGATGATAAGATGAAGAAGTTAGCAATCTCTATTTGATACTATTTAAAGGAAGTCGTCTCCAGACATGGAATACCAATCTCTATTATCTCTGATAGGGATGGCAGATTTATTTCAAGATTCTGATAGACATTACAGCATGTGACAACCCAGAAATTTCCGACCAAATTTAAACTTTAATCTTTATATATTCCCAACACGATAAGCAAATGTTTGTAAGTTGAATCTCAAGAATTTTAAACTGTGTTCATACATTCATTTAACCTCGACCAAATTACGACGATTCACGAACCATTATTTAATTGGATATGAATATGTATAAGTATATGTATATATAACAGTTTGAGAATGTTAACAAAATATTAAATGTATAATACTTTATATGAACGTATTTGTTTTAATATGATCAGCGATGGAATTAGAAGATAATATCAAATGATTGATTTATCAGATACATTGAATTATGATCACGAGTCCCTATTGAGAGGTCTACTTTGATTTAGAAAACCTTTCCTTTTTAACGATATTAAAAATAAATGGTAAAGTGATCTTCGAGTAAGGACAAAGTGTCAAGTAGCGAGAGCAAGTCAGATTGGTAGAAATTTCTGTTAAATTCCAATACATGCCTTACAATAATTGTCTTGTGACTGTTGATAAGATAAATTAATTAACCTTCATATTAGGTATTGTGAAAGTGAAATTAGGGAATATAGGTAAATTAGAAAATAGATATTGACCAGTTAAATAGATCGACATTTTACATTAAGATGATTACATACGTTTGATGTTCCCTTAGACTTAATCCTACGAGTCATGATTAAAATGGAAATTTAAAACCTTGAAACCTGATATGATTCATATATAACATTACTTTCTTAAACGAAAACGTCTTTTTGATATAATAGACTTTTATTATTAAAAACGTCTTATGACATAACAACTTCTATTATTATAACCTTTGTAATAAAATGTTTTTTTTTTGCATATAAAATAATTTTGATTATTAAAATGTTTTATGAACGTTTGTATATAAATGAACTATATCAATTTTTAAACTTTAAAATATAAATGTTAAGAAATAGTAATTATTAATATTTAAACAATTTCTAAATATATAAGTTTAGAATGACATTAGTTTTGAAAAACTATATTATGTAAATAGTTCAAATTTATATTTCAAAATGAAAATATAAATATATATAATTTAGTCATAAAACGTCCTGATTTAAACAAATATATTTTGACAAGCAACGAGCCACTGATTTATATAAGCAAATGACAACAACGCTCAATTTTATAAGTTACATTTTTTATAAGGTAAATTATTGATGAGTAAGTCAAATTATTAATAAGGGTACACGTCGCGTAACATAAAAGGCTAGTTTTCTAAACGTACGAAAGTGTGTTCGAAAAACCGAAAGTGGTACATGAGTCGAGTGACAACGTACGAGTCATTTAAACAAAAATTACATTTTTACTACGCACGTAAATATAATATAATATAATATTTAATTAATTCTAAAGATTAAATATAATATATATTAAATAATATATAATTATGTATCATGTAATATAAGTAATAAAAGTGTGTCGGCATAAATTGGAAATGGATACCAGCTGGGAGATGGGGTCATGAGGTTGGTCACATTATATAGCTCGATTATTTTGGCTTTGGACGAACACACACACATATATCCATTCCTTTACTCCCTCTGTATAATTAATATTGTTATCTACATATTATTATTATTATTATTATTATTATTATTATTATTATTATTATTATTATTATTATTATTATTATTATTATTATTATTATTATTATTATTACTTAAGATTAATGTTATTATTAATCTTATTATTAGTAGTATTATTATTATTAGTATTATATATAAAATACTATGACTAGGTCATGAACGGGTTATTTTCAAACTAGTTATCGAGTAGGATAAGGCTAAGGAAATTATGGGTTATAACTATGGTGGTGATGGGTATGGATCAGGGGTATAGCTCATGAGGTCAATCTAGTGTTTATCATCTCCGTTGCGTCTACGTACTTTCCTGCAATATTGAATCTCAATATTGATACGTAAGCGCTCATAATTTAATTTTTACATACTAATAGTGTATCCCTGACTAGTGCTTGAGAATATAGGACTATGCATACTTGTACTTGTGATATTGCTTTTAGTTAGGTTATGTTGAATCCTGAATTAGTTACATATGCGGTTGAGATAAGGTATAAGTTATGCATGTCGTTGGAAAGCTAGCGAAAAATTAAGAACTTTTCATTTAGATATCGAATGGTTTCGAGGAACGGATTTGAAGTTATAGTCAATTGAAATTTGGTATTATTATAAAAAAAAAAGATTATTATTATCGTCGTTATTATCGTCGTTCTAGTTTTATCTTATTATTATTATTATTATTATTATCAATAAAAGGATTTATCTTTATAAATTGTTATTTTTATTATTATTACTATCGTTATTATCATTAAAGTTATAATTAGTATTATTATTATTATTATTATTATTATTATTATAATTATTAATATATAAATCATTATTTAAAAATGTTTATTGTTATTATTATTATGATATTAGTATTATCGTTAACAATGTCATAGTAATTATCATTATTAGGATTAAGGTAATTAAAAATAATATTAGTAACACCTAATTATTTTGATTACTATTATTATCATGAACACGATATAAAAGACGATTAAAAGCTATTAAATGAAACGATTAGGAAATAATGAGTTAGAGTATCTTGATAAAGTTAAAATATTATAAGATATTGATTTAGATAAAATTATTGTTCTTATTATTTTTATCATTACTATTATTATTAAAACTATCGTTAGTATTAAAACTATCATTTTAACAAAAAATATCATTTTAATAGAAATGTCATTGTTATTATAAAATACCACTATTATCATCATTTTAAATAGAATTCTTATTTTATAGATAATATTAAAAAGTGTCGTAAATATTAAGGTTATCATAATTAGAATTATCATTTTATCATATTGTCATCTTAGTAATTATAAATATTGATATTTTTATGAATAAAATACTAATAATTATTATTACAAAATAATACAACTTTTACTTACTATTATTATGGATATTATTTTATCAAATAAATATGTGATACAAACATATTTTACTACGTGTAATAAAAATTTCTTTAATAATACCTATCATATTATCTTTATGATATCAAATGAACTCTATAAATCTTATTACTTAATATATATAAAAGTGTATTTTATTATATAAATTTTAATATAAAATTTTATTTATTAATAAATGAATTATATTATTTACTCTATTTTTTTAAATATTTAAAAAAATATAAAATGACGACATTTAAACTATATATGTGATGACCCGGAAATTTCTGACCAAATTTAAACTTAATCTATAACGTTTTCGACACGATAAGCAAAGTCTGTAATGTTGAGTCACGAAAGTTTTGGAACTATATTCATGTAATCAATTATTCTTTGACTGTTCTCGAAGATTTACGAACAATATATATATAACTTAATGTGCATATATATATGTATATATATATGTATATATATATATATATATATATATATATATATATATATATATATATATATATATATATATATGTGTGTGTGTATATATATATATATATATATATATATATATATATATATATATATATATATATATATATATATATATATATATATGATTTCAAGTTATTTAGTAAACGATATTAACATTCGATTAATATTTAGATAAGTTAACTAAAACGTTTAAGATGAACCAATAAAACACTAATTTGCTACAGTATTTTTGAATTGCTACAGTACCCGAAAAGCTACAGTGTTTTCGAAAATCACTATTTGCTACAGTAAAAAAAACTTTGCTACAGTAAAACACTATTTCAAAATGAAAATGTATATATTATATATATATTAACAAATAGCTAGACGATGATTTATAGAAGTAAATGACCAAAACACTCGAAAGTTTAAGATATACTTTGAGTGGTATAGTTTATGGATAATTTAAGGCTATATTTTGACAAAGGTACGTGACACGAAATGTAAAATGCAAGTTTTCTAAATGTACGAAAGGACATTCGAAACACCGGAACCGGGACATAAGTCGAGTGACGACGTACGACATATCGGGAAAAAAATTACAAGTCAACTATGCACGTGAATTTAATATAATATATAATTAATTATATAAATTATATATTAATATTTAAATTATGTCGAAAAACAAGAAAACAAAAATATGTGAGCTGGAACCTCAGGCCATGAGATCGCATGGCCAATGCTCCTCAGACCCATGCGATCGCATGGGGACGATTTTCAGGCCACATCTATAAAAGCTCGAACATTCTGCTTCTGATTTCATTTCATTATTACTCCGTAAGTATTTATTATTTATTGTTATTATTATTATTATTATTATTATTATTATTATTATTATTATTATTATTATTATTAAGATTAATATTATTATTATTATTAGTATTATACATAAAATACTACGACGAGGTCATGAGCGTGTCACTTTAAAAATGGGTTTTCGAGCGGGAAAGAGTTAAGGAAACTATGGGTTATAGCTATGGAGGTTATGGGTAATGTACGTGGGTATTATTGGCAAATCAAACCTAGTGTTTATCATCTCCGTTACGTCTACGTACTTTCCCACAATATTGAATCTCAATATTGAAACGTGAGTATTCATATCTTATCTTTTATATGTTAATTGTGTATCCATGTCTAGTGCTCGAGTATGTATAATTATGCATGCTTGTACGCTAAATTTCGTCGTTAAACAGTTTATAATGAATCACGAATTAAATACATATATTACTGGAAAAAGGTATATGAAATGCATGTTTCTGGAAAGCTGGCGAAAAATCAATAACTTTTCATTTGGATATTGAATAGTTTCGATGAACGGATTAAAAGATATGGTCAACTGAATTATGACTGACGTTAATTGGAATTTCTTTTGAATCTGCAATTAATATTTAAACAACTTGTTTGTAAGATTGATAAATTAGATTTTTTAATATTACCAACCGAGTAAATGAATTCTTATATAAGGCACGTCTCGTTTTGTTGAACTATTGTCAAAATTGACTTTTTGAAACAACTTTGGATAACTTTTGTATGTCGATCTCGAGCATTAGGATTGTGATACACTATGACCTGACCTAGCTTAATAGACATTTATTGACCAACATACGTTCTCTAGGTTGAGATCTACGGTTATTTGGTAATCCGAGTTTCAGTCACATTTTGGTGAACGACTTTATATGCTGCTAAGGTGAGTTTCATTTGCTCCCTTTTTAAATGCTTTTGCAATATATATTTTTGGAACTGAGAATACGTGCGCTATTTTATAACTGTTATGAAATAAATACAAATACTAAAATTGATTTTGCGTAAGTTTCATTTGCTCCCTTTTTAATTGCTTTTGCAGTATATATTTTTGGGCTGAGAATACATGCACTTTATTTTAAACGCAATGGATACAAGTACATACTAAATTCTACACTGAGTTTGAACCGAAAATCCCTTAACTTTGGTAACTAGTAACTGCCAGTTATAAGAACTGGTTAGCGCGAGTAGTAGTATATGGATCCATAGGGCTTGATATCCCCGTTCGAGCTAGAGCACTAGTCTTTTAACGGACGTATGCTATTTGAGAAGCGTACACGTTGGTTTGCGTGTATTATTAAGATGATTATACAAAGGGTACAAATTATATATACATTACGTTTAGTTACCAGGGTACTCAATCTTGTAGAATATTTTGATAAACGTTTCGGATGAAATAATTGAAATCTTGTGATCCACATTTATGTACAGATTATGCAAGACATTAAAACTATGAACTCACCAACCTTTGTGTTGACACTTGTTAGCATGTTTATTCTCAGGTTCCCTAGAAGTCTTCCGATGTTTTCTTATATGTTAGACAAGCTATGTGCATGGAGTCTTACATGGCATATTTATCAAGGAAACGTTGCATTCACCAAATCATCATCATGTATCTTATTTTGACTGCGTTGTCAACGGAAGTACTATTGTAAACTATTATTTACGGTGATTTTCTATATGTAGAAATCATCAGATGTCTAAAACCTTTGATTTAAATATTCATTTATGGTGTGCCTTTTCAAAAGAATGCAATATTTACAAAACGTATCATATAGAGGTCAAATACCTCGCAATGAAATCGATGAATGACGTGTTCGTCCATATGGATTTGGAGCGATCATCACAGTTGGTATCAGAGCGTTAGTCCTAGCGAACCAGGTCTTGCATGAGTGTGTCTAACTGATAGTTGTTAGGATGCATTAGTAAGTCTGGACTTCGACCGTGTCTACATGTCAAAAGTTTTGCTTATCATTTCTTGTCGGAAATTACCTGCTTATCATTCCTAGTCTAGACACATTTTACTGCATTGATTGCATGAATAGTGTATAGAGAAAATTCATATCTTAGCGTATCTGTTACTGTAAACTTTTCCTGACATCTTTCTAAAATTTCTCCGTGATTTATGGAATTTGGTATTATATATACATATGTAAATTATGTATTGAAGAATACCAAACTAAATTCTATAATCTAATTCATATCAAAAATCATCTCCCTAATTATACAAGATGGATCCCGTATCTAGTTCAAATTCCTTAAACTCTAACAGCTATTCCGATATGGATATTCACCTGAATTCTGAAGACAGTGTAACCGGAATGGATCAACCAATTAGCCATCATCTATTCTGGATGAATTGGGGATGGGTTCGTAGCCTACTTAATTATTGGAGACAAGAAGAAGGCGATCCCTTCCATCCACCATATTGCCCTCTTGGTGAAGAACCTGAAGCACTTACCGGCGAACCTGTTCATAATACCATTTTGTCTCTCATCTCCAGAATATCTCGTCATGATCATATACTCTCTCAAATTCTGGATCTTATTCATCCGCTTGTCCAAACCGCCAATCATCCCAGTGTAGTAGAAGAAGTCAATGAGCTTCGCACTCGGGTAGTGGCTTTGGAGAATATGGTGCAAAGGTTACAAGCACCAGCAAAATCACCAGCATCAACAGTACCATCGACAACAACACTAACAGTACCATTACCATCACCAACAACATCCGCACCACAAGCCTCAACATCACAATATGTACCTTGAACATCAACGTCATACGCATCGTAGTTACCAAGAAATACCAGCAACAATAACCGATGAAGTATTAACTCATTTCCCCTGAAGAAATTTTATGTATATTTAATATATATGAAATTTGAAATCAAAATAAATCTTTTCGTACTAAGCTATTACGCGTGAATCTTAACTGGTAGGTACTACTTGGTTAGTTCATATTACTAATATGCAATGATGTACATCCTTCCTTAACAACTTAACCAATGTTAACTACAATCTCTGTTTCAACTTAATAAATTCCATTTCATAATAAACCAAGTGTATTATTCAATTACATAATTGATTTTACATTTTCATTTTCGATGTACTCGAAACTTTCCAGAAAACATCATCTGTGCCTTGTAAGGTTCACAAAAATTCCACGAGCATCAACATCCTTCACCGAGGAATAAGAATAAATAATGAAGTATTGATTACATTAGCGAAATACTCCGCAAAGATTATGTAATCTTTAATGTTTTAGAGATTAATCATTTCTAAGTCAAGCTGAAAATTAAATGAGCTTAATATGATATTAACTCATTAAATCTGTGTTACATCTGAAGAAAATATACATACATATATTTTCATAAAGACGGTAATAAAAATTCTTTTGTACAAAGTATTAATTGTGAAATCTTTAACGGGTAGGTAATACCCGGGAAATATATAAGTTCGCAATTAATATGTTACACTGTACATTCTTCAACTTTGATTCAAAAATTATTAACAATGCTCACAACGATATACAATCATTTTCATACAAATTCAATTACATATTCTGATATTGACGGATCAGAATCCAAGTCATAACTCTGAACCGGTGACATCATTCTTAGATC
Organism: Rutidosis leptorrhynchoides; assembly: GCF_046630445.1. Lineage (NCBI taxonomy): Eukaryota > Viridiplantae > Streptophyta > Magnoliopsida > Asterales > Asteraceae > Rutidosis > Rutidosis leptorrhynchoides. Next base: position 198,693,880 of record NC_092337.1, read on the forward strand.
TCTACATCTTTCAAAGCTATACTTTGACTTTAAATCTGTGCAAGATCCATTAGCATTGTTTTTACCGAAAATAACCTTGCAATTCCTTTTCAAAAGTATCCAGTATTATCAACCATTCAATTAGTCAACGACGACCTTTCAGACTTGTAACTTTGGCATATATGTTTTTGTTACTGGGGAACCTTTCATGTTGATGTTAAAGCTAAGGGGTATAAAATACTATTAAATTTTACAAGGAAATACTATTAAATACGATACAATTTTACACAAGATATTTATTTATTTATAGAATGGATATACCTAAACCTAGCTACAACACTTATAGGCAGTGTACCTAATCGTACAGTAGTGTAGTTTTTAGTAAGTCCGGTTCGTTCCACAGGGAATCTTTTAATCAAAGCTTAACGCTATATTAGTTTTATTTTATAAAAATACAAATATATATATAAGTAATATTATTATTATAAAGGGGGGTTTTTACCGTTTAATGACCGGTTTGTCAATTTTAAAAACTTTAGTCGCAGTTAAAACAAAATGTAAAATATTGAATAAATAAAAGACTTAATTTAAAGCGTAAAGTAAATAATGATAATGAAATTGCGATAAATAAAAGTGCGATAAAATAAACTTACGATAATTAAAAAGTACGATAATTAAAAGTGCAATTAAATACAATAACAAAAAATAAAAGTGCGATAATTAGAAGTGCAATTAAATATAAAATAAAGGAAATTAAATATGAAATAAAAGAATTATGCTTATTTAAACTTCCGTAATCATGATGTTTGACGTGTTGATTTTAGTTTTATGCCCATGGGTTAATTGTCCTTTGTCCTGGATTATTTAATATGTCCGTCTGGTTTTTGTCCATAACAGTCCATCAGTCATAAATATAAAGTGCGAGTGTCCTCGTCAAATTATCCATATACCTGAAGTTAAATATTCCAACTAATTGGGGACTTAAACTGTAACAAGATTTTAATACTTTGTTTAATAATTACACCAGGATGTCGACTGAATGTAACCTAAGGTTTTAATACTTTGTTATCAATTATGCCAAGTGTCCTTGTACATAATTTCACCCCTGTTTTAATAATTTTAGTGGCTATTAATCCATTCCCGTGTCCGGTTAAATGAACGATTATTCGTACATATAAATACCCCGCCCATCGTGTCCGATCGAGTGTATATGGTTATTTATAGGGACGTTCAATTGTAAATCTTTATATTAAAATTAACAAACTATCATTTAGTTAAACAAATATAAAGCCCATTAATAGCCCATAGTCTAATTTCCACAAGTGTCGTTCTTTTGTCCAAACCCCAATTATGGTACAAAGCCCAATTACCCAATTTTAATATTTTTAGCCCAACATCATAATTACTTCGGATTAAATAAGCATAATAATAACTTAGCTACGAGACATTAAATTAAAAAGGTTGAACATAACTTACAATGATTAAAAATAGCGTAGCGTTACACGGACAGAATTTCGACTTACACCCTTACAACATTCGCTAACACACCCTTATTATTATAAATTAAAATTAAAATTATAATATAAATATAAATATTATACGTTGAATGAGGAGAAGAAAAAGATGTGTTTTGTGGTGCACCAAAGCTCGATTTTTATAGGCATGTGGGCTGGAACTGTGCACCATGCGATTGCATGGATTTATGCCTTCCTGGCTATGCGATCGCATTGCCAGCTGGGGAGACTCAAAAGTCTTCGTTTTTTATGCCGACGGTTTTTAAATATAATATAATATATATATTAATTTTAAGAATTAATTATATATTATATTATATTCATGTGCATAGTTGACTTGAAATTTTTAGTCCGTTGCGTCGAGCGTTGAGAGTTGACTCTGGTCCCGGTTCCGGATTTTCGAACGTCCTTGTGAATAATTTAATATCTTATACTTTGCGTTTTGAATCTTGTACTCTTGTAATTTTGAGACGTTTCTTATCAATAATTGGAACCTTATTGATTGTATTTTGTACTTTTGAACTTTTTGGTCGTTTGGGTCTTGAATTCGTCGAATCTGTCTTTTGTCTTCACCTTTTATTATTTAAACGAATATCACTTGTAAATAGAACAATTGCAACTAAAAGCTTGTCTTTCTTGAGGAATAATGCTATGAAATATATGTTCGTTTTTAGCATTATCAAATATTCCCACACTTGAGTGTTGCTTGTCCTCAAGCAATATCGTCTTGAAATACTAGAATCACTTCTTTATTCTTCACACTTTGTACATCAGTGATTTCAATACGGCGGTATAAACAATGGTAGTAACGATGTGGTTTACAGTCTCACATGACTTCTGAAAATTTAGATCCTTTAGAAAATTGGATCTTTATGAAAACATTTGATTTTTTTGAAAATTAAATCTAGCTTTTACCCTGTAGCGACCCCGACAAATCGTCAAGTTACGGCGTCGACTACGTAGGTCCCATTACCTGGTCATAAGTCTTTAAAACAGACGTTTGACCCAAAATATGTCGCATCCATTCAAGTGTAAAGATTGTTTCAAAGTTTACAAAGATAATTGACCACAAGTTAAATTACAACGTTATAAGTACAAATGAAAACTATGCGACACAGTTTAAATAAGTTCAAAAGATGCTCCAAAATGCATGTATACTCGACATCCAAGCAAGTATCAAAAGAGTGCGGAAGCATGTATCACTAAGCATTCAAAACCTGAGAAAACATAGAAGAATCTGTCAACGAAAAAACGTTGGTGAAATCAAAGTTTTGATAATTGAGTGCTCGCGTATAACAACACTTTTGGAATGCAAATGAATTTGGATAATCTACGTTATGGACATACAAAATCTTGTGGTTCAAAAATAACGTTTAATACTTACTAAACCTATGATTTCACCAACGTTTTTCGTTGACAGATTCTTCTATGTTTTCTCAGGTTTTGAATGCTTAGTGATACATGCTTCCGCACTCTTTTGATACTTGCTTGGATGTCGAGTATACATGCATTTTGGAGCATCTTTTGAACTTATTTAAACTGTGTCGCATAGTTTTCATTTGTACTTATAACGTTGTAATTTAACTTGTGGTCAATTATCTTTGTAAACTTTGAAACAATCTTTACACTTGAATGGATGCGACATATTTTGGGTCAAACGTCTGTTTTAAAGACTTATGACCAGGTAATGGGACCTACGTAGTCGACGCCGTCACTTGACAATTTGCTTCACATGCTATATTAATCGAGTCGTATTGAGCCATAGGACTAATTGAACATCTTTGACCCTTCGTGACTATCGTTATTGATACAACCTAATTGTTTAGGTCGAGACTAGCATTGTTCTTTGCACATTTACTTGTTGAAGTACTATTTCACTCTTGCAATCAAAGGTGAGATCATAGTCCCACCTTTTCAACAACTTTTATACTTTTAAATCGTGGGCTGAGAAAACATATACTTTGTTACATCTTGTACTACTTACTTTTATGTTTTGAACACAAGTGTGAAAACAAACATTCCACGTGCGAGTTAGAACAAAAATGCCTCAATTCGATTATCATTAGTTACACTTGCAGGGTGTAAGCGAGAACTTATATTGTGTGGCCATACGGGTTTAACAAACCCTCATTCGGACGGTTCGCTACCGTTATGCGGATGAAATATATTTTTGTGTTTTAGTGCGGGTTCTAGCACTGTGTGATGGGGTAACGTTGGTTAAGTTTTGATAATTGAGTGCTCGCGTATAACAACACTTTTGGAATGCAAATGAATTTGGATAATCTACGTTATGGACATACAAAATCTTGTGGTTCAAAAACAACGTTTAATACTTACTAAACCTATGATTTCACCAACGTTTTTCGTTGACAGATTCTTCTATGTTTTCTCAGGTTTTGAATGCTTAGTGATACATGCTTCCGCACTCTTTTGATACTTGCTTGGATGTCGAGCATACATGCATTTTGGAGCATCTTTTGAACTTATTTAAACTGTGTCGCATAGTTTTCATTTGTACTTATAATGTTGTAATTTAACTTGTGGTCAATTATCTTTGTAAACTTTGAAACAATCTTTACACTTGAATGGATGCGACATATTTTGGGTCAAACGTCTGTTTTAAAGACTTATGACCAGGTAATGGGACCTACGTAGTCGACGCCGTCACTTGACGATTTGTCGGGGTCGCTACATACCCTAGATAAGTTTTTCAGAATAACCCTTCACCGGTGTTTGCAAAATATTTTTGTGGGTTTGGTGGGTTTCAGATTTGAAAATTTTAGCTCAAAACTTGCGGTTTTGTGTCACCCACTTGCTAACCTTGTATTGGGAAAGCAACACGTCCAGTTTACTTGCTCCGTATATTACCTTTTAATAAACTACCATCCGGTTGTAAAGGAAAGCGTTGAACAAGCAACTGTTAAGGCAATGTCCTCTGACATGCTTTTAATTATGGTCTATAACGTGTCGGACGCAATTACTATCCTTGGTAGGAGCAATAGTAAAGCTCACCCTTATGATTTTTCGGTCTGGCACAAGGTCCTGTCTTTGACCATGCTGTGCAACCACCGTTCTTACGGTTGACATCCGATTTGGTTCAGGTGACCTAATGAATTCCAGATGAATTCTTAGGATTTTACGTTCAATGGTAATGAACGCATTGAAAATGGGTTTTCAGAAAACAAATCGGTTTGTAATTTTATCAAAATATTTTCTCGTTCAAGCTCGAGTTTAGATATCATTGGATTCCATGAGTTTGTAATTCTCAATCTTTAAGGTCAATCTCTAGGATTGAGTAATATCAGTCTTAAAAGCTGATTTTTGATCTTTAAAGGAGATTATCCTTTCTGGGGATCTGATTTATTAGTCTTATCAACCTAATTTACACGGTGCCCCCCATTGTACGAGACAGATCCTCTCATGGTTAGGATAAGTCTGACCACTTGGCGACCCTGTTTTATGCTGAGGTCCGTGGATTTCCTGCTGATTTTAGAGATGACTTTTCTAGATTTTTCATCAACCTACAGCTGGTCTGGACGACAACTTCATGACCTAAATCAAGAAGCGCGTTTCTTTTTCGAAGGTCTTTACTTCCTTTTAACGATGGAATTGATTCATCGTGTAGATCCAACTCTTCTTTTCTTTCATCGGGTAAAACAGTTTAGTTTAGTCCAAAGCAAAAGTATCTTCAATTATTTGTTACAGAAATATGTGACATATGTTTAAGATAACATGGTAATTTTTCCCACACTTGGCTTTTATTTTCCTTTTTATTGTCCTCTATTCCATTTTAAATGAATTTTAACATTTTGGTTTGTTTCTCAATTTATGTCCTTTCCAAGGTAACAATAATTTCGGTGTTAACACCTAGTTTTATCGTTCATAAATATGTATAAACATGATTTTGAGTTCATTTAATTGAAAATTTTGAAAATTTTTACTAGAATTGGGTAGTCAGTATATAAGACTAGGGCTGTTCTTGAAATGTCCCGTTCTTATTGATTAAAAACGTTCCATATTAATTGATTTCGTTGCGAGGTTTTGACCTCTATATGAGACATTTTTTTCAAAGACTGCATTCATTTTTAAAACAAACCATAACCTTTATTTCATAAATAAAGGTTTAAAAAGCTTTACGTAGATTATCAAATAATGATAATCTAAAATATCCTATTTACACACGACCATTACATAATGGTTTACAATACAAATATGTTACATCGAAATCAGTTTCTTGAATGCAGTTTTTATACAATATCATACAAACATGGACTCCAAATCTTGTCCTTATTTTAGTATGCAACAGCGGAAGCTCTTAGTATTCACCTGAGAATAAACATGCTTTAAACATCAACAAAAATGTTGGTGAGTTATAGGTTTAACCTATATATATCAAATCGTAACAATAGACCACAAGATTTCATATTTCAATACACATCCCATACATAGAGATAAAAATCATTCATATGGTGAACACCTGGTAACCGACATTAACAAGATGCATATATAAGAATATCCCCATCATTCCGGGACACCCTTCGGATATGATATAAATTTCAAAGTACTAAAGCATCCGGTACTTTGGATGGGGTTTGTTAGGCCCAATAGATCTATCTTTAGGATTCGTGTCAATTAGGGTGTATGTTCCCTAATTCTTAGATTACCAGACTTAATAAAAAGGGACATATTCGATTTCGATAATTCAACCATAGAATGTAGTTTCATGTACTTGTGTCTATTTTGTAAATTATTTATAAAACCTGCATGTATTCTCATCCCAAAAATATTAGATTTTAAAAGTGGGACTGTAACTCACTTTCACAGATTTTTACTTCGTCGGGAAGTAAGACTTGGCCACTGGTTGATTCATGAACCTATAACAATATATACATATATATCAAAGTATGTTCAAAATATATTTACAACACTTTTAATATATTTTGATGTTTTAAGTTTATTAAGTCAGCTGTCCTCGTTAGTAACCTACAACTAGTTGTCCACAGTTAGATGTACAGAATTAAATCGATAAATATTATCTTGAATCAATCCACGACCCAGTGTATACGTATCTCAGTATTGATCACAACTCAAACTATATATATTTTGGAATCAACCTCAACCCTGTATAGCTAACTCCAACATTCACATATAGAGTGTCTATGGTTGTTCCGAAATATATATAGATGTGTTGACATGATAGGTTGAAACATTGTATACGTGTCTATGGTATCTCAAGATTACATAATATACAATACAAGTTGATTAAATTATGGTTGGAATAGATTTGTTACCAATTTTCACGTAGCTAAAATGAGAAAAATTATCCAATCTTGTTTTACCCATAACTTCTTAATTTTAAATCCGTTTTGAGTGAATCAAATTGCTATGGTTTCATATTGAACTCTATTTTATGAATCTAAACAGGAAAAAGTATAGGTTTATAGTCTGAAAAATAAGTTACAAGTCGTTTTTGTAAAGGTAGTCATTTCAGTCGAAAGAACGACGTCAAGATGACCATTTTAGAAAACATACTTCCACTTTGAGTTTAACCATAATTTTTGGATATAGTTTCATGTTCATAATAAAAATCATTTTCCCAGAATAACAACTTTTAAATCAAAGTTTATCATAGTTTTTAATTAACTAACCCAAAACAGCCCGCGGTGTTACTACGACGGCGTAAATCTGGTTTTATGGTGTTTTTCGTGTTTCCAGGTTTTAAATCATTAAGTTAGCATATCATATAGATATAGAACATGTGTTTAGTTGATTTTAAAGTCAAGTTATAAGGATTAACTTTTATTTGCGAACAAGTTTAGACTTAACTAAACTATGTTCAAGTGATTACAAGTTTAAACCTTCGAATAAGATAGCTTTATATGTATGAATCGAATGATGTTATGAACATCATTACTACCTCAAGTTCCTTGGATAAACCTACTGGAAATGAGAAAAATAGATCTAGCTTCAAAGGATCCTTGGATGGCTTGAAAGTTCTTGAAGCAGAATCATGACACGAAAACAATTTCAAGTAAGATTTCCACTCGAAATAAGATTATTATAGTTATAGAAATTGAATTAAAGTTTGAATATGATTATTACCTTGTATTAGAAAGATAACCTACTATAAGTAACAAAGGTTTCTTGATCTTGGATGATTACTTGGAATGGATTTAGAAAACTTAGAAGTAAACTTGCAATCTTGGAAGTATTCTTGATTTTATGAAACTAGAACTTTTGGAATTTATGAAGAACACTTAGAACTTGAAGATAGAACTTGATAGAGATCAATTATATAAAGAAAATTGAAGAATGAAAGTGTTTGTAGGTGTTTTTGGTCGTTGGTGTATGGATTAGATATAAAGGATATGTAGTTTTTTTTCATGTAAATAAGTTATGAATGATTACTCATATTTTTGTAATTTTATGAGATATTTCATGCTAATTGCCAAATGATGGTTCCCACATGTGTTAGGTGACTCACATGGGCTACTAAGAGCTGATAATTGGAGTGTATATACCAATAGTACATACATCTAAAAGCTGTGTATTAATACGGGTGCATACGAGTAGAATTGTTGATGAAACTGAACGAGGATGTAATTGTAAGCATTTTTGTTAAGTAGAAGTATTTTGATAAGTGTCTTGAAGTCTTTCAAAAGTGTATGAATACATATTAAAACACTACATGTATATACATTTTAACTGAGTCGTTAAGTCATCGTTAGTCGTTACATGTAAATGTTGTTTTGAAACCTTTAGGTTAACGATCTTGTTGAATGTTGTTAACCCATTGTTTATTATAACAAATGAGATGTTAAATTGTTATATTATCATGATATTATGATATATAATATATCTTAGTATGATATATATACAGTTAAATGTCGTTACAACGATAATCGTTACATATATGTCTCGTTTCGAAATCATTAAGTTAGTAGTCTTATTTTTACATATGTATTTCATTATTAATACACTTAACAATATATTTACTTATCATTTAACATAATTAACCAAGTGTATCAATATCTTAATATGATTCATATGTACCTAGTAAGACGTTGTTATAACGATAATTGTTATATATATCGTTTTCGAGTTTCTTAAATTAATAGTCTCATTTTTATGTATTTAACTCATTGTTAAAATACCTAATGAGATACATACTTATAATAAAATCATGTTAACTATATATATAACCATATATATGTCATCGTATAGTTTTTACAAGTTTTAACGTTCGTGAATCACCGGTCAACTTGGGTGGTCAATTGTCTATATGAAACCTATTTCAATTAATCAAGTCTTAACAAGTTTAATTGCTTAACATGTTGGAAACACTTAATCATGTAAATAACAATTTCATTTAATATATATATAAACATGGAAAAGTTCGGGTCACTACAGTACCTACCCGTTAAATAAATTTCGTCCCGAAATTTTAAGCAGTTGGAGGTGTTGATGTATCTTCTGGAAATAAATGCGGGTATTTCTTCTTCATCTGATCTTCACACTCCCAGGTGAACTCGGGTCCTCTACGAGCATTCCATCGAACCTTAACAATCGGTATCTTGTTTTGTTTAAGTCTCTTAACCTCACGATCCATTATTTCGACGGGTTCTTCAATGAATTGAAGTTTTTCATTGATTTGGATTTCGTCCAATGGAATAGTGAGATCTTCTTTAGCAAAACATTTCTTCAAATTTGAGACGTGGAAAGTGTTATGTACAGCCACGAGTTATTGAGGTAGCTCCAGTTGGTAAGCTACTGGTCCGACACGATCTATAATCTTGAATGGTCCAATGTACCTTGGATTTAGTTTCCCCGGTTTACCAAATCGAACAACGCCTTTCCAAGGTGAAACCTTAAGCATGACCATTTCTCCAATTTCAAACTCTATATCTTTTCTTTTACTGTCCGCGTAGCTCTTTTGTCGACTCTGGGCGGTTTTCAATCTTTGTTGAATTTGGATGATTTTCTCGGTAGTTTCTTGTATTATCTCCGGACCCATAATCTGTCTATCCCCCACTTCACTCCAACAAATCGGAGACCTGCACTCTCTACCATAAAGTGCTTCAAACGGTGTCATCTCAATGCTTGAATGGTAGCTGTTGTTGTAGAAAAATTCTGCTAACGGTAGATGTCGATCCCACCTGTTTCCGAAATCAATAACACAAGCTCGTAGCATGTCTTCAAGCATTTGTATCGTCCTTTCGCTCTGCCCATCAGTTTGTGGATGATAGGCAGTACTCATGTCTAGACGAGTTCCCAATGCTTGCTGTAATGTCTGCCAGAATCTTGAAATAAATCTGCCATCCCTATCAGAGATAATAGAGATTGGTATTCCATGTCTGGAGACGACTTCCTTCAAATACAGTCGTGCTAACTTCTCCATCTTGTCATCTTCTCTTATTGGCAGGAAGTGTGCTAACTTGGTGAGACGATCAACTATTACCCAAATAGTATCATAACCACTTGCAGTCCTTGGCAATTTAGTAATGAAATCCATGGTAATGTTTTCCCATTTCCATTCTGGGATTTCAGGTTGTTGTAGTAGACCTGATGGTTTCTGATGTTCAGCTTTGACCTTAGAACACGTCAAACATTCTCCTACATATTTAGCAATATCGTCTTTCATACCTGGCCACCAAAAATGTTTCTTAAGATCCTTGTACATCTTCCCCGTTCCAGGATGTATTGAGTATCTGGTTTTATGAGCTTCTCTAAGTACCATTTCTCTCATATCTCCAAATTTTGGTACCCAAATTCTTTCAGCCCTATACCGGGTTCCGTCTTCCTGAATATTAAGATGCTTCTCCGATCCTTTGGGTATTTCATCCTTTAAATTTCTCTCTATTAAAACTCCTTGTTGCGCCTCCTTTATTTGAGTAGTAAGGTTAGTGTGAATCATTATATTCATAGATTTTACTCGAATGGGTTCTCTGTCCTTTCTGCTCAAGGCGTCGGCTACCACATTTGCCTTCCCCGGGTGGTAACGAATCTCAAAGTCGTAATCATTCAACAATTCAATCCACCTACGCTGCCTCATATTCAGTTGTTTCTGATTAAATATGTGTTGAAGACTTTTGTGGTCGGTATATATAATACTTTTGACCCCATATAAGTAGTGCCTCCAAGTTTTTAATGCAAAAACAATCGCGCCTAATTCCAAATCATGTGTCATATAATTTTGCTCGTGAATCTTCAATTGTCTAGACGCATAAGCAATCACCTTCGTCCGTTGCATTAATACACAACCGAGACCTTGCTTTGATGCGTCACAATAAATCACAAAATCATCATTCCCTTCAGGCAATGACAATATAGGTGCCGTAGTTAGCTTTTTCTTCAATAATTGAAATGCCTTCTCTTCTTCATCCTTCCATTCAAATTTCTTCCCTTTATGCGTTAATGCTGTCAAGGGTTTTGCTATTTTGGAGAAATCTTGGATGAATCTTCTGTAGTAACCAGCCAATCCTAAAAATTAACGTATATGCTTCGGAGTTTTTGGGGTTTCCCACTTTTCAACGGTTTTGATCTTTGCCGGGTCCACCTGGATACCTTCTTTGTTCACTATGTGACCGAGGAATTGAACTTCTTCCAACCAAAATGCACACTTTGAAAACTTAGCGTACAGTTTTTCTTTCCTCAATACTTCTAGCACTTTTCTCAAATGTTCTTCGTGCTCTTGATCATTCTTTGAGTAAATAAGTATGTCATCGATGAAAACAATGACAAACTTGTCAAGATATGGCCCACACACTCGGTTCATAAGGTCCATGAACACAGCTGGTGCGTTAGTCAATCCAAACGGCATAACCATAAACTCGTAATGACCATAACGCGTCCTAAAAGCAGTTTTTGGAATATCATCCTCCTTTACTCGCATTTGATGATATCCAGAACGTAAATCGATCTTTGAATAAACCGACGAGCCTTGTAGTTGATCAAATAAGTCGTCAATTCTCGGCAGTGGATAACGGTTTTTGATGGTAAGTTTGTTCAACTCTCTGTAGTCAATACACAACCTAAATGTACCATCCTTCTTCTTGACAAACAAAACAGGAGCTCCCCATGGTGATGTTCTTGGTCGAATGAAACCACGTTCTAATAGTTCTTGCAGTTGGCTTTGCAGTTCTTTCATCTGGCTGGGTGTGAGTCTATAAGGAGCACGAGCTATTGGTGCAGCTCCTAGTACAAGATCGATTTGAAATTCAACAGATCGATGTGGAGGTAGTCCCGGTAATTCTTTCGGAAATACATCAGGAAATTCTTTTGCGACGGGAATATCATTGATGCTCTTTTCTTCGGTTTGTACTTTCTCGACGTGTGCTAGAACAGCATAGCAACCTTTTCTTATTAGTTTTTGTGCCTTCAAATTACTAATAAGATGTAGCTTCATGTTGCCCTTTTCTCCGTACACCATTAAGGGTTCTCCTTCTTCTCGTACAATGTGAATTGCATTTTTATAACATACGATCTCTGCTTTCACCTTCTTTAGCCAGTCCATGCCAACTATTACATCAAAACTCCCTAAATCTACTGGTATCAAATCAATCTTAAATATTTCGCTACCCAGTTTAATTTCTCGATTCCGGCATATATTATCTGCTGAAATTAATTTACCGTTTGCTAATTCGAGTAAAAATTTACTATCCAACTGTGTCAATGGACAACTTAATTTAGCACAAAAATCTCTACTCATATAGCTTCTATCCGCACCCGAATCAAATAAAACGTAAGCAAATTTATTGTCAATAAGAAACGTACCCGTAACAAGCTCCGGGTCTTCCTGTGCCTCTGCCGCATTAATATTGAAAACTCTTCCGCGGCCTTGTCCATTCGTGTTCTCCTGGTTCGGGCAATTTCTAATAATGTGGCCCGGTTTTCCACATTTATAACAAACTACATTGGCATAACTTGCTCCGACACTACTTGCTCCACCATTACTCGTTCCGACACCATTTGTTCCTTTCGTTCTGTTAACCCCTGGTCCGTAGACCTCACACTTCGCCGCGCTATGACCATTTCTTTTACACTTGTTGCAAAATTTGGTGCAGAACCCCGAGTGATACTTTTCTCACCTTTGGCATAGCTGCTTCTGATTGTTATTGTTGTTGCGGTTGTTATTGTTGTTGGGATGATTGTTGTAGTTGCTGTTGTTGTTGTTGTTGTTGTTGTTGTTGTTGTTGTTAAGCCGTTTGTTGTAGTTGCGATTGATGTTGCGATTGTTGGGATAATTGTTGCGATTATTATTGTAATTGCTGTTGTTGTTGTATTGGTGATTCTTATCACCGTTTTCCTCCCACTTTCTTTTGACTTGCTTCACATTGGCCTCTTCAGCCGTCTGTTCTTTAATTCTTTCCTCAATCTGGTTCACTAGTTTTTGAGCCATTCTACATGCCTGTTGTATGGAGGCGGGCTCATGTGAACTTATATCTTCTTGGATTCTTTCGGGTAATCCTTTCACAAACGCGTCGATCTTCTCTTCCTCATCTTCGAACGCTCCCGGACACAATAGGCACAATTTCGTGAATCGTCTTTCGTACATGGTAATATCAAATCCTTGGGTTTGTAACCCTTTAAGTTCTGTCTTGAGCTTATTAACCTCGGTTCTGGGACGGTACTTCTCGTTCATCAAGTGCTTGAATGCTGACCAAGGTAGTGCGTACGCATCATCTTGTCCCACTTGCTCTAGATAGGTATTCCACCATGTTAACGCAGAACCTATGAAGGTATGCATAGCGTACTTCACTTTGTCCTCTTCAGTACACTTACTTATGGCAAACACCATTTCGACCTTCTCGGTCCACCGTTTCAATCCGATCGGTCCTTCGGTTCCATCAAATTCCAAAGGTGTGCAGGCAGTGAATTCTTTGTAGGTGCATCCTACACGATTTCCTGTACTGCTAGATCCAAGGTTATTGTTGGTATGTAGCGCAGCCTGTACTGCGGCTATGTTTGAAGCTAGAAAAGTACGGAATTCCTCTTCATTCATATTCACGGTGTGTCGAGTAGTCGGTGCCATTTCCTTCAAAATAGTCAAATGGAACAAGTTAATCATACAGAATATTAAGAGTAGTTAATAGTATTTCGTAGCATAATATGAACTCATTTATAAAAGCTTTTTCTTCATAATAGCGTTTTATAAGTTTAAATTCGGGTAGTACCTACCCGTTAAGTTCATACTTAGCAGCTAATATACAATTCAACTACTACAATTCTATATGAAAAACTGATTATAATAATATTTCGCGTTCAAACTTTTATACAATATTTTACAAACTTACAATACCGCTTATTTTACATAAAGCATGAAATATAGCACACAATAACTTTGATACAAGATAGTTGTGAAGATAATTCTAGCTAGTACACAAGTTGTTCAGCAAAGGCAATAAAGACACGTAATTCATACGTCCAGAAACAAGTCATGCATTCTGGTTTTACTAGGACTACTTCCCATCCTTGGTCTTGTTGAACATAACCGTTATGGCCGTTGATAAGATAGCGTGTTGTAACGTCGTCAAAGGGACGAGGGTTACGTAATGACCAACAGTCTCGTAATAACCTAAAAACCTCATTTTTTACCCCAATTACCGACTCCGTCACTTGTGGGAACGTTTTGTTTAATAGTTGTAGCCCGATGTTCTTTTTCTCACTTTGGTGAGAAGCGAACATTACTAACCCGTAAGCATAGCATGCTTCTTTATGTTGCATGTTAGCCGCTTTTTCTAAATCATGAAGTCCTATATTCGGATACATTGAGTCAAAATAATTTCTTAACCCGTTGCGTAAAATAGCATTTGGGTTCCCCGCAATATATGCGTCAAAGTAAACACATCGTAACTTATGGGTTTCCCAATGTGATATCCCCCATCTTTCAAACGAAAGTCTCTTATAAACCAAGACATTCTTGGAACGTTCTTCGAATGTCTTACAAACTGATTTCGCTGTAAATAGTTGTGCCGAAGAATTCTGACCGACTCTAGACAAGATTTCATCAATCATTTCTCCGGGTAGGTCTCTCAAAATATTGGGTTGTCTATCCATTTTGTGTTTTTATACTGTAAAATAGACAAGAGTTAGATTCATAAAAAAAATACTTATTAATACAAGCAATTTTTACATATATCATAAAGCATAAGCACACTATATTACATATATTACACCACACGAATACAACTATCTTATTCTTTGGTTTTGGTTTTAATACAAGCAATTTTTACTTACATAAAAAAAATACTCGCTCGTTTCTTCTTCTTTGGTTTTGGTTCGTTTTGCCAAGTTTCTAGGGATATATGATGTTCCCCTAATACGAGCTGTCGTTTTCCACAACGTTTTAGAAAAACTTGGTGGTTTAGAGGTTCCCGGGTCATTGTTACAACTTAAGGGCTTCGGGGGTTGACGATACATATAAAGTTCATCGGGGTTGGAATTAGATTTCTCTATTTTTATGCCCTTTCCCTTATTATTTTCTTTTGCCTTTTTAAATTCAGTTGGGGTAATTTCTATAACATCATCGGAATTCTCATCGGAGAATTGGTAATACTCCCAATATTTTACTTCCTTGGCGGAAACACCATTGACCATAATTAACCTTAGTCGGTTGGTTGAGGATTTTCTTTTACTTAACCGTTTTATTATTTCCCCCACCGGTTCTATTTCCTCCTCCGGTTCCTCCTCTTCCAGTTCTGATTCTTCTTCCGGTTCTGATTCTTCTTCCGGTTCTTCTTCGGGAACTTGTGAATCAGTCCAATATATATTCGACTCTTCATTATTATTAGGTGAGTCAATGGGATTTGTGCTAGAGGTAGACATCTATCACACAATATCAAACATGTTAAGAGATTAATATATCACATAATATATACATGTTAATAATATATAGTTTCCAACAAAAATGTTAAGCAATCATTTTTAAAGAAAACACGGTCGAAGTCCAGACTCACTAATGCATCCTAACAAACTCGATAAGACACACTAATGCATATTTTCTGGTTCTCTAAGACCAACGCTCGGATACCAACTAAAATGTCCCGTTCTTATTGATTAAAAACGTTCCATATTAATTGATTTCGTTGCGAGGTTTTGACCTCTATATGAGACATTTTTTTCAAAGACTGCATTCATTTTTAAAACAAACCATAACCTTTATTTCATAGCTTTACGTAGATTATCAAATAATGATAATCTAAAATATCCTGTTTACACACGACCATTACATAATGGTTTACAATACAAATATGTTACATCGAAATCAGTTTCTTGAATGCAGTTTTTACACAATATCATACAAACATGGACTCCAAATCTTGTCCTTATTTTAGTATGCAACAGCGGAAGCTCTTAGTATTCACCTGAGAATAAACATGCTTTAAACGTCAACAAAAATGGTGAGTTATAGGTTTAACCTATATATATCAAATCGTAACAACAGACCACAAGATTTCGTATTTCAATACACATCCCATACATAGAGATAAAAATCATTCATATGGTGAACACCTGGTAACCGACATTAACAAGATGCATATATAAGAATATCCCCATCATTCCGGGACACCCTTCGGATATGATATAAATTTCGAAGTACTAAAGCATCCGGTACTTTGGATGGGGTTTGTTAGGCCCAATAGATCTATCTTTAGGATTCACGTCAATTAAGGTGTCTGTTCCCTAATTCTTAGATTACCAGACTTAATAAAAAGGGGCATATTCGATTTCGATAATTCAACCATAGAATGTAGTTTCACGTACTTGTGTCTATTTTGTAAATCATTTATAAAACCTGCATGTATTCTCATCTCAAAAATATTATATTTTAAAAGTGGGACTATAACTCACTTTCACAGATTTTTACTTCGTCGGGAAGTAAGACTTGGCCACTGGTTGATTCACGAACCTATAACAATATATACATATATATCAAAGTATGTTCAAAATATATTTACAACACTTTTAATATATTTTGATGTTTTAAGTTTATTAAGTCAGCTGTCCTCGTTAGTAACCTACAACTAGTTGTCCACAGTTAGATGTACAGAAATAAATCGATAAATATTATCTTGAATCAATCCACGACCCAGTGTATACGTATCTCAGTATTGATCACAACTCAAACTATATATATTTTGGAATCAACCTCAACCCTGTATAGCTAACTCCAACATTCACATATAGAGTGTCTATGGTTGTTCCGAAATATATATAGATGTGTCGACATGATAGGTCATAACATTGTATACGTGTCTATGGTATCTCAAGATTACATAATATACAATACAAGTTGATTAAGTTATGGTTGGAATAGATTTGTTACCAATTTTCACGTAGCTAAAATGAGAAAAATTATCCAATCTTGTTTTACCCATAACTTCTTCATTTTAAATCCGTTTTGAGTGAATCAAATTGCTATGGTTTCATATTGAACTCTATTTTATGAATCTAAACAGAAAAAAGTATAGTTTTATAGTCGGAAAAATAAGTTACAAGTCGTTTTTGTAAAGGTAGTCATTTCAGTCGAAAGAACGACGTCTAGATGACCATTTTAGAAAACATGCTTCCACTTTGAGTTTAACCATAATTTTTGGATATAGTTTCATGTTCATAATAAAAATCATTTTCCCAGAATAACAACTTTTAAATCAAAGTTTATCATAGTTTTTAATTAACTAACCCAACACAGCCCGCGGTGTTACTACGACGGCGTAAATCCGGTTTTACGGTGTTTTTCGTGTTTTCAGGTTTTAAATCATTAAGTTAGCATATAATATAGATATAGAACATGTGTTTAGTTGATTTTAAAAGTCAATTTAGAAGGATTAACTATTATTTGAGAACAAGTTTAGAATTAACTAAACTATGTTCTAGTGATTACAAGTTTAAACCTTCGAATAAGATAGCTTTATATGTATGAATCGACTGATGTTATGAACATCATTACTACCTCAAGTTCCTTGGATAAACCTACTAGAAATGAGAAAAATAGATCTAGCTTCAAAGGATCCTTGGATGGCTTGAAAGTTCTTGAAGCAGAATCATGACACGAAAACAATTTCAAGTAAGATTTCCACTCGAAATAAGATTATTATAGTTATAGAAATTGAATTAAAGTTTGAATATGATTATTAACTTGTATTAGAAATATAACCTACTGTAAGTAACAAAGGTTTCTTGATCTTGGATGATTACTTGGAATGGATTTAGAAAACTTGGAAGTAAACTTGCAATCTTGGAAGTATTCTTGATTTTATGAAACTAGAACTTTTGGAATTTATGAAGAACACTTAGAACTTGAAGATAGAACTTGAGAGAGATCAATTAGATAAAGAAAATTGAAGAATGAAAGTGTTTGTAGGTGTTTTTGGTAGTTGGTGTATGGATTAGATATAAAGGATATGTAGTTTTGTTTTCATGTAAATAAGTCATGAATGATTACTCATATTTTTGTAATTTTATGAGATATTTCATGCTAGTTGCCAAATGATGGTTCCCACATGTGTTAGGTGACTCACATGGGCTGCTAAGAGCTGATAATTGGAGTGTATATACCAATAGTACATACATCTAAAAGCTGTGTATTGTACGAGTACGAATACGGGTGCATACGAGTAGAATTGTTGATGAAACTGAACGAGGATGTAATTGTAAGCACTTTTGTTAAGTAGAAGTATTTTGATAAGTGTCTTGAAGTCTTTCAAAAGTGTATGAATACATATTAAAAAACTACATGTATATACATTTTAACTGAGTCGTTAAGTCATCGTTAGTCGTTACATGTAAATGTTGTTTTGAAACCTTTTGGTTAACGATCTTGTTGAATGTTGTTAAACCATTGTTTATTATAACAAATGAGATGTTAAATTGTTATATTATCATGATATTATGATATATAATATATCTTAGTATGATATATATACAGTTAAATGTCGTTACAACGATAATCGTTACATATATGTCTCGTTTCGAAATCATTAAGTTAGTATCTTATTTTTACATATGTATTTCATTGTTAATACACTTAATAATATATTTACTTATCATTTAACATAATTAACCAAGTGTATCAATATCTTAATATGATTCATATGTACCTAGTAAGACGTTGTTATGACGATAATTGTTATATATATCGTTTTCGAGTTTCTTAAATTAATAGTCTCATTTTTATGTATTTAACTCATTGTTAAAATACCTAATGAGATACATACTTATAATAAAATCATGTTAACTATATATATAACCATATATATGTCATCGTATAGTTTTTACAAGTTTTAACGTTCGTGAATCACCGGTCAACTTGGGTGGTCAATTGTCTATATGAAACCTATTTCAATTAATCAAGTCTTACCAAGTTTGATCTCTTAACATGTTAGAAACACTTAATCATGTAAGTAACAATTTCATTTAATATATATATAAACATAGAAAAGTTCGGGTCACTACAGTTCTTTATTAGAGAGCACTAGATTCTAATACAACTACTACTTTACTAGTATTTCTAATGGTAACCAAGTGTATAAAGTAAAAATTTTAAAATCCAAAAGAATTTAACCCCTTCCCACACTTAAGATCTTGCAATGCCCTCATTTGCAAGAAATCAGTAACAATTTAAATTATTGAGGGTGATTAGCGTAGAAAAATGATTAAATTTTACCAAAGTTTCCAAACATATTGGCGTTTGTTTGCTGAATGATAAATGGTGCATATCATTTGTTCATTCCGTCTGTTGTTACATCACATTTATTTGTCATCTTGTCGTCAAAATTAGTAGCTTTTGCTGAACTTAATGCCAGTCTTTGAAAATGCGCTGTTTTACCCTGTTTTGTACAATTTACAATATACATACATACAAATATAAACATGCATGGCAATTTGAAATGGGACTTAATATCCCACTTTCAAATCCTAAATGTGAAATATTAGTACACAATAATAATAAAAATGATAAAGATTACATAAGTATATTCAATAACATAAGTTTAAACATGAATAAGTAAAAAGATAAAAACATAAAAATCATATAAATAACCAAATGGAACCAAATCAGTCTGGATAGGGGTTCCAGTTCATCTCATCAGGTGGGTTCCATTATTGGTTATAGGTGTTCTGATAGGCTTGGTTATAGTCATACCGGTTAAAGGGTGGTCGGATATCGGGGCTGTGTGGCGGAAAATGAGCAGGTCGAATAGGCACGTAATTATTTGGTACCTGATATGATAGCTGGCTCATGATTTGGTGATGATGAACTACCCAGCTATCGTGTTGGCATCGCCTATAATCCTCGTATGCTCGCTCGGAATTCTACTGCTCATACATACTATGTCTGGCCGCGTTCGTCATTGCTTCCTCATCTATACGAACGTGGACGTCAAGAATAGCATCTCGAAAGACATCCCTAATATCTTCCGCCTCCTCCATTTCCTCGTCTGAGCCTCTCTCTACCTGAGGATGAGATCCCTCATAGGGTACTGCCTGGTTACGTCTACTTTTCAATACCTTAGCACCCACATAAACTTTCAATCCTAAGGGCTCAACCTGTTCTCTACAAAGCTGTAATGGACCCCCTTGGTTCCTATCAACACCTAAATACTCTCCAATGAGAGTAACAAAAATACCTCCTCCTATTATACTCCCGTCCTGCATTCCCCCTACTATTTTAGATAAATAAAAAGCAACACAGTAAGGGATATTGACAAAGCTTCTAGGATCCCGAATACACTTTGGGTAGAATAAATCATGTAAGGTAATTTTTTCTTTATTGTGACCTCTCTGTGTAATTGAGTTAGCCAAAAATCTATGAATAATAAGAAGCTCGGCTCTGTCAATATGTGTATAGGAGTGTCCTCCTGCTCATGTAAAAACATCAAAATGTGACATACGCCTCCAAATGGCGTCAGCGTCAAAGTTACTATCTACCCTTTCACCATAATGAATCAAATTTGTACAATCGGGTAATAGCAACTCACCAGGAGTATATATCTGTAAGGCCCTGGCCATGTCCAGCATGGACATTCTGTACATCCTACCGCCAAGGATAAACCTAAGAAATCTTCTATCATCTATTCTAACTATATTTGTATCAAGTGATACAGTACTCATCAACTCAACACACCATTCCTTATAAACAGGTCTACGAATGGTGAAGAGACGTTCCCAATCTGTAAAAGAAGAACTGCCATACCTTTGAACCAAAAGCTGTCTAACATGGTCAGCTAGATGGACCGTTTCCAAAGGGGCCCAATCGATTACCCTTGGCACCTCTACATTTTTTGTTACCAATTTGAATTTGTTCCTTTGATATGTCTCGTAATCTCTCCATCTCCTATCAAATCTTAGATTAGGATGCAGAGTGTGCTCAGGAATCGTTGGGAATTCTACTGGCGGCCTCATTGGGAATACTATGAATTCATCAACAAACTGTACCGGATCATAATAAGGTATGTGCTGATCAGGCTGTTGTTGTGGTTCTTGTTGTGGATCTTGTTCGTGTTGCATTTTTGGTTCTGGTTCTGGTGCTGGTGCTGGTCGTCTAGATTGTGATGCTCCTGAACCTCTCGTATCGGCTTTCTGCAAAACACATTAAACACAAAATTTGTGCATCTAAATATGAATTAGTGTTAGCAAAATAACAACTTAAAACAATTTCTATAACATGTTAAATCAAAATTAAACTTATAGACATTTTCACAATTTTTCACAATTCTACACTTTTCAAATAAGCACATATGAAAATGTATACAAAATTTATAAGCATTTAACTCAAATAACATGTCAAAATAGTCATTACTAATAATTAAACAAGTCTCAAATGGCAAATATATCAAATTAATCAAGTTCATGAATTTTGGACTTAAAAAGTCCACTTTAATCTCTAAAAATCATGTTTAGGATCAATGTTTGGATCATTTAACTATCTAAACATGTTACACTACTCAATTTAGCAATAATTCATGACAAAAATCGGCCATAACCTGTTTATATCAAAAAGCCCCAAATTGTTCAAGAACACAAACCCTAGATTTCTAAAAAATTTGAAGTTTTTGGCTTCAAATCATGTTAAATAGCATCAATCTAGGTTATACATGCATAAAATACTAACAATTTAACACTAATTACACTAGAAATTAACAAAATTGCATTAGGTAAAAAATTGGAATTTATCACAAAAACTAGCAAATTTATGAGTTTAGGGGTGTAATTTTTACCATTTTGCTGAAGAATGAGAATCTAGGCATGATTAGAGCAAGAAAAATGATGAATTACGGTGAAAAATGGCGAATTTTAGAGAGGATTTTGGGGTTGGTTCGTGTAAATGTGTGTGTTTGTGTTGAAGAACAGACTCGCTGTCTGTTTTGATCTGGCCAGAAATTTGCCTCCATGCGATCGCATGGAGGTATAGGGTGATTCCCATGCGATCGCATGGGTACCCGGCTACAGTGTTTTGCCCTTTTTTTTTTTAAATAAAACCTTATACTTTATAAAACTTATAATTAATTAAATTTTAAAAATTTGTTTTCCTTTAGGAGCGAGGGTGTTTCAGATCGATGTCCTAGTCTGTCCCTTGACAAAATTTTTAAAATTTGTCAAAAATGAAAGCGCGATTTTAAAAGTAAAGATTTTTGGGTTTTTTAAAGTTTTTGGCATACTTTAATTCAATAAGATTAAAAATAATGATAATAAAAGTTCTCGTCCCTCCCTCGGGTAAAGCAATTTCGGTTCAACGACCTAGTCTTCAACTCACGACGAATTTTAAAAAACATATTTTTAACTTAGCGAAATAAAGTAAATTTTTGTTTTTAAATTCACACCAAACTTAAATTTAAAATGCATAAAATTTTAAATTCACACCAAACTTAAATTTAAAATGCATAAAATTAAAAATTCACACCAAACTTAATTAAAAATTTATATTATAAATTCACACCAAACTTATATTATATTTTTGTTTTTATACATACAAACTTATATTAAAAAGATTAATTTTTCAAATATTTACAATTTTAAATATATTAATTTTAAAAAGTTTACAATATTATTTTAATTTTTATATATTAATTTTAAAACATGGTAAAAATAAAATTAAAAATCTTTTTGGCTTTTATCCCACTTTAATCAATCAAATATTATCAAAAATATACGCTCCTCTTTTCGGTAAAGTAATTTCGGTTCCATGACCTAATTTAACTCATGACTAATTTTTGAAATATTTTGGGTTGATTGATTAAAGATATTTATACCTTAAGAATAAACATTAAATTTTGCAGTGATGTAATAAATTTTTGAATGATATTAATAATTTCGGTCGCCAAACCTAATTTTATTCAATACCAATTTAATACTTTATAGCAAACAAATTAGCGTTTATTATCAAAAGGTTAAAAATAAAAATAAAAAATAAAAACTGTACAGACTTACCTGTGAGATAGTATTCTTAGTGATACGATCTATCCCATTCATAAGATAGTCGGTTTAATTGATTTTCCATGGCTACATAGGCGTAACCTCGAGCATTCAGTGTTTTTTTTCTAAACATATGAACGGTCCGTCTCTGCATAAAGTAACAAATTCGGTGTTTGAATAGGTTTGATTATTTGAATATTTACCTCCATGTGACCATTTTCCGCATTTGTGACATCTTTCAAGGTGTCGTGCTCTTCTTTTCACTGCGGATTTTGATTTTTCTTTACCAAATTGTAACTTATTATCTTCGCATCTGGATTCTTTTCTTACTCCGTCCAATCTTTCTCTGATTACTGATACTAGTTCACTCAGAAGTGTGTCATTATTACGTTTAGTGATCAAAGCGTGTAGCATTAGACCATGGTTTAGTTCACAGGAAGTCTTCATTTCCTAAATAAAAATAAAAATTCAGAATGGGGGGAGAAGACTAGTTCTTTAGGGTCTGCTAGGGAAAGACCATTCGGGTTCTATTTTCGAGAACTACACGAAAACAGACAATCTAACTCTAACAGAAATACATAAAATCCTTAAAAGACTTGATTCTCCCCACACTTAGTTAGCTGTGGTATCGAAATTGTGATTAACTTCGTTGTCGACTTCCATCGGACTATCTATGTAATGTTTAACTCTGTGACCATTATCTTTAAATTCAATTCTATTTGAATTTATTAATTCTATCGTTCCGTATGGGAAAACTCTTTTGACTATGAATGGTCTAGACCATCTCGATTTCAATTTTCCAGGAAATAGCTTGAATCGTGAATTGAAAAGAAGAACTCTGTCTCCTTCTTTAAATTCTTTTGAACTTCTGATTCTTTTATCATGCCATTTCTTCGTTCTTTCCTTATAGATTAACGAATTTTCGTATGCTTCATGTCTTAATTCTTCTAATTCGTTTAATTGACTTAATCGTAGATGTCCGGCTTCATGTAAATCAAGATTACATGTCTTCAAAGCCCAAAATGCTTTGTGTTCAATTTCTACTGGAAGATGACATGCTTTTCTGTAGACGAGTTTAAAAGGTGTGGTTCCAATTGGAGTTTTGTAGGCTGTTCTAAAAGCCCAGAGTGCATCCTCCAATTTAATGGACCATTCCTTCGGATTTGATCCTACGGTTTTTTCTAGAATACGTTTTAAAGCTCGGTTG
Organism: Rutidosis leptorrhynchoides; assembly: GCF_046630445.1. Classification (NCBI taxonomy): domain Eukaryota; kingdom Viridiplantae; phylum Streptophyta; class Magnoliopsida; order Asterales; family Asteraceae; genus Rutidosis; species Rutidosis leptorrhynchoides. The sequence continues at coordinate 198,717,991 of NC_092337.1, forward strand.
GTATTTTCAACTTGTCCACTTGTTTGTGGATGATATGCGGTGGAGATTTTATGAGTTACTCCATATCTTTTGAGAAATTTCTTAAGTTGATTATTACAGAAATGAGTACCCCGATCACTTATTAAAGCTTTCGGTGTTCCAAACCTTGCAAAAAGACGTTTTAAAAAGTTGACTATAACTTGTGCATCGTTAGTCGGGAGAGCTTGTGCTTCCGCCTATTTAGATACATAATCAATGGCTACGAGAATATATAGATTATTATGAGATTTTGGAAATGGACCCATAAAGTCAATACCCCAAATGTCAAATACTTCACATACTTGAATGACATTTTGTGGCATTTCATCACGTTGACTTATTTTTTCGGCCCTTTGACAAGCATCACAGGATTTGCAAAGAAGGTGTGCGTCTTTGAAAATTGTAGGCCAATAGAATCCAGCATCGTAAACTTTTCTTGCTGTTAGTTGAGGCCCATAGTGCCCTCCTATTGGTCCTGTGTGACAATGGTTTAAAATTTTACTAGCTTCATCTTCGAATACACATCGGCGTATTATTCCATCGGGACAACTTTTAAACAAATGTGGATCTTCCCAGAAATAGTGTTTTATTTCACTAAAGAATTTCTTTCGTTTTTGGTATGATAATCCTTTTTCAAGGAATCCACATACTAAGTAGTTTGCATAGTCTGCAAACCATGGAATTTCATTATAATCTATCTTCAATAGATATTCATTAGGAAAGTTGTCTTGTATGGCCGATTCATTTAGAACTTCTAATTCAGGATTTTCAAGACGAGAAAGATGATCAGCGGCGAGATTTTCTGCTCCTCTTTTATCTCGGATTTCAATATCGAACTCTTGTAAGAGTAAGATCCAACGGATTAATCTTGGTTTGGCATCTTGTTTCGAAAATAGGTATCTAAGAGCAGAATGGTCGGTATAGACCACCGTTTTTGCTAGAACGAGATATGAACGAAATTTGTCAAAAGCAAAGACAATAGCAAGGTGTTCTTTTTCAGTAGTTGTGTAATTCGTTTGTGCTCCTTGTAACGTCTTACTAGCATAATATATAGGTTGAAATCGTTTTTCAATCCTTTGTCCTAAAACGGCTCCCATTGCAAAATCACTTGCATCGCACATTAGTTCAAACGGTAAATTCCAATTCGGTGTTATCATGATCGGCGCATTAGTGAGTTTCTCTTTAAGAATATTAAAGGATTTGATGCATTCATCTAAAAAGATGAATGGAGCATCCTTTTCTAGGAGTTTATTCATAGGAGTGGCAATTTTAGAAAAATATTTTATGAAACGTCGGTAAAAACCGGCATGCCCTAGAAAACTCCTAACTCCTCTAACATTGGTGGGATGTGGAAGTTTAGCAATTACATCTACTTTAGCTCTATCCACTTCAATTCCTTCTTTTGAAATTTTATGTCCAAGAACGATGCCTTCTTTAACCATGAAATGGCATTTCTCCCAATTAAGAACTAGATTTGATTGTTCGCATCTAATAAGCATTCGTTCAAGATTAGCTAGACATGATTCAAAAGTATCACCGAAGACTGAAAAGTCATCCATGAAAACTTCCATGCATTCTTCTATCATGTCGTGAAAAATCGCCATCATGCACCTTTGAAAGGTTGCAGGGGCGTTGCAAAGTCCAAATGGCATGCGTTTGTAAGCAAAAGTACCATAAGGGCACGTGAACGTGGTTTTCTCTTGATCTTCGGGTGCTATTGTAATTTGAAAATATCCGGAAAATCCATCAAGAAAACAATAGTAACTGTTTCTGGCTAATCTTTCCAACATTTGATCAATAAAAGGTAAGGGAAAGTGATCTTTTCTGGTGGCGACATTTAATTTTCTATAATCAATACATACACGCCATCATGTTACAGTCCTAGTAGGAATAAGCTCATTTTTTTCATTTGTAATGACAGTCATGCCACCCTTCTTAGGCACGCATTGAACTGGGCTTACCCATGGACTATCAGAAATTAGATAAATTAAACCTGCATCTAGTAGTTTAATTATTTCTTTTTTAACAACATCTTGCATATTCAGATTTAGTCTTCGTTGGCGTTGCATATACGTTTTATGACCTTCTTCCATAAGGATTTTATGTGTGCAATACGAAGGACTTATTCCTTTAATATCATGAATCTTCCATGCAATGGCTGGTTTATGAGCTTTCAACACAGAAATGAGTTGTGATTTCTCATTTTCAGTAAGAGAAGACGATATTATTACAGGTAATTCAGATTCACCATGTAAATAAGCGTATTCCAAATGGTTTGGAAGTGGCTTTAACTCTAATTTCGGAGGTTCTTCTATCAATGATTTATATCGATATCTGTCTTCTTCTTTTAGCATTTGAATTTCTTCTGTTGTTGGTTCATATCCATTAGCTATTAGTGTAGCTAACATTTCAGCTTCATCAATTGGTTCAGTTCCTTCTCCTAAAGAACATTCTCCTGTTCCTTGTAATTCTGGAAATTCTTCTAATAATTATGCATGTAAATCTATAGTTTGAATATAATAACATGTATCATCTGCAGATTGCGGTTGTTGCATTGCTCTATCAACTGAAAAGGTAACACTCTCATCCTCTATACTTAGGGTCAATTTCTTACCGAACACGTCTATCATTGCTTTAGCCGTGTTTAAGAATGGTCTTCCTAATATGAGAGGAACTTGAGAATCTTCTTCCATGTCCAGAACAACAAAATCTACTGGAAATACTAAAGTACCAACTTTAACTAGCATGTTCTCCATTATCCCTCTAGGATATTTTATTGATCGATCGGCTAGTTGTATACTTATTCTGGTTGGTTTCAATTCTCCAAGGTCTAGTTTAGTGTATAGTGAATACGGCATTAAATTTATACTAGCACCTAAGTCTGCCAATGCTTGTATTGAACTAAGACTACCCAGAAAACATGGAATTGTGAAACTTCCTGGATCAGATAGTTTTTCTGGTATCTTATTCAACAGCACTGCTGAACAATTAGCATTCATAGTAACAGCCGAGAGTTCTTCCATTTTCTTTCTATTCGTGATTAGATCTTTCAGAAATTTAGCATATCTAGGCATTCCTGAAATCACATCAATGAAAAGAAGATTTACATTTATCTGTTTAAATATATCCAAGAATTTGGATTACTCGGCTTCAAGTTTTTCTTTTTTCATTTTACTCGGGTAAGGAAGTGATGGTTTGTATGGTTTAACATAAGGTTTAGCCTTAACTATGTTATCTTCATTAACCTTTTCAACTACCGGTTCTTTTTCCTTATCTTGATCAGGTTGTGGTTCTTGTGGAGTAGGAATAGCTTCATCAGAAGTTACAGGTATTTTAGGTGGTTTAAGTGTTGTACCACTTCTTGTGGTAATGGCTTTAGCTGTTTCATTCCGGGGGTTAGCATTTGTATCACTAGGTAAACTTTCCGGTTTTCTTTCACCTATTAACCGTGCTAGGTTACTTACTTCTTGTTCCAAGTTTTGAATAGAAGCTTGTTGATTTCTAAATGCTTGAGCATTTTGTTCATTAGTTTGTTTTTGAGATGTGAAAAACTGCGTTTGAGTTTCAACTAGCTTCGTCATCATATCTTCTAAATTCGGCTTTTTATCATCGGTTTGTGGTGGTTTGTTTTGAAAATTAGGTCTTTGCTGATTGTAAGTATTATTGGATACGTGTTGATTGCTAGGACCTTGTTGGTTGTTGTATGGAATATTTCGATTATAATTCTGGTTTTGATTGTAGATCGGTCTTGGCGGTTGATAATTATTCTGATAATTATTTCCAGGCCTTTGGTTTAGATATGAAACATTTTCTCTTTGTTCCATTGTTAATTCAATACTGAGACAATCTTTTGTGAAATGTGGTCCTCCACACTGTTCACAACTAATTCGTATTGAGTGGATATCTTTAGTCATCTTTTCTATTCGTCTCTCGACAGCATCTATCTTTGCGGAAATGGAATCTAAGTCATGGCTAGAATCGGCTCTAGCTGCTTTAGATGATCTAACGATATCTTTTTCTTGGTGCCACTCATATGAGTGGGAAGCAGTGTTATCAATAATTTTGTAAGCATCAGTTTCGGTTTTCTTCATAATAGAACCACCAGCTGCTATATCGATGTCTTTCCTTGTAGTGATGTCGCATCCTTGGTAGAATATTTGTACTATTTGACAGGTGTCTAAACCATGTTGCGGACATCCTCTTAATAACTTTCCAAATCTTGTCCACGCCTCATATAGAGTTTCATTTTGCTTCTGTGTGAACGTAACAATTTCTCCTTGAAGTCTTACGGCTTTAGATGTCGGAAAGAATTGTTTAAGAAATTTTTCAACTAAAATGTCCCATGTATCAATCGCCCCTTCAGGTAACGATTCCAACCAATCTTTGGCTTCTCCATTTAAAGTCCAGAGAAATAACATGAGATAAATCTGTTCATCCTCCACTTCTCGGATTTTAAATAGTGTACAGATCCTATTAAAGGTACGAAGATGTTCATTTGGATCTTCCTTCTGCGCACCACTAAATTGGCATTGATTAGTCACCATGTGTAGAATTTGTCCTTTGATTTCATAATCTGGCGCATTAATGTCTGGATGAGTAATTGCGTGACCTTGGCCAGTGTGTTTAGCTCTCATTCGGTCTTCCATACTTAAAGGTTCCAGATTCTCCATAATTGAATTTGTTGAATCGGAATCACTAGAGGATTCTGATTTAATGGTTCATTCCTCAACAATCTCTGTTTGAATGATTGGTGGTTCCGGAGGAAAAATTAATAGTTCAGGATCTACGAATTGTCCCTGAATATTCTCCGGATTCTCAATTGTGAGGTCGGGTTCAAAAAATGGATTATCGAAAATTTGAATTGGAGTACTTGGTTGACTGGATGACGATTCTAAAGAAAAATCAACGGCGGTAATATTTGCTAGATGTCTTGATCTAGTTACAGGTGGTGAACGTACAAAAGGTGGTGAACGTCTTGCGCGGTGCATTCACTGAATATCCTATTAGTTTTTAAAAGGAAAGAAAAAATTATATAAGTTATCCAATTAATAGACTTTTCTGATTTTGCCCACGTTTCGAATAGCCAAAAGATGCAGCAGAGGGGCAGGATTCGTTTGGTCTCAATATAATTGAGTACTGTTTGGCTCCAATAACCCGGTCCACGTACAAATCCAACTATTACTACGAACCAGAAAATTTTGATGTCTATCAATTTAACCACTTAAAATAAATTTTCGTAATTTTAAGAAGTATAGATAAGAAGTAGAAAAAAAATCTATGTCCTAAAACTAGAATAGCGAGAAATAAGAAAAAAAAAGAGTGCGTCAAAAAAGGTCGAAAAAGAAAAGATCGAAAAAATAAAAGGCGTCGAAAAATAAGAAATAATAAAAAAAAATGACTTATATAACTTAAAAAGACTCGGCTAACCCAACCTTATTACTATCACTAACTTAAAATTATAATCGCAAATTGAGATTACTAATTGGAATGATAATTGATAAATAGGTAAAAGGCGTCTAAAACTATTAAAGCTTACAAGTAATACTATATCCTAAATGGCAATATCTTAAAAAGGTACTAAAACTTAAAAAGGCGTTGCAAAATTCTAAATCACCTAAATCTTAGTCTAAAAAAAAAAAAAACACTTAAGGAATTTTACGGCAAAGCCTAAAAATCTAGAAATAAAAATAACTATGGCAAAAACTATGAATTAAAACTAAATACGAGCGAAAAATACAAAAAATTACGCTAAAACAATTAAAAAGGGACAAAATATAAAAATATTTTAAAAGTTGTAAAAAGTACAATTTTTTATAAAAAATATTATTTTTATATTATTTATTTAATAAAACTATTAATTTTACAATTTAAATAAACTAATTAAACTAAAAATATAAATTAAATAAATAACACTAAATTAAATTATATAATATATAACCCTAATTAGAGTTTAAATATAATAATAATAATTATAATCCGTAATTAATGCAGGCTGCAGTCAACTGTGGCGTGTCAGATGGGCTCATGCGATCGCATGAGTCCTAAGCTACCCGGCCATGCGATCGCATGGGCTAGGGTTTCGGGCCACAGAGTGGGCTGCTACAGTACCGGACTCGAGTTTTAATATAATTTTTTTTTATTTTCTGTTTTTGCTGTAAAATATATTTATAAAATATATTTATAAATTAAATAAAACTTATATTTTTACAAACTAAAAAATAGAAATAAAGAAACTTTATAAAACTTAAATATTTACCAAACTATTAAAAATATTTATATTTTCGTTTTTCTTTTTATATTTTTGAATATTTAAAACGTATTTTTACAAAAGCGTATTTTTTATAAAAGTAAACTAAAAAGAAAAATCTTTTTTTTTTATATATATTAGCTAGATTGTCCCCGGCAGCGGCGCCAAAAATACTTGACGATAAAGCTAAGGGGTATAAAATACTATTAAATTTTACAATGAAATACTATTAAATACGATACAATTTTACACAAGATATTTATTTATTTATAGAATGGATATACCTAAACCTTGCTACAACACTTATAGGCAGTGTACCTAATCGTACAGTAGTGTAGTTTTTAGTAAGTCCGGTTCGTTCCACATGGAATCTTTTAATCAAAGCTTAACGCTATATTAGTTTTATTTTATAAAAATACAAATATATATATATATATAAGTAATATTATTATTATTATAAAGGGGGGTTTTTACCGTTTAATGACCGGTTTGTCGATTTTAAAAACTTTAGTCGCAGTTAAAACAAAATGTAAAATATTGAATAAATAAAAGACTTAATTTAAAGCGTAAAGTAAATAATGATAATGAAATTGCGATAAATAAAAGTGCGATAAAATAAACTTGCGATAATTAAAAAGTACGATAATTAAAAGTGCAATTAAATACAATAACAAAAAATAAAAGTGCGATAATTAGAAGTGCAATTAAATATAAAATAAAGGAAATTAAATATGAAATAAAAGAATTATGCTTATTTAAACTTCCGTAATCATGATGTTTGACGTGTTGATTTTAGTTTTATGCCCATGTGTTAATTATCCTTTGTCCTGGATTATTTAATATGTCCGTCTGGTTTTTGTCCATAACAGTCCATCAGTCATAAATATAAAGTGCGAGTGTCCTCGTCAAATTATCCTTATACCCGAAGTTAAATATTCCAACTAATTGGGGACTTAAACTGTAACAAGATTTTAATACTTTGTTTAATAATTACACCAGGATGTCGACTGAATGTAACCCAAGGTTTTAATACTTTGTTATCAATTATGCCTAGTGTCCGTGAACATAATTTCACCCCTGTTTTAATAATTCTAGTGGCTATTAATCCATTCCCGTGTCCGGTTAAATGAACGATTATTCGTACATATAAATACCCCGCCCATCGTGTCCGATCCAGTGTATATGGTTTTTTATAGGGACGTTCTATTGTAAATCTTTATATTAAAATTAACAAACTATCATTTAGTTAAACAAATATAAAGCCCATTAATAGCCCATAGTCTAATTTCCACAAGTGTCGTTCTTTTGTCCAAACCCCAATTATGGTACAAAGCCCAATTACCCAATTTTAATATTTTTAGCCCAACATCATGATTACTTCGGATTAAATAAGCATAATAATAACTTAGCTACGAGACATTAAATTAAAAAGGTTGAACATAACTTACAATGATTAAAAATGGCGTAGCGTTACACGGACAGAATTTCGACTTACACCCTTACAACATTCGCTAACACACCCTTATTATTATAAACTAAAATTAAAATTATTATATAAATATAAATATTATACGTTGAATGAGGAGAAGAAAAAGATGTGTTTTTGTGGTGCACCAAAGCTCGATTTTTATAGGCATGTGGGCTGGAACTGTGCACCATGCGATCGCATGGATTTATGCCTTCCAGGCCATGCGATCGCATGGCCAGCTGGGGAGACTCAAAAGTCTTTATTTTTTTATGTCGACGGTTTTTAAATATAATATAATATATATATTAATTTTAAGAATTAATTATATATTATATTATATTCATGTGCATAGTTGACTTGAAATTTTTAGTCCGTTGCGTCGAGCGTTGAGAGTTGACTCTGGTCCCGGTTCCGGATTTTCGAACGTCCTTGCGAATAATTTAATATCTTGTACTTTGCGTTTTGAATCTTGTACTCTTGTAATTTTGAGACGTTTCTTATCAATAATTGGAACCTTATTGATTGTATTTTGTACTTTTGAGCTTTTTGGTCGTTTGCGTCTTCAATTCGTCGAATCTGTCTTTTGTCTTCACCTTTCATTATTTAAACGAATATCACTTGTAAATAGAACAATTGCAACTAAAAGCTTGTCTTTCTTGAGGAATAATGCTATGAAATATATGTTCGTTTTTAGCATTATCACATGTTCCACCACATTAATAGTAAATGTATCATCAAATTCATTAATCTGTGACTTAAAGTCTCTCCGAAAAACCATTATAATTGTTCATTGAAACCCTATCATGTACTCATCCACATCTTGTAACGGTAATTGCCATACCAACTACCGGGAATTAGCAATCAGTATTTTGAATTTCGCAGCAATTCTACGCCAACAGTTATATATATACATATAATGTCTATCTCCTAGACTTATTTACTTCGAAGGTGAAGTTTCTGAAAAACACCCAAACTGCGAAACTAGTTCTCCGAATTTTGAAAAAATGCTGATGAAGCAGCAAAAACTGTAAACGACCTTAACAGTCAAAATTTTGATGATAAAGAATAGTATGGTGGTAAAGCTGAGAAAAAGAGAAGGTTTGGAACTGGAAAACGGATTGGGCAGACCATGAAGGATGCTGTGGACAAATCACAAAGACTAAACCTGCCTTCAAAGAATACAAATGATTCAGTTTCTGCTGAAGTCATTAACGAATACCTTGCTCCTGACTCAAAATCCGTTACGAACAAATGTTCTTCATCATCCTTCGATATTAGAAATTCTAAGATATCATCGTATCTTTCATTATAAATATCCTCGATATTTCTGGAGATATCTTCATAACTATTCTTATCTGAAATCATTCATCTCTTCGCGCTATCTGTGTTACATCATAAAAGAAACTATTTTAGTTTCAAAAATCTGAAAAATTCAAAAAAATGGATGTTTGAAGTAATGTTTGGAATTGAAGCATGAGTTAGTATAATATAATGACACTTGATCAACGTGATTATATTACAGCAAGTCATGCTGAGTTTCTAATGGAACGTGATAAAGGTTAACAGATCGCACCCTCATTATGAACCATGTTACATAACTCTTTCATTCTATTTAACCTCTAAACATATCAAGAAAATATTTTTCTTGATGATTCGGTCTTTTCCCGATATTCTGGTAATTTGACAAATCAAGATCATGCCATTACGATTACCTTCTTAGAACATTAACTATGTTCATCCAAAAATCCATACCTACGAATTCTGGACCATTATTCGCTTGACTTAAGGTCGGGAAGAGAAAACGAAATCATGAAGCTCCGAAATATAAAGGAGAATATAAGCCCGATAATAACCCCAAAATTTACAAACCGTGTATATCAATGCATATAGCAATATAAAGACACGGGATAATGAAAAACACTATAACCCTAATGTAATAGTAGAAGAAAATAACTTCCTCTGGTGGTAGATGAAAAAGAAGAATGACAGATATAAAAGTTAGGAGTATATCAAGAATCAGAACTGGATGAAGCATTTCACAATCTTTTGGAAGTATGAAATAAGGAAGAAGATGTAGGAATGGTGAAAATAATGAAACGTGAAATGTCCCGTTCTTATTGATTAAAAACGTTCCATATTAATTGATTTCGTTGCGAGGTTTTGACCTCTATATGAGACGTTTTTCAAAGACTGCATTCATTTTTAAAACAAACCATAACCTTTATTTCATAAATAAAGGTTTAAAAAGCTTTACGTAGATTATCAAATAATGATAATCTAAAATATCCTGTTTACACACGACCATTACATAATGGTTTACAATACAAATATGTTACATCGAAATCAGTTTCTTGAATGCAGTTTTTACACAATATCATACAAACATGGACTCCAAATCTTGTCCTTATTTTAGTATGCAACAGCAGAAGCTCTTAATATTCACCTGAGAATAAACATGCTTTAAACGTCAACAAAAATGTTGGTGAGTTATAGGTTTAACCTATATATATCAAATCGTAACAATAGACCACAAGATTTCATATTTCAATACACATCCCATACATAGAGATAAAAATCATTCATATGGTGAACACCTGGTAACCGACATTAACAAGATGCATATATAAGAATATCCCCATCATTCCGGGACACCCTTCGGATATGATATAAATTTCGAAGTACTAAAGCATCCGGTACTTTGGATGGGGCTTGTTGGGCCCGATAGATCTATCTTTAGGATTCGCGTCAATTAGGGTGTCTGTTCCCTAATTCTTAGATTACCAGACTTAATAAAAAGGGGCATATTCGATTTCGATAATTCAACCATAGAATGTAGTTTCACGTACTTGTGTCTATTTTGTAAATCATTTATAAAACCTGCATGTATTCTCATCCCAAAAATATTATATTTTAAAAGTGGGACTATAACTCACTTTCACAGATTTTTACTTCGTTGGGAAGTAAGACTTGGCCACTGGTTGATTCACGAACCAATAATAATATATACATATATATCAAAGTATGTTCAAAATATATTTACAACACTTTTAATATATTTTGATGTTTTAAGTTTATTAAGTCAGCTGTCCTCGTTAGTAACCTACAACTAGTTGTCCACAGTTAGATGTACAGAAATAAATCGATAAATATTATCTTGAATCAATCCACGACCCAGTATATACGTATCTCAGTATTGATCACAACTCAAACTATATATATTTTGGAATCAACCTCAACCCTGTATAGCTAACTCCAACATTCACATATAGAGTGTCTATGGTTGTTCCGAAATATATATAGATGTGTCGACATGATAGGTCGAAACATTGTATACGTGTCTATGGTATCTCAAGATTACATAATATACAATACAAGTTGATTAAGTTATGGTTGGAATAGATTTGTTACCAATTTTCACGTAGCTAAAATGAGAAAAATTATCCAATCTTGTTTTACCCATAACTTCTTCATTTTAAATCTGTTTTGAGTGAATCAAATTGCTATGGTTTCATATTGAACTCTATTTTATGAATCTAAACAGAAAAAGTATAGGTTTATAGTCGGAAAAGTAAGTTACAAGTCGTTTTTGTAAAGGTAGTCATTTCAGTCGAAAGAACGACGTCTAGATGACCATTTTAGAAAACATACTTCCACTTTGAGTTTAACCATAATTTTTGGATATAGTTTCATGTTCATAAAAAAAATCATTTTCTCAGAATAATAACTTTTAAATCAAAGTTTATCATAGTTTTTAATTAACTAACCCAAAACAGCCCGCGGTGTTACTACGACGGCGTAAATCCGGTTTTACGGTGTTTTTCGTGTTTCCAGGTTTTAAACCATTAAGTTAGCATATCATATAGATATAGAACATGTGTTTAGTTAATTTTAAAAGTCAAGTTAGAAGGATTAACTTTTGTTTGCGAACAAGTTTAGAATTACTAAACTATGTTCTAGTGATTACGAGTTTAAACCTTCGAATAAGATAGTTTTATATGTGTGAATCGAATGATGTTATGAACATCATTACTACCTTAAGTTCCTTGGATAAACCTACTGGAAAAGAGAAAAATGGATCTAGCTTCAACGGATCCTTGGATGGCTCGAAGTTCTTGAAGCAGAATCATGACACGAAAACAAGTTCAAGTAAGATCATCACTTGAAATAAGATTGTTATAGTTATAGAAATTGAACCAAAGTTTGAATATGATTATTACCTTGTATTAGAATGATAACCTACTGTAAGAAACAAAGATTTCTTGAGGTTGGATGATCACCTTACAAGATTGGAAGTGAGCTAGCAAACTTGAAAGTATTCTTGATTTTATGTAACTAGAACTTGTAGAATATATGAAGAACACTTAGAACTTGAAGATAGAACTTGAGAGAGATCAATTAGATGAAGAAAATTGAAGAATGAAAGTGTTTGTAGGTATTTTTGATCGTTGGTGTATGGATTAGATATAAAGGATATGTAATTTTGTTTTCATGTAAATAAGTCATGAATGATTACTCATATTTTTGTAATTTTATGAGATATTTCATGCTAGTTGCCAAATGATGGTTCCCACATGTGTTAGGTGACTCACATGGGCTGCTAAGAGCTGATCATTGGAGTGTATATACCAATAGTACATACATCTAAAAGCTGTGTATTGTACGAGTACGAATACGGGTGCATACGAGTAGAATTGTTGATGAAACTGAACGAGGATGTAATTGTAAGCATTTTTGTTAAGTAGAAGTATTTTGATAAGTGTATTGAAGTCTTTCAAAAGTGTATAAATACATATTAAAACACTACATGTATATACATTTTAACTGAGTCGTTAAGTCATCGTTAGTCGTTACATGTAAGTGTTGTTTTGAAACCTTTAGGTTAACGATCTTGTTAAATGTTGTTAACCCAATGTTTATAATATCAAATGAGATTTTAAATTATTATATTATCATGATATTATCATGTATGAATATCTCTTAATATGATATATATACATTAAATGTCTTTACAACGATAATCGTTACATATATGTCTCGTTTAAAAACCATTAAGTTAGTAGTCTTGTTTTTACATATGTAGTTCATTGTTAATATACTTAATAATATGTTTACTTATCATAATATCATGTTAACTATATATATAACCATATATATGTCATCATATAGTTTTTACAAGTTTTATCGTTCGTGAATCACCGGTCAACTTGGGTGGTCAATTGTCTATATGAAACCTATTTCAATTAATCAAGTCTTAACAAGTTTGATTGCTTAACATGTTGGAAACATTTAATCATGTAAATATCAATCTCAATTAATATATATAAACATGGAAAAGTTCGGGTCACTACAGTACCTACCCGTTAAATAAATTTCGTCCCGAAATTTTAAGCTGTTGAAGGTGTTGACGAATCTTCTGGAAATATATGCGGGTATTTCTTCTTCATCTGATCTTCACGCTCCCAAGTGAACTCGGGTCCTCTACGAGCATTCCATCGAACCTTAACAATTGGTATCTTGTTTTTCTTAAGTCTTTTAACCTCACGATCCATTATTTCGACGGGTTCTTCGATGAATTGAAGTTTTTCGTTGATTTGGATTTCATCTAACGGAATAGTGAGATCTTCTTTAGCAAAACATTTCTTCAAATTCGAGACGTGGAAAGTATTATGTACAGCCGCGAGTTATTGAGGTAACTCAAGTCGGTAAGCTACTGGTCCGACACGATCAATAATCTTGAATGGTCCAATATACCTTGGATTTAATTTCCCTCGTTTACCAAATCGAACAACGCCTTTCCAAGGTGCAACTTTAAGCATGACCATCTCTCCAATTTCAAATTCTATATCTTTTCTTTTAATGTCAGCGTAGCTCTTTTGTCGACTTTGGGCGGTTTTCAACCGTTGTTGAATTTGGATGATCTTCTCGGTAGTTTCTTGTATAATCTCCGGACCCGTAATCTGTCTATCCCCCACTTCACTCCAACAAATCGGAGACCTGCACTTTCTACCATAAAGTGCTTCAAACGGCGCCATCTCAGTGCTTGAATGGTAGCTGTTGTTGTAGGAAAATTCTACTAACGGTAGATGTCGATCCCAACTGTTTTCGAAATCAATAACACATGCTCGTAGCATGTCTTCAAGCATTTGTATCTTCCTTTCGCTCTGCCCATCAGTTTGTGGATGATAGGCAGTACTCATGTCTAGACGAGTTCCTAATGCTTGCTGTAATGTCTGCCAGAATCTTGAAATAAATCTGCCATCCCTATCAGAGATAATAGAGATTGGTATTCCATGTCTGGAGATGACTTCCTTCAAATACAGTCGTGCTAACTTCTCCATCTTGTCATCTTCTCTTATTGGCAGGAAGTGTTCTGATTTGGTGAGACGATCAACTATTACCCAAATAGTATCAAAACCACTTGTAGTCCTTGGCAATTTAGTGATGAAATCCATGGTAATGTTTTCCCATTTCCATTCCGGGATTTCGGGTTGTTGAAGTAGACCTGATGGTTTCTGATGCTCATCTTTGACCTTAGAACACGTCAAACATTCTCCTACATATTTAGCAACATCGGATTTCATACCCGGCCACCAAAAATGTTTCTTGAGATCCTTGTACATCTTCCCCGTTCCATGATGTATTGAGTATCTGGTTTTATGAGCTTCTCTAAGTACCATTTCTCTCATATCTCCAAATTTTGGTACCCAAATCCTTTCAGCCCTATACCGGGTTCCGTCTTCCTGAATATTAAGATGCTTCTCCGATCCTTTGGGTATTTCATCCTTTAAATTTCCCTCTTTTAAAACTCCTTGTTGCGCCTCCTTTATTTGAGTAGTAATGTTATTATGAATCATTATATTCATAGATTTTACTCGAATGGGTTCTCTGTCCTTCCTGCTCAAGGCATCGGCTACCACATTTGCCTTCCCTGGGTGGTAACGAATCTCAAAGTCGTAATCATTCAATAATTCAATCCACCTACGCTGCCTCATATTCAGTTGTTTCTGATTAAATATGTGTTGAAGACTTTTGTGGTCGGTATATATAATACTTTTGACCCCATATAAGTAGTGCCTCCAAGTCTTTAATGCAAAAACAACCGCGCCTAATTCCAAATCATGCGTCGTATAATTTTGCTCATGAATCTTCAATTGTCTAGACGCATAAGCAATCACCTTCGTTCATTGCATTAATACACAACCGAGACCTTGTTTTGATGCGTCACAATAAATCACAAAATCATCATTCCCTTCAGGCAATGACAATATAGGTTCCGTAGTTAGCTTTTTCTTCAATAACTGAAACGCTTTCTCTTGTTCATCCTTCCATTCAAATTTCTTCCCTTTATGCGTTAATGTAGTCAAGGGTTTTGCTATTCTGGAAAAGTCTTGGATGAACCTTCTGTAGTAACCAGCTAGTCCTAAAAACTGGCGTATGTGTTTCGGAGTTTTTGGGGTTTCCCACTTTTCAACAGTTTCTATCTTTGTCGGATCCACCTTAATACCTTCTTTGTTCACTATGTGACCGAGGAATTGAACTTCTTCCAACCAAAATGCACACTTTGAAAACTTAGCGTACAATTCTTCCTTCCTCAATACTTCTAACACCTTTCTCAAATGTTCACCGTGTTCTTGGTCATTCTTTGAGTAAATAAGTATGTCAACAATGAAAACAATGACAAACTTGTCAAGGTATGGTCCACACACTCGGTTCATAAGGTCCATGAACACAGCTGGTGCATTAGTTAAACCAAACGGCATGACCATAAACTCATAATGACCGTAACGTGTTCTGAAAGTAGTCTTTGGAATATCATCTTCTTTCACCCGCATTTGATGATACCCGGAACGTAAGTCAATCTTTGAATAAACAGACGAGCCTTGTAGTTGATCAAATAAGTCGTCGATTCTCGGTAGTGGGTAGCGGTTCTTGATGGTAAGTTTGTTCAACTCTCGGTAGTCGATACACAACCTGAATGTACCATCTTTCTTCTTGACAAACAAAACAGGAGCTCCCCACGGTGATGTGCTTGGTCGAATGAAACCACGCTCTAAAAGTTCTTGTAATTGGCTTTGCAGTTCTTTCATCTCGCTGGGTGCGAGTCTGTAAGGAGCACGAGCTATTGGTGTAGCTCCTGGTACAAGATCTATTTGAAATTCAACGGATCGATGTGGGGGTAATCCCGGTAATTCTTTCGGAAATACATCGAGAAATTCTTTTTGCAATGGGAACATCATTGATGCTCTTTTCTTCAGTTTGTACTTTCTCGACGTGTGCTAGAACAGCATAGCAACCTTTTCTTATTAGTTTTTGTGCCTTCAAATTACTAATAAGATGTAGCTTCGTGTTTCCCTTTTCTCCGTACACCATTAAGGGTTTTCCTTTTTCTCGTATAATGCAAATTGCATTTTTGTAACAAACGATCTCTGCTTTCACTTCTTTCAACCAGTCCATACCGATTATCACATCAAAACTCCCTAACTCTACTGGTATCAAATCAATCTTAAATGTTTCGCTAACCAGTTTAATTTCTCGATTCCGACATATATTATCTGCTGAAATTAATTTACCATTTGCTAATTTGAGTAAAAATTTACTATCCAAAGGCGTCAATGGACAACTTAATTTAGCACAAAAATCTCTACTCATATAGCTTCTATCCGCACCCGAATCAAATAAAACGTAAGCAGATTTATTGTCAATAAGAAACGTACCCGTAACAAGCTCCGGGTCTTCCTGTGCCTCTGCCGCATTAATATTGAAAACTCTTCCGCGGCCTTGTCCATTCGTGTTCTCCTGGTTCGGGCAATTTCTAATAATGTGGCCCGGTTTTCCACATTTATAACAAACTACATTGGCATAACTTGCTCCGACACTACTTGCTCCGCCATTACTCATTCCGACACCATTTGTTCCTTTCGTTCTATTAACCCCTGGTCCGTAGACTTCACACTTCGCCGCGCTATGACTATTTATTTTACACTTGTTGCAAAATTTGGTGCAGAACCCCGAGTGATACTTTTCACACCTTTGGCATAGCTGCTTCTGATTGTTGTTGTTGTTGCGGTTATTATTGTTGTTAGGATGATTGTTGTAGTTGTTGTTGTTGTTGTTGTTGTTGTTGTTGTTGTTGTTGGGCCATTTGTTGTAGTTGTGATTGATGTTGCGATTGTTAGGATAGTTGTTGCGATTATTGTTATAATTGCTGTTGTTGTTGTATTGGTGATTCTTATCACCGTTTTCCTCCCACTTTCTATTGACTTGCTTCACATTGGCCTCTTCAGCAGTCTGTTCTTTAATTCTTTCTTCAATCTGGTTCACTAGTTTGTGAGCCATTCTACATGCCTGTTGTATGGAGGCGGGCTCGTGTGAACTTATATCTTCTTGGATTCTTTCCGGTAATCCTTTCACAAACGCGTCGATCTTCTCTTCCTCATCTTCGAATGCTCCCGGACACAATAGGCACAATTCTGTGAATCGTCTTTCGTACGTGGTAATATCAAATCCTTGGGTTCGTAACCCTCTAAGTTCTGTCTTGAGCTTATTGACCTCGGTTCTGGGACGGTACTTCTCGTTCATCAAGTGCTTGAATGCTGACCACGGTAGTGCGTACGCATCGTCTTGTCCCACTTG
Source organism: Rutidosis leptorrhynchoides (assembly GCF_046630445.1). Lineage (NCBI taxonomy): Eukaryota > Viridiplantae > Streptophyta > Magnoliopsida > Asterales > Asteraceae > Rutidosis > Rutidosis leptorrhynchoides. Next base: position 198,735,357 of record NC_092337.1, read on the forward strand.
CTCTAGATAGGTATTCCACCATGTTAACGCAGAATCTGTGAAGGTATGCGTAGCGTACTTCACTTTGTCCTCTTCAGTACACTTACTTATGGCAAACACCGATTCGACCTTCTCGGTCCACCTTTTCAATCCAATCGGTCCTTCGGTTCCATCAAATTCCAAAGGTTTGCAGGCAGTGAATTCTTTGTAGGTGCATCCTACACGATTTCCTGTACTGCTAGATCCAAGGTTATTGTTGGTATGTAGCGCAGCCTGTACTGCGGCTATGTTTGAAGCTAGAAAAGTACGGAATTCCTCTTCATTCATATTCACGGTGTGTCAAGTAGTCGGTGCCATTTCCTTCAAAATAGTTAAATGGAACAAGTTAATCATACAGAATATTAAGAGTAGTTAATAGTATTTCGTAGCATAATATGAACTTATTTATAAAAGCTTTTTCTTCATATTAGCGTTTTATAAGTTTAAATTCGGGTAGTACCTACCCGTTAAGTTCATACTTAGTAGCTAATATACAATTCAACTACTACAATTCTATATGAAAAACTGATTATAATAATATTTCGCGTTCAAACTTTTACACAATATTTTACAAACTTACAATACCGCTTATTTTACATATAGCATGAAATATAGCACACAATAAATTTGATACAAGATGGTTGTGAAGATAATTCTAGCTAGTACACAAGTCGTTCAGCAAAGGCAATAAAGACACGTAATTCATACCTCCAGAAACAAGTCATGCATTCTGGTTTTACTAGGATTACTTCCCATCCTTGGTCTTGTGGAACATAACCGTTATGGCCGTTGATAAGACAGCGTGTTGTAACGTCGTCAAAGGGACGAGGGTTACGTAATGTCCAACAGTCCCGTAACAATCTAAAAACCTCATTTCTTACCCCAATTACCGACTCCGTCACTTGTGGGAACGTTTTGTTTAATAGTTGTAGGCCGATGTTCTTGTTCTCACTTTGGTGAGAAGCGAACATTACTAATCCGTAAGCATAACATGCTTCTTTATGTTGCATGTTAGCCACTTTTTCTAAATCACCAAGTCCAATATTCGGATATATTGAGTCAAAATAATTTCTTAACCCATTGCGTAGAATAGCATTTGGGTTCCCCGCAATATATGCGTCAAAGTAAACACATCGTAACTTATGGATTTCCCAATGTGATATCCCCCATATTTCGAACGAAAGCCTTTTATAAACCAAGGCATTCTTGGAACGTTCTTCGAATGTCTTACAAACTGATCTCGCCTTAAATAGTTGTGCCGAAGAATTCTGACCGACTCTAGACAAGATTTCATCAATCATGTCTCCGGGTAGGTCTCTTAAGATATTGGGTTGTCTATCCATTTTGTGTTTTTATACTGTAAAATAGAACAAGAGTTAGATTCATAAAAAAAATACTTATTAATACAAGCAATTTTTACATATATCATAAAGCATAAGCACACTATATTACATATATTACACCACACGAATACAACTATCTTATTCCGACTCGCTTGTTTCTTCTTCTTCTTCGGTTTTGGTTCGTTTTGCCAAGTTTCTAGGGATATATGATGTTCCCCTAATACGAGCTGTAATTTTCCACATTGGTTTAGAAAAACCTGGTGGTTTAGAGGTTCCCGGGTCATTGTTACAACTTAAGGACTTCGGGGGTTGACGATACATATAAAGTTCATCGGGGTTGGAATTAGATTTCTCTATTTTTATGCCCTTTCCCTTATTATTTTCTTTTGCCTTTTTAAATTCAGTTGAGGTAATTTCTATAACATCATCGAAATTCTCGTCGGAATCCGATTCATCGGAGAATTGGTAATCCTCCCAATATTTTGCTTCCTTGGCGGAAACACCATTGACCATATTTAACCTTGGCCGGTTGGTTGAGGATTTTCTTTTACTTAACCGTTTTATTATTTCTCCCACCGGTTCTATTTCTTCATCCGGTTCCGATTCTTCTTCCGGTTCCGACTCTTCTTCCGGTTCCGACCCTTCTTCCGGTTCCGACTCTTCTTTCGGTTCCTCTTCGGGAACTTGTGAATCAGTCCACGAATCATTCCAATTTACATTTGGCTCTTCATTATTATTAGGTGAGTCAATGGGACTTGTTCTAGAGGTAGACATCTATCACATAATATCAAATGCGTTAAGAGATTAATATATCACATAATATTCACATGTTAAAAATATATAGTTTCCAACAAAATTTGTTAAGCAATCATTTTTCAAGTAAACACGGTCGAAGTCCAGACTCACTAATGCATCCTAACAAACTCGATAAGACACACTAATGCAAAATTCTGGTTCTCTAAGACCAACGCTCGGATACCAACTGAAATGTCCCGTTCTTATTGATTAAAAACGTTCCATATTAATTGATTTCGTTGCGAGGTTTTGACCTCTATATGAGACGTTTTTCAAAGACTGCATTCATTTTTAAAACAAACCATAACCTTTATTTCATAAATAAAGGTTTAAAAAGCTTTACGTAGATTATCAAATAATGATAATCTAAAATATCCTGTTTACACACGACCACTACATAATGGTTTACAATACAAATATGTTACATCGAAATCAGTTTCTTGAATGCAGTTTTTACACAATATCATACAAACATGGACTCCAAATCTTGTCCTTATTTTAGTATGCAACAGCGGAAGCTCTTAATATTCACCTGAGAATAAACATGCTTTAAACGTCAACAAAAATGTTGGTGAGTTATAGGTTTAACCTATATATATCAAATCGTAACAATAGACCACAAGATTTCATATTTCAATACACATCCCATACATAGAGATAAAAATCATTCATATGGTGAACACCTGGTAACCGACATTAACAAGATGCATATATAAGAATATCCCCATCATTCCGGGACACCCTTCGGATATGATATAAATTTCGAAGTACTAAAGCATCCGGTACTTTGGATGGGGCTTGTTGGGCCCGATAGATCTATCTTTAGGATTCGCGTCAATTAGGGTGTCTGTTCCCTAATTCTTAGATTACCAGACTTAATAAAAAGGGGCATATTCGATTTCGATAATTCAACCATAGAATGTAGTTTCACGTACTTGTGTCTATTTTGTAAATCATTTATAAAACCTGCATGTATTCTCATCCCAAAAATATTAGATTTTAAAAGTGGGACTATAACTCACTTTCACATATTTTTACTTCGTTGGGAAGTAAGACTTGGCCACTGGTTGATTCACGAACCTATAATAATATATACATATATATCAAAGTATGTTCAAAATATATTTACAACACTTTTAATATATTTTGATGTTTTAAGTTTATTAAGTCAGCTGTCCTCGTTAGTAACCTACAACTAGTTGTCCACAGTTAGATGTACAGAAATAAATCGATAAATATTATCTTGAATCAATCCACGACCCAGTATATACGTATCTCAGTATTGATCACAACTCAAACTATATATATTTTGGAATCAACCTCAACCCTGTATAGCTAACTCCAACATTCACATATAGAGTGTCTATGGTTGTTCCGAAATATATATAGATGTGTCGACATGATAGGTCGAAACATTGTATACGTGTCTATGGTATCTCAAGATTACATAATATACAATACAAGTTGATTAAGTTATGGTTGGAATAGATTTGTTACCAATTTTCACGTAGCTAAAATGAGAAAAATTATCCAATCTTGTTTTACCCATAACTTCTTCATTTTAAATCCGTTTTGAGTGAATCAAATTGCTATGGTTTCATATTGAACTCTATTTTATGAATCTAAACAGAAAAAGTATAGGTTTATAGTCGGAAAAGTAAGTTACAAGTCGTTTTTGTAAAGGTAGTCATTTCAGTCGAAAGAACGACGTCTAGATGACCATTTTAGAAAACATACTTCCACTTTGAGTTTAACCATAATTTTTGGATATAGTTTCATGTTCATAATAAAAATCATTTTCTCAGAATAATAACTTTTAAATCAAAGTTTATCATAGTTTTTAATTAACTAACCCAAAACAGCCCGCGGTGTTACTACGACGGCGTAAATCCAGTTTTACGGTGTTTTTCGTGTTTCCAGGTTTTAAACCATTAAGTTAGCATATCATATAGATATAGAACATGTGTTTAGTTAATTTTAAAAGTCAAGTTAGAAGGATTAACTTTTGTTTGCGAACAAGTTTAGAATTACTAAACTATGTTCTAGTGATTACGAGTTTAAACCTTCGAATAAGATAGTTTTATATGTGTGAATCGAATGATGTTATGAACATCATTACTACCTTAAGTTCCTTGGATAAACCTACTGGAAAAGAGAAAAATGGATCTAGCTTCAACGGATCCTTGGATGGCTCGAAGTTCTTGAAGCAGAATCATGACACGAAAACAAGTTCAAGTAAGATCATCACTTGAAATAAGATTGTTATAGTTATAGAAATTGAACCAAAGTTTGAATATGATTATTACCTTGTATTAGAATGATAACCTACTGTAAGAAACAAAGATTTCTTGAGGTTGGATGATCACCTTACAAGATTGGAAGTGAGCTAGCAAACTTGAAAGTATTCTTGATTTTATGTAACTAGAACTTGTAGAATATATGAAGAACACTTAGAACTTGAAGATAGAACTTGAGAGAGATCAATTAGATGAAGAAAATTGAAGAATGAAAGTGTTTGTAGGTATTTTTGATCGTTGGTGTATGGATTAGATATAAAGGATATGTAATTTTGTTTTCATGTAAATAAGTCATGAATGATTACTCATATTTTTGTAATTTTATGAGATATTTCATGCTAGTTGCCAAATGATGGTTCCCACATGTGTTAGGTGACTCACATGGGCTGCTAAGAGCTGATCATTGGAGTGTATATACCAATAGTACATACATCTAAAAGCTGTGTATTGTACGAGTACGAATACGGGTGCATACGAGTAGAATTGTTGATGAAACTGAACGAGGATGTAATTGTAAGCATTTTTGTTAAGTAGAAGTATTTTGATAAGTGTATTGAAGTCTTTCAAAAGTGTATAAATACATATTAAAACACTACATGTATATACATTTTAACTGAGTCGTTAAGTCATCGTTAGTCGTTACATGTAAGTGTTGTTTTGAAACCTTTAGGTTAACGATCTTGTTAAATGTTGTTAACCCAATGTTTATAATATCAAATGAGATTTTAAATTATTATATTATCATGATATTATCATGTATGAATATCTCTTAATATGATATATATACATTAAATGTCTTTACAACGATAATCGTTACATATATGTCTCGTTTAAAAACCATTAAGTTAGTAGTCTTGTTTTTACATATGTAGTTCATTGTTAATATACTTAATAATATGTTTACTTATCATAATATCATGTTAACTATATATATAACCATATATATGTCATCATATAGTTTTTACAAGTTTTAACGTTCGTGAATCACCGGTCAACTTGGGTGGTCAATTGTCTATATGAAACCTATTTCAATTAATCAAGTCTTAACAAGTTTGATTGCTTAACATGTTGGAAACATTTAATCATGTAAATATCAATCTCAATTAATATATATAAACATGGAAAAGTTCGGGTCACTACAAAACGAAAGTGGTTAATTTATAGCGAAATATCAGACATAGAAATCGAGGCAGATTACGCATTTAATCAAAGGAAATCCTAATTTCCGCAATTACCGAAGAATCAAATCTTATTTAGATTATGAAGATTTTCTATTCCTTAAATTCCAGAAATCAATCGTTACTACGTCAAGAGTTAAAACGAATCTCTATTCTCCATTTCACTCTATTACGATAACTTCCCTCATACACTTCGAGTAATCGGATTGTTTTGTCCATATTATTCAACGGTAATAAAATTCTATTTATCAACTCATATTCGTCATGAAAACATTTTTATTGTTAGCCATGACGATCTCACTTAAATTTCGGGATGAAATTTCTTTAACGGATAGGTATTGTGATGACCCGAATATTTCTGACCAAATTTAAACTTAATCTATAACGTTTCCGACACGATAAGCAAAGTCTGTAAGGTTGAGTCACGAAAGTTTTGGAACTATATTCATGTAATCAATTATTCTTTGACTGTTCTCGAAGATTTACGAACAATATATATATAACTTAATGTGCATATATATATATATATATATATATATATATGATTTCAAGTTATTTAGTAAACGATATTAATATTCGATTATTGATTCGATTAATATTTAGATAAGTTAACTAAAACGTTTAAGATGAACCAATAAAACACTAATTTGCTACAGTATTTTCGAATTGCTACAGTACCCGAAAAGCTACAGTGTTTTCGAAAATCACTATTTGCTACTGTGAAAAAACTTTGCTACAGTAAAACACTATTTCAAAATGAAAATGTATATATTATATATATATATATATATATTAACAAATAGCGAGACGATGATTTATAGAAGTAAATGACCAAAACACTCGAAAGATTAAGATATACTTTGAGTGGTATAGTTTATGGATAATTTAAGGCTATATTTTGACAAAGGTACGTGACACGAAACGTAAAATGCAAGTTTTCTAAATGTACGAAAGGACATTCGAAAAACCGGAACCGGGACATAAGTTGTAACGACCCTGGATTTTCCAACGTTTATTTATTAATAATTGTTATTATTAATACTTGTGATTTAACAAATATATGTTATTACATTTACTTGTTACCATGATTGATCATACTTGACTTTAAATGCCCGAAACATCTTTGTGACACACGTACATTACACGAATAATATTTTCAAGTATTATTTACATTCATGATTAAGTTTTATTAATCATTTTAATTAACTAAGGTTATTAGTTAATTACTTGGGCTTTATTGGATTAATTTGTTAATTAATGGAACTTGGGCTTTTATTAGTATTAATGGACTTAAAGAGCCCACCCTACTTCCTTAATGGACTAGTTAGCCCACTAACACATGTAAGTATTATTTAGAACTAAACTAGGTGGATAACTTTGTAAAGGATCTAGTTACTTGTTCTTTCCGTGCAACGCCCCTTTGTAACCAACTTTTAAGACTTTAACATGTAAGAACCTTGTGGACAAATCTCCTCCCTCTTTTCCCCCAAGAACCGTCGGCCTACATGGCCTTTGAGGAGTGTTTTGTTTCATTTTTCTTATCACTTCTCACTTGTAACTCTCTCATTTCAAACTCACACTTCTACTTGCAATTCATTTCTCTCTTTTTCTCTCATCTTGTAAGTAACTTGAAGAAAATATTTCTCTTCTTTTCTTGTTAAAAACCGAAGCACCAAACACTCTTATCATCATCAATCTTTGTTTGTTGTTTACTTGTTCTTGTTTAATTACTTACTTGTTGTTGATACTTACTAGTAAGAATCAAACTCTTTAGTTTAATTCTTCATATCATCTTGTTTTTACAAGACATACAAGACATAAACTTTCTAGTTTATGATCTACACTTAATACTTGTTTAAAGATTAAAGTTCATGTGTTGTAATATCATACTTGAAGCTCTTGTTGTAAACTTAAAGTTTACTTTTCTTAAAGATCAAGACTTAGGCTTGAATCTTTAAAAGTATGAAACCCATGAACTTATTACTTGTTTATTTAGATTATTTCTTCATTTTATGTACTTTAAAGTTGTGATTTGGTCAAGTATTATTAGTTAATCTTGATCTCATTTTTCTTGAACAAAAGTTAACTTGAAAGTTCAAGAACATGGAAGTGTAACTCTTTAGTTATAACTTCATACACTTGTGTTAGATTTAACTTAATAACTTTAGATCTAGATCTTTGGGTCTTGGATCTTCAAGATCTAACTAAGAACTATGTTCTACATCTTAAGATCTTGATTAGTTAATTTACTTTCAAGTTTGTAGTTCAACATTACTTTTATGGTTCATGTATGTGTTAAATCTAAGACTTTGATGTAACTTTGGTTCATCAAAACACTTGCAATACTTAAATGAGTTGTGCTACATGTCTTGGACTTACACAAGTGTTATGATGGTGAAACCTTGGTTAAGATGATGCAAACACATCAACGAGTTGTACACTTGAAGCTATATGCATCAAGGATGAGAACCGTGATAAGCATCGAGTACCAAGAACCACCAGAACCTACTGTTTTACTGTTTCTGTGTATGATAAGTACAACCTGGGCTACTGTAAAGATGATTTCCAGTTATATCTGCTCGATTATATAACTTTTCATTTAGGACTCGTCTTAATCCGAGTTACGGTTTAGGATTTATGGCCCTCCGATCGTCACTATGTCCTTTTAACGTTGTGCTGAAAATTCTGACCTACTCGCACTTAGACCGTCGCCACGGTCAATCGAAGACGATTCCGCTTCTGGAATTTTTACCAAAACTAAAGGACTCATATATGGAGCCATGGCCACTGGTCTCACCTTATTTCAGTAGGTATTGAGGTCGTGGAGACTGACCGAAGTCAGCCTTTGTTTTAAACTTCTTTCATAAACGAAACTTACTTTGCACCTTTTGTTTGATGATGATTGATGATGACCTTTAAGACCTTATTTACATACTTTTAAACCTATTGAGACGATTTACTGACTTAGTACTATTTGACTTAGGTTGAGGACTTTCCGGACCTACGTACTTGCTTATTTCCCGATTCGACTTTACCACTACTTTACCACTGTGAGTTATAGCATCCCTTTTTACTTTAACTATTTTAGGAACTGAGAATACATGCGCATTTTACGTTTTACATACTAGGCACGAGTACTTAAACTTTATATATGTGTGGGTTATACAACGGCATAAACATTCCCTTTAGCTCGGTAACGTTTAGTCATTGGTTTTTGAACCGGTGAACGCAAATCTTAGATATGGATCCATAGGGTTTGACATCTCCACTCGGGCTAGTAGCGCTAGCATTTAACGGGTGTTTAATACTTCGTATACATACGCACTTGCCAAGTTTACTTTCAGGGGGTATAAACGTTAAGTTAGTTACCAAGTGCCCACGGTTAACATATACTTTATCATAATGTTTTGAAACGCTCTTTGTAGCACTGAAATCTCGTGGCCTACCTTACATACTGTTATGCTTAAACTATAGCTCACCAACCTTTGTGTTGACGTTTTTAAGCATGTTTTTCTCAGGTGCTTAAGGTTGCTTCCGCTGTGCTTAAGGTTGCTGATAATATAGATAACACTGATAATAACAATAGTGATATTTTTAAATGATAGTAAAATAATAATTTTATTAAAAATGATAATAATGTTAACAATTTTTAGTAATAACAATACTATTTATGATAATCCTATTATTAATAATAAAAATGATAATATTTATAATAATACTTATGTTACTAAAAATAATAGTAATAATAGTACTAAAAATGATACTAATGCTATTATTTATGAAAATAATAATAATTTATATTATTTTTATAATAATTATAATAATTATAATAATAATGATGATAAAAATAATGATTTTGCTATTAATATATAATAGCTAATATTAATAATAATTATAACTATCTTATTACGAATGATAACTTTAATGATAATACTTTTGTTAATAATACGTCTTCAATGATACCAATACTAATATTAAAGATAATACTACTATATTTATAATACTTATGACAATTATAATACTAGTAATAATTATTATAATGCTAATAATTAATAGTAATAACAATTAATAATAACAATATTAATAATAATAACAATTAAAACAATTATAACAATTATAATAATAATAATAATAATAATAATAATAATAATAATAATAATAATAATAATAATAATAATAATAATAATAATAATAATAATAATAATAATAATAATAATAATAATAATAATAATAATAATAATAATAATAAAAGAATATGCTAGTAACTACCTTATAATGAAGTTCTAAAAATAATAGGCCATTGCAGGGCTCGAACCCGTGACCACTTGCAAACTCGAAACAAACATAAACCAGTTGAACCGATCTGTTTTTCTGATTTATTACTCCTCCTATATTTATATAACCCGTAATATTTGTGTCCATCTTCTTCTCTTCTTCACTTATTCGATCGACCAGTGAACATCACATGACAATTTCATGATCTCAATCTAGGACTCGTAACCAATCATAGAACAAGGAAGAGTGTTCTTGATTAATAAAAAAAATAAAAAAATAAAAAAATCAGTGCTGCTTCTGCTCGTCGAGTACCAAAAAAAATATATATGATTTTGAAATTTAGAACGTAATAGACAAAGTTTATAACACGAAGTACATTGAAAATCTATCTTAGAAACTAATGGAATCGTCAATTTAACTTAACACATTAAACATAATTCGAATTTTACCAAAAATCAATTCGTTTAACTTTTCGTAAGAAAGTTTGACTCCAAAATTTGTGATCAATAGAAGGAATTGGAACGCGAAATTTTGAAGAAAGATTAAGCACAAGATTCTTAATAATCCTACATTTATAGATTTTTAAATTTGAATCGAATTCGAGTTTTCAAAGTTCAACCCACGAACAGAACACACACCTGTGTTCTTTATTATTATTATTATTATTTTTAACAAAATAAACATTGCAAAAGCTGTTAAAATTAATTGTAGCTGGTAATGAGAAAGGAAAAAAAAATTACGTGAATTCCATTACATCTGATTTTGTTGGCTGTTTTTATATAACATGGTGTATGGACAGCTTATTCGTTCCAGGGACTATCAAACAACAGAGTTATAAAGCAAATAGAAAAAGAAATAATAAACAAATAAATCTGTGGTCGATCCCTTATCTGATTTTGTTTATAATCTGGACAGAATTCGACATATAACAAATTCAAGGACATAAATAAGATATGATACTGATAGGAGATAGAATCACGCGTTATATATTAGTTTATATATATATATATATATATATATATATATATATATATATATATATATATATATATATGTATATATATATATATATATATATATATATATATATATATATATATATATATATATTCTAATTAATATTAATGACTAATAATTATATTAATAATAGAAATCTAATTAAAATAAATACTGATTTCATATATATCAGTATACAACTACGTATATATATATATATATATATATATATATATATATATATATATATATATATATATATATATTATATATATATATCTGTATATATCTATCTATATATATATATATATATATATATATATATATATATCTATTATATTTATATATTTATTTATAGATTATAATTAATATTATTAATAACTATAACTATAATAATAATACTCTTAATATTATACATAATAATAATACAATTTATACTGATATAATAGCAATCATAATATTATTAATATTAATCTTATAACTAAAAATTACAACTTTGCTACTAATGATAGTACTAATGATATAACATTTAAGTATTATAATTTTAATCATATTGATATTAATATTAATAATGAATATGAATGTAATAATAATCATATTATAATTAAGCTTGTAATTACATTGAATATATTTATATTACAATTTATATCATATTCTATATGAATACATATATTGAATAATTAATATTTATATAATTTCTATATTACCATATACATTTAATAATAAGTATACATAGAAATCATATTTGTTTATTTATAGGTTCGAATTTAATTATTTTTTTTATTTTGTTTTATGTACATAGTTTATATTATATTTTATTGTTTTCAATTATTATATCTCTTTACATTTATATATGATATATACATATTTATTTACAAACAATTGTTCGTGAATCGTCGGACATGGTCAAAGGTCAAATATATACATGAATACAGTTCAAAGGTTTTGAGTCTTTAACATTACATACATTGCTTATCGTGTCGAAGTTATGTAAAGATTAGGTTTAAATTTAGTCAAAAATTTTCGGGTCACTACAGTACCTACCCGTTAAAGAAATTTCGTCCCGAAATTTGAGTAAGGTCATCATGGCTAACAATAAAAAATGTTTTCATGACGAATATGAGTTGATGAATAGAGTTTTATCATTATTGATTAATATTGAAATGTCCCGTTCATATTGATTATAAACGTTCCATATTAATTGATTTCGTTGCGAAGTTTTGACCTCTATATGAGACGTTTTTCAAAGACTGCATTCATTTTTAAAACAACCATAACCTTTATTTTATCAATAAAGGTTTCAAAAGCATTACGTAGATTATCAAATAATGATATTCTAAAATATACTGTTTACACACGACCATTACATAATGGTTTACAATAGAAATATATTACATCGACATACGTTTCTTGAATGCAGTTTTTACACAATATCATACAAATATGGACTCCAAATCTTGTCCTTATTTTAGTATGCAACAGCGGAAGCTCTTAGTATTCACCTGAGAATAAACATGCTTTAAACGTCAACAAAAATGCTGGTGAGTTAATTGGTTTAACCTATTATTATTTTAATCCGTTTTAGAAAACGTGGAAAGTTAAACCCACGATACATTGATCCTTTTGAAATCTTGGAACGTGTTGGACCCGTTGCTTACCGTTTGGATCTACCAGCACAATTGAGCTCAGTTCATCCTACCTTCCACGTGTCAAACTTGAAGAAGTGTCTTGCTCCACCAGAACTTATCATACCACTGGAAGAACTTACTATTGATGATAAACTCTACTTTGTGGAAGAGCCTGTTGAAATTATGGACTGTGAGGTCAAAACTTTGAAACGCAACAAGATTCCGATCGTCCGAGTACGATGGAATGCCAAACAAGGACCTGAGTTTACTTGGGAGCGAGAGGATCAAATGATGCAGAAGTATCCTCACCTTTTCCCGACTCCTCCATCTACCTCAGCTTAAAATTTCGGGATGAAATTTTCTTTAACAGGTGGGTAATGTAACGACCCTGGATTTTCCAACGTTTATTTATTAATAATTGTTATTATTAATACTTGTGATTTAACGAATGTATGTTATTACATTTACTTGTTACCATGATTGATCATACTTGACTTTAAATGCCCGAAACGTCTTTGTGACACACGTACATTACACGAATAATATTTTCAAGTATTATTTACATTCATGATTAAGTTTTATTAATCATTTTAATTAACTAAGGTTATTAGTTAATTACTTGGGCTTTATTGGATTAATTTGTTAATTAATGGAACTTGGGCTTTTATTAGTATTAATGGACTTAAAGAGCCCACCCTACTTCCTTAATGGACTAGTTAGCCCACTAACACATGTAAGTATTATTTAGAACTAAACTAGGTGGATAACTTTATAAAGGATCTAGTTACTTGTTCTTTCCATGCAACACCCCTTTGTAACCAACTTTTAAGACTTTAACATGTAAGAACCTTGTGGACAAATCTCCTCCCTCTTTTCCCCCAAGAACCGCCGGCCTACATGGCCTTTGAGGAGTGTTTTGTTTCATTTTTCTTATCACTTCTCACTTGTAACTCTCTCATTTAATACTCACACTTCTACTTGCAATTCATTTCTCTCTTTTTCTCTCATCTTGTAAGTAACTTGAAGCAAATATTTCTCTTCTTTTCTTGTTAAAAACTATAGCACCAAACACTCTTATCATCATCAATCTTTGTTTGTTGTTTACTTGTTCTTGTTTAATTACTTACTTGTTGTTGATACTTACTAGTAAGAATCAAACTCTTTAGTTTGATTCTTCATATCATCTTTTTTTTTACAAGACATAAACTTTCTAGTTTATGATCTACACTTAATACTTGTTTAAAGATTAAAGTTCATGTGTTGTAATATCATACTTGAAGCTCTTGTTGTAAACTTAAAGTTTACTTTTCTTAAAGATCAAGACTTAGGCTTGAATCTTTAAAAGTATGAAACCCATGAACTTATTACTTGTTTATTTAGATTATTTCTTCATTTTATGTACTTTAAAGTTGTGATTTGGTCAAGTATTACTAGTTAATCTTGATCTCATTTTTCTTGAACAAAAGTTAACTTGAAAGTTCAAGAACATGGAAGTGTAACTCTTTAGTTATAACTTCATACACTTGTGTTAGATTTAACTTAATAACTTTAGATCTAGATCTTTGGGTCTTGGATCTTCAAGATCTAACTAAGAACTATGTTCTACATCTTAAGATCTTGATTAGTTAGTTAACTTTCAAGTTTGTAGTTCAACATTACTTTTATGGTTCATGTATGTGTTAAATCTAAGACTTTGATGTAACTTTGGTTCATCAAAACACTTGCAATACTTAAATGAGTTGTGCTAAATGTCTTGGACTTACACAAGTGTTATGATGGTGAAACCTTGGTTAAGATGATGCAAACACATCAACGAGTTGTACACTTGAAGCTATATGCATCAAGGATGAGAACCGTGATAAGCATCGAGTACCAAGAACCACCAAAATCTACCGTTTTACTGTTTCTGTGTCTGATAAGTACGACCTGGGCTACTGTAAAAATGATTTCCAGTTATCTCTATTCGAGTAGATAACTTCTCATTTTGGACTCGTCTTATTCCGAGTTACGGTTTAGGATTTATGGCCCTCCGATCGTCACTATGTCCTTTTAACGTTGTGCTGAAAATTCTGACCTACTCGCACTTAGACCGTCGCCACGGTCAAACGAAGACGAGTTTGCTTCTGGAATTTTTACCACAACTAAAGGACTCATATATAGAGCCATGGCCACTGGTCTCACCTTATTTCAGTAGGTATTGAGGTCGTGGCGACTGACCGAAGTCAGCCTTTGTTTTAAACTTCTTTCATAAACGAAACTTACTTTGCACCTTTTGTTTGATGATGATTGATGATGACCTTTAAGACCTTATTTACATACTTTTAAATCTATTGAGACGATTTACTGACTTAGTACTATTTGACTTAGGTTGAGGACTTTCCGGACCTACGTACTTGCTTATTTTCCGACTCGACTTTACCACTACTTTACCACTGTGAGTTATAGCATCTCTTTTTACTTTAACTATTTTGGGAACTGAGAATACATGCGCATTTTACGTTTTACATACTAGGCACGAGTACTTAAACTTTATATATGTGTGTGTTATGCAACGGCATAAACATTCCCTTTAGCTCGGTAACGTTTAGTCATTGGTTTTTGAATCGGTGAACGCGAATCTTAGATATAGATCCATAGGGTTTGACATCTCCACTCGGGCTAGTAGCGCTAGCATTTAACGGGTGTTTAATACTTCGTATACATACGCACTTGCCAAGTGTACTTTCAGGGGGTATAAACGTTAAGTTAGTTACCAAGTGCCCACGGTTAACATATACTTTATCATATTGTTTTGAAACGCTCTTTGTAGCACTGAAATCTCGTGGCCTACCTTACATACTGTTATACTTAAACTATAGCTCACCAACCTTTTTGTTGACATTTTTAAGCATGTTTTTCTCAGGTGCTTAAGGTTGCTTCCGCTGTGTACTAGTCTTGCTGTAGACACCCGCTGCTTTAGAGATGTCACCGCATGAACGTTTATCTTGCATTCATAAACATTATTACTTTTGAACAATGATTTGTAACGACCTAAGGGTCACGTACTATTATTACATGCTTCCGTTCATAGAAGCATACTTTTGGATGTAAAACATTTGACGTTGTTTATGACGTCACCTTTTATCATGAATGCAACTTGTTTTGAAAACGCATATAGTGTTTGACCTTGTAATGATCCCGTTGTTGATGATTCGTACACGATGGTTTTGTACGGGGCATCACATAAGTCGAGTGACGACGTACGACATATCAGAACAAAAATTACAAGTCAACTATGCACGTGAATTTAATATAATATATAATTAATTATATATATTATATATATTATATATTAATATTTAAATTATGTCGACAAACAAGAAAACAAAAATATGTGAGCTGGAACCTCAGGCCATGCGATCGCATGGCCAATGCTCCTCAGACCCATGTGATCGCATGGGGACGATTTTCAGGCCACATCAATAAAAGCTAGAACATTCTGCTTCTGATTTCATTTCATTATTACTCCGTAAGTATTTATTATTTATTGTTATTATTATTATTATTATTATTATTATTATTATTATTATTATTATTATTATTATTATTATTATTATTATTATAAAGATTAATAATATTATTATTAATCTTATTATTATTATTATTAGTATTATACATAAAATACTACGACGAGGTCATGAGCGTGTCACTTTCAAAATGGATTTTCGAGCGGGAAAGAGTTAAGGAAACTATGGGTTATAGCTATGGAGGTTATGGGTAATGTACGTGGGTATTATTGGCAAATCAAACCTAGTGTTTATCATCTCTGTTACGTCTACGTACTTTCCCACAATATTGAATCTCAATATTGAAACGTGAGTATTCATATCTTATCTTTTATATGTTAATTGTGTATCCATGTCTAGTGTTCGAGTATATATAATTATGCATGCTTGTACGCTAAATTTCGTCGTTAAACAGTTTATAATGAATCACGAATTAAATACATATATTACTGGAAAAAGGTATATGATATGCATGTTTTTGGAAAGCTGGCGAAAAATCAATAACTTTTCATTTAGATATCGAATAGTTTCAATGAACGGATTAAAAGATATGGTCAACTGAATTATGATTGACGTTAATTGGAATTGCTTTTGAATCTGCAATTAATATTTAAACAACTTGTTTGTAAGAGTGATAAATTAGATTTTTGAATATTACCAACTGAGTAAATGAATTCTTATATAAGGCATGTCTCGTTTTGTTAAACTATTGTCAAAATTGACTTTTTGAAACAACTTTGGATAACTTTTGTATGTCGATCTCGTGCATTAGGATTGTGATACACTATGACCTGACCTAGCTTAATAGACATTTATTGACCAACATATGTTCTCTAGGTTGAGATCTACGGTTATTTGGTAATCCGAGTTTCAGTCACATTTTGGTGAACGACTTTATATGCTGCTAAGGTGAGTTTCATTTGCTCCCTTTTTAAATGCTTTTGCAATATATATTTTTGGGACTGAGAATACGTGCACTGTTTTATAACTGTTATGAAATAAATACAAATACTAAAATTGATTTTGCGTGAGTTTCATTTGCTCCCTTTTTAATTGCTTTTGCTGTATATATTTTTGGGCTGAGAATACATGCACTTTATTTTAAACGCAATGGATACAAGCACATACTAAATTCTACACTGAGTTTGAACCGAAAATCCCTAAACTTTGGTAACTAGTAACTGCCAGTTATAAGAACTGGTGGGCGCTAGTAGTAGTATATGGATCCATAGGGCTTGATATCCCTGTCCGAGCTAGAGCACTAGCCTTTTAACGGACGTATGCTATTTTAGAAGCGTACACGTTGGTTTGCGTGTATTATTAAGATGATTATACAAAGGGTACAAATTATATATACGTTAAGTTTAGTTATCAGGGTGCTCAATCTTGTAGAATATTTTGATAAACGTTTCGGATGAAACAATTGAAATCTTGTGATCCACCTTTATGTACAGATTATGCAAGACATTAAAACTATGAACTCACCAACCTTTGTGTTGACACTTGTTAGCATGTTTATTCTCAGGTTCCCTAGAAGTCTTCCGCTGTTTGCTTATATGTTAGACAAGCTATGTGCATGGAGTCTTACATGGCATATTTATCAAGGAAACGTTGCATTCACCAAATCATCACCATGTATCTTATTTTGACTGCGTTGTCAACGGAAGTACTATTGTAAACTATTATTTACGGTGATTGTCTATATGTAGAAATCATCAGATGTCTAAAACCTTTGATTTAAATATTCATTTATGGTGTGCCTTTTCAAAAGAATGCAATATTTACAAAACGTATCATATAGAGGTCAAATACCTCGCAATGAAATCGATGAATGACGTGTTCATCCATATGGATTTCGAGCGATCGTCACAATATATGTATAGATTTTGGAATTCATTTTGAGTCAAATTGACTTTTTTTGACTTTTGCATATTAGTCTCGAGCATTAGGATTGTGGTACACTATGACCTGACCTAAATTACTATACAAATATTGACCAACATATAAATATATATACTTAATTTAGGCTCGTGAATCCGAAGCCAACCTTGCACTTGTTCAATGACGTTATATGTATTTTTACTACGACATACAGTATGGTGAGTTTCATTTGCCTTTTTACCCTTTATATCTTTGGGCTGAGAATACATGCGCAAATTTTATAAATGTTTTACGAAATAGACACAAGTAATTAAAACTACATCATATGGGTGAATGATCGAAGTCGAATATGCCCCTTTTAGCTTGGTAGCCTAAGAATTTGGGAACAGACCCCCAAATTGACGCGAATCCTAAAGATAGATCTATCGGGCCCAACAAGCCCCATTCTGGGATTTGGAATGCTTTAGTACTTTGAAATTATCATGTCCGATAGGTGTCCCGAAATGATGGGGATATTCTATATGCATCTTGTTAAGGTCGGTTACCAAGTGTTTACCGTATGAATGATTTTTGTCTCTATGCATGGGACGTATATTTATGAGAACTGGAAATGAAATTCTTATGGTCTATTAAAATGATGAAAATGAATGATTATGATAAACTAATGAACTCACCAACCTTTTGGTTGACACTTTAAAGCATGTTTATTCTCAGGTGTTAAAGAAATCTTCCGCTGTGCGTTTGCTCATTTTAAAGATATTACTTGGAGTCTTTCATGGCATTTTTCGAAGAATGTTGCATTCGAGTCATTGAGTTCATCAAAGATTATTATTAAGTAAAATTATAGTTGGATAGTGAATATTATGAAATGGTATGCATGCCTGTCAATTTTCGATGTAAAGAAAGTTTGTCTTTTAAAAACGAATGCAATGTTTGTAAAATGTATCATATAGAGGTCAAATACCTCGCGATGTAATCAACTATTGTGAATCATTTATAATGCATATGAACGGGTCCCTTCAGTTGGTATCAGAGCGATGGTCTTAGCGAACCAGGTCTGCATTAGTGTGTCTAACTGATAAGTCGTTAGGATACATTAGTGAGTCTGGACTTCGACCGTGTCTGCATGTCAAAAGTTTTGCTTATCATTTCTAGTCGGAAATCATCTGCTTATCATCCATAGGAAATTACCTGCTTATCTTTATTAGTCTAGACACGTCTTGCTATATTAATTGCATGAGTAGTGTATAGACAAAAATCATATCTTATCGTATCAGTTACTTTAAACTTTGCCGGACATATTCCGCAAATTCCTCCGTAATCTACGAAATCTTTTGATCTATATATATATAGATATCCTATTTAAATAGAATACCACTCGATAGCCGGAAAATCATTTTATATCGAAAAATCCTTTATCCAATCGTACGAAATGAAATTCGTCGTTAGTTCAAGTCACTCGGATTCCAAAATGGAATCTCACTCAAGCTCCGAAAGCAGTGTGACCGGAATGGATCAACCAATCAGCCATCATCTATTCTGGATGAATTGGGGATAGGTTCGTAGCCTCCTCAATCATTAGAGACAAGAAGAAGGTGATCCTTTCCATCTACCACATTGCCCTCTTGACGAAAAACCTGAAGCACTTACCGGCGAACCTGTCCGAAACACCATTTTCTCTCTCATTTCCAGAGTATCTCGTCACGATTATATATTACATCAAATTTTAGATTTTATTTATCCGCTTGTTCGAACCGACAATCACCCCGGTGTAATAGAAGAAGTCAACGAGCTTCGCGCTCGGGTAGTGGCTTTGGAGAATATGGTGCAGAGATTACAAACACCATCAGCAGCACCAGCAGCATAACCAGTACCACCATCATCAACGCCAACAGTACCATTACCACCTCCAATCACAACCGCGTCGTAACCCTCACCTTCACAATCTGCCCCACGAGCATCAACGTCATATGCACCATAGATACCAAGGAGTACCAACAACAATAACTGACGAGATATTAATTCATAACTTCATTGAAGAAACATTTCGCGGTGATTATGTAATCTCTAAAGTCTTAGAGATTATCTAATCTGGCCCCAACCATAAATTAGTTAAGCGAACCAAAATGATAGAAGGAAGAGTAGAAAACCTGACAAAAATGGTGTGTGGTTAACAAGCTAAACTTGTTTTACCAACAGCATCAACAGTACCGTCAGCGTCACCAACATCGTCAGTACAGTCAGCATCAGAATCAACAACACCTATAACATCACAAACTCCGTCAATTCAAGAATCACTGTGGACATCATTACGAATCAATGATGCGTATATTGTATCAATGAGTTATGAAGAATTAACTCATTCCCTCTGAAGAAATTATATGTATATTTTATATATATATATTTTGAAATAAAAATAAATCTTTCCGTGCTAAGCTATTGTGTATGAATCTTAACTACTCGGTTAATTCATATTACAAATATGCAATAATGTACGTCCTTCGCCCACAACTTAACCATCGTTAACTACAATCTCTGTCTTAATTCAACAAATTCCAATTTATAATAAATCAAGTATATATTTGATTTTACACTTTCATCATCGATGTACCCGAAACTTTTCAGATAACATCATTCGTACTTTGCGAAGTTCACAAGAATATAACGAAAACCAACATCACGCCTCAACAAATAACGAAGTATTAACTCAAACAATATTATTGAAGAAATACTTATGTAATCTCTAAAGCCTTCAAGGGATTATTCAATTCTGGTTCCAACTGCAAATCGAATGAGTTTAATTTAGTATTAACTCATTAAAATCTATGTTACATCTGAAGAGAATATATATACATATATAATTTCATAAAGACTGTAATAAAATTCTTTTGTACAACATATTAAATGTGAAATTTTTTTTTAACGGGTAGGTAATACCCGAGATATATATATATATATATATATATATATATATATATATATATATATATATATATATATATAAATATATATATATATATATTCACAATTAATATGTTACATTTTTTGAATCTGATTAAGCAAATTATCAGCTATACTTCCTACTTTCACAATAATATACATTCTTTCATAGAAATCAAAACAACCATACTCATTCAAACTCAATTACATATTATGATTTTGAAACCTCAGAATTCAATTCGAGATATAACCGATACCATCACGTTTAGATTCCTACATCTTTCAAAGCTATACTTTGACCTCAAAACTGTGTTAGAACATCAAATATATATTAACGATTACAATCTATGTTCAAACCCTTTGAAAATTTCTGAAGACACTTCAAATAATGAGAATCGAGATGATGATCCAACCACATATTACCCACGGTTATGTACTTAAAAAGCTCTCGAAACCAAAGTCATAATTCAACACATATCTGTGTCAGATCCTTTGGCATTTATTAGCAAAAATAACTTTGCAGTTCCTTTTCAAAGTAGCAAATTCTATCACAGTTCCAGCAAGACAACTTCGATTTTTCATTCGGAGTAGCCTTATCATAATCTTGATATATATGATTACCCTTTTGTTACCGGAGAACCTTTCATGTTCCACCAAATTAGCAATAAACTTATTTACAACTGCACTGATCTTTGACCTTCCGAAGAATCATTATATTTATCGAAACCCCATCATTTACTCATTTGCCTCTTGTAATGAGAATTGCCATATGAATCATTGGGAATTAGCAATCAATATTTTGAAATCTCATGAAAGGACCCGTTCATATACATTATAAACGATTCATAATAGTTGATTACATCGCGAGGTATTTGACCTCTATATGATACGTTTTACAAACATTGCATTCGTTTTTAAAAGACAAACTTTCTTTACATCAAAAATTGACGGCATGCATACCATTTCATATTACATCCAACTATAATTGACTTAATATTAATCTTGATGAACTCAATGACTCGAATGCAACGTCTTTCAAAGTATGTCATGAATGACTCCAGGTAATATCCTTAAAATGAGCTAATTCACAGCGGAAGATTTCTTTAATACCTGAGAATAAACATGCTTTAAAGTGTCAACCAAAAGGTTGGTGAGTTCATTAGTTTATCATAATCAATCATTTCTGTAATAGTAATAGACCACAAGATTTCAGTTTCCATAAATATCCGTACACTCGCAAGTGTTTAAAAGTATTCTATAAGTTGTAGGCACCCGGTAACAAGCCTTAACATTCATGTTTTACCCTCTGAAGTACACCAGATCAGGTGTGTTTAAAATAACCTCGAAGTACTAAAGCATCCCATAGTCAGGATGGGGTTTGTCAGGCCCAATAGATCTATCTTTAGGATTCGCGCCTACCGTACATAGACAAGTAGTTTAATGTTACCAAGCTAAGGGTATATTTCTGGTTGAAACCCACATAGAATTAGTTTTAGTACTTGTGCCTACTTCGTAAAACATTTATAAAACAGTGCATGTATTCTCAGCTCAAAAATATATATTGCAAAAGCAATTAAAAAGGGAGAAAATGAAACTCACAATACTGTATTTCATAGCAATTATGTATATGACGGCACTTAACAAGTGCAGGGTTTGTCTCGGATTCACGAACGTATCAATATTGTGATCAATATTGCAGGAAAGTACGTAGACGCAACGAAAATGATAAACGTTAGGTTGACCTCACGAGCAATACCCTCGATCAATACCCATAACCTCCATAGCTATAACCCATAATTTCCTTAGCTCTATCCCATTTGAAAACTTATTTTGAAATCGTCTGAGTATAACTCTGTCGTAGTATTTTATGTATACTAATAATATCTTGAAATAATACAAAGAAAATATATATATATATGTAATTCGATTGAGAGAGTTTAGAGAAATATATTTTCAAGTTTCTATGAAATAATGAAACCTATGCAATTCTATTTATAATAGATTTTTGAATTATTAAAGTGAATTATTAAAGTATGAATTATTAAAGTGAATTATTAAAGTATGAATTATTAAAGTGAATTATTAAAGTAAATTATTAAAGTATGAATTATTAAAGTGAATTTTTAAAGTATTAATTATTAAAGTGAATTATTAAAGTGAATTATTAAAGTATGAATTATTAAAGTGAATTATTAAAGTATGAATTATTAAAGTGAATTATTAAAGTATGAATTATTAAAGTGAATTATTAAAGTATGAATTATTAAAGTTAAAGTAAAGTAAAAGTAAAGTAAAGGTAAAGTTAAAGTATAGTAAAAGTATAAAACTATATACGTATAATACGCGTATAAATATATATAATATTAATTTAAATCGTTATAAATATTTAATAAAATAAAATATAAATATCGTTATCTTTATCATACGGGTTAAGTAATGAGTTGTCAATAGTGGTTCTAGATATTTATAAAAGATATATACGTTTTAATAATAAAGTTCTTTTTAAACTGAAAACGTTTTTTGTACTTTTGAAACTAAATCATATAAATATGATAATTTTTTTTTCCAAAACTAAATATATTTAAGAATCATTTTGTTAAAAGGTTAAAATAATGGAAATCGTTATATCATAAAATATTTTAGAAAAGTAGAATTATATATATTCATAATATGTTTCAAGTTTTTAAATTACAGTCTATTGGTGAAGCATGGGATAAAGTCCAAAGGTTAAATAAACGTATGAAATCATCTTAATGAAAAATGTCGAGTTACTTAACTTGTCGATATCCAACATCTAAGTTATTTACACTCCACGTTCTTATTTTCATATTAAATAAAATGAAAGTTAACATAGTTATCTTATCAAGGTCACGAGGAAAATATTATAAAACATGCCTTTGAAATTAAACAGGAATTTCCACTAACCCTTGTCTAGTTTCCGTTAATTGACACATTTGTTTTTATTTATAAATCACTTTACCATTTTCCGAATGTTGTCAAAAAGAATAGATTTCTTAAATCACATTGGACCTCATAACATAGGCCCGTAATCATATCATAATGTATCTGATAATTCAATCATTTGATATTATCTCTTAATTCTGTCGATAAATATATCGAAACAAATACGTTCATGTAAAGTATCATATATCTAATACTTTGTTAATGTTTTCAGTTAACATTATATATTATATATACATATCTATATACTCATAATTGTTCGTGAATCGTCGAACACGGTCAAAGGGTAATTGATTACATGAATGTAGTTCCAAACTTTTTGAGATTCAACATTACAAATTCTGCTTATCGTGTCGGAAACATATAAAGGTTAAGTTTAAATTTGGTTGGAAATTTCTGGGTCGTCACAGTACCTACCCGTTAGAGAAATTTCGTCCCGAAATTTGATCGAGGTCGTCATGGCTAACAATAAGAATGTTATTAAGACGAATATAAGTTGATTCATAGGGTTTTATCATGATTGAGAAATATGGATAAAATAATTCGATTACTCAAAACGTATGAGTGAAGCTATCGTAAAAGAGTGAAATGAGAAAATAGGGATTCATCTTATCTTTTGACGTCATCACGGTTGATCTCCGGATTAAAGAAAATCTTTGTAATCTATATATAGGATTTGATTCTTCGGTGATTAAGGAAATTATGATCCTCTTCGATTTAATGCGATGATTCATCTCGATTTTTCTATCGGATATTTCACTATAAATCCACCTCTTTTATTTCTTTTTAATTCACACCTTCTATTCTTTCTCCCTCAATTCTTACTTTAAAATTATTCGTCAATATGCTTCATCCAGTGCTGATTCTCGATATACTCCTCACTTTCATATCTGTCGTTCTTCTTTTTCATCTACCTCCAGAAGAATCTATTTACTTCTACTATACTCTTGGTTTTATAGTGTTTTTAGTTCTCCCGTGTCTTTATATTGCTATATGCATCGATATATACGGTTTATAGTTTCTGGGTTGTTGTTGGGTTTTATATCTTCCCTTATATTTCGATGTCCCTGCTTCTGTCTTCTATAATCATTGTCATCCCCAATTAATTCTCTCTTTTATTTGCTGCGATTTATACCCCAATTTCTATTTCGGAGTTTTGTCCTTTCGTTTCTTCTTCTTGCGATTAAGCACCGCTTGTAATGGTCCAGAATTCGCATATATGAATTTCGGAATGAACATTGTTAATGTTCTAAGAAGGAAATTGTAATGGCATGATCTTGACTTTTCAAATTACTAGAATACCTCGAAAAAGGCCGAATCATCAAGAAATATTTTCTTGATATTTTAGAGGTTAAAGAGAATACAAGAGTCGTGTAACATAGCACATGATGACGTTATGATCTGTGAATCATCACGTTTCATTTAGAAACTCAGCATGACTTACTATAATATAATCACATTGATCAAGTGTCATTATATTATACTAGTTCATCCTTCAGTTCCCAACACTACTTCAAAAATATTCCTATTTTAAATTCGAAAGTTTCAGAATTTAAAAACTAAAATAGTTTCTTTTATGATGTAATACAGACAGCACGAAGAGGTAAATGATTTCAGATAAGAATAATTATGGAAATATCTTCAGAAATATGGAGGATATTTATAATGAAAGATACGATGATATCTTAAAATTCCTAATATCAGAGGATGATGAAGAATATTATCCGTAAGGGTTTAGAGTCAGGAGCAATGTATTCGATAATGACTTCAGCAGACATGGAATCATTTGGATTCTTTGAAGGTAGATTTCGTCCTTGTGATTTATCCACAGCTTTCTTCATGGTTTGCTCAATCCGTATTTTTCAGTACCAAATCTTCTCTTTTTCTGAGCTTTGCCAACACACTACTCTTTATCATCAAACTTTTTACTGTTAAGGTCGTTTATAGTTTTTGCTGCTTCATCAGTATTTCAAGAACTAGTTCGCAGTTTAGGGTGTTTTTCAGAAACTTCACATTCAAAGTATATAAGTCCAGAAGATAGATACATATAATTGTTGGCGTAGACATGCTGCGAGATTTCAAAATACTGATTGCTAATTTCCGATGATTCGTATGGCAATTCTCGTTACAAGATGCAGATGAGTAAATGATGGGGTTTTGATAAATATAAAGATTTTTCGGAAAGTCAAAGATTAATGAAGTTGTTAATAAGTTTACTGCTAATGTGGCGAGATATGAAAGGTTCCCCGATAATAATGATGAAGGGGTAATCATTATAATAAGGCTTATTCGAATGAACAATTGAAGTTGGTTTGCTGGAGCTGTGACAAAATCGTCTATTTTTAGAAGGGATTGAAAAGTTATTTTAGCTAGTAAATGCCAAAAGGTCTGACATGGATACATGTTAAATTATGATTTTGGTTTCAAGAGTTTTTCAGGTACATAACTGTGGATAACATGTGGTTGGATCATCATCTCGATTGTTCATTATTTGAAGTGTCTTCAGGTATTTTGAAGGGCTTGAACACAGATTATAATCGTTAATATACATACGATGTTCTAATACAGTTTTGAAGTTAAAGTATAGCTTTGAAAGATGTAAGAATCTAAGAGTGATGATACCGGTTATAACTTGAATTGAATTCGGCGATTTCAAAATCAGAATATGTAATTTGATTTTTGAATGAGTATGGTTGTTTTGATTTCTATAAAAGAATGTATATTGTTGTGAAAGTAGGGAGTATAATGGATGATTTGCTGAATCAGATTCGAAGAATGTAACATATTAATTGTGAATTTATATATCTCTCGGGTATTACCTACCCGTTAAAAAAAATGTCACAATTAATATTTTGTACAAAAGAATTTTATTACAGTCTTTATGGAAATATATGTGTATATTTCTTCAGATGTAATATAGATTTAATGAGTTAATATTAAATTAAACTCACTTGATTTATGGTTAAGGCTAGGATAGATAATTTCTAAACTTTAGAAATTACATAATCGTCGTAGAATGTTTTCCCAATAAAGTTATGAATCAATACTTCATCGTTGTGGTATTCCTTAGTATCTACAGGGCGTATGACGTCGATGCTCATGGGACAGATTGTGAAGTTGAGGTTTGCGATGCGATTGTTGTTGGTGGTGGTAATGGTACTGTTGATGTTGTTGATGGTGGTACTGGTTATGTTGCTGGTGCTGCTGCTGGTGTTTGTAACCTTTGTACCATATTCTCCAAAGCCACTACCCGAGCGCTAAGCTCGTTGACTTCTTCTATTACACCGGGGTGATTGTCGGTTCGGACGAGCGGATAAATAAGATCTAGAATTTGGTGTAGTATATAATCATGACGAGATACTCTGGAAATGAGAGAGAAAATGGTGTTTTGGACAGGTTCGCCGGTAAGTGCTTCAGGTTCATTGCCAAGAGGGCAATGTGGTGGATGGAAAGGATCGCCTTCTTCTTGTCTCCAATGATTAAGGAGGCTACGAACCTATCTCCAATTCATCCAGAATAGATGATGGCTGATTGGTTGATCCATTCCAGTCACACTGCTTTTGGAGCTTGAGTGGGATTCCATTTCGGAATCCGAGGAACTTGAACTGATGACGAATTCCATTTCGTACGATTTGATAAAGGATTTTTCGATACGAAATGATTTTTCGGCTATCGGGTGGTATTCTAACTACATAGAATATCTATATATATAGATCAAAAGATTTTATAGATTACGGAGGAATTAACGGAATATGTCAGGCAAAGTTTATGGTAATAGATACGATAAGATATGATTTAGCAGATACGCTAAGATATGAATTTTGTCTATACACTATTCATGCAATCAATGTAACAAGATGTGTCTAGACTAAGAATGATAAGCAGGTAATTTCCTAATGATGGTAAGTAGATGATTTTCGACTAAAAATGATAAACAAAACTTTTGACATGCAGACACGGTCGAAGTCCAGACTCACTAATGCATCTTAACAACTATCAGTTAGACACACTAATGCAAGACCTGGTTCGCTAAGACCACCGCTCTGATACCAACTGAAAGGACCCGTTCATATACATTATAAACGATTCATAATAGTTGATTACATCGCGAGGTATTTGACCTCTATATGATACGTTTTACAAACATTGCATTCGTTTTTAAAACACAAACTTTCTTTACATCAAAAATTGACGGCATGCATACCATTTCATATTACATCCAACTATAATTGACTTAATATTAATCTTGATGAACTCAACGACTCGAATGCAACGTCTTTCAAAGTATGTCATGAATGACTCCAGGTAATATCCTTAAAATGAGCTAATTCACAGCGGAAGATTTCTTTAATACCTGAGAATAAACATGCTTTAAAGTATCAACCAAAAGGTTGGTGAGTTCATTAGTTTATCATAATCAATCATTTCCGTAATAGTAATAGACCACAAGATTTCAGTTTCCATAAATATCCGTACACTCGCAAGAGTTTAAAAGTATTCTATAAGTTGTAGGCACCCGGTAACAAGCCTTAACATTCATGTTTTACCCTCTGAAATACACCAGATCAAGTGTGTTTAAAATAACCTCGAAGTACTAAAGCATCCCATAGTCAGGATGGGGTTTGTCAGGCCCAATAGATCTATCTTTAGGATTCGCGCCTACCGTACATAGACAAGTAGTTTAATGTTACCAAGCTAAGGGTATATTTCTGGTTTAAACCCACATAGAATTAGTTTTAGTACTTGTGCCTACTTCGTAAAACATTTATAAAATAGTGCATGTATTCTCAGCCCAAAAATATATATTGCAAAAGCAATTAAAAAGGGAGCAAATGAAACTCACAATACTGTATTTCATAGCAATTATGTATATGACGGCACTGAACAAGTGCAGGGTTTGTCTCGGATTCACGAACGTATCAATATTGTGATTCAATATTGCAGGAAAGTACGTAGACGCAATGAAAATGATAAACGTTAGGTTGACCTCATGAGCAATACCCTCGATCAATACCCATAACCTCCATAGCTATAACCCATAATTTCCTTAGCTCTATCCCGTTTGAAAACTTATTTTGAAATCGTCTGAGTATAACTCCGTCGTAGTATTTTATGTATACTAATAATATCTTGAAATAATACAAAGAAAATATATATATGTAATTCGATTGAGAGAGTTTAGAGAAATATATTTTCAAGTTTCTATGAAATAATAAAACGTATTCAATTCTATTTATAATAGATTTTTGAATTATTAAAGTGAATTATTAAAGTATGAATTATTAAAGTGAATTATTAAAGTATGAATTATTAAAGTGAATTATTAAAGTATTAATTATTAAAGTGAATTATTAAAGTGAATTATTAAAGTATAATTATTAAAGTGAATTATTAAAGTGAATTATTAAAGTATGAATTATTAAAGTTAAAGTAAAGTAAAAGTAAGTAAATGTAAAGTTAATGTATAGTAAAAGTATAAAGCTATATACGTATAATACGCGTATAAATATATATAATATTAATTTAAATCGTTATATATATTTAATAAAATAAAATATAAATATCGTTATCTTTATCATACTGGTTAAGTAATGAGTTGTCAAAAGTGGTTCTAGATATTTATAAAAGATATATACGTTTTAATAATAAAGTTCTTTTTAAACTGAAAACGTTTTTTGTACTTTTGAAACTAAATCATATAAATATGATAATTTTGTTTTCCAAAACTAAATATATTTAAGAATCATTTTGTTAAAAGGTTAAAATAATGGAAATCATTATATTATAAAATATTTTAGAAATCATTTTGTTTTCCACTAACCCTTGTCTAGTTTCCGTTAATTGACACATTTGTTTTTATTTATAAATCACTTTACCATTTTCCGAATGTTGTCAAAAAGAATAGATTTCTTAAATCACATTGGACCTCATAACATAGGCCCGTAATCATATCATAATGTATCTGATAATTCAATCATTTGATATTATCTCTTAATTCTGTCGATAAATATATCGAAACAAATACGTTCATGTAAAGTATCATATATCTAATACTTTGTTAATGTTTTCAGTTAACATTATATATTATATATACATATCTATATACTCATAATTGTTCGTGAATCGTCGAACACGGTCAAAGGGTAATTGATTACATGAATGTAGTTCCAAACTTTTTGAGATTCAACATTACAAATTCTGCTTATCGTGTCGGAAACATATAAAGGTTAAGTTTAAATTTGGTCGGAAATTTTCGGGTCGTCACATCTCACAGCATGTTGACGTCAACAGTTATATGTGTACGTACAACGTCTATCTCCTGGACTTACATACTTTGAATATGAAGTTTCTGAAAAACACCTTGAACTGCGAACTAGTTCTTGAAATGCTGACGAAGTAGCAACAACTGTAAACGACCTTAACAGTAAAAAGATTGATGATAAAGAATAGTGTATTGGTAAAGCTCAGAAAAAGAGAAGTTTTGGAACTAGAAAACGGATATAGCAAAGTATGAACGAGGTTGTGGACAAATCACAAAGACTGAACCTGACTTCAAAGAATCCAAATGATTTAGAATCTGCTGAAGTCATTAACGAATACCTTACTCCTGACACTAAACACCTACATACAATATTCTTCATCATCCTTTGATATTAGAAATTCTAAGATATCATCGTATCTTTCATTATAAATATCCTCCATATTTCTGAAGGTATTTCCATAATCATTCTTATCTGAAATCGTTTACCTCTTCGCGCTATCTGTATTGCATCATAAAAGAAACTATTTTAGTTTCTAAATTCAGAAACATTCGAGTTTTAAATAGGAATATTTTGGAAGTAGTATTGGGAGCTGAAGCATGAGTTAGTATAATATAATGACACTTGATCAACGTGATTATATTACAGTAATTCATGCTGAGTTTCTAAATGGAACATGATGATTCACAGATCATAACATCATCATGTGCTATGTTACACGACTCTTGTATTCTACTTAATCTCTAAAATATCAAGAAAATATTTCTTGATGATTCGGCTTTTTTCGAGGTATTCTGGTAATTTGACAAGTCAAGATCGTGCCATTAAAATTTCCTTCCTAGAACATTAACAATGTTCATTCCGAAATTCATATCTGCGAATTCTTTACCATTACAAGCGGTGCTTAATTGCAAGAAGAAGAAACGAAAGGACAAAGCTCCGAAACAGAAATCAGGGTATAAATCGCAGCAAATAAAGGAAAGCATTAATTGGAGATGACAATGATTATGGGAAACAGAAGCAGGGACATCGAAATATAAGAGAAGATATAAACCCAACAACCACCCAGAAATTATAAACCGTATATATTAATACATATAGCAATATAAAGACACAGGAGCACTAAAAACACTATAAAACCAAGTGTATAGTAGAAGTAAATAGATTCTCCCGGCGGTAAATGAAAAATAAGAATGACCGATATGAAGGTTAGGAATATATCAAGAAGCAGAACTGGATGGAGCATATTGACAAATACTTTAAAGTATGAGCTGAGGGAGAAAGAAGAGAAGGTGTGAGTTGTAAGGAAACGAAGGGAGTGGATTTATAGCAAAACATCCGACAGATCAATCAAAATGGATGATCGCATTTAAAGCGGATCCTAATTTCCTTAATCAAATCCTATTACGAAGATTTTCTCCAAATCTCTTGAACTTGGAAATCAATCCTATCTACTTCAAAAGATATGACGAATCTATACCTACTCATTTCACTATTTTGGTAATAGCTTCACTCATACTCTTCACAAAATCAAATGGTTTTATCCATATTACTCATTGATGATAAAACCCTAATCTTCAGCTTATATGCATCATGAAAACATACTTATTGTCAGCCATGACCATCCCAATCAAATTTCGGGACGAAATTTCTTTAACGGGTAGGTACTGTGACAACCCAGAAATTTCCGACCAAATTTAAACTTTAATCTTTATATATTCCTGACACGATAAGCAAATGTTTGTAAGTTGAATCTCAAGAATTTTAAACTGTGTTCATACATTCATTTAACCTCGACCAAATTACGATGATTCACGAACCATTATTTAATTGGATATGAATATGTATAGGTATATGTATATATAACAGTTTGAGAATGTTAACAAAATATTAAACGTATAATACTTTATATGAACGTATTTGTTTCAATATGATTAGCGATGGAATTAGAAGATAATATCAAATGATTGATTTATCAGATACATTGAATTTTGATCACGAGTCCCTATTGAGAGGTCCACTTTGATTTAGAAAACCTTTCCTTTTTAAGGATATTCGGAATAAATGGTAAAGTGATCTTCGAGTAAGGACAAAGTGTCAAGTAGCGAGAGCAAGTTAGATTGGTGGAAATTTCTGTTAAATTCCAATACATGCCTTACAATAATTGCCTTGTGACTGTTGATAAGATAAATTAATTAACCTTCATATTAGGTATTGTGAAAGTGAATTAGGGAATATACGTAAATTAGAAAATAGATATTGACCAGTTAAATAGATCGACGTTTTACATTAAGATGATTACATACGTTTGATGTTCCCTTAGACTTAATCCTACGAGTCATGATTAAAATGGAAATTTAAAACCTTGAAACCTGATATGATTCATATATAACATTACTTTCTTAAATGAAAGTGTCTTTTCGATATAATAGACTTTTATTATTAAAAACGTCTTATGACATAACAACTTCTATTATTATAACCTTTGTAATAAAATGATTTTTTTTTTTTTTGCATATAAAATAATTTTGATTATTAAAATATTTTATGAACGTTTGTATATAAATGAACTATATCAATTTTTAAACTTTAAAATATAAATGTTAAGAAATAGTAATTCTTAATATTTAAACGATTTCTAAATATATAAGTTTAGAATGATATTAGTTTTGAAAAACTATATTATGTAAATAGTTCAAATTTATATTTCAAAATGAAAATATAAATATATATAATTTAGTCATAAAACGTCCTGATTTAAACTAATATATTTTGACAAACAACGAGCTACTGATTTATAGAAGCAAATGACCACAACGCTCAATTTTATAAGTTATTTTTTATAAGGTAAATTATTGATGAGTAAGTCAAATTATTAATAAGGGTACACTTCGCGTAACATAAAAGGCTAGTTTTCTAAACGTACGAAAGTTCGTTCGAAAAACCGAAAGTGGTACATGAGTCGAGTGACAACGTACGAGTCATTTGAACAAAAATTACATTTTTACTACGCACGTAAATATAATATAATATTTAATTAATTCTAAAGATTAAAAAATAATATATATTAAGTAATATATAATTACGTATCATGTAATATAAGTAATAAAAGTGTGTCGGCATAAATTGGAAATGGATACCAGCTGGGAGATGGGGTCATGAGGTTGGTCACATTATATAGCTCGATTATTTTGGCTTCGGACGAACACACACATATATCCATTCCTTTACTCCCTCTATATAATTAATATTATTATCTACATATTATTATTATTATTATTATTATTATTATTATTATTATTATTATTATTATTATTATTATTATTATTATTATTATTATTATTATTATTATTATTATTATTATTATTATTATTATTACTTAAGATTAATGTTATTATTAATCTTATTATTAGTAGTATTATTATTATTAGTATTATATATAAAATACTACGACGAGGTCATGAACGGGTTATTTTTAAACTGGTTATCGAGTAGGATAAGGCTAAGGAAATTATGGGTTATAACTATGGAGGTGATGGGTATGGATCAGGGGTATAGCTCATGAGGTCAATCTAGTGTTTATCGTCTCCGTTGCGTCTACGTACTTTCCTGCAATATTGAATCTCAATATTGATACGTAAGCGCTCATAATTTAATTTTTACATACTAATAGTGTATCCCTGATTAGTGCTTGAGAATATAGGATTATGCATACTTGTACTTGTGATATTGCTTTTAGTTAGGTTATGTTGAATCCTGAATTAGTTACATATGCAGTTGAGATAAGGTATAAGATATGCATGTCGTTGGAAAGCTAGCGAAAAATTAAGAACTTTTCATTTAGATATCGAATGGTTTCGAGGAACGGATTTGAAGTTATAGTCAATTGAAATTTGGTATTATTATAAAAAAAAAGATTATTATTATCGTCGTTATTATCGTCGTTCTATGTAAGACCCGAATATTTTATTGTACATGTGTGTGTATAAGTTATTCAAGTTGTGGGGTTTAGGTTGTATTTAATTAAAAGGCAAAAGAAGCTGAACTGGGCATTTGGAGCGCCGCGCGGCCTTATGGCGCGCCGCGCCATTACGGGCTGACAGCTCACTTTGTTTTTAATCAAGATATTTTGAGGGCATTTTGGTAAAACCACTTAAGGTCCGACTTTAAGGCTTGGATCAGTTGGTTGGAGTGTCATTTACTCCATATTCACCTTCCTTATCATCTTCCAATCAATTCTAGAGAGAGAGTTAGATTCTAGAGTGAGAGAGCTCAAATTAAAGAAGAAGAAGCTCGAATCGGGTCAAAGTGCAAGCACTAAAGTTGTTCATCTCCTCATTTGCTACGTTTTGATAGTTGTGGTAAGCCCTAAACCTAACTTCCTTGTTTTAATTGTTAAAGAGTTAGGGTTTGTGTGAGTGATGAACAATAAGACCCATTTGTTAGTGAATTGGGTGTTTTGAGTGAATTTGGGTTATGTTGACTCAAAGATGACTAACTAGGGTTTTTCAAGTATTAATTGTTGTTAATAAACCTTAATTAGTTAGTAAATTGCTAGAACACCAATATTTATGTAAATGGTTGTTAAGTGGGTTAGTGGATAACCCGAAATGGGGGTGTTGACCTTAAATTGGTCAAATGGGTCAAAATGGACCTAAGTTAGTTAATGATTGAGATTAATGCTCAAACCTAATGTTAAAAGGTGTTTTAAGACCTAATTTGGCTAATGCTAGGGTTTTTGGTGTGAGTTGACCCAATTTTAGGGTTAGGTGTCCAAATGGGTCGAAATGACCTACTAATGGTGAGTGTTGTGAGTTTGACCAACTTGAACGGAAAATTGATTATATATGCACTTTGTAATAGGTGCGTTACCTTGAAGTTTCAAGCTTGGTTTATTGATTCACCGAAGACGTAAGGTGAGTGGAATAATTATATGTGTAGATATATAATGTATCTATTTGTTGTAGCGTGAAATGTGTAGTGTCGAGGTGCTAAGACACCACGTTTCACGTGATGAGTGAAGCATCGAGGTGTTAAGATACCACTCGGGGTGAAGCATCGAGGTGTTAAGGTGCCACCTAGGGGTGTAGTGTCGAGGTGTTAAGACACCACTCCGTAAAATAATGAGTGAAGCATCGAGGTGTTAAGATGCCACTCGGGGTGAAGTGCCGATGTGTTAAGGTGCCATCCTAGGGGTTAGTGGTACGAGGTGTTAAGTACCCTAACGGATGTTATGAACACCGATGGCGTTTTCGCGAGCGCCATTCCCTTGTACGATTGGTTAACCATGGTTATTTGTGTTGTAAGTGTAAGCATAATATATTATTCGAATTATATTATATGCGTTGCTATGCTAGCGTGTGGTATTGGAGATTTCTAGCTTGTATTCGAGATTATAAGCTAATTGTGTTGCTAGCATGTATGCGGTGTTTGAGTAAGTGATTTGCAAGTAGGTATATTATAGAAATAATTATGCCGTTGGTCCCTCCATTTTACCCCAAAAAGCTAACAGCGTCCCTCAAGTTTTTTTTTTGGATTTCAGCGTCCCTCTATTATCACCTTTTTTGATTACGCGTCCCTCCGTCAACTTTCTGTTAAAAAAGTCCGTTAAGTCATGCCATGTGCCTTGCATGTGAGGGTAAATTCGTCTTTTACTCTTTTCTTCACTAAAATAGAGGGACCACCGGTCCAAAAATTCTTATAATTTATATATTTTTAATTTATAACTTC
Source organism: Rutidosis leptorrhynchoides (assembly GCF_046630445.1). NCBI lineage: Eukaryota > Viridiplantae > Streptophyta > Magnoliopsida > Asterales > Asteraceae > Rutidosis > Rutidosis leptorrhynchoides. Next base: position 198,771,204 of record NC_092337.1, read on the forward strand.
TTAAAAATAAAATTACAAATTCTTTTACAATTCTTTTAACAAATTTTTAGTGATAAATAATTCAAATTGTGATGCGTTATTGGCGATCACGTTTATACAAATTAACAGGACCAATTTTGTGATCTCTTTTACATTTTCCGTTGTTGTTCTTCAAATTGATTATATTCTTCAATTTCGTTCTGTAGTTTTGAGGTAATTTGAGATCAAATTATGTATCTGCATTTACATGATAGTGTCTGTTATTATTGATTTTAATTTTGAATTGTTTAAGTAGGTACACAATCTAATTCAGTTTCAATAAAGTGCTTTGAGATTTTGAAATTATTTGATTTTTTATATTATGTTTTGAGTAATAATTGATCTCCGTTCGATTTGTGAAATATGAGATAATCTGTGTGATGTGTAAGTGATGATGTGTAAATTATCACATTATGTCTGTTGCTCCAAAATATATTGCACTAAGCACATTAATATTAATATTAATATTAATATACTAAACTATTAGACAAAACTTATGCATAGTACTAGGGTTATTTTCGTCTTTTCACTTTTTTTTCCTTCTCCCTTCTTTCTTTCAAGTAACACCACACAAGCCCCCAAACTTTGTTCAAACATTAAAATCGACCCCCAACACAGGAGATTAAAGCGTCAAGTCAAAATTTTCATAAAATATTATAAATAAACTCCACTCAAATATTCAACAGATCATATCTTCTCGTTCGCAGCGAGTTAAATTTTTCCAACACCATCCTTAAACTCGAAATAATTTTATGAACACAATGTCACTAACTATACGCAAAACGGACACTTTTAAAAAAACGCTAAATATTTAGGGTACTATTCATATATGTTGATTTTTCACTTGCAGGCTACGTAACTAAACACAATAAAATACATTAAAAATCGAACCCCCGGCGCGAAGGGAGGGTTCGAAAACTATTTTACAACAATTGCCTCCTGTAATCATAACAAATGCAAACAGGGGAAAACCCATAGATGATTTATTAACTATTAGACAAAACTTATGAATAGTACTAGGGGTATTTTCGTCTTTTAACTTTTTTTGTTTTTTTTTTCTTTTCCCTTCTTTCTTTCAAGTAACACCACACAAGCCCCCCAAACTTTATTCAAAAATTAAAATCGACCCCCAACACAGGGGGTTAAAGCGTCAAATCAAAATTTTCATAAAATATCTTAAATAAACTCCACTCAAATATTCAACATGTCATATCTTCTCGCTCGCAACGAGTTAAATTTTTCCGACACCATCCTTAAACTCGAAATAATTTTATGAACACAGTGTCACTAACTATACGCAAAACGACACTTTTAAAAAACGCTAAATATTTAGGGTACTATTCATATATGTTGATTTTTCACTTGCATGCTACGTAACTAAACACAATAAAATACATTAAAAATCGAACCCCCGGCGCGAAACGCGGGTTCGAAAACTATTTTACAACAATTGCCTCCTGTAATCATAACAAATGCAAACAGGGGAATACAAACCCATAGATGATTTATTAACTATTAGACAAAACTTATGAATAGTACTAGGGGTATTTTTGTCTTTTTACTTTTTTTGTTTTTTTTTTCTTTTCCCTTCTTTCTTTCAAGTAACACCACACAAGCTCCCCAAACTTTGTTCAAAAATTAAAATCGACCCCCAACATAGGGGGTTAAAGCGTCAAATCAAAATTTTCATAAAATATCTTAAATAAACTCCACTCAAATATTCAACATGTCATATCTTCTCGCTCGCAACGAGTTAAATTTTTCCGACACCATCCTTAAACTCGAAATAATTTTATGAACACAGTGTCACTAACTATACGCAAAACGGACACTTTTAAAAAAACGCTAAATATTTAGGGTAATATTCATATATGTTGATTTTTCACTCGCAGACTACGTAACTAAACACAATAAAATACATTAAAAATCGAACCCCCGGCGCGAAGCGAAGGTTCGAAAACTAGTTTTGTCTGTTTAGAATTTTAAATATATGTCTCTCAATGAAGGTATAAGAGAGGAGAGTTATTACGAGTATTATGGGTAAGAGGAATAGTGCTAGTGGAATTTGCATGATGAAATATATATGGTTATAATGATTTATGAATGAACTTCAATATATTTATATCAGGAACGATCTAATTAATTCTATCGTCATAATGTGATAATAGTTTTTAGTAATATATAATCAATGTTTGAAGCCATTGCAGGCCAGGAGACCCAACTTGACCATTAATTATATTTTTAATTTATAATTGTATATTAGTATTATTATTGTTATATTATTATTATAATATAATATAATATATTATTTGTAAGACGGAATAGTCTTGCGACAGGCAAGATATTTTTAATACATTCGTTTTGGACGAAAAGCAGCTGCCATTTAAGCTCTATGGTAGTTTGCACTTCTAAATGGGAGTTGATATATCTGTTAGACTAGAGATTAACTATATGTTTGGTATTTAAAATACCAAAATTATATAATAAATATATAGATAAAAAATATATAAATTATAAGATTTTTTATTTTTTTGCCGGTGGTCCCTCGATTTTAGTGATGAAAAGAGTAAAAAGACGAATTTACCCTCACATGCAAGGCACATGGCATGACTTAACAGAATTTTTTAACAGAAAGTTGACGGAGGGACGCGTAATCAAAAAAGGTGATAATAGAGGGACGCTGAAAGCCAAAAAAAAAACTTGAGGGACGCTGTTAGCTTTTTGGGGTAAAATGGAGGGACCAACGGCACAATTATTTCTATAATATATATGTATGTGTATAATTATTGCATTCACTAAGCTTTGCTTACCCTCTCGTTGTTTACCTTTTTATAGGTTCGGTTGTGGACAAGGGTAAGAGCATCATCTTGGATTAGAGATCCCGTCGTTGCTAGAGAATGCTTTTGGGCTATTTAGCTTTTGGAGTATTGATCGAGACTTGGGTAGTTTAATCCCAAACACCATTCTCATAGTGTAGTTTGGTACTTAAACTTTTGATGGTCGAAACTCATATTTTGAATTAAACTTGTAAAATGGCCGATGTGGGCCCCGCTACGTAAAACTCATTTTTATTAATGGAATGTGTTAGTTTTACATATTTGAATATGTTGTTAAAAGCGTTTTGCCTAATTATGTCGGGAAGTGGCCAATCTTTTTAGCATTTCAAGACTTTTTGGACAGACCAGAATGGCGCGCCGAGCGTGAAATGTCCCGTTCTTATTGATTATAAACGTTCCATATTAATTGATTTCGTTGCGAGGTTTTGACCTCTATATGAGATGTTTTTCAAAGACTGCATTCATTTTAAAACAAACCATAACCTTTATTTCATCAATAAAGGTTTAAAAAGCTTTACGTAGATTATCAAATAATGATAATCTAAAATATCCTGTTTACACACGACCATTACATAATGGTTTACAATACAAATATGTTACAACAAAATAAGTTTCTTGAATGCAGTTTTTACACAATATCATACAAGCATGGACTCCAAATCTCGTCCTTATTTAAGTATGCGACAGCGGAAGCTCTTAATAATCACCTGAGAATAAACATGCTTAAAACGTCAACAAAAATGTTGGTGAGTTATAGGTTTAACCTATATATATCAAATCATAATAATAGACCACAAGATTTCATATTTCAATACACATCCCATACATAGAGATAAAAATCATTCATATGGTGAACACCTGGTAACCGACATTAACAAGATGCATATATAAGAATATCCCCATCATTCCGGGACACCCTTCGGATATGATATAAATTTCGAAGTACTAAAGCATCCGGTACTTTGGATGGGGTTTGTTAGGCCCAATAGATCTATCTTTAGGATTCGCGTCAATTAGGGTGTCTGTTCCCTAATTCTTAGATTACCAGACTTAATAAAAAGGGGCATATTCGATTTCGATAATTCAACCATAGAATGTAGTTTCACGTACTTGTGCCTATTTTGTAAATCATTTATAAAACCTGCATGTATTCTCATCCCAAAAATATTAGATTTTAAAAGTGGGACTATAACTCACTTTCACAGATTTTTACTTCGTCGGGAAGTAAGACTTGGCCACTGGTTGATTCACGAACCTATAACAATATATACATATATATCAAAGTATGTTCAAAATATATTTACAACACTTTTAATATATTTTGATGTTTTAAGTTTATTAAGTCAGCTGTCCTCGTTAGTAACCTACAACTAGTTGTCCACAGTTAGATGTACAGAAATAAATCGATAAATATTATCTTGAATCAATCCACGACCCAGTGTATACGTATCTCATTATTGATCACAACTCAAACTATATATATTTTGAAATCAACCTCAACCCTGTATAGCTAACTCCAACATTCACATATAGAGTGTCTATGGTTGTTCCGAAATATATATAGATGTGTCGACATGATAGGTCGAAACATTGTATACGTGTCTATGGTATCTCAAGATTACATAATATACAATACAAGTTGATTAAGTTATGGTTGGAATAGATTTGTTACCAATTTTCACGTAGCTAAAATGAGAAAAATTATCCAATCTTGTTTTACCCATAACTTCTTCATTTTAAATCCGTTTTGAGTGAATCAAATTGCTATGGTTTCATATTGAACTCTATTTTATGAATCTAAACAGAAAAAGTATAGGTTTATAGTCGGAAAAATAAGTTACAAGTCGTTTTTGTAAAGGTAGTCATTTCAGTCGAAAGAACGACGTCTAGATGACCATTTTAGAAAACATACTTCCACTTTGAGTTTAACCATAATTTTTGGATATAGTTTCATGTTCATAATAAAAATCATTTTCTCAGAATAACAACTTTTAAATCAAAGTTTATCATAGTTTTTAATTAACTAATCCAAAACAGCCCGCGGTGTTACAACGACGGCGTAATCCGATTTTACGGTGTTTTTCGTGTCTCCAGGTTTTAAATCATTAAGTTAGCATATCATATAGATATAGAACATGTGTTTAGTTGATTTTAAAAGTCAAGTTAGAAGGATTAACTTTTGTTTGCGAACAAGTTTAGAATTAACTAAACTATGTTCTAGTGATTACAAGTTTAAACCTTCGAATAAGATAGCTTTATATGTATGAATCGAATGATGTTATGAACATCATTACTACCTTAAGTTCCTTGGATAAACCTACTGGAAAAGAGAAAAATGGATCTAGCTTCAACGGATCCTTGGATGGCTCGAAGTTCTTGAAGCAGAATCATGACACGAAAACAAGTTCAAGTAAGATCATCACTTGAAATAAGATTGTTATAGTTATAGAAATTGAACCAAAGTTTGAATATGATTATTACCTTGTATTAGAATGATAACCTACTGTAAGAAACAAAGATTTCTTGAGGTTGGATGATCACCTTACAAGATTGGAAGTGAGCTAGCAAACTTGAAAGTATTCTTGATTTTATGTAACTAGAACTTGTAGAATATATGAAGAACACTTAGAACTTGAAGATAGAACTTGAGAGAGATCAATTAGATGAAGAAAATTGAAGAATGAAAGTGTTTGTAGGTGTTTTTGGTCGTTGGTGTATGGATTAGATATAAAGGATATGTAATTTTGTTTTCATGTAAATAAGTCATGAGTGATTACTCATATTTTTGTAATTTTATGAGATATTTCATGCTAGTTGCCAAATGATGGTTCCCACATGTTTTAGGTGACTCACATGGGCTGCTAAGAGCTGATCATTGGAGTGTATATACCAATAGTACATACATCTAAAAGCTGTGTATTGTACGAGTACGAATACGGGTGCATACGAGTAGAATTGTTGATGAAACTGAACGAGGATGTAATTGTAAGCATTTTTGTTAAGTAGAAGTATTTTGATAAGTGTATTGAAGTCTTTCAAAAGTGTATAAATACATATTAAAACACTACATGTATATACATTTTAACTGAGTCGTTAAGTCATCGTTAGTCGTTACATGTAAGTGTTGTTTTGAAACCTTTAGGTTAACGATCTTGTTAAATGTTGTTAACCCAATGTTTATAATATCAAATGAGATTTTAAATTATTATATTATCATGATATTATCATGTATGAATATCTCTTAATATGGTATATATACATTAAATGTCTTTACAACGATAATCGTTACATATATGTCTCGTTTAAAAATCATTAAGTTAGTAGTCTTGTTTTTACATATGTAGTTCATTGTTAATATACTTAATGATATGTTTACTTATCATAGTATCATGTTAACTATATATATATCCATATATATGTCATCATATAGTTTTTACAAGTATTAACGTTCGTGAATCACCGGTCAACTTGGGTGGTCAATTGTCTATATGAAACATATTTCAATTAATCAAATCTTAATAAGTTTGATTGCTTAACATGTTGGAAATATTTAATCATGTAAATATCAATCTCAATAATATATATAAACATGGAAAAGTTCGGGTCACTACAGTACCTACCCGTTAAATAAATTTCGTCCCGAAATTTTAAGCTGTTGAAGGTGTTGACGAATCTTCTGGAAATAGATGCGGGTATTTCTTCTTCATCTGATCTTCCCACTCCCAGGTGAACTCGGGTCCTCTACGAGCATTCCATCAAACCTTAACAATTGGTATCTTGTTTTGCTTAAGTCTTTTTACCTCACGATCCATTATTTCGACGGGTTCTTCGATGAATTGAAGTTTTTCGTTGATTTGGATTTCATCTAACGAAATAGTGAGATCTTCTTTAGCAAAACATTTCTTCAAATTCGAGACGTGGAAAGTGTTATGTACAGCCGCGAGTTGTTGAGGTAACTCAAGTCGGTAAGCTACTGGTCCGACACGATCAATAATCTTGAATGGTCCAATATACCTTGGATTTAATTTCCCTCGTTTACCAAATCGAACAACGCCTTTCCAAGGTGCAACTTTAAGCATGACCATCTCTCCAATTTCAAATTCTATATCTTTTCTTTTAATGTCAGCGTAGCTCTTTTGTCGACTTTGGGCGGTTTTCAACCGTTGTTGAATTTGGATGATCTTCTCGGTAGTTTCTTGTATAATCTCCGGACCCGTAATCTGTCTATCCCCCACTTCACTCCAACAAATTGGAGACCTGCACTTTCTACCATAAAGTGCTTCAAATGGCGCCATCTCAATGCTTGAATGGTAGCTGTTGTTGTAGAAAAATTCTGCTAAAGGTAGATGTCGATCCCAACTGTTTCCGAAATCAATAACACATGCTCGTAGCATGTCTTCAAGCGTTTGTATCGTCCTTTCGCTCTGCCCATCAGTTTGTGGATGATAGGCTGTACTCATGTCTAGACGAGTTCCTAATGCTTGCTGTAATGTCTGCCAGAATCTTGAAATAAATCTACCATCCCTATCAGAGATAATAGAGATTGGTATTCCATGTCTGGAGACGACTTCCTTCAAATACAGTCGTGCTAACTTCTCCATCTTGTCATCTTCTCTTATTGGCAGGAAGTGTGCTGATTTGGTGAGACGATCAACTATTACCCAAATAGTATCGAAACCACTTGCAGTCCTTGGCAATTTAGTGATGAAATCCATGGTAATGTTTTCCCATTTCCATTCCGGGATTTCGGGTTGTTGAAGTAGACCTGATGGTTTCTGATGCTCAGCTTTGCCCTTAGAACACGTCAAACATTCTCCTACGTATTTAGCAACATCGGCTTTCATACCCGGCCACCAAAAATGTTTCTTGAGATCCTTGTACATCTTCCCCATTCCAGGATGTATTGAGTATCTGGTTTTATGAGCTTCTCTAAGTACCATTTCTCTCATATCTCCAAATTTTGGTACCCAAATCCTTTCAGCCCTATACCGGGTTCCGTCTTCCCGAATATTAAGATGTTTCTCCGATCCTTTGGGTATTTCATCCTTTAAATTTCCCTCTTTTAAAACTCCTTGTTGCGCCTCCTTTATTTGAGTAGTAAGGTTATTATGAATCATTATATTCATAGATTTTACTCGAATGGGTTCTCTGTCCTTCCTGCTCAAGGCATCGGCTACCACATTTGCCTTCCCCGGGTGGTAACGAATCTCAAAGTCATAATCATTCAATAATTCAATCCACCTACGCTGCCTCATATTCAGTTGTTTCTGATTAAATATGTGTTGAAGACTTTTGTGGTCGGTATATATAATACTTTTGACCCCATATAAGTAGTGCCTCCAAGTCTTTAATGCAAAAACAACCGCGCCTAATTCCAAATCATGCGTCGTATAATTTTGTTCGTGAATCTTCAATTGTCTAGACGCATAAGCAATCACCTTCGTTCGTTGCATTAATACACAACCGAGACCTTGCTTTGATGCGTCACAATAAATCACAAAATCATCATTCCCTTCAGGCAATGACAATATAGGTGCCGTAGTTAGCTTTTTCTTCAATAACTGAAACGCTTTCTCTTGTTCATCATTCCATTCAAATTTCTTCCCTTTATGCGTTAATGCAGTCAAGGGTTTTGCTATTCTGGAAAAGTCTTGGATGAACCTTCTGTAGTAACCAGCTAGTCCTAAAAACTGGCGTATGTGTTTAGGAGTTTTCGGGGTTTCCCACTTTTCAACAGTTTCTATCTTTGCCGGATCCACCTTAATACCTTCTTTGTTCACTATGTGACCGAGGAATTGAACTTCTTCCAACCAAAATGCACACTTTGAAAACTTAGCGTACAATTCTTCCTTCCTCAATACTTCTAACACCTTTCTCAAATGTTCACCGTGTTCTTGGTCATTCTTTGAGTAAATAAGTATGTCATCAATGAAAACAATGACAAACTTGTCAAGGTATGGTCCACACACTCGGTTCATAAGGTCCATGAACACAGCTGGTGCATTAGTTAAACTAAACGGCATGACCATAAACTCGTAATGACCGTAACGTGTTCTGAAAGCAGTCTTTGGAATATCATCTTCTTTCACCCGCATTTGATGATACCCGGAACGTAAGTCAATCTTTGAATAAACAGACGAGCCTTGTAGTTGATCAAATAAGTCGTCGATTCTCGGTAGTGGGTAGCGGTTCTTGATGGTAAGTTTGTTCAACTCTCGGTAGTCGATACACAACCTGAATGTACCATCTTTCTTCTTGACAAACAAAACAGGAGCTCCCCACGGTGATGTGCTTGGTCGAATGAAATCACGTTCTAATAGTTCTTGCAGTTGGCTTTGCAGTTCTTTCATCTCGCTGGGTGTGAGTCTATAAGGAGCACGAGCTATTGGTGCAGCTCCTGGTACAAGATCTATTTGAAATTCAACAGATCGATGTGGAGGTAGTCCCGGTAATTCTTTCGGAAATACATCGGGAAATTCTTTTGCAATGGGAACATCATTGATGCTCTTTTCTTCAGTTTGTACTTTCTCGACGTGTGCTAGAACAGCATAGCAACCTTTTCTTATTAGTTTTTGTGCCTTCAAATTACTAATAAGATGTAGCTTCGTGTTGCCCTTTTCTCCGTACACCATTAAGGGTTTTCCTTTTTCTCGTATAATGCGAATTGCATTTTTGTAACAAACGATCTCTGCTTTCACTTCTTTCAACCAGTCCATACCGATTATCACATCAAAACTCCCTAACTCTACTGGTATCAAATCAATCTTAAATGTTTCGCTAACCAGTTTAATTTCTCGATTCCGACATATATTATCTGCTGAAATTAATTTACCATTTGCTAATTCGAGTAAAAATTTACTATCCAAAGGCGTCAATGGACAACTTAATTTAGCACAAAAATCTCTACTCATATAGCTTCTATCCGCACCCGAATCAAATAAAACGTAAGCAGATTTATTGTCAATAAGAAACGTACCCGTAACAAGCTCTGAGTCTTCCTGTGCCTCTGCCGCATTAATATTGAAAACTCTTCCACGGCCTTGTCCATTCGTGTTCTCCTGGTTCGGGCAATTTCTAATAATGTGGCCCGGTTTTCCACATTTATAACAAACTACATTGGCATAACTTGCTCCGACACTACTTGCTCCGCCATTACTCGTTCCGACACCATTTGTTCCTTTTGTTCTATTAACCCCTGGTCCATAGACCTCACACTTCGCCGCGCTATGACCATTTCTTTTACACTTGTTGCAAAATTTGGTGCAAAACCCCGAGTGATACTTTTCACACCTTTGGCATAGCTGCTTCTGATTGTTGTTGTTTTTGCGGTTATTATTGTTATTGGAATGATTGTTGTAGTTGTTGTTGTTGTTGTTGTTGTTGTTGTTGTTGTTGTTGGGCCGTTTGTTGTAGTTGCGATTGATGTTGCGATTGTTGGGATAATTGTTGCGATTATTGTTGTAATTGCTGTTGTTGTTGTATTGGTGATTCTTATCACCGTTTTCCTCCCACTTTCTTTTGACTTGCTTCACATTGGCCTCTTCAGCAGTCTGTTCTTTAATTCTTTCTTCAATCCGGTTCACTAGTTTGTGAGCCATTCTACATGCCTGTTGTATGGAGACGGGCTCGTGTGAACTTATATCTTCTTGGATTCTTTCCGGTAATCCTTTCACAAACGCGTCGATCTTCTCTTCCTCATCTTCGAATGCTCCCGGACACAATAGGCACAATTCTGTGAATCGTCTTTTGTACGTGGTAATATCAAATCCTTGGGTTCGTAACCCTCTAAGTTCTGTCTTGAGCTTATTGACCTCGGTTCTGGGACGGTATTTCTCGTTCATCATGTGCTTGAATGCTGACCACGGTAGTGCGTACGTATCGTCTTGTCCCACTTGCTCTAGATAGGTATTCCACCATGTTAACGCAGAACCTGTGAAGGTATGCGTAGCGTACTTCACTTTGTCCTCTTCAGTACACTTACTTATGGCAAACACCGATTCGACCTTCTCGGTCCACCGTTTCAATCCGATCGGTCCTTCGGTTCCATCAAATTCCAAAGGTTTACAGGCAGTGAATTCTTTGTAGGTGCATCCTACACGATTTCCTGTACTGCTAGATCCAAGGTTATTGTTGGTATGTAGCGCAGCCTGTACTGCGGCTATGTTTGAAGCTAGAAAAGTACGGAATTCCTCTTCATTCATATTCACGGTGTGTCGTGTAGTCGGTGCCATTTCCTTCAAAATAGTCAAATGGAACAAGTTAATCATACAGAATATTAAGAGTAGTTAATAGTATTTCGTAGCATAATATGAACTCATTTATAAAAGCTTTTTCTTCATATTAGCGTTTTATAAGTTTAAATTCGGGTAGTACCTACCCGTTAAGTTCATACTTAGTAGCTAATATACAATTCAACTACTACAATTCTATATGAAAAACTGATTATAATAATATTTCGCGTTCAAACTTTTTCACAATATTTTACAAACTTACAATACCGCTTATTTTACATATAGAATGAAATATAGCACACAATAAATTTGATACCAGATGGTTGTGAAGATAATTCTAGCTAGTACATAAGTCGTTCAGCAAAGGCAATAAAGACACGTAATTCATACGTCCAGAAACAAGTCATGCATTCTGGTTTTACTAGGATTACTTCCCATCCTTGGTCTTGTGGAACATAACCGTTATGGCCGTTGATAAGACAGCGTGTTGTAACGTCGTCAAAGGGACGAGGGTTACGTAATGTCCAACAGTCCCGTAACAATCTAAAAACCTCATTTCTTACCCCAATTACCGACTCCGTCACTTGTGAGAACGTTTTGTTTAATAGTTGTAGCCCGATGTTCTTGTTCTCACTTTGGTGAGAAGCGAACATTACTAATCCGTAAGCATAACATGCTTCTTTATATTGCATGTTAGCCGCTTTTTCTAAATCACGAAGTCCAATATTCGGATATATTGAGTCAAAATAATTTCTTAACCCATTGCGTAAAATAGCATTTGGGTTCCCCGCAATATATGCGTCAAAGTAAACACATCGTAACTTATGGATTTCCCAATGTGATATCCCCCATATTTCGAACGAAAGCCTTTTATAAACCAAGGCATTCTTGGAACGTTCTTCGAATGTCTTACAAACTGATCTCGCCTTAAATAGTTGTGCCGAAGAATTCTGACCGACTCTAGACAAGATTTCATCAATCATGTCTCCGAGTAGGTCTCTTAAAATATTGGGTTGTCTATCCATTTTGTGTTTTTATACTGTAAAATAGACAAGAGTTAGATTCATAAAAAAAAAAAAATTACTTATTAATACAAGAAATTTTTACATATATCATAAAGCATAAGCACACTATATTACATATATTACACCACACGAATACAACTATCTTATTCCGACTCGCTTGTTTCTTCTTCTTCGGTTTTGGTTCGTTTTGCCAAGTTTCTAGGGATATATGATGTTCCCCTAATACGAGCCGTCGTTATCCACATTGGTTTAGAAAAACCTGGTGGTTTAGAGGTTCCCGGGTCATTATTACAACTTAAGGACTTCGGGGGTTGACGATACATATAAAGTTCATCGGGGTTGGAATTAGATTTCTCTATTTTTATGCCCTTTCCCTTATTATTTTCTTTTGCCTTTTTAAATTCAGTTGGGGTAATTTCTATAACATCATCGGAATTCTCGTCGGAATCCGATTCATCGGAGAATTGGTAATCCTCCCAATATTTTGCTTTCTTGGCGGAAACACCATTAACAATAATTAACCTTGGTCGGTTGGTTGAGGATTTTCTTTTACTTAACCGTTTTATTATTTCCCCCACCGGTTCTATTTCTTCATCCGGTTCCGATTCTTCTTCCGGTTCCGATTCTTCTTCCAGTTCCGACTCTTCTTCCGGTTCCTCTTTGGGAACTTGTGAATCAGTCCACGAATCATTCCAATTTACATTTGACTCTTCATTATTATTAGGTGAGTCAATGAGACTTGTTCTAGAGGTAGACATCTATCACATAATATCAAACGCGTTAAGAGATTAATATATCACATAATATTCACATGTTAAAAATATATAGTTTCCAACAAAATTTGTTAAGCAATCATTTTTCAAATAAACACGGTCGAAGTCCAGACTCACTAATGCATCCTAACAAACTCGATAAGACACACTAATGCAAAATTCTGGTTCTCTAAGACCAACGCTCGGATACCAACTGAAATGTCCCGTTCTTATTGATTAAAAACGTTCCATATTAATTGATTTCGTTGCGAGGTTTTGACCTCTATATGAGACGTTTTTCAAAGACTGCATTCATTTTAAAACAAACCATAACCTTTATTTCATCAATAAAGGTTGAAAAAGCTTTACGTAGATTATCAAATAATGATAATCTAAAATATCCTGTTTACACACGACTATTACATAATGGTTTACAATACAAATATGTTACAACAAAATAAGTTTCTTGAATGCAGTTTTTACACAATATCATACAAGCATGGACTCCAAATCTCGTCCTTATTTAAGTATGCGACAGCGGAAGCTCTTAATAATCACCTGAGAATAAACATGCTTAAAACGTCAACAAAAATGTTGGTGAGTTATAGGTTTAACCTATATATATCAAATCATAATAATAGACTACAAGATTTCATATTTCAATACACATCCCATACATAGAGATAAAAATCATTCATATGGTGAACACCTGGTAACCGACATTAACAAGATGCATATATAAGAATATCCCCATCATTCCGGGACACCCTTCGGATATGATATAAATTTCGAAGTACTAAAGCATCCGGTACTTTGGATGGGGTTTGTTAGGCCCAATAGATCTATCTTTAGGATTCGCGTCAATTAGGGTGTCTGTTCCCTAATTCTTAGATTACCAGACTTAATAAAAAAGGGCATATTCGATTTCGATAATTCAACCATAGAATGTAGTTTCACGTACTTGTGTCTATTTTGTAAATCATTTATAAAACCTGCATGTATTCTCATCCCAAAAATATTAGATTTTAAAAGTGGGACTATAACTCACTTTCACAGATTTTTACTTCGTCGGGAAGTAAGACTTGGCCACTGGTTGATTCACGAACCTATAACAATATATACATATATATCAAAGTATGTTCAAAATATATTTACAACACTTTTAATATATTTTGATGTTTTAAGTTTATTAAGTCAGCTGTCCTCGTTAGTAACCTACAACTAGTTGTCCACAGTTAGATGTACAGAAATAAATCGATAAATATTATCTTGAATCAATCCACGACCCAGTGTATACGTATCTCAGTATTGATCACAACTCAAACTATATATATTTTGAAATCAACCTCAACCCTGTATAGTTAACTCCAACATTCACATATAGAGTGTCTATGGTTGTTCCGAAATATATATAGATGTGTCGACATGATAGGTCGAAACATTGTATACGTGTCTATGGTATCTCAAGATTACATAATATACAATACAAGTTGATTAAGTTATGGTTGGAATAGATTTGTTACCAATTTTCACGTAGCTAAAATGAGAAAAATTATCCAATCTTGTTTTACCCATAACTTCTTCATTTTAAATCCGTTTTGAGTGAATAAAATTGCTATGGTTTCATATTGAACTCTATTTTATGAATCTAAACAGAAAAAGTATAGGTTTATAGTCGGAAAAATAAGTTACAAGTCGTTTTTGTAAAGGTAGTCATTTCAGTCGAAAGAACGACGTCTAGATGACCATTTTAGAAAACATACTTCCACTTTGAGTTTAACCATAATTTTTGGATATAGTTTCATGTTCATAATAAAAATCATTTTATCAGAATAACAACTTTTAAATCAAAGTTTATCATAGTTTTTAATTAACTAACCCAAAACAGCCCGCGGTGTTACTACGACGGCGTAAATCCGGTTTTACGGTGTTTTTCGTGTCTCCAGGTTTTAAAACATTAAGTTAGCATATCATATAGATATAGAACATGTGTTTAGTTGATTTTAAAAGTCAAGTTAGAAGGATTAACTTTTGTTTGCGAACAAGTTTAGAATTAACTAAACTATGTTCTAGTGATTACAAGTTTAAACCTTCGAATAAGATAGCTTTATAAGTATGAATCGAATGATGTTATGAACATCATTACTACCTTAAGTTCCTTGGATAAACCTACTGGAAAAGAGAAAAATGGATCTAGCTTCAACGGATCCTTGGATGGCTCGAAGTTCTTGAAGCAGAATCATGACACGAAAACAAGTTCAAGTAAGATCATCACTTGAAATAAGATTGTTATAGTTATAGAAATTGAACCAAAGTTTGAATATGATTATTACCTTGTATTAGAATGATAACCTACTATAAGAAACAAAGATTTCTTGAGGTTGGATGATCACCTTACAAGATTGGAAATGAGCTAGCAAACTTGAAAGTATTCTTGATTTTATGTAACTAGAACTTGTAGAATATATGAAGAACACTTAGAACTTGAAGATAGAACTTGAGAGAGATCAATTAGATGAAGAAAATTGAAGAATGAAAGTGTTTGTAGGTGTTTTTGGTCGTTGGTGTATGGATTAGATATAAAGGATATGTAATTTTGTTTTCATGTAAATAAGTCATGAGTGATTACTCATATTTTTGTAATTTTATGAGATATTTCATGCTAGTTGCCAAATGATGGTTCCTACATGTGTTAGGTGACTCACATGGGCTGCTAAGAGCTGATCATTGGAGTGTATATACCAATAGTACATACATCTAAAAGCTGTGTATTGTACGAGTACGAATACGGGTGCATACGAGTAGAATTGTTGATGAAACTGAACGAGGATGTAATTGTAAGCATTTTTGTTAAGTAGAAGTATTTTGATAAGTGTATTGAAGTCTTTCAAAAGTGTATAAATACATATTAAAACACTACATGTATATACATTTTAACTGAGTCGTTAAGTCATCGTTAGTCGTTACATGTAAGTGTTGTTTTGAAACCTTTAGGTTAACGATCTTGTTAAATGTTGTTAACCCAATGTTTATAATATCAAATGAGATTTTAAATTATTATATTATCATGATATTATCATGTATGAATATCTCTTAATATGGTATATATACATTAAATGTCTTTACAACGATAATCGTTACATATATGTCTCGTTTAAAAATCATTAAGTTAGTAGTCTTGTTTTTACATATGTAGTTCATTGTTAATATACTTAATGATATGTTTACTTATCATAGTATCATGTTAACTATATATATATCCATATATATGTCATCATATAGTTTTTACAAGTTTTAACGTTCGTGAATCACCGGTCAACTTGGGTGGTCAATTGTCTATATGAAACATATTTCAATTAATCAAATCTTAACAAGTTTGATTGCTTAACATGTTGGAAACATTTAATCATGTAAATATCAATCTCAATAATATATATAAACATGGAAAAGTTCGGGTCACTACAGCGCAGCCTTCTGGCGCGCCGCGCCATATGCTTTTCCAGCAAAAAAAAAAAATTATTTGTTATTATTACGCGGGTTGTTCGTGGTTTGGTTTGGGTCGTTACAAGTGGTATCAGAGCATGGTCTAAGGGATTTAGGTGACTTGAGATAGGTGCCTAGACTTAGACTTTTGTGTGTGCTTATTTGTGCGGGACTTGTAGGATTTCGGGTCGGAACGGGAATTTAGATAGTGTTCTAGTTTTTGGGTGGACTAACGTATATATTAATATGCGGATATTATTAATATATTTTGTATTTGTGTTGGGTTATATCATCGAGCAAAGCAGTCGTGGTACTAACGAGTGAATACAGCGTGTACGCGTAATAATGATTAGCTACCATTTTTACGGGTGCAAATCGTATTTGACAAGTGATGTAAGACGATTGCCGAGCAAGATGAGTCGGGATTATACGTAGGATTGTACTCGTTCGTTGCCTAATCGATTGCATTCTTTAGAATGAAGACGGAAGAGGGATATGGAATGGACGGGCCTATTCATGAGGGGAAGGATGAGTTAACCTTAAGGATTGATGCGGAGTTCGAATGCTATATTTTGATTTTTGCCGACAAGGTTAAGCAAGTTCTCTAAGAGTCATTTGAGGGAATAGTGACCGAGATGGTCCGAGACCAAGTGCCTAAGGTCGTGAAGGAAGAGTTAGAAAAGAGATTTCCTAAACCTCAAGGTGACGGTGACGAAGGAGCAACTATTGGGATTGAATCTCATGCTTCAAAATTTGCTGATCACTCTTTGGGTAAGAGAAAGTTCGAATCAAGAGGTGCTCCTAGTAAAAGGGCGAGAAGTACGCCCGAAGGTGTTGAAAAAGTGAAGAAGAGGAGTAAGAGAGGTTATGGGCCTACGTGCTTTAGGTGTGGAGGACGAGGTCATTGGGCACGGGATTGTACGAGTGTACCTTTAAGCGCGATCAAGTGCTTTATTTGCCAAAAGAAGGGACACCGAAAGTCAGAGTGTTCCGAATCGTTTGTCAATCGAGTTAGAAGGTTAGAGCGTGACTACCTGATGATCAGTGAAGCGCAAGGGTCCAACGATGGTGTTTCAGGTATTTTCGTCTTTGGTACAAATATGCCTTATTGTTGTTGTGTGCCGATGGATTCGTGTATGTATTAGAGACTTAAGCTTTGATTCGGGATCTAATTAGGCTAAAGTGAACTCGGTGAAGATTTGGTATGTTGGTGCTATTAACGATAGTGCACTAGGGTAGCGCTTGAGTCATTGACTTATGAGAATGCCACTTGGGAGCGAACGCATTCGTGTAAATACGGGGTATTGTTAGGGGTAGCATTCCTAATGGAATTACCCTATATTGATATTTGGGTTGACGAATGAGGGACTTAAGTTTCTAAGCATTCATAGGATGGAGTGAGGGGTTTGGTTTTACCAACCTATATAATTGGGCTTTAGTGTTAGTTAATAACGCGTGTTCGTTTTGGTGTCGAAAGTTGGAGAACTGTAAGGTTCATAGGTTGGATATGACTGAAGTCAATTAGTTGTGAGATTGGTGGCATCGGACGAATGGAACAGTGTGAGGTGACGTATGAATCGTGAGATACTAGACTGGTAAATTTCATCTCCCTAACGAGATGGATGTGCAAGATTGTCGGGGATGCGGACACGGACTTGACGGGAACAAGTCAAGGACGTTGTTTGATGGCAAGGATGTGAGTAACGCAATTGTTATGATAACTTTGTTCACTCTCTTTTCGGAAGGTAAGAATAGGTGTGTTGTTGGTCGTAAAAAAAAAAAAAAAAAATTTCGGGTACAACGGGTCGAGTGAACCCACTGGTTGGAAAGGCCTACCCTGCGGGTAGCGGCGTTCTTGATATATAAGGTATGAGTTATGTTAGCATTAGGTCGTTGTTTAATTGATGCCAACGGAAGTGAGCGGCGGTTTTATGGTGAAATGAATTCGCGAGGGATTGTGGACTATGATCGATGAGGAGATTGGTTGGATAGGTCGGCGTGTTGTGCCTTGACTCTGTTGCTTGAGTCTTCTGTTGTCTAGGCTTATTGCGTTGTGGTTTTGGGGTCGTTAAACTTGTTCGAGTGAGACCCGTAGGCTTTGTAGATTGTGTGTGTATTGTTGCTCGTATGTGAGTTAACAACTAGTTGCTTGTGTACGAGTATTATTGGTTTAGTATGCACCGGGTGTTATATCACCATGTGAGAGTATGTGACGTGTAAACGTCTTATCGATAGTGTTGTGTTTTGATTTGGTGTAGCCGCGAGAGCTTAACCGAGCGTATAGTGATGAGACCGTGTAGGGCGTAGTCCCAATTGTTATGTTGAGCTTTATGGTGAAACCAATTAGGCCGTAACCAGATTATGGTGGTACGTTTAACGATAATAACGTATTATGATGTATTTGTATACATGTTAATTGACGGTTCGATTTCGGTGGCGGTTTAGTGATTATGTGGCGAGTGTTGTGCGCTCTTGACGGCCACTCTTTCCTTCTAGGAATTTGGGGGTGCACGCGGTATGCCGTTCGAGAGGCATTCCCGTTAACCCCGTTCGTGTGCGAGTAGGGTCGTGCTGGTTAACTATCCTTATGTATGTAGGTAACCGGTTTAATGGTTAAGACAAAGCTAGAAAGGTGTAAGCCTTGGTGTCGCTAGAAGTCATGGGCGTTGAGCCGTAACATTCTTTAGATTTGTGTGACTGCGTGTAGTTGGTTGGCGTGGGACACCATGAGTAGACCCTGTATGCGTCGAGTCTTTGGAGGCTCGGTGTTAGTAATTGGAGTTGGACAACGCAACGTCAGATGCCTTCTTATACCTGCTAGTGCAACTTTTGACTCCGATGGTGTGATTGCTTTGATTTTGGGTACTACGAGGTGATTTAGTGTATGTTTATTTGGGTTTATCTCTATGTTGACCGCGTTTGACTTATGATAGGTGATGAGTGATATCCGGAAGGATTAGCTCTTCGTTAACCACTTTTGGTTGTGATTGATGGTGAGCGGTTCCGGAAAGAACCGTTATTTGTAGGTTTATGATGATTAATTGCCCGTATAAATTGTGCACATAGCCATTTTGTGCACATGGTGGTGAGTAATAGCCGTTTTTGGACACTTGAGTTTTGTGTGAAATAACCTTCATGCGTTTAGTATTGAGAACTATTGGTTGTTTTATACGCAAATGGTGGGTTCGGGAGGACCATGTTCTGTGATTAGTGAAGCGATAGCCGTGTTTCGCTCACATGTTGTTAAGGGGTGGCAGCAGCCATTTTGTACACATTGGGTTTTGTGTTGCCATAGTCGATTTGGACGTTAGCGGTTTTGGTCGCTTGCTTACGATATTACGATAGCTGCGTACTAGCCGTGTTTGCGCACTACTAAGGAAGTTAGGTAATAAGTTTAATCCGTAAGGATTCGCTTTTGTCCGGTTTTCATCATTTTGAGTTTTTGACTTTAGGTTGAGACTTGGTTGTTTTTAGCATTGTACTTGGTAAGGGTACGCTCAGGGATTGATATATTGGTACGAGGTCGATTGAGTTTTTCCCGATTGGAGGGATTGAGCAAATTCTTGTGCTTGGATTTGTGAATTTTAATAAATCTCGGGTGACGATTTGGTTATTAATGGTGACTATTAGAGAAGGATTGCCTAGAGAAGTTGGAAGAATACGTAGCGATTTCGCGTATTCTAAGTGATCGTTATAGACTTCGAATGTTGTGTGTATTGCACGTTTCGGAATGCGTTCAAAAGTGTACTTAGTTTGGATTAATCTTCGGGTTAATGTGATTGTAACGGTTGTTGAGGACCATAGAGTGCGGTTCCGGGTAGTTAAGTGACGAGGATCACGAGGACGTGATCGATTCTAAGTGGGGGAGAGTTGTAAGACCTGAATATTTTATTGTACATATCTGTGTATAAGTTATTCAAGTTGTGGGGTTTAGGTTGTATTTAATTAAAAGGCAAAAGAAGCTGAACTGGGCATTTGGCGCGCCGCGCGGCCTTATGGCGCGCCGCGCCATTACGGGCTGACAGCTCACTTTGTTTTTAATCAAGATATTTTGAGGGCATTTTGGTAAAACCACTTAAGGTGCGACTTTAAGGCTTGGATCAGTTGTTTGGAGTGTCATTTACTCCATATTCACCTTCCTTATCATCTTCCAATCAATTCTAGAGAGAGAGTTAGATTCTAGAGTGAGAGAGCTCAAATTAAAGAAGAAGAAGCTCAAAATCGGGTCAAAGTGCAAGCACTAAAGTTGTGCATCTCCTCATTTGCTACGTTTTGATAGTTGTGGTAAGCCCTAAACCTAACTTCCTTGCTTTAATTGTTAAAGAGTTAGGGTTTGTGTGAGTGATGAACAATAAGACCCATTTGTTAGTGAATTGGGTGTTTTGGGTGAATTTGGATTATGTTGACTCAAAGATGACTAACTAGGGTTTTTTAAGTATTAATTGTTGTTAATAAACCTTAATTAGTTAGTAAATTGCTATAACACCAATATTTATGTAAATGGGTGTTAAGTGGGTTAGTGGATGACTCGAAATGGGGGTGTTGACCTTAAATTGGTCAAATGGGTCAAAATGGACCTAAGTTAGTTAATGATTGAGATTAATGCTCAAACCTAATGTTAAAAGGTGTTTTAAGACCTAACTTGGCTAATGCTAGGGTTTTTGGTGTGAGTTGACCCAATTTTAGGGTTAGGTGTCCAAATGGGTCGAAATGACCTACTAATGGTGAGTGTTGTGAGTTTGACCAACTTGAACGGCAAATTGATTATATATGCACTTTGTAATAGGTGCGTTACCTTGAAGTTTTAAGCTTGGTTTATTGATTCACCGAAGACGTAAGGTGAGTGGAATAATTATATGTGTAGGTATATAATGTATCTATTTATTGTAGCGTGAAATGTGTAGTGTCGAGGTGCTAAGACACCACGTTTCACGTGATGAGTGAAGCATCGAGGTGTTAAGATGCCACTCGCGGTGAAGCATCGAGGTGTTAAGGTGCCACCTAGGGGTGTAGTGTCGTGGTGTTAAGACACCACTCCGTAAAATAATTAGTGAAGCATCGAGGTGTTAAGATGCCACTCGGAGTGAAGTGCCGAGGTGTTAAGGTGCCACCCTAGGGGTTAGTGATACGAGGTGTTAAGTACCCTAATGGATGTTATGAACACCGATGGCATTTTCGCGAGCGCCATTCCCTTGTACGATTGGTTAACCATGGTTATTTGTGTTGTAAGTGTAAGCATAATATATTATTCGAATTATATTATATGCGTTGCTATGCTAGCTTGTGGTATTGGAGATTTCTAGCTTGTATTCGAGATTATAAGCTAATTGTGTTGCTAGCATGTATGCGGTGTTTTAGTAAGTGATTTGCAAGTAGGTATATTATATATGTATGTGTATAATTATTGCATTCACTAAGCTTTGCTTACCTTCTCGTTGTTTACCTTTTTATAGGTTCGGTTGTGGACATGGGTAAGGGCATCATCTTGGATTAGAGATCCCGTCGTTGCTAGAGAATGCTTTTGGGCTATTTAGCTTTTGGAGTATTGGGGTAGTTTAATCCCAAACACCATGCTCGTAGTGTAGTTTGGTACTTAAACTTTTGATGGTCGAAAATCATATTTTGAATTAAACTCGTAAAACAGCCGATGTGGGCCCCGCTACGTAAAACTCATTTTTATTAATGGAATGTGTTAGTTTTACATATTTGAATATGTTGTTAAAAGCGTTTTGCCTAATTATGTCGGGAAGTGACCAATCTTTTTAGCATTTCAAGACTTTTTGGACAGACCAGAATGGCGCGCCGCGCCATATGCTATTCCAGCAAAAAAAAAAAATTATTTGTTATTTTTACGCGGGTTGTTCGTGGTTTGGTTTGGGTCGTTACATTCTAGGTTTATCTTATTATTATTATTATTATTATTATCAATAAAAGGATTTATCATTATAAATTGTTATTTTTATTATTATTACTTCGTTATTATCGTTAAAGTTATAATTAGTATTATTATTATTATCTAATTATTATTATTATTATTATTATTATTATTATTATTATTATTATTATTATTATTATTATTATTATTATTATTATTATTATTATTATTATCATTATTATTATTATTATTATTATTATTATTATTATTATTATCATTATTAATATATAAATCATTATTTAAAAATGGTTATTGTTATTATTATTATGATATTAGTATTATCGTTAACAATGTCATATTAATTATCATTATTAGTATTAAGGTAATTAAAACTAATATTAGTAACACCTAATTATTTTGATTACTATTATTATCATGAACACGATATAAAAGACGATTAAAAGCTATTAAATGAAACGATTAGGAAATAATGAGTTAGAGTATCTTGATAAAATTAAAATATTATAAGATATTGATTTAGATAAAATTATTGTTCTTATTATTTTTATCATTACTATTATTATTAAAAGCATCGTTAGTATTAAAACTATCATTTTAACAAAAATTATTATTTTAATAGAAATGTCATTGTTATTATAAAATACCACTATTATTATCATTTTAAATAGAATTATTATTTTATAGATAATATTAAAAAGTGTCGTAAATATTAAAGTTATCATAATTAGAATTATCATTTTATCATATTGTTATCTTAGTAATTATAAATATTGATATTTTTATTAATAAAATAATAATTATTATTATTACAAAATAATACAACTTTTACTTACTATTATTATGGGTATTATTTTTATCAAATAAATATGTGATACAAACATATTTTACTACGTGTAATAAAAATTTCTTTAATAATACCTATCATATTATCTTTATGATATCAAATGAACTCTATAAATCTTATTACTTAATATATATAAAAGTATATTTTATTGTATAAATTTTAATATAAATTTTTATTTATTAATAAATGAATTATATTATTTACTCTATTTTTTAAATATTTAAAAAAATATAAAACGACGACATTTAAACTATATATGTATAGATTTTGGAATTCATTTTGAGTCAAATTGACTTTTGTTGACTTTTGCATATTAGTCTCGAGCATTAGGATTGAGGTACACTATGACCTGACCTAAATTACTATACAAATATTGACCAACATATAAATATATATACTTAATTTAGGTTCGTGAATCCGAAGCCAACCTTGCACTTGTTCAATGACGTTATATGTATTTTTACTACGAAATACAGTATGGTGAGTTTCATTTGAATTTTTACCCTTTATATCTTTGGGCTGAGAATACATGCGCAAATTTTATAAATGTTTTATGAAATAGACACAAGTAATTGAAACTACATCATATGGGTGAATGATCGAAGTCGAATATGCCCCTTTTTAGCTTGGTAGCCTAAGAATTTGGGAACAGACCCCCAAATTGACGCGAATCTTAAAGATAGATCTATCGGGCCCAACAAGCCCCATTCTGGAATTTGGAATGCTTTAGTACTTTGAAATTATCATGTCCGATGGGTGTCCCGGAATGATGGAGATATTTTATATGCATCTTGTTAAGGTCGGTTACCAGGTGTTTACCATATGAATGATTTTTGTTTCTATGCATGGAACGTATATTTATGAGAACTGGAAATGAAATTCTTGTGGTCTATTAAAATGATGAAAATGAATGATTATGATAAACTAATGAACTCACCAACCTTTTGGTTGACACTTTAAAGCATGTTTATTCTCAGGTGTTAAAGAAATCTTCCGCTGTGCGTTTGCTCATTTTAAAGATATTACTTGGAGTCTTTCATGGCATTTTTCGAAGAACGTTGCATTCGAGTCATTGAGTTCATCAAAGATTATTATTAAGTAAAATTATAGTTGGATAGTGGATATTATGAAATGGTATGCATGCTTGTCAATTTTCGATGTAAAGAAAGTTTGTCGTTTAAAAACGAATGCAATGTTTGTAAAATGTATCATATAGATGTCAAATACCTCGCGATGTAATCAACTATTGTGAATCATTTATAATGTATATGAACGGGTCCCTTCACAGCAAGCATTAGGAACTTGTCTAGACATGAGTACTGCCTATCATCCACAAACTGATGGGCAGAGAAAAAGGACAATACAAACACTTGAAGACATGCTACGAGCATGTGTTATTGATTTCGAAAACAGTTGGGATCGACATCTATCGTTAGCAGAATTTTCCTAAAACAACAGCTACCATTCAAGCATTGATATGGCACCGTTTGAAGTACTTTATGGTAGAAAGTGCAGGTCTCCGATTTGTTGGAGTGAAGTGGGGGATAGACAGATTACGTGTCCGGAGATAATACAAGAAACTACCGAGAAGATCATCCAAATTCAACAATGGTTGAAAACCGCCCAAAGTAGACAAAAGAGCTATGCTGACATTAAAAGAAAAGATATAAAATTTGAAATTGGAGAGATGGTCATGCTTAAAGTTGCACCTTGGAAAGGCGTTGTTTGATTTGGTAAACGAGGGAAATTAAACCCAAGATATATTGGACCATTCAAGGTTATTGATCGCGTCGGACCAGTAGCTTACCGACTTGAATTACCACAATAACTCGCGGCAGTACATAACACTTTCCACGTCTCAAATTTGAAGAAATGTTTTGTTAAAGAAGATCTCACTATTCCGTTAGACGAAATCCAAATCAACGAAAAACTTCAATTCGTCGAAGAACCCGTCGAAATAATGGATCGTGAGGTTAAAAGACTTAAGCAAAACAAGATACCAATTGTTAAGGTTCGATGGAATGCTCGTAGAGGACCCGAGTTCACCTGGGAACGAGAAGATCAGATGAAGAAGAAGTACCTGCACTTATTTCCAGAAGATATGTCAACACCTCCAACTGCTTAAAATTTCGGGACGAAATTTACTTAACGGGTAGGTACTGTTAATGTTATGCGAGGTGTATACAAAATAGTTATATTTTTACTACAAAATACTATTAAAAACGATACAATTTTACACAAGTTATTTATTTATTTATAGAGTGGAAATACCTAAACCTTGCTACAACACTTATAGGTAGTGTACCTAATCGTACAGTAGTATAGTTTTTAGTAAGTCTGGTTCGTCCACAGGGAACTAGCCAAGTTTAACGCTATATTTTTAAAACTATATTTGTAAATATATATATATATATATATATATATATATATATATATATAAATATAAGTAGTATTATTATTATAAAAGGGGATTTTTACCGTTTAATGACCGGTTTGTCGATTTTAAAACTTTAGTCGCAGTTAAAACCTAATGTAAAATATTAAAAATAAATATAACTTAAATTAAAGCGTAAAGTAAATAGCAATAATTAAAGTGCGATAAATTAAAATGCGATAAATAAAATGACAATAAATAAAATTGCGATAATAAAAAAAAGTACGATAATTAAAATGACAATAAATTAAAGTGCGATAATTAAAAGTGCAATTAAATATGAAATAAAGGAATTATGCTTATTTAAACTTCCGTAATCATGATGTTGGACGTGTTGATTTTAGTTTATTACCATGGGTTAATTGTCATTTATCCTGGATTATTTAATATGTCCGTCTGGTTTTTGTCCATAACAGTCCATCAGTCATAAATATAAAGTGCGAGTGTCCTCGTCAAATTATCCTTATATCTGAAGTCAAATATTCCAACTAATTGGGGACTTAAACTATAATTACACCAATTTTCCTTGTATATAATTCACCCCTGTTTTAATAAGCCCATTGACTATTAATCCATTCCCGTGTCCGGTTAAATGAACGATTATTAGTACTTATAAATATCCCGCCCATCGTGTCCGATCGAGTGTATATGGTTATTTATAGGTACGTCTAATTATAAATATTTATATTAAATTAACAAACTATCATTTAATTAAACAAATATAAAGCCCATTAATAGCCCATAGTCTAATTTCCACAAGTGTCGTTCTTTTGTCCAAACCTCAATTATGGTACAAAACCCAATTACCCAATCTTTAATATTTTAGCCCAACATCACGATTACTTCGGCTTAAATAAGCATAATAATAACTTAGTGACGAGACATTAATTTAAAAAGGTTGAACATAACTTACAATGATTAATAATAGCGTAGCGTTACACGGACAGAATTTCGACTTACACCCTTACAACATTCGCTAACATACCCTTATTATTAAAATTAAAATTAAAATTAAAATTAAAATTATAATACATATATATATATATATATATATATATATATATATATATATATATATATATATATATATATATATATATATATATATATATATACACACACGTTTGAGAGAGAGATAGATAAAGATGTGTTTTTGTTCAACCAAAACTGCGAAATTTATTGGACCTGACCCTCAAATTGGGGCCATGCGATCGCATGGATTTTCTTCTTCCTGGCCATGCGATCGCATGGCCAGCTGGGAGAGTTCACATGTTGTTGTTTGCATCTTGCCGACGGTTTTAAATAATAATATAATATATAAATAATTTTAAGAATTAATTATATATTATATTATATTCATGTGCATAGTTGACTTGTAATTTTTAGTCCGTTGCGTCGAGCGTTGAGAGTTGACTCTAGTCCCGATTCCGGATTTTCGAACGTCCTTTCGTATAATTTAATATCTTGTATTTTGCGTTTTGCATCTTGTACTCTTGTAATTATGAGACGTTTCTCATCAATAATTTGAATCACTTTGATTGTACATTGTACTTTTGAGCTTTTTGGTCGTTTGCGTCTTCAATTTTTTGAATCTATCTTTTGTCTTCACCTTTTATTATTTAAACGAATAACACTTGTAAATAGAACAATTGCAACTAAAAGCTTGTCTTTCTTGAGAGATAATGCTATGAAATATATGTTCGTTTTTAGCATTATCAAATATTCCCACACTTGAGCGTTGCTTGTCCTCAAGCAATATAGTCTTGAAATAAAAACATACATGAATCACTTCTTTATTCTTCACACTTTGTACATTAGTGATTTCTATACAGCGGTATGAACAATGGTAGTAACGATGTGGTTTACAGTTCCACATGACTATGAAAATTTAGATCCTTAAGGAAATTGGATCTTTATGAAAACATTTGATCTTTTGTAAATTCAATCTAGCTTTTACCCTAGATAAGTTTTTCGGAATAACCCTTCACCGGTGTTTGCAAAATGTTTTTGTGGGTTTGGTGGGTTTCAGATTTGAAAATTTTAGCTCAAAACTTATGGTTTTGTGTCACCTACTTGCTAACCTTGTATTAGGAAAGCAACACGTCCAGTATACTTGCTCCGTATATTTCCTTTCGATAAACTACCGTCCGGTTGTAAAGGAAAGCGTTGAACAAGCAACTGTTAAGAAAATGTCTCGTGACATGCTTTTAATTATGGTATATATCGTGTCGGATGCAATTACTATCCTTTGTAGGAGCAATAGTAAAGATCACACTATAGTTTTTCGGTCTGGCACAAGGTCCTATCTTTGACCATGCTATGCAACCACCGTTCTTACGGTTGACACCCGATTTGTTTCCAGTGACCTAATGAATTTCAGGTGAATTCCTAGGATTTTATGTTCAATGGTAATGAACGCATTGAAAATGGTTTTTCAGAAAACAAATCGGTTTGTAATTTGATCAAAATATTTTCTCGTTCAAGCTCGAGTTTAGATATCATCGAATTCCATGAGTTTGAATTCTCAATCTTTAAAAGTCAATCTCAATAATTGAGTAATATCAGTCTTAAAAGCTGATTTTTGATCTTTTAAGGAGATTATCCTTTCTGGGGATCTGATTCATTTGTCTTATCAAGCTAATTTGCACGGCGCCCTCCCCATTTTACGAGATAGATCCTCTCATGGTTAGGATAAGTCTGACCACTTGGCGACCCTGTTTGATGCTGAGGTCCGTGGATTTCCAGCTGATTTTCGAGAAAACTTTTCAAGGTTTTTCGTAGACTCAACAACTGGTCTGGACGACAACTTCCTGACCTAAATCAAGAAGTGCGTTTCTTTTTCGGAAGACTTTACTTCCTTTTAATGATGAAATTGATTCATCGTGTAGATCCATCTTTTCTTTCAAATATATTATAAGAAATTGGGTAAAACTGATAAAATTGTCCAAAACAAAAGTATCTTCAGTTATTTGTACAAAAATATGTGATATATGTTTTAAATAACTTGGTAAATTTTTCCCACATTTGGCTTTTATTTTCCTTTCTTTGCCTTTTTATTGTCCTCTATTCCATTTTAAATGAATTCTAACATTTTGGGTTGTTTCTCAATTTATGTCTTTTCCGAGGTAACAATAATTTCGGTATTAACACCTACTTTTACCGTTCATAAATATGTTTAAAATGATTTTGAATTCATTTATTTGAAAATTTTGAAAAATTTTACTAGAATTGGGTAGTCAGTATATAAGACTAGGGCTGTTCTTTATTATCAGAGAGCACTAGATTCTAATACAACTACTGCGTTACTAGTATTTTTAATGGTAACCAAGTGTATAAGTTAAATTTTTTTTAAAAAAATCCGAAAGAATTTAACCCCTTCCCCGCAAGAAATCAGTAACAATTTAAATTATGGAGGGTGATTAGCGTAGAAAAATGATTAAATTTTACCAAAGTTTCAAAACATATTGGCGTTTGTTTTAAAAGCAAAGATTTTTGATTTTTTTAATGTTTTTGGCATACTTTAATTCAATAAGATTAAAAATAATGATAATAAAAGTTATCGTCACTCCCTTGGGTAAAGCAATTTCGGTTCAACGACCTAGTTTTCAACTCATGAAGAATTTTAAAAATCACAATTTTAACTTAACGAAATAAAGTAAATTTTTGTTTGTTTTTAAATTCACACCAAACTTAAATTTAAAATGCATAAAATTAAAAATTCATATAAATATCATTTTTATACATACAAACTTATATTAAAAATATTAATTTTTAAAATATTTACAAACTTAAATATATTAATTTTAAAAATTTTACAATATTAATTTAATATTTATATATTAATTTTAAAAACTGGTAAAAATTAAAATTAAAAATCTTTTTGGTCTTTTATCCCACTTTAATCAATCAAATATTATCAAAAATATACGCCCCTCTTTTCGGTAAAGTAATTTCGGTTCAACGACCTAGTTTTGCTCCTGACGAATTTCTGAAATATTTTGGGTTGATTGATTAAAAATATATTTATACCTTAAGAATAAACGGTAAATTTCGCAGTGGTGTAATAAATTTTTGTATGATATCAATAATTTCGGTTACGCATACCTAATTTTATTGAATACTAATTTAATACTTTATAGCGAACGATTCAGTGTTTATTATCAAAAGGTAAAAAGCAATAAAAAATAAAAACTGTACATACTTACCTGTGAGAAAGAATTCTCAGAGACCTGCTTTAGCCGACTCATAGGAGAGTCGTGTGATTTGATTTTCCATAGCTACATAAGCATAACCTCGATTCTTCAATATCTTTTCTTCTAAACATATGAACGGTCCTTCTCTGCATAGAGTAAAAAATTTGGTATTTGAATATGTTTGATTATTTGAACATTTACCTTCATGTGACCATTTTCCGCATTTATAACATCTTTCAAGGTGTCGTGCTCTTCTTTTTATTGCGGATTTTGATTTTTCTTTACCAAAATGTATCTTATGATGATCTTTTCTGAGTTCTTTTCTTACTCTTTCCATTTTGGCTCTTATGAATGATACAAGTTCACTCGGAAGTGTGTCATTATTACGTTTAGTAATCATAGCGTGTAGCATTAGACCATGGTCCAGATCAAAGGAATTCTTTATCTCGTAAAACCTAAAAAAAATAAAAATTCAGAATGGAGGGAGAAGACTAGTTCTTTAGGGTCTGCTAGGGAAAGACCATTCGGATTCTATTCTCGAGAACTACACAAAAATAGAATATCTAACTCTAACAGAAATACATATTACCCTAAAAAGAATCGAACCTTCCCACACCTAGTTAGCTGTTGTGTCGAAATTGTGATTAACTTCATTTTCAACTTCCATTAGATTATCTATGTAATGTTTAACTCTGTGACCATTAACTTTAAATTCAATTCCATTTGAATTTATTAATTCTACTGTTCTGTACGGGAAAACTCTTTTGACTATGAATGGTCCAGACCATCTTGATTTCAATTTTCCAGGAAATAGCTTGAATCGTGAATTGAAAAGAAGGACTATGTCTCCTTCTTTAAATTCTTTTGAACTTCTGATTCTTTTATCATGCCATTTCTTCGTTCTTTCTTTATAGATTAACGAATTTTCGTATGCTTCATGTCTTAATTCTTCTAATTCGTTTAATTGACTTAACCGTAGATGTCCGGCTTCATACAAATCAAGATTACATGTCTTCAAAGCCCAAAATGCTTTATGTTCAATTTCTACTGGAAGATGACATGCTTTTCCATAAACGAGTCTAAAAAGTGTGGTTCCAATTGGAGTTTTGTAGGCTGTTCAAAAAGCCCAGAGTGCATCCTACAATTTCATGGACCATTCCTTCAGATTTGATCCTACGTTTTTCTCTAGAATACGTTTTAAAGCTTGGTTGGTATTTTCAACTTGTCCACTTGTTTGTGGATGATAAGCGATTGAGATTTTATGAGTTGCTCCATATCTTTTGAGAACTTTCTCAAGTTGATTATTACAAAAATGAGTACCCCGATCACTTATTAAAGCTTTCGGTGTTCCAAACCTAGCAAAAAGACGTTTTAAAAAGTTAACTACAACTCGTGCATCGTTAGTTGGGAGAGCTTGTGCTTCCACCCATTTAGATACATAATCAATAGCAACGAGAATGTAGAGATTATTATGAGATTTTGGAAATGGACCCATAAA
Organism: Rutidosis leptorrhynchoides; assembly: GCF_046630445.1. NCBI lineage: Eukaryota > Viridiplantae > Streptophyta > Magnoliopsida > Asterales > Asteraceae > Rutidosis > Rutidosis leptorrhynchoides. The sequence goes on from NC_092337.1 coordinate 198,802,415, forward strand.
GTCAATACCTCAAACGTCAAATACTTCACATACTTGAATGACATTTTGTGGCATTTCATCACGTTGACTTATTTTTCCGGCCCTTTGACAAGCATCACATGATTTGCAAAGAAGGTGTGCGTCTTTGAAAATTGTAGGCCAATAGAATCCAGCATCGTAAACTTTTCTTGCTGTAAGCTGAGGCCCATAATGCCCTCCTGTTGGTCCTGTGTGACAATGGTTTATAATTTGACTAGCTTCATCTCCAAATACACATCGGCGTATTATTCCATCGGGACAACTTTTAAACAAATGTGGATCTTCCCAGAAATAGTGTTTTATATCACTAAAGAATTTCTTTCGTTTTTGGTACGACAACCCTTTTTCAAGGAATCCACATACTAAGTAGTTTGCATAGTCTGCAAACCATGGAATTTCATTATAATCTATCTTCAATAGATATTCATCAGGAAAGTTATCTTGTATGGCCGATTCATTTAGAACTTCTAATTCGGGATTTTCAAGACGAGAAAGATGATCAGCGGCGAGATTTTCTGCTCCCTTTTTGTCTCGGATTTCAATATCGAACTCTTGTAAGAGTAAGATCCAACGAATTAATCGTGATTTGGCATCTTGTTTCGAAAATAGGTATCTTAGAGCAGAATGGTCGGTATAGACCACCGTTTTAGCTAGAACGAGATATGAACGAAATTTGTCAAAAGCAAAGACGATAGCAAGGAGTTCTTTTTCAGTAGTTGTGTAATTCGTTTGTGCTCCTTGTAACGTCTTACTAGCTTAATAAATAGGCTGAAATCGTTTTTCAATCCTTTGTCCTAAAACGGCTCCCATTGCAAAATCACTTGCATCGCACATTAGTTCAAACGGTAGATTCCAATTTGGAGTTATCATAATCGGCGCATTAGTGAGTTTTTCCTTAAGAATATTAAAAGATTTGATGCATTCATCTGAAAATATGAATGGAGCATCCTTTTCTAGGAGTTTATTCATAGGAGTGGCAATTTTAGAAAAATCTTTTATGAAACGTCGGTAAAAACGGGCATGCCCTAGAAAACTCCTAACTCCTCTAACATTGGTGGGATGTAGAAGTTTAGCAATTACATCTACTTTAGCTCTATCCACTTCAATTCCTTCCTTTGAAATTTTATGATCAAGAACGATGCCTTCTTTAACCATTAAATGGCATTTCTCCCAATTAAGTACTAGATTTGATTGCTCGCATCTAATAAGAATTCGTTTAAGATTAACTAGACATGTTTGAAAAGTATCACCGAAGACTGAAAAGTCATCCATGAAAACTTCCATGCATTCTTCTATCATGTCGTTAAAAATCGCCATCATGCACCTTTGAAAGGTTGCAGGGGCGTTGCAAAGTCCAAATGGCATGCGTTTGTAAGCAAAAGTACCATAAGGGCACGTGAACGTGGTTTTCTCTTGATCTTGATTTGCATGAAGCCAGACGTTTACAATTAAGTCAACTAAATGAATTAGAAGAATTAAGACATAATGCATATGAAAATTCATTAATCTATAAGGAAAGAACAAAGAAATGGCATGATAAAAGAATCAGAAGTTCAAAAGAATTTAAGGAAGGAGACATAGTTCTTCTTTTCAATTCACGATTCAAGCTATTTCCTGTAAAATTGAAATCAAGATGGTCTGGACCATTCATAGTCAAAAGAGTTTTCCCGTACGGAACAGTAGAGTTAATAAATTCAAATGGGATTGAATTTAAAGTTAATGGTCACAGAGTTAAACATTACATACATGATCCGATGGAAATTGATAATGAAGTTGATCACAATTTCGATACCACGGCTAACTAAGTGTGGGGAGATTCAAATGTTTTAAAGGATAATATAATGCTGTGTAGGGTTAGATTTTCTGTTTTCGTGTAGTTCTCTAGAATGGAATCCGAATGGTCTTTCTCTAGCAGACCCTAAAGAACTAGTCTTCTCCCTCCATTCTAAATTTTTATTTCTTTTAGGTTTTATGAGATGAAGAATTCCTTTGATCTGACCCATGGTCTACTACTATACGCTATGATTACTAAACGTAATAATAACACTTTCCCAAGTGAATTGGTATCATTCATAAGAGGAAAAATGAACGAAGTGAGGAAAGAACTCAGGAAAGATCATCATAAGAGACATTTTGGTAAAGGAAAATCAAAATCCGCAATAAAAAGAAGAGCACGACACCTTGAAAGATGTCATAAATGCGGAAAATGGTCACACTAAGGGAAATGTTCGAACAATCAAACACATTCCAATACTGAGTTCGTTACTTTATGCAGAGAAGGACCGATCATATGTTTAGAAGAAAAATTATTGAAAAATAAAGGTTACGCTTATGTAGCAATGGAAAACCAAATCGAACGACTCTCCTATGAGTCGGCTAAAGCAGGTCTTTGAGAATTCTATCTCACAGGTAAGTATGTACAGTTTTTATTTTGTTTTTATTTATTGCTTTTAACCTTTTGATAATAAACGCTGAATCATTCGCTATAAAGTATTAAATTGATATTCAATAAAATTAGGTATGCGAAACTGAAATTATTGATATCATACAAAAATTTATTACATCACTGCGAAATTTATCGTTTATTCATAAGGTATAAATATATTTAATGAATCAATTCAAAATATTTCAAAAATTTGTCAGGAGTAAAACTAGGTAATTTAGCCGAAATTACTTTACCCAAAAGAGGGACGCATATTTTTGTTAATATTTGATTGATTAAAGTGGGATAAAAGACCAAAAAGATTTTTATTTTTATTTTTACCTTGTTTTTAAATTAATATATAACTATATTATTTTAAATATAAAGTTGTAAAACCAATGTATAAATATTATTAATATTTATATGAAATTTTATTAATATGCATTTTAAAATTTAAGTTTGGTGTGAATTTAAAAAGAAAAATGTACTTTATTTCATTAAGTTAAAAATATGAATTTTAAAATTCGTCGTGAGTTGAACACTAGGTTATGGAACCGAAATTGCTTTACCCGAGGATGGGACGAGAAATTTTATTATCATTATTTTTAATCTTATTGATTTAAAGTATGCCAAAAACATTTAAAAACCCAAAAATCTTTGCTTTTAAAACAATCGCTTTAAAATGACAAATTTTAAAATTTTGTCGAGGGACGAACTAGGTCAACGTACCGAAACGCCCTCATTCTAAAAAAGAAACAAAGTTTTAAAATTAATTCATTAATTGTTTTATAAGTTAAAGGATTTATATATATATATATATATAAATATATATATCACACCCCATGCGATCACATGGGGACTGCACTTGGAACCCATGCGATCGTATGGGGACCAAATGCTGGTCAGGAATAAAACGAGCAGCGAGCTGCTTCTGTCTAATTTCAACCACACATACATACACGAGCACACACTCAAAACTCTCCCTAAAATCATCATTTTTTAACCAAATTCAACGAAATTTCTTGCAATAATCCGCTCCAATCATGCATTTCTTCAGATGGGGAAGCAAAAAGGTAGAAATTTCACCCCTAAACTTCTAAATTTCCTAATTTTAGTGATAATTACAACTATTTTACCGAATTTAATTTTGATGATTTCTAGCTTAATTAGAGTTAAATTGTTAGTATATTATGCTTGTATAACCTAGATTGATGGTATTTGTCATGATTTGAAGCCTTAAACTTCAATTTTTTTTTAGAAATCTAGGGTTTGTGTTCATGAGCAATTTGGGGCTTTTTGATATAAACAGGTTATGGCCAATTTTTGTTATGAATTATTGCTAAATTAAGTAGTGTAACATGTTTAGGTAACTAAATGATCCAAACTTTGATCCTAAACATGATTTTTGAAAATCAAAGTGGACTTTTTAAGTCTGAAATTCATGAACTTGATTAAATTGATATAATTGCCATTTGAAACTTGTTTAATTGCTAGTAATGATTATTTTAACATGTTATTTGAGCTGAATGCTTATGAACTTTGTAAACCTTTTCATATATGATTATTTGAAAAATTGTAGAATTGATAAAAATATGAAAATGAGTATAAGTTTAATATGGATTAAACATGTTATTGTAATTGTTTTAATTTGTTATTTTGCTAACACTAATGCATATTTGGATGCACAAATTTTGTATTTAATGTGTTTTGCAGAGAAATACAGATACAGACAATGCTTCATCATCTAGACATCATGAACAAGATCATGAACAAGAACCTGATCAAGAACCACAACCGGAACTACAACCGGAACCACAACCTAAACAACAACAACATAATGATCAACACATGTTGTATTATGAGCCGGAACCAATGTTTTACACTCATTATCGTCAATTTCAGCCTCACCCGAGGATTGTGCACCCACTGATCGATGAGCAACAGTTATATCCCAACCTAAGATTCGATCGTTGTTGGACTGAATACCCGATATTTCAAAAGAACATGCACATTCTTTACCACAAAAATATCGAAATGCCTCGGGTAATCGATTGGGAGCCTTTGGAAGCGGTTCACCTAGCCGAACATGTTAGGGATTTACTAGTCCAGAGGTATGGTAGCTCTACATTTAACGATTGGATCCGCTTATTTACTACACGTAGAACTATATATAGAGAATGGTGTGTTGAATTGCTTAGCACTATAGAGTTAAATAATGAAGTTACTATGATTGGAGATAAAAGTTTTATTAGATTTCTTTTAAAAGGTACAATGTACAGAATGTCCATGTTGGACATGGCTAGAGCTCTATTAATCTACACCCCCGCTGAGATTATTACACCTGATTGTAATAGTCTAATTACTGAAGGTGAAAGAGTAGATAGGAATTTTGACGCTAACGCCATATGGAGGCGTATGTAACAATTTAGGGAATTTACGCTGGGTGGAAGACACTCCTACTTAGATATTGATAGAGCAGAGCTTCGAATAATACATAGATTCTTAGCGAAATCGATTACACAACGGGGTAGAAACAAAGAAAAAATGACCTTAAACGATTTATTTTACCTTAAGTGTATTCGAGACCCGAGGAGCTTTGTTAACATTCCTTATTGCGTAGGTCACTATCTTTCTAAAGTGGTTGTGGGTATGCAAGCAGGAAGTATTATAGGGAGAGGTATTTTTGTTACTCTCATTGGAGATTACTTAGGTGTAGATAAATAGCATGGGGGTCCGATGGTAGAAATTGAGGGACAAGCCTAGAGCATAGGCTTGCAGGTTTATCAGGGTGCATAGGTACTAAAACGAAGGCACAATATGCTAATACCATATCAGGGCACCCATCCACAGGTAGAGAGGGGTTCGGATGAGGAGATGGAGGAAGCAGATGACATTAGGGATGTCATTAGGGATAGTTATACTGATGTTTTCCAGCATGTAGATGAGGTAGAAATGAATAATCAGGCTAGGCATCATCAGTATGAGCAGTGGAGAGCCGCGAATGAGTATGAGAACTCCAGGCGACGCCAACACGATAGCTGGCAAGTTCATCAGCACCAAATCATGAGCCAGCTATCATATCAAGTACCAAATAACTATATCCCGACTCGGCCTGCTTACTATCCACCACATCAGCCCGACATGCGACTACCCTTTGACTTGTACGACCCCAATCAAGCCTACCAGGACATCTATCACCAACCATGGAACCCGAGCGATGATATGAACTAGAACCCCTATCCAAATCAATAGTGTTCCATTGGTGATTTCTTATCTTTTATTATTTTTATCTATTTATGTTAAACATTTAACATTTTGATACTTTTATGTATTGTTTAACATTTTTATTATTTTGTATTAATATTTCATTTTTTTTTTTGTAATTTGAAAGTGGGATATTAAGTCCCATTTTAAATTACCATGCATGTTTATATTTGTATTGTATATATTCTATCTCATGTACACAACAGGGTAAAACAGCGCGTTTTTAAAGACTGGCATTAAGTTCAGCAAAAGCAACTAATTTTGACGAAAAGATGCAAAATAAATGTGATATAACAACTGCAGGAATGAAAAAATGATGTGCACCATTTATTATTCAAACAAACAACAATATGATTGGAAAATTTGGTAAAATTTAATCATTTTTCTACGCTAATCACCCTCAATAATTTAAATTGTTACTGATTTCTTGCAAATGAGGGCATTGCAAGATCTTAAGTGTGGGAAAGGATTAAATTCTTTCGGTTTTAAAAATTTGACTTATATACTTGGTTTAATAGAAACCGTTAAACTTTACCAGTAACGCAGTAGTTGTATTAGAATCTAGTGCTCTCTAATAAGAAAGAACAGTCATAGTCTTATATACTGACTACCCACTTCTAGTAAAAATTTTAAAATTTTTTCAAATAAATGAACTCAAATTCATGTTTATACATATGTATGAACGATAAAACTAGGTGTTAACACCAAAATTATTGTTATCCCGGAAAGGACATAAATTGAGAAACAACCAAAAAAATGCTTGAATTCATTTAAAATGGAATAGAAGAGAATAAAAAGGCAAAGAAAGAAAAATAAAAGCCAAGTGTGGGAAAAATTTACCAAGTTATTTAGAACATATATCACATATTTTTGTACAAATAATTGAAGATACTTTTGTTTTGGACAATATTAATCAGTTTTATCCAGTTTATTGTAATATAAATGGAATTTAAAAGGAAGTAAAGTCTTCTGAGAAAAAGACACGCACTTCTTGATTTAGGTAAGGAAGTTGTCATCCAGACCAGTTGTAGAGTCTACGAAAAACCTTGAAAAGTTTTCTCGAAAATCAGCTGGAAATCCACGGACCTCAGCATCAAGCAGGGTCGCCAAGTGGTCAGACTTATCATAACCATGAGAGGATCTGTCTCGTACAATTGGGGGGGGGGGGCACCGTGCAAATTAGCTTATAATACTAATGAATCAGATCCCCAGAAAGGATAACCTCCTTATAGATTAAAAATCAGCTTTTAAGCCTGATATTACTCAATCCTTGAGATTGACTTTAAAGATTGAGAATTAAAAACTCATGGAATTCAATGATATCTAAACTCGAGCTTAAACGAGAAAATATTTTGATCAAAATTACAAACCGATTTGTTTTCTGAAACCCTATTTTCAATGCGTTCATTACCATTGAACGTAATTCCTAGGAATTCACCTGGAATTCATTAGGTCACCTGAACCAAATCGGGTGTCAACCGTAAGAACGGTGGTTGCATAGCATGGTCGAAGACAGGACCTTGTATCATACCGAAAAACTATAGGGTGATCTTTACTATTGCTCCTACAAAGGATAGTAATTGCATCCGACACGATATAGACCATAATCAAAAGCATGTCATTAGACATTGCCTTAACAGTTGCTTGTTCAACGCTTTCCTTTACAACCGGACGGTAGTTTACCGAAAGGTAATATACGGAACAAGTAAACTGGACGTGTTGCTTTTCCAATACAAGGTTAGCAAGTGGGTGACACAAAACCATAAGTATTTAGCTAAAATTTTCAAATCTGAAACCCGCAAAACCCACAAACATTTTGCAACCACCGGTGAAGGGTTATTCCGGAAAACTTATCTAGGGTAAAAGCTCGATTGAATTTTCAAAAGATCAAATGTTTTCATAAAGATCAAATTTCCTGAAGGATCTAAATTTTTATAGTCATGTGGGACTTTAAACCACAATGTTACTATCATTGTTCATACCGCCGTATTAAAATCACTAATGTACAAAGTGTGAAGAATAAATAAGTGATTCTAGTAAAGTTTTTATTCAAGTTCTATATTGCTTGAGGAAAAGCAACACTCAAGTGTGGAAATATTTGATAATGCTAAAAACGAACATATATTTCATAGCATTATCCATCAAGAAAGACAAGTTTTTTGTTGCAATTTTGCTATTTACAAGTGATATCCGTTTAAATAATAAAAGGCGAAGACAAAAGATAGATTCGACGATTTGAAGACGCAAACGACCAAAAAACTAAAAAGTACAAAGTACAATCCAAGTAGTTTAAATTATTGGTGAGAAACGTCTAAAAGTTACAAGAGTACAAGCCGCAAAATGCAAAGTACAAGATATTAAATTGTACGAAAGGACGTTCAAAAATCCAGAAACGGGACATGAACCAACTTTCAACGCGCGACGCAACGGAGCTAAAATTACAAGTCAACTATGCACATGAATATAATATAATATATATATAATTATATAAAATTATATATATTATATTATATTATATTATATTATTAAAAACCGTCGGCAAACAAGAAAACAAGTGATTGTGAGCTGGATCAGGAGGCCATGCGAGCTGCATTATATTCATGCGATCGTATGAGCCAGAAATCATGGCCAGGTCCTATAAATACCACGAATTTGGACGAGTAAATTACACCTTCTTCAACTGATACTCTCTATCTCTCAATATATATTTATATTCTAATTATAATTATAATTTTAATATTAAGTTAATAATAATAAGGTTATAGTGGCGAATGTTTTAAGTTTGTAAGTCGAAATTCTGTCCGTGTAACACTACGCGATTAATACTCATTGTAAGTTATGTTCAACCTTTTTAAATTAATGTCTCATAGCTAAGTTATTATTATATTTATTTAAGCCGAAGTAATCGTGATGTTGGACTAACTATAAAGACTGGGTTATTGGGCTTTAGACCATAATTGAGGTTTGGACAAAAGACCGACACTTGTGGAAATTAGACTATTTGCTATTAATGGGCTTTATATTAATTAAATGATATCTCGTTGATTTAATATAGAGATTTATAATTTGACGTATTTATATTTAACCACATACGCTTGACTGGGTACGGTGGGCGGGATATCTATAAATACTAATAATTATTCATTTGACCGGACACGGGGATGGATTAATAGTAACTGGATTCATTAAAATAGGGGTGGATTACATTCAAGGGTAATTGGTGTAATTGTTAATAAAGTATTAAAACCTTGGATTACACGCAGTCGATAACCTGGTGTATTCATTAAACAAAGTATTAAGACCTGGTTACAGTTTGAATCCCCAATTAGTTAGAATATTTGACTTCGGGTATAAGGTTAATTTGGCGAGGACTCTCGCACTTTATAATTATAACCGATGGACTATTATGGACATATCGACACGTAATAAATTAACCCATGGTAATAAATTAAAACCAGATGGACATATCGAATAATCTAGGACAAAGGAAAATTAACCCATGGTAATAAATTAAAATCAACACGTCAAACATCATGATTACAGAAGTTTAAAAAAGCATAATTCCTTTAATTTATATCTCATCGTACTTTTATTTACCGCCATTTTATTTATCGTTATTTTATCATACTTTAAATTATTGCACTTTTATTTATCGAATTTTTATTTATTGTCATTTACTTTACGCTTTAAATTAAGTTATATTTATATTTAATATTTTACATTAGGTTTTAATTGTGACTTAAGTTTTAAAATCGACAAACCGGTCATTAAATGGTAACCCCCCCCCTTTTTATAATAATAATAATAATACTTATATATATATATATATTTATACAAATATAGTTTAAAATAAATATAGCGTTAAACTTAGTGAGCTCCCTGTGGAACGAACCGGACTTACTAAAAACTACACTACTCTACGATTAGGTACACTGCCTATAAGTGTTGTAGCAAGGTTTAAGTATATCCATTCTATAAATAAATAAATAACTTGTGTAAAATTGTATCGTATTTAATAGTATTTCGTAGTAAAATATAATCTATTTTGTACTACACCTCGCACACATCATAATCATTGTAGCAACGGGAGTTCTAACCGAGATGACTATGGACGTGACCGGGGAAAAGTCAGGAGTAGGGGAAGAATTGAGAAGGTGGTGAACGTATCCGGGATAAAATCCACGTGAAATGTTACGGGTGTGGAGAACTTGGTCACTACCGTCACGAATGTCCTACACGTGAAGAAGAAAGTCAATTTGATTGAGGAGGAACCTGCACTACTATGATTAACCAATTAGGGTGGTGATTGTTGGGACTAGTTGGTTAAGTCATGAGTTAAATAAATGCGCTTGGTTTAGAATTAATAAGTTAGTATTATAATTCAGTGTTAGCTGTAGGTTTATTTAATTAAGTTAGCTTTGAATTAGTAACGCGGTTGTGTCTGACTCTATAGTGTTAGAATTGGTAGAATTAGAATGTTGGAAAGTTGATTTGAGGATCCCTACATTCATGCACACGTGGGCCTCTATTTAGTTATTTATATTTTGCAAATCAATGAGAATAAGCAGTACCATTTTTCCATTATATATTTCCTCTGTTTCATACTTCAATTATACATATACACAACCAATATTTCTTTACTGTTACAAATTTAATTTCAAGTCAATAAGGACCCGATCCTACAAACACTACACCTATAAATGTCAAGCCATTTGGATATCCACACTACCAGAAAACAATCATGACTGATCTTATTAACGAGATTCTAAGCGCTGGGGTTATTAAACCAAGTACCAGCACGTTTTCCTGCCGGTTTTACTTTTTCGAAATAAAGATGGAACTTGCAGATTTTGTGTTGATTACCGAGCTCTGGATACAGTTACAATGCGTGATCGCTTTCCTCTTCCCACATTTGATGAATTATTGGATGAGTTACATGGCTCTCAATTCTTCTCCAAGATTGGCCTCCACTCGGGGTACCGTCAGATTCGCGTAATTCCCGAGGATACCGCAAAAACAACTTTTCCAACGATTGTTCGCCACAATGAATTTCTTGTAATTTCAATCGGGTTATCGAACGCCCCTTCTACCTTCCAGGAAGCCATGAATGATCTATTCAGGGATTGCTTGAGACACTTTGTTCTCGTGGGAAACCATTACTTTGCTAAACGCTCTACAAGTTAGGCAAGCTGGTTATACCTGCAGTTTCTGATCTTCATAGTAAGTTAAATGCAGAATATCACAGATCACCTTCAGTAGGTCACTCAGGCTCGCAACCTACATTGTGGTGCTTATCATCTTCCTTCTATTCGCAAGATACAATAGAGGAGGTGACTCAATTCGTTAAGGAATGCAACATTTTTTAACAAGTGAAATACCCGACTCATAAACAATACAGGTTACTACAGGCCCTGCCCATCAATTGTCAATCTTCAATGAAAAACCACAATTTGTGTGTTCGTCAATCGTCTCTCCAAGAGTTGGGTTGGCAATGCATCTACAGATTACATGGGTATTAGCAATAGATACCACAAGATATTGTATAGAATTAGAATTGTATTCATTCTAAACTTGTATAGAGATAAATAAGGCAAAGATGTTACCTTGGTGGACAAGATAGCAATTTGTAACATCGTACTTTTACATGCATTTTTTTTTAACACTCACAGCAGAAGACTTTAAGATTTACACATCATATATTAATACATAGTAATATGATTACACAAAATCACAGGTGTTACGTTATTAATACAAACTATTTGACCATATAGATTATTACAAAGCATCAGAGTTATACACTGTGTCAAACATCTTCACTTGCCTTGCAAAACCCACCAAAAGCTGCTAATCTATACCTGCAGGGTAAAACACTGTAGGTGAAGTAGCATAACGCTAAGTGAATGGCAATATCTAGGTAGACATCACTACAAGCATCAAGCACAGCTTAAAGGCACTGGTCACTAATCACTTAAAGCCATACACAAGAGGACCGACAACCCATAGCTGATCAAGCTGGAATATACCGATAGTCCACACTACTGAATCACTGGTATAGTCTTCCAGACGTGACACACTTGTCATTCATAATATACCACTAATCAGTAACACTTGGACCCAATACTATCACCCTAAAATACACAAGGTAAATAGCATTGACCTCTTACGTTGCACAAAACACCTCGACGTTCACTGGTGCAGACATAATCACATATAGTCACAATATTGGTCACAGACTCATTACATAGTCTAATTATAAGCATGGCACAGATCACTATACTTGTCACTATATAATCACATCCATAAAGATAATCCCACTCACCTGGAAGCACAAGTACTCAGTTGTCTTACATCACTGAGTCTTCTCCGTTCCTTTATTACCTGAGAATATCATATCTTAAGTTAGCATATATCTAAATAATAATATAATCAATTATACTCTAAACAACATCATATAGCATAATATATAAATATATGACAAGTTTACATGGTTTCCCATTCAATTGCAACTATCACACGCGTGCAAAATGAGGCATACACGTTATCCCATCATTTTGACCAAAATTAAAGTTTGATTCAGTGTTTTAAAACTTTAAACTTCTCCTCATTACGTTTCCAACGGTAGTATAATCATAAAAAATGGAGTTACGGTTTGAAAGTTACGGCTAAAACAAGTTTTCCATAAAGCTGACAGACTGCAACCGCCCAGTTGCACCTGCAACCGCCCAGTTGCATCAGAAATGACCCGGATACATCCCGTAACCATATGGATGCATCCTGCAACCGTACGGGAGATGTTCATCAGTACCAGGTCGCTGTTTTCGTCATTTTGAGCCCCAAATCTCGTTTTTGCACTATTTTGACACTACAAATCACTTAGAAAACATATATAACTCATACACAAATGTTTTCTAACATCAATTTGACATAAAAAACACTTCAAATACAAGATTTGATTCAAAACCCACTTTGACATAAAAACTAAGAAAATCACTAATTTTAACTCGAATTAGAACATGAAATCGCTTGTAAAATACCTTATGATGTTACTAAAATCACAAGGAATGATTTCTAGCTTAAAAACGAGATCAAGAACACAAGATTTGGGATTAGGAATTTTAGGGTTTGAGAGTATTTGTGTGTAGGTGTTTTAATTTCCAAAAATGGAAATAAAGAGAAGTAGAAGAGGTTTTAACCCAACAAGGGTTTCTTCACTTTGAAGAATCCTACTCCGTGTCTCACACGGGTATTTACCAGTTATCTGAAATACGAAATCCTTAATAACTTATTCATTTTAAGTCCAAATCACAAAAGGAAATATGTTTTGTGACCCTTGTCACAAAACACACATTATCCCATATACAATAATTATAAAACACATAATTATTAAAATTACTATATTGGCACAGAAGGGTAAATAAGTCATTACCTACTAGGCCCAAAGCTAGGATGTTACACAATTGGTCTATAAACTTGTATATATAGATTCAATATCGTGAATGAGAACATCATCAATTTCCAAACTCTATCATGGTATCAGGCCGTATGTAATCAACAATTGCAGGTCCAATTTTCTTTCATCTTCTGCTTCTTTTCTTTTCTCCATGTTCGACACTTCTTCTTCTCTATAACTAAACAATGGCCGATAAAACCAATTATCACCTAGCCCTAACTGTTACTAATATCAAAAATTTTATTCCAATCGTTCTCGAGATGGACAAGGCACAATACACAACTTGGTCAGAATTTTTTAAAATTCATTACAGGGCATACCAAGTTATTGATCATATTATTCTTGAAACCACCACCACCGAATCATCTTCCACCAAATCATCTGTGTCCACTGGTTTGATTACGCCTCCTTCAAAAAACAGAATCGTGGACTCGACTTGATTCAACAGTCCTACAGTGGATCTATGGAACTATATCACTTGAACTAGTCAACACCATTATGAAGACTAATTCAACAGCACAAATCGCATGGGAGAGGCTCCGTAATATCTTTCAGGACTACGAGCATACAAGAGCTCTTTATCTCAATGCTCAATTTAATTTATGTTCGACGTTTATCTAACGATAATCATATTTCACTTGAATTTGATCCATTTGATTTTACTGTGAAGGATTTCTTGAAGGGCACACCCCTCCTGAGATCTAATAGCTATGGCGACCTTTACCCACTTTCTCCGTCTGTTGTTCGTTATCTTTGTCAACCTACTGCTCTTTTTTCTGCTTCTCAAGATTTGTGGCATCATCGCTTGGGTCATCCGGGCAACCATATTTTATCTTTTCTTAAGCAAAATAATTATATTTCTTGTAATAGGGATAATAAAGCAACTATTTGTCAATCGTGTGTGTTTGGTAAACAAATAAAATTGTCATTCTTGAATTCTAATACATCTACTTTATTACCTTTTGATATTATTCATAGTGAAGTGTGGACATCTCCTGTATTAAGTAGTGTAGGACATAGTTATTATGTTTTTTTTAATGATTTTTCAAACTTTCTTTGGACTTTTCCATTGGCAAACAAGTCTCAAGTTTTTCAAAAATTCCTTGCTTTCTCTACTTATATAAAAACACAATTTAATATGTCCATGAAATCTTTTCAATGTGACAATGACAAAGAATATGACAATCACTCGTTTCATAACTTTTGTGGCACTAACGGTATGACCTTTCATTTTTCCTGTCCTTACACCTCTTCTCAAAACGGAAAAGTTGAACGCAAGATCCGTGCAATCAATAATATTGTATGCACACTCCTTTCTTATTTGTCTATGCCACATCACTTTTGGCATCATGCGTTACAAATTGGAACCTACCTATTCAACATCATACCAAGTAAATTGCTAAATAATTCTACTCCTACACAAATACTCTTCCAATGTACACCTGCCTATAATCAGCTACGTGTTTTCGGATGCCTTTGTTATCCCCTCATATCTTCTCCGACTATACACAAGTTAGATGCTCGTTCCATTCCTTGTGTTTTTCTTGGTTACCCTTCCTATCATAGAGGCTATAAATGCTACGGTCTCTCCACTAAACGTATAATAATCTCCCGCCATGTATTTTTGATGAAACTCAATTTCTGCTTTCCAAAATACATAAACCTAGTGCTCAATCCTATTCCTACCTCACCAATGATCTGCATCCCTTACTTAGTTCTATAACCGTCCAGTCCAACAATTCCTCTTCCCACTACAAGAAGATTGTTATCTTAGGACCCCTCGTCTTGGACCCCGCTGAAAAAGCGTCCTAAGCAACCATAAATTAGGACGGGGCAATTCTGGGGGTCCCATTAGATATATGCAAAATTAGTGTTGTCCTAAAATGCATTACGCTTATAAAGTGGGGTCCTAAAAAGTTATAGAATAGGACACATGATTTTTGGGTCATATTATTAGATACGTCTTATAATCTTGGTCCTAAAAAGCTGTTTAATATGACACATTATTTGTTGAGGTCCTATTATTCTATATTTTTATAGGATACTTAGAAGGTGAGTCACACTATGATATGATTGTATAAACTGGTGTAATAAAATCTATATAATAGGACACATAATTTTTTGGTCATACTATCATAGGACGCTTGAGTCACTCATTTAATACACATGTTCATAACAATAGGACGCTCGGGCATTTAAGGTCCTAATTATCATAGGACCCTTAAATTATGGTTGCATAAAAATGGACTTATTAGGACATTATCTTGTTGGCGTCTCATAATTAGTGACCAACAAGATGATAAGGTCATAACAATAGGACGCTTGGGTATTTAAGGTACTAATTATCATAGGATCTTTGAAATGTGGTTGCATAAAAATGGACTTCTTAGGATATTATCTTGTTGATGTCACATAATGAGTGACCAACAAGATAATAAGGTCATAATAATAGGACGCTTGGGTATTTAAGGTCCTAATTATCATAGGACCCTTAAATTGTGGTTGCATAAAAATGGACTTATTAAGACATTATCTTGTTGGTGTCTCATAATGAGTGGCCAATAAGATATAAGGTCATAACAATAGGACGCTTCGGTATCTAAGGCCCTAATTATCATAGGACCCTTAAATTGTGGTTGCGGAAAAATGGACTTATTAGGATATTATCTTGTTGGTGTCTCATAATGAGTGACCAACAAGATAATAAGGTCATAAAAATAGGACGCTTGGGTATTTAAGGTCCTAATTATCATAGGACCCTTAAATTATGGTTGCTAAAAAATGGACTTATTAGGACATTATCATGTTGGTGTCTCGTAATGAGTGACCAACAAGATAATAAAGTCATAAAAATAGGACGCTTGGGTATTTAAGGTCCTAATTATCATAGGACCCTTAAAATGTGGTTGCATAAAAATGGACTTATTATGACATTATCTTGTTGGTGTCTCATAATGAATGACCAACAAGATATAAGGTCATAACAATAGGACGCTTGGTTATTTAAGGTCCTAATTATCATAGGACCCTTAAATTGTGGTTACGAAAAAAATGCACTTATGACATTTACTATTAAGTCGTATTATTTCACTTTTGTTACAAAAATGATTAAAGTATTATATAATTGAACTTCCATTCAATGTTAAAAAGCATTGATAGTCTAGTGGTTTATGTGTGACCTTTTCAACTGATTTACCTTGGTTCAAATCCCTCTTTTGTCATTTTCTTTTCAAAAATTAAAAAAACGTGTATAACAGATCGGATTTTCAGCTGGGAATCGTGGTTGGGCCATATTTAATGAATTCATTTTTTATTTGTTTGGCCCATACATCATGGCCCAAAAGAAATGGTCGTCGATCAATAGTTAAAGCATTGTTATCTTTTTTTATTTACTCCGTACTTTTCAAACCTAGCTAACTCAAGTCTCAAACCATGCCTGCTCATTCGTCATACTCTTCAAACAACACGAATCCAATGCCAGGAAGAAAAGATTGTGACTGTGGGTATCGAGTATATGATGGAATTGCATGGACCCCAGCAAACCCAGGAAGAAGATTTGTCGGGTGTCCAATATTTGTAAGTACTCAATTTGCCCTAATTTTAAGTTTTTAATTTTTTTCCCCCAATTGATTGTTTCTTTTGCAGGATAAACAAAGAAAGTGTATTTTTTTTTTATGTTTCTTGATGATGAGCTTCCAAACCAACATTACAAAGATCTGCTATACAAAATGCATTTGGAAACTAAGAAATTGGACCCTCGAATTCATGATGTTGAAGATTCAAAAGTCACAGAAGACTTAGCTATTTTCAAGAAAAAACTGGAAGTTTATGATAAGTTGTTTTTAACTATGATAGCAATTGTGGTTGTCTTGTGTGTAGTAATTGCTATTTTGATAGTTAGATGAATGTATGTGACTGTTCTTGTTTTTATGTCTTTTGGCTTCAAATTATGTGTTTCAATTTGACAATTAGTGTAGAAATTGGTTACAACAAGATGAACTAAGCAAGGTTTTTGATTCTTCCAATGCGTATTCATGAAGGTATTTCATATGCCAGAGAGACATATTAAATTAATGTGGCTAATATGTTATGATCCAAGTCGGGTCATACCCAATAACAAGCTTACCGACACCTTAAACGTATTTAAGCTTAACGAATGGATCATTAAGTAAATACGTGACACTTGGACTTTAGAAATTTGGTTTTCTAAAGTATTATCACTTGAGATAAATTATTTGGATAATTTACATATAATTATTTATAGGTTTAAATGATTATATTATGTTATATTTTATAAAAGGTTTATAAAATGTAAGTAACATAAATAATGCATGGTTTTATTTAACAATTTTGTAATTGTATTAACAAGTTTATAAAACAATTACAATAATGATTATAATACTCCCATGGTGGCCAGATTTTGGGACTCCAAGAAGTCCACTCATGCTTATTCTTTTGTTGCTTTTAAGTAGCACAACTCCTCATGAGCATGGGTAGAAGAGGGAGGACTTGTTGGAGACTTAAAACCACATGCATTACACATATTCTAGCAAGAAAAACAAGCAATAAAACTGGTTCCTGCTTGCTGTCTGGCCGTGGGCATTCAGCAGAAAAAAAGGGTTCAAAAGTTTGTTTTTCCAAGTGATAATCAAGTATCATCAAATCCTAACTATAGTATTAGGTGTTGGGAAAAGTTTGGGGTATTATCTCTTGAGGTCTCATAGTTTTGAGACTCCATTCATCATCATCTTTTGACAAGCTGCTGTCCAGAATTTTGGGTTCAAAAGAAGAGGGTATCTAGCTTGGTTTCAAGGTGATTAAGTGTCTAAAACATAACCAAGTTCAAGGGTGGTGTTGGTGCATCAAAAGCTTGGAGTTTTAACACACTTGTTCATCATCTTCTTGTATCAAACAACCCTCAACTAGCTTGAGGAGGTATGAATCTTCTTCCCTTTTGTTATATGTAAGCATATGATTCATGACTTGATATTACATGGAATTCAATTTAAAATGGTTATGCACATAAACTTGTTTTCTTAGTAATTATGCTTCCGCTTGGTATGACTTAAAATGAATTGGTTTCATGATTCTATTTACATTAAGAAACTTGTTTTTATGTTGAATTCCATCAATGGTATCTAGAGCCGAAGTCTATGGATTATGCTTCTTTTATGGTCTTTAAACCCACTATATTTGCATTCCATGCACATGCATGAATATGGAATGTAAAAATGTTCTGGTTTGGGTGGGTTTGTAAGGTTGGCAGAATTCTTAAGAGGTTCCAAGAGGGTTTGGAACTTGCAAATTGGTAATATTTGTTGTATGTAGTAGTTCACAATCAATGCCTTGACCTTATGATTGAATGCATGGTTGATTTATTATTATTCATTTGGTATGTAATAATTAATTCATTCATTTGGTTGTAATATTAATTCATTTGGTTATGTAATTTATTTTATATTTGGTATGTAAAATAGATTAGGTTGTATTTTCATTTTCTAGAAAAATGTATTAGGATAATTTTTTTTTGTAAAATGAAGATGCAAGATGAAGACAAGGAAGATGCAAGATTAAGTGGGAGATTTGAAATCTCCTACTTTGTGTTATAACCCTTGACCGGTGACATTTGTTTTCGGCTAAACAAATGTCTACCAAATTGGCTTGATTGTGAACACATTTGTTTTGCATGCGTGGTTGTTTTATTTCTTGTATGATTGTGGATTGTGTATGTTACTACAACAAGTTATCACACAAGTTAACAACAAGCAAAACTAAAATTTAATTGGTTAAATTATAAACAACATGAAATTTACCAAACTACAATTTAATCGGTTAAATTGAAATGGCTAAAAGGACATTAATAAACGGTTATTAAGAACATGATAAGGATCATATATATATAAAATGATTTATATCAAGTAATTGGCTAAAATTACAAGTCTTGAAAATGGATTTCAAATGAACCATACACTAAATGCATGTTGGTATATGGCATAAAAGTTTTCTCAAACTAGAAATAATGAAAACTTAAAATCCCTTTAACAAACAAGGTAAACAAGTTAAACGCCATCCTTTTATGTGACACTTAGACATATTAGGGAACTCATGATGGGATAAAGGTCACCTAACCGTCATGAACGAACTAATATGATTAAGGTGAATTTCGCATGCTTGTGGGATAAAGGTCACCTAACCACTTGTATGTTAAGTTTACACGTTTACACAAGTAGGACGACTTGATTTGGAAATCATGAACTTAGGGTCACCGAAGCATGATGAACAAATAGGCGTTGATGGGATAATATGCCATGCAAAAGGATTGCATGATCCCATAACTTAGAAGTTGCAAAAGGATTGCAATTGTCATATAATGACTACCTAGCTAAATCAAATGACGGGATAAAGGTCACCTAACCGAAATTTGGTTTACCGTTGGATTCTAAAATTTAATAAATATCAATTGGAATTAAAGGGTATTGATCGTTAAATTAAAATTGATACTTAAACAACTTTGTTAAATTTTGTAGATGGCCGCCAATAACAACAACATTCCGAACGCACCAATAAACTTTAATAACCTATCGTTGAGGTCAATCCTCGAAAAGGAAAAAACTCAACCATACGAACTTCATGGATTGGTTCCGCAATCTAAGAATTGTCCTCAAACTAGAGGACAGGGCGTATGTGTTGGAAGACCCCATTTTCGATCAATCGGACGAGGATGATATGGAAGGCATGGCTTTTTGGGAGAAATATTGCACCGATTTGTTGCAAGTTTCTTGCCTCATGCTTGGGACTATGATACTCGAACTCCAAAAGGATTTTGAGCATCATAGTGCATATGACATGATTACACAGTTGAAGGAGATGTTCCTTTAACAAGCTCATGTCGAGCGCTTCATGCATATCGGATGGACGACACCCAATCCGTTTCATCTTATGTCCTCAAGATGAAAAGCCTAATTGATCGAGCGAACCGTCTAAACTGCAACGTGTCTAATGAATTAGCCACGGACCTTATCCTTAATTCCTTGTCAAAGAGGTTTGACACATTTGTAATGAATTACAACATGAATGGATGGGATAAGAGCATTGGCGAATTACACGCCATGCTTAAGACGGCAGAAGCGAGCATGGGTAAAAGGGCTTCACCCATGTTTATGATCAATGAAGGCGGGTCCAAAACCAATAACACTTCTAAGCCAAAGGTGGCTAAGAGTAAAAGACCCGCCTACCAAGGCAAGGGCAAGGGAAAGGGGAAGATGGTTACCCCAACCAAAAATATCAAGAAATAAAAGGTTGCTGGTAAAGCTGACCCCAAGGAAGATCCGTGCCTTGGTTGCGATGAGATGGGTAACTGGAAACGCAACTGCCCGGTCTACCTAAAGGAGTTGAAGGAAAAGAGGGATGCAGGGCAATCCTCAGGTAATGTATATATGGTATACATTGATCTTAGTATTACTTCTTCTAATACACGGGTATTAGACACGGGATGTGGAACTCACATTTGAAATTCTATGAAGGGGTTCAAAAGAAGTAAACAAAAACCGGGAACATCAAGTCTCTACATGGGAAATGGAGCTAAGGTGCACGTAGTAGTTTAAGGAGACTTTATTCTAAAGCTTCCAAGTGGTTTGGAACTTATTTTGAAAAATGTTTTGTATG
This sequence comes from Rutidosis leptorrhynchoides, assembly GCF_046630445.1. Lineage (NCBI taxonomy): Eukaryota > Viridiplantae > Streptophyta > Magnoliopsida > Asterales > Asteraceae > Rutidosis > Rutidosis leptorrhynchoides. Next base: position 198,823,234 of record NC_092337.1, read on the forward strand.
CACCCGATTTATCGCGAAACATTATTTCTGTATCCCGTTTGAAACAATATGGTTTTAATCTTAATTTCTTTAATGATGATATCCATGTTTCTTTAGATAATGTGTTTTATTTTAAGGCTTCGCCTTTGAATGGTATTTATGAATTGGTTCATGATGACACATCACATGATAGCTCAATATTCCATGCAAACACCAAGAAACTCAAAAGGGATTTGAGTGATTCCTACTTATGGCATTGTCGCCTTGGTCACATAAACAAGAATCGAATGCATACACTTCAAAAGAATGGACTTTTGAAATCAAATGAACTAGACTCGTTTGACGTATGTGAATCTTGTTTACAAGGCAAAATGACAAAAGCACCTTTCAAAGGGACCTATGAAAGGGCTAAGGACTTATTGGGATTAATACATTCGGATGTATGAGGACCCTTTAAGCCCATAACTAGGAATGGTGAAAGATACTTCGTTACTTTCATTGATGACTTCAGTCGTTTCGGATATGTCTACTTGTTAAGACATAAGGACGAAACTTTTGAGGCATTCAAAGAATATCAAAACGAAGTACAAAATCAACTCAATAAGACAATCAAGGTACTTCGTACCGATAGAGGAGGTGAATACCTTAGTAATGCTTTCCAAGATCATCTTAAAGGTTGTGGGATCATCTCGCAACTCACTCCTCCTGGAACACCCCAACTAAATGGAGTTTCCGAAAGGAGGAACCGAACCCTAATGGATATGGTTCGATCTATGATGGCTAGAAGCTCGTTACCTCTATCATTTTGGGGTTATTGTCTATGTGCCGCGGCTCGTATTTTAAATATGGCCCCAACCAAGAAAGTGGAACGAACACCTTATGAGATGTGGTTTGGAAAACCTCCATCTCTATCATACTTAAAGGTATGGGGATGTGAAGCTTACCCTAAGCGTTACGTCCCTAATAAGTTAAATGCTCGATCCACGAAGTGTATCTTCGTAGGATATCCCAAGGATGATATGGGATATTATTTCTATGATCCTTCCGAGCAGAATGTATTTGTTGCTCGAAAGGCTGAATTCCTTGAAACTAAGTTCCTAATGGAAAGTGATAGTGAAAGGGAGATAGATCTTGAAGAGGTTCAAGATCAAGTAGATGATACACAATTGGTTGACACTAGCACTCAACATGAAAATGTTGAGAATGATCAGATGGATGATCAAAGTATACAAGATGTTCGCAGATCTAGTAGGATTAGTAATCCTCCTAAGAGATATGGGTTTCTCATGGATGGTTGCTATGTGGTTGATTTGGATGAACCAACAAACTACCACGATGCCTTATCAAGGATTGATAAGGATAAATGGCAGGAAGCCATGAACGCTGAGATGCAATCCATGTATGACAACCAAGTTTGGGAACTTGTTGAACAACCTACTGGCTCAAGGCTAGTTGATTGTAAATGGCTTTTCAAAATGAAAACTGACATACATGGAAACTTGGATACATATAAAGCTAGACTTGTAGCAAAAGGTTTCACTCAAACTCAAGGGGTTGACTATGATGAAACTTTTTCGCCTGTGGAAATGCTAAAGTCTATTAGGATATTACTTGCCATTGCTGCTCATTATGATTATGAAATATGGCAAATAGATGTCAAGACCGCTCTCCTAAATGGACATCTTGAGGAAGATGTCTATATGGTTCAGCCTGAAGGTTTTTGTTGATCCGAAATATCCTAAAAAGGTATGCAAGTTAAAGAAGTCAATCTACGGATTGAAACAAGCATCTAGAATGTGGAATCATCGTTTTAATGAGGAGGCTTAGAAATTTGGTTTCATTAAAAATGGTGATGAAGCTTGTGTATACAAGAAAGCTAGTGGGAGAACTATTATGTTCCTTTTACTATATGTGGATGATATATTGTTATTTGGAAATGATATTCTGGCAATGCAAGGTGTTAAAACTTGGTTAAGTAAATGCTTCTCCATTAAGCATCTTGGAGAAGCACAATACGTTTTAAGGATTGGGATCTACAGGGATAGATCCAAGAAACTGATAGGTTTGAATCAAAGTGCATACATTGAAAAGTTCTTGAAAAGGTTCAAGATGGAGAACTCTAAGAAAGGTTTGGTACCTATTTAAAAGGGAACACTTCTCAGTTCATCTCAGTGCCCCACCACGAAAGATGAACAGGAGAGAATGAAGAAAGTCCCATATGCGTCTGCCATTGGGTCAATCATGTATGCAATGATATGTACTAGACCGGATGTGTCATGCGCTCTTAGCCTGATAAGTAGATACCAGAATAACCCAGGGAACAGTCATTGGATTGCTGTCAAAAGTATATTGAAATACCTTAGGAGGACTAAGGATATGTTTCTGATATATGGGTCTGGTGAGGAGGAACTCGCTGTAAAAGGTTACGTGGATGCGAGTTTCCAAACTGATCGAGATAATTCTCGATCACAATCCGGTTATGTCTTCACGTTAAATGGAGGTGCGGTCTCTTGGAAGAGTTCAAAACAGGATGTTGTTGCTTTATACACTACAGAGTCGGAGTACATCGCCGCATCATTGGTAGCTCAGGAAGCTGCATGGATGAAGAAATTCATCGACGACTTAGGAGTAGTCCCTTCCATTCAGGACCCTCTTGAGATCTTTTATGACAACGAGGGTGCGATTGCTCAAATCAAAGAACCTCGTGCTCACCAAAAGACCCGTCACATTGAGTGGAGATTCAACTACATAAGGGATGAAGTTGAAAAGGGAAAGATATGTATTCGCAAAGTTCACACAGATCTTAATATAGCGGATCCTCTCACGAAGCTCTTACATGGAGCAAAACATACTGGACATGTTTGTGCATCAGGGCTTCGATATTCTAGTGATTGGTCATGATTTGTTTTAAGTATTGTAACGGAACGAAATTTTTCAAACTCATTAATATAATTATGGCATTAATTTATTTTGAGTTATGTTCCTATTTTGCATATTTTATCCATGAATAAGTAATTACTCTAAATTCCGTAGTCGATCACATTTGTGGGAGAAAGTGTGAGGTTTAGACTATTATGAACTTGGATTGGTATACATTCATGGACTGAATGTGGGGCAAGGTTGCTACCAGGGTTCATAGATATTTGTGGGATATAAATATTGGAAGACCCGCTCTCAAGATTCACTAAATGGAGCCTTTGTGGTTGATCACATGTAATCTTGAGTAAAGGCGAATATCATTGTATCCTCTAACCTGAGATACATATTGGGTTCAGATATTTGCCAAGTATTGTGCCTTGACTCTTTCCTTCGCTATTCTGAAATATGGTAGTTCATAAGGAGGAGCTCAGGTATAATGCAAGGTATATATTTAGGACGTATGTAGTCAAGATGGAATTTATCCCTCTTATTCGTTGAGAGTCAGATGTCTAAGGCCTGATAAAGTTAAATCTAAAGGAGAGTGATCACTCTGTATCTCTTGGATTTAACATGACATCTAGGACAAAAGGATGTAATGAAAGATTCACCTATTCATATTCGAGATGGGAACTCGAAAAGGATGATGTTATTGAATGGCACAAAGTCATAACATATTGGGGGTGATGGACGGTCGTTAGGTGGTATCCATCACTTGCATTAATTTCTTATGTTTCTCGTGCAAGTGGGAGATTGAAGGTATTTCATATGCCTGAGAGACATATTAAATTAATGTGGCTAATATGTTATGATCCAAGTCGGGTCATACCCAATAACAAGCTTACCGACACCTTAAACGTATTTAAGCTTAACGAATGGATCATTAAGTAAATACGCGACACTTGGACTTTAGAAATTTGGTTTTCTAAAGTATTATCACTTGAGATAAATTATTTGGATAATTTACATATAATTGTTTATAGGTTTAAATGATTATATTATGTTATATTTTATAAAAGGTTTATAAAATGTAAGTAACATAAATAATGCATGGTTTTATTTAACAATTTTGTAATTGTATTAACAAGTTTATAAAACAATTACAATAATGATTATAATACTCCCATGGTGGCCAGATTTTGGGACTCCAAGAAGTCCACTCATGCTTATTCTTTTGTTGCTTTTAAGTAGCACAACTCCTCATGAGCATGGGTAGAAGAGGGAGGACGTGTTGGAGACTTAAAACCACATGCATTACACATATTCTAGCAAGAAAAACAAGCAATAAAACTGGTTCCTGCTTGCTGTCTGGCCGTGGGCATTCAGCAGAAAAAAAGGGTTCAAAAGTTTGTTTTTCCAAGTGATAATCAAGTATCATCAAATCCTAACTATAGTATTAGGTGTTGGGAAAAGTTTGGGGTATTATCTCTTGAGGTCTCATAGTTTTGAGACTCCATTCATCATCATCTTTTGACAAGCTGCTGTCCAGAATTTTGGGTTCAAAAGAAGAGGGTTTCTAGCTTGGTTTCAAGGTGATTAAGTGTCTAAAACATAACCAAGTTCAAGGGTGGTGTTGGTGCATCAAAAGCTTGGGGTTTTAACACACTTGTTCATCATCTTCTTGTATCAAACAACCCTCAACTAGCTTGAGGAGGTATGAATCTTCTTCCCTTTTGTTATATGTAAGCATATGATTCATGACTTGATATTACATGGAATTCAATTTAAAATGGTTATACACATAAACTTGTTTTCTTAGTAATTATGCTTCCGCTTGTTATGACTTAAAATGAATTGGTTTCATGATTCTATTTACATTAAGAAACTTGTTTTTATGTTGAATTCCATCAATTTATTGTACGTTCAGTTTACATTGCAAAGTAACTCACCCAAACAATACAGAAAAGTAACTCACCCATATTTAATGATGTATTTAATGATGTTAGTTAATGATCTAATGATGCGAATTGTATACTACCCCTTTTCCCATTTACTTTGAATAGAATTACCAGCACTGAATTGAATTATACATTTAAGAAAATAAAAGAATACTATATTACTGTAGTAGACAGATCATAAACAAACAAAACAAATGGAATCCTTCCTTTTAAGGTAGTTAAAGTTTGGATCAGAAGAAAGTGTTCTCCATCATATCCAAATATAGAAAGGGACTAATGGTGAAAGTTTTAACCAACAATAAGTCAACAGCAAAGTGCAGAACAACATACAATGGCTAAAAGAGCAGCTAGTCACAAACGTTAACAAAGAATCACCTCTTTCTGTGTTCTCTTTTGTGTTATTAGTTTTATTAGAGGCTCTTTTCCTCTTATATGACTCTTGTATGATTCAAAGGCACTTAATTAGTTTGAAATAACTGATAAAAAGCATTCAATAAACAAAAACAATTTAGCCTTTATTTTTCTTTTGTTAACATAGACAATAGTCATGTTACATATAGGAATATAAATAACATCAAAATCCACATAATACGAAGGAAAAATGGAAGCAATCAACTGGTCATATATATGATAATAGAAATTACTACTAATATTTACATTAACTGGGTAACATTTATATAAAATCTATAAAATACTAACATAAATCTAGTTTTTTTTTTTTACTAATATTTACATTCACCGGGTAACATACCCAAATCGGTATACAAAAACACCCAACTCATAGGCCCAAAAACACGATATGCATTTTGGTATCCTCATTTCAAACTCACTCCCTCGAATGTGTGGAAAATAACCCTTATGGCCAGAGTTAGGGCAATGCGCTGCCACGTCATCAAAAGGATGACGGTTAAATAACAATAAGTCATGCAACAAAAGAAAAACCTTGGTTCTCACTGCAATCACCAAGTCCGGCACTGGTGGGAATGTTTTATTCAAAACTTGTAATCCGACATGCTTTGCTTCTATTTTGTGAGAGGCAAACATGATCAAACCATAAACATAAACTGCCTCTATAATTTGGCTATTCGCAACTTCTTCTAAAAGACGAAGCCCTAACTCGGTGTAAGATTTATCAAAATAATTTATCAAACCCCTGCGAAAAATCGCATTAGGGTTTCCAAAAAATAACAACGTTGGATAATATGATCCATCTTAGGGTTTCTCCAAGGTACGAGATCCCACCAATCTAAGGACATCCTTTTACAAACCAAAGGATCGTCGGAAAGCTTCAAAAAGCTTTTGCAAACCAACTTGAGTATGAACAACTGCTCGGATGAATCCTGACCAACTCGAGAAAAAATTTCAACTAGCATATCTTGTGGAAGAGTTTAGAGTATGTATGGTTGAGTAACTTTTTCCATTTTTGTATTCTTTAAAAAATAAAAAGGATTTTTTAATTTTTTGTGTTTGGTGTACTTGAGAGAGGTTTTTGTAGATGAAGATGATGGGAAATACAACAAAGATCAAGAAAACTGTATTTGAGAAAATATTCAACTTTTTGTCTGTCATCTTAACCTTTAAAGGGGATTTTTGCGAATACTAAATCGACATGCATTTAATGCGCTGATTGTATTTTATTTAAGTATAAAATATTTGCCAATATTATGAGATAGGTTTTTTTTTTATCATATACTATCCTTATTATTAATTTTTGAAATCTCATATTTATCCACTTAAGGTGAATAATATCATATATGTCCATTTTTAATGTCTAAAAGTAACATATTTAAGTGAGTAAATATGTAATTTTAAAGGTTAAGATGGGGTATATATGATAAAAACCCTATGAGATATACGTATATAGACTGAAATCTAATTTTTTGAATTTAAATTTCAAGATAATAATGAGAATGATTATTTAGTGACTAAATCCAACAAATAAAGAAATGTTTTGTATGTGTTGTAACTTGTAATTTACTTTATAGGTAACAGTAAGTTACATGCTTCATGGCCTATTATGCAAGTAATTCTTGGCCTATTATGTAGGTAATAATCTAAAGTCGTGATTAGTTTACTTTCCACTCAGTATTGTATATTAAAGTAGTAGTACTTAACATAGATTATAAAAATACAGTAACGTCACAAACGTTCTGCAAAAACATTAACATAGACATAGAAAAATACTAGTACTCCGTAATTAACATAAAATATCTCAAATGGAAATAAACTAATATATGATAATAGAAATAATTACTAATATTTACATTAACTAATGAGTAAAATTTATACAAAATCTAAAATTTAGAAAACATAAAATACTAACAAATCTAGTTAAACCCAAATCGTTCAGCAAAAACACGCAACTCATAGGGCCAAAAACAAGACATGCATTCCGGTTGAGTCAATATAATTTCCCACCCATAGTCAAGTGGAAAATAACCATTGTGGCCCTTAATAGTGCAGCACGTTGCGACGTCATCAAAAGGATGAGGGTTAAATAATACTACCCATAAGTGTCGCAACAAATCAAAAACCTTGGTTCTCACCTCAACCACCAAATCGGCACCGGTGGAAATGTTTGATTAAGAATTTGTAATCCGATGTCCTTTTTCTCTATTTAGTGAGAGGCAAACATGACCAAAGCATAAACATAACATGCTTCTTTAAGTTGCATATTTGAAGCTTTTTCTAATAAACGAAGCACTATATCGGGGCATATAGAATCAAAATAAGCCCTCAAACCATAGCGAAAAATCGCATTAAGGTTTCCAAAATACATAAAAAAGGAAAATATGGCCAACTTATGGTTTCCCAAAGGTGAGATACACTACCTATCAAAGAAAAGCCTTTTATAAACCAAAGCATCCTCGGAATGCTTCTTAAATTCTTTGAAAACCATCTTTACCATGAACAATTGAGCGGATGAATTCTGACCAACTCTAGACAAGATTTCTACAAGCATATCTTGTGGAAGATCTTTTAGAATATTCGGTTGTCTAAACCTAACATCCATTTTTTTTACGAGATGCCTAACATCCATTTTTGTATTTTGTTTAAAGGATGTTAGTAAAAGAGATGAAAATTGTACTTAGGTTTGTAGAAGAAGATGATGGGAAATAAAAAGACAGAAAATGCAACTTGTCGTCTACCCACGTCCTTTTAAAGTTGATTTTTGGTATACTCAATCGACGTCAAAGTTCCACGTGTGCACTTAATGATGATTTAGAGTAAAAATAAAATTAAAATATACAGTATATACTTCTAATTTTATTAGCAAATCATATTAACTAAAGGATTACATGAAAAATAATTAACCCTTAGATTAAAAGTAACTTTGGATGAGGACCATTAGATCGAAGTCATTGATATCCACATTCAAATATAACATAATAATATTAAATTATGATTAAAATAAAATAGACAATTTGAGTGATTTGAGCAATCTATTACGAAATTAGCTCAAAATTTGTTATCATGGATCTATTAACTCAAAAATTGGTATCATCCATTAACTGCCTTTTACGATAATATATTCTAACTAAAAAATAAAAAAATCAATGTGTTAATATTTCAAAACAAAATACATAATTCAATATTTGCCAATATTACGAGATAGGTTTTTTTTATCATATACTATCCTTATTTATTTTTGAAATCTCATATTTACCCACTTAAGGTGAATAAAGAAACGCAAAATGATTTATAAAATAATAAAGTAATCAAACGGTTGTGCATGTGGTGTTGTTTAATTTTAAAACCACGTTTTGGTGTTACAAAAACGTACTTATATGTTAGCTTAACGACTTGTTTGGTAAGCATAGAAACTTTCGTGTTGTATCTTTGAGTTTCATTAATAAAAATTGTTGCCTTTTAAAAATATGTACTTAATTACTTTCTAAACCTCATTTTCCAAATACTAGAATTAATATGGGAGTGACATGTATACAGTTAATCATGACATAGAGTATTAGTACCTACATAATAGGGATGCATGTAACTTAGTACTGTTACCGATAAAGTAAATTACAAGTTACCACACAATCAAAACATTTCTTTATATGTTCGATATAGAAATTACAACAAAAGTAAATTACTACAAGTTACCACACTAACCATTCTCTCCATTTGAAATTTGAGATTATATATGTATCATAAGAAACATAAAATCAATCATCATCTTCAAAAACTATAGTTTTGGGATATCTTTGATAAATACAACAAAAGAACAAAATGACAAACAATAAATCTTCCCCTAAATATCATTAATATTGCATCAGGAATGTGACGACCCGGGAATTTCCGACCAAATTTAAACTTAATCTTTATATGTTTCCGACACGATAAGCAAAGTATGTAATGTTGAGTCTAGAAAATTTTGAAACGATGTTCATATATTCAATTGACCTTCGACTGCTCTCGACGATTCACGAACAATTAATTGTAAATAAATATGTGTGAATGTATATATAAATAATAATTTGAAATATAATTTGAAGTATTATATGTTGTTGTTATTAAAAATTTATAAAATAAAAATAGGATATTACAATAATTATTATTTAAAATATATCTCTATATATAAATTAAAGTATATTAAAAATAAATATTAAATGCTTGTAATACTCGTTTGATGTTCCGATTGATATTAAGCAAGTTAAATTCGAACTTATGTAATTTTAAAATAAAAGGTGATCCGAAAATGAGTTATATAAGTTATAGGCATATTAAAAGTATATTTAGGATCTAATTATTTAATTTTAACATTTTTAATATTTTACCCATAAATGAGAGAGACAGTTGATGTAATTTTTATCTAACAAATTAAGGATCGAATTTTATACCATAATGACCAAAATAAATAAATATAGTTAATCTAAAAATTTAGGATTTTTTCGAAGACTTTTATTCGCTACCAATTAACAACAGTGTACTAAATAATATCTGAGTTCGTTAGGAGTACTGCCAAACCTTCGATGGCTTTCCTGTGTCCTTCAATTCTTTCCACATGTGCTCCTAAATATTACTATATTATTATTATTAATTATTAGTGTTACTTTTCCTAAATATTACTATATTATTATTATTAATTATTAGTGTTACTTTTCCTAAATATTATTATTATTAATTATTAGTGTTACTTTAGGTATATCTATCTACATATTTACATACTGCAATCATGAGACAAAACATCTCAAACACTCTCTTCTTCTTCCTCTATGGCCACGACCCATCAACCGTCGTCAACCACCCTCTACGATCTTCAATCCCACTCTAAACCGCCTATCACCATTTATATATAAATATAAACATGTACATACATAAATTGTAACCTAATTACCATCACACACACCACACCATCGAGACCCATCTTCAAACCGGGCACCACTACAACCGTCTTCAACCGAGAACACATCAATCCAACACCTCTTCGCCACCTCCTACAACCACCATAGTGAACCACCACCATAAACCGCCAATCTATTATCACTTTCACCATATATTATTTTCTTTCCTCTTTCCTTATGTTTGTTTCGAATTAATAATAGAAGGAGTTGCACACTTACGGCCACTATAAGCCATCTGTTTTACTAATATTATTTTTGTTCCGGCCAACAAGTCATCAATGGAAATGCCACCATCGAAACACCATTACAACCATCATTATCCGTCACCACACTCTCTCCTTCCTCTCTCTATTTTTCTCTTCCTTTTTCTTCGAGCATAATCCCAACAAACTGCCCAACGTACAGCTACGTTTACAGCTCGGTACCACCATCTCGATTACCATGATATGGGTTCATGCTACTGCTATCGATGATACTTTCATTCGATCACCACAAACTAAACACCTCGGTTGCAGCTCCTATGCTGCTGCTACATCGCTATATTTTTTTTTTCTCTTTTTTTACTACCATTAATTTCGTTTCTTTTCGCTGCTTAAAACCCTGAGACATCGAGATCCATTTAAGAAGAAGATGAATAGTGCAATTAAAGTAGTGATGATTACAATGATGTCAGCTTACTGTTCGGTTTTGATGATGAGATATTGATGTATGTCGATTATGAAGCGAATAAAGATGATGATGCGAATAAACGACGATGAGCATGATTTGAAGAGGATGAAAACCCAAAGTCGTAACCTATTATTTATTTATCTATAATTTTTTTTTTTTTTTGTTTCTGGTTCCAACGTGAGTCAAGAAAACACAATTTCATTTATGGGCTTGATTTAATTGTTGTTGGGATGCTATGCAAGATCTGTGCAAGATTTATGTTCCTTTTAGAAGCCCAATTATGATTGGGTTTGTATTCAAACGATTAGATTTTAGGAGAAATTGAAAACAGTTAATATTTCGGTTAAATAGAAACGGGTTACAAGTTTAAATAGAAAAGCTGAAGTGGTAGAATGGTTGAGAGGGTTGTTGGGGTTTCGAGAGGTCACGGGTTCGAGTCTCCTCCGCGACATTTCTTTTTAGAAAAGATTCTAAATAGGTATACACTTTTGATTTAATTTCTATTATTATTATTATTATTATTATTATTATTATTATTATTATTATTATTATTATTATTATTATTATTATTATTATTATTATTATTATTATTATTATTATTATTATTATTATTATTATTATCATTTATATTATTATTATTGTTATCGTTATTGTTAGTGTTATTATTATTGGAATTATAACTATTGTTATTATTATTATTATTATTATTATTATTACAACAAATAAAGATTTTGTACATAAAATATACTTATTATATATATACTATAATTTTATTAAAATTTTATATAACTATATAGCAAACATATTAACATTTTTATATAATAACATACATATAACAAACTGTTTATTCTTAAATCTAATACATTATATATATATATATATATATATATATATATATATATATATATATATATATATATATATATATATATATATATATATATATATATATATATATATATATATATATATATAATATGTTAATATAACTAGATGTATAAATATTAATAATTTAAATATATATACAAAATAAATATATATAACATATAATTTAAGGAATAATATATATATATAACTAAAGTACATGTTTTAAAAAGAATGTTGTATAAAACTCCATATAACTCCAAACACATAAATATTATATAATTAATAAATGAAATTATGTGATTTCCATTATATGTTTTAATAGATATATAATTGAATATAGGTTCGTGAATCCGAGGCCAACCCTGCATTGTTCAATGTCGTCATATGTATTTTTACTACAAAATACAGTATTGTGAGTTTCATTTACCTTTTTACCCTTTATATTTTTGGGCTGAGAATACATGCGCAACTTTTATAACTGTTTTACGAAATAGACACAAGTAATCGAAATTACGTTCTATGGTTGAATGATCAAAATTGAATATGCCCCTTTTTATTAAGTCTGGTAATCTAAAAATTAGGGAACAGACACCCTAATTGACGCGAACTCTAAAGATAGATCTATCGGGCCCAACAAGCCCCATCCAAAGTACCGGATGCTTTAGTACTTCGAAATTTATATCATGTCGGAAGGAGGATCCCGGAATGATGGGGATATTCTTATATGCATATTGTGAATGTCGGTTACCAGGTGTTCAATCCATATTAATGATATTTTTGTCTCTATGCATGGGACGTATGATTATGAGAAATGGAAGTATGAAATCTTGTGGTCTATTAAAATTATGAAATGATTCTTTATGATAAACTAATGAACTCACCAACCTTTTGGTTGACACTTTAAAGCATGTTTATTCTCAGGTACGAAAGAAATCTTCCGCTGTGCATTTGCTCATATTAGAGATATTACTTGGAGTCATTCATGACATATTTCAAAAGATGTTGCATTCGAGTCGTTGAGTTCATCAAGATTATTATTAAGTCAATTATATTTGGATATATTATGAAATGCTTTACATGCCTGTCAACTGTCGATGTAACGAAAGTTTGTCTTTTAAAAACGAATGCAATGTTTGTAAAATTTATCATATAGAGGTCAATTACCTCGCGATGTAATCAACTGTTGTGAATCATTTGTAACCGATATGGACTTCGTCCGGATGGATTAGGACGGGTCTCTACAGTTGGTATCAGAGCGGTGGTCTTAGCGAACCAGGTCTTGCATTAGCGTGCCTAACTGATAGTCGTTAGGATGCATTAGTGAGTCTGGACTTCGACCGTGTCTGCATGTCAAAAGTTTTGCTTATCATTTTTATCGGAAAACATCTGCTTATCATCCTTAGGAAATTACCTACTCATTATTCTTAGTCTAGACACATTTTACTGCATTGACTGCATGAATAGTGTATAGACAAAATTCATATCTTAGCGTATCTGACAATTCATATCTTAGTGTATCTGTTACTGTAGACCTTGCCTGATATCTCGTAAATTTCTCCTTAATTTAAGGGATCCTGGTACTATATATATCTATGCAAATTATGCATTGAGAATACCATCTAACTATCAATTGATGCCACTAAACTCTTCATACCAAAAATCTTTCCTGAGATCGTTTAAGATGGCCTCTACGAATCGACCAAGTTCCTCTGACTCCGAAGACAGCGTGACAGGAGCACACCAACCAATCAACTACCGTGATTACTGGAGAAAATGGGGATGGGTTCGCGACATACTCACCCTATGGAGAAAGGAAGAAGGTACTCCATATCATGAATCAAATCTACCACCTAACCTTGGAGTACTTGACCCGCTCACCGGCGAACCCGTTCGCAATACCGTTTATACCCTATTTGCAAGAATTTTTCGTCTTGAAACTACCATTAATGGAACTAGAGAAGATATCCGACCTCTACCTCACATTGATAAACAACTCGGGTTAGTAGAAGAAGTTAGAGAACTCCGAGCTCGAGTATTAACTTTAGAGAGCACGGTATACAATTTGCAATCATCAACAGTATCACCAACACCAGTAACATCACCAGCCTTAGCACCAATGGCACCAGTACCACCAACAACCCAAGTTTCAACAATCCATGCCTCAACATCCCATTCTGTACCTCGAGTATAATTATCGTTCCACAAATCATTCTACATCATTTATATTCGTTCGACATGACGATTATGTAAACTCTAATATTTTAGAGATTATGTATCATAGTTCTAATCGTAAATTTGATGAGTTTAATATCACATTGACTCATTAAATCCATAATTACATCTGAAGAAAATATATATGTAAATATATTTTCATAAAGATTGTGATTAAAAATTCTTTCGTACAAACTGTTAATGGTAAAAAATATTTTAACGGGTAGGTAATACCCGAGAAATATTTAAGATTTCACATTAATAAGTTACATTGTACAGTCTTCGAATCTGATTCAACGGTCGATTACCATCCTACCTACATCTATCGATATACGAATTCGTTCACCACAGAATAACCATTTTCATTCAAATTCAATTTCATATTTGGATTTTTACTTACCAGAATCCAACAAGTGGCATAATGAAGAAATAATGGACACAATAAAAATTGATTAGAAACAAACTAATTAACAATATGGAATTTTGTTAAGAAACCATGCTAACTGTTCCTAGCTAACTGATTACATTCTATTTATCGCATTTTATTTATTGCAATTTAATTATCGCAATTTACATTCCCGCAATTTTATTTATTGTCATCTAATTTCTGTTATTTACTTTACGAACTTTAGTTATCGTTATTTAATTCCTGTTATTTATTTTACGCACTTTAAATATCGGGACATGTATACAAGGTTTTGACATATCATATCGATGCATCTATATATATTATTTGGAATCACCATACACACTCTATATGCAGTAATGATCGAGTTCTCTATACAGGGTTGAGGTTGATTCTATAATAATATATATACTTTGAGTTGTGATCGAGTCTGAGACATGTACACGGGTCCCGATACGTATTAATTAATTCGGATATTATATATTAAGCTATATATGTATTATCGGACTGTTAATTGTGGACTATCAAATATGGACTGTCGACATTGGATAATTAAAATGAATTAAAATATTGATTATAACATATGAAACTAAACATATCTTCAAGTTTGCCACTTGATCTCATCTTAAACCTCATCTGTATCTTGACGATTACAATCTGCGTTCAAACCTTTCATGATTCTTGAAAACACCTCAATCGATAGGATGAATCAACCGCACTTCATCTACGGAAGGAAAGGTTTATGCATATAGTTATGCACCTAAGAAACTCTCGGCAACTGAGTAAAAGTTTAACACGTAGCCGCATCAGATCCTTTGGCATTTATTAGCAAAAATAACTTTGCGACCCTTTTCAAAGTAGCCAATTTTGTCACAGCTCCAGCAAGTCAACTTCGACTTTTCATTCGAAGTAGCCTTACTATAATCCTGATATATACAATTACCCTTTTTATAACAGAGAATTCTTTTATATTCCACCATATTACCAGAAGACGTACCAGCAGCCTCGTTGTTTTTTTTTGGCTTAAATCTCTCTGACAAATCATTATATTTATTCATTGAAACCCTATCATATACTCATCCGCATCTTGTAACGAGAACTGCCATACCAATTACCGGGAATCAGCAAATTTGTATTTTGAGTCTCGCAACGTTTCCACATCAACAGTTATATGTATCCATATAACATTTATCTCTTAGAACTATGATCTTCCATTCTGAAATTCAGAAAAGCACCCAGTCTGTGAATTAATGCTCTAAATTTTGAAAAGTTGAATGAAGCAACAAAAACTATGGATGATTTTAACAGTCAAAAGTTTGATAAAAAAAAAAAGAGATACGTTGGAAAAGCTCAAAAGGAAGTTTGGTACTGAAAAACGAATTGAGCAAACCATGAAGGAGACTCTGAGCAAATCACAAGGACTAAACTTGTACATAAAGAACCCTGATGATTCTGTTTCTGATGAAGTCTTTAGTGAATATCTTGCTCCTTATTTATTCTAAATCCTTGCGAAAGGATTTTCTTCATCAACATTCGATCTCAGAAATTCTGAAAATATCATCATAAATATCTTTGATATTTCCGAGAATATTTTCATAACAATTCTTATCTGAAATCATTAATCTCTTCGTGTTATCAGTGTTACATCATATAGAAACTCTTAGTTTCTATATTCTGTAAACTTTCGAGCTTGAAATATGAATGTTATTGAAGTAATGTTGGGAACTGATGCATGAGTTAGTATAATATAATGACACTTGATCAACGTGATTATATTACAGTAAGTCATGCTGAGTTTCTAATGGAACGTGATGATTCACAGATCATAACGTCATCATGTGCCATGTTACACGACTCTTACATTCTACCCAATCTCCAAGTATATCAAGAACATATATTCTTAATAGTTCTATCTTTTCAGATATTCTAGTAATTTGAAAAATCAAGATCGTGCCATTACGATTTCCTTCTAGAACATTAACTATGTTCATTTCAAAATCCATATCTACGAATTCCGGACCATTATTCGCTTGACTTGAAGTCGGGAAGAGGAGACGAAAGTATGGAACTCTTGAATATAAAGAAAATATAAAGCTCGACAACAACACATAAATTACAAACCGTGCATATCAATACATATTGCCACGTAAAGGCACGGGAAATTTAAAAACACTATAACCCCAAGATAATAGTAGAAGTAAATATAATCCTCCGGTGGTAGATGTAAGAGAAGAATGATAGATATGAAAGTTAAGAGTATATCAAGGATCAGAACTGGATGGAGCATATTAATGAATGCTTTAAAAATATGAATCAGGGGAGAAAGAATGGAAGGTGTGAGCTGTGAAAATAAGGAAATGAAGGGAGTGGATTTATAGTAAAATATCTGACAGAGCAATCGAAACAGATTATTGCATTTAATCAAAGAAGATCTGATTTCCTATATCGCCGAAGAACCAAATCTTATTACGAAGATTTTCTTTAAATCCCATGAATTCCGGAAATTAATCATAACTACGTCATCAGTTCCCTCTCTTGCGATAGCTTCGATTATACTCTTCGCGTAATCAATTTTTTTTAACCTATATTACTCACTGATGATAAAACTCTAATTTCTAGCTCGGATACGTCATGAAAACATACTTATTGTCAGCAATGACCATTCCACTCAAATTTCGGGACGAAATTTCTTTAACGGGTAGGTACTGTGACGACCCGGGAATTTCCGACCAAATTTAAACTTAAACTTTATATGTTTCCGACACGATAAGCAAAGTATGTAATGTTGAGTCTAGAAAATTTTGAAACGATGTTCATATATTCAATTGACCTTCGACTGCTCTCGACGATTCACGAACAATTAATTGTAAATAAATATGTGTGAATGTATATATAAATAATAATTTGAAATATAATTTGAAGTATTATATGTTGTTGTTATTAAAAATTTATAAAATAAAAATAGGATATTATAATAATTATTATTTAAAATATATCTCTATATATAAATTAAAGTATATTAAAAATAAATATTAAATGCTTGTAATACTCGTTTGATGTTCCGATTGATATTAAGCAAGTTAAATTCGAACTTATGTAATTTTAAAATAAAAGGTGATCCGAAAATGAGTTATATAAGTTATAGGCATATTAAAAGTATATTTAGGATCTAATTATTTAATTTTAACATTTTTAATATTTTATCCATAAATGAGAGAGACAGTTGATGTAATTTTTATCTAACAAATTAAGGATCGAATTTTATACCATAATGACTAAAATAAATAAATATAGTTAATCTAAAAATTTAGGATTTTTTCGAAGACTTTTATTCGCTACCAATTAACAACAGTGTACTAAATAATATCTGAGTTCGTTAGGAGTACTGCCAAACCTTCGATGGCTTTCCTGTGTCCTTCAATTCTTTCCACATGTGCTCCTAAATATTACTATATTATTATTATTAATTATTAGTGTTACTTTTCCTAAATATTACTATATTATTATTATTAATTATTAGTGTTACTTTTCCTAAATATTATTATTATTAATTATTAGTGTTACTTTAGGTATATCTATCTACATATTTACATACTGCAATCATGAGACAAAACATCTCAAACACTCTCTTCTTCTTCCTCTATGGCCACGACCCATCAACCGCCGTCAACCACCCTCTACGATCTTCAATCCCACTCTAAACCGCCTATCACCATTTATATATAAATATAAACATGTACATACATAAATTGTAACCTAATTACCATCACACACACCACACCATCGAGACCCATCTTCAAACCGGGCACCACTACAACCGTCTTCAACCGAGAACACATCAATCCAACACCTCTTCGCCACCTCCTACAACCACCATAGTGAACCACCACCATAAACTGCCAATCTATTATCACTTTCACCATATATTATTTTCTTTCCTCTTTCCTTATGTTTGTTTCGAATTAATGATAGAAGGAGTTGCACACTTACGGCCACTATAAGCCATCTGTTTTACTAATATTATTTTTGTTCCGGCCAACAAGTCATCAATGGAAACGCCACCATCGAAACACCATTACAACCATCATTATCCGTCACCACACTCTCTCCTTCCTCTCTCTATTTTTCTCTTCCTTTTTCTTCGAGCATAATCCCAACAAACTGCCCAACGTACAGCTACGTTTACAGCTCGGTACCACCATCTCGATTACCATGATATGGGTTCTTGCTACTGCTATCGATGATACTTTCATTCAATCACCACAAACCAAACACCTCGGTTGCAGCTCCTATGCTGCTGCTACATCGCTATATTTTTTTTCTCTTTTTCTACTACCATTAATTTCGTTTATTTTCGCTGCTTAAAACCCTGAGACATCGAGATCCATTTAAGAAGACGATGAATAGTGCAATTAAAGTAGTGATGATTACAATGATGTCAGCTTACTGTTCGGTTTTGATGATGAGATATTGATGTATGTCGATTATGAAGCGAATAAAGATGATGATGCGAATAAACGACGATGAGCATGATTTGAAGAGGATGAAAACCCAAAGTCGTAACCTATTATTTATTTATCTATAATTTTTTTTGTTTCTGGTTCCAACGTGAGTCAAGAAAACACAATTTCATTTATGGGCTTGATTTAATTGTTGTTGGGATGCTATGCAAGATCTGTGCAAGATTTATGTTCCTTTTAGAAGCCCAATTATGATTGGGTTTGTATTCAAACGATTAGATTTTAGGAGAAATTGAAAACAGTTAATATTTCGGTTAAATAGAACATGGTTACAAGTTTAAACAGAAAAGCTGAAGTGGTAGAATGGTTGAGAGGGTTGTTGGGGTTTCGAGAGGTCACGGGTTCGAGTCTCCTCCGCGACATTTCTTTTTAGAAAAGATTCTAAATAGGTATACACTTTTGATTTAATTTCTATTATTATTATTATTATTATTATTATTATTATTATTATTATTATTATTATTATTATTATTATTATTATTATTATTATCATTTATATTATTATTATTGTTATTGTTATTGCTAGTGTTATTATTATTGGAATTATAACTATTGTTATGATTATTATTATTATTATTATTATTATTATTATTATTATTATTATTATTATTACAACAAATAAAGATTTTGTACATAAAATATACTTATTATATATATACTATAATTTTATTAAAATTTTATATAACTATATAGCAAACATATTAACATTTTTATATAAATACATACGTATAACAAACTGTTTATTCTTAAATCTAATACTATATATATATATATATATATATATGTTAATATAACTAGACGTATAAATATTAATAATTTAAATATATATACAAAATAAATATATATAACATATAATTTAAAGAATAATATATATATAACTAAAGTACATGTTTTAAAAAGAATGTTGTATAAAACTCCATATAACTCCAAACACATAAATATTATATAATTAATAAATGAAATTATGTGATTTCCATTATATGTTTTAATAGATATATAATTGAATATAGGTTCGTGAATCCGAGGCCTACCCTGCATTGTTCAATGTCGTCATATGTATTTTTACTACAAAATACAGTATTGTGTGTTTCATTTACCTTTTTACCCTTTATATTTTTGGGCTGAGAATACATGCGCAACTTTTATAACTGTTTTACGAAATAGGCACAAGTAATCGAAATTACGTTCTATGGTTGAATGATCGAAACTGAATATGCCCCTTTTTATTAAGTCTGGTAATCTAAGAATTAGGGAACAGACACCCTAATTGACGCGAACTCTAAAGATAGATCTATCGGGCCCAACAAGCCCCATCCAAAGTACCGGATGCTTTAGTACTTCGAAATTTATATCATGTCCGAAGGAGGATCCCGGAATGATGGGGATATTCTTATATGCATATTGTGAATGTCGGTTACCAGGTGTTCAATCCATATGAATGATATTTTTGTCTCTATGCATGGGACGTATGATTATGAGAAATGGAAGTATGAAATCTTGTGGTCTATTAAAATTATGAAATGATTCTTTATGATAAACTAATGAACTCACCAACCTTTTGGTTGACACTTTAAAGCATGTTTATTCTCAGGTACGAAAGAAATCTTCCGCTGTGCATTTTCTCATATTAGAGATATTACTTGGAGTCATTCATGACATATTTCAAAAGATGTTGCATTCGAGTCGTTGAGTTCATCAAGATTATTATTAAGTCAATTATATTTGTATATATTATGAAATGCTTTACATGCCTGTCAACTGTCGATGTAACGAAAGTTTATCTTTTAAAAACGAATGCAATGTTTGTAAAATTTATCATATAGAGGTCAATTACCTCGCGATGTAATCAACTGTTGTGAATCGTTTGTAATCGATATGGACTTCGTCCGGATGGATTAGGACGGGTCTCTACAAGGAAGCATCTCCAGTTTGATTTTCAGCTGTAACAACAGTAACTAATAAAGTATCATCGTCAAAAATATCCCAGTCAAATCGTCTCTAACCAATTCAATAGTCGCATTTTCTACAAGTTGAGGACCCATCGGTGTGTCATTCTGCAAATGTGTTTCTACATCATCAATACACGTTTGTTCATCCATGTCAAAATTATCTCTAGGTGTTGTCTTGATCACAACTTTCCAACCTTTACGAGCACGATCTTGAACCTAGAATACTTGTTGTGCTTTCAAAGCTAGAATATAAGGCTCTTTAGTTGGCTTCATACCTCGAAAATCGAGTGTCGTAAACCCGTTCTCATCAACTTTTATCCTGAAACCACCTGATATCCAATCACAATGGAACAAAACTACTTTCCTATCAGCATACTGCAACTCGATTATATCATTTAAAACACCGTAGTAAGTTACATCTCCTAAAATAGGGTTGTTATCGCTAGCACTCGAGAAGCTGCTTGTTACATCATCAATCATAACTCCGCTATTTTATGTTGTCCTATTCTTCTTTACATCTTTAATGTGAAATCAGAAACCATTTATGATATATCCCTTATATTTCTTTACAACCACAAATTGATCATTTGCCAATGCCGTTATATCACTTGTGATTCTATTATCCCCAGCCATATCCTCATCAACCCAATTTGAGGTAATTTGTTTATAAGTTTCACTCAGTTATATATATCATCACTACATTATCGTAATAAAACTAGCAAAATTACTTACATAATCATACAACCACTCCTCAAACTTCTGACTATGTAAACGTTCAATGTAATGCTTACACTTATTCCAATTTTCTTGACTTAGAATATTCAGATGCTCTCTGCAATCAAAGTAACAAAAAGAGAATAATATATGTACATTATCGTCAAAATTACACAATGTCATATAAAAATAATAATCTAATAACATAGTAAATTTAAATAACTTATGTTCGTAAGAAATCTATTTCACTACAATTGAACAACACATATGAGTGTGCAATAGCCAAAGTGTCATAGCCGAGTTTTACTACATTTGTTGCACCAATGGGTCGACCAGACATACAAAATATTGGTAAAATAGTCTCATCACCACCATCACCATGATTCCGACTAGTCTTATTATGTATAGTCTCGACATCACTGGCTAAATACAAAGAACAAAATGAAACACACTCTTCAGCTAGATATCCTTTGGCAATTGAACCCTCGGGTTTACTCCCATTTCGCAAATATGATTTTAATGTAGCTAAATACCTGATCAGTGGTCAAAAAAGTTTATATCAGATTCAAAATAGTCGTATATATTTAAACAAGTACAGTATAATTTACTACAACATAAATGGTCACCTCTCGATTGAATACATCCAACGGTAATGAACGGCTCCCCCTAATCTAGCCTCTGAAGCTAGATGAACCGATAGATGAATCATGACGTCAAAAAATGACGGTGGAAAAATCCTTTCTAAATCACAAAGTATTTTTCCAATATCGTTTTCCATCCGAATTAAATCAGTAGTCTTAAGAACTTTTGAGCATAATTGTCGGTAGTGCTGACATAACTTCATGATAACAGAACACACATCGCGAGGTAAAATATTTCGTATGGCCACGGGAAGCAACTGATGCATCAAAATATGATTATCGTGACTTTTTAGGCCCAAAATTTTTGGAGGTTTTACCTAAATGCACCTAGAAATATTAGCAGTATAACCATCTGGCACTTTCACCCCTTTTAGCACTTTGGAGGTTTTACCTAAATGCACCTAGAAATATTAGCAGTATAACCATCTGGCACTTTCACCCCTTTTAGCACCTTACAAAATTTTTCTTTCTCATTTTTATCCATTACAAAACATGTAGGAGACAAATACACTTTGCCATTTGGTAAAACTTCTGGATGAAATTCATGTCTAATACCCATTTCTTTCAAATCATGACGTGATTTTAAATGATCCTTGGCCTTTCCATCTATATTTATTAACGTTCCAATGACACTGTCATATACATTTTTTTAGTATGCATTACGTCTATATTATGACGTATTAAGTATTTTTCCAGTATGGTAACTAAAAAAAAATACTTCTCTTCTTCTAGTTATATGGTAAGGATGGTCAATCCTTCACAAGTTTTCCAAATTTTATATTAAAACCTTCCAACTCCGCAAGCACTTCTTCCCCTATTAAGCAACGCGGTGGCCCTTCATGTTCTTCTGTGCCACCAAAAGAATCTTTTAAGCAACGGAAAGCATGCAACAACTCCAACCAGCGACGATGTGCAATGAAGCTTTCTTTGTGGGAGTTTGATAACCTTACTGATTTGGTTTCCTTATGGTAAGAAGGACAAGCTAATATACCTTTAATGCTCCAACCCGATAAATTTGCATAAGCAGGAAAGTCACTTATCGTCCATATCAAACATGCACACATTGGGAAGTTACTCTTTGTGGATGCATCATAGGTATTAACTTCAGTATCCCACAACTCCTTCAACTCATCAATTAGAGGTTGCATATAGATGTCTATAATATTACATGGAGCAGATGGACCAGGTATAAGTAAAGTTATTAACAAAAAATGTTTTTTCATGCGCAACAATGGTGGTAGATTATACGGTATCACAACAACAGGCCAAGTACTATATGAAACACTCATGTTTCCAAAAGGGTTAAACCCATCACTCGCTAAACCAAGCCTCACATTACGAGGTTCTTTAGCAAATTCACAATTCTGATAAATGAATGTTTTCCAGGCTGGTGAATCTGCAGGATGTCTTAATAGACCATCTTTCGTACGACTCTCTTGATGCCATCTCGTGGACTCGGCCGTTTTAAGGGACATAAACAATCTTTGCAACCGTGGTATGAGTGGAAAATAATGCAACACTTTTGCTCCAACCTTCTTAGCTTTATAATCACCATAATTATCAGCTTGTGTGGTTGACTCTTCTTCAGAATCATTATTGTTAATTTGTTTATATCTTGAGGTATGACATACGTCACATATAATTTTGTCCTTGTTTTCTTTCCAGTACAACATACAATAATTTGGACATGCATCAATTTTCTCATAACAAAGACCCAACTCTCTTATCAACTTCCTGACTTCATACAATGACTTTGATCTGGAAGCATGAGGGAAGGCTTCCCTCATTGTGTCAAGAATCATGTTGAATCCTTTTTAATTACATTTTCCAACACACTTCGAATGGAAGAGTCTAATAATGAACAAAAGAACAGAGAACTTACAGCCGGGATATAGTTCTTTCTTTGCAGCTCCTAATACTTTATAAAACCTTTCAGCATTTATGTTTGGTACAGTATTCTGATTTTCAGTTTCTTGGATATCAACTTCATCTTCATCTTCATCTTCATCTTCAAACATATGGAAGATGCATTCGGCCAATCCTTCCATATCATCTTCAGCATCCCACATTAGTATCTCATCTGATTCGAGAAGCACAGTTGGAACTTTATAGCCTTCGAAAAACCGTCACATAGCAGATGTGATTTAGCCTCAACCCGATCAACCAGTTTAAGATTACCGCAATTTATGCACAGATAATATATATGACCACCTATTTCCTTTTTAGAGAAAATATGTTCAAAAAATTTGTCAAGTTCTTCTTCGAATTCAGGGGTAGATCTACATTTAGACATCCAAGTCGAGTCCATCATAGACCTGTATTTTACAAACACATTTAATTAATTGGAATATATATATATATATATATATATATATATATATATATATATATATATATATATATATATATATATATTAACGACCCATTCAAAGTACACTTGACGACCATCGTTATCTTGGTCCCACAGCTTGATCATAACTCTAAATGAATTTAATCAATAAATTTGCATTCTTTATTTAAAAATGATTTCCTATAAAGGAAACCTACCAAACTATGTAAGTTTAGAAAAACCATACATAAATACTTAATCAAAAGTTGACCAAAACAAAGTCAACAAACACCCACAATTTAATGTATCAAAATAGAATGCAAGTAAATGTTTACCAAAAGCTGCCATCATAAATATGCAGACTCTCTAAGCACAGTGGAAGCAATCAATCATGAACCTGAGAATAAAATATGCGAGTAAATGTCAACAAAAATGTTGAGTGAATTATAGGTTTAATTATTGCAAACAATATTTAATTTAAACCATAAAATTTATGTTTGAAAACATAAAGACCCATTTTGGAACACAAAATTATATGCTCGAAAACATATAAAAATATTATTCCATTAACCTGTGAGCCACCTGATAATCACTTAACCATTTTCATACCATTACCAAACAACAATATACACTGAACATGTGTATCTTCAAAAATAACGAAGTACTGATACAATCCGCTTATAAACTGCTAGCGCGACTAGCATGAAATGGGGCTGTCTGGCCTGATAGATCTATCTATAGGATTCACGTTTACCATTAGAAACCAGTGATTACAATTATCAGATTAGGGAATATTTTTGTTCGACTCACAATGAATATTTTAAACCAACTTCCACTTGTATCCAATATATAGATATAAAATGCATGTATTCTCATCCCAAAAGATTTAAAATAGAAAAATGGGATTATAACTCACCTTAACGTAAACGAAGTAATAACACAGAAACGTGAATTGCAGGAAGTAAAGTGATCAAGAATAATCACAACGCCGACCTATAAATAAAGCAGGTCGATATAAATAACTAACTTAGGTCAAGTCTTAGTATGATATCTATAGTACTTGTTGCAAATAAACATAGAACAACACTCAGTATGCTTCAGTTTGATCAGGACAGCGTTTAACACGGACTTTCTATTTTTAGAAATTTTCTATTTTTGTCAGGTTTCCATTTCTGAAAAAAAAAAATATTTTTGGAAAGTTTCTATTTTAAGAAAGTTTCTATTTTTAGAAAGTTTCTATTTTAGAAAAGTTTCTATTTTTAGAAAGTTTCTATTTTGGGAAAGTTTCTAACTTAGGAAATTTTCCTTAATTAGAAAGTCAGCAAAAGTCAAGTGAAAGTCAAAGTCAAGCAAAAGTTAACTCAAAAGTCAACCCTGATCAACCATAGTCAACATTAAATTTTAAAGTATAAGTTATAATAATAATATAAGTTATAATGTTATTTAAAGTCATATATGTATAATCATGTCATAACATAAGTTTAATTAAATTAAATTGAATTAGTAAAGTTAACATAAGTTTAAATGATATAATTAATATATCGTAAGTATTTAATTTATTAATTAAATATTAGTCATAACATAAGTATTATTAATTAAGAATAAATTTTTAATCATATCATAAGTATTATTAATTAATAATAAATTATTAATCATATCATAAGTATTTAATTTTAATTATTAAACCATAAGTATTTAATAATTAAATCATAATTAAATAATAACTAAGCCTTATAATATTTAAATAATTAATTAATCTTTATTATAAGTCTTAATATAATAATCTCATATCATAAGTTTAATAATAATCATAAGTATTTTTCATTAATAATAAAAGTATTATTAATCATAAGTTTAATTAAAAGTTTAATTAAATCATAAAGTAATTAATAAATGATATATATATATATATATATATATATATATATATATATATATATATATATATATATATATATATATATATATATATATATATATATATATATATATATCATAAGTCTTAAATTAAATTAATTACTTTCATATCATAAGTAATTTAATAATAATGAAAATCATTATTCATATCATAAGTTAATTTTATAACCATAAGTTTTATTAAAACGTTCATCGGGTCATAACTTGAGCCCCGTGTGTCGGTTTTTGACGAATTTTATATATATCCTCGTGTAACCCAACCACCTGACACCTTAGTGTACTCAAGAACACCCTAAGATCTATCCCCAAGTCGTGACCTACAGCCATGAATCAACTTGGAACTTCAATCCGATTAAAATATTGTTTTAGTCATATCGGGTGATCCGTGTCTCGGATTTCGATGACCCGAACATGAATGTTCATCCAATCATCAATCCTAACCCACCAGTACACCCTAGAGACTCCAAAAGTGGTCACAAAGTCGGACCAAAACTGAATACATTCGTTTATATATTTTAATTCCATGAAAACACCAAATTAATCATAACTTAAGTTCCGGGAATCGAAATAACATGAATCCGGAGTCTAAAATCAATGTCTTGATGAGAGAAACGTATATAAACACTTTAATTTATCAAAAACATCAGTTAATTGTACTGAAATGATCAATTAGTCCACTGTCCAAATTCAATCAAACCGAAAACATATACAATCGAGCATTTCTACGCATACAATCATCAATACAACAATACAAAAGTGCTATACTATCATAATAACATCAAATCAGTAAAAATGAAAGAGAAATAAAAAATTAGGGTTCATGAATATACCCCAATCAAAGAATCAAGAGTATGGATGCGTATATCTTGAAATGGATATTCCGGATGTGTGAAAAGCCCTAAATCTTAAATAATAAAATCAAAAGGAGATGATGATTGATGGTTGATGATGGAGAATGACCAAGAGAGCAAAGGGAGGAAGAAAAAGAAATAAAAATGTGTTTCTAGGTTAAAATGAAGTGAACTAGTGAACAAGTTAGCACATGCAAACACCAAGTTTGAATTTTTGACACAATACCCCCCTCCTTGGGGATTTTCAGACGACTTCACCAAAGGAGTGGGCCCCATTGGTCCACTTGGATGTAAAATGAGTTTACTTGAGGCCTGAAAGCCCGAACAAAGCCCGAAACGCGAAAACGCTACTACGCGATTGAATCTTCAGAGAGATAATGTATACGTAATAAATAAAATATATAAACACTATATATATATCATATGACATGAAAATATCATATTTAAAGTAATTAGGATTCTAAAGTCTCAAAAGTCTGACCGTTGGTTTGAAAACCGAAAAGATTCGCCGAATAGAAATCCACAACACGTAGAAACGTACAATTTAAAATATGAATACAAATATTCACATAGCACATAATAATTAATATATTATTACTAAAATAATAATATAGGTCATAAAAATGACGTGGCACGAATAATAATTAACGAACGTTAAATAATAAACGGTAAAAGATAACGGAAAAAGTAGGGTCGTGAAAGTACCTTCCCGTAACGGAAATTTCGTCCCGAAATTTAAGCAGGTGCAGGGGGTGACTCGTCATCTGGGAACAAATGCGGGTACTTCTGCCACATCTGATCTTCACGTTCCCAAGTGAACTCGGGTCTGCGTCTGGCATTCCATCTGACTCGGACGATAGGAATTCTACTTTGCTTGAGGGTATTAACCTCACGATCCATAATTTCGACAGGTTCCTCAATAAAATGTAGTTGTTTATCAACATGAAGTTCATCAAGAGGAATGGTCTCATCATCTTCGGCCAAACAATTCTTCAAATTCGATACATGAAAAACGTCATGAATAGAACTGAGTTCTTGTGTAATTTGAAATGATAAGCCACGGGTCTAATTATCTCGGTAATCTCAAATGGTCAAACAAATCGAGGATTCAACTTTCCCCTTTTACCAAAACGTACCACACCTTTCCAAGGTGATACCTTCAACATAACACGGTCACCGACCTGAAATTCTAAGTCTTTCCTTCTAACATCGGCATAACTCTTTTGCCGACTCCTAGTGGTTTTCAACATTTCCTTAATTAGTACGATATTTTCAGTAGTCTCATGAATAATTTCTGGTCTTGTGAGTTGAGCATCCCCAACCTCATTCCAACAGATAGGAGACCTACACTTTCTACCATACATAGCTTCAAACGGTGCGGCTTTAATACTTGCATGATAGCTGTTATTATAAGAAAATTCAGCCAATGGAAAATATCTATCCCAACCATTATCAAAATCAATCACGCATGCTCTTAACATGTCTTCTAACGTTTGAATGGTACTTTCACTCTGACCATCTGACTTCGGATGATAAGAGATGCTCATATCCAATTTTGTTCCCAACGCTTCCTGTAATGATTGCCAAAACCTCGATGTGAATCGACTGTCTCGGTATGAAATAATAGATATAGGAACACCATGTCTCGAAACAATTTCCTTCAAGTACAAACGAGTAAGTTTTTCCATCGAATATGTTTCCTTAATAGGCAAGAAATGAGCTGACTTTGTGAGTCGGTCAACAATCACCCAAATGGTATCATAACCACCCACTACTCTCGGTAACTTCATAATAAAATCCATTGTAATACCTTCTCACTTACACTCGGGAATCTCAGGTTGCACCAAAAGTCCGGACGGTTTCTGATGTTCAGCTTTAACCTTAGAACAGGTCAAACACTTAGCCACATATGTTGCCACATCATTTTTCAAATTAGGCCACCAGTATAGCTCCTTAAGATCATGATACATCTTTCCTGAACCAAGATGAATAGAGTACCTAGACTTATGAGCTAATCAACAAATTTTGGAACCCAAAGTCATCCCACAAAATACCGAGTACCATCGGCTCGTACCTCAAATTTCTTACCCATGCCTCTGACCTTCTCGTTCACAAAATTCTCCACCTTCAAGGCTTCTTGTTGTGCATCAAGAATCTGCCTAGCGAGGTTAGTTTGAATTGTCATATTCAAGGCTCTAAATCTACGAGGTTCAACCCTCTCTTTACGACTTAACGCATCGGCCACAACATTGGCCTTTCCCGGGTGATATAAAAGTTCAAAATCATAATCATTCAATGTCTCAACCCATCGTCGCTGCCTCATATTCAACTGTTTCTGATCAAGGATATATTGAAGACTTTTGTGATCAGTGTACACTGTACTTTTGACCCCATATAGATAATGTCTCCAAATCTTTAGAACAAACACAACAGCTCCCAACTCTAAATCGTGGGTTGTATAATTCCGTTCATGGATGTGATGACCCGTCCTTACCCACCTGGACGAAGTCTTCAACATTTGGTCCCATTGCGATGATCGACTCCAAGTAATATCCTTAAAATGAGCTAATGCACAGTGGAAGACTTAACTTGTACCTGAGAATAAACATGCTTAAAAGTGTCAACCAAAAGGTTGGTGAGTTCATAGGTTTATCATAACAATCATTTCAATATATTAATAGACCACAAGTTTCATAATCATAAACATAATACACTCGCAAGTGTATGTAAAGCATTCTAAGTGGTTGAGCACTTGGTAACCATACTTAACATTTAATCAACGTCGCATATTCCCTTTATTATGAAATCTCACTACACCGTACCAAGTGTAGTCACCAAAACGAAGTACTGTGCAACCGTTGAATACTGGTCGTCCAGTCCGGTTGGGGTTGTCAAGCCCGATAGATCTATCAACAGGATTCGTGTTTACAATACCCATATAAATAGTAGTTACCAAGCTACAGGGAAATATGCCAGTGGTACAACTCAACGTAGAATATATTTTTAAGTACTTGTGTCTATTTTGTAAACATTTATAAAAGCAGCGCATGTATTCTCAGCCCAAAAATATATATTGCAAAAGCAATTAAAAAGGGAGCAAATGAAACTCACTATACTGTATTTTGTAGTAAAAATACATATGACGACATTTAACATGTGTAGAGTTGACCTCAGATTCCCGAACCTATATCATTTATATGTATATTAATACATATAATCATAATCGAACAAGTTATACATTCTTATTAATTATTATCTATTATGATTTAATAGTGTTATATTAATGTTTCATCTTTATCTATTAATACTTTCATACATAATTATATTGATATCTATAATATATGTAAAAATGTTTATCTATTATGATAATAGTATTATTAATTAATAATAATAATAAATAATAATAGTAATAAAATGATAAAATTAAAGATACTTTTAATAAAAATGATAAAAATGATAACTCTAATAGATAATACTTTTAGTAAAAATGTTAATTTTTAACAATAATGAATATTTATAATCATAACTATAAAAATAATGATACTAATACTTATATGAATAATAATAATAATAATAATAATAATAATAATAATAATAATAATAATAATAATAATAATAATAATAATAATAATAAGTAAACTACCTCAAAGATGTAGCCTTTAAAAATGCCCAAGTCCGAGTACGAACCCGCGACCTCCCGATAACCCGATAATACTTTCAACCATTAGATTATTTCCATTTTTCTGATTAATGTCCCATGTTAATTATAATTAACTCGTAATATGTCTTTCTTACTTCTTTTTCCTAGCAAAACCCATTTAATCTTTTTTTTTTCATCATCAACCAAATAACATCATAATTCATAATATTATTATCGTCCATTGCTACGGTTATCATCATTATACAACAACATCATCACCATCACAATGATATTATTGTACATGATCATTATCATCATCTTCTACATCATAACCATCATCATCATCATTTAATTATCTTAACATCACATGACCCTCATCAAAATGTATCACGTATCATGTTGTAGTAGCAGTTTTTAGTTCGGGCAGGAAGGAAGGGAAAATGCTATAATCAAACGGCCCGATATTGTAAACAAACTCACAGCCCAACTACACGGCCCAATAGATACAAACAAAACTGGATCATGGTTTAATGGAAAAATACGGTCCAATAGTTGGAGTAGTATGATCCCGGCCCAAATCGATGGGTGTAGTTGATTGTGATCAGCGAATAACAACAAATACTAGTTTATCATTAATAATTCAGTGGGGTTTGGTTTGGAAGTCCTTTGAACGGCAATTAGAAGTGGCAACAGGAATAATTATGCAATCACCATTATGTCACCTTCCATTATGATAAAACAACATTATTATTTCATTCGATATCACCATCTACTTCTTTTATGAAACCATATTAAATTTTAAATAGAGTGTGGGTTCTTGTGTCAAGGAAAGAGAAGACAGGAAACAAGAAACATGAAAGAGATCCGAAGTGAAGCAACTAGATCCATGAATCAATTCAAAGTCGTAGGTTAATAATTGTGTGTTTAATGGTTTTGTGGTTTCACAGCTAATCAGAAACCGAAGACAGAATGGCAGTTGTAATGGGTTTAAGGTTCGAACAAGAACAGAAAGAAAGAAAGGAAACATGTGGCAGTAAAAAAATAAAACAATTTTTGAGAAGATGGTGTTTGGTTTTGTTTTGGCTTGCACAAAAAATATTAACAGCAACAGTGGTGAAAAAGAAAAAAAATGGGATGCAGGTGGTGTTTAACGAGCATATGAGTATTCAAAGTTATGTTGGTGTTATGTTGATTAAGGTGGTGGTTATCATGGTGGGTCGACATAGCGTGGTGGTGTATGATGGGTCATGTTGAGGGTGGGTTTACGAATGATCAAGAGTTAGTTGCGGTTTTGAATGATGTTTTAAATGAAGGTTGTGATATGGGTTTCGAAGTTTAAACAGAAAATGAAAACAACAAAAAAAAAATATATAATGGTGATGATGGTAAATTAAGGTAGTAGGTTCGGGGTGAAGGTGTTCGAATGACGATTATGGGTGTTCAAGCTTCGTGATGTGCGGCTGCAATATGAACTGAAAGATAATAGCAACTAATGACGGGTGTGGTTATGATGATGATTTGATCGTGGTGGTAGTTATTGGTTATGGTTCATGAAGAAAGAAAATAAAAAGTGAAGAAAGGTGGTAGCGGATTATGGTGATTGGAGTGGTGGTTTGTGGTGGTTTTAATGATCATGGTGGTTAAGTTATGCAGTCATATGCATATGTATGTATATATAGAATATAAAACTTTGACAATAAATTAGGGAATATGGTAATGGGTGTAGTTCAACTGCACAACTATCTTTATATCTACAAATAATTCATTTGAAGACAAGTTCATATACAGTAACATAATTAATATAATAAAATTAATAATTATACAATTGTGTTTAAACGTGCAGGGACATTGATGGAGTAAAATATCTATATCCTATTCTACCGACGGTTTTTCCACACGGAGTACTATCGTGTCCAATGCTAAACAGTTAATGTATAAAAGTGTTCCTAAAAATCCCAAATTTTTAGCTCAAGTATATTTAATTATTTCACTCATTACCTGTTTGAATCCTGATCAAAAAGGTTAACTAATTATTTGTTTTCTGTTCCAATTAATATGTACGGAGTACTAGAACTTAGCTCGAGGTATTTACATATATTTGTAGCAGACTTAGAATTTATAAAACTTAATTATAGACCAACGTTTAATTTTAACTTCTCATAAATTCGAGTTTAGACTTGTTTAATATCGATCATAAAAATTGACCTGTCATTTGAGCTCGACCCCAACCCAAAACTAAATATTTTTAAAATTAATTAAATAGATTCTAAATATATTTTTAATAAAGCTAAAATTTATATAACTCATTTTCGGATCACCATTTATTTTAAAATACATAAGTTTGAATTTAACTTGTATACTATCGTCCGAATGATATCTGGGTGTTACTATCGTTTTCTAAATAAATTCGAAATCTCAAAATATATATCTAATATACTTTATTTATATATATATAAATATATTTTAAATAATAACTATTGTTTATTATTTTACATCATTAATTATAACAATTACAATATATATATATATATATATATATATATATATATATATATATATATATATATATATATATATATATATATATATATATATATATATATATATATAATATTTCATATTATGATATATATTAAATATATGCATATAAATTTTCAAGTAATCATACCGTGAGTCATCTGGAATAGTCAAAGGTTAAATGAATTTATGTAAACAGTTCAAAATTTTTGAGACTTGACCTAATAGACTTTGCTTATCGTGTCAAAAATATTAAATCGTATCGAGAGTTTGATTCAAAATTAGTCGAAATTTTCCGGGTCGTGACAGTATCTACCCGTTAAAGAAATTTCGTCCCGAAATTTGAGTGAGGTCATCATGGCTAACAATAAAAATGTTTTCATGACAAATATTAGTTGACAAATAGAGTTTTATCATTATCGATTAATGATTCGATTATGTGAAGCGTACGAGTGAAGCTATCATAAAATAGTGTATTGAGAAAAATAAGATTCTTCTTGACTTTTGTCGTAATCACGGTTGATTTCCGAAATTCAAGGAATTTAAGAAAATATTCTAATCAGAAAGAAAGTGTAATAGCACGATTTATTAGCAACTGTTGGAATTACGGAAGGACGGGAATATCAAGGAAATATTTCCGTGATATGCTTAGAGATTAAGTAGAATGAAAGAGTTATGTAACATGACACATGATGAGGATAAGGTATGTGAATCATCATCACGTTACATTAGAAATTTAGCATGACTTACTGTAATATAAACACATTGGCCCGACGTCATTATATTATACTAACTCATGCTTCAATTCCCAACACTTCTCCAAAAATCATCCATAATTTAAACTCGCATTTTAAAGAAATTTAGAAACTAAAATAGTTTCCTTTATGACGTAACACGGATAGCACGAAGAGATAGATAATTTCGAATAAAGATATTTATTAAGGTATCTTCAGAAATATCTAAGATATTTATAACTAAAGATACGATAATATCTTAGAATTTAAAATATTTAAGATCAGAAGATGATGAAGAAATTCGTCCGCAAAGATTTTAACATGACTTCAGAGCATGATATTTTCTAAAGATTTCATCGGATCCAGATTTATCTGGATTCTTTGAATATAGGGTTTAGTCCTTGTATTTATCCTTGATCTCCTTCATGGTGTGCTCAATTCGATTTTCAGTACCAAAATTTCTATCAAGCATTCCTAACAC
The DNA here is from genome assembly GCF_046630445.1 of Rutidosis leptorrhynchoides. NCBI lineage: Eukaryota > Viridiplantae > Streptophyta > Magnoliopsida > Asterales > Asteraceae > Rutidosis > Rutidosis leptorrhynchoides. Next base: position 198,857,818 of record NC_092337.1, read on the forward strand.
TCCTTTCTGTATCATCAAACTTTTGGCCGTTTGGACCATCTACCATTTTCCTGTTTCCTCTACATTTAATGCTATGATATCTGAATCATCGGTTATCAATCCGAGGTGGTTTTAGGAGAATTGTGTTTTTAGATGATTAAACGCTGATGGTAATATCGTGGAATATAAAAGATTCTCTAGTAACAATAAAGAGTACGCATATATATATATATATATATATATATATATATATATATATATATATATATATATATATATATATATATATATATATATCAAGGTTATAATAAGGTTGTTTCGGATGAAAAGTCGGAGTTATCTTGCTGGAGCTGTGACAAAATTTGCTACTTTGAAAGGGATTACCAAATTATTTTGGGTAATAATAACACTAAAGGAATTAGCACAGCTACGTGTTAAACGTTTACTCAGTTTCCGAGGGTTTTTCAGGTGCATAACTATATGCATCAATCTTTTCTTCCGTAGATGAAGTGCGGCTGGTTCATCCTCTCGATCGAGGTGTTTTCAAGAATCATGAAAGGTTTGAACGCAGATTGGAATTGTCAAGATACAAATGAGGTTTAAAATGAGATCAAGCAAGTGGCAAACTTGAAGAATTCTTTAGTTTCATATGTTATAATCAATATTTTAATTCATTTTAATTGTCCAATGTTAGCAGTCCATAGTCTAATAGTCCAATAGTTCAATAGTTCATATATAGTTTAATATATAATATTCGAATTAATTAAAATGTATCGTGACCCGTGTACCGGTCTCAGTATTGATCACAACTCAAACTATATATATATATATTTTAGAACCAACCTCAACCCTGTATAGCCAACTCCAACATTCACATATAGAGTGTCTATGGTTGTTCCGAAATATATATATATAGATGGGTCGATATGATAGGTCAAAACCTTGTATACGTGTCCCGTTATTTAAAGTGCGTAAAATAAATACAGAAATTAAATGACGATAAATAAAATTGTGAGAATGTAAATTGCGAGAATGTAAATTGCGAGAATATAAATTGCGAGAATGTAAATTGGAATAATTAAATTGCGATAAATAAAATGTAATCAATTAGCTAGAAACAGTTAGTCAGGAACAGTTAGCGTGGATTCTTAACAATATTTCAATTAGTTAGTTCGTTTGTTTCTAACAAATTTTACTTTGTCCGATGTTTTCTTCATTATGCCACTTGTTGGATTCTGATAGGTCAAAATCCAAATATGAAATTGAACGAAAATGGATTCTGTGATGAACGGATACGTATATCTATGGATATAAGTAGAATAGTGACTGACTGTTGAATCCGAGTCGAAGAATGTACAGTGCAACTTATTAATGTGAAATCTAAATATTCCTCGGGTATTACCTACCCGTTAAAATATTTTCACCATTAACATTTTGTACAAACGAATTTTTAATTACAATCTTTATGAAAATATACTTGCATATATATTTTCTTCAGATGTAATCATGGATTTAATGAGTTAATATGATATTAATCTCATTTGATTAACTGTTAGAACAAGAATATATAATCTCTAAAACATTAGAGATTACATAATCGTCATGTAGAACAAAGGTAATTGATATAGAACGATATGTAGAACGAAGATAGTCGGTGTAGAACGATATGTAGAACGGAGATCATATTTGAAGTACGGATGGTGATATTGAGGCGTGTGATGTTGAGGCTGGTGTTATTGGTGATACTGGTGCCGATGCTGGTGGTACTACTGGTGCCGGTGATGTTGCTGAAGCTGGTAGGTTTTGCACCATATTTTCTAAAGTTACAACTCGCGCGCGAAGTTCGTTGACTTCATCTATTATTCCGGGATGAGTGTCGGTTGGAACGAGCGGATAAATAAGATTTAGAATTTTAGATAAAAGATAATCGTGATGAGCTACCCTGGAGATGAGGCTAAAATGGTGTTTCAGATAGGCTCATCGGTAAGTGATTCAGGTTCTTCGCCGAGGGTGCAGGTTGGTGGAAGGGATCGCCTTCTTCGCGTCTCCATTGATTTAGTCGACTACGAACTCATCAGATGAATTGGGGATGGCTGATTGATTGATTCATTCTGGTGACGCTGCTTTCGGAGCTGGTGTGGGACTCCATATCAGAATCCGAGGGGCTTGAACTAGTGGTGAGTTCCATTTTGCTCGGTTAGATAACGAGTTTTTGGTATAAATGAATTTCGGATATCGAATGATATTCTAATTACATAGAATATCTATATATAGTACAGAAGATCTCGTAGATTACGGAGAGAATTAAGGAAACGTGTCAGATAAAGTCTACAGTAACAGATACGCTAAGATATGAATTTATTTGTACACTATATATCAAATAAGTGCAGGAAGTCGTGTCTAGACTTAGGAATGATAAGCAGGTAATTTTCCACTAGGAATGATAAGCAATACTTATAATATGCAGCTAAGGTCGAAGTCCAGACCCACTAATGCATCTAAACAACTATCAGTTAGACACACTAATGCAAGACCTGGTTCGCTAAGACCACCGCTCTGATACCACCTGTGATGACCCGTCCTTACCCACCTGGACGAAGTCTTCAACATTTGGTCCCATTGCGATGATCGACTCCAAGTAATATCCTTAAAATGAGCTAATGCACAGCGGAAGACTTAACTTGTACCTGAGAATAAACATGCTTAAAAGTGTCAACCAAAAGGTTGGTGAGTTCATAGGTTTATCATAACAATCATTTCAATATATTAATAGACCACAAGATTTCATAATCATAAACATAATACACTCGCAAGTGTATGTAAAGCATTCTAAGTGGTTGAGCACTTGGTAACCATACTTAACATTTAATCAACGTCGCATATTCCCTTTATTATGAAATCTCACTACAGCGTACCAAGTGTAGTCACCAAAACGAAGTACTGTGCAACCGTTGAATACTGGTCGTCCAGTCCGGTTGGGGTTGTCAAGCCCGATAGATCTATCAACAGGATTCGCGTTTACGATACCCATATAAATAGTAGTTACCAAGCTACAGGGAAATATGCCAGTGGTACAACTCAACGTAGAATATATTTTTAAGTACTTGTGTCTATTTTGTAAACATTTATAAAAGCAGCGCATGTATTCTCAGCCCAAAAATATATATTGCAAAAGCAATTAAAAAGGGAGCAAATGAAACTCACTATACTGTATTTTGTAGTAAAAATACATATGACGACATTTAACAAGTGTAGAGTTGACCTCAGATTCCCGAACCTATATCATTTATATGTATATTAATACATATAATCATAATCGAACAAGTTATACATTCTTATTAATTATTATCTATTATGATTTAATAGTGTTATATTAATGTTTCATCTTTATCTATTAATACTTTCATACATAATTATATTGATATCTATAATATATGTAAAAATGTTTATCTATTATGATAATAGTATTATTAATTAATAATAATAATAAATAATAATAGTAATAAAATGATAAAATTAAAGATACTTTTAATAAAAATGATAAAAATGATAACTCTAATAGATAATACTTTTAGTAAAAATGTTAATTTTTAACAATAATGAATATTTATAATCATAACTATAAAAATAATGATACTAATACTTATATGAATAATAATAATAATAATAATAATAATAATAATAATAATAATAATAATAATAATAGTAATAATAATAATAATAATAATAATAATAATAATAATAATAATAATAATAATAATAATAATAATAATAATAATAATAATAATAATAATAATAATAAGTAAACTACCTCAAAGATGTAGCCTTTAAAAATGCCCAAGTCCGAGTACGAACCCGCGACCTCCCGCTAACCCGATAATACTTTCAACCATTAGATTATTTCCATTTTTCTGATTAATGTCCCATGTTAATTATAATTAACTCGTAATATGTCTTTCTTACTTCTTTTTCCTAGCAAAACCCATTTAATCTTTTTTTTTTTCATCATCAACCAAATAACATCATAATTCATAATATTATTATCGTCCATTGCTACGGTTATCATCATTATACAACAACATCATCACCATCACAACGATATTATTGTACATGATCATTATCATCATCTTCTACATCATAACCATCATCATCATCATTTAATTATCTTAACATCACATGACCCTCATCAAAATGTATCACGTATCATGTTGTAGTAGCAGTTTTTAGTTCGGGCAGGAAGGAAGGGAAAATGCTATAATCAAACGGCCCGATATTGTAAACAAACTCACAACCCAACTACACGGCCCAATAGATACAAACAAAACTGGATCATGGTTTAATGGAAAAATACGGTCCAATAGTTGGAGTAGTATGATCCCGGCCCAAATCGATGGGTGTAGTTGATTGTGATCAGTGAATAACAACAAATACTAGTTTATCATTAATAATTCAGTAGGGTTTGGTTTGTAAGTCCTTTGAACGGCAATTAGAAGTGGCAACAGGAATAATTATGCAATCACCATTATGTCACCTTCCATTATGATAAAACAACATTATTATTTCATTCGATATCACCATCTACTTCTTTTATGAAACCGTATTAAATTTTAAATAGAGTGTGGGTTCTTGTTGTCAAGGAAAGAGAAGACAGGAAACAAGAAACATGAAAGAGATCCGAAGTGAAGCAACTAGATCCATGAATCAATTCAAATTCGTAGGTTAATAATTGTGTGTTTAATGGTTTTGTGGTTTCACAGCTAATCAGAAACCGAAGACAGAATGGCAGTTGTAATGGGTTTAAGGTTCGAACAAGAACAGAAAGAAAGAAAGGAAACATGTGGCAGTAAAAAAATAAAACAATTTTTGAGAAGATGGTGTTTGGTTTTGTTTTGGCTTGCACAAAAAAATATTAACAGCAACAGTGGCGAAAAAGAAAAAAAAAATGGGATGCAGGTGGTGTTTAACGAGCATATGAGTATTCAAAGTTATGTTGGTGTTATGTTGATTAAGGTGGTGGTTATCATGGTGGGTCGACATAGCGTGGTGGTGTATGATGGGTCATGTTGAGGGTGGGTTTACGAATGATCAAGAGTTAGTTGCGGTTTTAAATGATGTTTTAAATGAAGGTTGTGATATGGGTTTCGAAGTTTAAACAGAAAATGAAAACAACAAAAAAAAATATATAATGGTGATGATGGTAAATTAAGGTAGTAGGTTCGGGGTGAAGGTGTTCGAATGACGATTATGGGTGTTCAAGCTTCGTGATGTGCGGCTGCAATATGAACTGAAAGATAATAGCAACTAATGACGGGTGTGGTTATGATGATGATTTGATCGTGGTGGTAGTTATTGGTTATGGTTCATGAAGAAAGAAAATAAAAAGTGAAGAAAGGTGGTAGCGGATTATGGTGATTGGAGTGGTGGTTTGTGGTGGTTCTAATGATCATGGCGGTTAAGTTATGCAGTCATATGCATATGTATGTATATATAGAATATAAAACTTTGACAATAAATTAGGGAATATGGTAATGGGTGTAGTTCAACTGCACAACTATCTTTATATCTACAAATAATTCATTTGAAGACAAGTTCATATACAGTAACATAATTAATATAATAAAATTAATAATTATACAATTGTGTTTAAACGTGCAGGGACATGGATGGAGTAAAATATCTATATCCTATTCTACCGACGGTTTTTCCACACGGAGTACTATCGTGTCCAATGCTAAACAGTTAATGTATAAAAGTGTTCCTAAAAATCCCAAATTTTTAGCTCAAGTATATTTAATTATTTCACTCATTACCTGTTTGAATCCTGATCAAAAAGGTTAACTAATTATTTGTTTTCTGTTCTAATTAATATGTACGGAGTACTAGAACTTAGCTCGAGGTATTTACATATATTTGTAGCAGACTTAGAATTTATAAAACTTAATTATAGACCAACGTTTAATTTTAACTTCTCATAAATTCGAATTTAGACTTGTTTAATATCGATCATAAAAATTGACCTGTCATTTGAGCTCGACCCCAACCCAAAACTAAATATTTTTAAAATTAATTAAATAGATTCTTAATATATTTTTAATAAAGCTAAAATTTATATAACTCATTTTCGGATCACCATTTATTTTAAAATACATAAGTTTGAATTTAACTTGTATACTATCGTCCGAATGATATCTGGGTGTTACTATCGTTTTCTAAATAAATTCGAAATCTCAAAATATATATCTAATATACTTTATTTATATATATATAAATATATTTTAAATAATAATTATTGTTTATTATTTTACATCATTAATTATAACAATTACAATATATATATATATATATAATATTTCATATTATGATATATATTAAATATATGCATATAAATTTTCAAGTAATCATACCGTGAGTCATCTGGAATAGTCAAAGGTTAAATGAATTTATGTAAACAGTTCAAAATTTTTGAGACTTGACCTAATAGACTTTGCTTATCGTGTCAAAAATATTAAATCGTATCGAGAGTTTGATTCAAAATTAGTCGAAATTTTCCGGGTCGTGACAATGGATCTTCAACTGATGTGACGAAGCGATGACTTTCTTCTGTTGCATCAAAACACAACCAAGGCCCTGACGGGATGCATCACAATAGACAACAAAATCGTCATTAATCTCAGGTAGTGACAATATCAGAGCGGAAGTTAATTTCTTCTTCAGAGTTTGAAAAGCAGCATCTTGTTCATCCTTCCACTCATACTTTTTCCCCTTGTGCGTTAAAGCAGTCAGAGGTTTCACTATACGAGAGAAATCTTGAATGAACCTTCTATAATAACCTGCTAATCTTAGAAACTGAAGAATCTGAGTAGGATTCTTCGGAATTTCCCACTTCTCAATCACCTCTATCTTAGCCGGATCTACTTGAATTCCCTTTTTACTAAAAACATGTCCAAGGAATTGAACTTCTCTTAACCAGAAAGCGCACTTAGAGAACTTAGCGTACATCTCTTCTTTCCTCAACAAATCAAGCACCAACTGTGACAACCTGGAAATTTCTGACCAAATTTAAACTTTATCTTTATATTATTCCGACACGATAAGCAAAGTTTGTTAAGTCGAATCTCAAGGATTTTAAACTGTGTTCATACATTCATTTAACCTCGACCAAAATTCGACGATTCACGAACCATTATAAAAATGAATATGATTATATATGTATATATGTATATATTTATAACTTGCAAACGTTAATAAAATATTAGGTATATTACTTTACATGAACGTATTTGTTTCAGTATGTTTATCGATAGAATTTGAAGATAATATCAAATGATTGATTTATAAGATACATTGTATGATTACGAGTCTCTATTGAGAGGTCCACTTTAATTTTGGAAACCTTTTCTTTTTAACAGTATTCTGAATAATTGGTAAGGTAAATTACAAGTAAGAACAAAAGTGTCAATTAACGGGAACTAGACAAGAGTTAGTGGAGATTCCTATTTGATTTTTAATTCATACTTTACAACATTTTCCTCGTGATTTTTATAAGATAACTATGTTAACTTTCATCTTAAAGTTGGAACGTAGAATGTAAATAACTTAGACATTGGATATCGATATTTTACATTAAGATGATTTCATACGTTTATCTAACCTTTAGACTTTATATCACGTTTCACCAACAAATGTTAATTTAAAAACTTGAAACCTATTATGTGTATATTTAATTTTACTTTTCTAAAATGTTTTACGATATAACAACTTCTACTATTATAACCTTTTAGTAAAATGATTCTTAAATATATTTAGTTTTGGAAAAAAAAAGTTTTCATATTTTTTTAATATTGTTTCAAATGTACAAAGATATTTTTTGGTCTAAAAAGAACTTTATTATTAAAACTTTTTATAAGATAACTTGTTCATAAATTTTAAAGAATTTAATTAAAGCTTTGTATTATATATATATATATATATATATATATATATATATATATATATATATATATATATATATATATATATATATTATTTCAAAAACGTAAACGTGATACGACATAATATTTTCTATTACTTAAACGATTTTAAAATGAACTTTGAAATATATTTTGTTTTGAAAAACTAAACATTATTAAATAGGTATTTCTATTATATATATAAGATATACAAAATTATATTTTTAAAATATATATATGTATATATATTTTACAATGCGTTAATGTATAATTTAAATATAAAACGTTTTGATATTATTAAACGTGTTTTAATAAACAATGAGACATTGATTTATAGAAGCAAATGACCAAAACACTCAAATAAAGAGATTATACTTTGGGTAATATAAATTATAGATGATTAAGTCTAATTATTGATAATAGGTACACGTCGCGTAACATAAAGAGCTAGTTTTCTAAGCGTACGAAAATGCGTTAGAGAAACCGGAACCTAGACATAAGTCGAGTGACAACGTACGAGTCATTGGAACTAAAATTACAATTTAACTATGCACGTAAATATAATATAATATATAATTAATTATATAAATTAAATATAATATATATTAAATATAATTAAAAACCGTCGGCAGCCTCGAATCATTGAGCAACGATTTGGAAAAAGAGAGTGCCGCGATCGCGGTACTTTTGTGCTTGGAACCCTCCGCAGTCGCGGAGTAATGGGGTCCAGAAAGGGTTTATAAGTTCGATCAGTTTTGGTCGAATTGATTCATCAATCTATCCCTCAATTACTCGTATCCTCTCTATACATATACATATATATATATATATATATATATATATATATATATATATATATATATATATATATATATAATTATAAATATAATAATAATAATTATTATTATTAATATTAATATTATTATTAATCGCATTATTATTGTTAGTAGTAATATTATTAGTAATATTTTACATAAAATATTACGACGAGGTCATGAGCGAATTATTTCAAGACGGGTTTTTCGAGTAGGATAGGGCTAAGGAAATTATGGGTTATAGCTATGGAGGTGATGGGTATGGTTCATGGGTAAGCTCGTGAGGTCAATTTGGTATTTATCATCTCCGTTGCGTCTACGTACCTTTCCTGTAATATTGAATCTCAATATTGATACGTGAGCACTCATAACTTAACTTTTATATATTAATAGTGTATCCCTGACTAATGCTTGAGTATATAGGATTATACATGCTTGTATATTTAATATTGTCGTTAAATAGTTGACGATAAATTATGAGCTAGTTACATATGCGGTTGAGATAAGGTATAAGATATGCATGTCGTCGAAAAGCTAGCGAAAAATTAAGAACTTTTCATTTAGATATCGAATGGTTTCGATGAACGGATTAGAAGTTATAGTCAATTGTATTTTTGATTATTATTATCGTCGTTATTATCGTCGTTATAGTTTTCATCTATTATTATTATTATTATTATTATTATTATTATTATTATTATTATTATTATTATTATTATTATTATTATTATTATCAGTAAAAGGTATTATCATTAAAAATTGTTATTTTTACTATCGTTATTATCGTTAAAGTTATAATTAGTATTATTATTATTATTATCATTAAGATAGCTATTAGTATTATCATTAATATTATCATAATAGTTATTATTATTAGTATTATTATAATTAAGAGTAAAATTAGTAACACCTAATTATTATGATTATTATCATTAATATGAACGCGATATAAAAGACGATTAAAAGCTACTAAACGAATCGATTGGGAAATAATGAGTATGGGTATCATGATGAAATTTAAAATATCGTAAGATATTGATTTAGATAAAATTATCGTTTTTTCATTATTGTTATCACTATTATTACTAAAAGTATTATTAATATTAAAACTATCATTTTTACAAAAATTATTATTCTTAATAGGAATATCATTGTTAATATAAAATTTTAGTATTATTATTAATAAAAATTATCATTTTATCATAATATCATTTTTAGTAAATATAAATATTGATATTTTTATTAATAGAATAATAATAATTATTAATAAAAAATGATACAACTTTACTTATTATTATTATCAATATTATTTTATCAAATAAATATGTGATACAGAGATATTTTTCTACGTGTAAAATAATTACATTAATAATACCTATCATACTATTTTTATGATATTAAATGAACTTTATAAATTTTATTACTTAAGATATATAAAAGTATATTTTTATTATATAAATTTTAATATAAAATTTTATTTATTAATAAATGAATTATTTTATTTACTCTAATAAATCTTTTTAAAATATTTAAAAATATAAAATGACGATATTCAAAATATATAATAATCATGTATAAATTTTGGAAATCATTTTGAGTCAAATTGACTTTTGTTGACTTTTGCATATTAGTCTCGAGCATTAGGATTGTGATATACTATGACCTGACCTAAATTGCTGTACAGTTATTGACCAACATATAAATATATATATACTTAATATAGGTTCGTGAATCCGAGGCCGACCTTGCACTTGTTCAATGCCATCATATGCTTAATTACTACGAAATACAATAAATGAGTTTCATTTGCTCCCTTTTTAAATGCTTTTGTAATATATATTTTTGGGACAGAGAAAACATGCGATTTTATAAATATTTTACGAAATAGACACAAGTAATCGAAACTACATTATATGGTTGAATGGATCAAAGCCGAATATGCCCCTTTTTAGCCTGGTAATCTAAGAATTAGGGAACTGGCTCCTAATTAACGCGAATCCTAAAGGTAGAACTACGGGAACTAACAACCCCCATTCTGGAATTTGGAATTCTTTAGTACTTCGAAATTTATCATGTCCGATGGGTGTCCCGGAATGATGGGGATATTCTATATGCATCTTGTTAATGTCGATTATCAGGTGTTCAATCCATATGAATGATTTTTGTCTCTATGTATGGGACGTATATTTATGAGAAATGGAAATGAAAATTTTGTGGTCTATTAAAATTATGGAAATGATCGATTATGATAAACTAATGAACTCATCAACCATTTGGTTGACACTTTAAAGCATGTTTATTCTCAGGATTGAAAAAAATCTTCCGCTGTGCATTTGCTAAATTTAAAGATATTACTTGGAGTCATTCATGGCATATTTCATAAGACGTTGCATTCAAGTCGTTGAGTTCAGTAAAGATTATGATTAAGTAAATGACAGATTAGGTCATTTATAGTTGGATATTATGAAATGGTATGCATGCCTGTCAACAGCAAGTCTAACTGCGGAAGCAACAACGTCTAAGCACCTGAGAAATGCATGCTTAAGAAGTCAACATGAATGTTGGTGAGCTATAGTTTTTTGTAATCAGTAATGTAATGTAGACCACGAGATTTCAGTGCTTCAACCAGCATTTCAAATCAGTATTTCAAATCAGTATGATAAAGTATATGCTTATCCGTGGGCACCCGGTAACTAACTTAACGTAAAGTAAATATCACCCACATATATAAAGTTTAAGTACTCGTGTCTAGTATGTAAAACATAAAAAGCGCATGTATTCTTAATCCCAAAAATAGTAAAGTAAAAAGGGAAGCTATAACTCACAGTGAATGTGCGGTAAAAGTCGATATGAAAATGTAAGTAAGTAGTAAGTCAGCCCAAACAGGTAAGTTGGTTGATCCAAGAGGTCCTCAACCTAGGTAAATGGTTACTAAGTCAGTAAGTTTGTCCCCAAAGGTTTAAAAAGTGAATAAATTAAGTCTTAAGTATCATCATTCATCATCATCATACATAAAAAGTAAAGTAAGTTTTCAATCAAGAATAGATATCGAAACAAAGGCTGACTTCGTTCAGCTACTACGACCTCTATACAAACTGAAATGACGCGCGGTTAGTGGCCAAGGCTCCGTATGTGAGTCCTCTAACTGCTATCAAATTTTCAGAACCTAACTCGATGTCATTTGACCGTGGCGACGGTTCAAGCGCAAGTAGGTCAGAATTTTCAGCACGTCGTTACAAGGGCGTAGTGACTTTCGGGAGGCTATAAATCCTAAACCGTATATCGGATTTAGGCGAGTCTTAAATGAAAGGTAATCTAATAAAACCTAAATATTTGGAAATCAACTTTTACAGAAGCCCAGGGGTATGATCAGACCCTGAAAAACAGCAAACAAGTGCTCCGGTGGGTTTCTTGGTGTTTGATGCTCATCACGGTTCTCATCCTTGATGTGTATAAGCCTCAAGTGTACAACTCTTGATGTTTTAGCATTACTTTAACCAAGGTTTAACAATCAACACACAAAGTCAAGACTTAGAAATAAAACACAACTCATGTGAGAGTTGAGCAAGGTGAGGAACCAAAGTTACATCAATTTCTTAGTTTCAACACAAGTACAAGTTCTATTAAGCTATAAACTTTGAATCAAACTAAATAAGCAAGACCTTAAGCTATAGAACTTAGATCTTAACTATATATTAAAGACCTTAGACTAAAAATCTAGATCTCATGTTTTTGGTGAAACCTAAGTCATAACACTTAGACTTTCAACTTTTACGCAACCATAAGTTACAAAACTTAGATCTTTTAAAGTAAAGTGAACATAAACTAATGAGCTTTTATTTAAGCAAAGTAAAAGACCATAAGTTACACAACTTAGATCAAACACAACAATGAAACCCTAAGCTAAAGAGCTTGGATTCCTAACAATACTTATGAGATCTCAAGCTAGTAAGCTTGTATCTTTTGTTTAATGAAAACACAAGTCACAAATCTAAAGTCCAACAAATTAAAGAAGATCATAAGTTAATAAACTTTGATCTTAACTAACGTTTTGTAGAAATATCAAGCTAGTAAGCTTGTATTTCATACTTTCTTGAAGATCCATAAAGTAAAAAGTTGAATCTACAAGTTACATGAAGATCACAAACATGAGTTTTGATCTTTTAACATAATTAAAGAGATATTAAGTTAATAACACAGATCTAACATAAGTAAAGAAGATTTAAAGCTAAAAAGCTTTAATCTCCATGTTCTTGCATTTTTCAAAAAAAGTTTGAATCTACAAGAGTTATGAAGATTCAAGTTACAAAACTTGAATCTTTAAGTAAGAATGATGATGATTCATGAAAATGATGAAGAAAAAGAAGAAAAGAAGATCAAGAACACTTACAAGTTCTTCAAGTATTTGAGAGAAAACTAGAGAGAGGTTTGAGAGAAAATGTGTGTGTGTGTGTGTGTTTGAATGAAATGAAATGAAATGAGGATGGAATGAGAGTTTAAAAAAAAATAAAGTGGTGGTGGGGTGGTGAGGGTTCCGACAGTTTTGGGAGCAAAAAGGGGGGGCCATTTGATTTTCATGGGTGGTGGTACATGGTGATGTAGGTACATGTTGGGTGGCATGGGATATTAAGTTAAAATGTGTAAGTATTGTACACAAGCATGCTAGTAATCTTGTCTTAATATTAAGTGGGTTTTGTCTCATGTATTAATGGATTAACAAGTCCATTAACTAGCCCACTAACTAGTCCATTAAGTTGAGTAGGTTGGGCCTTTAATTAACTAGGTCCAATAAGGTGGTAAGTCCAATAAGGCTACTAGTGAGCATTTGTAAACACTAAACGTAATTAATAAACCATCAAGACAAGTAATTGTCATAATAAATAATAATTAAGTTTACGTAGTCATAATATTTCAATTATGACAAAAGTTTAACGTGTACTAAGTACGTAGCTCGTTTTGAACATTAAGTGACACTAACGGTTATAAAACTATTCGAGGATCAAGTTAAGTAGCCAAGTACTTAATAACACGTTTTGGAAAATATAAACGAAAGTAATCAATATGAGTAATGATCCCAGAATATAAACCAACATAGTACGCACAAATACGCAGGTTCGTGAAATTTACAAGCACAAATATAAGTCGAAAAAGTCGGGTCGTTACACTACAAACATGGTTCATGAGGTCCATGAACACAGTAGGTGTGTTAGTCAATCCGAATGGCATAACAACAAATTCATAGTGACCATAACGGGTACGAAAAGCTGTTTTCGGAATATCAGTTTCTTTAATGCACAATTGGTGGTAACCAGAACGGAGATCAATTTTAGAATAAACGGACGAACCTTGAGGCTGATCGAACAGATCATCAATTCTCAGAAGAGGATAACAATTCTTAACAGTAAGCTTGTTCAACTCGGGATAATCAATACACCATCGGAACGAACCATCTTTCTTCTTAACAAACAAAACGGGAGCTCCCCAAAGGGACGAACTGGGACGAATGAAATATAGTTGCAACCAACAAAGAAAACATTATATAGAGTGGCCACATCAGTGGTATAGATGTTTAAGACAATTCCTTCAAAGGGGATAACGAGGATCATGGACTTCAAAGTAAATTTTCATTACATTTCTGAAAGGAAGACGTATGAAAGGTGTGATCTTTCAACGAGAGTGAACTTCCTCGCACAATGAGCGAGTCAATCTAGAAATCATCCTTATTCTTAAATTTATGTGCGGAATGAAAAGAAACGCGAATCATAAGTTATAAAGAATGGTCAACTCCAAAAGAATGAAAATTTTATGAGCGCAAAGACTTCCCAACAAATTTTATAAAACTGCCATCCAAAGTGGCGTAAGTGTTTTTATCACTGAACTTAATGGTAAATTTCATACTTAAACGGAGGATGAGAAGAATTGTGATACAAACACACTGCAGAGTAATGTGAAAATTTTAATGTAATCAATCAAAGAAGTTTTGAAAAATCTTTAAACTTCTGATGTAACCCCATAAACGGAACGAAGTTCTTAGTAAATTTAGAAGTATGTACAACGTGTACCATTTTACGTAAAACAATTTGACTTAACTAAACAACTCAATAAAGGAGTGGTTTTAAAATAATTTTGAAGGTATAATTTAGTATGTACTAATCAAAATAGGTTAAGGTAAATTTATTTATTTGATCTTATGCGTACATATATAATTTTATAAATTGCATACGCGACAAAAAATCTTAGTACTTCTATTCGTCCATAAAACTCGTGAGGACCGCACAATTAAACAAATGTGTAAGAATCCTGATAAACAGAGTATTCGTATTTCAGAGGTTATGAGTTGAAGTAAGATTGCAGAAGATCGAGTGGAGAATTTGGATCATCGTACGACATTGACCAACAAATGTTACGAGGTCATGAAAACCAATGAATTAAATGTCGTTTTGACTATCGTCAGGACATAAGTCCTTGGGCCAACACTTTTCGCGTGCGAAGTTGTTGCTAACAAGTGAGGTATGAAGGATAAAGCATGAGATAGGTAGTTTGGTTAAAACAAGTTTCTCGTATATCAACAAATAAGAAAATCAGTATTTTCCTTACTCATGTAATAACATTGGAATTTTTTAATGAATAGCGTGAGGATTTTCTTTGGTTCACTTTCTATTCCGCATGTCACAATATTGGAATTTCTATATGAATTACCGTAATATAACCACGTTGGCCTGACGTCATTATATTATACTAATTCGTAGTTCCATTCCAATAGCACTACATGAGGTCAGGACATGCGATCAACCTCAAATTTCCATACAATTTCTCTAAATTGATTTCTTAAACAATGTGCTAAGGATAGCACAAGAGACAAAAACATCAAAAGTAATGAAAAAGAGTAACGATGATTGATCAATCCATATTTAATGAATTACTTAATTAAGGATTGAGTGCAATGTGATTAAGATGGAGGATGGGATGTTTGATGATTATTTTGGGCCCTGATGATCGTCTTTCACTTTAAAAATCAAGTGATCAACCACCCCGACCTGGTCTTGATTGTGAATTAGCATGATTAACCTCGACATGATGTAAAAGTTCCTTGGGCAAGATCACAAGAGAAAATTACAAAGGTTCGGGCAAATGGCAGAGAATCAACAACCTATAAATGAGAGGCCAAACTCCCTATTTATAGTATTCGGAATATCCGCGGTCTGCGGACTGTTTAGCTATCCACGGAAACTTAGCGAAATGAACCGCAGTCTTTTTTTATTGTGGAAACTGACCCGCTATGCTTTTTCTCAGCGAATATTCCAAGCGTTTTGAATATACTTCGCGTAACTTCTGTTTTTAGCCTTTAGTAAATAAAATATACATATACAATGCTATGTATATGATCAAGTCCCCCAGTTTCTTATGATACATTTTGCGAAGCAAATGTATCATGATAAACTCTAAAAAATAAAATATGCGACTTTAAAAAATATTCGCAACAACTTTTAATAATTTTTTTCACCACTAATTTATTACCGTTGATTTTAGAAATTGCAACGCGTAACAATAACGATAACTCTGCAAAGCCGTCTAATCAAAAACGCTGTAACGGCTATAAAATTACTATTACCACGTTACGGTAATTTTAGCCGTTTAAAAATAATCATTACCTTTATGACTTCCTCGCCCAGATTTCAATTATACATAGCTTGACAATTCGCATTAACAACTTTACGCTTTCTTCTTCAATTTCTTAATCAATCAAACTTCCTTACCGAAACTCTCACGCATCCCTTGCAATTTAGAGATTCAACTTTTAATATTCTTCAATTTATCATTAGATCTACTTATATTATTACAAATGTCATCTTCGCCATCTTCTAACACACCCAACGCTTTCGTTTCATATATGACGGAGGCGAAAATCCAAACCCTACAACAATATTATCCGCTTCTTGCGCAATTCTCGCCCACCGCACCATCAGCGGAGGATAGGGCCAATGCCCCTCCCAAAGGCATGATTACGATTTACGAGGCCGCCATTTCACATGGCAATTCACGCCTACCACTTACTCCATTCTTTCGCAGTGTATGCGAATATTACAAGGTTGCGGTTGCTCAACTGCACCCTAACACTGTTAATAAGAAGGTTCTTTTTGAGATGTATTGCAATGCTCTCAATAAGCAACCACTACTTAATGTCTTCCACGCTTTCAATAGCCTTACACACAGGTGGTACTCATTCCGCAGTAGGCTTGGCGTGATGACTTCTCCCAAAGATTTTATTGGGAACTGGCGCAATTCATTCTTCTTTATCAACAATACCGCGCATGTTGATAGCAACATACCAAAATCTTGGTGTACAGAATTCGATGCTACTGTGAACGACAAGATCACCCCAGACGATCTTGAACAAGATATTCTTAAGACAATCAAGAATGCGGGCTTGATTATGTGGGCGTATTCCAACGTTCCGCTGTATATTGGCGGGGTTTCTATCCATTGGCTTTGGGACGATTGCAACGCACTCTTGATCGACACAGCAAACCATGGTATATTGCTTATACTTTTCGTTTTACACAAATACGCATTATATACCATCCCTATATTTGTATAACTTTTTTGCGGTACCATTTTGCAGAGATTGACCTTGATCTGGTGATGAGGTCCGCGGACGTTAACGGGATTAGACCTGCGCGCCGCTTAAAAGAGGGCGACAGCGAAATAATACCTATTGACGAACCGATTCTCAATACGTTTTCCATTCCTGGTGGCGAAGACCGCTAAAAAGGTAAAGCAACAACGGAGGGGGCTACTACTCCCCGCGAAAGACGCCTTCGCTCTATTGCTGAGCAAGAAACAAGTAAGTTAGCGAAATTCAATACTACCGCATATATTTTACGAGTATTATTCCCGTATCTTTTAACTTATTTTAATTTCTTATTTGCTGTTAGTTGTGCTTTCAGATTCAGATGGGCCAGAGCAACTGTATAAAATTGATGGTGAGATTCCTGATGATAATTTTGAAGAGCCCGACAATGAAAATTTAAGCCTCCCTTCTGATGCCGAAGTATCAAAACACGAAGAAGATGCAGATGAGGCTGTGGAAGAAGAACAAGCCAATCGACTCTACTGCAAACTTTGCAAATTTGTATCCAGGAACGTACAGCAAAAATACCG
The DNA here is from genome assembly GCF_046630445.1 of Rutidosis leptorrhynchoides. NCBI lineage: Eukaryota > Viridiplantae > Streptophyta > Magnoliopsida > Asterales > Asteraceae > Rutidosis > Rutidosis leptorrhynchoides. Next base: position 198,875,723 of record NC_092337.1, read on the forward strand.
CCAACTTTCATTCGCTCAAGCTGAAAGACAGCGAATTCATAACTGCTTCAACGCCATTCTCTTAACCGTCGACATTGTTGAGCGTTTCAACGAGATGTCTGACGAATATGAAAAGCAAGTCAAAACTGCTAACGCTCAACACAGGAAAGCGCAGAAGCTTGAGGCACAACTGAAAAAAAGTTGCGGATGAAAACACGTCGCTCAAAAAGAGAGCGGAACACGCAAAAAAAAAATCTCTCAACTTGTCAAATATCTGCCCGAGTTTGGCGACAAGGTAATGGATTCAGCGCCAGTTACCGAAAAATTTCAGGCTTATGCCCAAGCTGGCAAACTCGCTACCCGCTGCGAATGGCATGATTTACTCTGCAAGCTCGGCGATCTTACTCAACCACTTCCCGCAGATATTGCCAGTGAAATATGCCCAACCAATAATGCACAAGAAGCGCTGACATAGCAAAAAAAGAGGTTGAAAAGATCGCTATCCCAGCAGTGGAGGAGCTTAGCCGGCGTGATGGTGTTACTTTTGAAGATATTAAAGCGCTTAAGCTTTAAAATATCTTGTTTGATTTGTAAATCTATAATCCGTAATTACATATTGCGTTTTTATAATTTTACGTGAAGCGACCCGTCCTAATCCATAAGGACGAATACGATAACATATGATTACATCGCGAGGTAATTGACCTATATATGATACATTTTACAAACATTGCATTCATTTTTAAAAGACAACCTTTCATTACATCGAAAGTTGACATGCATGTATCCCATTTCACAACATCCAACTTATAAATGACTTACTAATATCCTTGATGAACTCAACGACTCGAATGCAACTTCTTTTGAAATATGTCATGAATGACTCCAAGTAATATCTCTAAAATGAGCAAATGCACAGCAGAAGATTTCTTTCATACCTGAGGATAAACATGCTTTCAAGTGTCAATCAAAAGTTTGGTGAGTTCATTAGTTTATCATCAATATTCATTTCATCATTTTTAATAGACCACAAGATTTCATTTTTCATAAACATCATTCTCATATCAGGCATTTCGCAGACTGCATAGAGATAAAAATCATTCATATGGTGAACACCTAGTAACCGACCTTAACAAGATGCATATAGAATATCCCCATCATTCCGGGACTCCCTTCGGACATGATAAATTCGAAGTACTAAAGCATCCGGTACTTTGGATGGGGCTTGTTGGGCCCAATAGATCTATCTTTAGGATTCGCGTCAATTAGTAGATCGGTTTACTAATTCTTAGGCTACCAAGCAAAAAGGGGCATATTCGGCTTCGATCATTCAATCATAGAATGTAGTTTCAATTACTTGTCTCTATTTCGTCAAACATTTATAAAAGCAGCGTATGTATTCTCAGTCCCAAAAATATATTGCAAAAGCATTTAAAAAGGGAGCAAATGAAACTCACAATACTGTATTTTGTAGCAAAAATACATATGATGGCATTGAACAAGTGTAGGGTTGACCTCGGATTCACGAACCTATATTATTCATATATATTAAAAAATATTCTTGTAATCGAATAAACAATATATTTTTTATTAGTGATGCATTTGTTATATTTAATAATTTATAAGTTTTATTAGTTATTTATATATTTTTATTTTGTACATAATAATGTTAATATAGTTAAGTTAAGTATATTAAATATATCTTTATATATAATCTGTAATTTTAATAATTATTATCTTAACCAAGTCTTTTAAACTTCTATTTTTATAATTATTATTATTTTAATAAAAATAATATAGATATTATGAATAATAATAATAATAATGATTGTTTGTAAGGATTACAAAAAGATAATTTTTGTAAAAATGGCATTAATGATAATAACTTTTAATAATAGTAATGCTAATAATTGAAAATTCATATTAATGATAATATTTATAATAATAATGTTAATACTTATTTTAGTAATAAAACGATAAAGATCATAATTTAAATGATGATAATATTAATTATAAGTAAGTTTATGAAGCGACCCGTCCCAATCCATAAGGACGAATACAATAACATATGGATACATTGAGAGTTATTTGACCTGTATATGATACATTTTACCAACATTGCATTCGTTTTTTAAAGACAACTTTTATTACATCGAAAGATGACAGGCATGCATACCATTTCATAATATCAAATCTATAAATGATCTAATCTGTCATTTACTTAACAATAATCTTTATCGAACTCAACAACTTGAATGCAACGTCTTTTGAAATATGCCATGAAAGACACCAACTAATATCTTTAAAATGAGCAAATGCAAAGCGGAAGATTTCTTTCAAACCTGAGAATAAACATGCTTTCAAGTGTCAACTAAAAGGTTGGTGAGTTCATTAGTTTATCGTAATCAATCATATCCATAATTTTAATAGACCACAAGATTTCATTTATTCAATAATCATACACTCGTAAGTGTTTAAAATTCATTCATATGGATTGAATACCTGGAAACCAACATTAACAAAATGCATCTAGAATATCCCCAAACATATAAACATCGAAGTACTAAAGCAGTTCAAATTCTCTGACTGGGGCATGTCAAAGCCCATAGATCTATCTTTAGGATTCGCGTCAATTGGTGGCAATTATAATAAACACCAATTCTTAGGCTACCAAGTTCAACAAGGGCGATATCCGGTATAACAATTCAACCAAAGAATGTAGTTTTGATTACTTGTGTCTATTTCGTCAAACATTTATAAAAGTACATGTATTCTCAGTCCCAAAAATATATATTGCAAAAGCATTGAAAAAGGGAGCAAATGAAACTCACAATACTGTATTTCGTAGTAAAAATACATATGACGTCATTGAACAAGTGCAAGGTTGGCCTCGGATTCACGAACCTATATTAATTATATATATTCATATGTTGGTCAATATTTTTTTAACAATTTAGGTCAAGTCATAGTGTACCACAATCCTAATGCTCGAGACTAGTATGCAAAAGTCAACAAAAGTCAACTTAACCAAAATGACTTCTAAAATCTATACATGTTTATAATATAATTTAAATATAGTCGTTATATGTATTTACATATATTTATCAGATTTTATTAGAGTAATTAATACATGTCATTTATTAATAAAATTTATTTTAAAATTTATATATGATAAAAATATATTTTTATATATCTCAAATAATAAAATTTATTAAGTTCACTTAAAATCACAAAAATATAGTGGTATGTATTATTAATGTAATTATTTAACGTGTGGTAAAAATGTCTTTGTATCACTTATTTATTCGATAAAATAATATTGATAATAATAATAATAATAATAATAATGAGTAAAAGTTGTATTATTTTGTAATAATAATAATTATTATTATTATTCTACTAATAATAACAATAACAATATTTATATTTACTAATGATGATAATAATTATAATAAAATGATTATTCTAATCATGATAATTTTAATAATAACGATACTTTTTATTATTAACTGTAATAATAATAATATTTTATAAAAATAATAATTCTATTCAAAATGATAATTTTTAATAATGATAATAATAATGATATTTAATAATAAAAATTATATTTCTATTAAAATCATAAAAAATGATAGTTTTAATATTAATGATTCTTTTAATAATAATAATAACAATAAAAATAATAAAATGATAGTTTTGATAAAAATATTGATTATTTTGATGATAATAATAATAATAATAATAATAATAAAAATAATAATAATAATAATACTAATAATAATAATAATAATAATAATAATAATAATAATAATAATAATAATAATAATAATAATAATAATAATAATAATAATAATAATAATAATAATAATAATATTGATTATTAGATTATAATAATAATGACGATAATAACGATGATAACGATAACGATAACGATAACGATTACGATAACGGTAACGATAACGATAACGATAAAGATAACGATAACGATAACGATAATTATACGATAACGATGATAGTAATAATAATAATCATTTTAACAATAATACATAAAATTATAGATAATTCAATTGACTATATCTTTTAATCCGTTCATCGAAACCATTCGAGTTCTAAATGAAAAGTTCTTAATTTTTCGCAAGTTTTCCAATGACATGCATATCATATACCTTATATCAGTAGCATATGTATCTAATTCAGGATTCAACATAACATATCTAACGATAATATCAAACGTACAAGTCATGCATAATCCTATATACTCGAGCACTAGTCAGGGATACACTATTTATATATAAAAGTTAAGTTATGGGTGCTCACATATCAATATTGAGATTCAATATTGCAGGAAAGTACGTAGACGCAACGAAAATGATAAACGTTAGGTTGACCTCACGAGCAATACCCTCGAACAATACCCATAACCTCTATAGCTATAACCCATAATTTCCTTAGCTCTATCCCGTTTGAAAACTTATTTTGAAATCGCCTGAACATAAATCCATCGTAGTATTTTATGTATACTAATAATATCTTGAAATAATACTGAGTAAATATATATATGTAAATCGATTGAGAGAGTTTAGAGAAATATATTTTCAAGTTTCTATGAAATAATGAAACCTATTGAATTCTATTTATAATAGATTTTTGAATTATTAAAGTATGAATTATTAAAGTGAATTATTAAAGTATGAATTCTTAAAGTAAATTATTAAAGTATGAATTATTAAATTAAATTATTAAAGTATGAATTATTAAAGTGAATTATTAAAGTATAAATTATTAAAGTGAATTATTAAAGTTAAAGTAAAGTAAAAGGTAAAGTTAAAGTATAGTAAAAGTATAAAACTATGTACGTATAATATGCGTATAAATATATATAATATTAATTTAAATCGTTATATATATTTAATAAAATAATATATAAATATCGTTATCTTTATCATACTGGTTAAGAAATGAGTTGTCAAAAGTGGTTCTAGATATTTATAAAAGTTATATACGTTTTAATAATAAAGTTCTTTTTAAACTGAAAACGTTTTTGTACTTTTGGAACTAAATCAAATAAATATGATAATTTTATTTTCCAAAACTAAATATATTTAAGAATCATTTTGTTAAAAAGTTAAAATAATGGAAATCGTTATATCATAAAAAGTTTAAAAAAAATAGAATTATATATATTCATAATAGGTTTCAATTTTTTAAACTGCAATCTGTTGGTGAAGCATGGGATAACGTCCAAAGGTTAAATAAACGTATGAAATCATCTTAATGAAAAATGTCGAGTTACTTAACTTGTCGATATCCAACCTCTAAGTTATTTACACTCCATGTTCTTACTTTCACATTAAATAAAATGAAAGTTAACATATTTATCTTATCAAGGTCACGTGGAAAATATTATAAAACATGAATTGGAAATTAATCAGGAATTTCCACTAACCCTTATCTAGTTCCCGTTAATTGACACATTTGTTCTTACTTATAAATCACTTTACCATTTTCCGAATGTTGTCAAAAAGAATAGATTTCTTAAATCACAGTGGACCTCATAACATAGACTCGTAATCATATCACATTGTATCTGATAATTCAATCATTTAATATTATCTTTTAATTCCGTTAATAAATATATTAAACATATATTGAAACAAATATGTTTATGTAAAGTATTATACATCTAATACTTTGTTAACGTTTTCACTTAATATAACTATATTATATATATCTATATACACATAAATGTTCGTGAATCATCGAGCACAGTCAAAGGGTTAATTGATTACATGAACACAGTTCAAAGTTTTTGAGATTTCAACATTACAGACCTTGCTTATCGTGTCAGAAACATTACATTATTTAAAGATAAAGTTTAATTTTGATCGGAAATTTTCGGGTTGTCACAGTACCTACCCGTTAAAGAAATTTCGTTCCGAAATTTGATTGAGATCGTCATGGCTGACAATAAGTATGTTTTCATGACGCATACATGCTAAAAATTAGAGTTTTATCATCATCGAGTAATATAGATAAAACAGTTTGATTTTGTGAAGAGAACGAGTGAAGTTATCACAAAAGAGTGAAATGAATAAATGTAGATTCGTCATATCTTTTGACGTAGATAGGATTGATTTACGGAGTTCAAGGGATTTAGAGAAAATCTTCGTAATAAGATTTGATTCTTCGGTAATTAAGGAAATTAGGATCTTCTTTGATTAAATGCAATAACCTGTCACGATTGCTCTGTCAGATTTTTCGCTATAAATCCACTCCCTTAGTTTCTTTATTTCCACAGCTCACCTTCTATTCTTCCTCCCTCAATTCATACTTTAAAGCATTCATCAATATGCTTCATCCAGTTCTGCTTCTTGATATATTTCTTTCATATCTGTCATTCTTCTTTTTCATCTACCGCCGGAAGAATCTATTTACTTCTACTATACTCTTGATTTTATAGTGTTTTTAGTTCTCCCGTGTCTTTATATTGCTATATGCATCGATATATATGGTTTGTAATTTCTGGGTTGTTGTTAGGCTTTATATCTTCCCTTATATTTCAAAGTCCCTGCTTCTGTCTTCAATAATCATTATCATCCACAGTTAATACTCTCTCCTATTTGCTGCGATTTATACTCCAATTTCTATTTTGGAGCTTTATTCTTTTGTTTTCTCTTCTTGCCATTAAGCATCGCATGTAATGGTCCAGAATTTGTAGATATGAATTTCGGAATGAACATAGTTAATGTTCTAAGAAGAAAATTGTAATGGCACAATCTTGATTTGTCAAATTACCAGAATACCTCGGAAAAGACCGAATCATCAAGAAAAATGTTTTCTTGATATGTTTAGAGCTTAAGTAGAATACGAGAATCGTGTAATCATGGCACATGATGATGTTATGATCTGTGAATCATCACGTTCCATTTAGAAACTCAGCATGACTTACTGTAATATAATCACGTTGATCAAGCGTCATTATATTATACTAACTCATGCTTCAGTTCTCAACACTACTTCAAAAGCATTCATATTTTAAGTTCAAATTTTTTTCAGAATTTAGAAACTAAAACACTTTCCTTTATGATGTAATACAAATAGCGCGAAGAGATAATTGATTTCAGATAAGAAGGGTTATGAAAATATCTTCAAAAATATCTAAGATATTTATAATGAAAGATATGATGATATCTTAGAATATCTAAGATCAAAGGATGATGAAGAATATTGTCCGCAAGGGTTTAGAGTCAGGAGCAAGGTATTCGTTAATGACTTCAGCAGACACTGAATTATTTGGATTCTTTGAAGGCAGGTTTAGTCTTTGTGATTTGTCCACAGCCTCCTTCATAGTTTGCTCAATCCGTTTTCCAGTTTCAAACCTTCTCTTTTTCTGAGCTTTGCCAATACACTATTCTTTATCATCAATTTTTTTTTACTGTTAAGGTCGTTTATGGTTTTTGCTGCTTCATCAGCATTTTTTAAAATTTCGAGAACTAAATCGTAGATTGGGGTGTTTTTCAGAAACTTCACATTCGAAGTATGTAAGTTCAAGAGATAGACGTTATATGTACACATATAACTATTAGCGTAGACATGCTGCGAGATTTCAAAATACTGATTGCTGATTCTCAGTAGTTGGTATGGCAATTATCGTTACAAAATGCAGATGAGTATATACTAGGGTATTAATGAATAAATATAGATATTTTTCGGAGAGACTTCAGTCAAAGAGTAACAAAGTTGCTGGTACATTTACTGATAATGTGGTGGATTATAAAAGGTTCTCCGGTAACAAAAAGATAATCGTATATATCAGGGTTATAATAAGGCTATTCTGGATGAAAAATTGAAGTTGACTTGCTGAAGCTATGACAGAATTTGCTACTTTGAAAAGGAATTGTAAAGTTATTTTTTGCTAATAAATGCCAAAGGATCTGACACGGATACGTGTTAAACTATGACTTTGGTTTCGAGAGTTTTTCAGGTACAAGACTGCGGGTAACATGTTGTTGGATCATCATCTCAATTGTTCATTATTTGAAGTGTCTTCAGGAATTTTCGAAGGGTTTGAACATAGATTGTAATCGTTAATATACATATGATGTTTTAGAATGTTACGAATATTTTTCGGAGTAGAAGTGATGTTCTAGCACAATTTTGAAGTCAAAGTATAGCTTTGAAAGATGTAGAGATTTAAGAGTGATGTCTCCTGTTGAGTCTTGACTTGGATTCTAATTAGAATGTGAAATTGCATTTGGATGAGAATGGTTGTTTTGATTTCTATAAAAGAATGTATATCGTTGTGAAAGTAGTGAGTATAGTTGATGATTTACTGAATCAGAATCAAGGATTGTAACATATTAATTGTGAATTTATATATGTCTCGGGTATTTCCTACCCGTTAAAAAAATTTCACAGTTAATATTTTGTACAAAAAAAATTTTATTACAGTCTTTATGAAAATATATAGGTGTATATTTTCTTCAGATGTAACATAGATTTAATGAGTTAATATTAAATTGAATTCATTTGATTTACGGTTGAAATTAGATTTGAATAATCCCTAAAACTTTAGAAATTACATAAGTATTTCTTCAATGATATTGAAATTATGAATCAATACTTCGTTATTTGTTTATGCATTATGTTGGTTTTTGTGAACTTCGCAAGGTACGAATGATGTTTTTTTTTTTTTTGAAAAGTTTCGAGTACATCGATGATGAAAGTGTAAAATCAAACATATATTTGAATAATACACTTGATTTAATATGAGATGGAATTCATTGAATTAAAACAGAGTTTGTAGTTAACGATGGTTAAGTTGCTGACGAAGAGTGTACATCACAGCATATTAGTAATATGAATTAACCGAGTAGTTAAGATTCACACATAATAGCTTAGTACGAAAAGATTTATTATGGTTTAAAAATTTATATATATAAGATATACATATAAATCCTTCAGTGGAAATGAGTTAATACTTCATAACTCGTTGATATGACATACTTGTTGTTGATTTATAATGATATCCACGATGATTCTTGAACTGTCAGAGCTTGTGATGTTATAGGTGCTGCTAGTGCTGATGATGCTGATGGTACTGATGGTGCTAGTAACGATAACGGTACTGTTGATGCTGCTGATAAAATAAGTCTAGCTCATAAATTACGCACCATTCTTGTTAGGATTTCTATTCTTCCCCTATCATTTTGGCTCATTCATCTGATTTATGCTCAGGGCTAGAATAGATAATCTCTAAGACTTTGGAGATTACATTATCGCCACAGAGTGTTTCTCCAATGGAGTTATGAATCAATACTTCATCGTTTGTTGTTGTTAGTATTCCTTGGTATCTACAGAGCGTATGACATTGGTGCTCGTGGGACAGATTGTAAAGTTGAGATTTATAATGTGGTTGTGGTTCGGGGTGTTAATGGTACTATTGGCGTTGATGATGGTGATACTGGTTATGCCGTTGGTGCTGCTGCTGGTGTTTGTAACCTTCGCACCATATTCTCCAAAGCCACTACCCGAGCGAGAAGCTCGTTGACTTCTTCTATTACATCGAGTTGATTGTCGGTTCAGACGAGCGGATAAATAAGATCTAGAATTTGGTATAGTATATAATCGTGACGAGATACTCTAGAAATGAGAGAGAAAATGGTGTTTCGGACAGGTTCGCCGGTAAGAGCCTCAGGTTCTTCGCCAAGAGGGCAATGTGGTGGATGGAAAGGATCGCCTTCTTCTTGTCTCCAATGATTAAGGAGGCTATAAACCCATCCCCAATTCATCCAGAATAGATGATGGCTAATTGGTTGATCCATTTCGGTCACACTGCTTTCGGAGCTTGAGTGGGATTCCATTTCGAAATTCGAGGGACTTGAACTAGTGGAGAGTTCCATTTCGTACGATTGAATAAAGGATTTTTCGATATGAAAAGATTTATGTCTATCGGATGGTATTCTAATTACATAGAATATCAATATATATATATAGAACAAAAGATTTCATAGATTATTGAGGGATTTACGGGATATGTCAGGCAAAGTTTGCAGTAACAGATACGCTAAGATATGAGTTAGCAGATACGCTAAGATATGAATTTTGTCTATACACTATCTATGCAATGAATGCAGTAAGACGCGTTTAGACTTAAGATAATAAGCAAATAATTTCTGACAAAAATGATAAGCAAAACTTTTGACATGCAGACACGGTCAAAGTCCAGACTCATTAATGCATCTTAATATCTATCAGTTAGACACACTAATGCAAGACCTGGTTCGCTAAGACCACCGCTCTGATACCACATAAAGCGACCCGTCCCAATCCATAAGGACGAATACAATAACATATGGATACGTTGCGAGGTATTTGACCTCTATATGATACATTTTACAAACATTGCATTCGTTTTTTAAAGACAACTTTTATTACATCGAAAGATGACAGGCATGCATACCATTTCATAATATCCAATCTATAAATGACCTAATCTGTCATTTACTTAACAATAATCTTTATCGAACTCAACAACTTGAAAGCAACGTCTTTTGAAATATGCCATGAAAGACACCAAGTAATATCTTTAAAATGAGCAAATGCACAGCGGAAGATTTTTTTCAAACCTGAAAATGAACATGCTTTGAAGTGTCAACCAAAAGGTTGGTGAGTTCATTAGTTTGTCGTAATCAATCATTTCCATAATTTTAATAGACCACAAGATTTCATTTATTCAATAATCATACACTCGCAAGTGTTTAAAATTCATTCATATGGATTGAACACCTGGTAACCGACATTAACAAAATGCATCTAGAATATCCCCAAACATATAAACATCGAAGTACTAAAGCAGTTCAAATTCTCTGACTGGGGCGTGTCAAAGCCCATAGATCTATCTTTAGGATTCGCGTCAATTGGTGGCAATTATAATACACACCAATTCTTAAGCTACCAAGTTCAACAAAGGCGATATCCGGTATAACAATTCAACCATAGAATGTAGTTTTGATTATTTGTGTCTATTTCGTCAAACATTTATAAAAGTGCATGTATTCTAAGTCCCAAAAATATATATTGCAAAAGCATTTAAAAAGGGAGCAAATGAAACTCATAATACTGTATTTCGTAGTAAAAATACATATGACGCCATTGAACAAGTGCAAGGTTGGCCTCGGATTCACGAACCTATATTAATTATATATATTCATATGTTAGTCAATATTTGTCTAACAATTTAGGTTAAATCATAGTGTACCACAATCCTAATGCTCGAGACTAATATGCAAAAGTCAACAAAAGTCAACTTGACCAAAATGACTTCTAAAATCTATACATGTTTATAATATAATTTAAATATAGTCATTATATGTATTTACATATATTTATCAGATTTTATTAGAGTAATTAATACATGTCATTTATTAATAAAATTTATATTAAAATTTATATTTGATAAAAATATATTTTTATATATCTCAAATAATAAAATTTATTAAGTTCACTTAAAATCACAAAAATATAGTGGCATGTATTATTAATGTAATTATATAATGTGTGGTAAAAATGTCTTTGTATCACTTATTTATTCGATAAAATAATATTGATAATAATAATAATGAGTAAAAGTTGTATTATTTTGTAATAATAATAATAATTATTATTATTCTACTAATAATAACAATAACAATATTTATATTTACTAATGATGATATTAATTATAATAAAATGATTATTCTAATCATGATAATTTTAATAATAACGATACTTTTTATTATTAACTGTAATAATAATAATATTTTATAAAAATAATAATTCTATTCAAAATGATAATTTTTAATAATGATAATAATAATGATATTTAATAATAAAAATGATATTTCTATTAAAATCATAAAAAATGATAGTTTTAATATTAATGATTCTTTTAATAATATTAATAAAAATAAAAATAATAAAATGATAGTTTTGATAAAAATATTAATTATTTTGATAACAATAATAATAATAATAATACTAATAATAATAATAATAATAATAATAATAATAATAATAATAATAATAATAATATTGATTATTAGATTATAATAATAATGACGATAATAACGATGATAACGATTACGATAACGATAACGATAACGATAACTGTAACGATAAGAATAACGATAACGATAACGATACGATAACGATGATAGTAATAATAATAATCATTTTAACAATAATACATAAAATTATAGATAATTCTATTGACTATATCTTTTAATCCGTTCATCGAAACCATTCGAGTTCCAAATGAAAAGTTCTTAATTTTCGCTAGTTTTCCAATGACATGAATATCATATACCTTATCTCAGTAGCATATGTATCTAATTCAGGATTCAACATAACCTATCTAATGACAATATCAAACGTACAAGTCATGAATAATCCTATATACTCGAGCACTAGTCATGGATACACTATTTATATATAAAAGTTAAGTTATGAGTGCTCACGTATCAATATTGAGATTCAATATTGTAGGAAAGTACGTAGATGCAATGAAAATGATAAACGCTAGGTTGACCTCACGAGCAATACCCTCGAACAATACCCATAACCTCCATAGCTATAACCCATAATTTCCTTAGCTCTATCCCATTTGAAAACTTTATTTTGAAATCGCCTGAACATAACTCCGTCGTAGTATATTATGTATACTAATAATATCTTGAAATAATACTGAGTAAATATTTATATGTAAATCGACTGAGATAGTTTAGAGAAATATATTTTCAAGTTTCTATGAAATAATGAAACCTATTGAATTCTATTTATAATAGATTTTGGAATTATTAAAGTGAATTATTAAAGTATGAATTATTAAAGTGAATTATTAAAGTATGAATTATTAAAGTATGAATTATTAAAGTGAATTATTAAATTATGAATTATTAAATTAAATTATTAAAGTATGAATTATTAAAGTGAATTATTAAAGTTAAAGTAAAGTAAAAGTAAAGTAAAAGGTAAAGTTAAAGTATAGTAAAAGTATAAACTATGTACGTATAATATGCGTATAAATAAATATAATATTAATTTAAATCGTTATATATATTTAATAAAATAATATATAAATATCATTATCTTTATCATACTGGTTAAGAAATGAGTTTTCGTGGTTCTAGATATTTATAAAAGTTATATACGTTTTAATAATAAAGTTCTTTTTAAACTGAAAACGTTTTTGTACGTTTGGAACTAAATCAAATAAATATGATAATTTTATTTTCCAAAACTAAATATATTTAAGAATCATTTTGTTAAAAGGTTAAAATAATGGAAATCGTTATATCATAAAACGTTTTAGAAAAATAGAATTATATATATTCATAATAGGTTTCAAGTTTTTAAATTCCAGTATGTTGGTGCAGCATGGGATAAAGTCCAAAGGTTAAATAAACGTATGAAATCATCTTAATGAAAAATGTCGAGTTACTTAACTTGTCGATATCCAACCTCTAAGTTATTTACACTCCATGTTCTTACTTTCACATTAAATAAAATGAAAGTTAACATAGTTATCTTATCAAGGTCACGAGGAAAATATTATAAAACATGAATTGAAAATTAATCAGGAATTTTCACTAACCCTTGTCTAGTTTTCGTTAATTGACACATTTGTTCTTACTTATAAATCACTTTACCATTTTCCGAATGTTGTTAAAAAGAATAGATTTCTTAAATCACAGTGGACCTCATAACATAGACTCGTAATAATATCACAATGTATCTGATAATTCAATCATTTAATATTATCTTTTAATTCCGTTGATAAATATATTAAACATATATTGAAACAAATATGTTTATGTAAAGTATTATACATCTAATACTTTGTTAACGTTTTGACTTAATATAACTATATTATATATATCTATATACACATAAATGTTCGTGAATGGTCGAGCACAGCCAAAAGGGTAATTGATTACATGAACATAGTTCAAAGTTTTTGAGATTTCAACATTACAGACCTTCCTTATCGTGTCGAAAACATTACATTATTTAAAGATAAAGTTTAATTTTGATCGGAAATTTTCGGGTTGTCACAGTTTATCATACTAAAGTTTATGAATGTTACTAATACTAATATTTATGAAAATAATAATAAATTGTATTGTTTCGAGAATAACTATAATAATAATAATCATAAAAATGATAATAATAGTTAAAATGATAAAATTACTAATAATAATAGTTATATAAATAATATTTATAGTAATAATAATGATAATAATTCCTATAATACTTATAGGTATAATAATAATAATGATAATAATTATATTACAAATAATAACAATAATATTCATAATAGTAAAAATAATAATTTTAATCATAATAATTAATAGTAATAATAATAATGGAAATAAATTTAAAAGTGTATACCCTTAAAAGCTTTGTCTAAAAAGAAATGCTCCAAACGAGACTCGAACCCGCGACCTCCCGCTCACCCTAATAACTCCTTAACCATTGATCTATGTATGTTTTTCCTGATTCTTATTACGCCCGTATTATATATATAACTCAATTTCCAATTCAACAAAACTAAGGAGCTCGGTACAATGAAAACATTAACCGTGGCCCCATTCATTTAGCCCAATTGAAGTTAATGGCCCGTGGCCCATAATAGAAAACTCATACAAGAAAAATGGCTTGCTTTCGTTGTGTGCTTTTTGCTGTTATACATCCCATCAGCCGTAGCAAATCCTAGATTCATAGGATTCGTTTCTTTTTTTTTCTTTTTCTTTTTATTTTTATCTCTATAACAGCAACATATATATTTTCCATCCTTATAATAAACTTTCATCCTCAATCCCTTTATTGAAATAGAGTTATTTATTTAGAAGTTGTGGGCCATGGACTTGAGCCTTTGTCCCACCATTCCATTCCTTTTTATCGTGATTTTATGCCTTTAAAAATCAAGTGGCACTAAATTCTTGTTGGATGTCGGCCAAAACAAAAAGAAACACTCTTACCAATATCATTCATATGATTTCATCTTTTGAATCTACTAACCCCTCGGCCCATGTTAACACAAAACACAAACCCAACAAACTATCAAGTTTTACTGCCCACAAGGAAAATCGGAGCCCAACAATAGGAAAAGTGTAAACGTATTGCTGCCAATCAAAAACTCTACAGCAAGAGGGATATAACATGCGAGAAATAAGTGAGGTTTTCTATAGATAAAGTCGGCCAATAATTCTTTTCAACTGTCCCACTTATTCATTAATCATGGTTGACAGCTATCCTTAGAGTGTCATTTGGAATCCAAGAGGGTACACTTTACATTTTTATATTATTATCATTATTTATGTATATACCTTTTATTTGTGAACTCCCATCATTCGATTGAGCTGAAACAGATACTCACGTAGTTGTGCTTTTAGATTGATCAAGAAAGTAGGCAGCAAGTTTGTGTGTTGTGGTGTATGTTATGCAGCAAGTTTGTGTTAGATTATGAATTGGGTTTTATGGTAATTTGGGGTGGTTCTCGTCTGAAGATGATGGCGATGATTGGCGGTTTTTCACATTAAACCGTAGCAACAACAATAAGAAAAAAAATAAACAATTTGCAGGTATGGGTTTGGTTATATAACGATGAGTTTAAGTTGCGTGTTTGTTTATGGATCAGGAATGAAAAGAGAAGAAAGAAAGAAAACACAAGTGGTGTGCGTGTGATTGCAGTTGTAAGTCAGGAAGAAGAAGAATGGTGTTGATGGTTTTAATCAATGAAATGGTGGTGGTTCACATGTTTGTTCGTGGTGTTGTTTGCTAAATAGAAATGGCCTAGCTTAACTGTAGCAGAAATATTTCAATGTTACAGGGGTTAATGTGTTTCAAGTGTTGGGTCTCGGACAGGAAACAAGAACAAGGGAAGAAGGTGGGTGTTCAAGAGTGAAAGTGATTGAAAATTGATAAGGTAAAGTCAATTGATATCATATACACTGAATTTGTTTGAGTTTTGTAACAATGGAGCTCGACAGGAGGAATCAATCGTACACAAAAAAATATAGAACGATATCGATTGCTAACAAATTTTTTGGATTCATCCTAGTGTCTTAGATCCTGATTCTTCATAGATTGGTACGAGTGATATAGCTGTAAATGATTTTTTTTAGAGACAGAAACAAAAATCAAAAAGCAGTTTGATAAGGATAGGAAACAGAATATGTTCCTTTATGTAATTATACAAGTATATACGGTGTCTATATATGTAATTATATATGAATATATCTGCATTTTGTGTATATATATGTATTTATATATAACTGTAATTATCTGTATAATATATCTGTATTGGTTTATTATATATGTAAAGGAACATATTAATATTTATAATACAAATATTAATATTTAATATTAATATTACTTATATTAATAAAACTAATAATAATAATGATAATAGAAATAATAATGATATTAATATCATAATAATATTAATAAAAATACTGATAATAATAACTTTAAATAAAAATAATTATTTTTTTGTAATCAAGTTAATATAATAACTTATACATAATAATTATATATATATATATTTTATATTATGAATAATAATATTAATAATACAATTATTGATATTAATATTACCAATAATAAAAGTAACGATAATAATATTAATATAACAATTATATTCAAACTTGCGATTTAATATCATTTATTATTTATGTAATATTATATTATTTGATGACGTTTACTGAATAATTAATATTTACGTATTTTATATATAGAGTCATATATAGTTTCAATATAACATATATATATATATATATATATATATATATATATATATATATATATATATATATATATATATATATATTAACAATAACTTAATTATTGAAATTATTAATTTTACATTTTCACTTCCAAGAATACTTTATTAATTCAAAATATTATATATATACTTATATTTATATTTATATAATATTTATACATATTTATTTACAAATAATTATTCGTGAATCGTCGGGATTAGTCAAAGGTCAAATGCATTCATGAAACATAGTTCAAATATTTTGGGGACTTGGTTTAATAGACTTTGCCTATCGTGTCAGAATCTTATAAAGATTAAGTTTAAATTTGGTCGAAAATTTCCGGGTCGTCACATTACGCGTCTCACATAGCGCGTTTATTAATGAAATATTTTTATTCCGCAGTTGCAACTTGACTTATTTATATAACGCTTTATTTTAATATATATTCATAATTTAGACTTGTCCTTTGCAAATTCCATATTTGTTATTGTACACATAACAAACACGTACTTATGCGAAACAATCTTTTATATATTATGAATCTTCTAAGTCTGACAAAACGATCCTTAGGTAATTTATTAGCATTGCGAAGCATCTAAGTATGGCAAGATCAAATACTTAGGAAATTTTATCATTTCGCAACATTCATTATTTAACACAAGTGGGCAATTTCATCACTTGGTTTTTTTAAAATCATTATTTCGCAATATACATCCGTATTAATATAGCATAAGCAGACTGCGTCATCACTTAGCAAAACAATGACGTTTGTTTTAAAATTTCTGTGAACCCTTAGTCACATTTGCACAAACATTAATTCAGTGTTTTAAAAATTAAGCAATTATATTCTGCAAAATAATCACTACGCGTGGCCACACTCAGTGTTTTTGCTTTGTATAGAAACAATCACTAACACCCAAACTAATTTTGTCTTATTCATTATTTTCCTGCAATAACAATTCAGAAAATGAAAGTAACATATTGATCATGATCAAACATGATCAAGCATTCTATCGAAAGTCTTCTATTACAAATTGATAATGCTAAAAATGAACATATATTTCATAGCATTATTCCTCAAGAAAGACAAGCTTTTAGTTGCAATTGTTCTATTTACAAGTGATATTCGTTTAAATAATAAAAGGTGAAGACAAAAGACAGATTCGACGAATTGAAGACGCAAACGACCAAAAAGCTCAAAAGTACAAAAGACAATCAAAGAGGTTCCAATTATTGATAAGAAACGTCTCGAAATTACAAGAGTACAAGATTCAAAACGCAAAGTACAAAATATAAAATTGTACGCAAGGACGTTCGAAAATCCGGAACCGGGACCAGAGTCAACTCTCAACGCTCGACGCAACGGACTAAAAATTACAAGTCAACTATGCACATAAATATAATATAATATTTAAATAATTCTTATAATTATTTAATATATTATATTTATTTATAAAACCGTCGGTAAACAAAGAGCCAAACTCGTGTGAGCTGTAAAAGCAAACTCCGCGACTTGCGGAGTTTGATGCTTTGAATACCGCGACTCGCGGAGAAACTCTGACACCGACAGAAACCCTAAACTGCATTAATTACGGGTAATTAATTATTATTATTATTAATAAACCCTAATTAGTTTAATATAATTAGTTTAAGTTTTTATTTTTTTTAATTGTATTTTAAAGTTAAATTAGTTTAATTAAATTGTAAAATTAATAGTTTTAATAAATAAATAATATAAAAATAATATTTTTATAAAAATTGTACTTTTTACAACTTTTTGTATATTTTTATATTTTGTCCCTTTTTAATCGTTTTAGCGTAATATTTGCATTTTTCGCTCATATTTAGTTTTAAACTTAGTTTTTGCCATAGTTATTTTTACTTCTAGATTTTTAGGCTTTGCCGTAGAATTCCTTAAGTGCTTTTTCTTTAGACTAAGATTTAGGTGCTTTAGAATTTTGCGACGCCTTTTTAAGTTTTAGTTGCTTTTTAAGTTATTTCCATTTGGGATTTAGTTTTTCCTGTAAGCTTTAATATTTTTAGACGACTTTTACCTATGTATCAATTATCATTCCAATTAGTAATCTCAATTTGCGATTATAATTTTAAGTTAGTTGTAGTAATAAGGTTAGGTTAGTCAAGTATTTTTAAGTTTTATAAGTTTCTTTTATTTTTCCGTCACCTTTAATTTTTCAACAATTTTCTTTTTCGACCTTTTTCGACGAACTCTTTTTCTTTCTTATTTCTCGCTATTCTAGTTTAGGACATAGATTTTTATTCTACTTCTTATCTAAATTTCTTAAAATTAAGAAAATTTATTTTAAGTGGTTAAATTAATAGACATCAAAATTTTCTGGTTCGTAGTAATAGTTGGATTTGTACGTGGACCGGGTTATTGGAGCCAAACAGTCCTCAATTATATTGAGACCAAACGAATCCTGCCCCTCTGCTGCATCTTTTGGCTATTCGAAACGTGGGCAAAATCAGAAAAGTCTATTGATTGGATAACTTATTATAATTTTTCTTTCCTTTTAAAAACTAATAGGATATTCAGTGAATGCACCGAGCAAGACGTTCACCACCTTTTGTACGTTCACCACCTGTAACTAGATTAAGACATTTAGCAAATATTACTGCCGTTGATTTTTCTTTAGAATCGTCATCCAGTCGACCAAGTATTCCAGTTCAAATTTCCGATAATCCATTTTTTGAACCCGACCTCACAATTGAGAATCCGGAGAATATTCAGGAACGATTCGTAGATCCTGAACCACTAAACTTTCCTCCGGAACCACCAATCATTCAAACAGAGATTGTTGAAGAACGAACCATTAAATCAGAATCCTCTAGTGATTCCGATTCAACAAATTCAATTATGGAGAATCTGGAACCTTTAAGTATGGAAGACCGAATGAGAGCTAAACGCACTGGCCAAGGTCACGCAATTACTCATCCAGACATTAATGCGCCAGATTATGAAATCAAAGGACAAATTCTACACATGGTGACTAATCAATGCCAATTTAGTGGTGTGCCGAAGGAAGATCCAAATGAACATTTACGTACCTTTAATAGGATCTGCACACTATTTAAAATCCGAGAAGTGGAGGATGAACAGATATATCTCATGTTATTTCCCTGGACTTTAAAGGGAGAAGCCAAAGATTGGTTGGAATCGTTACCTGAAGGGGCGATTGATACATGGGATATTTTAGTTGAAAAATTTCTAAAACAATTCTTTCCTGCATCTAAAGCCGTAAGACTTCAAGCAGAAATTGTTACGTTCACACAGAAACCAAATGAAACTCTATATGAGGCATGGACTAGATATGGAAATTTGTTAAGAGGATGTCCGCAACATGGTTTAAACACCTGTCAAATAGTACAAATATTCTACCAAGGATGCGACATCACTACAAGGAAAGACATAGATATAGCAGCTGGTGGTTCTATTATGAAGAAAACCGAAACTGATGCTTACAAAATTATTGATAACACTGCTTCCCACTCACACGAGTGGCACCAAGAAAAAGATATCGTTAGATCATCTAAAGCAGCTAGAGCCGATTCTAGCCATGACTTAGATTCCATTTCCGCAAAGATAGATGCTGTCGAGAGACGAATGGAAAAGATGACTAAAGATATTCACTCAATACGAATTAGTTGTGAGCAGTGTGGAGGACCACATTTGACAAAAGATTGTCTCAGTATTGAATTAACAATGGAACAAAGAGAGAATATTTCATATATAAACCAAAGGCCTGGAAATAATTATCAGAATAATTATCAACCGCCAAGACCGATTTACAATCAAAACCAGAACTATAACCGAAATATTCCATACAACAACCAACAAGGTCCTAGCAATCAACAAGTATCCAATAATACTTACAATCAGCAAAGACCTAATTTTCAAAACAAACCACCACAACAAACCGATGATAAAAAGCCGAATTTAGAAGATATGATGACGAAGCTAGTTGAAACTCAAACGCAGTTTTTCACATCTCAAAAACAAACCAATGAACAAAATGCTCAAGCATTTAGAAATCAACAAGCTTCTATTCAAAATCTGGAACAAGAAGTAAGTAACCTAGCAAGGTTAATAGGTGAAAGAAAACCGGGAAGTCTACCTAGTGATACAAATGCTAACCTCCAGAATGAAACAGCTAAAGCCATTACCACAAGAAGTGGTACAACACTTAAACCACCTGAAATACCTGTAACTTCTGATGAAGCTATTCCTACTCCACAAGAACCACAACCTGATCAAGATAAGGAAAAAGAACCGGTAGTTGAAAAGGTTAATGAAGATAACACAGCTAAGGATAAACCTTATGTTAAACCATACCAGCCACCACTTCCTTACCCGAGTAAAATGAAGAAAGAGAAACTTGAAGCCGAGCAATCCAAATTCTTGGATATGTTTAAACAGATAAATGTAAATCTTCCTTTCATTGATGTGATTTCAGGAATGCCTAGATATGCTAAATTCTTGAAAGATCTAATCTGAAATAGAAAGAAAATGGAAGAACTCTCGGTTGTTACTATGAATGCTAATTGTTCAGCAGTGCTGTTGAATAAGATACCAGAAAAACTATCTGATCCAGGAAGTTTCACAATTCCATGTTTTCTGGGTAGTCTTAGTTCAATAGAAGCATTGGCAGACTTAGGTGCTAGTATAAATCTAATGCCGTATTCACTATACGCTAAACTAGACCTTGGAGAATTGAAACCAACCAGAATAAGCATACAACTAGCCGATAGATCAATAAAATATCCTAGAGGGATAATGGAGAACATGCTAGTTAAAGTTGGTACTTTAATATTTCCACTAGATTTTGTTGTTTTAGACATGGAAGAAGATTCTCAAGTTCCTCTCATATTAGAAAGACCATTCTTAAACACGGCTAAAGCAATGATAGACGTGTTCGGTAAGAAATTGACCCTAAGCATAGAAGATGAGAGTGTTACCTTTTCAGTTGATAGAGCAATGCAACAACCACAATCTGCAGATGATATATGTTATTATATTCAAACTATAGATGCACATGCAGAATTATTAGAAGAATTTCCAGAATTACAAGGAACAGGAGAATGTTCTTTAGGAGAAGGTAATGAACCAATTGATGAAGCTGAAATGTTAGCTACACTTATAGCTAATGGATATGAACCAACAACAGAAGAAATTCAAATGCTAAAAGAAGAAGACAGATATCGATACAAATCATCGATAAAAGAACCTCCAAAATTAGAGTTAATGCCACTTCCAAACCATTTGGAATACGCTTATTTACATGGTCAATCTAAATTACCTGTAATAATATCGTCTTCTCTTACTGAAAATGAGAAATCACAACTCATTTCTGTGTTGAAAGCTCATAAACCAGCCATTGCATGGAAGATTCATGATATTAAAGGAATAAGTCCTTCGTATTGCACACATAAAATCCTTATGGAAGAAGGTCATAAAACGTATGTGCAACGCCAACGAAGACTAAATCCTAATATGCAAGATGTAGTTAAGAAAGAGATTATTAAACAGCTAGATGCAGGTCTAATTTATCCAATCTCTGATAGTCCATGGGTAAGCCCAGTTCAATGCGTGCCTAAGAAGGGTGGCATGACTGTCATTACAAATGAGAAAAATGAGCTTATTCCTACTAGGACCGTAACAGGATGGCGTGTGTGTATTGATTATAGAAAATTAAATGACGCCACCAGAAAAGATCACTTTCCCTTACCTTTCATTGATCAAATGTTGGAAAGATTAGCCGGAAATAGTTACTATTGTTTTCTAGATGGATTTTTCGGATATTTTCAAATTCCAATAGCACCCGAGGATCAAGAGAAAACCACATTCACGTGCCCTTATGGTACTTTTGCTTACAAACGCATGCCATTTGGACTTTGTAACGCCCCTGCAACCTTTCAAAGGTGCATGATGGCGATTTTTCATGACATGATAGAAGAATGCATGGAAGTTTTCATGGATGACTTTTCAGTCTTCGGTGATACATTTGAATCATGTCTAGCTAATCTTGAACGAATGCTTATTAGATGCGAACAATCAAATGTAGTACTTAATTGGGAGAAATGCCATTTCATGGTTAAAGAAGGCATCGTTCTTGGTCATAAAATTTCAAAAGAAGGAATTGAAGTGGATAAAGCTAAAGTAGATGTAATTGCTAAACTTCCACATCCCACCAATGTTAGAGGAGTTAGGAGTTTTCTAGGACATGCCGGTTTTTACCGACGTTTCATAAAAGATTTTTCTAAAATTGCCACTCCTATGAATAAACTCCTAGAAAAGGATGCTCCATTCATCTTTTCAGATGAGTGTATCAAATCTTTTAATATTCTTAAAGAGAAACTCACTAATGCGCCGATCATGATAACACCAAATTGGAATCTACCATTTGAATTAATGTGCGATGCAAGTGATTTTGCAATGGGAGCCGTTTTAGGACAAAGGATTGAAAAACGATTTCAACCTATATATTATGCTAGTAAGACGTTACAAGGAGCACAAACGAACTATACAACTACTGAAAAAGAACTCCTTGCTATTGTCTTTGCTTTTGACAAATTTCGATCATATCTCGTTCTAGCAAAAACGGTGGTCTATACCGACCATTCTGCTCTTAGATACCTATTTTCGAAGCAAGATGCTAAACCAAGATTAATCCGTTGGATCTTACTCTTACAAGAGTTTGATATTGAAATCCGAGATAAAAGAGGAGCAGAAAATCTCGCCGCTGATCATCTTTCTCGTCTTGAAAATCCCGAATTAGAAGTTCTAAATGAATCAGCCATACAAGACAACTTTCCTGATGAATATCTATTGAAGATAGATTATAATGAAATCCCATGGTTTGCAGACTATGCAAACTACTTAGTATGTGGATTCCTTAAAAAAGGATTATCGTTCCAAAAACGAAAGAAATTCTTCAGTGATATAAAACACTATTTTTGGGAAGATCCACACCTGTTTAAAAGTTGTCCAGATGGAATAATACACCGATGTGTATGTGGAGATGAAGCTAGTAAAATATTAAACCATTGTCACACATGACCAACAGGAGGGCATTATGGGCCTCAACTAACAGCAAGAAAAGTTTATGATGTTGGATTCTATTGGCTTACAATTTACAAAGACGCACACCTTCTTTGCAAATCCTGTGATGCTTGTCAAAGGGCCGGAAAAATAAGTCAACGTGATGAAATGCCACAAAATGTCATCCAAGTATGTGAAGTATTTGACATTTGGGGTATTGACTTTATGGGTCCATTTCCAAAATCTCATAATAATCTATATATACTCGTAGCCATTGATTATGTATCTAAATGGGCGGAAGCACAAGCTCTCCCAACTAACGATGCACGAGTTGTAGTCAACTTTTTAAAACGTCTTTTTGCAAGGTTTGGAACACCGAAAGCTTTAATAAGTGATCGGGGTACTCATTTCTGTAATAATCAACTTGAGAAAGTTCTTAAAAGATATGGAGTAACTCATAAAATCTCCACCGCATATCATCCACAAACAAGTGGACAAGTTGAAAATACCAACCTAGCTTTAAAACGTATTCTAGAGAAAACCGTAGGATCAAATCCGAAGGAATGGTCCATTAAATTGGAGGATGCACTCTGGGCTTTTAGAACAGCCTACAAAACTCCAATTGGAACCACACCTTTTAAACTTGTTTATGGAAAAGCATGTCATCTTCCAGTAGAAATTGAACACAAAGCATTTTGGGCTTTGAAGACATGTAATCTTGATTTACATGAAGCCGGACGTCTACGATTAAATCAATTAAACGAATTAGAAGAATTAAGACATGAAGCATACGAAAATTCGTTAATCTATAAAGAAAAAACGAAGAAATGGCATGATAAAAGAATCAGAAGTTCAAAAGAATTTAAAGAAGGAGACAGAGTTCTTCTTTTCAATTCACGATTCAAGCTATTTCCTGGAAAATTGAAATCAAGATGGTCTGGACCATTCATAGTTAAAAGAGTTTTCCCATATGGAACGATAGAATTAATAAATTCAAATGGGATTGAATTTAAAGTTAATGGTCACAGAGTTAAACATTACATACATGGTCCGATGGAAGTTGACAATGAAGTTAATCATAATTTCACCACCCAAGAAAACCTTCAAAATGAAAACATAAATATGTTATCAACAACATATGAAAAATCAAAACTGGAATATAGGGAGGATTCAAATTTGAGTGATGAAGAAGAATTCCTATACAAACCTCCCATTCCAAGAAACGAAGAAAAATGTGAACAAGAAATTCAAATAGAAATGAAAGAACCAAGGAAAGAACACCCGAAAAAGGTTTACAAACCAACTCGACTTACTAAAGCAGGAGACCCGGGTGAATTTATCATTTCTTGCTTACTTAATGATGGTGCTGTATATAATGGACTCGCAGATTTAGGAGCAAGTGCAAATATTATGCCTCTTTCCTTATACAAAAGATTAGGCATGGGTAAATTAAAACCAACCAAAATAGGTGTTCAATCATTTGACCAAACCATTAAACACCCGGTTGGAATAGCAGATAATTTACTTGTTAACGTGGGAAGTTTGACCTTTGTTGCAAACTTCATAGTGATTAATATGGAGGAAAACCTTGATATTCCTCTAATTCTAGGTCGCCCATTTTTAGCAACCACCGAGGCATTCATTGATGTAAGAGAAGGTAGAATGACACTTAGGGATGGTGATACATCGATCACCTTTGTGAACCGAAAGTTTAGATCTCCACAAACCAAAACTGTTAGACTAATAAAAACGCATAAGTATGGGGAGGATGAAGAAACACTTAATGATGATCCAATCACAAAGAATGTCGTTGATGATACGAAATTAGATGAACCCATTTTTAACAGTTCAACGAAGAAACTTTATAAACGGATTCACGATGCTAAGATTAAAGGAAACTTTAAGTTATATAACTGATTAATATCCAATTTATCGTCAAAAGAAAAGGCAATGTTAGTTGAATTTGTGAAAGTTACGGAGGAAATCAACAAATGGATTAAAGTAAAAGTCAAAGATATACAAGTTGTTGATGATTCAAATGAAAATAATATTAATCACAATTTCGACACCACAGCTGACTAAGTGTGGGGAGAATCAATGGGTTTATGTATTTCTGTTAGAGTTAGATTGTCTGTTTTCGTGTAGTTCTCGAAAATGGAACCCGAATGGTCTTTCCCTAGCAGACCCTAAAGAACTAGTCTTCTCCCCCCATTCTGAATTTTTATTTTTTTTAGGAAATGAAGACTGCCTGTGAACTAAACCATGGTCTAATGCTACACGCTTTGATCACTAAACGTAATAATGATATACTACCGAGTGAAATAGTATCAGTAATCAGAGAAAGAATAGACGGAGTTAGAAAAGAATCCAGATACGAAGATAATAAGTTACAATTTGGTAAAGGAAAATCAAAATCCGCAGCAAAAAGAAGAGCACGACACCTAGAAAGATGTCACAAATGCGGAAAATGGTCACATGGAGGTAAATGTTCAAATAATCAAACCTATTCAAATACCGAATTGGTTACTTTATGCAGAGACGGACCGTTCATATGTTTAGAAGAAAAGACACTGAATGCTCGAGGTTACGCCTATGTAGCCATGGAAAACCAATTAAACAGACTATCTTATGAATGAGATAGATCATATAACTAAGAAATCTATTTCACAGGTATGTCTGTACAGTTTTTATTTTTTATTTTTATTTTTAACCTTTTGATAATAAACGCTAATTTGTTCGCTATAAAGTATTAAATTGGTATTGAATAAAATTAGGTTTGGCGACCGAAATTATTGATATCATTCAAAAATTTATTACGTCACTGTGGAATTTAACGTTTATTCTTAAGGTATAAATATCTTTAAACAATCAACCCAAAATATTTCAAAAATTCGTCATGAGTTAAATTAGGTCATATAACCGAAATTACTTTACCGAAAAGAGGGGCGCATATTTTTGATAATATTTGATTGATTAAAGTGGGATAAAAAGCCAAAAAGATTTTTAATTTTATTTTTACCATGTTTTTAAAATTAATATTTAAATCTTAAATTAAAATTATAAACTTTGTAAAAACAATATATTTAAAATTGTAAATATTTGAAAATTTTATATAAGTTTGGTGTGAATTTATAATATAAATTTTTAAATTAAGTTTGGTGTGAATTTTTAATTTTTAAAATATGAATTTTTAATTTTATACATTTTAAATTGTAAGTTTGGTGTGAATTTTTAATATTAATTTTGAATTTTATATTTAAATTGTGTGAATTTAAAAACAAAAATTTACTTTATCTCATTAAGTTAAAAATATGATTTTTAAAATTCGTCGTAAGTTGAAGACTAGGTCTTTGAACCGAAATTGCTTTACCCGAGGGAGGGACGAGAACTTTTATTATCATTATTTTTAATCTAATTGAATTAAAGTATGCCAAAAACAATAAAAAACCCCAAAAATCTTAGCTTTTAAAACAATCGCTATAAAAAGACAAATTTTAAAATTTTGTCGAAGGACGGACTAGGACATCGATCTGAAACGACCTCGTCCTAAATAACAAGGGAAACAAAATTTTAAAATTAATTACTTAATTGTTTTAATTAATATAAGATGTTAAAAAAAAAAAAATAACCAAACTCCGCGACTCGCGGAGTTTGAAGGGTAATTCACCGCGACTCGCGGAGGTTACGAATTACAGAAAAAAATATAAGAGCTGGAACAGCTCAGTCCCAACCCAAAAACAGAAAAATACTGCGGATATAACCCTCGAAAAAACCCGAAAATACACGCAAAAACACCCCCAAAATCACAATTTTTAACCGTTAATCATCAAATCTTTTACTAAAATCATGTTGAGAAGGATGCTATCTAGGAATTACTCAAGAAAAACGGTAAATTTCTACACCTAAACACCATTTAATCCGAAATTAAGTGTTCTTGAGCAATTTTTTTTCCAATTTGATTTTGATGTTTTTTTAGTGTAATTAGGCTTAAATTGTTTATGTATTATGCTTGTATAACCTAGATTGATGCTGTTTAACATGATTAGAAGCCTTAAACTTCAAATTTTGAGTAATCTAGGGTTTGTGTTCTTGAGCAAATTTGGGGCTTTTTGATATAAACAGGTTATGGCCGATTTTTGTCATGAATTGTTGCTAAATTAAGTAGTGTAACATGTTTAGGTAGTTAAATGATCCAAACTTTGAGCCTAAACATGATTTTGAGAATTAAAGTGGACTTTTTCAAGTCTAAAAATTCATGAACTTGATTTTTGAGAGATAATGCCATTTGAAACTTGTTTAATTGCTAGTAATGATTATTTTGACATGTTATTTGAGTTAAATGCTTATGAACTTGGCGAACATTTTCGTATATGCTTATTTGAAAAAGTGTAGATTTGATAAAAATGTGAAAATGAGCTTAAGTTTGATATAAATTGATCATGTCATTGTAATTGATGATTTTGCTGACACTAATGCATATTTGGATGCACAAAAAATTGTGTTTGATGTGTTTTGCAGACTGAAAGGGGTGAATCTTCATCCCAAGCTCGCAATGCTCCTGCTGAGAATGCGGAACAACAGGAGGTGGATAACTACTACAAGCAAGATATACCTCATCCAGTCATGACATTTTCTGATATGCACTTGGAAGATTTGCATCCGAACCTGAGATTTGACAGACTTTGGATAGATTATCCAAAATATCAAAGGGGTTTGCATACTCTTCATTCTAAAGTTGTTGAGGTACCTAGGGTCATAGAATGGGGACCCTTAGAAGCTGTAGAATTGGCCGGGCCAATTAGGGAATTACTTGTACAGAGGTATGGTAATTCTACTTTTAGTGACTGGGTACGTTTATTCACCATGCGTAGACCTGTATATAAAGTATGGTGTGAAGAATTGTTGTGTAGTATAGAATTAAATGATCGGGTAGCTAGTTTAACCGATCGATCTTTTATTAGATTTTTGTTAGGAGGTTCGATGCGCCACATGTCTTTACTAGACATGGCTCAGGCTTTACGTATATATACGCCTGAGGAGTTAGCATCTGCCGATTGTAGAGGGTTGATACTAAATGGTAGAAAGATAGATGAAAATTTTGATACACACGGTGTATGGAGTCAAATGACAAGCCATCACCGATTCAAAGGGGGAAATTACTCTGATTTGGATATAGATAGAGCTGAATTAAGAGTGATTCATAGGTTTTTAGCTAATTCGATTACACAAAGAGGTAAGAACAAGGAAAAGGTAAATGAACAGGATTTGTTTTACCATATGTGTATTCGAGACCCACAAAGCGCTGTAAGTATACCTTATTGTGTGGGTTATTATTTATCAGCTATGGTTAGGGGGATGAGACCGCATAGCATAATAGGAGGTGGTATTTTTATTACTTTGATTGGTGAATATCTCGGTGTGGATATAAGTCGGGGGGGATTATTAGTAGAAGAACCAGAACCCCGCGATACTATAGGTTTAAATGTATACCATGGTGTGAAAGTTTTGAAGAGGCGAAATAACGCCGCAGTCCAATACCATGGTAGACATCCACAGGTTGAGAGAAACCAACAACAAGGTAATGTAGGAGGGGGAAATGAGATGCAAGAAATGCAAAGGTTTATAGCTGCACATGAGTACGAAAATGCTAGACAGAGAGCATTTGAAGATTGGCAAGTTCATCAAAACCAAATCATAGCTCATTGCCAACATATAGGTAGAAACTATATTCCTACGCCAAAACCCACATTCCCTCCCTGGTCTATAGAGATGCAACCACCGTATCCTACGTATAACCCTGCCGAAGCATTTTATAGCACCTATGGTTATGCTTGGAACCCCTATTGGTATCAATATCATCCCTAGTCTACTTAGTTTTATTTATTTTGTAATTTGTAATATTGATACGTTTAATACTTATGTTAATATTGTAATAGTTTTTATAATTTTCTAACTTTTATTCTTAGATTTTAATAATTTTTGAATGTGGGGTAATATACCAAACTTTAAAAATATGTATATATGTTTGCAGTTTATCGTATGTACACAACAGGGTAAAACAACGCATTTTCAAAGACTGACATTAAGTTCAGCAAAAGCAACTAATTTTGACAAGATGCAAAATATATGTGAAATAACAACAAGACGGAATGAACAAATGATGTGCACCATTTATCATTCAGCAAACAAACGCCAATATATTTGGAAACTTTGGTAAAAATTTAATCATTTTCACACAAATCACCCTCAATAATTTAAATTGTTACTGATTTCTTGCAAATGAGGGCATTGCAAGATCTTAAGTGTGGGAAGGGGTTAAATTCTTTCGGATTTTAAAATTTTTATCTTAAACACTTAGTTACCATTAAAAATACTAGTAAAGCAGTAGTTGTATTAGAATTTAGTGCTCTCTGATAATAAAGAACAGCCCTAGTCTTATATACTGACTACCCAATTCTAGTAAAATTTTAGAAAATTTTCAATTAAATGAACTCAAAATCATGTTTATACATATTTATGAACGATAAAACTAGGTTTTAACACCGAAATTATCGTTACCTCGGAAAGGACATAAATTGAGAAACAAACCAAAATGTTAAAATTCATTTAAAATGGAATAGAGGACGATAAAAAGGAAAATAAAAGCCAAGTGTGGGAAAATTTACCAAGTTATCTTAAACATATGTCACATATATCTGTAACAAATAACTGAAAATACTTTTGCTTTGGACTAAACTAAACTGTTTTACCTGATTTACTGTAAGAAAGATGGATCTACACGATGAATCAATTCCATCATTAAAAGGAAGTAAAGTCTTCCGAAAAAGAAACGCGCTTCTTGATTTAGGTCAAGAAGTTGTCGTCCAGACCAGCAGTAGGTTGACAAAAAATCTAGAAAAGTCATCACTAAAATTAGCAGGAAATCCACGGACCTCAGCATTAAACAGGGTGTCAGATTTATCCTAACCATGAGAAGGATTTATCTCGTAAAATGGGGGGGCACCATGCAAATTAGCTGGATAAGACTAATAAATCAGATCCCCAGAAAGGATAATCTCCTTAAAAGATCAAAAATCAGCTTTTAAGCCTGATATTACTCAATCCTAGAGATTGACCTTAAAGATTGAGAATTCAAACTCATGGAATTCAATGATATCTAAACTCGAGCTTGAATGAGAAAATATTTTGATCAAAATTACAAACCGATTTGTTTTCTGAAAACCCTATTTTCAATGCGTTCATTACCATTGAACGTAAAATCCTAGGAATTCACCAGGAATTCATTAGGTCACCTGAACTAAATCGGGTGTCAACCGTAAGAACGGTGGTTGCATAGCATGGTCAAAGACAGAACCTTGTGCCAGACCGAAAAATTATAAGGGTGAGCTTTACTATTGCTCCTACCAAGGATAGTAATTGCGTCCGACACGTTATAGACCATAATCAAATGCATGTCATTAGACATTGCCTTAACAGTTGCTTGTTCAACGCTTTCCTTTACAGCCGGACGGTAGTTTATCGAAAGGTAATATACGGGACAAGTAAACTGGACGTGTTGCTTTCCAAATACAAGGATAGTAAGTGGGTAACACAAAACCACAAGTGTTGAGCTAAAATTTTCAAATCTGAAACCCACCAAACCCACAAAAATATTTTGCAAACACCGGTAAAGGGTTATTCCAGAAAACTTATCTAGGGTAAAAACTAGATTTAATTTTCAAAAGATTAAATGTTTTCATAAAGATCCAATTTCCTTAATGGATCTAAATTTTTATAGTCATGTGAGACTGTAAACCATATCGTTACTACCATTGTTTATACCACCGTATAGAAATCACTGATGTACAAAGTGTGAAGAATAAAGAAGTGATTCTAATATTTCAAGACGATATTGCTTGAGGACAAGCAACGCTCAAGTGTGGGAATATTTGATAATGCTAAAAACGAACATATATTTCATAGCATTATTCCTCAAGAAAGACAAGCTTTTAGTTGCAATTGTTCTATTTACAAGTGATATTCGTTTATATAATAAAAGGTGAAGACAAAAGACAGATTCGATGAATTGAAGACGCAAACGACCAAAAAGCTCAAAAGTACAAAAGACAATCAAAGAGGTTCCAATTATTGATAAGAAACGTCTCGAAATTACAAGAGTACAAGATTCAAAACGCAAAGTACAAAATATAAAATTGTACGCAAGGACGTTCGAAAATCCGGAACCGGGACCAGAGTCAACTCTCAACGCTCGACGCAACGGACTAAAAATTACAAGTCAACTATGCACATAAATATAATATAATATTTAAATAATTCTTATAATTATTTAATATATTATATTTATTTATAAAACCGTCGGTAAACAAAGAGCCAAACTCGTGTGAGCTGTAAAAGCAAACTCCGCGACTCGCGGAGTTTGAAGGCCAAAAGGGCCGCGAGTCGCGGAGGCCCAAACTCCCACGACTCGCGGAGTTTGAAGGCCAAAAGGGCCGCGAGTCGCGGAGGCCCAAACTCTGAAAGTCCCTCTAAAAGCAACCGAATTCTGAGCATTTTTCATTCATCATATATCTATCTCTCTCAATATATACGTAAATATATATATTTATATTTTAATTTTAATTTTAATTTTAATTTTAATTCTAATAATAAGGGTATGTTAGCGAATGTTGTAAGGGTGTAAGTCGAAATTCTGTCCGTGTAACGCTACGCTATTTTTAATCATTGTAAGTTATGTTCAACCTTTTTATATTAATGTCTCGTAGCTAAGTTATTATTATGCTTATTTAATCCGAAGTAATCATGATGTTGGGCTAATTACTAAAATTGGGTAATTGGGCTTTGTACCATAATTGGGGTTTGGACAAAAGAACGACACTTGTGGAAATTAGACAATGGGCTATTAATGGGTTTTATATTAACTAAACAATACCTTGTTAATTTAATATACAAACTTATAATTCGACGTATTTATATATAACCACATACGCTTGACTGGGTACGGTGGGCGGGATATCTATAAATACCAATAATTATTCATTTTACCGGATACGGAACTGGATTAATAGTTAATAGACTTGTTGAAACAGGGGTGAATTACATTCAAGGGTAATTGGTGTAATTGTTAACAAAGTAGTAAAACCTTGGTTTACACGCAGTCGATAACCTGGTGTATTCATTAAACAAAGTATTAAAACCTTGTTACAATTCGAATCCCCAATTAGTTGAAATATTTGACTTCGGGAATAAGAATAATTTGACGAAGGCTTTCGCTCTTTATATTTATGACTGATGGACTATTATGGACAAATCCGTATGGACATATTAAATAATCCAGGACAAAGGACAATTAACCCATGGGCATAAAACTAAAATCAACACGTCAAACATCATGATTACGGAAGTTTAAATAAGCATAATTCTTTTATTTCATATTTAATTTCCTTTATTTTATATTTAATTGCACTTCTAATTATCGCATTTTTATTTATTGTTATTGTATTTAATTGCACTTTTAATTATCGTACTTTTTAATTATCGCAAGTTTATTTTATCGCACTTTTATTATTCGCAATTTCATTATCGTTATTTACTTTACGCTTTAAATTAAGTCTTGTATTTATTTATTATTTTACATTTGGTTTTAACTGCGACTAAAGTTTTAAAATCGACAAACCGGTCATTAAACGGTAAAAACCCCCCTTTATAATAATAATATTACTTATATATATATATTTGTATTTTTATAAAAGTAAACTAATATAGCGTTAAGCTTTGTTTAAAAAGATTCTCTGTGGAACGAACCGGACTTACTAAAAACTACACTACTGTATGATTAGGTACACTGCCTATAAGTGTTGTAGCAAGGTTTAAGTATATCCATTCTCTAAATAAATAAATATCTTGTGTAAAATTGTATCGTATTTAATAGTATTTCCTGTAAAAATATAAGCTATTTCGTATACACACGCTACCACATCACAAATGCATGCATTATTCAGAGTGGACTGCATGCCCCTCAACACCTACATTTTCTCGCACCATAATTATCGCACAAAATGGCTCAATCACCGCAGAAGTTATCGTGCCGATACCTTTATTAGTAGAAAACTTAACCATTCCATGTAGCATAGATGGTATTGCACCAAACATGCGCAAAGCAGTGCGCCCAAGAATCATGTTAAATCGCGATTGATTTCGCATTATATAAAGATTCAATAAAGCTTGGCGCCTTAGCGATTCATCGCGGTCATCTACTAGTTCAACTTGCAATTCCAACTGACCAATAGGCCAAGTTGATTCTCTTGAAAATCCAGCAAGTGAAACCGCAGTAGGTTTCATCAAAGCTTTAATGTTTGCAGGAAACTTGCTAAAACACTGCTCATACATTACATCTACACTGCTACCAGTGTCAACATGCACCTTCATAATCACAATACCAGTATTCGCAATGAGGCATGAAACCACCACTGGCTTATCAATATCCACGGCCAGGATTGCAGGAGGAAAAATACTAGAAGGACATTGCCAGCTCGCAATTTGTTCAGATATTTGAAATACTGACATTTCGCCTTGTACCTCTACCATATTAATGACCTGAATTCTGCGCAAATTTTCTTTCTTACTAACTATTTTTACTCCAATATTCTTCACCGCGGGAGCTTTTCGATCAGCGGCATTTGGCACTTACGGAGCATTAGATTCAGCAGGCAAGATAATCGCATTCGCAGTACTTGCAGTGCCTTGCACAATTAGATGGTCTACCTTGCCTTGCTCATATGCTTCCGCGATCAGCTCTGCCAAATCTCTACAACGATTGGTATCATGACCATAATCATCATGGAAAATACAAAACTTGGATTTGTCTCGCCTACTGTTCTCCGCTAAAGGTTAAGGAACATGAAAAGATCTTGCAACCCTTTCTTGTAAAAGAATTTCTTTGGGTATTTTTGTTAACATCTGGATGATATTAAAAGACTCGTTATACCATTTTCGCGTAGAATAGCGATCCCGACGGCCATATCCATGATTATCATTTTGACCTTGATGTCTATCATTGAGCGGGTAACCACCACCGCCATTTCGCCGTGGATATCCTGAACCGCGGTAATTATCGCCATTTTCATCACGAAAAGAATCATTATCATCTCGCGAACTTTTATCCTTACCCCACCCGCAAGAGGGTGTTATAGTACTATCTTCTCCACCTCTAATATAATCATACGTTTCTTGTTGCACTTTAGCGAAAGTTGGCGGAACAACTCTTCGCAGTCGACGCACAAGCGTTGGATGTCGCTGCGGATTAATAGCATGCAAAAATCCAGAGATTTTTTGATCTTCATTCAAACTAGGTATCTTTTGGCACTCATAAATGTACCGCGTAAGTAATGCGTTTAAAGTTTCCTTGTTGCCTTGTTTGATATCATGACATTCTATATGCGTCTTCTTCTGCGGCAAAAGTTCTGAAACTGCAGCAAAAATTTATCGCGAAGATCAATAAAGCCGATAATATTGCGAGCTTGCAAGCTATGGAACCACTCCCTTACTGATTCTTGTAAAACCATAGGGAATACTCTACACGCGACCATCTCATCCCAGTTGTAGGTGCTTACCACCCCTTCAAACCGCTGCAAAAAATTCAAGGGATCAGTTAAACCCGAGTAAACTCCCAATGTCGCCGGCACAATATGCGGTGTAATGATTGGATAATCAGAAATATGCTCAACAAACTTGTCTACAGCAGTAGTAATCTCAGTCGCCTTTTTTGTGCGACTATCAGTATTCTCCGCACAAAATTTGGCTATCATATCTTGTAAAAAATTCGGTTGTTCAAACTTATGCTGCATTGACTTAGGCGCAATGCTTTTAAAAGCATCCGCTAAAAAATGTTGAGTATTCTCTCTGCGGACAGCATCAGATGCTTCACCTTCTTCCCCATAACGAGGGAAAGGTGTTGGTGGTCGCCTTCTCTTAACATATGGAATTTTTACAAATTCTTCCACAGTATCCGAATCATCAGAAAATTCTCTTTCTTCTCTTGGCACTTTCGTAATCTTTGAGTTATAAGCAGAGTTCAAAACAAGGCGGTCCTCTGCATTATCACTATCACTATCATGATGTTCCACAACTAAGTGATCAACTTGTGATCCTGAATCATTCAACGGCCATAAGTAAGTATGCGGTATACGAGGTTCGCGACTATACTTGGCGTCTTTCTTAGCTTGCTCAATAGTAGTGCCAACAACTTTGTCTGTTTGTAGACTCGCTTTTCCAGCCAAAACCCTTAACCGCTTGCCTTCAACAATGGTTTCATCGCGGTTCTGTTGCAGATTTCTGCGTGCAACCATTTTTTCTGCTGCAACCTCTAGTTGCGAATCATTATTAGCGGTGTTAACATTAGACGTCTTAGCGAGCGGTTCTTGAACTGATTTGCTTGTAGTAGCATTAACATTTGTTTGTGAATTAAACGTCAAGGCATTATGCGAATCACCAGCCATCACATCAGCATTCGCAGAAACACTTGCTTGCTTTGCATTTGCTGCCATGGCCGATAATCAAATCAGCCGATACGCCTTAGAAAGTACCTGTAAATCATCATAATGAAACACTATTGAAATTAAACAAGCCAATTAGGTGTTTGATAGCACAAAACAAAAAATTTCGAGTTTAATTTTAAAACGTGTCCCACGGATGGCGCCAATTGATCAATCCATAATTAATGAATTACTTAATTAAGGATTGAGTGCAATGTGATTAAGATGGAGGATGGGATGTTTGATGATTATTTTGGGCCCTGATGATCGTCTTTCACTTTAACAATCAAGTGATCAACCACCCCGACCCGGTCTTGATTGTTAATTAGCATGATTAACCTCGACACGATGTAAAAGTTCCTTGGGCAAGATCACAAGAGAAATTTACAAAGGTTCGGGCAAATGGCAGAGAATCAACAACCTATAAATGAGAGGCCAAGCTCCCTATTTATAGTATTTGGAATATCCGCGGTCTGCGGACTGTTTAGCCATCCGCGAAAACTTATTGAAATGAACCGCAGTCTTTTATTATTGCGGAAACTGACCCGCTATGCTTTTTCTCAGCGAATATTCCAAGCGTTTCGAATATACTTCGCGTAACTTCTGTTTTTAGCCTTTAGTAAATAAAATATACATATACAAAGCTATGTATATGATCAATGACATAAAAATGTCATTGAAGCATCAAGAATCTTTAAATGTCAAGAATGACGTTTCCGATTCGCAACCCAAAGCACAAAGGCACAACGGCACAAAGGCACGTAATATAATAAGAATGTTATATACCTAAACATAATAGCTGACATTGAAATACCGAGCCCCTAGAAGTCAAGAATGACATCTCGCGTAATATAACTAAAACATTATACATAACCATAATAGATGACATAGAAATGTCGAGAATTTCAGAAGTCAAGAATGACACCCCTCGGTTTCACTAATCGAGGTGTTCTTATAAAGATAAACTCGCATGAGTCAGAGAATACGTTTAAATCGGAATGGAAATTCCTCCCGGATTCAGAATATAACAGAGATGTATGTATGATAACAATATACAAACCATAGGATACAAATAATCACATATATTAATATATTATAGGCCGGGCTGTAGACTAGACTCACTAATGCACCCTTTTGACTCGGGGTGAGGACATCAATGCAGCCTAATTCCCAACAACATGGGATCTAATACCAACTTTAATGACCTATCAAAGTACACTTGACGACCATCGTTATCTTGGTCCCACAGCTTGATCATAACTCGAAATGAATTTAATAAATAACCTTGCATTCTTTATTTAAAAATGATTTCCTATAAAGGAAACCCACCAAAATATGTAAGTTTAGAAAAACCATACATAAATACTTAACCAAAAGTTGACCAAAATAAAGTCAACAAACACCCACTATTTAATGTATCAAAATAGAATGCAAGTTAATGTTTAACAAAAGCTGCCATCATAAATATGCAGACTCTGTAAGCACAGCGGAAGCAATCAATCATGAACTTGAGAATAAAACATGCGAGTAACTGTCAACAAAAATGTTGAGTTAATTATAGGTTTAATCATTGCAAACAATATTTAATTTAAACCATAAAATTTATTTTTGAAAACATAAAGACCCATTTTAGACCACAAAAATATATGCTCGAAAACATATAAAAATATTATTCCATTAACCCGTGAGCCACCTGGTAATCACTTAACCATTTCTATACCCTTACCAAACAACAATATACACTGAACATGTGTATCTTCAAAAATAACGAAGTACTAATACATTTCGCTTATAAACTGCTAGCGCGACTAGCACGAAATCGGGCTGTCAGGCCCGATAGATCTATCCATAGGAATAGTGTTCACCAGTAGAAACCAGTGATTATAATTACCAGATTAGGGAATATTTTTGTTCGACTCACAATGAATAATTTAAACCAACTTCCACTTGTGTCCAATATATAGAAAAAAAATGCATGTATTCTCATCCCAAAAGATTTAAAATAGAAAAATGAGACTATAACTCACCTTAACATAAACGAAGTAATAACACAGAAACGTGAACCGCAGGAAGTAAAGTGATCAAGAATGATCACAACGTTTAACACGCACTTAACACGCACTTTTTATTTTTAGAAATTTTCTATTGTTGTCAGGTTTCCATTTTTGAAAAAATTTCTATTTTTAGAAAGTTTCTATTTTAGGAAAGTTTATATTTTAGGAAAGTTCTATTTTTAGAAAGTTTCTATTTTAGGAAAGTTTCTATTTTTAGAAAGTTTCCATTTTAGAAAGTCAACAAAAGTCAACTGAAAGTCAAAGTCAATCAAAAGTCAACCTTGATCAACCATAGTCAACATTAAATTTTAAAGTTTAAGTTATAATAATAATATAAGTTATAATGTTATTTAAAGTCATATATGTATAATCATGTCATAACATAAGTTTAATTAAATTAAATTGAATTAGTAAACTTAACATAAGTTTAAATGATATAATTAATATAGCATAAGTATATAATTTATTAATTAAATATTAGTCATAACATAATTATTATTAGTTAATAATAAACTTTTAATCATATCGTAAGTATTTAATTATAATTATTAAACCATAAGTATTTAATTATTAAATCATAATTAAATAATAAACTAAGTCTTATAATAATTAAATAATTAATTAATCTTTATTATAAGTCTTAATATAATAATCTCATATCATAAGTTTAATACTTATCATAAGTATTTTTCATTAATAATAAAAGTATTATTAATCATAAGTTTAATTAAAAGTTTAATTAAATCATAAAGTAATTAATAAATGATATAATAAATATACATATCATAAATAATTTAATAATAATGAAAATCATTATTCATATCATAAGTTAATTTTATAACCATAAGTTTTATTAAAACGTTCATCGGGTCATAACTTGAGCCCCGAGTGTCGGTTTTTGACGAATTTTATATATATATCCTCGTCTAACCCAGCCACCCGACACCTTAGTGTATTCAAGAACACCCTAAGATCTGTCCCCAAGTCGTGACCTACTGATAATGCTAAAAACAAACACATATTTCATAGTATTATCCTTCAACAAAGACAAGCTTTTAGTTGCAATTGTTCTATTTCCAAGTGATTGTCGTTTAAATAATAAAAGGTGAAGACAAAAGACAGATTCGACAATTTGAAGACGCAAATGACCAAAAAGCTAAAAAGTACAAAGTACAATCCAAGTGGTTCAATTTATTGATAAGAAACGTCTCAAAATTACAAGAGTACAAGCCGCAAAATGCAAAGTACAAGATATTAAATCGTACGAAAGGACGTTCAAAAATCCAGAATCGGGACAGTAACCAACTATCAACGTGTGACGCAACGGACCTAAAATTACAAGTCAACTATGCACAAGAATATAATATAGTATATATATAATTATATAAAATTATATATATTATATCATATATATTAAATAAAACGTCGGCAAATAAGAAAACAAAATTATGTGAGCTGTCCCAGGCCTCCATGCTATCGCATGGGAATAACACTCTCAGGCCATACGATCGCATGGCCCAAATTATTGGTCAGGTGCTATAAATTGCAAGTTTGGGCGACGAGTTATTTACACCTTCATTCACTGATCTCTCACTCTCTCAATATATATTTATATTTATATTTTATAATTATAATTTTAATATTAAGTTAATAATAAGGTTATAGTGGCGAATGTTTTAAGTTTGTAAGTCGAAATTATGTCCGTGTAACACTACGCGATTAATACTCATTGTAAGTTATTTTCAACCTTTTTAAATTAATGTCTCATAGCTAAGTTATTATTATGTTTATTTAAGCCGAAGTAATCGTGATGTTGTACTAAATATTAAGACGGGGTTATTGGGCTTTGGACCATAATTGAGGTTTGGACAAAAGACCGACACTTGTGGAAATTGGACTATGGGCTATTAATGGGCTTTATATTTGTTTAACTGAATGATAGTTCGTTAATTTAATATAGAGATTTACAATTTGAGGTAATTATAAATAACTACATATACTCGATCGGATACGATGGGCGGGATATTTATAAATACTAATAATCGTTCATTTAACCGGACACGGGGATGGATTAATAGTCAATGGACTCATTAAAACAGGGATGGATTACATACAAGGACACTTGATGTAATTGTTAATAACGTATTACAACCTTGGGTTACACGCAGTCGATAACCTGGTGTAATCATTAACATAGTATTAAGACCTTGTTACAGTTTAAATCCCCAATTAGTTGGAATATTTTATTTCGGGTATAAGGGTAATTTGACGAGGACACTCGCACTTTATATTTATGACCGATGGACTATTATGGACAAAAACCAGATGGACATATCGAATAATCCAGGACAAAGGACAATTAACCCATGGTAATAAATTAAAATCAACACGTCAAACATCATGATTACGGAAGTTTAAATAAGCATAATTATCTTAATTTATATTTCATCGTACTTTTATTTACCGTCATTTATTTATCGTACTTTAAATTACTGCAATTTTATTTATCGCACTTTTATTTATCGTCATTTACTTTACGCTTTAAATTAAGTTATATTTATATTTAATATTTTACATTAGGTTTTAATTGTGA
Organism: Rutidosis leptorrhynchoides; assembly: GCF_046630445.1. Classification (NCBI taxonomy): domain Eukaryota; kingdom Viridiplantae; phylum Streptophyta; class Magnoliopsida; order Asterales; family Asteraceae; genus Rutidosis; species Rutidosis leptorrhynchoides. Next base: position 198,916,741 of record NC_092337.1, read on the forward strand.
CTTAAGACATAAAATCGACAAACCGGTCATTAAACGGTAAAACCCCCTTTTTATAATAATAATAAGCGTTAAACTTAGTTGTATCCCTGTGGAACGAACCGGACTTACTAAAAACTACACTACTCTACGATTAGGTACACTGCCTATAATGTTGTACCAAGGTTTAGGTATATCCATTCTATAAATAAATAAATAACTTGTGTAAATTGTATCGTATTTAATAGTATTTTGTAGTAAAAATTAATAGTATTACGTACCCCTTCGCTTTAACATCAAGAATTTTTGACGCCGTTACCGAGGATGCCATAGAATGCTATAATAAAAAAAATTAGTTTTTAAGCTATTTTTGTAAAAATATATTTACATAAGTTTTAAATATTAAAAACAAAAATATAAAAACAAGAAAAAGAAAAAAATTATATATCTATATTTTTAAAGTTTAGTTAAATTAAAAAAAAGTTTATATTTTTATTGTTAAAAGTTATAAAAACTAATAAGTAAATTATTTTTTTTATTTTATTAGTTTTTATTAAATTATTTTATTTTTATAAATTAAAAATCAGAAAAAAATAATATAATTAAAATAGAAATCGGGCCGATCACTGTAGCAGCCCAACAAACAGGGCTGGTATTCATATCCATGCAATCGCATGGCCCAGGTGCATAAAACTCATGCGACCGCATGAGAAGCTTTGACAGGCCATCCTCGTACAATAATTAATACGGTTAGGGTTTAAATTAATTATTATTTTTATTATTAACCTAATTAGGGTTTTATTTAATTAATTAGTTTTTAAGTTTAGTTTTAATTTATATTTAGTAATATTAAGTGTTAATATTATTATTAATTATATAAAATTAGTACTTTTATAAAATAATAATATAAAAATAATATTTTTATAAAAATAAGTAATTTTATCATTTTTTTTGTATCTTTTTATTTAGTACGTAGTTTATAATTTTCGTTCGTAATTAAGTTTAAACTTAGTATTTTGCCGTAGTAATTTTATATTTCTAGATTCTTAAGCTTTGTCGTAAAATCCCTTAAGTGCATTTTCTTTAGATTAAGATTTAGGCGCTTTAGAATTTTGCGACGTCACTTATAGCTTTAGTTTTAAATAGATTTTAATGCTTAATTAAGTTATTGCCATTTTGAATATAGAATTCCTTTTAAGCTTTAATTCCTTTAGACGCAATCTTTAATTTTTAGTTTTTAGACTTTTAAGTTTCGACGCTTTACTTTCTTATTGTTATTTTTCGACCTTTTATTTTTCGACGTTTTTCAACGCACTCTTCTTCTTTCTCATTTTTATGCTCTAGTTTTTAGGACATAGAATTTTCAAAATTTTCTTTAAATTTCGACGAAAAATTATTTTAAGCGGTTAAATTGATAGACATTCAAAATTTTCTAGTTTGTAGTAATAGTTAGATTTGTTAGTGGCGAGTTGTGGGCTTCCGATTTAAAGAGTCCTGGCTACCTGCTGCATCTATTGGCTATTCGAAATTTGGGCAAAATCAGAAAAGTCTATTAATTTGATAACTTATATAATTTTTTATTTTTGTATAAATAATAGGATATTCAGTGAATGCACCGAGCAAAACGTTCACCACCTTTCATATGTTCACCACCTATAACTCGATCAAGACATCTAGCCAATATTGTCGCCGTTGATTTTTCTTTAGAATCATTATCTAGTCGAACGAGTATTCCAACTCAAATTTCCGATAATCCATTTTTTGAACCCGACCTCACAATTGAGAACCCGGAGGATATTCAAGGACAATTCAGAGATCCTGAACCACTAATCATTCCTCCTGAACCGCAAATCATACAACCAGAGATTGTCGAGGAAGAAACAATTAAATCAGAATCCTCTAGTGATTCAGATTCAACAAATTCAATCATGGAAAATCAAGAACCTCTAAGTATGGAAGATCAAATGAGAGCTACCCGCACTGGCTAAGGTCATGCAATTACTCAACCAGACATTAATGCGCCAGATAATGAAATCAAAGGATAAATCCTACACATGGTAACTAATCAGTGCCAATTTAGTGGTACGCCAAAAGAAGATCCAAACGAACATCTTCGAACCTTTAATAGGATCTGTACTCTATTTAAAATCAGAGAAGTTGAGGATGAATAGATCTATCTCATGTTATTTCCCTGGACTTTAAAGGGAGAAGCCAAAGATTGGTTAGAATCGTTACCTGAAGGGGCGATTGATACATGAGATGTTTTAGTTGAGAAATTTCTTAAAAGATTCTTTCCGGCATCTAAAGCTGTAAGACTTCAAGGAGAAATTGTTACGTTCACACAGAAGCCAAATAAAACTCTATATGAGGCGTGGACAAGATTCAGAAAGTTGTTGAGAGGATGTCCTCAACATGGCTTAGACACTTATCAAATAGTACAAATATTCTACCAAGGATTCGACATTACTACACGAAAAGACATTGGCATAGCAGCTGGTGGTTCCATTATGAAGAAAACCACAACTGAAGCTTACAAAATTATTGATAACACAGCCTCCCACTCACATGAGTGGCATCAAGAAAAAGACATCGTTAGATCATCTAAAGCGGCTAGAGCCGAATCTAGCCATGACTTTGATTCCATTTCCGCAAAGTTAGATGCTTTTGAAAGACGAATGGAAAAGATGACTAAAGATATTCACGTAATACGAATTAGTTGTGAGCAGTGTGGAGGATCACATTTGACAAAAGATTGTCTTAGTATTGAACAAACAATGGAACAAAGAGATAATGTTTCATACATGAACCAAAGGCCTGGAAATAATTATCAAAATAATTATCAACCGCCAAGACCAAACAACAATCAAAATCAGAATTATAACCGAAATGTTCCATACAACAACCAACAAGGTCCTAGCAATCAACAAGTATCTAATAATACTTACAACCAGCAAAGACCTATTTTTCCAAATAAACCACCACAAACCGATGATAAAAAGCCAAATTTAGAAGATATGATGTCAAAGCTAGTTGAATCTCAAACTCAATTTTTCACATCTCAGAAACAAACTAATGAACAAAATGCTCAAGCATTTAGAAATCCACAGGCTTCAATCCAAAATCTGGAACAAGAAGTGAGCAACCTAGCCAGGTTAATTGGAGAAAGAAAACTGGAGAGTCTACCTAGCGATACAAATGCTAACCCCCGAAATGAAACAGCTAAAGCTATTACCACAAGAAGTGGTATTACACTTAAACCACCTGAAATACCTGTAATTTCTGATGACTCTATTCCTACTACACAGACGCCACAGCCTGAGTAAGAGAAGGAAACATAATCGGTAGTTGAAAAGGTTAATGAAAATAATACAGTTAAGGCTAAACCTTATGTTAAACCATACCAACCACCGCTTCCTTACCCAAGTAAAATGAGAAAAGAAAGACTTGAAGCCGAGCAATCCAAATTTTTGGATATGCTTAAATAAATAAATGTCAATCTTCCTTTCATTGATGTGATTTCAGGAATGCCAAGATATGCTAAATTTTTGAAAGATCTAATCACAAATAGAAAGAAAATGGAAGAACTCTCGGCTGTTACTATGAATGCTAATTGTTCTGCAGTGCTGTTGAATAAACTACCAGAAAAATTATCAGATCCAGGAAGTTTCACAATGCCATATTTTCTGGGTAGTCTTAGTTCAATAAAAGCATTGGCAGACTTAGGTGCTAGTATAAATTTAATGCCGTATTCACTATACGCTAAACTAGACCTCGGAGAATTGAAACCAACAAGAATAAGCATACAACTAGCCGATCGATCAGTAAAATATCCTAGAGGGATAATGGAAAACATGCTAGTTAAAGTTTGTACTTTAGTATTTCCAGTAGACTTTGTTATTCTGGACATGGAAGAAGATTCTCGAGTTCCTCTCATATTAGGAAGACCATTCTTAAACACGGCTAAAGCAATAATAGACGTGTTTGGTAAGAAACTGACCCTAAGTATAGAGGACGAGCGTGTTACCTCTTCTGTTGATAGAGCCATGCAACAACCGCAATCTGCAGATGATACCTGTTATTATATTCAAACTATAGATTCACATGCAGAAATGTTACAAGAATTTCCAGAATTACAAGGAACATGTGAATGTTCTTTAGGAGAAGGAACAGAACCAATTGATGAAGCTGAAATATTAGCTACACTTATGGCTAATGAATATGAACCAACAATAGAAAAACTTCAAGTACTAAAAGAGGAAGACAGATATCGATACAAATCATCGATAGAAGAACCACCGATATTAGAGTTAAAGTCACTTCCAAATCATTTGGAATACGGTTATTTACATGGTGAATCTGAATTACTTGTAATAATATCTGATACAAATCATCGAAAATGAAAAATCTCAACTCATTTCTGTGCTAAAAGATCATAAACCAGCTATTGCATGGAAGATTCATGACATTAAAGGAATACGTCCTTCGTATTGTACACATAAAATCCTTATGGAAGAAGGTCATAAAACATATGTGCAACGCCAACGAAGACTAAATCCTAATATGCAAGATGTTGTTAAGAAAGAAATTATTAAACTGCTAGATGCAGGTTTAATTTATCCAATCTCTGATAGTCCATGGGTAAGCCCAGTTCAATGTGTGCCTAAGAAGGGTGACATGACTGTCATCATAAAAGAAAAAGATGAGCTTATTCCTACTAGAACTATAACAGGATGGCGTGTCTGTATTGATTATAGAAAATTAAATGACGCCACCAGAAAAGATCACTTTCCCTTACCTTTAATTGATCAAATGTTGGAAAGGTTAGCTGGGAATAGTTACTATTTTTTTCTTGACGGTTTCTCCGGATACTTTCAAATTCCAATCACACCCGAGGACCAAGAGAAAACCACATTCACGTGCGCTTATGGTACTTTTGCTTATAAACACATGCCATTTGGACTTTGCAACGCCCCTGCAACCTTTCAAAGGTGCATGATGGCGATTTTTCACGACATGATAGAGGAATGCATGGAAGTTTTCATGGATGACTTTTCAGTCTTCGGTGATACTTTTGAAATATGTCTAGTTAATCTTGAACGAATGCTTATTAGATGCGAACAATCAAATCTAGTACTTAATTGGGAGAAATGCCATTTCATGGTTAAAGAAGGATCGTTCATGGTCATAAAATTTCAAAGGAAGGAATTGAAGTGGATAGAGCTAAAGTAGATGTAATTACTAAACTTCCACATCTCACCAATGTTAGAGGAGTTAGGAGTTTTTTAGGGCATGCCGGTTTTTACCGACGTTTCATAAAAGATTATTCTAAAATTGCCACTCCTATGAATAAACTCCTTGAAAAGGATGCTCCATTCATCTTTCAGATGAATGCATCAAATCTTTTAATACTCTTAAAAAAAAACTCACTAATGCGCCGATCATGATAACTCCAAATTGGAATCTACCATTTGAACTCATGTGCGATGCAAGTGATTTTGCAATGGGAGCCGTTTTAGGTCAAAGAATTGAAAAATGATTTCAACCTATATATTATGCTAGTAAGACGTTACAAGGAGCACAAACAAATTACACAACTACTGAAAAAGAACTCCTTGCTATTATCTTTGCTTTTAACAAATTTCGGTCATATCTCGTTCTAGCAAAAACGGTGGTCTATACCGACCATTCTGCTCTTAGATACCTATTTTCAAAACAAGATGCCAAACCAAGATTAATCCGTTGGATCTTATTCTTACAAGAGTTCGATATTGAAATCCGAGACAAAAAGGGAGCAGAAAATCTCGCAGCTGATCATCTTTCTCGTCTTGAAAATCCTGAATTAGAAGTTCTAAATGAATCGGCTATACAAGATAACTTTCCTGATGAATATCTTTTGAAAATCGATTATAATGAAATTCCATGGTTTGCAGACTATGCAAACTACTTAGTATGTGGATCCCTTGAAAAAGGGTTGTTGTACCAAAAACGAAAGAAATTTTTAGTGATATAAAACACTATTTTTGGGAAGATCCACATTTGTTTAAAAGTTTTCTAGATGGAATAATACGCTGATACGGGTCCGGGGATGAAGCTAGTCAAATATTAAACCATTGTCACATAGGACCAACAGGAGGGCATTATGGGCCTCAACTCACAGCAAGAAAAGTCTACGATGCTGGATTCTATTGGCCTACAATTTTCAAAGACGCACACCTTCTTTGTAAATCCCGTGATGCATGTCAAAGGGCCAGAAAAATAAGTCAACGTGATGAAATGCCACAAAATGTCATTCAAGTATGTGAAGTATTTGACGTTTGGGGTATTGACTTTATGGGTCCATTTCCAAAATCTCATAATAATCTCTACATTCTCGTTTCCATTGATTATGTATCTAAATGGGCGGAAGCACAAGCTCTCTCAACTAACGATGCACGAGTTGTAGTCAACTTCTTAAAACGTCTTTTTACAAGGTTCGGAACTCCGAAAGCTATAATAAGTGATCGGGGTACTTATTTCTGTAATAATCAACTTGAGAAAGTTCTCAAAAGATATGGAGTAACTCATAAAATCTCAACCGCTTATCATCCACAAATAAGTGCACAAGTTGAAAATACCAACCGAGCTTTAAAACGTATTCTAGAGAAAACCGCAGGATCAAACCCGAAGGAATGGTCCATGAAATTGGAGGATGCACTCTCGGCTTTTAGAACAGCCTACAAAACTCCAATTGGAACCACACCTTTTAAACTTGTTTACGAAAAAGCATGTCACCTTCCAGTAGAAATTGAGCACAAAACATTTTGGGCTTTGAAGACATGTAATCTTGATTTGCATGAAGCCAGACGTCTACGATTAACTCAACTAAACGAATTAGAAGAATTAAGACATGATGCATATGAAAATTCGTTAATCTATAAGGAAAGAACGAAGAAATGGCATGATAAAAGAATTCGAAGTTCAAAAGAATTTAAGGAAGGAGACCGAGTTCTTCTTTTCAATTCACGATTCAAGCTATTTCCTGGAAAATTGAAATCAAGATGGTCTGGACCATTCATAGTCAAAAGAGTTTTCCCGTACAGAACAGTAGAATTAATAAATTCAAATGGGATTGAATTTAAAGTTAATGGTCATAGAGTTAAACATTACATAGATAATCCAATGGAAGTTGAAGATGAAGGTAATCACAATTTCAACACCACAGCTAACTAAGTGTGGGAAGATTTGAAAATTTCAAGGGTAATATAAATTTCTGTTAGAGATAGATGTTCTGTTTTCATGTAGTTTCCGAGAATGGAATCCGAATGGTCTTTCCCTAGCAGACCCTAAAGAACTAGTCTTCTCCCTCCATTCTAAATTTTTGTGTTTTTAGGTTTTACGAGATGAAGAATTCCTTTGATCTGACCCATGGTCTACTACTACACGCTATGATTACTAAACATAATAATTAAAGATTTTTCGTATGCCCGAGAGACATATTAAATTAATGTGGCTAATATGTTTTGATCCAAGTCGGGTCATACCCAATAACAAACTTACCGACACCTTATTCGTATTTGATCTTAGCGATTGGGTCGTTGATTAAATACGCGACACTTGAATTTTATGAAAATGGTTTCTAAAATAATATTACTTTATATTTATATAAATTATGGAATAATTTATATGATAAGGATTTAATTATTTATAGGTTAAGTAATTAATTAAGTTATGTTACATTTTATAAAATTGGTTTTATAATATGTACATAACAAATAATATGCAAGTTTATAAAATGTATTTTATAAAACTAGTTTTATAAAATCTAGTTTTATAAAAACTATTTTATATATTAACATGGAAGTGGCATGGTGAAATGTCCCGTTCTTATTGATTAAAAACGTTCCATATTAATTGATTTCGTTGCGAGGTTTTGACCTCTATATGAGACGTTTTTCAAAGACTGCATTCATTTTAAAACAAACCATAACCTTTATTTCATCAATAAAGGTTTAAAAAGCTTTACGAAGATTATCAAATAATGATAATCTAAAATATCCTGTTTACACACGACCATTACATAATGGTTTAAAATACAAATATGTTACAACAAAATAAGTTTCTTGAATGCAGTTTTTACACAATATCATACAAGCATGGACTCCAAATCTCGTCCTTATTTAAGTATGCGACAGCGGAAGCTCTTAATAATCACCTGAGAATAAACATGCTTAAAACGTCAACAAAAATGTTGGTGAGTTATAGGTTTAACCTATATATATCAAATCATAATAATAGACCACAAGATTTCATATTTCAATACACATCCCATACATAGAGATAAAAATCATTCATATGGTGAACACCTGGTAACCGACATTAACAAGATGCATATATAAGAATATCCCCATCATTCCAGGACACCCTTCGGATATGATATAAATTTCGAAGTACTAAAGCATCCGGTACTTTGGATGGGGTTTGTTAGGCCCAATAGATCTATCTTTAGGATTCGCGTCAATTAGGGTGTCTGTTCCCTAATTCTTAGATTACCAGACTTAATAAAAAAGGGCATATTCGATTTCGATAATTCAACCATAGAATGTAGTTTCACGTACTTGTGTCTATTTTGTAAATCATTTATAAAACCTGCATGTATTCTCATCCCAAAAATATTAGATTTTAAAAGTGGGACTATAACTCACTTTCACAGATTTTTACTTCGTCGGGAAGTAAGACTTGGCCACTGGTTGATTCACGAACCTATAACAATATATACATATATATCAAAGTATGTTCAAAATATATTTACAACACTTTTAATATATTTTGATGTTTTAATTTTATTAAGTCAGCTGTCCCCGTTAGTAACCTACAACTAGTTGTCCACAGTTAGATGTATAGAAATAAATCAATAAATATTATCTTGAATCAATCCACGACCCAGTGTATACGTATCTCAGTATTGATCACAACTCAAACTATATATATTTTGGAATCAACCTCAACCCTGTATAGCTAACTCCAACATTCACATATAGAGTGTCTATGGTTGTTCCAAAATATATATAGATGTGTCAACATGATAGGTCGAAACATTGTATACGTGTCTATGGTATCTCAAGATTACATAATATACAATACAAGTTGATTAAGTTATGGTTGGAATAGATTTGTTACCAATTTTCACGTAGCTAAAATGAGAAAAATTATCCAATCTTGTTTTACCCATAACTTCTTCATTTTAAATCCGTTTTGAGTGAATCAAATTGCTATGGTTTCATATTAAACTCTATTTTATGAATCTAAACAGAAAAAGTATAGGTTTATAGTCAGAAAAATAAGTTACAAGTCGTTTTTGTAAGGTAGTCATTTCAGTCGAAAGAACGACGTCTAGATGACCATTTTAGAAAACATACTTCCACTTTGAGTTTAACCATAATTTTTGGATATAGTTTCATGTTCATAATAAAAATCATTTTCTCAGAATAACAAATTTTAAATCAAAGTTTATCATAGTTTTTAATTAACTAACCCAAAACAGCCCGCGGTGTTACTACGACGGCGTAAATCCGGTTTTACGGTGTTTTTCGTGTTTCCAGGTTTTAAATCATTAAGTTAGCATATCATATAGATATAGAACATGTGTTTAGTTGATTTTAAAAGTCAAGTAAGAAGGATTAACTTTTGTTTGCGAACAAGTTTAGAATTAACTAAACTATGTTCTAGTGATTACAAGTTTAAACCTTCGAATAAGATAGCTTTATATGTATGAATCGAATGATGTTATGAACATCATTACTACCTTAAGTTCCTTGGATAAACCTACTGGAAAAGAGACAAATGGATCTAGCTTCAACGGATCCTTGGATGGCTCGAAGTTCTTGAAGCAGAATCATGACACGAAAACAAGTTCAAGTAAGATCATCACTTGAAATAAGATTGTTATAGTTATAGAAATTGAACCAAAGTTTGAATATGATTATTACCTTGTATTAGAATGATAACCTACTGTAAGAAAAAAAGATTTCTTGAGGTTGGATGATCACCTTACAAGATTGGAAGTGAGCTAGCAAACTTGAAAGTATTCTTGATTTTATGTAACTAGAACTTGTAGAATATATGAAGAACACTTAGAACTTGAAGATAGAACTTGAGAGAGATCAATTAGATGAAGAAAATTGAAGAATGAAAGTGTTTATAGGTGTTTTTGGTCGTTGGTGTATGGATTAGATATAAAGGATATGTAATTTTATTTTCATGTAAATAAGTCATGAATGATTACTCATATTTTTGTAATTTTATGAGATATTTCATGCTAGTTGCCAAATGATGGTTCCCACATGTGTTAGGTGACTCACATGGGCTGCTAAGAGCTGATCATTGGATTGTATATACCAATAGTACATACATCTAAAAGCTGTGTATTGTACGAGTACGAATACAGGTGTATACGAGTAGAATTGTTGATGAAACTGAACGAGGATGTAATTGTAAGCATTTTTGTTAAGTAGAAGTATTTTGATAAGTGTATTTAAGTCTTTCAAAAGTGTATAAATACATATTAAAACACTACATGTATATACATTTTAACTGAGTCGTTAAGTCATCGTTAGTCGTTACATGTAAGTGTTGTTTTAAAACCTTTAGGTTAACGATCTTGTTAAATGTTGTTAACCCAATGTTTATAATATCAAATGAGATTTTAAATTATTATATTATCATGATATTATCATGTATGAATATCTCTTAATATGATATATATACATTAATGTCTTTACAACGATAATCGTTACATATATGTCCCGTTTAAAAATCATTAAGTTAGTAGTCTTGTTTTTACATATGTAGTTCATTGTTAATATACTTAATGATATGTTTACTTATCATAGTATCATGTTAACTATATATATCCATATATATGTCATCATATAGTTTTTACAAGTTTTAACGTTCGTGAATCACCGGTCAACTTGGGTGGTCAATTGTCTATATGAAACATATTTCAATTAATCAAGTCTTAACAAGTTTGATTGCTTAACATGTTGGAAACATTTAATCATGTAAATATCAATCTCAATTAATATATATAAACATGGAAAAGTTCGGGTCACTACAGTACCTACCCGTTAAATAAATTTCGTCCCGAAATTTTAAGCTGTTGAAGGTGTTGACGAATCTTCTGGAAATAGATGCGGGTATTTCTTTTTCATCTGATCTTCAAGCTCCCAGGTGAACTCGGGTCCTCTACGAGCATTCCATCGAACCTTAACAATTGGTATCTTGTTTTGCTTAAGTCTTTTAACCTCACGATCCATTATTTCGACGGGTTCTTCGATGAATTGAAGTTTTTTGTTGATTTGGATTTCATCTAACGGAATAGTGAGATCTTCTTTAGCAAAACATTTCTTCAAATTCGAGACGTGGAAAGTGTTATGTACAGCCGCGAGTTGTTGAGGTAACTCAAGTCGGTAAGCTACTGGTCCGACACGATCAATAATCTTGAATGGTCCAATATACCTTGGATTTAATTTCCCTCGTTTACCAAATCGAACAACGCCTTTCCTAGGTGCAACTTTAAGCATGACCATCTCTCCAATTTCAAATTATATATCTTTTCTTTTAATGTCAGTGTAGCTCTTTTGTCGACTTTGGGCGGTTTTCAACCGTTGTTGAATTTGGATGATCTTCTCGGTAGTTTCTTGTATAATCTCTGGACCCGTAATCTGTCTATCCCCACTTCACTTCAACAAATCGGAGACCTGCACTTTCTACCATAAAGTGCTTCAAACGGCGCCATCTCAATGCTTGAATGGTAGCTGTTGTTGTAGGAAAATTCTGCTAACGGTAGATGTCGATCCCAACTGTTTCCGAAATCAATAACACATGCTCGTAGCATGTCTTCAAGCGTTTGTAACGTCCTTTCGCTCTGCTCATCAGTTTGTGGATGATAGGCAGTACTCATGTCTAGACGAGTTCCTAATGCATGCTGTAATGTCTGCCAGAATCTTGAAATAAATCTGCCATCCCTATCAGAGATAATAGAGATTGGTATTCCATGTCTGGAGATGACTTCCTTCAAATACAGTCGTGCTAACTTCTCCATCTTGTCATCTTCTCTTATTGGCAGGAAGTGTGCTGATTTGGGGCGACGATCAACTATTACCCAAATAGTATCAAAACCACTTGCAGTCCTTGGCAATTTAGTGATGAAATCCATGGTAATGTTTTCCCATTTCCATTCCGGGATTTCGGGTTGTTGAAGTAGACCTGATGGTTTCTGATGCTCAGCTTTGACCTTAGAACACGTCAAACATTCTCCTACATATTTAGCAACATCGGCTTTCATACCCGGTCACCAAAAATGTTTCTTGAGATCCTTGTACATCTTCCCCGTTCCAGGATGTATTGAGTATCTGGTTTTATGAGCTTCTCTAAGTACCATTTCTCTCATATCTCCAAATTTTGGTACCCAAATCCTTTCAGCCCTATACCGGGTTCCGTCTTCCCGAATATTAAGATGCTTCTCCGATCCTTTGGGTATTTCATCCTTTAAATTTCCCTCTTTTAAAACTCCTTGTTGCGCCTCCTTTATTTGAGAAGTAAGGTTATTATGAATCATTATATTCATAGATTTTACTCGAATGGGTTCTCTGTCCTTCCTGCTCAAGGCATCGGCTACCACATTTGCCTTCCCCGGGTGGTAACGAATCTCAAAGTCGTAATCATTCAATAATTCAATCCACCTACGCTGCCTCATATTCAGTTGTTTCTGATTAAATATGTGTTGAAGACTTTTGTGGTCGGTATATATAATACTTTTGACCCCATATAAGTAGTGCCTCCAAGTCTTTAATGCAAAAACAACCGCGCCTAATTCCAAATCATGTGTCGTATAATTTGGTTCGTGAATCTTCAATTGTCTAGACGCATACGCAATCACCTTCGTTCGTTGCATTAATACACAACCGAGACCTTGCTTTGATGCATCACAATAAATCACAAAATCATCATTCCCTTCAGGCAATGACAATATAGGTGCCGTAGTTAGCTTTTTCTTCAATAACTGAAACGCTTTCTATTGTTCATCATTCCATTCAAATTTCTTCCCTTTATGCGTTAATGCAGTCAAGGGTTTTGCTATTCTAGAAAAGTCTTGGATGAACCTTCTGTAGTAACCAGCTAGTCCTAAAAATTGGCGTATGTGTTTCGGAGTTTTTGGGGTTTCCCACTTTTCAACAGTTTCTATCTCTGCCGGATCCACCTTAATACCTTCTTTGTTCACTATGTGACTGAGGAATTGAACTTCTTCCAACCAAAATGCACACTTTGAAAACTTAGCGTACAATTCTTCCTTCCTCAATACTTCTAACACCTTTCTCAAATGTTCACCGTGTTCTTGGTCCTTCTTTGAGTAAATAAGTATGTCATCAATGAAAACAATGACAAACTTGTCAAGGTATGGTCCACACACTCGGTTCATAAGGTCCATGAACACAGCTGGTGCATTAGTTAAACCAAACGGCATGACCATAAACTCGTAATGACCGTAACGTGTTCTGAAAGCAGTCTTTGGAATATCATCTTCTTTCACCCGCATTTGATGATACCCGGAACGTAAGTCAATCTTTGAATAAACAGACGAGTCTTGTAGTTGATCAAATAAGTCGTTGATTCTAGGAAGTGGGTAGCAGTTCTTGATGGTAAGTTTGTTCAACTCTCGGTAGTCGATACACAACCTGAATGTACCATCTTTCTTCTTGACAAACAAAACAGGAGCTCCCCACGGTGATGTGCTTGGTCGAATGAAACCACGCTCTAAAAGTTCTTGTAATTGGCTTTGCAGTTCTTTCATCTCGCTGGGTGCGAGTCTGTAAGGAGCACGAGCTATTGGTGCAGCTCCTGGTACAAGATCTATTTGAAATTCAACGGATCGATGTGGGGGTAATCCCGGTAATTCTTTCAGAAATACATCGGGAAATTATTTTGCAATGGGAACATCATTGATGCTCTTTTCTTCAGTTTGTACTTTCTCGACGTGTGCTAGAACAGCATAGCAACCTTTTCTTATTAGTTTTTGTGCCTTCAAATTACTAATAAGATGTAGCTTCGTGTTGCCCTTTTCTCCGTACACCATTTGTTCCTTTCGTTCTATTAACCCCTGGTCCGTAGACCTCACACTTCGCCGCGCTATGACCATTTCTTTTACACTTGTTGCAAAATTTGGTGCAGAACCCCGAGTGATACTTTTCACACCTTTGGCATAGCTGCTTCTGATTGTTGTTGTTGTTGCGGTTATTATTGTTGTTGGGATGATTATTGTAGTTGCTGTTGTTGTTGTTGTTGTTGTTGTTGTTGTTGTTGTTGAGCCGTTTGTTGTACTTGCGATTGATGTTGCGATTGTTGGGATAATTGTTGCGATTATTGTTGTAATTGCTGTTGTTGTTGTTGTTGTTGTATTGGTGATTCTTATCACCGTTTTCCTCCCACTTTCTTTTGACTTGCTTCACATTGGCCTCTTCAGCAGTCTGTTCTTTAATTCTTTCTTCAATCTGGTTCACTAGTTTGTGAGCCATTCTACATGCCTGTTGTATGGAGGCGGGCTCGTGTGAACTTATATCTTCTTGGATTCTTTCCGGTAATCCTTTCATAAATGCGTCGATCTTCTCTTCCTCATCTTCGAATGCTCCCGGACACAATAGGCACAATTCTGTGAATCGTCTTTCGTACGTGGTAATATCAAATCCTTGGGTTCGTAACCCTCTAAGTTCTGTCTTAAGCTTATTGACCTCGATTCTGGGACGGTACTTCTCGTTCATCAAGTGCTTGAATGCTGACCACGGTAGTGCGTACGCATCGTCTTGTCCCACTTGCTCTAGATAGGTATTCCACCATGTTAACGCAGAACCTGTGAAGGTATGCGTAGCGTACTTCACTTTGTCTTCTTCAGTACACTTACTTATGGCAAACACCGATTCGACCTTCTCGGTCCACCGTTTCAATCCGATCAGTCCTTCGGTTCCATCAAATTCCAAAGGTTTGCAGGCAGTGAATTCTTTGTAGGTGCATCCTACACGATTTCCTGTACTGCTAGATCCAAGGTTATTGTTGGTATGTAGCGCAGCCTGTACTGCGGCTATGTTTGAAGCTAGAAAAGTACGGAATTCCTCTTCATTCATATTCACGGTGTGTCGAGTAGTCGGTGCCATTTCCTTCAAAATAGTCAAATGGAACAAGTTAATCATATAGAATATTAAGAGTAGTTAATAGTATTTCGTAGCATAATATGAACTCATTTATAAAAGCTTTTTCTTCATATTAGCGTTTTATAAGTTTAAATTCGGGTAGTACCTACCCGTTAAGTTCATACTTAGTAGCTAATATACAATTCAACTACTACAATTCTATATGAAAAACTGATTATAATAATATTTCGCGTTCAAACTTTTACACAATATTTTACAAACTTACAATACCGCTTATTTTACATATAGCATGAAATATAGCACACAATAAATTTGATACAAGATGGTTGTGAAGATAATTCTAGCTAGTACACAAGTCGTTCAGCAAAGGCAATAAAGACACGTAATTCATACGTCCAGAAACAAGTCATGCATTCTGGTTTTACTAGGATTACTTCCCATCCTTGGTCTTGTGGAACATAACCGTTATGGCCGTTGATAAGACAGCGTGTTGTAACGTCGTCAAAGGGACGAGGGTTACGTAATGTCCAACAGTCCCGTAACAATCTAAAAATCTCATTTCTTACCCCAATTACCGAATCCGTCACTTGTGGGAACATTTTGTTTAATAGTTGTAGCCCGATGTTCTTGAACATTACTAATCCGTAAGCATAACATGCTTCTTTATGTTGCATGTTAGCCGCTTTTTCTAAATCACGAAGTCCAATATTCGGATATATTGAGTCAAAATAATTTCTTAACCCATTGCGTAAAATAGCATTTGGGTTCCCCGCAATATATGCGTCAAAGTAAACACATAGTAACTTATGGATTTCCCAATGTGATATCCCCCATCTTTCGAACGAAAGCCTTTTATAAACCAAGGCATTCTTGGAACGTTCTTCGAATGTCTTACAAACTGATCTCGCCTTAAATAGTTGTGCCGAAGAATTCTGACCGACTCTAGACAAGATTTCATCAATCATGTCTCCGGTAGGTCTCTTAAAATATTGGGTTGTCTATCCATTTTGTGTTTTTATACTGTAAAATAGACAAGAGTTAGATTCATAAAAAAAAATACTTATTAATACAAACAATTTTTACATATATCATAAAGCATAAGCACACTAATTACATATATTACACCACACGAATACAACTATCTTATTCCGACTCGCTTGTTTCTTCTTCTTCGGTTTTGGTTCGTTTTGCCAAGTTTCTAGGGATATATGATGTTCCCCTAATACGAGCCATCATTTTCCACATTGGTTTAGAAAAACCTGGTGGTTTAGAGGTTCCCGGGTCATGGTTACAACTTAAGGACTTCGGGGGTTGACGATACATATAAAGTTCATCGGGGTTGGAATTAGATTTCTCTATTTTTATGCCCTTTCCCTTATTATTTTCTTTTGTCTTTTTAAATTCAGTTGGGGTAATTTCTATAACATCATCTGAATTCTCGTCGGAATCCGATTCATCGGAGAATTGGTAATCCTCCCAATATTTTGCTTCCTTGGCGGAAACACCATTGACCATAATTAACCTTGGTCAGTTGGTTGAGGATTTTCTTTTACTTAACTGTTTTATTATTTCCCCCACCGGTTCTATTTCTTCATCCGGTTCTGATTCTTCTTCCGGTTCCGATTCTTCTTCCGGTTCCGACTCTTCTTCCGGTTCCTCTTCGGGAACTTGTGAATCAGTCCACGAATCATTCCAATTTACATTTGACTCTTCATTATTATTAGGTGAGGCAATGGGACTTGTTCTAGAGGTAGACATCTATCACATAATATCAAAAGCGTTAAGAGATTAATATATCACATAATATTCACATGTTAAAAATATATAGTTTCCAACAAAATTTGTTAAGCAATCATTTTTCAAGTAAACACGGTCGAAGTCCAGACTCACTAATGCATCCTAACAAACTCGATAAGACACACTAATACAAAATTCTGGTTCTCTAAGACCAACGCTCGGATACCAACTGAAATGTCCTGTTCTTATTGATTAAAAACGTTCCATATTAATTGATTTCGTTGCGAGGTTTTGACCTCTATATGAGACATTTTTCAAAGACTGCATTCAATTTAAAACAAACCATAACCTTTATTTCATCAATAAAGGTTTAAAAAGCTTTACGTAGATTATCAAATAATGATAATCTAAAATATCCTGTTTACACACGACCATTACATAATGGTTTACAATACAAATATGTTACAACAAAATAAGTTTCTTGAATGCAGTTTTTACACAATATCATACAAGCATGGACTCCAAATCTCGTCCTTATTTAAGTATGCGACAGGGGAAGCTCTTAATAATCACCTGAGAATAAACATGCTTAAAACGTCAACAAAAATGTTGGTGAGTTATAGGTTTTACCTATATATATCAAATCATAATAATAGACCACAAGATTTCATATTTCAATACACATCCCATACATAGAGATAAAAATCATTCATATGGTGAACACCTAGTAACCGACATTAACAAGATGCATATATAAGAATATCCCTATCATTCCGGGACACCCTTCGGATATGATATAAATTTCGAAGTACTAAAGCATCCGGTACTTTGGATGGGGTTTGTTAGGCCCAATAGATCTATCTTTAGGATTCGCGTCAATTAGGGTGTCTGTTCCCTAATTCTTAGATTACCAGACTTAATAAAAAGGGGCATATTCGATTTCGATAATTCAACCATAGAATGTAGTTTCACGTACTTGTGTCTATTTTGTAAATCATTTATAAAACCTGCATGTATTCTCATCCCAAAAATATTAGATTTTAAAAGTGGGACTATAACTCACTTTCACAGATTTTTACTTCGTCGGGAAGTAAGACTTGGCCACTGGTTGATTCACGAACCTATAACAATATATACATATATATCAAAGTATGTTCAAAATATATTTACAACACTTTTAATATATTTTGATGTTTTAATTTTATTAAGTCAGCTGTCCTCGTTAGTAACCTACAACTAGTTGTCCACAGTTAGATGTATAGAAATAAATCAATAAATATTATCTTGAATCAATCCACGACCCAGTGTATACGTATCTCAGTATTGATCACAACTCAAACTATATATATTTTGGAATCAACCTCAACCCTGTATAGCTAACTCCAACATTCACATATAGAGTGTCTATGGTTGTTCCGAAATATATATAGATGTGTCGACATGATAGGTCGAAACATTGTATACATGTCTATGGTATCTCAAGATTACATAATATACAATACAAGTTGATTAAGTTATGGTTGGAATAGATTTGTTACCAATTTTCACGTAGCTAAAATGAGAAAAATTATCCAATCTTGTTTTACCCATAACTTCTTCATTTTAAATCCGTTTTAAGTGAATCAAATTGCTATGGTTTCATATTGAACTCTATTTTATGAATCTAAATAGAAAAAGTATAGGTTTATAGTCAGAAAAATAAGTTACAAGTCGTTTTTGTAAGGTAGTCATTTCAGTCGAAAGAACGACGTCTAGATGACCATTTTAGAAAACATACTTCCACTTTGAGTTTAACCATAATTTTTGGATATAGTTTCATGTTCATAATAACAATCATTTTCTCAGAATAACAACTTTTAAATCAAAGTTTATCATAGTTTTTAATTAACTAACCCAAAACAGCCCGCGGTGTTACTACGACGGCGTAAATCCGGTTTTACGGTGTTTTTCGTGTTTTCAGGTTTTAAATCATTAAGTTAGCATATCATATAGATATAGAACATGTGTTTAGTTGATTTTAAAAGTCAAGTTAGAAGGATTAACTTTTGTTTGCGAACAAGTTTAGAATTAACTAAACTATGTTCTAGTGATTACAAGTTTAAACCTTCGAATAAGATAGCTTTATATGTATGAATCGAATGATGTTATGAACATCATTACTACCTTAAGTTCCTTGGATAAACCTACTGGAAAAGGGAAAAATGGATCTAGCTTCAACGGATCCTTGGATGGCTCGAAGTTCTTGAAGCAGAATCATGACACGAAAACAAGTTCAAGTAAGATCATCACTTGAAATAAGATTGTTATAGTTATAGAAATTGAACCAAAGTTTTAATATGATTATTACCTTGTATTAGAATGATAACCTACTGTAAGAAACAAAGATTTCTTGAGGTTGGATGATCACCTTACAAGATTGGAAGTGAGCTAGCAAACTTGAAAGTATTCTTGATTTTATGTAACTAGAACTTGTAGAATATATGAAGAACACTTAGAACTTGAAGATAGAACTTGAGAGAGATCAATTAGATGAAGAAAATTGAAGAATGAAAGTGTTTGTAGGTGTTTTTGGTTGTTGGTGTATGGATTAGATATAAAGGATATGTAATTTTATTTTCATGTAAATAAGTCATGAATGATTACTCATATTTTTGTAATTTTATGAGATATTTCATGCTAGTTGCCAAATGATGGTTCCTACATGTGTTAGGTGACTCACATGGGCTGCTAAGAGCTGATCATTGGATTGTATATACCAATAGTACATACATCTAAAAGCTGTGTATTGTACGAGTACGAATACGGGTGCATACGAGTAGAATTGTTGATGAAACTGAACGAGGATGTAATTGTAAGAATTTTTGTTAAGTAGAAGTATTTTTATAAGTGTATTGAAGTCTTTCAAAATTGTATAAATACATATTAAAACACTACATGTATATACATTTTAACTGAGTCGTTAAGTCATCGTTAGTCGTTACATGTAAGTGTTGTTTTGAAACCTTTAGGTTAACGATCTTGTTAAATGTTGTTAACCCAATGTTTATAATATCAAATGAGATTTTAAATTATTATATTATCATGATATTATCATGTATGAATATCTCTTAATATGATATATATATACATTAAATGTCTTTACAACGATAATCGTTACATATATGTCTCGTTTAAAAATCATTAAGTTAGTAGTCTTGTTTTTACATATGTAGTTCATTGTTAATATACTTAATGATATGTTTACTTATAATAGTATCATGTTAACTATATATATATATATCCATATATATGTCATCATATAGTTTTTACAAGTTTTAACGTTCGTGAATCACCGGTCAACTTGGGTGGTCAATTGTCTATATGAAACATATTTCAATTAATCAAGTCTTAACAAGTTTGATTGCTTAACATGTTGGAAACATTTAATCATGTAAATATCAATCTCAATTAATATATATAAACATGGAAAAGTTCGGGTCACTACACATGGGAGTTGAAGTAAGCATGCATTTGTTTATTTAGTTACTTCCCATGCCATAAGCATATTAAACAAGACATGTTGGAGAC
This sequence comes from Rutidosis leptorrhynchoides, assembly GCF_046630445.1. Lineage (NCBI taxonomy): Eukaryota > Viridiplantae > Streptophyta > Magnoliopsida > Asterales > Asteraceae > Rutidosis > Rutidosis leptorrhynchoides. Next base: position 198,937,203 of record NC_092337.1, read on the forward strand.
CACATATACATGCAACTACATTTCAAGTAAAGCAAAAAAAAAATTCTGCCTTCCTCTCCAACTCCTGGTCGTAGCTTTTGTAACACAAAGGAGGGTTCATTTCCTTTTTGCAAGCTTATTTTCAAGTGTCATAAAATCCTAACCAAAAGCTAGGATGTTGGTGCACAAGTTTGGGGTATAACAACTTGAGGTTTCATTCTTTTGGAGTTCCATTCATCATCATCATCTTCATCACTTACCAACAAGCTTGGAGTAGGTATAAACTCTTTTCTTGCTTGTAGTTTGTAAGTATATTTCATAACTTGATCCTAATTGGGATTTAACTTTAAATGGTTAAAGATTAACAAGTTATAAAATGGTAATATACATGCTTCCGCTTTGAAAGATTCTTAAATGGTTTTAAGCATAATGAAACTTGTTAAATCCCAATAATGGTATCTAGAGCCGAAGTTGTTGAAATGTGCTTCGAGGTGGTTATTAAACTCACTATATATTTTGCATTTTATGTACATGCATGAAAGTAAAATGCAAAGATTAAATATTTGGGTAGGTTTGTGGTTATGGCCGAATTCAAGAGGACCCAAAATGGGTTTTGGGTTCTTCTATTTTGGTCATATTTGTTGTATGATAATGTTCACAATCTAAGCCTTGACCTTGTGTTTGATTGAATGTTTGGTTGATTTATTATTCATTCATTTGGTTTGTAATAATATTTATTCAATTGGTTTGTAATAATATTATTTTGGTTATGTAATTTATTTTATATTTGGTATGTAAAATAGATTAGGTTGTATTTTCATTTTTTAGAGAAAAATGTATTAGGATATAATTTTGTAAAAAGATGAAGATACAAGATGATGACTTGGAAGAACACAAGAAGAAGCATTTGGATGCAAGATTAAGTGGGAGATTTAAAATCTCCTACTTTGTGTTATAACCCCTTAACCGGTGGCATTTGTTTTCAGCTAAACAAATGTCTACCTAATTGGCTTGATTGTGAACATATTTGTTTTGCATGCATGGTTGTTCATTGTGTTTGTATGTTTGGTTGCTACAAGTAAATCACAAGTTAACAACAAGCAAAATGACAATTTAATTGGTTAAATTAGACATTATTAACGACATGCATAACGACAATTTAATTGGTTAAATTAAAAGTGGCAAAAGGACATTGATAAACGGTTATTAAGAACATGAAAAGGATCACATATATAAAATGGTTTATATCAAGTAATTGGCTTAATTACAAGACATGAAAATAGTTTTTCATAAGTACCATACACTAAATGCATGTTGGTGTATGGCATAAAAGTTTTCTTAAACTAGAAATAATGAAAACTTAAAATCCCTTATTAACAAGGCAAACAAGTTAAACGTCATCCTTTTGTGTGACACTTAAACATATTAGGGAACTCATAATGGGTAAAGCTCACCTAACTGTTATGAGCAAACTAATATGATTAAGGTGAATTTCGCACACTTTTGGGATAAAGGTCACCTAACCACTTGTATGTTAAATTTACACGTTTACGCAAGTAGGACGACTTGATTTGGAAATCATGAACTTAGGGTCACCGAAGCATGAGGAACAAATAGGCGTTGATGGGATAAATATGCCATGCAAAAGGATTGCATGATCCCATAACTTAGAATTTGCAAAATGATTGCAATTGTCATATAATGACTACCTAGCTAAATCAAATGACGGGATAAAGGTTACATAACTAAAATTTGGTTTACCGTTGGATTCTAAAATTTAATAAATATAAATTGGATTTAAAGGGTATTGATTGTTAAATTATAAATGATACTTAAACGAACTTTATTAAATTTTGTAGATGGCCGACAATAACAACAACATTCCAAACGCACCAATCAACTTTAACAACCTATCGTTGTGGTCAATACTTGAAAAGGAAAAACTCAACCATACGAATTTCATGAATTGGTTTCGCAATCTAAGAATTGTCCTCAAACTTGAGGATAGGGCGTATGTGTTGGAAGACCCCATTCCCGATCAACCCGAAGAGGATGATACAGAAGGCATGGCTTATTGGGATAAGTATTGCACCGATTCGGTGCAAGTCGCTTGCCTTATGCTTTGGACTATGATACCCGAACTCCAAAAGGACTTCGAGCATCATAGTGCATATGACATGATCACACAATTGAAGGAGATGTTCCTTCAACAAGCTCGTGTTGAGCACTTCGAAATGGTTCGAGCGCTTCATGCATGTCGTATGGATGACACCCAATTCGTTTCATCTTATGTCCTTAAGATGAAAAGCCTAATTGATCGAACGAACCATCTAAATTGCAATGTGTCTAATGAATTAGCCACAGACCTTATCCTTAACTCATTGTCAAAGAGGTTTGACACATTCGTGTTAAATTATAACATGAATGGTTGGGATAAGAGCATTGGCGAATTGCATGCCATGCTAAAGATGGCCGAAGCAAGCATGGGCAAAAGGGCTTCACCCGTGCTTATGATCAATGAAGGCGGGTCCAAAAACAATAACACTTCTAAGCCAAAGGTGGCTAAGAGGAAAGGACCCGCCTACCAAGGCAAGGGCAAGGGAAAGGGGAGGGTGGTTACCCCAACCAACAATAACAAGAAGCAAAAGGTTACTGGTAAAGCAAACCCCAAGGAAGATCCGTGCATTGGTTGCGGTGAGATGGCTCACTGGAAACGCAACTGCTCGATCTACCTTAAGTAGTTGAAAGAAAAGAGGGATGCAGGGCAAACCTCAGGTAATGTATATATGGTATACACTGAGCTTAGTATTACTTCTTCTAATACATGGGTATTAGACACAGGATGCGGAACTCATATTTGCAATTCTTTGCAGGGGTTCAAAAGAAGTAAACAAGGAGCGGGAACAACAAGTCTCTTCATGGGAAATGGTGCAAAGGTGCACGTAGAAGATTAAGGAGACTTTGTTTGAAAGCTACAAACTGTATTGGAGCTTGTTTTGAAAAATGTTTTGTATGCTTCTGATTTGATCCAAACATTATTTCTATTTCCCGTTTAAGAAAATGTGGTTTTGATTTCAATTTTATTGATGATGATATCCATGTTTCTTTAGATAATGTGTTGTATTTTAAGGCTTCGCCTTTGAATGGTATTTATGAATTGTTTCATGATGACACATCATACAATAGCTCAATGTTCCATGCAAACACCAAGAAACTCAAAAAGGATTTGAGTGATTCCTACTTATGGCATTGTCGCCTTGGTCACATAAATAAGAATCGAATGCATATACTTCAAAAGAATGGACTTTTGAAATCAAATGAACTAGACTCGTTTGATGTAAGTGAATCTTGTTTACAAGGTAAAATGATTAAAGCACCTTTCAAAGGGACCTATGAAAGGGCTAAAGACTTATTGAGATTAATACATTCGGATGTATGTGGACCTTTTAAGCCCATGACTAGGAAAGGTGAATGATACTTCGTCACTTTCATTGATGACTTCAGTTGTTTCGGATATGTCTATTTATTAAGGCACAAGGACGAAACTTTTGAAACATTCAAAGAATATAAAAACGAAGTACAAAATCAACTCAACAAGACAATCAAGGTACTTCGTACCGATAGAGGAGGTGAATACCTAAGCGATGCTTTCCAAGATCATCTTAAAGGTTGTGGAATTATCTCGCAACTCACTCCTCCTGGAACACCCCTACTTAATGGAGTTTCTAAAAGGAGGAACCGAACCCTAACGGATATGGTTCTATCTATTATGGCTAGAAGCTTGTTACCTCTATCATTTTGGGGTTATTGTCTATGCTCCACGGCTCGTATTCTAAATATGGCCCCAACCAAGAAAGTGGAACGAACTCCTCATGAGATGTGGTTTGGAAAACCTCCATCTCTATCATACTTAAAAGTATGGGGATGTGAAGCTTATCCTAAGCGTTACATCCCTAATAAGTTGAATGCTCGATCCACGAAGTGTATCTTCATAGGATATCCCAAGGATAATATGTGATACTATTTCTATGATCCTTCCGAGAAGAATGTGTTTGTTGCTCGGAAGGCTGAATTCCTTGAAACTAAGTTCCTAATGGAAGGTAATAGTGAAAGGAAGATAGATCTTGAAGAGCTTCAAGATCAAGTAGATGATACACAATTGGTTGACACTAGTACTCAACATGAAAATGTTGAGAATGATCAAATGGATGATCAAAGTATCCAAGACGTTCACAGATCTGGTAGGATTAGTAATCCTCCTGAGAGATATGGGTTTCTCATGGTTGGTTGCTATGTGGTTGATTTGGATGAACCAACAAACTACCAAGATGCTTTATCAAGGATTGATAAAGATAAATGGCAGGAAGCCATGAACGCTGAGATGCAATCCATGTATGACAACCAAGTTTGGGAACTTGTTGCACAACCTACTGGCTCAAGGCTAGTTGATTGTAAATGGATTTTCAAAATGAAAACTGACATACATGGAAACTTGGATACATATAAAGCTAGACTTGTAGCAAAAGGTTTCACTCAAACTCAAGGGGTTGACTATGATGAAACTTTTTCGCCTGTGGCAATGCTAAAGTCTATTAGGATATTACTTGCCATTGCTGCTCATTATGATTATGAAATATGGCAAATGGATGTCAAGACCGCTTTCCTAAATGGATATCTTGAGGAAGATGTCTATATGGTTCAGCATGAAGGTTTTGTTGATCCGAAATATCCTAAAAAGGTATGCGAGTTAAAGAAGTCAATCTACGGATTGAAACAAGCATCCAGAATGTGGAATCATCATTTTAATGAGGAGGCCAAGAAATTTGGCTTCATTAAAAATGGTGATGAAGCTTGTGTATACAAGAAAGCTAGTGAGAGCACTATCATGTTCCTTGTACTATATGTAGATGATATATTGTTATTTGGAAATGATATTCTAGCAATGCAAGGTGTTAAAACTTGGCTAAGTAAATGCTTCTCCATTAAGGATCTTGGAGAAGCATAATACGTTTTGGGGATTGGGATATACAGAGATAGATCCAAGAAATTGATAGGTTTGAATCAAAGTGCATACATTGAAAAGATCTTGAAAAGGTTCAAGATGGAGAACTCTAAGAAAGGTTTGGTACCTATCCAAAGGGGGACACTTCTCAGTTCATCTCAGTGCCCTACCACGAAAGATGAACAAGAGAGAATGAAGAAAGTCCCATACGCGTCTGCTATTGGGTTAATCATGTATGCAATGATATGTACTAGACCGGATGTGTTATGCGCTCTTACCTTGACAAGTAGATACCAGAATAACCCAGGAAATAGTCATTGAATTGCGGTTAAAAGTATATTGAAATACCTTAGGAGGACTAAGGATATGTTTCTTATATACGGGTCTGGTGAGGAGGAACTCGCTGTAAAAGGTTACGTGGACGCGAGTTTCCAAACTGATCGAGATGATTCTCAAAAGTCAACTCAAAAGTCAACCTTGATAAACCATAGTCAACATTAAATTTTAAAGTATAAGTTATAATAATAATATAAGTTATAATGTTTTTTAAATTCATATATGTATAATCATGTCATAACATAAGTTTAATTAAATTAAATTGAATTAGTAAAGTTAACATAAGTTTAAATGATATAATTAATATAGCATAAGTATATAATTTATTAATTAAATATTAGTCATAACATAAGTATTATTAATTAATAATAAATTTTTAATCATATCATAAGTATTATTAATTAATAATGAATATTAATCATATCATAAGTATTTAATTATAATTATTAAACCATAATTAAATAATAACCATGTCTTATAATAATTAAATAATTAATTAATCTTTATTATAAGTCTTAATATAATAATCTCATATCATAAGTTTAATACTTCTCACAAGTATTTTTCATTAATAATAAAAGTATTTTTAATCATAAGTTTAATTAAAAGTTTAATTATATCATAAAGTAATTAATAAATGATATAATAAATATATATATCATAAGTAATTTAATAATAATGAAAATCATTATTCATATCATAAGTTAATTTTATAACTATAAGTTTTATTAAAACGTTCATCGGGTCATAACTTGAGCTCCGGGTGTCGGTTTTTGATGAATTTTATATATATCCTCGTCTAACCCAACCACCCGACACCTTAGTGTACTCAAGAACAATCTAAGATCAGTCCCCAAGTCATGACCTACAGCAATGAATCAACTTGGAACTTTAATCCGATCAAAATGTTGTTTTAGTCATACCGGGTGATCCGTGGCTCGGATTTCGATGACCCGAACATGAATGTTCATCAAATAATCAATCCTAATCCACTAGTACACCCTAGAGACTCCAAAAGTGGGTACAAAGTCGGACCAAAACTGAATACATTCGTTTATATATTTTAATTCCATGAAAATACCAAATTAATCATAACTTAAGTTCTGGGAATCAAAATAACGTGAATCTGGAGTCTAAAATCAATGTATTGATGAGAGGAACACATCTAAATACTTTAATTTATCAAAAACATCAGTTAAGTGTACTGAAATGATCAATTAATCCGCTGTCCAAATTCAATCAAACCGAAAACATATACAATCGAGCATTTCTAAGCATACAATCATCAATACAACAATACACAAGTGCTATACTATCATAATAACATCAAATCAGTAAAAATGAAAGAGAAATGAAAAATTAAGGTTCATGAATATACCCCAATCAAAGAATCAATAGTATGGATTCGTAGATCTTGAAATAGAGATTCCGGATGTGTGAAAAGCCCTAAATCTTCAATAATAAAATCAAAAGGAGATGATGATTGATGGTTGATGATGGAGAACGGCTAAGAGAGCAAAGGGAGGAAGAAAAATAAATAAAAATGTGTTTCTAGGTTAAAATGAAGTGAACTAGTGAACAAGTTAGCACATGCAAATACCAAGTTTGAATTTTTGACACAATACTCCCCTCCTTGGGGATTTTCGGCCGACCTCACCAAAGGAGTAGGCCCCCTTGGTCCACTTAGATGTAAAATGAGTTTACTTGTGGCCCGAAAGCCCGAACGAAGCCCGACGCGAAAACACTACTACGCGATTGAATCTTCGGAGAGATAACGTATACACAATAAATAAAATATATAAACACTATATATATCATATGACATCAAAATATCATATTTAAAGTAACTAAGATTCGAAAATCTCAAAAGTCTGACCGTTGGTTTGAAAACCGAAAAGATTCGCCGGATAGAAATCCACGACACGTAGAAAACGTACAATTTAAAATATGAATACAAATATTCACATAGCACATAATAATTAATATATTATTACTAAAATAATAATATAGGTCATAGAAATGACGTGGCACGAATAACAATTAACGAACGTTAAATAATAAACTGTAAAAGATAACGAAAAAAGTAGGGTCGTGATATATATATATATATATATATATATATATATATATATATATATATATATATATATATATATATATATATATATATATATATATATATATTCATGTGTTCTGTAAGTAGGAGAAAGAAATTAACCTGGTTCAATAAATTTGTCAAGTCCTTTTTTGTATGCAGGGGTATGGACAATGTAGTGACCCGAACTTTTCCATGTTTATATATATTAATTGAGATTGATATTTACATGACTAAATGTTTCCAACGTGTTAAGCAATCAAACTTGTTAAGACTTGATTAAATGAAATAAGTTTCATATAGACAATTGATCACCCAAGTTGACCGGCGATTCACGAACGTTACAAATTTGTAAAAACTACATGTTGTGGTATATATAGACATATATATATATATGGTTTACATGAGATTATGATGAGTAAGTATCTCACTAAGTATATTCACAATGTGTGATATACATAACAAATGAGATTACTAAGTTAAGAAACTCGAAATGATATATATAACGATTATCGTTATGATAACGTCTACTAAATACATATGTATCATATTAAGATATTGATACACTATATTTAACATGATAAAATGATATTTAAATATATCATTAAGTGTGTTAACAATGAACTACATATGTAAAAACAAGACTACTAACTCAAGAATTATGAAACGAGACTTATATGTAACGATTATCGTTGTAACGATATTTTAATGTATATATCATATTAAGAGATATTCATACATCATAATATCATGATAACATAATAATTTAACATCTCATTTGATATAATAAACATTGAGTTAACAACATTAATTGAGATCGTTAACTTAAAGGTTTCAAAACAACACTTACATGTAACGACTAACGAAGACTTAACGACTCCATTAGAATGTATATACATGTTGTTTTTTGATATGTATTCTTACACTTTTTAAAGACTTCAAGACACATATCAAAGTACTTCTACTTAACAAAAATGCTTACAATTACATCCTCGTTCAATTTCATCAACAATTCTACTCTTATGCACTCGTATTCGTAATCGTACGATATACAACTTTTAGATGTATGTACTATTGGTATATACACTCCAATGATCAGCTCTTAGCAGCCCATGTGAGTCACCTAACACATGCGAGAACCATCATTTGGCAACTAGCATGAAATATCTCATAAAATTACAAAAATATTAGTAATCATTCATGACTTATTTACATGAAAACAAAATTACATATCCTTTATATCTAATCCATATACCAACGACCAAAAACACCTACAAATACTTTCATTCTTAAATTTTATTCATCTAATTGATCTCTCTCAAGTTCCATCTTCAAGTTCTAAGTGTTCTTCATAAATTCCATAAGTATAGTTTCATAAAAATCAAGAATACTTCCAAGTTTGCAAGTCTACTTCCAAGCTTTCTAATCCATTCCAAGTAATCATCTAAGATGAAGGAACCTTTGTTATTTACAGTAGTTTATCTTTCTAATTCAACGTAATATTCATATTCAAACTTTGATTCAATTTCTACAACTATAACAATCTTATTTCGAGTGAAAATCTTACTTGAACTGTTTTCGTGTCATGATTCTGCTTCAAGAACTTTCAAGCCATCCAAGAATCCTTTAAAGCTAGATCCATTTTTCTCATTTCTAGTAGTTTTATTCAGAAAAATTGAGGTAGTAATGATGTTCATAACATCATTCGATTCATACATATAAAGCTATCTTATTCGAAGGTTTAAACTTGTAATCACTAGAACATACTTTAGTTAATTCTAAACTTGTTCGCAAACAAAATTTAATCCTTATAACTTGACTTTTAAAATCAACTAAACACATGTTTTATATCTATATGATATGCTAACTTAATTATTTAAAACCTGGAAACACGATGAACACCATAAAATCGGATATACGCCGTCGTAGTGAAACCGGGGGCTGTTTTTGTTTGGATAATTAAAAACTATGATAAACTTTGATTTAAAAGTTGTTCTTCTGGGAAAATGATTTTTCATATGAACATGAAACTATATCCAAAAATCTTGGTTAAACTCAAAGTGAAAGTATGTTTTTCAAAATGGTCATCAAGATGTCGTTCTTTCGACGGAAATGACTACCTCTTTAGTAATTGACATGTAACTTAAATTTCCGACTATAAACCTATAATTTTTCTGTTTGGATTCTTAAATTAGAGTTCAATATGAAATCATAGCAATTTGATTCACTCAAAACGGATTTAAAATGAAGAAGTTATGGGTAAAACAAGATTGGATATTTTTGATCTTTTTAGCTACAGGAAATGTTTAACAAATCTATACAAATCATATCCTAGCTAACTTAGATTGTATTATACATGTATTCTAATATATTATGTAATCTTGGGATACCATAGACACGTATACAAATGTTTTGACATATCATATCGACCCATGTATATATATTATTTGGAACAACCATAGACACTCTATATGCAGTAATGTTGGAGTTAGCTATACAGGGTTGAGGTTGCTTCCAAATATATATATACTTTGAGTTGTGATCTAGCATGAGACGTGTATACACTGGGTCGTGGATTGATTCAAGATAATATATATCGATTTATTTCTGTACATCTAACTGTGGACAACTAGTTGTAGGTTATTAACGAGGATAGCTGACTTAATACACTCAAATCTTTTAAACATAATAAAAGTGGTTGTAATTATATTTTGATCATACTTTGATATATATATATATATATATATATATATATATATATATATATATATATATATATATATATATATATATATATATATATATGTGTACATATTTGTATAGGTTCGTGAATCGATCTGTGGCCAAGTCTTATTTCCGAGGAAGGAAATATCTGTGAAAGTGAGTTATAGTCCCACTTTTAAAATCTAATATTTTTGGGATGAGAATACATGCAGGTTTTATAAATGATTTACAAAATAGACACAAGTACGTGAAACTACATTCTATGGTTGAATTATCGAAATCAAATATGCCCCTTTTTATTAAGTCTGATAATCTAAGAATTAGGAAACAGACACCCTAATTGACGTGAATCCTAAAGATAGATCTATTGGGCCTAACAAACCCCATCTAAAGTACCAGATGCTTTAGTACTTCGAAATTTATATCATATCCGAAGGGTGTCCCAGAATGATGGGGATATTCTTATATATGCATCTTGTTAATGTCGGTTACCAGGTGTTCACCATATGAATGATTTTTATCTCTATGTATGGGATGTGTATTGAAATATGAAATCTTGTGGTCTATTGTTACGATTTGATATATATATAGGTTAAACCTATAACTAACCAACATTTTTGTTGACGTTTAAAGCATGTTTATTCTCAGGTGAATACTAAGAGCTTCCGCTGTTGCATACTAAAATAAGGACAAGATTTGGAGTCCATGTTTGTATGATATTGTGTAAAAACTGCATTCAAGAAACATATGTCGATGTAATATATTTCTATTGTAAACCATTATGTAATGGTCATGTGTAAACAGTATATTTTAGATTATCATTATTTGATAATCTACGTAATGCTTTTAAAACCTTTATTGATAAAATAAAGGTTATGGTTGTTTTAAAAATGAAAGCTGTCTTTGAAAAACGTCTCATATAGATGTCAAAACGTCGCAACGAAATCAATTAATATGGAACGTTTATAATCAATATGAACGGGACATTTCAGACAAAGCGTATGAAACAAGGTGACCCAAATTTTCGATGATTGCAATTAACTTATGTCTTCAATTTCGTATAGTATTAACTTAGATCTGCAAACACATCTTCAATAACTGATGATGATTGATTGCAATTACATACGTACTTGATAATTGCAATTAACTTAGATCTGCAAATACTTCTTGATCGTAATTGATTACAATTAATTTAAGAGTGCCTATTTTGGCAAACATTGTATTTTTGTGTTGATATTCAATAAAATTGTTGCCTTTCAATAAAAAAAAATGATTGCAATTAAATTCGTACGATGTTATCATAAATTGTGAATAGTAATAATAATAATAATAATAATAATAATAATAATAATAATAATAATAATAATAATAATAATAATAATAATAATAATAATAATAATAATTTTGAATTATGATTATTATGATACATCTAATTTTAAGATGTAAGTGGTAATATAAGTTTAAGGTAAGAATTCAAATAATTAATAAAATATCAAATATCAAATAATATAAATAATGTAGGTTAAGCTTGTCCAAATATATCTTATACACCTAGGCTTATCGGACGAGGTTAAAGCATATCGGGAGATCTTAAGAGTGACGTATAATCATAAGATCGACTTGGACAAGCTTAAAGCTAGCTATAATCGACGGCACTAATGATTTAGGGTTTAGGGTTGTTTATGGTTTAATATAATGTTTAGGGTATATATGCATGGTTTAATTAATGTTCATGCTAATTAGGGATTAGGGTGCGTGTAGGGTTTAGGGTATAGGCTGGGTTTAGGGTTTAGGGTTCAGGATTTAGGGTTTATGGTTTAGAGTTTAGGTATAGGGACTGGGGTATAGGGTTTAGGCCGGTACTTTTAGGGCATAGGGTTTAGGGTATAAATGTTCGCATGCTCACAACAGACTTGCACGTACATACTAGAAATTATATATATCTAATATTTATATGTTTTGATTATATATATGTTTTTTAAAAATATTTTTTTGTTAAATCTTAATTAATATCCATTAACATTTATATGTGAATCAAGTCGATTACGTGTTGTCAAAACGCTACTATCATTACACTGGTCCTAAACGCCCCTGTCATAAGACATGTCACTGGGTAATGCGTTAGGCTTGAAGATTCTGAATACACAGCAATGTCCCTTACCCCCGACACCTGTGTAGTCTGACTACAGGCATACACGTTCTGATGGCTCATCCAATTGAGCGACTCGGTTGGGTGACGTATTAATATTCCACAAAGGTCTAAACTTTCTTAGGCATAATTGAATACAGGGTTTTCCATATTCGAGAGACGTGATGTGTTTCGATGCTTTCGTTTATGATTGGGTTTAAAAGATAGTTAGGCCCTTAAAAGAGTTCAACCATAAAGAACACCATGGCCAAGTTGGGTTTAACTTCCATGAACACGTTTGGTTATCCTAACGGTCCAATCTTTTATGTGTTTAAACAAATAGTTCCTTAATTAACTAAGAATCCCTCAAGCGAGGTGCAATGCTTGAGACCGCATTATGGTGAAGTGTACTAATCAGCACTGACCGGCTTCCATGGCCTTACTTAGCAGAGGTACAGCTTACAACAACTGTTGTGCTTCAGCGTGCACGTACGAAGTTTATATGCTTGGTGAATCGACCCGTCCTAATCTATAAGGACGAATACAATAACATATGATTAAATTGCGAGGTATTTGACCTCTATATGATAAATTTTACAAACATTGCATTCGTTTTTAAAAGACAAACTTTCTTTACATCGAAAGTTGATGGCATGCATACCATTTCATAATATATCCAACTATAATTGACTTAATAATAATCTTGATGAAGTCAACGACTCGAATGTAATGTCTTTTGAAATATGTCATGAATGACTCCAAGTAATATCTCTAAAATGAGCAAATGCACAGCGGAAGATTTCTTTCATACCTGAGAATAAACATGCTTTAAAGTGTCAACCAAAAGGTTGGTGAGGTCATTAGTTTATCATAATCGATCATTTCCATAATTTTAATAGACCACAAGATCCTCATTTTTAATAAATATGATTACACTCGCAAGTGTATAAAATCCATTTGTATGATGAACACCTGGTAACCGACATTAACATAATGCATATAGAATATCCCCCGCATACTCGCAAGTATGCCATAAATATTGGCAATCGCAATCACCATTTAAATCGAAGTACTAAAGCATTCCAAATTCTAGAATGGGGTTTGTTAGGCCCATAGATCTATCTTTAGGATTCGCATAAATTAGGGGCCATTTCCCTAATTCTTAGGTTACCAGACTTGAAGGGGCTATATTCGGTATAGTAATCCAACCATAGAATGTAGTTTCAAGTACTTGTGTCTATTTCGTCAAACATTTAAAAAATAGCGCATGTATTCTCAGTCCCAAAAATATATATTGCAAAAGCAGTTTAAAAAGGGAGCAAATGAAACTCACGATACTGTATTTTATAGAAAAATACATATGACGACATTGAACAAGTATAAGGTTGGCCTCGGATTCACCAACCTATATCATTCGTATATATATTAAAACATATAATTGTAATTGAACAAATTCATATCATATATCTTTCCATTATATTTTATATATATTTAGTTTGTGTACCTATTTAATTTGCTTAGTATTTATATAGTCATATTAATATATATGTTTGATTAGTATTATATTAAAACTACCTAGTTTGTTATATATAAATATTTATATAAAAATTGTTAATATGTTTAGTACATACATATTGTAGTGACCCGAACTTTTCCATGTTTATATATATTAAATGAAATTGTTATTTACATGATTAAGTGTTTCCAACATGTTAAGCAATCAAACTTGTTAAGACTTGATTAATTGAAATAGGTTTCATATAGACAATTGACCACCCAAGTTGACCGGTGATTCACGAACGTTAAAACTTGTAAAAACTATACGATGACATATATATGGTTATATATATAGTTAACATGATTTTATGATAAGTAAGTATCTCATTGGGTATTTTAACAATGAGTTATATACATAAAATTGTGTTTATTGAATTAAGAAACTCGAAATGATATATATAACGATTATCGTTATGATAACGTCTACTAAATACATATGTATCATATTAAGATATTTATACACTATATTTAACATGATAAAATGATATTTAAATATATCATTAAGTGTGTTAACAATGAACTACATATGTAAAAATTAGACTACTAACTTAATGATTTTGAAACGAGACATATATGTAACGATTATCATTGTAACGACATTTAACTGTATATATATCATATAAATATATATTAATATATCATAATATCATGATAATATAATAATTTAAAATCTTATTAGATATAATAAACATTGGATTAACAACATTTAACAAGATCGTTAACTTAAAGGTTTCAAAACAACATTTACATGTAACGACTAACGATGACTTAACGACTCAGTTAAAATGTATATACATGTATTGATTTAATATGTATTCATACACTTTTGAAAGACTTCAAAACACTTATCAAAATACTTCTACTTAACAAAAATACTTACAATTACATCCTCGTTCAGTTTCATCAACAATTCTACTCGTATGCACCCGTATTCGTACTCGTACAATACACAACTTTTAGATGTATGTACTATTGGTATATACACACCAATGATCAGCTCTTAGCAGCCCATTTGAGTCACCTAATATATGTGGGAACCATCATTTGGCAACTAGCATGAAATATCTCATAAAATTACAAAAATATGAGTAATCATTCATGACTTATTTACATGAAAATAAAATTACACATCCTTTATATCTAATCCATATACCAATGACCAAAAACACCTACAAACACTTTCATTCTTCAATTTTCTTCATCTAAGTGATCTCTCTCAAGTTCTATCTTCAAGTTCTAAGTGTTCTTCATAAATTCTATAAGTTCTAGTTTCATAAAATCAAGAATACTTCCAAGTTTGCTAGCTTACTTCCAATCTTGTAAAGTGATCATCCAACTTCAAGAAGTCTTTCTTATTTACAGTAAGATATATTTCTAATACAAGGTAATAATCATATTCAAACTTTGATTCAATTTCTATAACTATAACAATCTTATTTCGAGTGGAAATCTTACTTGAACTTGTTTTCGTGTCATGATTCTGCTTCAAGAACTTTCAAGCCATCCAAGGATCCTTTGAAGCTAGATCCATTTTTCTCATTTCCAGTAGTTTTATACAGAAAACTTGAGGTAGTAATGATGTTCATAACATCATTCGATTCATACATATAAAGCTATCTTATTCAAAGTTTTAAACTTGTAATCACTAGAACATAGTTTAGTTAATTCTAAACTTGTTCGCAAACAAAAGTTAATCCTTCTAACTTGACTTTTAAAATCAACTAAACACATGTTCTATATCTATACGATATGCTAACTTAATGATTTAAAACCTGGAAACACGATGAACACCATAAAATCGGATATACGCCGTCGTAGTGAAACCGGGGGCTGTTTAGGTTTGGATAATTAAAAACTATGATAAACTTTGATTTAAAAGTTTTTCTTCTGGGAAAATGATTTTTCATATGAACATGAAACTATATCCAAAAATCAAGGTTAAACTCAAAGTGAAAGTATGTTTTCTAAAATGGTCATCTAGACGTCGTTCTTTCGACTGAAATGACTACCTTTACAAAAATGACTTGTAACTTATATTTCCGACTATAAACCTATACTTTTTCTATTTAGATTCATAAAATAGAGTTCAATATGAAACCATAGAAATTTGATTCACTCAAAACGGATTTAAAATGAAGAAGTTATGGGTAAAACAAGATTGGATATTTTTGATCTTTTTAGCTACGGGAAATGTTTAACAAATCTATACAAATCATATCCTAGCTAACTTATATTGTATTATACATGTATTCTAATATATTATGTAATCTTGAGATACCATAGACACGTATGCAAATGTTTTGACATATCATATCGACCCATGTATATATATTATTTGGAACAACCATATACACTCTATATGCAGTAATGTTGGAGTTAGCTATACAGGGTTGAGGTTGATTCCAAAAATATATATACTTTGAGTTGTGATCTAGCCTGAGACGTGTATACACTGGGTCGTGGATTGATTCAAGATAATATATATCGATTTATTTCTGTACATCTAACTGTGGACAATTAGTTGTAGGTTACTAACGAGGACAGCTGACTTAATACACTCAAATCTTTAAAACATAATAAAAATGGTTGTAATTATATTTTTGATCATACTTTGATATATATGTACATATTTGTATAGGTTCGTAAATCGATCCGTGACCAAGTCTTATTTCCAAGGAAGGAAATATCTGTGAAAGTGAGTTATAGTCCCACTTTTAAAATCTAATATTTTTGGGATGAGAATACATGCAGGTTTTATAAATGACTTACAAAATAGACACAAGTACGTGAAACTACATTCTATGGTTGAATTATCGAAATTGAATATGCCCTTTTTATTAAGTCTGGTAAACTAAGAATTACGGAACAGACACCCTAATTGACGCGAATCCTAAAGATAGATCTATTGGGCCTAACAAACCCCATCCAAAGTACCAGATGCTTTAGTACTTCGAAATTTATATCATATCCGAAGGGTGTCCCGGAATGATGGGGATATTCTTATATATGCATCTTGTTAATGTCGGTTACCAGGTGTTCACCATATGAATAATTTTAATCTTTATATATGGGATGTGTATTGAAATATGAAATCTTGTGGTCTATTGTTACGATTTGATATATATAGGTTAAACCTAACTCACCAACATTTTTGTTGACGTTTAAAGCATGTTTATTCTCAGGTGAATACTAAGAGCTTCCGCTGTTGCATACTAAAATAAGGACAAGATTTGGAGTCCATGTTTGTATGATATTGTGTAAAAACTGCATTCAAGAAACATATGTCGATGTAATATATTTCTATTGTAAACCATTATGTAATGGTCGTGTGTAAACAGTATATTTTAGATTATCATTATTTGATAATCTACTTAATGTTTTTAAAACCCTTATTGATAAAATAAAGGTTATGGTTGTTTTAAAAATGAATGCAGTCTTTGAAAAACGTCTCATATAGAGGTCAAAACCTCGCAACGAAATCAATTAATATGGAACGTTTATAATCAATATGAACGGGACATTTCAGTTGGTATCCGAGCGTTGGTCTTAGAGAATCAGAAAATTTGCATTAGTGTGTCTTATCGAGTTTGTTAAGATGCATTAGTGAGTCTGGACTTCGACCGTATTTTCTTTAAAAATGATTGCTTAACATTTTTGTTGGAAACTATATATTATTAACATGTAAATATTATGTGATATATTAATCTCTTAACATGTTTGATATTGTGTGATAGATGTCTACCTCTAGTACAAATTCCATTGACTCACCTAATAATAACGAAGAGTCGAATATTTATTGGCAAGATTCACAAGTTCCCGAAGAACCAGAAGAAGAGGAAACGGAACCGGAAGAAGAGGAACCGAAAGAAGAGGAACCAGAAGAAGAGGAACCAGAAGAAGAAGAGGTTCCGGAGGGGGGAATAGTAGGAACCACAGAAAACCGGTCAAATAAAAGAAAATCTTCAACCAATGGACCAAAGTTAATAATGGTCAATGGTGTTTCCGCTAAGGAAGCAAAATATTGGGAAAATTACCAATTTTCCGATGAATCGGATCCTGATGAGGATTCCGATGATGTTATAGAAATTACCCCAACCCAATTTAATGAGGCAAAAGAAAATAATAAGGGAAAAGGCATCAAAATAGAGAAATCTGATTCCGACCCCGATGAACTTTATATGTACCGTCAACACCCGTATTTTCAATATCGTGACAATAACCCGGGAACCTCTAAACCACCAGGTTTTTCTAAAACAATGTGGAAAACGACGACTCGTATTAGAGGAACATCATATATCCCTAGAAGATTAGGAAAAAGAACCAAGTCCGAAGAAGAAGAAACCAGTGATTCAGATTAGAGGGGTGTGAGCATGTTGTGTAATAAATGTATTGTAGTGTGCTTGTACTTTTATGTTCTATGTAAAAATTGCTTGTATTGTTTGTTATTACGAATCTAATCCTTGTCTATTTTACAGTATAAAAACAAAATGGACGTTAAGGGTAGACAACCGAATATTTTAGAAGACCTACCAGAGGATATGATTGAGGAAATCTTGTCTAGAGTCGGTCAGAATTCATCAGCACATTTCGTTATGGCCAAATGAACTTGTCAAACATTTGAAAGACTTTCCAGAAATGCCTTAGTTTATAAAAGACTTTCCGTTGATAGGTGGGGTATATCACATTGGGGAGACCGTAAGTTAAGCCGTTTTTTCTTTAAAGCATTAAATGCGGGGAACCCAAATGCAATTTTACGCTACGGGTTAAGAACCTATTTTGACTCAACATATCCCAACATAGGATTTCGAGAATTTGAAAGAGCTTCTAACATGCAACATAAAGAAGCATGTTATGCTTACGGGTTAGTGATGTTCGCTTCTTACCAAAGTGAGAAAAAGAACATCGGATTGCAGCTTTTAAATAAAACTTTCCCACAAGTGACGGATTCAGTAGTTGGGGTGAGAAACAAGGTTTTTATATTATTACGGGGCTGTTGGACATTACGAAACCCTCGTTCTTTTGACGACATTACAACATGCTGCCTAGCTAATGGTCATAACGGTTATTTTCCACAAGATCAAGGATGGGAAGTCATTTTAGTAAAACCAGAATGCATGACTTGTTTCTGGACTTATGAATTACGTGTCTTTATTTCCTTTGCCGAACAACTTGCGTATTAACTAGATTTATCTTCAAAACTTTCCTGTATCATAGTGTACTATATTTCATGTTATATGTAATATAGCGAAGTTGTAAGTTTGAAGAATATTTGTATGTGATATATTATTATAATCAGTTTTTCATATGGAATTGTAGTAGTTGAATTGTATATTAGCTACTAAGTATGAACTTAACGGGTAGGTAGTACCCAAATTTAAACTTATAAAATGCTAATATGAAGAAAAAGCTTTTATAAATGAGTTCATATTATGCTACGAGATACTATTGACTACTCTTAATATTCTATATGATTAACTTGTTTCATTTGACTATTTTGAAGGAAATGGCACCGACTACTCGACACACCTTAAATATGAGCGAAGAGGAATTTTGTGCCTTTCTTGCTTCAAACATAGCCGCAGTACAGGCCGCGCTACATACCAACAATAACTTTGAGTCTAGCAATACAGCAAACGGCGCAAGAAATCGTGTAGGATGCTCCTACAAGGAATTCACTGCCTGCAAACCTTCAGAATTTGATGGGACCGAAGGACCAATCAGATTGAAATGGTGGACCGAGAAAGTTGAATCGGTGTTTGCCATAAGTAAGTGTGCTGAAGGAGAAAAAGTGAAGTACGCTACGCATACCTTCAAAGGTATTGCGTTAACATGGTGGAATACCTATCTAGAGCAAGTGGGACAAGATGCTGCTTACGCGCTACCGTGGTCACCATTCAAACACTTGATGAACGAGAAGAACCGTCTCAGAACCGAGGTCAATAAGCTCAAGTCAGAACTTAGAGGGTTACGAACACAGGGATTCGATATTACTTCGTACGAAAGACGATTCACAGAATTGTGCCTATTGTGTCCGAGAGCTTTGGAAGATGAGGAAGAGAAGATCGACGCGTTTGTGAAAGGGTTACCGGAGAGAATCCAAGACGATATAAGTTCACACGAGCCTGCCTCCATACAAAAGGCATGTAGAATGGCTCACAAACTAGTGAACCAGATTGAGGCCAACATGAAGCTAGTCAAAAGAAAGTGGGAGGATAACGGTGATAAGAGTCACCAAAACAACAACAACTATCCCAAAAATCGCAACATCAATCGCAACTACAACAAACGGCACAACAACAACAACAACTACAACAATTATCCCAACAATAATAACAATTGTAACAACAACAACAATCAGAAGCAGCTATGCCAAAGGTGTGAAAAGTATCACTCGGGGTTCTGCACCAAATTTTGCAACAAGTGTAAAAGAAATGGTCATAGCGCGGCGAAGTGTGAGGTTTACGGACCAGGGGTTAACAGAACGAAAGGAACAAATGGTGTCGGAACGAGTAATGGCGGAGCAAGTAATGTCGGAGCAAGTTATGCCAATGTAGTTTGTTATAAATGTGGAAAATTGGCCACATTATTAGAAATTGCCCGAACCAGGAGAACACGAATGGACAAGACCGCGGAAGAGTTTTCAATATTAATGCGGCAGAGGCACAAGAAGATCCGGAGCTTGTTACGGGTACTTTTCTTATTGATAATAAATCTGCTTACATTTTATTTGATTCGGGTGCAGATAGAAGCTATATGAGTAGAGATTTTTGTGCTAAATTAAGTTGTCCATTGACGCCGTTGGATAGTAAATTTTTACTCGAATTAGTAAACGGTAAATTAATTTCAGCAGATTATATATGCCGGAATCGAGAAATTAAACTGGGTAGCGAAATATTTAAGATTGATTTGATACCAGTAGAGTTAGGGAGTTTTGATGTAATAGTTGGCATGGACTGGCTGAAGGAGATGAAAGCAGAGATCGTATGTTACAAAAATGCAATTCGTATTGTACGAGAAGAAGGAGAACCCTTAATGGTGTATGGAGAAAAGGGCAACACGAAGCTACTTGTTATTAGTAATTTGAAGGCACAAAAACTAATAAGAAAAGGTTGCTATGCTGTTCTAGCACACGTCGAGAAAGTATAAACTGAAGAAAAGAGCATCAATGATGTTCCCGTCGCAAAAGAATTTCCCAATGTATTTTCGAAAGAATTACCGGGACTACCTCCACATCGATCTGTTGAATTTCAAAAAGATCTTTTACTAGGAGCTGCACCAATAGCTCGTGCTCCTTACAGACTCGTACCCAGCAAGATGAAAGAACTGCAAAGCCAACTGCAAGAACTATTAGAATGTGGTTTCATTCGACCAAGCACATCACCATGGGGAGCTCCTGTTTTGTTTGTCAAGAAGAAGGATGGTACATTTAGGTTGTGTATTGACTACAGAGAGTTGAATAAACTTACCATCAAAAACCGTTATCCACTGCCGAGAATTGACGACTTATTTGATCAACTACAAGGATCGTCGGTTTATTCGAAAACCGATTTACATTCTGGATATCATCAAATGCGAGTAAAGGAGGATGATATTCCAAAAACTGCTTTTAGGACGCGTTATGGTCATTACGAGTTTATGGTTATGCCGTTTGGATTGACTAACGCACCAGCTGTGTTCATGGACCTTATGAACTGAGTGTGTGGTCCATATCTTGACAAGTTTGTCATTGTTTTCATCGATGACATACTTATTTACTCAAAGAATGATCAAGAGCACGAAGAACATTTGAGAAAAGTTCTAGAAGTATTGAGGAAAGAAAAATTGTACGCTAAGTTTTCAAAGTGTGCATTTTGGTTGGAAGAAGTTCAATTCCTCGGTCACATAGTGAACAAAGAAGGTATCCAGGTGGACCCGGCAAAGATTGAAACTGTTGAAAAGTGGGAAACCCCAAAAACTCCGAAGCATATACGTCAATTTTTAGGATTGGCTGGTTACTACAGAAGATTCATCCAATATTTCTCCAAAATAGCAAAACCCTTGACTGCATTAACGCATAAAGGGAAGAAATTTGAATGGAAGGATGAACAAGAGAAGGCGTTTCAGTTATTGAAGAAAAAGCTAACTACGGCACCTATATTGTCATTGCCTGAAGGGAATAATGATTTTGTGATTTATTGTGACGCATCAAAGCAAGGCCTCAGTTGTGTATTAATGCAATGAACGAAGGTGATTGCTTATGCTTCTAGATAATTGAAGATTCACGAGCAAAATTATACAACTCACGATTTGGAATTGGGTGCTGTTGTTTTTGCATTAAAGACTTGGAGGCATTATTTATATGGGGTCAAAAGTATTATATATACCGACCACAAAAGTCTCCAACATATATTTAATCAGAAGCAACTGAATATGAGACAACGCAGGTGGATTGAACTGTTGAATGATTATGATTTTGAGATTTGATACCACCCGGGGAAGGCGAATGTGGTAGCCGACGCTTTTAGTAGAAAGGACAGAGAACCTATACGGGTAAAAGCTATGAATATAATTATTCATACTAACCTTACTACTCAAATAAAGGAGGCGCAACAGGGGGTTGTAAAAGAAGGAAAGTTGAAGAATGAGATACCCAAAGGATCAGAGAAACATCTTAATATTCGAGAAGATGGAACCCGATATAGGGCTGATAGAATTTGGGTACCAAGGTTTGGAGATGTGAGAGAAATTGTACTTAAAAAAGCACATAAAACCAGATATTCAATACATCCCGGAGCGGGGAAGATGTATAAAGATCTCAAGAAACACTTTTGGTGGCCGGGTATGAAAGCCGATATTGCTAAATATGTAGGAGAATGTTTGACATGTTCTAAGGTCAAAGCTGAACATCAGAAACCATCAGGTCTACTACAACAACCTGAAATCCCGGAATGGAAATGGGAAAACATTACCATGGATTTCATTACTAAATTGCCAAGGACTGCAAGTGGTTATGATACTATTTGGGTAATAGTTGATCGTCTCACCAAGTCAGCACACTTCCTGCCAATGAGAGAAGATGACAAAATGGAGAAGTTGGCGCGATTGTATTTGAAGGAGGTTGTCTCCAGACATGGATGGCAGACGTTGCAACAAGCATTGGGGACTCGCCTAGACATGAGTACTGCCTATCATCCACAAACTGATGGGCAGAGCGAAAGGACGATACAAGCACTTGAAGACATGCTACGAGCATGTGTTATTGATTTCAGAAACAGTTGGGATCGACACCTACCGTTAGCAGAATTTTCCTACAACAACAGTTATCATTCTAGTATTGAGATGGCGCCATTTGAGGCACTTTATGGTAGAAAGTGCAGGTCTCCGATTTGTTGGAATGAAGTGGGGGATAGACAGATTACGGGTCCGGAGATAATACAAGAAACTACCGAGAAAATCATCCAAATTCAACAACGATTGAAAACCGCCCAGAGTCGACAAAAGAGCTACGCTGACAGTAAAAGAAAAGATATAGAGTTTGAAATTGGAGAAATGGTCATGCTTAAGGTTTCACCTTGGAAAGGCGTTGTTCGATTTGGTAAATGGGGGAAACTAAATCCAAGGTACATTGGACCATTCAAGATTATAGATCGTGTCGGACCAGTAGCTTACCAACTGGAGCTACCTCAACAACTCGCGGCTGTACATAACACTTTCCATGTCTCAAATTTGAAGAAATGTTTCGCTAAAGAAGATCTCACTATTCCGTTGGACGAAATCCAAATCAATGAAAAACTTCAGTTCATTGAAGAACCCGTCGAAATAATGGATCGTGAGGTTAAGAGACTTAAGAAAAACAAGATACCGATTGTTAAGGTTCGATGGAATGCTCGTAGAGGACCCGAGTTCACTTGGGAGCATGAAGATCAGATGAAGAAGAAATACCCGCATCTATTTCAAGAAGATTCGTCAACACCTTCAACAGCTTAAAATTTCGGGACGAAATTTATTTAACGGGTAGGTACTGTAGTGACCCGAACATTTCCATGTTTATATATATTAAATGAAATTGATATTTACATGATTAAGTGTTTCTAACATGTTAAGCAATCAAACTTGTTAAGACTTGATTAATTGAAATAGGTTTCATATAGACAATTGACCACCCAAGTTGACCGGTGATTCACGAACGTTAAAACTTGTAAAAACTATACGATGACATATATATGGTTATATATATAGTTAACATGATTTTTTGATAAGTAAGTATCTCGTTAGGTATTTTAACAATGAGTTATATACATAAAATTGTGTTTATTGAATTAAGAAACTCGAAATGATATATATATATAACGATTATCGTTATGATAACGTCTACTAAATACATATGTATCATATTAAGATATTGATACACTATATTTAACATGATAAAATGATATTTAAATATATCATTAAGTGTGTTAACAATGAACTACATATGTAAAAATAAGACTACTAACTTAATGATTTCGAAACGAGACATATATGTAACGATTATCGTTGTAACGACATTTAACTGTATATATATCATATTAAGATATATTAATATATCATAATATCATGATAATATAATAATTTAACATCTCATTAGATATAATAAACATTGGGTTAACAACATTTAACGAGATCGTTAACTTAAAGGTTTCAAAACAACATTTACAAGTAACGGCTAACGATGACTTAACGACTCAGTTAAAATGTATATACATGTAGTGTTTTAATATGTATTCATACACTTTTGAAAGACTTCAAGACACTTATCAAAATACTTCTACTTAACAAAAATGCTTACAATTACATCCTCGTTCAGTTTCATCAACAATTCTACTCGTATGCACCCGTATTCGTACTCGTACAATACACAACTTTTAGATGTATGTACTATTGGTATATACACTCAAATAATCAGCTCATAGTAGTCCATGTGAGTCACCTAACACATGTGGGAACCATAATTTGGCAACTAGCATGAAATATCTCATAAAATTACAAAAATATGAGTAATCATTCATGACTTATTTACATGAAAACAAAATTACACATCCTTTATATCTAATCCATATACCAACGACCAAAAACACCTACAAACACTTTTATTCTTCAATTTTCTTCATCTAAGTGATCTCTCTCAAGTTCTATCTTCAAGTTCTAAGTGTTCTTCATAAATTCTATAAGTTCTAGTTTCATAAAATCAAGAATACTTCCAAGTTTGCTAGCTTACTTTCAATCTTGTAAAGTGATCATACAACTTCAAGAAGTCTTTCTTATTTACAGTAAGATATATTTCTAATACAAGGTAATACTCATATTCAAACTTTGATTCAATTTCTATAACTATAACAATCTTATTTTGAGTAGAAATCTTACTTGAACTTGTTTTCGTGTCATGATTCTGCTTCAATAACTTTCAAGCCATCCAAGGATCCTTTGAAGCTAGATCTATTTTTCTCATTTTCAGTAGTTTTATCCAGAAAATTTGAGGTATTAATGATGTTCACAACATCATTCGATTCATACATATAAAGCTATCTTATTCAAAGGTTTAAACTTGTAATCACTAGAACATAGTTTAGTTAATTCTAAACTTGTTCGCAAACAAAAGTTAATCCTTCTAACTTGACTTTTAAAATCAACTAAACACATGTTCTATATCTATATGATATGCTAACTTAATGATTTAAAACCTGGAAACACGATGAACACCATAAAATCGGATATACGACGTCGTAGTGAAACCGGAGGCTGTTTTGATTTGGATAATTAAAAACTATGATAAACTTTGATTTAAAAGTTGTTCATCTGGGAAAATGATTTTTCATATGAACATGAAACTATATCCAAAAATCAAGGTTAAACTCAAAGTGAAACTATGTTTTCTAAAATGGTCATCTAGACGTCGTTCTTTCGACTGAAATGACAACCTTTACAAAAATGACTTGTAACTTATATTTACGACTATAAACCTATACTTTTTCTGTTTAGATTCATAAAATAGAGTTCAATATGAAACCATAGAAATTTTATTCACTCAAAACGGATTTAAAATGAAGAAGTTATGGGTAAAACAAGATTGGATATATTTGATCTTTTTAGCTACGGGAAATGTTTAACAAATCTATACAAATCATATCCTAGCTAGCTTATATTGTATTATACATGTATTCTAATATATTATGTAATCTTGGGATACCATAGACACGTATGAAAATGTTTTGAATTATCATATCGACCCATGTATATATATTATTTGGAACAACCATAGACACTCTATATGCAGTAATGTTGGAGATAGCTATACAGGGTTGAGGTTGATTCTAAAAATATATATACTTTGAGTTGTGATCTAGCCTGAGACGTGTATACACTGTGTCGTGGATTGATTCAAGATAATATATATCGATTTATTTCTGTACATCTAACTGTGGACAATTAGTTGTAGGTTACTAACGAGGACAGCTGACTTAATACACTCAAATCTTTAAAACATAATAAAAATGGTTGTAATTATATTTTGATCATACTTTGATATATATGTACATATTTGTATAGGTTCGTGAATCGATCCGTGACCAAGTCTTATTTCCGAGGAAGGAAATATCTGTGAAAGTGAGTTATAGTCCCACTTTTAAAATCTAATATTTTTGGGATGAGAATACATGCAAGTTTTATAAATGATTTACAAAATAGACACAAGTACATGAAACTACATTCTATGGTCGAATTATCGAAATCGAATATGCCCCTTTTTATTAAGTCTGGTAATCTAAGAATTAGGGAACAGACACCCTAATTGACGCGAATCCTAAAGATAGATCTATTGGGCCTAACAAACCCCATCTAAAGTACCGGATGCTTTAGTACTTCGAAATTTATATCATATCCGAAGGGTGTCCCGGAATGATGGGGATATTCTTATATATGCATCTTTTTAATGTCGGTTACTAGGTGTTCACCATATGAATAATTTTTATCTCTATGTATGGGATGTGTATTGAAATATGAAATCTTATGGTCTATTGTTACGATTTGATATATATAGGTTAAACCTATAACTCACCAACATTTTTGTTGACGTTTAAAGCATGTTTATTCTCAGGTGAATACTAAGAGCTTCCGCTGTTGCATACTAAAATAAGGACAAGATTTGGAGTCCATGTTTGTATGATATTGTGTAAAAACTGCATTCAAGAAACATATGTCGATGTAATATATTTCTATTGTAAACCATTATGTAATGGTCGTGTGTAAACAGCATATTTTAGATTATCATTATTTGATAATCTACTTAATGTTTTTAAAACCTTTATTGATAAAATAAAGGTTATGGTTGTTTTAAAAATGAATGCAGTCTTTGAAAAACGTCTCATATAGAGGTCAAAACCTCGCAACGAAATCAATTAATATGGAACGTTTATAATCAATATGAACGGGACATTTCACATATATGTAATATTACTTCTAAGTATATTTTTATATACAACATACTTATTTGGTAAAATAATATTAATAATAATAATAAAAGTTGTATTTGATGGTAATGATAGTATTAAATATGATAATACAGATAATAATAATAATAATTATAGTAATATTAATAGTAATAATAATAATAATGATACTAATAGTAAAAATGATATACTAATAATAATATAGTTTTAGTGATAACAAGATGATAATCATATTAATAATACTTATGTTAATATTTATAATAATAATAATAATAATAATAATAATAATAATAATAATAATAATAATAATAATAATAATAATAATAATAATAATAATAATAATAATAATAATAATAATAATACTAATATTTATAAAGTGATACTGATACTAATATTTATGAAAATAATACTAATAATACTAATAATACTTAATGGTACTTCTTAATAATAACAAAAAATGATAATAGTCATATTATTAATATTAACTTAATATTAACAATAACAATATTTAATAATAACATTAATAATAATAATAATAATAATAATAATAATAATAATAATAATAATAATAATAATAATAATAATAATAGTTGTAATAGTTATAACTATGTTAACAATACTAATTATAATACTTTTAATAATTATAATACTAGTAGTATTAACAATAACTAATAATAACAATAATAATATTAACAACAATAATTATTATAATAATAATAATAACAATAATGAAAATGAGAATAATAATAATAATAATAATAATAATAATAATAATAATAATAATAATAATAATAATAATAATAATAATAATAATAATAATAATAATAATAATTTTGGTATTAAAACTACCTTAGAAGCCCCTTAAAAAAAATAGTTGCACCCAGCAAGGATCGAACCCGAGACCACTCAAAACCCGACACCAGCCCTTAACCATTCCTCCAGTTTGTATTTTCTAATTGTAATCAAATTCTAATTTACTTAAACCGTATTTCTGACTAAGTTTCTTCTTCTTCTTAATCAAAAATTCCAGTGGATCAGTGATCCAACAAAAATCATAACAGATACATTAAATAGTGAAATTTAAATAGAATGTTCCTCAGAGTGTGATTACATTAATTTAAAATAGAAAATAAAAAGAATAACGAGCTGTAACAGATTTAAAAACACAATATTAACTCAAAATCATATTGAAGGTTATAGATTGTTATAGACCACGATCCCAACATGAAAAAGGTTCTAAATCATTATTATAAACTTTCTGAATAATCAATTTAACTTAAAACATCAAATTGAACTCGAATTTCTCGATGAACAAACCTGTTGACTTTTGAAAATCAAACTTTGACTCGAAAATTAAAGCTCGATAGGAAAAAATGGATTTTGAAACTTTACAGAAAGATTACATAGACTATTCCTAACAAAGCTGAATTTATGGATTTTGAATTGGGTTTCAAATTCGAAGTTTGGTTTAAAAAAGTGAAGAACAGAGCAGTCGGCTCTTTTTATCAAAATTACACTTTAATTTCAATGTTTTACACCGAAAGTCATTAGCAGAAGGTTATATAGAAGATAAGTGATATTATTATAGCTAAATGGACCCAATCAAAGGTTGTTTTGTAGCTTAATTGATTCGATTGGAAAAATTTAATCAGTACAAAAATAAATAAAATAATTTAAAGTCAGATTATGATTCTTCAAGGGATCGTACGATTGATTCGCTTGTTTAACGTGTTTAGAGACAATAATAAAATTTGTTGTGGTTTGATTTTTACATAAAACAGATTCTGATTATAAATCTGAATTTTTTTTATAATTTGTATTAATAAATAAATAAGTATATATTAATACTAATATTAATTATATGTGTAATAACAATAAAATTAATAAAAATGATAATAATATTAGTAATTCAAATAAATATATATTATTAATAATAATACATAATAATGATACCAATAATCATAAAAATGTTATTTAATAAGTTTAATAATAAAAATGATAACAATATTATAATTTATATTACTAATAATAAAAATTTTAATAATATTAATAATAATATTAATATTAATAATAATAATATATTAATTCTTACATATCAAATTTCATTTTATGTATTATATATATAATGACAATAATAACACTAATGTTAATATTTAATATTTACTTTAATAATAATAATGAAAGTAATAATATTATTAAGAATAATAGTATTAATAATAATAACTAATAATATTTGAATTACAATCTAATTATAATTTTAATCATTCTTATATTAATATTTATATTTAAATCTTTATTTTTGAGAATCCAAACCTTAAATTTATTAGACTTTTAATATTTACAATTATAGTAGTAATAAATATTGATTTTTGTATGAATAGTGGTAATGAAGATAATAATTATATTATTTCAACAACTAGATTTTGATTTGGAATTACATCTAATATATTATTATTACCTATTATTAATTATGTATATATTGAATATTTAGTATTTTACAAAATACATATAATCATTAATTATTTATAGATATCATATATATTTACATACTTATTTTCAAACTATTATATATACAATTATGTTTTAAATAACAAATTGCATTACTTAGCTATATATATTAATTATATAGTTAAACAAATAAGTTCAAAATATAACACTATACATTTAATGCTTTGTTAACGTTGACAAATTATATTCGAAATCATTTGTCTTCAATATACTCTATATATTTAAAATAATAAATTTTAGTTATTTTTAGTCATAATAACTAAATCACATAATAGTTCATTAATATACTTTATTTATTATATATATATATATAATTATTTACATATATAATCATATTCAATCTTACAGACTTTGCTTATCATGTTGAAATCATATAAAGATTAAGTTTAAATTTGGTCGGAATTTTCCGGGTCGTCACAGTACCTACCCGTTAAAGAAATTTTCTCCCGAAATTTGATTGGGATCGTCATGGCTGACAATAAGTATGTCTTCATGACTCATACGAGTTGAAAATTAGAGTTTTATCATCATCGAGTAATATGGATAAAACAATTTGTTCATGTAAGGAGTACGAATGAAGCTATCACAAAAGAGTGAAATAAGTAATTGAAAATTTGACTTAACCGGTGACATAGTCACGGTTGATTTACGAAATTCAAGGGATTTGGAGATAATCTTCGTAATAAGGTTTGATTCTTCGGTAATTAAGGAAATTAGGATCCTCTTTGGTTAAATACAATGATCTATTTCGATTGCTCTGTCGGATATTTCACTATAAATCTACTCCCTTCATTTTCTTTATATTTTGGAGTTCCATCCTTTTGTTTTCTCTTCCCGACTTTAAGTCGAGCGAATAATGTCCAAAATTTGTAGGTATGGAGTTCCGAATGAACATAACTAATGTTCTAAGATAGAAATTGTAATAGCACGATCTTGATTGGTTAAATTACCAGAATTCAAGAGAAAAGATAGAACTATCGAGAAATTATGTTATTGATAGGTTTATATATTAGATATAATGTAAGAGTCGTGTAACATGGCACATGATGACGTTATAATCTGTGAATCATCACGTTCCATTAGAAACTCAGCATGACTTAATTAAATCTAATCACGTTGATCAAGTGTCATTATATTATACTAACTCATGCTTCAGTTCCCAACACTCCTTCAATATCATTCATATTTTAAATTCGAATCTTTAAGAATTTAGCAACTAAGACAGTTTCCTTTCTGATGTAACACTGATATCACAAAGAGATAAAAAATTTTTAGATATGAATAGTTATGAAAATATCTTCAGATATATGGAGGATATTTATAATGAAAGATACAATGATATCTTAGAATTTCTTATATCGATGGATGATGGAGAAGATTTTTCCGTAAAAGTGTAGAGTCAGGAGCAAGGTATTCGTTAATGCCTTCAGCAGATACTGAATCATTTGGATTCTTTGAAGGTAGGTTTAGTCTTTGTGATTTTTCCACAGCCTCCTTCATGGTTTGCTCAATTCGGTTTTTCAGTATCAAAATTTTTGAGCTTTTTCGGCATGCCATTCTTTATTATCAAACTTTTGACTGTTAAGGTAGTCTTCAGTTTTCACTACTTCAAAACTCAGAAAGCTGATTCATAGGCTAGAGCGCTTTTCAGAAATTCAGGATTGAAGTTCATAAATTCAGGAGATAGAAGTTATATATATATATATATATATATATATATATATATATATATATATATATATATATATATATATATATATATATATATATATATATATATATATATATATAATTGTTGTCGTAGAATCGCTGAGAAATTTGGGATTATCGATTGATCCCTCCCTGTATTTGGTACGGTAATTATCGTTACAAGATGCCGATGAGTTCAGGATAAGACTTTAATAGATAAATATAGTGATTTGTTGGAGAGATTTAAGCCAAGGAGTAACGAGGTTGCTGGTACGTCTGCTGGTAATATGGTGGAATATAAAAGGTTCCCCGGTAACGATGAAGAAAGGCAACTCATATATCAAGATTATAATAGAGTTTATTCGAATGAAAAGTCGAAATTGATTTGCTGAAGATGTGACAAATTTGGCTACTTTGGAAAGGGATTGCAAAGTTATTTTCGGTGATAACAACACCAAAGGAGCTAGCACAGATACGTGTTAAACGTTTACTCAGGTTCCGAGTGTTTTTCAGGTGCATAACTATATGCATAAATCTTTTCTTCCGTAGATGAAGTGCGGTTGGTTCATCCTCTTGATTGTGGTGTTTTCAAGAATCATGAAAGGTTTGAATGCAGATTGTAATCATCCAGATACAAATCAGGTTTAAGATGAAGTCAGGTGGCAAACTTGAAGAAATATTTAGTTTCATATGTTATAATCAATATTTTAATTCATTTTAATTGTCCAATGTTGGTAGTCCACAGTTAGTAGTCCCCAGTCAGTAATTCAATAATTCATATATATAATATTCGAATTAATTAATACGTATCGTGACCCATTGTATACATGTCTCAGACTCGATCACAACTCAAAGTATATATATTATTTTAGAATCAACCTCAACTCTGTATAGCTAACTCGAACATTACCGCATATAGAGTGTCTATGGTTATTCCAAATAATATATATAGATGCGTCGATATGATATGTCAAAACCTTGTATACTGTCCCGATATTTAAAATGCGTAAATAACGGTATTTAAATGACGATAAATAAAGTACGTAAAATAAATAACAGAAATTAAAAGACGATAAATAAAATTGTGAGAATTAAAATTGCGATAAATAAATTGTGATAAATAAATGTAATAAGGAATTAACAGTTAGCTAGGAACAATTAGCTAGGATTTTGTTAGCATGGATTCTTAACAGAATTTTTTATAGTTAATTTGTTTGTTTCTAACAAATTTTATTTTGTCCAATGTTTTCTTCATTATGCCACTTGTTGGATTCTGATAGGTCAAAATCCAAATATGAAATTGAATGAAAATCGTTATTTTGCGATGAACGGATACGTATATATGTGGATGTAAGTAGGATAGTAAATGACTGTTGAATCATAATCTAAGAATGTACAGTGTAACTTATTAAGGTGAAATCTAAATATTCCTCGGGTATTACCTACCAGTTAAAATATTCTCATCATTAATAGTCTGTACAAGAGAACTTTTAATTACAATCTTTATGAAAATATATCTACATATATATTTTCTTCAGATGTAATCTTGGATTTAATGAGTCAATATGATATTAAACTCATTTGATTTACCGTTAGATCAAGAATATATAATCTTTAAAACATTAGAGATTACATAATTGCCATGTCGAACGAAGATAAATGATGTAGAAAGTCATGTAGAACAATGATTATACTCGAGGCATAGAATGAGATGTTGAGGCATGTGATGTTGAAACTTGGGTTGTTGGTGGTACTGGTGTTGCCAGTGCTGTTGCTGAAGCTGGTAGGTTTTACACCATGTTTTCCAAATTGATTACTCGAGCGCGAAGCTCATTGACTTCTTCTATTACACTGGAATGATTGTCGGTTCGGACGAGCGGATGAATAAGATCTAGAATCTAAGATAGTATATAATCGTGTCGAGATACTCTTGGAAATGAGAGAGAAAATGGTGTCTCGAACAGGTTCGCCAGTAAGTGCTTCAGGTTCGTCGCCAAGATGGGAATGTGGTAGATGGAAAGGATCGCTTTCTTCTTGTCTCCATTGGTTTAGTCGACTACGAACCCATCCCCATTTCATCCAAAATAGGTGATGGCTAATTGGTTGATCCATTCCGGTCACACTGCTTTTGGAGCTTGAGTGAAACTCCATATCAGAATCCAAGAGACTTAAACTAGTGGCGAATTCCATTTCGTACGATTGAATAAAAGATTTTTCGATATTAAATGATTTTCGACTATCGGATGGTATTCTAATTACATAGAATATCTATATATAGAGAACAAAAGATTTCGTAGATTGAGGAGGAATTCACGGAATATGTCAGGCAAAGTTTACAGTAACAGATACGTTAGGATATAAATTAGCAGATACGCTAAGATATGAATTTTGTCTATACACTATTCATGCAGTCAATGCAGTAAAATGTGTCTAGACTAAGAATGATAAGCAAATGATTCCCTAAGAATGATAAGCAGGTAATTTTCGACACGAAATGATAAGAAAAACTTTTGACATGCAGACACGGTCGAAGTCCAGACTCACTAATTCATCTAAACAACTATCAGTTAGACACACTAATGCAAGACCTGGTTCGCTAAGACCACCGCTCTGATACCACATGAAGCGGCTCGTCCTAATCCATAAGGACGAATACAATAACATATGATTACATTGCGAGGTATTTGACCTCTATATGATACATTTTACAAACATTGCATTCGTTTTTAAAAGACAAACTTTCTTTACATCGAAAGTTGACGGCATGCATACCATTTCATAATATATCCAACTATAATTGACTTAATAATAATCTTGATGAACTCAACGACTCGAATGCAACGTCTTTTGAAATATGTCATGAATGACTCCAAGTAATATCTCTAAAATGAGCAAATGCACAACGGAAGATTTCTTTCATACCTGAGAATAAACATGCTTTAAAGTGTCAACCAAAAGGTTGGTGAGTTCATTAGTTTATCATAATCGATCATTTTCATAATTTTAATAGACCACAAGATCCTCATTTTTCATAAATATGATTACACTCGTAAGTGTATAAAATCCATTCGTATGATGAATGAAATGACCCGTCCTAATCCATCTGGACGAATACATTATATTTGGTTACATCGCGAGGTACTTGACCTCTATATGATATATTTTACAAACATTGCATTCGTTTTTAAAATACAAACTTTCATTACATCGAAAGTTGACGGCATGCATACCATTCCATAATATATCCACCTATAATTGACTTAATAATAATCTTGATGAACTCAACGACTCGAATGCAACGTCTTTTGAAATATATCATGAATGACTCCAAGCAATATTTCTAAAGTGAGCAAATGCACAGCGGAAGATTTCTTTCATACCTGAGAATAAACATGTTTTAAAGTGTCAACCAAAAGGTTGGTGAGTTCATAAGTTTATCGTAAACAATAAAATTCATCATTTTGATAGACCACAAGATTCAAATACAGTACACCTATCTCGTGTACGAAACCATTTTTCATAATGCTTAGTAGAGTAGGTTCGTATCCTTTTCTCCCCTATAGGTTGCCTCGCGATTTTTAAATAATCGTGCACATATCTCGTGCACAAAACTAATACACATAACCTGTGTATGAAAATCATTCTCTCGATATATAACATTCATTTCGATTTCATTGTTTAACATGGTAACCGACCTTAACATATAATGCGCATCAATAATATCCCTAAAACAGAACATCTTGTCTGTATAATATATAAACTTCGAAGTACTAAACACCACGCCCACTTGCTCTTCCGTCTAGTGAACACTGTTAAACCCGGTAGCTACCTTTAGGATTCGCGTGAATTAGGGCCATACCCGTTTCTAATTCTTAGGTTACCAAGCAATAATAATCAGGGGAAAATAATCACAATAATTAGTGGCAATTATAACGTCCAACTAATTCAATAATAATCCACAGAACTTCTATCTGCATAATAATTCATTCGAGGAATGTTTTGCTTGTGTCTATCTCGTCAAACATTTATAAAAGCATCTCAGTCTAAAAATACAGATTTCAAAGGCATTTAATAAAGCAGTTGTAAAACAGTTATAAAGCAGCGCATGTATTCTCAGTCCCAAAAATGTAAAGAGTAAAAGGGATCAAATGAACTCGCGATACGATATTTTGTAGTAAAAATATGCATACGACGGAACTAAACAATGCAAGGTTGGCCTCGGATTCACGAACCTATATCATTTGTATATATATTAACACACATAATTGTAATTGAACAAATTTATATATAGTTATTAGTGTTATAAATTATATGTCTCATATATATCTTTTAGTATAATATATTAGTTATATTAAATTATAACTTAATGTTATATATTTATCAATAAAAAAGCCTTTGACCTTTCTATTCGTTCGCCAAATCTTGTTCAGTTACATATAATGCATTAAAATTAATATTTACATTTATATATGTGTTTATAGTATTATCTATTAATATTTACATTTAAATTTTAAAACTAGTGGTTTTTTTAATAATAATGGTAATAATAATTATGATAATATTAAAAAAATGATAATAGTAATAATAATAATAAATATAATAATAATAATAATAATAATAATAATAATAATAATAATAATAATAATAATAATAATAACAATAATAACAATAACAATAACAATAACAATAACAATAACAATAACAATAACAATAACAATAACAATAACAATAACAATAACAATAACAATAACAATAACAATAACAACAATAATAATAATAATAATAATAATAATAATAATAATAATAATAATAATAATAATAATAATAAAAATAATAATAATATTAATAATAATAATATTAATAATAATAATAATAATAATAATAATAATAATAATAATAATAATAATAATAATAATAATAATAATAATAATAATAATAATAATAATAATAATAATAAAACTACCTTAAAGGATTTAAAAGGCTTTCCCCAAAAAAAAAATGCCTCAGACTGGGCTCGAACCTGAGACCTCTCGCTAACGTGCTAACATCGAACACCACTCCTCTATTTATTCTTATCTGATTTAATTTGCACGTTAATTTTATTTAAACCATACTTACTGTATCCTTCTTCTTCTCCATTATCCAACGGCCAAAACCCAAAAAAATCATAACAGGAAATACGGCCCAATAAGAAAAACGTAGCAAGCCTAATATCAATAGCAGCCCATGTTATGGTTTTAAACAAATTGGTCCAGTAACATGAAGGGTTTTGATTTGGTAAAAATCTGATAATGCTAAAAACGAACATATATTTCATAGCATTATTCCTCAAGAAAGACAAGCTTTTAGTTGCAATTGTTCTATTTACAAGTGATATTCGTTTAAATAATAAAAGGTGAAGACAAAAGACAGATTCGACGAATTGAAGACGCAAACGACCAAAAAGCTCAAAAGAACAAAAGACAATCAAAAAGGTTCCAATTATTGATAAGAAACGTCTCGAAATTACAAAAGTACAAGATTCAAAACGCAAAGTACAAGATATTAAATTGTACGCGAGGACGTTCGAAAATCCGGAACCGGGACCAGAGTCAACTCTTAACGCTCGACGCAACCAACTAAAAATTACAAGTTAACTATGTATATAAATATAATATAATATATAATTAATTATATTAATTATATATATATTATATATATATTATTAAAACCGTCGGCAGCAAGAAACTCCAAGGGTGTGAGCTGTAAATACATCTCCGCGACTCGCGGAGTTTTAAGGGCATTTTGCCGCGAGTCGCGGAGCCCCAATTTTCAACTCTGGCTATAAAGCCAACCGAATTCTGATCAAATTTCATATCTTATTTCATCTCTCTCTCAATATATACGTAATATATATATATAATTTATATTTTAATTTTAATTTTAATTTTAAATCCTAATAATAAGGGTATGTTAGCGAATGTTGTAAGGGTGTAAGTCGAAATTCTGTCCGTGTAACGCTACGCTATTTTTAATCATTGTAAGTTATGTTCAACCTTTTTACATTAATGTCTCGTAGCTAAGTTATTATTATGCTTATTTAAAACGAAGTAATCATGATGTTGGGCTAATTACTAAAATTGGGTAATTGGGCTTTGTACCATAATTGGGGTTTGGACAAAAGAACGACACTTGTGGAAATTAGACTATGGGCTATTAATGGGCTTTATATTTGTTTAACTAAATGAAAGTTTGTTAATGTTAATATAAAGAATTACAATTGGGCGTCCCTATAAATTACCATATACACTCGATCGGACACGATGGGCGGGGTATTTATATGTACGAATAATCGTTCATTTAACCGGACACGGGAATGGATTAATAGCCACTAGAATAATTAAAACAGGGGTGAAATTACATTCAAGGGTAATTGGTGTAATTGTTAACAAAGTAGTAAAACCTTGGTTTACACGCAGTCGATAACCTGGTGTATTCATTAAACAAAGTATTAAAAACTTGTTACAATTCGAATCCCCAATTAGTTGGAATATTTAACTTCGGGTATAATAATAATTTGACAAGGACACTTGCAATTTATATTTATGACTGATGGACTGTTATGGACAAAAACCAGACGGACATATTGAATAATCCAGGACAAAGGACAATTAACCCATGGGCATAAAACTAAAATCAACACGTCAAACATCATGATTACAGAAGTTTAAATAAGCATAATTCTTTTATTTCATATTTAATTTCCTTTATTTTATATTTAATTGCACTTCTAATTATCGCACTTTTAATTATCGTACTTTTTAATTATCGCAATTTTATTTTATCGCATTTTTATTATTCGCAATTTCATTATCGTTATTTACTTTACGCTTTAATTTAAGTCTTGTATTTATTTAATATTTTACATTAGGTTTTAACTGCGACTAAAGTTTTAAAATCGACAAACCGGTCATTAAACGGTAAAAACCCCCCTTTATAATAATAATATTACTTATATATATATTTGTATTTTTATAAAAGTAAACTAATATAGCGTTGAGCTTTGTTTAAAGATTTCCCTGTGGAACGAACCGGACTTACTAAAAACTACACTACTGTACGATTAGGTACACTGCCTATAAGTGTTGTAGCAAGGTTTAAGTATATCCATTCTATAAATAAATAAATATCTTGTGTAAAATTGTATCGTATTTAATAGTATTTCCTGCAAAAATTTAATAGTATTTTATACCCCTCTGCTTTGACATCAAGTATTTTTGGCGCCGCTGCCGGGGAACACTCTTAAAAGCCGGAAGCGCAACGCTAATATATAAAAAAAAAAGATTTTTAGTTACTTTTATTAAAAGTCGCTTTTGTAAAAATACGTTTTAATTATTCAAAAAAAGAAAAAAAAAACAAAAATATTAGTATTTTTAAGATTTTGTTAAATATTTAAGTTTTATAAGTTTCTTTATTTTTATTTTAGTTTATAAAAATATAAGTTTTAATATCTTTTATTAAATAAAATAAACAGAAAATAAAAAATAAATAAATAAATAAAGAAAAATGCGTAAAAAGATAAATCTGTCAGCTCAAATTCTGAACCCCGCGACTCGCGGGGTTTTCTTCTTTAATTGCCGCGACTCGCGGAGACCTTCTGACAGGCGACAGGAAGCCCTAAACCTGCATTAATTACGGTTATTATTAATTAATTATTATTAAAACCTAATTATTATTATTATTATTATTAGTTTTAGTTTTATTTTTACTTTTTATTTATTTATGTATTTAGTTAAATTAGTTTTATTAAATTATAAAATTAGTAGTTTTATTAAAGAAATAATATAAAAAAATAATATTTTTATAAAAATTGTACTTTTTACA
The DNA here is from genome assembly GCF_046630445.1 of Rutidosis leptorrhynchoides. NCBI lineage: Eukaryota > Viridiplantae > Streptophyta > Magnoliopsida > Asterales > Asteraceae > Rutidosis > Rutidosis leptorrhynchoides. The sequence continues at coordinate 198,976,547 of NC_092337.1, forward strand.
ACTTTTTATATATTTTTATATTTTGTCCCTTTTTAATCGTTGTAACGTAATATTTGTATTTTTTAGCTCATATTTAATTTTAAACTTAGTTTTTGCTATAGTTATTTTTACTCCTAGATTTTTAGGCTTTGCCGTAGAATTCCTTAAGTGCTTTTTCTTTAGACTAAGAATTAGGTGCTTTAGAATTTTGCGACGCCTTTTTAAGTTTTAGTTTCTTTTTAAGTTATTTCCATTTGGAATTTAGTTTTTCCTGTAAGCTTTAATATTTTTAGACCTTTTACTATGTATCAATTATCATTCCAATTAGTAATATCAATTTGCGATTATAATTTTAAGTTAGTTGTAGTAATAAGGTTAAATTAGTTAAGTATTTTTAAGTTTTTATAAGTTTCTTTTATTTTTCCGTCACCTTTTATTTTTCAACCATTTTTCTTTTTCGACCTTTTGCGACGAACTCTTTTTCTCTCTTATTTCTCGCTATTCTAGTTTTTAGGACTTAGAATTTTTTCTACTTCTTATCTAAATTTCTTAAAATTACGAAAATTTATTTTGAGTGGTTAAATTGATAGACATCAAAATTTTCTGGTTCGTAGTAATAGTTGGATTTGTACGTGGACCGGGTTATTGGAGCCAAACAGTCCTCAATTATATTGAGACCAAACGAATCCTGCCCCTCTGCTGCATCTTTTGGCTATTCGAAACGTGGGCAAAATCAGAAAAGTCTATTAATTGGATAACTTATTATAATTTTTCTTTCCTTTTTAAAAACTAATAGGATATTCTGTGAATGCACCGAGCAAGACGTTCATCACCTTTTGTACGCTCACCACCTGTAACTCGATCAAGACATCGCTTAACAAATATAACCGCCGTTGATTTTTCTTTAGAATCGTCATCCAGTCGACCAAGTACTTCAGTTCAAATTGCCGATAATCCATTTTTTGAACCCAACCTCACAATTGAGAATCCAGAAAATATTCAGGAACGGTTCGTAGATCCTGAACCATTAAACTTTCCTCCGGAACCACCAATCATTCAAACAGAGATTGTTGAGGAACGAACCATTAAAACAGAATCATCTAGTGATACCGATTCAACAAATTCAATTATGGAGAATCTGGAACCTTTAAGTATGGAAGACCGAATGAGAGCTAAACGCACTGGCCAAGGTCACGCAATTACTCATCCAGACATTAATGCGCCAGATTATGAAATCAAAGGACAAATTCTACACATGGTGACTAATCAATGCCAGTTTAGTGGTGCGCCGAAGGAAGATCCAAATGAACATCTACGTACCTTTAATAGGATCTGCACACTATTTAAAATCCGAGAAGTGGAGGATGAACAGATATATCTCATGTTATTTCCCTGGACTTTAAAGGGAGAAGCCAAAGATTGGTTGGAATCGTTACCTGAAGGGGCGATCGATACATGGGATGTTTTAGTTGACAAATTTCTTAAACAATTTTTTCCTGCATCTAAAGCCGTAAGACTTCAAGCAGAAATTGTTACGTTCACACAGAAGCCAAATGAAACTCTATATGAGGCGTGGACAAGATATGGAAAGTTGTTAAGAGGATGTCCGCAACATGGTTTAGACACCTGCCAAATAGTACAAATATTCTACCAAGGATGCGACATCACTACAAGAAAAGACATAGATATAGCAGCTGGTGGTTCTATTATGAAGAAAACCGAAACTGATGCTTACAAAATTATTGATAACACTGCTTCCCACTCACATGAGTGGCACCAAGAAAAAGACATCATTAGATCATCTAAAGCAGCTAGAGCCGATTCTAGCCATGACTTAGATTCCATTTCGGCAAAGATAGATGCTTTCGAGAGACGAATGGAAAAGATGACTAAGGATATTCACTCAATACGAATTAGTTGTGAGCAGTGTGGAGGACCACACTTGACAAAAGATTGTCTCAGTATTGAATTAACAATGGAACAAAGAGAGAATATTTCATACATAAACCAAAGGCCTGGAAATAATTATCAGAATAATTATCAACCGCCAAGACCGATTTACAATCAAAACCAGAATTATAACCGAAATATTCCATACAATAACCAACAAGGTCCTAGCAATCAACAAGTATCCAATAATACTTACAATCAGCAAAGACCAAATTTTCAAAACAAACCACCACAACAAACCGATGATAAAAAGCCAAATTTAGAAGATATGATGACGAAGCTAGTTGAAACTCAAACGCAGTTTTTCACATCTCAAAAACAAACTAATGAACAAAATGCTCAAGCATTTAGAAATCAACAAGCTTCTATTCAAAATCTGGAACAAGAAGTAAGTAACCTAGCAAGGTTAATAGGTGAAAGAAAACCGGGAAGTTTACCTAGTGATACAAATGCTAACCCCCGGAATGAAACAGCTAAAGCTATTACCACAAGAAGTGGTACAACACTTAAATCACCTGAAATACCTGTAACTTCTGATGAAACTATTCCTACTCCACAAGAACCACAACCTGATCAAGATAAGGAAAAAGAACCGGTAGTTGAGAAGGTTAATGAAGATAACATAGTTAAGGATAAACCTTATGTTAAACCATACCAACCACCACTTCCTTACCCGAGTAAAATGAAGAAGGAAAAACTTGAAGCCGAGCAATCCAAATTCTTGGATATGTTTAAACAGATAAATGTAAATCTTCCTTTCATTGATGTGATTTCAGGAATGCCAAGATATGCTAAATTCTTGAAAGATCTAATCACGAATAGAAAGAAAATGGAAGAACTTTCGGCTGTTACTATGAATGCTAATTGTTCAGCAGTGCTGTTGAATAAGATACCATAAAAACTATCTGATCCAGGAAGTTTCACAATTCCATGTTTTCTGGGTAGTCTTAGTTCAATAGAAGCATTGGCAGACTTAGGTGCTAGTATAAATCTAATGCCGTATTCACTATACGCTAAACTAGACCTTGGAGAATTGAAACCAACCAGAATAAGCATACAACTAGCCGATAGATCAATAAAATATCCTAGAGGGATAATGGAGAACATGCTAGTTAAAGTTGGTACTTTAGTATTTCCAGTAGATTTTGTTGTTTTGGACATGGAAGAAGATTCTCAAGTTCCTCTCATATTAGGAAGACCATTCTTAAACACGGCTAAAGCAATGATAGACGTGTTCGGTAAGAAACTGACCCTAAGTATAGAGGATGAGAGTGTTACCTTTTCAGTGGATAGAGCAATGCAACAACCGCAATCTGCAGATGATACATGTTATTATATTCAAACTATAGATGCACATGCAGAATTGTTAGAAGAATTTCCAGAATTACAAGGAACAGGAGAATGTTCTTTAGGAGAAGGTAATGAACTAATTGATGAAGCTAAAATGTTAGCTACACTTATAGCTAATGGATATGAACCAACAACAGAAGAAATTCAAATGCTAAAAGAAGAAGACAGATATCGATATAAATCATCGATAGAAGAACCTCAGAAATTAGAGTTAAAGCCACTTCCAAACCATTTGGAATACGCTTATTTACATGGTGAATCTGAATTACCTGTAATAATATCGTCTTCTCTTACTGAAAATGAGAAATCACAACTCATTTCTGTGTTGAAAGCTCATAAACCAGCCATTGCATGGAAGATTCATGATATTAAAGGAATAAGTCCTTCGTATTGCACACATAAAATCCTTATGGAAGAAGGTCATAAAACGTATGTGCAACGCCAACGAAGACTAAATCCTAATATGCAAGATGTAGTTAAGAAAGAGATTATTAAACTACTAGATGCAGGTTTGATATATCCAATTTCTGATAGTCCATGGGTAAGCCCAGTTCAATGCGTGCCTAAGAAGGGTGGCATGACTGTCATTACAAATGAGAAAAATGAGCTTATTCCTACTAGGACTGTAACAGGATGGCGTGTATGTATTGATTATAGAAAATTAAATGACGCCACCAGAAAAGATCACTTTCCCTTACCTTTCATAGATCAAATGTTGGAAAGATTAGCCGGAAATAGTTACTATTGTTTTCTAGATGGATTTTCCGGATATTTTCAAATTCCAATAGCACCCGAGGACCAAGAGAAAACCACATTCACGTGCCCTTATGGTACTTTTGCTTACAAACGCATGCCATTTGGACTTTGTAACGCCCCTGCAACCTTTCAAAGGTGTATGATGGCGATTTTTCATGACATGATAGAAGAATGCATGGAAGTATTCATGGATGACTTTTCAGTCTTCGGTGATACATTTAAATCATGTCTAGTTAATCTGGAACGAATGCTAATTAGATGCGAAAAATCAAATCTAGTACTTAATTGGGAGAAATGCCATTTCATGGTTAAAGAAGGCATCGTTCTTGGACATAAAATTTCAAAAGAAGGAATTGAAGTGGATAGAGCTAAAGTAGATGTAATTGCTAAACTTCCACATCCCACCAATGTTAGAGGAGTTAGGAGTTTTCTAGGGCATGCCGGTTTTTACCGACGTTTCATAAAAGATTTTTCTAAAATTGCCACTCCTATGAATAAACTCCTAGAAAAGGATGCGCCATTCATCTTTTCAGATGAGTGTATCAAATCTTTTAATATTCTTAAAGAGAAACTCACTAATGCGCCGATCATGATAACACCAAATTGGAATCTACCATTTGAACTAATGTGCGATGCAAGTGATTTTGCAATGGGAGCCGTTTTAGGACAAAGGATTGAAAAACGATTTCAACCTATATATTATGCTAGTAAGACATTACAAGGAGCACAAACGAACTATACAACTACTGAAAAAGAACTCCTTGCTATTGTCTTTGCTTTTGACAAATTTCGATCATATCTCGTTCTAGCAAAAACGGTGGTCTATACCGACCATTCTGCTCTTAGATACCTATTTTCAAAACAAGATGCTAAACCAAGATTAATCCGTTGGATCTTACTCTTACAAGAGTTTGATATTGAAATCCGAGATAAAAGAGGAGCAGAAAATCTCGCCGCTGATCATCTTTCTCGTCTTGAAAATCCCGAATTAGAAGTTCTAAATGAATCGGCCATACAAGACAACTTTCCTGATGAATATCTATTGAAGATAGATTATAAAGAAATCCCATGGTTTGCAGACTATGCAAACTACTTAGTTTGTGGATTCCTTGAAAAAGGATTATCGTACCAAAGACGAAAGAAATTCTTCAGTGATATAAAACACTATTTCTGGGAAGATCCACATCTGTTTAAAAGTTGTCCCGATGGAATAATACGCCGATGTGTATTTGGAGATGAAGCTAGTAAAATTTTAAACCATTGTCACACAGGACCAACAGGAGGGCATTATGGGCCTCAACTAACAGCAAGAAAAGTTTATGAAGCTGGATTCTATTGGCCTACAATTTACAAAGACGCACACCTTCTTTGCAAATCCTGTGATGCATGTCAAAGAGCCGGAAAAATAAGTCAACGTGATGAAATGCCACAAAATGTCATCCAAGTATGTGAAGTATTTGACATTTGGGGTATTGACTTTATGGGTCCATTTCCAAAATCTCATAATAATCTATATATACTCGTAGCCATTGATTATGTATCTAAATGGGCGGAAGCACAAGCTCTCCCAACTAACGATGCACGAGTTGTAGTCAACTTTTTAAAACGTCTTTTTGCAAGGTTTGGAACACCGAAAGCTTTAATAAGTGATCGGGGTACTCATTTCTGTAATAATCAACTTGAGAAAGTTCTTAAAAGATATGGAGTAACTCATAAAATCTCCACCGCATATCATCCACAAACAAGTGGACAAGTTGAAAATACCAACCGAGCTTTAAAACGTATTCTAGAGAAAACCGTAGGATCAAATCCGAAGGAATGGTCCATTAGATTGGAGGATGCACTCTGGGCTTTTAGAACAGCCTACAAAACTCCAATTGGAACCACACCTTTTAGACTTGTTTATGGAAAAGCATGTCATCTTCCAGTAGAAATTGAACACAAAGCATTTTGGGCTTTGAAGACATGTAATCTTGATTTACATGAAGCCGGACGTCTACGATTAAGTCAACTAAACGAATTAGAAGAATTAAGACATGAAGCATACGAAAATTCGTTAATCTATAAAGAAAGAACGAAGAAATGGCATGATAAAAGAATCAGAAGTTCAAAAGAATTTAAAGAAGGAGACAGAGTTCTTCTTTTCAATTCACGATTCAAGCTATTTCCTGGAAAATTGAAATCAAGATGGTCTGGACCATTCATAGTCAAAAGAGTTTTCCCATACGGAACAATAGAATTGATAAATTCAAATGGGATTGAATTTAAAGTTAATGGTCACAGAGTTAAACATTACATACATGGTCCGATGGAAGTCGACAACGAAGTTAATCACAATTTCAATACCACAGCTAACTAAGTGTGGGGAGAATCAAGTCTTTAAAGGATAATATATATTTCTGTTAGAGTTAGATTGTCTGTTTTCGTGTAGTTCTCGAAAATGGAACACGTATGGTCTTTCCCTAGCAGACCCTAAAGAACTAGTCTTCTCCCCCCATTCTGAATTTTTATTTTTTTTAGGTTTTTACGAAATGAAGACTGCCTGTGAACTAAACCATGGTCTAATGCTACACGCTTTGATCACTAAAAGAAATAATGACATACTACCGAGCGAATTAGTATCAGTAATCAGAGAAAGAATGGACGGAGTTAGAAAAGGATCCAGATGCGAAGATAATAAGTTACAATTTGGTAAAGGAAAATCAAAATCCGCAGCGAAAAGAAGAGCACGACACCTAGAAAGATGTCACAAATGCGGAAAATGGTCACATGGAGGTAAATGTTCAAATAATCAAACCTATTCAAATACCGAATTTGTTACTTTATGCAGAGACGGACCGTTCATATGTTTAGAAGAAAAGACACTGAATGCTCGAGGTTACGCCTTTGGAGCCATGGAAAATCAATTAAACCGACTAACTTATGAATATAATAGATCATATAACTAAGAAATCTATTTCACAGGTATGTCTGTACAGTTTTTATTTTTATTTTTATTTTTAACCTTTTGATAATAAACGCTAATTTGTTCGCTAAAAAGTATTAAATTGGTATTGAATAAAATTAGGTTTGGCGACCGAAATTATTGATATCATTCAAAAATTTATTACATCACTGCGAAATTTAACGTTTATTCTTAAGGTATAAATATCTTTAATCAATCAACCCAAAATATTTCAAAAATTCGTCATGAGTTAAATTAGGTCTTGGAACCGAAATTACTTTACCGAAAAGAGGGGCGCATATTTTTGATAATATTTGATTGATTAAAGTGGGATAAAAAGACAAAAAGATTTTTAATTTTATTTTTACCATATTTTTAAAATTAATATTTAAATCTTAAATTAATATTGTAAACTCTGTAAAAACAATATATTTAAAATTGTAAATATTTGAAAAATTAATATAAGTTTGATATGAATTTATAAATTTTTAAATTAAGTTTGGTGTGAATTTTTAATTTTTAAAATATTAATTTTTAATTTTATGCATTTCAAATTTTAAGTTTGGTGTGATTTTTTAATATTAATTTTGAATTTTATATTTAAGTTGTGTGAATTTAAAAACAAAAATTTACTTTATCTCATTAAGTTAAAAATATGATTTTTAAAATTCGTCGTAAGTTGAAGACTAGGTCTTTGAACCGAAATTGCTTTACCCAAGGAAGGGACGAGAACTTTTATTATCATTATTTTTAATCTTATTGATTTAAAGTATGCCAAAAACATTAAAAAAACCCAAAAATCTTAGCTTTTAAAACAATCGCTACAAAAAGACAAATTTTAAAATTTTGTCATCGATCCGAAACGACCTCATCCTAAATAACAAGGGAAACAAAATTTTAAAATTAATTTCTTAATTGTTTTCAAAAGTTAATGATTATAAAAAAAAAAAAAAAAGTACCAAACTCCGCGACTCGCGGAGTTTGGAGCCTAAATCTCCGCGAGTCGCGGAGAGACCGGATTACAGAAAAAAAAATAAGAGCTGCAAACGATCAGTTCACTCACCTACACACAAAACAGAAATATACTGCGAAAAAACACCCCGAAAAAACCCGAAAATCACCCCCAAAAATCCCAATTTTTAACCGTTAATCACCAAATTTTTTGCTAAAATCATGTTAAGAAGGATGCTATCTAAGAATTTCTCAAGAAAAACGGTAAATTTCTACACCTAAACACCATTTAATTCGAAATTTGGTGTTCTTGAGCTATTTTTTCCCCAATGTGATTTTGATGCTTTTTAGTGTAATTAGACTTAAATTGTTTATGTATTATGCTTGTATAACCTAGATTGATGCTGTTTAACATGATTAGAAGCCTTAAACTTCAAATTTTGAATAATCTAGGGTTTGTGTTCTTGAGCAATTTGGGGCTTTTTGATATAAACAGGTTATGGCCGATTTTTGTCATGAATTGTTGCTAAATTAAGTAGTGTAACATGTCTAGGTAGTTAAATGATCCAAACTTTGAGCCTAAACATGATTTTGAGAATTAAAGTGGACTTTTTCAAGTCCAAAATTCATGAACTTGATTTTTGAAAGATAATGCCATTTGAGACTTGTTTAATTGCTAGTAATGATTATTTTGACATGTTATTTGAGTTGAATGCTTATGAACTTGGCGAAAATTTTCGTATATGCTTATTTTGATTGATGATTTTGCTGACACTAATGCATATTTGGATGCACAAAATTTGTGTTTGATGTGTTTTGCAGAATGAAAGGGGTGAATCTTCATCCCAAGCCCGCCATGCTCCTGCTGAGAACTTGGAACAACAGGAGGTAGATAACTACTACAAGCAGGATGTACCTCATCCAGTCATGACCTTTTCCGATATGCATTTGGAAGAGTTGCACCCGAACCTGAGATTTGACAGACTTTGGATAGATTATCCAAAATATCAACGGGGTTTGCATACTCTTCATTCCAAGGTTGTTGAGGTACCGAGGGTCATAGAATGGGGACCCTTGGAAGCTGTAGAATTGGCCGGGCCAATTAGGGAATTACTTGTACAGAGGTATGGTAATTCTTCTTTTAATGACTGGATATGTTTATTCACCATACGCAGACCTGTATATAAAGTATGGTGTGAAGAGTTGTTATGTAGTATAGAGTTGAATGATCGGGTAGCTAGTTTAACCGATCGTTCTTTTATTAGATTTTTGTTAGGCGGTTCGATGCGCCACATGTCTTTACTGGACATGGCTCAGGCTTTACGTATATATACGCCTGAGGAGTTAGCGTCTGCCGATTGTAGAGGATTGATACTAAACGGTAGAAAGATAGATGAGAATTTTGATACACACGGTGTGTGGAGTCAAATGACAAGCCATCACCGTTTCAAAGGGGGAAACTACTCTTATTTGGATATAGATAGAGCCGAATTAAGAGTAATACATAGGTTTTTAGCTAATTCGATTACACAAAGGGGTAAAAACAAATAAAAGGTAAATGAACAAGATTTGTTTTACCATATGTGTATTCGAGACCCACAGAGCGCTGTAAGTATACCATATTGTGTGGGTTATTATTTATCAGCTATAGTTCGGGGGATGCGACCACATAGCATAATAGGAGGTGGTATTTTTATTACTTTGATTGGTGAATATCTCGGTGTGGATATAAGTCGGGGGGGATTATTACTAGAAGAGCCGGAACCCCGCGACACTATAGGTTTAAATGTATACCATGGTGCGAAAGTTTTGAAGCGGCGAAATAACGCCGCAGTACGATACCATGGTAGACATCCACAGGTGGAGAGAAACCAGGAACAAGGTAATGTAGGAGGGGGGAATGAGATGCAAGAAATGCATAGGTTTATAGCTTCTCAGGAATACGAAAATGCTAGACAGAGAGCATTTGAAGATTGGCAAGTTCATCAGAACCAGATCATAGCGCATTGCCAACATATAGGTAGAAACTATATTCCTACACCGAAACCCGTCTTCCCTCATTGGTCGATAGAGATGCAGCCACCATATCCTACGTATGACCCTGCCGAAGCATTCTATAGCACTTATGGTTATGCCTGGAACCCCTATTGGTACCAATATCATCCTTAGTTTACTTATTTTTTTTTATTTTGTAATTTGTAATTATTGATACATTTAATATTTTTGTTAATATTGTAATCATTTTTATAATTATCTAACTTTTATTCTTAGATTTTAATAATTTTTGAATGTGGGGTAATATACCAAACTTCAAAAATATGTATATATGTTTGCAGTTTATCTTATGTACACAACAGGGTAAAACAACGCATTTTCAAAGACTGGCATTAAGTTCAGCAAAAGCAACTAATTTTGACGACAAGATGCAAAATATATGTGAAATAACAACAAGACGGAATGAACAAATGATGTGCACCATTTATCATTCAGCAAACAAACGCCAATATATTTGGAAACTTTGGTAAAAATTTAATCATTTTCACACAAATCAACCTCAATAATTTAAATTGTTACTGATTTCTTGCAAATGAGGGCATTGCAAGATCTTAAGTGTGGGAAGGGATTAAATTCTTTCGGATTTTAAAATTTTTATATTAAACACTTGGTTACCATTAAAAATACTAGTAAAGCAGTAGTTGTATTAGAATCTAGTGCTCTCTGATAAAAAAGAACAGCCCTAGTCTTATATACTGACTACCCAATTCTAGTAAAATTTTTCAAAATTTTCAATTAAATGAATTCAAAATCATGTTTATACATATTTATGAACGATAAAACTAGGTTTTAACACCGAAATTATTGTTACCTCGAAAAGGACATAAATTGAGAAACAAACTAAAATGTTAAAATTCATTTAAAATGGAATAGAGGACGATAAAAAGGAAAATAAAAGCCAAGTGTGGGAAAATTTACCAAATTATTTTAAACATATGTCACATATATCTATAACAAATAACTAAAAATACTTTTGCTTTGAACTAAACTAAACTGTTTTACCCGATGAAAGAAAAAGAAAAGATGGATCTACACGATGAATCAATTCCATCATTAAAAGGAAGTAAAGTCTTCCGAAAAAGACACGCGCTTCTTGATTTAGGTTATGAAGTTGTCGTCCAGACCAGCTGTAGGTTGACGAAAAATCTAGAAAAGTCATCTCTAAAATCGGCTGGAAATCCACGGACCTCAGCATCAAACAGGGTCGCCAAGTGGTCAGATTTATCCTAACCATGAGAAGGATTTATCTCGTACAATGGGGGGGCACCATGCAAATTAGCTGGATAAGACTAATGAATCAGATCCCCAGAAAGGATAATCTCCTTAAAGATTAAAAATCAGCTTTTAAGACTGATATTACTTAATCCTAGAGATTGACCTTAAAGATTGAGAATTCAAACTCATGGAATTCAATGATATCTAAACTCGAGCTTGAACGAGAAAATATTTTGATCAAAAATTACAAACCGATTTGTTTTCTGAAAACCCTATTTTCAATGCGTTCATTACCATTGAACGTAAAATCCTAGGAATTCACCTGGAATTCATTAGGTCACCTGAACTAAATCGGGTGTCAACCGTAAGAACGGTGGTTGCATAACATGGTCAAAGACAGGACTTTGTGCCAAACCGACAAATTATAAGGGTGAGCTTTACTATTGCTCCTACCAAGGATAGTAATTGCGTCCGACACGTTATAGACCATAATCAAAAGCATGTCACGGGACATTGCCTTAACAGTTGCTTGTTCAACGCTTTCCTTTACAACCGGACGGTAGTTTGCCGAAAGGTAATATACGGAACAAGTAAACTGGACGTGTTGCTTTCCAAATACAAGGTTAGCAAGTGGGTGACACAAAACCGCAAGTTTTGAGCTAAAATTTTCAAATCTGAAACCCACCAAACCCACAAAAATATTTTGCAAACACTGGTAAAGGGTTATTCCGGAAAACTTATCTAGGGTAAAAACTAGATTTAATTTTCAAAAGATCAAATGTTTTCATAAAGATCCAATTTCCTTAATGGATCTAAATTTTTATAGTCATGTGGGACTGTAAACCATATCGTTACTACCATTGTTTATACCGCCGTATAGAAATCACTGATGTACAAAGTGTTAAGAATAAAGAAGTGATTCTAGTATTTCAAGACAATATTGCTTGAGGACAAGCAACGCTTAAGTGTGGGAATATTTGATAATGCTAAAAACGAACATATATTTCATAGCATTATTCCTCAAGAAAGACAAGCTTTTAGTTGCAATTGTTCTATTTACAAGTGATATTCGTTTAAATAATAAAAGGTGAAGACAAAAGACAGATTCGACGAATTGAAGACGCAAACGACCAAAAAGCTCAAAAGAACAAAAGACAATCAAAAAGGTTCCAATTATTGATAAGAAACGTCTCGAAATTACAAAAGTACAAGATTCAAAACGCAAAGTACAAGATATTAAATTGTACGCGAGGACGTTCGAAAATCCGGAACCGGGACCAGAGTCAACTCTTAACGCTCGACGCAACCGACTAAAAATTACAAGTTAACTATGTATATAAATATAATATAATATATAATTAATTATATTAATTATATATATATTATATATATATTATTAAAACCGTCGGCAGCAAGAAACTCCAAGGGTGTGAGCTGTAAATACATCTCCGCGACTCGCGGAGTTTTAAGGGCATTTTGCCGCGAGTCGCGGAGCCCCAATTTTCAACTCTGGCTATAAAGCCAACAGAATTCTGATCAAATTTCATATCTTATTTCATCTCTCTCTCAATATATACGTAATATATATATATAATTTATATTTTAATTTTAATTTTAATTTTAAATCCTAATAATAAGGGTATGTTAGCGAATGTTGTAAGGGTGTAAGTCGAAATTCTGTCCGTGTAACGCTACGCTATTTTTAATCATTGTAAGTTATGTTCAACCTTTTTACATTAATGTCTCGTAGCTAAGTTATTATTATGCTTATTTAAAACGAAGTAATCATGATGTTGGGCTAATTACTAAAATTGGGTAATTGGGCTTTGTACCATAATTGGGGTTTGGACAAAAGAACGACACTTGTGGAAATTAGACTATGGGCTATTAATGGGCTTTATATTTGTTTAACTAAATGAAAGTTTGTTAATGTTAATATAAAGAATTACAATTGGGCGTCCCTATAAATTACCATATACACTCGATCGGACACGATGGGCGGGGTATTTATATGTACGAATAATCGTTCATTTAACCGGACACGGGAATGGATTAATAGCCACTAGAATAATTAAAACAGGGGTGAAATTACATTCAAGGGTAATTGGTGTAATTGTTAACAAAGTAGTAAAACCTTGGTTTACACGCAGTCGATAACCTGGTGTATTCATTAAACAAAGTATTAAAAACTTGTTACAATTCGAATCCCCAATTAGTTGGAATATTTAACTTCGGGTATAATAATAATTTGACAAGGACACTTGCAATTTATATTTATGACTGATGGACTGTTATGGACAAAAACCAGACGGACATATTGAATAATCCAGGACAAAGGACAATTAACCCATGGGCATAAAACTAAAATCAACACGTCAAACATCATGATTACGGAAGTTTAAATAAGCATAATTCTTTTATTTCATATTTAATTTCCTTTATTTTATATTTAATTGCACTTCTAATTATCGCACTTTTAATTATCGTACTTTTTAATTATCGCAATTTTATTTTATCGCATTTTTATTATTCGCAATTTCATTATCGTTATTTACTTTACGCTTTAATTTAAGTCTTGTATTTATTTAATATTTTACATTAGGTTTTAACTGCGACTAAAGTTTTAAAATCGACAAAACCGGTCATTAAACGGTAAAAACCCCCCTTTATAATAATAATATTACTTATATATATATTTGTATTTTTATAAAAGTAAACTAATATAGCGTTGAGCTTTGTTTAAAGATTTCCCTGTGGAACGAACCGGACTTACTAAAAACTACACTACTGTACGATTAGGTACACTGCCTATAAGTGTTGTAGCAAGGTTTAAGTATATCCATTCTATAAATAAATAAATATCTTGTGTAAAATTGTATCGTATTTAATAGTATTTCCTGCAAAAATTTAATAGTATTTTATACCCCTCTGCTTTGACATGATTGGCAACAGGATTATAAACAGAAGATACGCGATCATCATCGATCGACAATAGGATTGTAAATAATTGATCTCCATCATTTTATGCTCCACTGTTCCTCATCACTTATCATATGGGTTTTGATGTGGACCGTTTGAAACAAAAAAAAATATAGAAGAGAGAGGATAGAGAGAGAGAGAGAGAGATGAAGAGAGATAATAATCGGTGGTGGTGGTGGAGGGTGTAAAACATTTACAGGTGGATCGATTATGGCGGTGAAATAGAAAACGAGAAGCAGTCTTACGGTTAGTAGTTTCGTGATCACGATGGTGATGGTTTGGTTTTCTTTCGAAAAAAAAAAATAAAAAAATAAGAGTTCGAGGTTGAGGTGATTGCAGGCTGTGATGGTGATAAGGTAACAATGGTGTTGCTCCGGTTGTCTCGACAGAAAACAGGAAAAGGAAAGTGGAGGCTGCAATTTATAAGTTGAAGGTGGGTTTGGATATCAACGATGGTGATGCTTGATGAGAGTGATAATTGTTGATGGTTGTGGTGGAAGTGGTTTCACGAAACAGAAAAGAAGGTGGTGGTAGTTGTAGGGTGGTGATACGGTTGATGATGGAGTTCTTCAAAGGTGATGGTGGCGGTTTCATCAAGAAGGAAGAGATGGTGAATTGAGGTGGTGGCGTGTTTGGTTTAATAGAAAATGCGAAGTCAGAAGTGTAAGTAGGTTAGCACGCAGGTCGGGTGATTTGTATAATGGTTGGAGGTGATGAGCCAATGGGTTCTTGGTGGTGGTTTTGAGTATAAACAAAAACGTAGTAGCTACAACAACGCAGAAGCAGTAGCTTCCAATAGTACGTAGTGGTGCTAGTGATGGAGGTTGTTTTATCATGATAGTGTATGGTGTGTGACGACCTGAAAATTTCCGATCAAATTTAAACTTAATTTTATATGATCTTGACACGATAAGCAAAGTCTGTAATGTTGAGTCTCAAAACTTCTGAACTATTTTCATAAATCCATTTAACCTTTGACCATTCCCGTCGATTCACGAACCAATGTGTAAATAATTATGTAAATATATACATATATATATATATATATATATATATATATATATATATATATATATATATATATATATATATATATATATATATATATACATAGGTGTATATATAATAATTTAAATTAATAAGTACACATTAATCAATTAGAATAAATAATGTAAGATAATAAACAAAATAATTAAGTTACTGTAAAAAAACATATATAAATAGATATATAATATTATTATGAATCTAAATAATATATATAAATGTAAGAACATATATTAATTTGAAGTCATAAAATGTAATTTAAACATTTGGAATTAAAGATGCAAGGTTAATATATTAAATGAAAATACAAGTTAAAATATAGTTATTATATTAACAATGTTATTATTAATTTCATTAAAATAAATATTAATATTAATCTTAGTATTATGAATACTATTATTATAATACATTTAATTTAAGATATTAATGATTATTATCATTATTATTGTTTTAATAGTAATTAAAAATTTGTAATTAAAAAGTTATGATTAACGAAATAAAGATGAGAAATATAAACATTATTATAAGAATAATTAAAACTATAATTTTAATTATTATTATGATTAATTATTATTATTATCATTATCTTTATCAAAATTAATATTATTATCATTATTGTAATTGCGATTAATAGAAAATAATACAATTTATTATTATATTCAATACTAATATTATTATTATCATTTTTATGATTTTAGTAGCCTTAATATTTATTATTATAATTATTATTATTATTAATAAAATATTTATTAATTATTATTAATTTAATTATAGAATTCATAAAAAGTCAAGAACTAGTAGGATTCTTGTTTGATTTCCCCATCGAAAATTCCTTTTAAAGATTGTTCTATCTACAACTCTCACTACATATCGAATTTTATCACAGAACACAAACAAATTGGTTAGCAAATCCACTTCACCTTTTTTATTTGTTTCTGCTTGTATTTTCCTTATTTTATTTTTTTCTGTTTACCTGCTTCTAATCTGTCGAATATCTGATACAATAAATCAACCGAGTTTACAATTGTTTCTAACACACTCATTCAATTCAGTATCTATCAGTATCAATTATATATGCAATTCGTGGGAATTAAACAGAAATATATATATATATATATATATGCAGCTCGTATTCCCCTGTTCTTATTTCAAAATTTAAACAGCTCGATTTCAAATAAATATTCAAAATGTAGAATTGTAGTCTTACTAGGAATCCTTCGATCAAACTTTACTCAAAATCTCAGGTCTTAACTTTTTCTATCGAGCTTCAATTTTTGGAGTCAAACTCTTAATTGAAAAAGTCAAACTTGTAGTTCATCGCGAAATTCGTTCTCCATTTGATGTTTTAGGTTTAATTAATAATACAGAAAGTTTCTAAAGAGGTTTTGTAACCTATTTCATGTTGAAGTTATAGTCTGACACAGCCTGTAAATTGAAATCGATGTTTGAGTTCATGACAAATTTTTACGAACTGTTACAGCAGTTCTTTTTATTTATTTTCTTCTTTATCAGCTGTAAACATTCTGGACTGTTTAATTTGAGAGTTTAATTACGGTTTGGATTATGGTAAATTAGTTTTTATGAGGAGAAGTGTCGACTGAGTAAATTGTAGAAGAAGAAGAAGGAGAATAGGGAACGAATAAAATGGATTATAATTAAAAGGAATCGTAAGAAATTAGAAATGGAAGGGTGGTGGGATGGTTTAGATGGTGTGCGGGTTATCGAGAGGTTGAGGGTTCAAGCCCAGCTTTGGGCAGTTTTCTTTTTAAAGGGCTTTCCAAAGGTAGTTACCATTTTTCATAATTTACCTTATTGTTATTATTATTATTATAGTTATTATTTATTATTGCTATTAATACTAAGTATTATAATTATTATTAGTATTGTAAATATTATTTCTACTATTGTAATTAGTATTGTTATCATTAGTTATTAATATCATTACAAGTATAATCATTGTTAATATTAGTAATGCTAAAATAAATGTTAGCTATTATTATAAATATAATTACAATTATGAATAATATTAATGTTATTATCATTTTATTACCAAGTAACATCGTTAAACATTATTAGTGTTATTATTATTAGTATTAGTAGTATTGATACATGTATTATTACGATTAGGATTATCATTATTATTATTATTAATATTATCATTTTTAATAAAGTTATTATTATTATCATTAACATCATAACTATCATAAATTGTAAAATTAATATTTTTACAAGTATTATTATTATTAATATCATTGTGATTATCACTAATAGAGTTATTATTAACATAAGTATATTATTAATGTTATTACCATTATTTTTACTAATATTAACTTAATATAATTAGAACTACTGTTACGATAAACAAATAATACATACATAGAAATATATATTTAACACATGTAATATAACAAAATTTAGTATTTTTATACACAAATGAACATATAAAACATATATATATATATATATATATATTATTAACAAACATATATATATATATATATATATATATATATATATATATATATATATATATATATATATATATATATATATATATATATATATATATATATATTATTATTATTAACATAAAAATGATATAACTAATACATTTACATATATATGTGTTCAATTACAACTAAGAATATTGATAAATATACAAATGATATAGGTTCGTGAATTCGAGGCCAACCCTATACTTGTTCAATGTCGTCCTATGTATTTTTACTACAAAATACATTAGGTGAGTTCATTTGATTCCCTTTTACTCTTTACATTTTTGGGACTGAGAATACATGCGCTACTTTTACAACTGCTTTATTAAATGCTTTTGAAATACATTTTGAACTGCGAATACATGAAATGCTTTTATAAATGTTTGACGAGATAGACACAAGCAAAGCATTCCTCGAATGAATTATGTGGACGTGATAATTGCCACCATTGAATTATGTGGATGTGATAATTGCCACAATTGATATGAATATTTTTCCCCTGATTATTATTGCTTGGTAACCTAAGAATTAGGGAACATAACTAATTTTGAAAATTAGTGCACGCCTAATTGACGCGAATCCTAAAGGTAGCTACCGGGTTTAACACCCCCACCCAGAATGTTCACTAGATGGAAGAGCTAGTGGGCGTGGTGTTTAGTACTTCGAGGTTTATATATTATACAGACGAGATGTTCTGTTTTTGATGATATTATTTATGTGCATTATATGTTAAGGTCGGTTACCAAGCCAAGCAATGAATGAAAAGTGAATGTTATGTATCGAGAGAATGATTTTATACACAGGTTATGTGTATGATATCTTTGTACACGAGATATGTGTACGATTACTAAGATTTATGAAAATGGTTTCGTACACGAGATAGGTGTACTGTATTTAAATCTTGTGGTCTATCAAAATGATGAATTTTATTGTTTACGATAAACTTATGAACTCACCAACTTTTTGGTTGACACTTGAAAGCATGTTTATTCTCAGGTATGAAAGAAATCTTCCGCTATGCATTTGCTTATTTTAGAGATATTACTTGGAGTCATTCATGACATATTTCAAAAGATGTTGCATTCGAGTCATTGAGTTCATCAAGATTATTATCAAGTCATTCATAGTTGGATATATTAGGAAATGGTATGCATGTCATCAAATTTTGATGTAATGAAAGTTTGTCTTTTAAAAACGAATGCAATATTTGTAAAATGTATCATATAGAGGTCAAGTACCTCGCGATGTAACCAAATGTAATGTATTCGTCCGGATGGATTAGGACGGGTCCTTTCATGGTGGTTGTTTACAACGAATCTAAAACATATGGGTTGCAGTAATAGTTTAAAGGGTGACGGTTGTGGTGGTAGGAAGGTGAAGGATGGTGTTTTAAATGGGTTTGAAGTGGTTGCAATGCTGGCTCTTTCGACTAGTTGCAGCAACAATAGCTTTCGATAACAAAGGTGAGTTGAAGGTTTCAGAATTTAAACGAAAGCAACAGTGGACTGAATGTTGCAGGTTGTGTTGGGAGGATTTTTAAATAGAATAACAGAATTAGTAGTACTTGTGGTAGTGGATATTATACAGATGATCATACATCAATCTATATATCTTTTACAATATAATAATAATAGTAATATCATGTTGAAATACATGTGTATGGATATATATATATATATATATATATATATATATATATATATATATATATATATATATATATATATATATATAATTCATATGAATGAATATGATGGGGAGAAAGAACAAAATTGAAAACAGTAATATCAATTATGTACAGAGGGCTGCCTCCTATAATTGTGCCGACAATTTATTTAGGTATTATTTCGTACTCCGTTGATAATTAGCGGCGAATAAAAGTGTTCAGAAAAATCTCATATTTTCAAATTAACTATATTTATTTATTTTGGTCATTATGGTATACAATTTGATTATTAATTATTAAATAAAAATTATATTAATTATTCACTCTCAACCCTAAGTAAAAAAAAGTTTTAAAATTCAATAAATAGTTCCTAAATACATTTTTAATAAGCCTATAATTTATAGAACTCATTTTCGGATCGCCGTTTATTTTAAAATCGTATAAGTTTGAATTTAACTTGCTTAATATCGATCGACTGACAAACGAGTACTATTATCGTTTACTAATTAAATTCAAAACCATATAAATACACATTCAATATACCTTACATATATAGATTCATTTTAATATCATATATCATATATTATTTTATTTACATAATTAATTAACTCATATGATATTTTAATTTATAATAATTTATATATATATATATATATATATATATATATATATATATATATATATATATATATATATATATATATATATATATATATATATATATATATATATATATATAAATTATTTACACATAATGGTTCGTGAATCGTTCAGAATAGTCAATGGTTAAAGGCATTCATCAAAAATAGTTCAAACATTTTGAGACTCGGTTTAATAAACTTTACTTATCGTGTCAGAATCATTTACAGATTAAGTTTAAATTTGGTCGAAAATTTCCGAGTCGTCACAATACCTACCCGTTAAAGAAATTTCATCCTCAAAATTTGATAGAGACCATCATGGTTGACAATAATTATGTTTTCATGACGAATATGAGTTGATAAATAGAGTTTTATCATTATTGATTAATACAGATAAAACGATTCGATTATTCGAAGCGTACGAGTGAAGCTATCACAAAAGATTGAGATAAGGTAATAGATATTCGTCTTTACTTTTGATGTAGTCATGGTTGAATTCCGGAATTCAAGGGATTTAAAGAAAATCTTCAAAATCTAAAAGATTTGATTCTTCGGAGAGCAAGGAAATTAAGATCTCTATAATTAAATACGGTGATCTGCCTCGATTACTCTGTCTGATATTTCCATTATAAATTAAGCTCTTCCGTTCCATTATTCTCACTATTCCTATACTTTCTTTCTTAGTTCATACATCCAAAAGATTGTGAAATGCTTAATCCCATTCTAATCCTTGATATTTTTCTAATTATCATTTCTGTCATTCTTCTTTTCAATCTTCCACCAGAAAAATCTGTTTACTTCTACCATTACCTTGGGGTGATACTATTCTTAATTATACCATGTCTTTATATTGCCATTCGTATTAATATCCACGGTTTGTAACCTCCGTGTTGTTATTGGGCTTTATATTTTCTCTTATATTTTGGAGCTCTTTGCCTTTTTATTCTCTTCTCGACCTCAAGTAAAGCGAGTAATGGTCCAGAATTCGTAGGTATGGTGTTTCGAATGAACTTAATGTTCTAAACAAGAAAGAACGTAATAGCACGATTTGATTTGTCAAATTACCAGAATCACTGAGAATAGAACTATCAAGAAATTATGTTCTTGATATGTTTGGAGATTAAGTAGAATATAAGAGTCGTATAACATGGCACATGATGATGTTATGGTATGTGAATCACCACGTTCCATTAGAAACTCAGCATGACTTACTGTAATATAATCACGTTGATCAAGTGTCATTATATTATACTAACCCATGCTTCAGTTCCCAACACTACTTCAATAACATTCTTATTTTTAAGTTCGAATTTTTCTGAATTTAGAAACTAAACAGTTTCCATTCTGATGTAACACTGATATCGCAAAGAAATAAATGATTTCAGATAAGAATAGTTATGAAAATATCTTCGGAAATATCGAGGATATTTATAATGTAAGATACGATGATATCTTAGAATTCCTAATATCGATGGATGATGATGAAGGTTTGTCCGTAAAGGTGTAGAGTCAGGAGCAAGGTATTCGTTAATGACTTCAGCAGATACGGAATCATTTGGATTCTTTGAAGGAAGATTTAGTCTCTGTGATTTGTCTACAGCCTCCTTCATGGTTTGCTCAATCCGTTCTCCAGTACAAATTTTCCATTGAGTGTTTCTAACACTTCATTCTTTATCATCAACTTTTGGCTGTTACCGTCGTTTACAGTTTTTGCTGCTTCATTCATCTTTTTCAAAGTTCAGAGTATTGATTTGCAGACTGGGTGCTTTTCAGAATTTCAGAATGGAAGATCATAATTCTAAGAGATAAATGTTATATATATACATATAACTGTTGATGTAGAAACGTTGCGAGATTCAAAATACTGATTGCTAATTCTCAGTAATTGGTATGGCAATTCTCGTTACCAGATACGGATGAGTATATGATAGAGTTTCACTGAATGTAATGATTTTTCAGAAAGTCAAAGATCTGTGAAGTTGCTGGTAAGTTTACTGCTAATGTGGTGGAATATAAACGGTTCTCCGATGATGATGACGAATGGCAACTTATATCAAAGTTATAATAATGCAAATCCGAATGAATAGTCGAAATTGATTTTGCTGGAGGTGTGACAAAATTGGCTAATTTGAAAAAGGATTGTAAAGTTATTTTCGGTAATAACAACGCCAAAGGAGCTAGCACAGATACGTGTTTAAATGATTCAGGTTCTGAGTCTTTTCAGGTGCATAACTATATGCATAAATCTTTTCTTCCGTAGATGAAGTGCGGTTGGTTTATCCTCTCGATTGAGGTGTTTTCAAGAATCTTGAAAGGTTTGAACGCAGATTGTAATTGTCAAGATACAAATGAGGTTTAAGATGAAATCAAGTGGCAAACTTAAAGAGATGTTTAGTTTCATATGTTATAATCAATATTTTAATTTATTTTAATTGTCCAATGTTGGTAGTCCACAATTGGTAGTCCCCAGTTAGTAATTCAACAATTCATATATAGTTTAATATATAATATTAAAATTAATTAATACGTGTCGTGACCCATTATATACATGTCTCAGACTCGATCACAACTCAAAGTATATATATGATTATATAATCAACCTCAACCATGTATAGCGAACTCGAGCATTACAGCATATAGAGTGTCTATGGTTATTCCAAATAATATATATAGATGCGTCGATATGATATGTCAAAACATTGTATACGTGTCCCGACATTTAAAATGCGTAAATAATAGTATTTAAATGACGATAGTTCCTAAATACATTTTTAATAAGCCTATAATTTATAGAACTCATTTTCGGATTGCCGTTTATTTTAAAATCATATAAGTTTGAATTTAACTTGGTTAATATCGATCAACTGACAAACAAGTACTATTATCGTTTACTAATTAAATTCAAAACCATATAAACACACATTCAATATACCTTACATATATAGATTCATTTTAATAATAATATCATATATTATTTTATTTACATAATTAATTAACTCATATAATATTTTAATTTATAATAATTAATATATATATATATATATATATATATATATATATATATATATATATATATATATATATACACACACACACACATAATGGTTCGTGAATCATTGAGAATAGCCAATGGTTAAATGCATTCATGAAGAATAGTTCAAACATTTTGAGAATTGGTTTAATAAACTTTGCTTATCGTGTCAGAATCATTTACAGATTAAGTTAAAATTTGGTCAGAAATTTTCGGGTCGTCACAATGAACACCTGGTAACCGACATTAACATAATGCATATAGAATATCCCCCCCCCCCATACTGCAAGTATGCCATAAATATTGGCAATCGCTGAAATGTCCCGTTCTTATTGATTAAAAACGTTCCATATTAATTGATTTCGTTGCGAGGTTTTGACCTCTATATGAGACGTTTTTCAAAGACTGCATTCATTTTAAAACAACCCATAACCTTTATTTCATCAATAAAGGTTTAAAAAAAAACTTTACGTAGATTATCAAATAATGATAATCTAAAATATCCTGTTTACACACGACCATTACATAATGGTTTACAATACAAATATGTTACAACAAAATAAGTTTCTTGAATGCAGTTTTTACACAATATCATACAAGCATGGACTCCAAATCTCGTCCTTATTTAAGTATGCGACAGCGGAAGCTCTTAATAATCACCTGAGAATAAACATGCTTAAAACGTCAACAAAAATGTTGGTGAGTTATAGGTTTAACCTATATATATCAAATCATAATAATAGACCACAAGATTTCATATTTCAATACACATCCCATACATAGAGATAAAAATCATTCATATGGTGAACACCTGGTAACCGACATTAACACGATGCATATATAAGAATATCCCCATCATTCCGGGACACCCTTCGGATATGATATAAATTTCGAAGTACTAAAGCATCCGGTACTTTGGATGGGGTTTGTTAGGCCCAATAGATCTATCTTTAGGATTCGCGTCAATTAGGGTGTCTGTTCCCTAATTCATAGATTACCAGACTTAATAAAAAGGGGCATATTCGATTTCGATAATTCAACCATAGAATGTAGTTTCACGTACTTGTGTCTATTTTGTAAATCATTTATAAAACCTGCATGTATTCTCATCCCAAAAATATTAGATTTTAAAAGTGGGACTATAACTCACTTTCACAGATTTTTACTTCGTCGGGAAGTAAGACTTGGCCACTGGTGGATTCACGAACCTATAACAATATATACATATATATCAAAGTATGTTCAAAATATATTTACAACACTTTTAATATATTTTGATGTTTTAAGTTTATTAAGTCAGCTGTCCTCGTTAGTAACCTACAACTAGTTGTCCACAGTTAGATGTACAGAAATAAATCGATAAATATTATCTTGAATCAATCCACGACCCAGTGTATACGTATCTCAGTATTGATCACAACTCAAACTATATATATTTTGGAATCAACCTCAACCCTGTATAGCTAACTCCAACATTCACATATAGAGTGTCTATGGTTGTTCCGAAATATATATAGATGTGTCGACATGATAGGTCGAAACATTGTATACGTGTCTATGGTATCTCAAGATTACATAATATACAATACAAGTTGATTAAGTTATGGTTGGAATAGATTTGTTACCAATTTTCACGTAGCTAAAATGAGAAAAATTATCCAATCTTGTTTTACCCATAACTTCTTCATTTTAAATCCGTTTTGAGTGAATCAAATTGCTATGGTTTCATATTGAACTCTATTTTATGAATCTAGACAGAAAAAGTATAGGTTTATAGTCGGAAAAATAAGTTACAAGTCGTTTTTGTAAAGGTAGTCATTTCAGTCGAAAGAACGACGTCTAGATGACCATTTTAGAAAACATACTTCCACTTTGAGTTTAACCATAATTTTTGGATATAGTTTCATGTTCATAATAAAAATCATTTTCTCAGAATAACAACTTTTAAATCAAAGTTTATCATAGTTTTTAATTAACTAACCCAAAACAGCCCGCGGTGTTACTACGACGGCGTAAATCCGGTTTTACGGTGTTTTTCGTGTTTCCAGGTTTTAAATCATTAAGTTAGCATATCATATAGATATAGAACATGTGTTTAGTTGATTTTAAAAGTCAAGTTAGAAGGATTAACTTTTGTTTGCGAACAAGTTTAGAATTAACTAAACTATGTTCTAGTGATTACAAGTTTAAACCTTCGAATAAGATAGCTTTATATGTATGAATCGAATGATGTTATGAACATCATTACTACCTTAAGTTCCTTGGATGAACCTACTGGAAAAGAGAAAAATGGATCTAGCTTCAATGGATCCTTGGATGGCTCAAAGTTCTTGAAGCAAAATCATGACACGAAAACAAGTTCAAGTAAGATCATCACTTGAAATAAGATTGTTATAGTTATAGAAATTGAACCAAAGTTTGAATATGATTATTACCTTGTATTAGAATGATAACCTACTGTAAGAAACAAAGATTTCTTGAGGTTGGATGATCACCTTACAAGATTGGAAGTGAGCTAGCAAACTTGAAAGTATTCTTGATTTTATGAAACTAGAACTTTTGGAATTTATGAAGAACACTTAGAACTTGAAGATAGAACTTGAGAGAGATCAATTAGATGAAGAAAATTGAAGAATGAAAGTGTTTGTAGGTGTTTTTGGTCGTTGGTGTATGGATTAGATATAAAGGATATGTAATTTTGTTTTCATGTAAATAAGTCATGAATGATTACTCATATTTTTGTAATTTTATGAGATATTTCATGCTAGTTGCCAAATGATGGTTCCCACATGTGTTAGGTGACTCATATGGACTGCTAAGAGCTGATCATTGGAGTGTGTGACGATCGCTCCAAATCCATATGGAGGAACACGTCATTCATTGATTTCATTGCGAGGTATTTGACCTCTATATGATACGTTTTGTAAACATTGCATTCTTTTGAAAAGGCACACCATAAATGAATATTTAAATCAAAGGTTTTCGACATTTGATGATTTCTACATATAGACAATCACCGTATATAATAGTTTACAATAGTACTTCCGTTGACAATGCAGTCAAAATAAGGTACATGATGATGAATTGGTGAATGCAACGTTTTCTTGAAAAATATGCCATATAAGACTCCATGCACATAGCTTGTCTATCATATAAGCAAACAGCGGAAGACTTCTAGGGAACCTGAGAATAAACATGCTAACAAGTGTCAACACAAAGGTTGGTGAGTTCATAGTTTGTATGTTTCGCATAATCTGTATATAAAGATGGATCACAAGATTTCAGTTGTTTCATCCAGAAACGTTTATCAAAATATTCTACGAAATTGAGCACCTTGGTAAATAAACTTAACGTATATATAATTTGTACCCTTTGTATAATCATCTTTAAAATACACGCAAACCAACGTGTACGCTTCTCAAATAGCATACGTCCGTTAGAAGGCTAGTGCTCTAGCTCGGACGGGGATGTCAAGCCCTATGGATCCATATACTACTACTCACGCCCACCAGTTCTTATAACTGGCAGTTACTAGTTACCAAAGCTAAGGGATTTTCAGTTCAAACTCAGTGTAGAATTTAGTATGTACTTGTATCCATTGCGTTTAAAATAAAGTGCATGTATTCTCAGCTCAAAAATATAGATTGCAAAAGCAATTAAAAAGGGAGCAAATGAAACTCACGCATATAAATATTGTATATTGGTTAATAAAGCATTTGCATATATTCTCAGCCCAAAAATGTAGAGAGTAAAAGGGATCTTATGAAACTCACTCAAATCAGTTTTAGTTTTTGTATTCATTTTATAAAACAGCGCATGTATTCTCAGCCCAAAAATATGTATAAAAAGGGATCAATGAACTCACCTTAGCAGCATATAAAGTTGTTCACCAAAATGTGATCGAAACTCGGATTACCAGATAATCGTAGATCTCAACCTAAAGAATATATGTTGGTCAATAAATGTCTATCAAGCTAGGTCAGGTCATAGTGTATCACAATCCTAATGCTCGAGATCGACATACAAAAGTTATCCAAAGTCGTTTCAAAAAGTCAATTTTGACAATAGTTTAACAAAACGAGACATACCTTATATAAGGATTCATTTACTCGGTTGGTAATATTCAAAAATCCAATTTATCAATCTTGCAAACAAGTTGTTTTAAATATTAATTGCAGATTCAAAAGCAATTCCAATTAACGTCAATCATAATTCAGTTGATCGTATCTTTTAATCCGTTCATCGAAACTATTCGATATCTAAATGAAAAGTTATTGATTTTTCGCCAGCTTTCCAAAAACATGTATATCATATACCTTTTACCAGTAATATAGTATTTAATTCGTGAATCATTATAAACTGTTTAGCGACGAAATTTAGCATACAAGCATGTATAAATATATATACTCGAGCACTAGATATGGATACACAATTAATATACAAAAGATAAAATATGAGTGCTTACGTACCAATATTGAGATTTAATATTGTAGGAAATTACGTAGACGCAACAGAGATGATAAACACTAGGTTTGATTCACAAATATACCCCCGAATATTACCCATAACCTCTTTGACAATAACCCATAATTTCCTTAGCTCTAGCTTGCTCGAAAACCCGTTTCGAAATCATTTGGACATCCCTCCGTCGTGATATTATATATATATTATTATTTTTGTATCGTAAAAGTAATAATACTAATACTATTAATAATAAGATTAATAATAATAATCTTAATATTAATAATAATAATAATTATTATTATAATTATTATAATTATAATAATTATAAATAATAAATTAAATAAATAACATAAGTAATACGGAGTAATATAAATTGTGAGAAAGCTGAACCAGAATCGTGCAATTTATAGAACTTTTTCTGAAAAAGCACCTGATGCGATTGCATGGGATTTGTGCTTCAAGGCCATGCGATCGCATGGCCCTCTGATCCAGCTCACAAACTTTTGTTTTCTTGTTTGTAGACATATTATTTAAATATATATAATATATTTAATTTATATAATTAATTATATATTATATTAAATTCATGTGCATAGTTGACCTGTAATTTTCATTCCGATGACTCGTACGTTGTTACTCAACTTATGTCCCGGTTTCGGTTTCTCAAATGCATTTTCGTACACTTAGAAAACTTGCATTTTACGTTTCGTGACACGTACCTTTGTCAAAATATAGCCTTAAATTATCCATAAACTATATCACTCAAAGTATATCTTAATCTTTCGAGTGTTTTGGTCATTTACTTCTATAAATCATTGTCTCGTTATTTATTAATATAATAGTATTTATCAAACGTTTCATAACCAAGTTAATATCTATTCTCAATATTTTTAAACACGTTTTAAAATATACGTCGCAAGTTATTCATACAATTAATATTCTAACTTATCATATATATTCAAATAAATATTTAAACCAATAAGTTTAATGTACGGTACTAAACAATTAATAAATTGTTACGTTTTCAAGTTATAGTATATATATATATTTGTATCTATATACATATAATTGTTCGCGAATTGTCAAGAACAACCGAAAGGTATTTGAATATATGAAAGTAGTTCAAAAATTTTGAGATTCAGTTTACAGACTTTGCTTATCGTGTCGGAAATGTTAATCATACAAAGATTAAGTTTAAATTTGGTCAGAAATTTCCGGGTCATCACAGTACCTACCCGTTAAAGAAATTTCGTCCCTAAATTTGAGTGAGGTCGTCATGACTAACAATAAAAATGTTTTCATGCCGTATATGAGTCGATAAATAGAGTTTTATCACTGTTTGAATAATATGGATAAAACAATCCAATTACTCGAATCGTATGAGAGAAGTTATCATAATAGAGTGAAATAGAGATTCGTCTTATCTTTTGACGTAGTAACGATTGGTTTCCGAAATTTAAGGAATAGAAAATCTTCATTATCTAAATAAGATTTGATTCTTCGGGAATTAAGGAAATTATGATTTCCTTTGATTAAATGCGTAATCTACCTCGATTGCTATGTCTGATATTTCGCTATAAATTGACCTCTTCCGTTTCATTTATTTTCACCACTCCTACTTTCTTTCCCAATTAATACATTCAAAAGATTGTGAAAATGTTTAATCCAGTTCTGATTCTTGATATTTTCCTGACTATCGTATCCTTCATTCTTCTTTTTCATCTACCACCAGAGGAAGTTATTTTCTTCTACTATTACCTTGGGGTTATAGTGTTTTTCATTCTCCCGTGTCTTTATGTTGCTATACGCATTGATATACACGGTTTGTAATTTCGGGGTTGTTATCGGGCTTTATATTCTCCATTATATTTCGGAGCTTCATGCTTTCGTTTTCTCTTCCCGACCTTAAGTCAAGCGGATACTGGTCCAGAATTCGTAGCTATACATTTCAGAATGAACATAGTTAATGTTCTAAGAAGGTAATCGCAATGGCACGATCTTGATTTGTCAAATTACCAGAATATCCGGAAAAGACCAAATCATCAAGAAAATATTTTCTTGATATGTTTAGAGGTTAAATAGAATAAAAGAGTTATGTAACATGGTTCATTATGAGGGTGGGATCTGTGAACCTTTGTCACGTTCCATTAGAAACTCAACATGACTTACTGTAATATAATCACGTTGATCAAGTGTCATTATATTATACTAACTCATGCTTCAGTTCCCAACATTACTTCAAAACATCCATTTTTTTCGAATTTTTTAGATTTTAGAAATTAAAATAGTTTCTTTTATGATGTAACACAGATAGCGCGAAGAGGTAATGATTTCAGATCAGAATGGTTTCGAAAAATATCTTCAGAAATATGGAGGATATTTATAATGGGAGATACGATGATATCTTAGAATATTTAAGATAAGATGATGATGAAGAATATTGTCCGCAAAGGTTTTAGAGTAAGGAGCATGGTATTCGCTAATGATTTCAGCAGACTCTGAATCATTTGCATTCTTTGAAGGTAGATTTAGTCTTTGTGATTTGTCCACAGCCTCCTTCATGGTCTGCTCAATCCGTTTTTCAGTTCCAAACCTTCTCTTTTTCTCAGCTTTACCACCATACTATTCTTTATCATCAAACTTTTGACTGTTAAGGTCGTTTATAGTTTTTGCTGCTTCATCAACAATTTTCCAAAATTTGGAGAACTAGTTTCGTAGTTTGGGGTGTTTTTCGAAAACTTCACATTCGAAGTATGTAAGTCCAGGAGGTAGACGTTATATGTACACATATAACTGTTGGCGTAGACGTGCTACAAGATTTTAAAATACTGATTGCTAATTCCCGATAGTTGGTATGGCAATTGCCATTACAAGATGTGGATGAGTACATGATACGGTTTCAATGAGTATAAGGATTTTTCGGAAGGTCAAAGATCAATGATGTTGTTGGTAAATTTACTGCTAATGTGGTGGAACATGAAAGATTCCCCGATAACAAAAACGTATATGCCAAAGTTACAAGTCTGAAAGGTCGTCGTTGACTGGTTGAACGGTTGATAATACTGGATACTTTGAAAAGAAATTGCAAGGTTATTTTCAGTAATAACAATGCTAAAGGATCTTTCACATTTTTGAAGTCAAAGTATAGCTTTGAAAGATGTAGAGATCTAAGAATGATGTTACCCGTTAAATCTTGACTTGGATTATGATCCGTCAATATCAGAATATGTAATTGAATTTGTATGGAAACGATTGTATATCGCTGTGAGCATAGTTAATAATTTTTGAATCAAAGTTGAAGAATGTACAGTATAACATATTAATTGTGAACTTATATATTTCCCGGGAATTACCTACCCGTTAAAGATTTCACAAGTAATATTTTGTACAAAAGAATTTTTATTATCGTTTTTACGAAAATATATGTATGTATATTTTCTTCAGATGTAATACAGATTTGATGAGTTAATATCATATTAAGCTCATTTGATTTTTGACTTGAATTAGAAATGAATAATCTCTAAAACATTAAAGATTTAATAATCTTTACGGAGTATTTCACTAATGTAATCAATACTCAGTTTTATTGATATTTTCTCAGTGAATCATGTTGGTGCTCATGGAAATCTTGCTAACTTCACAAGGTACGAATGATGTTTTCTAGAAAGTTTCGAATACATCGAAGATGAAAGTATAAAATCAACCATATAATTGAATAATATACTTAGTTTATTATGAAATGGAATTCATTGAGTTGGAAACAGAGATTGTAGTTAACGATGGTTAAGTCATTAACGAAGGATGTACGTCATAGCATATTAGTAATATGAATTAACCGAGTAGTACCTACCAGTTAAGATTCACACGTAATAACTTGGTACAAAAAGATTTATTTTGATTTCAAAATTCATATATATTAAATATACATAAAATTTCTTCAGGGGAAATGAGTTAATACTTCATCGGTTATTGTTGCTGGTATTTCTTGGTAACTACGGTGAGTATGACGTTGATGCTCGTGGGACAGATTGTGAAGTTGAGGTTTACGATGCGGATGTTGTTGGTGGTGGTAATGGTACTATTGGCGTTGTTGTCGGTGGTACTGTTAATGCCGGTGATGTTGCTGGTGCCTGTAACCTTTGCACTATATTCTCCAAAGCCACTACCCGAGCACGAAGCTCGTTGACTTCTTCTACTACACCGGGATGATTGGCGGTTTGGACGAGCGGATGAATAAGATCCAGAATTTGAGAGAGTATATGATCATGACGAGATATTCTGGAGATGAGAGAGAAAATGGTATTACGAACAGGTTCGCCGGTATGTGCTTCAGGTTCTTCGCCCAGAGGGCAATGTGGTGGATGGAAGGGATCGCCTTCTTCTTGTCTCCAATAATTAAGTAGGCTACGAACCCATCCCCAATTCATCCAGAATAGATGATGGCTAATTGGTTGATCCATTCCGGTTACACTGTCTTCGGAATTCAGGTGAATATCCATATCGGAATAGCTGTCAGAGTTTAAACTAGATACGGGATCCATCTTATATAACTAGGGAGATGATTTTTTTTATATGAATTAGATTATAGAATTTAGTTTGGTATTCTTCAATACATAATTTACATATGTATATATAATACCAAATTCCATAAATCACGGAGAAATTTTCGGAAGATGTCAGGAAAAGTTTACAGTAACAGATACGCTAAGATATGAATTTTGTCTATACACTATTCATGCAATCAATGCAGTAAAACGTGTCTAGACTAGGAATGATAAGTAGGTAATTTCTGACAAAAATGATAAGCAAAACTTTTGACATGCAGACACGGTCGAAGTCCAGACTTACTAATGCATTCTAACAACTATCAGTTAGACACACTCATGCAAGACCTGGTTCGCTAGGACCAACGCTCTGATACCAACTATGACGATCGCTCCAAATCCATATGGAGGAACACGTCATTCATTGATTTCATTGCGAGGTATTTGACCTCTATATGATACGTTTTGTAAACATTGCATTCTTTTGAAAAGGCACACCATAAATGAATATTTAAATCAAAGGTTTTCGACATTTGATGATTTCTACATATAGACAATCACCGTATATAATAGTTTACAATAGTACTTCCGTTGACAATGCAGTCAAAATAAGGTACATGATGATGAATTGGTGAATGCAACGTTTTCTTGAAAATATGCCATATAAGACTCCATGCACATAGCTTGTCTATCATATAAGCAAACAGCGGAAGACTTCTAGGGAACCTGAGAATAAACATGCTAACAAGTGTCAACACAAAGGTTGGTGAGTTCATAGTTTGTATGTTTCGCATAATCTGTATATAAAGATGGATCACAAGATTTCAGTTGTTTCATCCAGTAACGTTTATCAAAATATTCTACGAAATTGAGCACCCTGGTAAATAAACTTAACGTATATATAATTTGTACCCTTTTTATAATCATCTTTAAAATACACGCAAACCAACGTGTACGCTTCTCAAATAGCATACGTCCGTTAGAAGGCTAGTGCTCTAGCTCGGACGGGGATGTCAAGCCCTATGGATCCATATACTACTACTCGCGCCCACCAGTTCTTATAACTGGCAGTTACTAGTTACCAAAGCTAAGGGATTTTCAGTTCAAACTCAGTGTAGAATTTAGTATGTACTTGTATCCATTGCGTTTAAAATAAAGTGCATGTATTCTCAGCTCAAAAATATAGATTGCAAAAGCAATTAAAAAGGGAGCAAATGAAACTCACGCATATAAATATTGTATATTGGTTAATAAAGCATTTGCATATATTCTCAGCCCAAAAATGTAGAGAGTAAAAGGGATCTTATGAAACTCACTCAAATCTGTTTTAGTTTTCATATTCATTTTATAAAACAGCGCATGTATTCTCAGCCCAAAAATATGTATAAAAAGGGATCAATGAACTCACCTTAGCAGCATATAAAGTTGTTCACCAAAATGTGATCGAAACTCGGATTACCAGATAATCGTAGATCTCAACCTAGAGAATATATGTTGGTCAATAAATGTCTATCAAGCTAGGTCAGGTCATAGTGTATCACAATCCTAATGCTCGAGATCGACATACAAAAGTTATCCAAAGTCGTTTCAAAAAGTCAATTTTGACAATAGTTTAACAAAACGAGACATACCTTATATAAGGATTCATTTACTCGGTTGGTAATATTCAAAAATCCAATTTATCAATCTTGCAAACAAGTTATTTTAAATATTAATTGCAGATTCAAAAGCAATTCCAATTAACGTCAATCATAATTCAGTTGATCGTATCTTTTAATCCGTTCATCGAAACTATTCGATATCTAAATGAAAAGTTATTGATTTTTCGCCAGCTTTCCAAAAACATGTATATCATATACCTTTTACCAGTAATATAGTATTTAATTCGTGAATCATTATAAACAGTTTAGCGACGAAATTTAGCATACAAGCATGTATAAATATATATACTCGAGCACTAGATATGGATACACAATTAATATACAAAAGATAAAATATGAGTGCTTACGTACCAATATTGAGATTTAATATTGTAGGAAATTACGTAGACGCAACAGAGATGATAAACACTAGGTTTGATTCACAAATATACCCCCGAATATTACCCATAACCTCTTTGACAATAACCCATAATTTCCTTAGCTCTAGCTTGCTCGAAAACCCGTTTCGAAATCATTTGGACATCCCTCCGTCGTGATATTATATATATATTATTATTTTTGTATCGTAAAAGTAATAATACTAATACTATTAATAATAAGATTAATAATAATAATCTTAATATTAATAATAATAATTATTATTATTATAATTATTATAATTATAATAATTATAAATAATAAATTAAATAAATAACATAAGTAATACGGAGTAATATAAATTGTGAGAAAGCTGAACCAGAATCGTGCAATTTATAGAACTTTTTCTGAAAAAGCACCTCATGCGATTGCATGGGATTTGTGCTTCAAGGCCATGCGATCGCATGGCCCTCTGATCCAGCTCACAAACTTTTGTTTTCTTGTTTGTCGACATATTATTTAAATATATATAATATATTTAATTTATATAATTAATTATATATTATATTAAATTCATGTGCATAGTTGACCTGTAATTTTCATTCCGATGACTCGTACGTTGTTACTCAACTTATGTCCCGGTTTCGGTTTCTCAAATGCATTTTCGTACACTTAGAAAACTTGCATTTTACGTTTCGTGACACGTACCTTTGTCAAAATATAGCCTTAAATTATCCATAAACTATATCACTCAAAGTATATCTTAATCTTTCGAGTGTTTTGGTCATTTACTTCAATAAATCATTGTCTCGTTATTTATTAATATAATAGTATTTATCAAACGTTTCATAACCAAGTTAATATCTATTCTCAATATTTTTAAACACGTTTTAAAATATACAACGCAAGTTATTCATACAATTAATATTCTAACTTATCATATATATTCAAATAAATATTTAAACCAATAAGTTTAATGTACGGTACTAAAAAATTAATAAATTGTTACGTTTTCAAGTTATAGTATATATATATATTTGTATCTATATACATATAATTGTTCGCGAATTGTCAAGAACAACCGAAAGGTATTTGAATATATGAAAGTAGTTCAAAAATTTTGAGATTCAGTTTACAGGCTTTGCTTATCGTGTCGGAAATGTTAATCATACAAAGATTAAGTTTAAATTTGGTCAGAAATTTCCGGGTCATCACAGAGTGTATATACCAATAGTACATACATCTAAAAGCTGTGTATTGTACGAGTACGAATACGGGTGCATACGAGTAGAATTGTTGATGAAACTGAACGAGGATGTAATTGTAAGCATTTTTGTTAAGTAGAAGTATTTTGATAAGTGTATTGAAGTCTTTCAAAAGTGTATAAATACATATTAAAACACTACATGTATATACATTTTAACTGAGTCGTTAAGTCATTGTTAGTCGTTACATGTAAGTGTTGTTTTGAAACCTTTAGGTTAACGATCTTGTTAAATGTTGTTAACCCAATGTTTATAATATCAAATGAGATTTTAAATTATTATATTATCATGATATTATGATATATTAATATATCTTAATATGATATATATTCATTTAAATGTCGTTACAATGATAATCGTTACATATATGTTTCGTTTCGAAATGCTTAAGTTAGTAGTCTTGTTTATATGTATGTAACTCATTGTTAATATACTTATGGAGATACTTACTTATCATAATCTCATGTTAACCATATGTATATCCATATATATATCGTCATGTCATTTTTACAAGTTTTAACGTTCGTGAATCGCCGGTCAACTTGGGTGGTCAATTGTCTATATGAAACATATTTCAATTAATCAAGTCTTAACAAGTTTGATTGCTTAACATGTTGGAAACATTTAATCAAGTAAATATCAATCTCAAATAATATATATAAACATGGAAAAGTTCGGGTCACTACAATCGCAATCACCATTTAAGTCGAAGTACTAAAGCATTCTAAATTCTAGAATGGGGTTTGTTAGGCCCATAGATCTATTTTTAGAATTCGCGTCAATTAGGGGCCATTTCCCTAATTCTTAGGTTACCAGACTTGAAGGGGCGATATTCGGTATAGTAATCCAATCATAGAATGTAGCTTCAAGTACTTGTGTCTATTTCGTTAAACATTTAAAAAAATAGCGCATGTATTCTCAGTTCTAAAAATATATATTGCAAAAGCATTTTAAAAAGGGAGCAAATGAAACTCACGATACTGTATTTTGTAGTAAAAATACATATGACGACATTGAACAAGTGTAAGGTTTGCCTCGGATTCACGAACCTATATCATTCGTATATATATTAAAACATATAATCGTAATTGAACAAATTCATATCATATATCTTTCCATTATATTTTATATATATTTAGTTTGTGTACCTATTTAATTTGCTTAGTATTTATATAGTCATATTAATATATATGTTTGATTAGTATTATATTAAAACTACCTAATTTGTTATATATAAATATTTATATAATTAAAAAATGTTAATATGTTTAATACATACATATATATAATATTACTTCTAAGTATATTTTTATATACAACATATTATTTGGTAAAAAAATATTAATAATAATAATAAAAGTTGTATTTGATGGTAATGATAGTATTAAATATGACAATACAGATAACAATAATAATTATAGTAATATTAATAGTAATAATAATAATAATAATAATAATAATAATAATAATAATAATAATAATAATAATAATAATAATAATAAAAATGATATACTAATAATAATATAGTTTTAGTGATAACAAGATGATAATCAAATTAATAATACTTATGTTAATATTTATAATAATATTAATAATAATAATAATAATAATAATAATAATAATAATAATAATAATAATAATAATAATAATAATAATAATAATAATAATAATAATAATATTAATAATAATAATAATAATAATAATAATAATAATAATAATAATATTTATAAATTGATACCGATATTAATATTTCTGAAAATAATACTAATAATACTAATAATGCTTAATGGTACTTCTTAATAATAACTAAAAATGATAATAGTCATATTATTAATATTAACATAATATTAACAATAACAATATTTAATAATAACATTAATAATAATAATAATAATAATAATAATAATAATAATAATAATAATAATAATAATAATAATAATAATAATAATAATAATACTTATAATACTTATAACTATGTTAACAATACTAATTATAATACTTTTAATAATTATAATACTAGTAGTATTAACAATAACTAATAATAACAATAATAATATTAACAACAATAATCATAATAATAATAATAACAATAATGAAAATGATAATAATAATAATAATAATAATAATAATAATAATAATAATAATAATAATAATAATAATAATAATAATAATAATAATAATAATAATAATTTTGGTATTAAAACTACCTTAGAAGCCCCTTAAAAAAATAGTTGCACCCAGCAAGGATCGAACCCGAGACTACTCGAAACCTTACACTAGCCCTTAACCATTCCTCCAGTTTGTATTTTCTGATTGTAATCAAATTCTAATTTACTCAAACCGTATTTCTGACTAAGTTTCTTCTTCTTCTTAATCAAAAATTCCAGTTGACTAGTGATCCAACAAAAATCATAATAGTCACATTACATAGTGAAATTTAAATAGAATGTTCCTCAGAGTGTGATTACATTAATTTAAAACAGAAAAATAAAAAGAATAACGAGATGTAACAGATTTAAAAACACAATATTAACTCAAAATCAGTTTGAAGGTTATAGACTGTTATAGACCACGATCCCAACATGAAAAAGGTTCTAAATCGTTATTATAAACTTTCAGAATAATCAATTTAATTTAAAACATCAAATTGAACTCAAATTTCTCGATGAAAAAATCTGTTAACTTTTGAAAATCAAACTTTGACTCGAAAATTAAAGCACGATAGGAAAAATTGGATTTTGAAACTTTACAGAAAGATTACATAGACTATTCCTAACAAAGCTGAATTTATGGATTTTGAATTGGGTTTCAAATTTGAAGTTTGGTTTAAAAAAGTGAAGAACAGAGCAGTCAGCTTTTGTTTATCAAAATTACAGTTTAATTTCAATGTTTTACATCGAATGTCATTAGCAGAAGGTTATATAGAAGATAAGTGATATCATTATAGCTAAATGGACCCAATCAAAGGTTGTTTTTTTAGCTTAATTGATTCGAAAGGAAAAATTTAATCAGTACGAAAATAAATAAAATAATTTAAAGTCAGATTGTAATTCTTCAAGGGATCGTACGATTGATTCGCTTGTTTAACGTGTTTAGAGACAAAAACAAAATTTGTTGTGGTTTGATTATGACATAAAACAAATTCTGATTATATATCTGAATTTTTTTTTATAATTTGTATTAATAAATAAATAAGTATATATTAATACTAATATTAATTATATGAGTAATAACAATAAAATTAATAAAAATGATAATAAAATTAGTAATTCAAATAAATATATTATTAATAATAATACATAATAATGATACCAATAATCATAAAAATGTTATTTAATAAGTTTAATAATAAAAATGATAACAATATTATTATTAATATTACTAATAATAAAAATGTTAATATTATTAATAATAATATTAATATTAATAATAATAATATATTAATTCTTACATATTAAATTTCATTTTATGTATTATATATATAATGACAATAATAACACTAATGTTAATATTTAATATTTACTTTAATAATAATAATGAAAGTAATAATATTACTAAGAATAATAGTATTAATAATAATAACTAATAATATTTGAATTACAATCTAATTATAATTTTAATCATTCTTATATTAATATTTATATTTAAAATCTTTATTTTTGAGAATTCTAACCGTAAATTTATTAGACTTTTTTAATATTTACAATTATAGTAGTAATAAATATTGATTTTTATATGAATAGTGGTAATGAAGATAATAATTATATTATTTCAACAACTAGATTTTGATTTGTAATTACATCTAATATATTATTATTACCTATTATTAATTATGTATATATTAATTATTTAGTATTTTACAAAATACATATAATCATTAATTATTTATAGATATCATACATATTTACATACTTATTTTCAAACTATTATATATACAATTATGTTTTAAATAACAAATTTCACATTACTTAGCTATATATTAATTATATAGTTAAACAAATAAGTTCAAAATATAACACTATACATTTAATGCTTTGTTAATGTTGACCAATTATATTCGAAATCATTTGTCTTCAATATACTCTATATATTTAAAATAATAAATTTTAGTTATTTTAAGTCATATATATATATATATATATATATATATATATATATATATATATATATATATATATATATATTGATAATGCTAAAAACGAACATATATTTCATAGCATTATTCCTCAAGAAAGACAAGCTTTTAGTTGCAATTGTTCTATTTACAAGTGATATTCGTTTAAATAATAAAAGGTGAAGACAAAAGACAGATTCGACGAATTGAAGACGCAAACGACCAAAAAGCTCAAAAGTACAAAAGACAATCAAAGAGGTTCCAATTATTGATAAGAAACATCTCGAAATTACAAGAGTACAAGATTCAAAACGCAAAGTACAAAATATAAAATTGTACGCAAGGACGTTTGAAAATCCGGAACCGGGACCAGAGTCAACTCTCAACGCTCGACGCAACGGACTAAAAATTACAAGTCAACTATGCACATAAATATAATATAATATAATATTTAAATAATTCTTATAATTATTTAATATATTATATTTATTTATAAAACCGTCGGTAAACAAAGAGCCAAACTCGTGTGAGCTGTAAAAGCAAACTCCGCGACTTGCGGAGTTTGAAGGCCAAAAGGGCCGCGAGTCGCGGAGGCCCAAACTCTGAAAGTCCCTATAAAAGCAACCGAATTCTGAGCATTTTTCATTCATCATATATCTCTCTCTCTCAATATATACGTAAATATATATATTTATATTTTAATTTTAATTTTAATTTTAATTTTAATTCTAATAATAAGGGTATGTTAGCGAATGTTGTAAGGGTGTAAGTCGAAATTCTGTCCGTGTAACGCTACGCTATTTTTAATCATTGTAAGTTATGTTCAACCTTTTTATATTAATGTCTCGTAGCTAAGTTATTATTATGCTTATTTAATCCGAAGTAATCATGATGTTGGGCTAATTACTAAAATTGGGTAATTGGGCTTAGTACCATAATTGGGGTTTGGACAAAAGAACGACACTTGTGGAAATTAGACTATGGCTATTAATGGGTTTTATATTAACTAAACAATACATTGTTAATTTAATATACAAACTTATAATTCGACGTATTTATATATAACCACATACGCTTAACTGGGTACGGTGGGCGGGATATCTATAAATACCAATAATTATTCATTTTATCGGATACGGAACTGGATTAATAGTTAATAGACTTGTTGAAACAGGGGTGAATTACATTCAAGGGTAATTGGTGTAATTGTTAACAAAGTAGTAAAACCATGGTTTACACGCAGTCGATAACCTGGTGTATTCATTAAACAAAGTATTAAAACCTTGTTACAATTCGAATCCCCAATTAGTTGGAATATTTGACTTCGGGAATAAGAATAATTTGACGAAGGCTTTCGCTCTTTATATTTATGACTGATGGACTATTATGGACAAATCCGTATGGACATATTAAATAATCCAGGACAAAGGACAATTAACCCATGGGCATAAAACTAAAATCAACACGTCAAACATCATGATTACGGAAGTTTAAATAAGCATAATTCTTTTATTTCATATTTAATTTCCTTTATTTTATATTTAATTGCACTTCTAATTATCGCATTTTTATTTATTGTTATTGTATTTAATTGCACTTTTAATTATCGTACTTTTTAATTATCGCAAGTTTATTTTATCGCACTTTTATTATTCGCAATTTCATTATCGTTATTTACTTTACGCTTTAAATTAAGTCTTGTATTTATTTATTATTTTACATTTGGTTTTAACTGCGACTAAAGTTTTAAAATCGACAAACCGGTCATTAAACGGTAAAAACCCCCCTTTATAATAATAATATTACTTATATATATATTTGTATTTTTATAAAAGTAAACTAATATAGCGTTAAGCTTTGTTTAAAAAGATTCCCTGTGGAACGAACCGGACTTACTAAAAACTACACTACTGTACGATTAGGTACACTGCCTATAAGTGTTGTAGGGCAAGGTTTAAGTATATCCATTCTCTAAATAAATAAATATCTTGTGTAAAATTGTATCGTATTTAATAGTATTTCCTGTAAAAATATAAGCTATTTCGTATACACACGCTACCACATCAATTATTTTTGGCGCCGCTGCCGGAGAACACTCTTAAACGCCGGAAGCGCAACGCTAATAAAAAAAAAGAAAAAGATTTTTAGTTAACTTTTATTAAAATTCGTTTTTATAAAAATACGTTTTAAATATTCGAAAATATTAAAAGAAAAACAAAAAAAAAATAAGTATTTTTTTTTAAGATTTTGTTAAATATTTAAGTTTTATAAAGTTTCTTTATTTTCATTTTATAAAAATATAAGTTTTTATTATATAAATATTTAGATTTTAAAACAGATAAAAAAAAAAAAACGCGTCGAATTTTAAATAACCTGTCAGTTGAATTCTGAAACCCCGCAACTCGCGGGGTTTGATGCTTTGAATACCGCGACTCGCGGAGAAACTCTGACACCGACAGAAACCCTAAACTGCATTAATTACGGGTAATTAATTATTATTATTATTAATAAACCCTAATTAGTTTAATATAATTAGTTTAAGTTTTTATTTTTTTAAATTGTATTTTAAAGTTAAATTAGTTTAATTAAATTATAAAATTAATAGTTTTAATAAATAAATAATATAAAAATAATATTTTTATAAAAATTGTACTTTTTACAACTTTTTGTATATTTTTATATTTTGTCCCTTTTTAATCGTTTTAGCGTAATATTTGTATTTTTCGCTCATATTTAGTTTTAAACTTAGTTTTTGCCATAGTTATTTTTACTTCTAGATTTTTAGGCTTTGCCGTAGAATTCCTTAAGTGCTTTTTCTTTAGACTAAGATTTAGGTGCTTTAGAATTTTTCGACGCCTTTTTAAGTTTTAGTTTCTTTTTAAGTTATTTTCCATTTGGGATTTAGTTTTTCCTGTAAGCTTTAATATTTTTAGACGACTTTTACCTATGTATCAATTATCATTCCAATTAGTAATCTCAATTTGCGATTATAATTTTAAGTTAGTTGTAGTAATAAGGTTAGGTTAGTCAAGTATTTTTAAGTTTTATAAGTTTCTTTTATTTTTCCGTCACCTTTTATTTTTTAACAATTTTCTTTTTCGACCTTTTTCGACGAACTCTTTTTCTTTCTTATTTCTCGCTATTCTAGTTTAGGACATAGATTTTTATTCTACTTCTTATCTAAATTTCTTAAAATTACGAAAATTTATTTTAAGTGGTTAAATTAATTGACATCAAAATTTTCTGGTTCGTAGTAATAGTTGGATTTGTACGTGGACCGGGTTATTGGAGCCAAACAGTCTTCAATTATATTGAGACCAAACGAATCCTGCCCCTCTTCTGCATCTTTTGGCTATTCGAAACGTGGGCAAAATCAGAAAAGTCTATTGATTGGATAACTTATTATAATTTTTCTTTTCTTTTAAAAACTAATAGGATATTCAGTGAATGCACCGAGCAAGACGTTCACCACCTTTTGTACGTTCACCACCTGTAACTAGATCAAGACATTTAGCAAATATTACTGCCGTTGATTTTTCTTTAGAATCGTCATCCAGTCGAACAAGTACTCCAGTTCAAATTTCCGATAATCCATTTTTTGAACCCGACCTCACAATTGAGAATCCGGAGAATATTCAGGAACAATTCGTAGATCCTGAACCACTAAACTTTCCTCCGGAACCACCAATCATTCAAACAGAGATTGTTGAGGAACGAACCATTAAATCAGAATCCTCTAGTGATTCCGATTCAACAAATTCAATTATGGAGAATCTGGAACCTTTAAGTATGGAAGACCGAATGAGAGCTAAACGCACTGGCCAAGGTCAACCAATTACTCATCCAGACATTAATGCGCCAGATTATGAAATCAAAGGACAAATTCTACACATGGTGACTAATCAATGCCAATTTAGTGGTGCGCCGAAGGAAGATCCAAATGAACATTTACGTACATTTAATAGGATCTGCACACTATTTAAAATCCGAGAAGTGGAGGATGAACAGATATATCTCATGTTATTTCTCTGGACTTTAAAGGGAGAAGCCAAAGATTGGTTGGAATCGTTACCTGAAGGGGCGATTGATACATGGGATGTTTTAGTTGAAAAATTTCTTAAACAATTCTTTCCTGCATCTAAAGCCGTAAGACTTCAA
Source organism: Rutidosis leptorrhynchoides (assembly GCF_046630445.1). Taxonomy (NCBI): domain Eukaryota; kingdom Viridiplantae; phylum Streptophyta; class Magnoliopsida; order Asterales; family Asteraceae; genus Rutidosis; species Rutidosis leptorrhynchoides. Next base: position 199,020,166 of record NC_092337.1, read on the forward strand.
GCAGAAATTGTTACGTTCACACAGAAACCAAATGAAACTCTATATGAGGCATGGACTAGATATGGAAAGTTGTTAAGAGGATGTCCGCAAGATAGTTTAGACACCTGTCAAATAGTACAAATATTCTACCAAGGATGCGACATCACTACAAGGAAAGACATAGATATAGCAGCTGGTGGTTCTATTATGAAGAAAACTGAAACTGGTGCTTACAAAATTATTGATAACACTGCTTCCCACTCACACGAGTGGCACCAAGAAAAAGATATCGTTAGATCATCTAAAGCAGCTAGAGCCGATTCTAGCCATGACTTAGATTCCATTTCCGCAAAGATAGATGCTGTCGAGAGACGAATGGAAAAGATGACTAAAGATATTCACTCAATACGAATTAGTTGTGAGCAGTGTGGAGGACCACATTTGACAAAAGATTGTCTCAGTATTGAATTAACAATGGAACAAAGAGAGAATATTTCATATATAAACCAAAGGCCTGGAAATAATTATCAGAATAATTATCAACCGCCAAGACCGATTTACAATCAAAACCAGAACTATAACCGAAATATTCCATACAACAACCAACAAGGTCCTAGCAATCAACAAGTATCCAATAATACTTACAATCAGCAAAGACCTAATTTTCAAAACAAACCACCACAACAAACCGATGATAAAAATCCGAATTTAGAAGATATGATGACGAAGCTAGTTGAAACTCAAACGCAGTTTTTCACATCTCAAAAACAAACCAATGAACAAAATGCTCAAGCATTTAGAAATCAACAAGCTTCTATTCAAAATCTGGAACAAGAAGTAAGTAACCTAGCAAGGTTAATAGGTGAAAGAAAACCGGGAAGTCTACCTAGTGATACAAATGCTAACCCCCGGAATGAAACAGCTAAAGCCATTACCACAAGAAGTGGTACAACACTTAAACCACCTGAAATACCTGTAACTTCTGATGAAGCTATTCCTACTCCATAAGAACCACAACCTGATCAAGATAAAGAAAAAGAACCGGTAGTTGAAAAGGTTAATGAAGATAACATAGCTAAGGATAAACCTTATGTTAAACCATACCAGCCACCACTTCCTTACCCGAGTAAAATGAAGAAAGAGAAACTTGAAGCCGAGCAATCCAAATTCTTGGATATGTTTAAACAGATAAATGTAAATCTTCCTTTCATTGATGTGATTTCAGGAATGCCTAGATATGCTAAATTCTTGAAAGATCTAATCTCAAATAGAAAGAAAATGGAAGAACTCTCGGCTGTTACTATGAATGCTAATTGTTCAGCAGTGCTGTTAAATAAGATACCAGAAAAACTATCTGATCCAGGAAGTTTCACAATTCCATGTTTTCTGGGTAGTCTTAGTTCAATAGAAGCATTGACAGACTTAGGTGCTAGTATAAATCTAATGTCGTATTCACTATACGCTAAACTAGACCTTGGAGAATTGAAACCAACCAGAATAAGCATACAACTAGCCGATAGATCAATAAAATATCCTAGAGGGATAATGGAGAACATGCTAGTTAAAGTTGGTACTTTAGTATTTCTAGTAGATTTTGTTGTTTTAGACATGGAAGAAGATTCTCAAGTTCCTCTCATATTAGGAAGACCATTCTTAAATACGGCTAAAGCAATGATAGACGTGTTCGGTAAGAAATTGACCCTAAGCATAGAAGATGAGAGTGTTACCTTTTCAGTTGATAGAGCAATGCAACAACCAGAATCTGTAGATGATACATGTTATTATATTCAAACTATAGATGCACATGCAGAATTATTAGAAGAATTTCCAGAATTACAAGGAACAGGAGAATGTTCTTTAGGAGAAGGTAATGAACCAATTGATGAAGCTGAAATGTTAGCTACACTTATAGCTAATGGATATGAACCAACAACAGAAGAAATTTAAATGCTAAAAGAAGAAGACAGATATCGATACAAATCATCGATAGAAGAACCTCCAAAATTAGAGTTAAAGCCACTTCCAAACCATTTGGAATACGCTTATTTACATGGTGAATCTGAATTACCTGTAATAATATCGTCTTCTCTTACTGAAAATGAGAAATCACAACTCATTTCTGTTTTGAAAGCTCATAAACCAGCCATTGCATGGAAGATTCATGATATTAAAGGAATAAGTCCTTCGTATTGCACACATAAAATCCTTATGGAAGAAGGTCATAAAACGTATGTGCAACGCCAACGAAGACTAAATCCTAATATGCAAGATGTAGTTAAGAAAGAGATTATTAAACTGCTAGATGCAGGTCTAATTTATCCAATCTCTGATAGTCCATGGGTAAGCCCAGTTCAATGCGTGCCTAAGAAGGGTGGCATGACTGTCATTACAAATGAGAAAAATGAGCTTATTCCTACTAGGACCGTAACAGGATGGCGTGTGTGTATTGATTATAGAAAATTAAATGACGCCACCAGAAAAGATCACTTTCCCTTACCTTTCATTGATCAAATGTTGGAAAGATTAGCCAGAAATAGTTACTATTGTTTTCTAGATGAATTTTCTGGATATTTTCAAATTCCAATAGCACCCGAGGATCAAGAGAAAACCACATTCACGTGCCCTTATGGTACTTTTGCTTACAAACGCATGCCATTTGGACTTTGTAACGCCCCTGCAACCTTTCAAAGGTGCATGATGGCGATTTTTCATGACATGATAGAAGAATGCATGGAAGTTTTCATGGATGACTTTTCAGTCTTCGGTGATACATTAGAATCATGTCTAGCTAATCTTGAACGAATGCTTATTAGATGCGAACAATCAAATCTAGTACTTAATTGGGAGAAATGCCATTTCATGGTTAAAGAAGGCATCGTTCTTGGTCATAAAATTTCAAAAGAAGGAATTGAAGTGGATAGAGCTAAAGCAGATGTAATTGCTAAACTTCCACATCCCACCAATGTTAGAGGAGTTAGGAGTTTTCTAGGGCATGCCGGTTTTTACCGACGTTTCATAAAAGATTTTTCTAAAATTGCCACTCCTATGAATAAACTCCTAGAAAAGGATGCTCCATTCATCTTTTCAGATGAGTGTATCAAATCTTTTAATATTCTTAAAGAGAAACTCACTAATGCGCCGATCATGATAACACCAAATTGGAATCTACCACTTGAATTAATGTGCGATGCAAGTGATTTTGCAATGGGAGCCGTTTTAGGACAAAGGATTGAAAAATGATTTCAACCTATATATTATGCTACTAAGACATTACAAGGAGCACAAATGAACTATACAACTGCTGAAAAAGAACTCCTTGCTATTGTCTTTGCTTTTGACAAATTTCGATCATATCTCGTTCTAGCAAAAACGGTGGTCTATACCGACCATTCTGCTCTTAGATACCTATTTTCGAAACAAGATGCTAAACCAAGATTAATCCGTTGGATCTTACTCTTACAAGAGTTTGATATTGAAATCTGAGATAAAAGAGGAGCAGAAAATCTCGCCGCTGATCATCTTTCTCGTCTTGAAAATCCCGAATTAGAAGTTCTAAATGAATCAGCCATACAAGACAACTTTCCTGATGAATATCTATTGAAGATAGATTATAATGAAATCCCATGGTTTGCAGACTATGCAAACTACTTAGTATGTGGATTCCTTGAAAAAGGATTATCGTACCAAAAACGAAAGAAATTCTTCAGTGATATAAAACACTATTTTTGGGAAGATCCACACCTGTTTAAAAGTTGTCCAGATGGAATAATACGCCGATGTGTATGTGGAGATGAAGCTAGTAAAATATTAAACCATTGTCACACAGGACCAACAGGAGGGCATTATGGACCTCAACTAACAGCAAGAAAAGTTTATGATGCTGGATTCTATTGGCCTACAATTTACAAAGACGCACACCTTCTTTGCAAATCCTGTGATGCTTGTCAAAGGGCCGGAAAAATAAGTCAACGTGATGAAATGCCACAAAATGTAATCCAAGTATGTGAAGTATTTGACATTTGGGGTATTGACTTTATGAGTCCATTTCCAAAATCTCATAATAATCTATATATACTCGTAGCCATTGATTATGTATCTAAATGGGCGGAAGCACAAGCTCTCCCAACTAAAGATGCACGAGTTGTAGTCAACTTTTTAAAATGTTTTTTTGCAAGGTTTGGAACACCGAAAGCTTTAATAAGTGATCGGGGTACTCATTTCTGTAATAATCAACTTGAGAAAGTTCTTAAAAGATATGGAGTAACTCATAAAATCTCCACCGCATATCATCCACAAACAAGTGGACAAGTTGAAAATACCAACCGAGCTTTAAAACGTATTCTAGAGAAAACCGTAGGATCAAATCCAAAGGAATGGTCCATTAAATTGGAGGATGCACTCTGGGCTTTTAGAACAGCCTACAAAACTCCAATTGGAACCACACCTTTTAAACTTGTTTATGGAAAAGCATGTCATCTTCCAGTAGAAATTGAACACAAAGCATTTTGGGCTTTGAAGACATGTAATCTTGATTTACATGAAGCCGGACGTCTACGATTAAATCAATTAAACGAATTAGAAGAATTAAGACATGAAGCATACGAAAATTCGTTAATCTATAAAGAAAAAACGAAGAAATGGCATGATAAAAGAATCAGAAGTTCAAAAGAATTTAAAGAAGGAGACAGAGTTCTTCTTTTCAATTCACGATTCAAGCTATTTCCTGGAAAATTGAAATCAAGATGGTCTGGACCATTCATAGTTAAAAGACTTTTCCCATACGGAACGATAGAATTAATAAATTCAAATGGGATTGAATTTAAAGTTAATGGTCACAGAGTTAAACATTACATACATGGTCCGATGGAAGTTGACAATGAAGTTAATCATAATTTCACCACCCAAGAAAACCTTCAAAATGAAAACATAAATATGTTATCAACAACATATGAAAAATCAAAACTGGAATATAGGGAGGATTCAAATTTGAGTGATGAAGAAGAATTCCTATACAAACCTCCCATTCCAAGAAACGAAAAAAAATGTGAACAATAAATTCAAATAGAAATGAAAGAACCAAGGAAAGAACACCCAAAAAAGGTTTACAAACCAACTCGACTTACTAAAGCAGGAGACCCGGGTGAATTTATCATTTCTTGCTTACTTAATGATGGTGCTGTATATAATGGACTCGCAGATTTAGGAGCAAGTGCAAATATTATGCCTCTTTCCTTATACAAAAGATTAGGCATGGGTAAATTAAAACCAACCAAAATAGGTGTTCAATCATTTGACCAAACCATTAAACACCCGGTTGGAATAGCAGATAATTTACTTGTTAACGTGGGAAGTTTGACCTTTGTTGCAAACTTCATAGTGATTAATATGGAGGAAAACCTTGATATTCCTCTAATTCTAGGTCGCCCATTTTTAGCAACCACCGAGGCATTCATTGATGTAAGAGAAGGTAGAATGACACTTAGGGATGGTGATACATCGATCACCTTTGTGAACCGAAAGTTTAGATCTCCACAAACCAAAACTGTTAGACCAATAAAAACGCATAAGTATGGGGAGGATGAAGAAACACTTAATGAAGATCCAATCACAAAGAATGTCGTTGATGATACGAAATTAGATGAACCCATTTTTAATAGTTCAACGAAGAAACTTTATAAACGGATTCACGATGCTAAGATTAAAGGAAACTTTAAGTTATATAACCGATTAATATCCAATTTATCGTCAAAAGAAAAGGCAATGTTAGTTGAATTTGTGAAAGTTACGGAGGAAATCAACAAATGGATTAAAGTAAAAGTCAAAGATATACAAGTTGTTGATGATTCAATTGAAAATAATATTAATCACAATTTCGACACCACAGCTGACTAAGTGTGGGGAGATGTAGTGACCCGAACTTTTCCATGTTTATATATATTAATTGAGATTGATATTTACATGATTAAATGTTTCCAACATGTTAAGCAATCAAACTTGTTAAGACTTGATTAATTGAAATATGTTTCATATAGACAATTGACCACCCAAGTTGATCGGTGATTCACGAACGTTAAAACTTGTAAAAACTATATGATGACATATATATGGATATATATATATATATAGTTAACATGATACTATGATAAGAAAACATATCATAAAGTATATTAACAATGAACTACATATGTAAAAACAAGACTACTAACTTAATGATTTTTTAAACGAGACATATATGTAACGATTATCGTTGTAAAGACATTTAATGTATATATATCATATTAAGAGATATTCATACATGATAATATCATGATAATATAATAATTTAAAATCTCATTTGATATTATAAACATTGAGTTAACAACATTTAACAAGATCGTTAACCTAAAGGTTTCAAAACAACACTTACATGTAACGACTAACGATGACTTAACGACTCAGTTAAAATGTATATACATGTAGTGTTTTAATATGTATTTATACACTTTTGAAAGACTTCAATACACTTATCAAAATACTTCTACTTAACAAAAATGCTTACAATTACATCCTCGTTCAGTTTCATCAACAATTCTACTCGTATGCACCCGTATTCGTACTCGTACAATACACAGCTTTTAGATGTATGTACTATTGGTATATACACTCCAATGATCAGCTCTTAGCAGCCCATGTGAGTCACCTAACACATGTGGGAACCATCATTTGGCAACTAGCATGAAATATCTCATAAAATTACAAAAATATGAGTAATCATTCATGACTTATTTACATGAAAACAAAATTACATATCCTTTATATCTAATCCATACACCAACGACCAAAAACACCTACAAACACTTTCATTCTTCAATTTTCTTCATCTAATTGATCTCTCTCAAGTTCTATCTTCAAGTTCTAAGTGTTCTTCATAAATTCCAAAAGTTCTAGTTTCATAAAATCAAGAATACTTTCAAGTTTGCTAGCTCACTTCCAATCTTGTAAGGTGATCATCCAACCTCAAGAAATCTTTGTTTCTTACAGTAGGTTATCATTCTAATACAAGGTAATAATCATATTCAAACTTTGGTTCAATTTCTATAACTATAACAATCTTATTTCAAGTGATGATCTTACTTGAACTTGTTTTCGTGTCATGATTCTGTTTCAAGAACTTCGAGCCATCCAAGGATCCATTGAAGCTAGATCCATTTTTCTCTTTTCCAGTAGGTTTATCCAAGGAAATTAAGGTAGTAATGATGTTCATAACATCATTCGATTCATACATATAAAGCTATCTTATTCGAAGGTTTAAACTTGTAATCACTAGAACATAGTTTAGTTAATTCTAAACTTGTTCGCAAACAAAAGTTAATCCTTCTAACTTGACCTTTAAAAATCAACTAAACACATGTTCTATATCTATATGATATGCTAACTTAATGATTTAAAACCTGGAAACACGAAAAACACCGTAAAACCGGATTTACGCCGTCGTAGTAACACCGCGGGCTGTTTTGGGTTAGTTAATTAAAAACTATGATAAACTTTGATTTAAAAGTTGTTATTCTGAGAAAATGATTTTTATTATGAACATGAAACTATATCCAAAAATTATAGTTAAACTCAAAGTGGAAGTATGTTTTCTAAAATGGTCATCTAGACGTCGTTCTTTCGACTGAAATGACTACCTTTACAAAAACGACTTGTAACTTATTTTTCCGACTATAAACCTATACTTTTTCTGTTTAGATTCATAAAATATAGTTCAATATGAAATCATAGCAATTTGATTCACTCAAAACGGATTTAAAATGAAGAAGTTATGGGTAAAACAAGATTGGATAATTTTTCTCATTTTAGCTACGTGAAAATTGGTAACAAATCTATTCCAACCATAACTTAATCAACTTGTATTGTATATTATGTAATCTTGAGATACCATAGACACGTATACAATGTTTCGACCTATCATGTCGACACATCTATATATATTTCGGAACAACCATAGACACTCTATATGTGAATGTTGGAGTTAGCTATACAGGGTTGAGGTTGATTCCAAAATATATATAGTTTGAGTTGTGATCAATACTGAGATACGTATACACTGGGTCGTGGATTGATTCAAGATAATATTTATCAATTTATTTCTGTACATCTAACTGTGGACAACTAGTTATAGGTTACTAACGAGGACAGCTGACTTAATAAACTTAAAACATCAAAATATATTAAAAGTGTTGTAAATATATTTTGAACATACTTTAATATATATGTATATATTGTTATAGGTTCGTGAATCAACAGTGGCCAAGTCTTACTTCCCGACGAAGTAAAAATCTGTGAAAGTGAGTTATAGTCCCACTTTTAAAATCTAATATTTTTGGGATGAGAATACATGCAGGTTTTATAAATGATTTACAAAATAGACACAAGTACGTGAAACTACATTCTATGGTTGAATTATCGAAATCGAATATGCCCCTTTTTATTAAGTCTGGTAATCTAAGAATTAGGGAACAGACACCCTAATTGACGCGAATCCTAAAGATAGATCTATTGGGCCTAACAAACCCCATCCAAAGTACCGGATGCTTTAGTACTTCGAAATTTATATCATATCCGAAGGGTGTCCCGGAATGATGGGGATATTCTTATATATGCATCTTGTTAATGTCGGTTACCAGGTGTTCACCATATGAATGATTTTTATCTCTATGTATGGGATGTGTATTGAAATATGAAATCTTGTGGTCTATTATTATGATTTGATATATATAGGTTAAACCTATAACTCACCAACATTTTTGTTGACGTTTTAAGCATGTTTATTCTCAGGTGATTATTAAGAGCTTCCGCTGTCGCATACTTAAATAAGGACGAGATTTGGAGTCCATGCTTGTATGATATTGTGTAAAAACTGCATTCAAGAAACTTATTTTGTTGTAACATATTTGTATTGTAAACCATTATGTAATGGTCGTGTGTAAACAGGATATTTTAGATTATCATTATTTGATAATCTACTTAAAGCTTTTTAAACCTTTATTGATGAAATAAAGGTTATGGTTTGTTTTAAAATGAATGCAGTCTTTGAAAAACGTCTCATATAGAGGTCAAAACCTCGCAACGAAATCAATTAATATGGAACGTTTTTAATCAATAAGAACGGGACATTTCAGTTGGTATCCGAGCGTTGGTCTTAGAGAACCAGAAAATTGCATTAGTGTGTCTTATCGAGTTTGTTAGGATGCATTAGTGAGTCTGGACTTCGACCGTGTTTTCTTTAAAAATGATTGCTTAACATTTTTGTTGGAAACTATATATTTTTAACATATGAATATTATGTGATATATTAATCTCTTAACGTGTTTGATATTATGTGATAGATGTCTACCTCTAGAACAAGTCCCATTGACTCACCTAATAATAATGAAGAGTCAAATGTAAATTGGAATGATTCGTGGACTGATTCACAAGTTCCCGAAGAGGAACCGGAAGAAGAGTCGGAACCGGAAGAAGAATCAGAACCGGAAGAAGAAATAGAACCGGTGGGGGAAATAATAAAACGGTTAAGTAAAAGAGAATCCTCAACCAACCGACCAAGGTTAATTATGGTCAATGGTGTTTCCGCCAAGGAAGCAAAATATTGGGAGGATTACCAATTCTCCGATGAATCGGATTCCGACGAGAATTCCGATGATGTTATAGAAATAACCCCAACTGAATTTAAAAAGGCAAAAGAAAATAATAAGGGAAAGGGCATAAAAATAGAGAAATCTAATTCCAACCCCGATGAACTTTATATGTATCGTCAACCCCCGAAGTCCTTAAGTTGTAATAATGACCCGGGAACCTCTAAACCACCAGGTTTTTCTAAACCAATGTGGACAACGACGGCTCGTATTAGGGGAACATCATATATCCCTAGAAACTTGGCAAAACGAACCAAAACCCAACAAGAAGAAACGAGCGAGTCGGAATAAGATAGTTGTATTCGTGTGGTGTAATATATGTAATATAGTGTGCTTATGCTTTATGATATATGTAAAAATTGCTTGTATTAATAAGTATTTTTTTATGAAACTAACTCTTGTCTATTTTACAGTTTAAAAACACAAAATGGATAGACAACCCAATATTTTAAGAGACCTACCCGGAGACATGATTGATGAAATCTTGTCTAGAGTCGGCCAGAATTCTTCGGCACAACTATTTAAGGCGAGATCAGTTTGTAAGACATTCGAAGAACGTTCCAAGAATGTCTTGGTTTATAAGAGACTTTCGTTTGAAAGATGGGGGATATCACATTGGGAAACCCATAAGTTACGATGTGTTTACTTTGACGCATATATTGCGGGGAACCCAAATGCTATTTTACGCAACGGGTTAAGAAATTATTTTGACTCAATATATCCGAATATTGGACTTCGTGATTTAGAAAAAGCGGCTAACATGCAACATAAAGAAGCATGTTATGCTTACGGATTAGTAATGTTCGCTTCTCACCAAAGTGAGAACAAGAACATCGGGCTACAACTATTAAACAAAACGTTTCCACAAGTGACGGAGTCGGTAATTGGGGTAAGAAATGAGGTTTTTAGATTATTACAGGACTGTTGGACATTACGTAACCCTCGTCCCTTTGACGACGTTACAACACGCTGTCTTATCAACGGCCATAACGGTTATGTTGTACAAGACCAAGGATGGGAAGTAGTCCTAGTAAAACCAGAATGCATGACTTGTTTCTGGACGTATGAATTACGTGTCTTTATTGCCTTTGCTGAACGACTTGTGTACTAGCTAGAATTATCTTCACAACTATCTTGTATCAAAGTTATTGTGTGCTATATTTCATGCTTTATGTAAAATAAGCGGTATTGTAAGTTTGTAAAATATTGTATAAAAGTTTGAACGCGAAATATTATTATAATCAGTTTTTCATATAGAATTGTAGTAGTTGAATTGTATATTAGCTACTAAGTATGAACTTAACGGGTAGGTACTACCCGAATTTAAACTTATAAAACGCTAATATGAAGAAAAAGCTTTTATAAATGAGTTCATATTATGCTACGAAATACTATTAACTACTCTTAATATTCTGTATGATTAACTTGTTCCATTTAACTATTTTGAAGGAAATGGCACCGACTACTCGACACACCGTGAATATGAATGAAGAGGAATTCCGTACTTTTCTAGCTTCAAACATAGCCGCAGTACAGGCTGCGCTACATACCAACAATAACCTTGGATCTAGCAGTACAGGAAATCGTGTAGGATGCACCTACAAAGAATTCACTGCCTGCAAACCTTTGGAATTTGATGGAACCGAAGGACCGATCGGATTGAAACGGTGGACCGAGAAGGTTGAATCGGTGTTTGCCATAAGTAAGTGTACTGAAGAGGACAAAGTGAAGTACGCTACGCATACCTTCACAGGTTCTGCGTTAACATGGTGGAATACCTATCTAGAGCAAGTGGGACAAGATGATGCGTACGCACTACCGTGGTCAGCATTCAAGCACTTGATGAACGAGAAGTACCGTCCCAGAACCGAGGTCAATAAGCTCAAGACAGAACTTAGAGGGTTACGAACCCAAGGATTTGATATTACCACGTACGAAAGACGATTCACAGAATTGTGCCTATTGTGTCCGGGAGCATTCGAAGATGAGGAAGAGAAGATCGACGCGTTTGTGAAAGGATTACCGGAAAGAATCCAAGAAGATATAAGTTCACACGAGCCCGCCTCCATACAACAGGCATGTAGAATGGCTCACAAACTAGTGAACCAGATTGAAGAAAGAATTAAAGAACAGACTGCTGAAGAGGCCAATGTAAAGCAAGTCAAAAGAAAGTGGGAGGAAAACGGTGATAAGAATCACCAATACAACAACAACAGTAATTACAACAATAATCGGAACAATTATCCCAACAATCGCAACATCAATCGCAACTACAACAAACGGCCCAACAACAACAACAACAACAACAACAACAACAACAGCAACTACAACAATCATCCCAACAACAATAATAACCGCAACAACAACAACAATCAGAAGCAGCTATGCCAAAGGTGTGAAAAGAATCACTCGGGGTTCTGCACCAAATTTTGCAACAAGTGTAAAAGAAATGGTCATAGCGCGGCGAAGTGTGAGGTCTACGGACCAGGGGCTAATAGAACGAAAGGAACAAATGGTGTCGGAACGAGTAATGGCGGAGCAAGTAGTGTCGGAGCAAGTTATGCCAATGTAGTTTGTTATAAATGTGGAAAACCAGGCCACATTATTAGAAATTGCCCGAACCAGGAGAACACGAATGGACAAGGCCGTGGAAGAGTTTTCAATATTAATGCGATAGAGGCACAGGAAGACCCGGAGCTTGTTACGGGTACGTTTCTTATTGACAATAAATCTGCTTACGTTTTATTTGATTCGGGTGCGGATAGAAGCTATATGAGTAGAGATTTTTGTGCTAAATTAAGTTGTCCATTGACGCCTTTGGATAGTAAATTTTTACTCGAATTAGCAAATGGTAAATTAATTTCAGCAGATAATATATGTCGGAATCGAGAAATTAAACTGGTTAGTGAAACATTTAAGATTGATTTGATACCAGTAGAGTTAGGGAGTTTTGATGTGATAATCGGTATGGACTGGTTGAAAGAAGTGAAAGCGGAGATCGTTTGTTATAAAAATGCAATTCGCATTATACGAGAAAAAGGAAAACCCTTAATGGTGTACGGAGAAAAGGGAAACACGAAGCTACATCTTATTAGTAAGTTGAAGGCACAAAAACTAATAAGAAAAGGTTGCTATGCTGTTCTAGCACACGTCGAGAAAGTACAAACTGAAGAAAAGAGCATCAATGATGTTCCCATTGCAAAAGAATTTCCCGATGTATTTCGGAAAGAATTACCGGGATTACCCCCACATCGATCCGTTGAATTTCAAATAGATCTTGTACCAGGAGCTGCACCAATAGCTCGTGCTCCTTACAGACTCGCACCCAGCGAGATGAAAGAACTGCAAAGCCAATTACAAGAACTTTTAGAGCGTGGTTTCATTCGACCAAGCACATCACCGTGGGGAGCTCCTGTTTTGTTTGTCAAGAAGAAAGATGGTACATTCAGGTTGTGTATCGACTACCGAGAGTTGAACAAACTTACCATCAAGAACCGCTACCCACTACCGAGAATCGACGACTTATTTGATCAACTACAAGGCTCGTCTGTTTATTCAAAGATTGACTTACGTTCCGGGTATCATCAAATGCGGGTGAAAGAAGATGATATTCCAAAGACTGCTTTCAGAACACGTTACGGTCATTACGAGTTTATGGTCATACCGTTTGGTTTAACTAATGCACCAGCTGTGTTCATGGACCTTATGAACCGAGTGTGTGGACCATACCTTGACAAGTTTGTCATTGTTTTCATTGATGACATACTTATTTACTCAAAGAATGACCAAGAACACGGTGAACATTTGAGAAAGGTGTTAGAAGTATTGAGGAAGGAAGAATTGTACGCTAAGTTTTCAAAGTGTGCATTTTGGTTGGAAGAAGTTCAATTCCTCGGTCACATAGTGAACAAAGAAGGTATTAAGGTGGATCCGGCAAAGATAGAAACTGTTGAAAAGTGGGAAACCCCGAAAACTCCGAAACACATACGCCAGTTTTTAGGACTAGCTGGTTACTACAGAAGGTTCATCCAAGACTTTTCCAGAATAGCAAAACCCTTGACTGCATTAACGCATAAAGGGAAGAAATTTGAATGGAATGATGAACAAGAGAAAGCGTTTCAGTTATTGAAGAAAAAGCTAACTACGGCACCTATATTGTCATTGCCTGAAGGGAATGATGATTTTGTGATTTATTGTGATGCATCAAAGCAAGGTCTCGGTTGTGTATTAATGCAACGAACGAAGGTGATTGCTTATGCGTCTAGACAATTGAAGATTCACGAACAAAATTATACGACGCATGATTTGGAATTAGGCGCGGTTGTTTTTGCATTAAAGACTTGGAGGCACTACTTATATGGGGTCAAAAGTATTATATATACCGACCACAAAAGTCTTCAACACATATTTAATCAGAAACAACTGAATATGAGGCAGCGTAGGTGGATTGAATTATTGAATGATTACGACTTTGAGATTCGTTACCACCCGGGGAAGGCAAATATGGTAGCCGATGCCTTGAGCAGGAAGGACAGAGAACCCATTCGAGTAAAATCTATGAATATAATGATTCATAATAACATTACTACTCAAATAAAGGAGGCGCAACAAGGAGTTTTAAAAGAGGGAAATTTAAAGGATGAAATACCCAAAGGATCGGAGAAGCATCTTAATATTCGGGAAGATGGAACCCGGTATAGGGCTGAAAGGATTTGGGTACCAAAATTTGGAGATATGAGAGAAATGGTACTTAGAGAAGCTCATAAAACCAGATACTCAATACATCCTGGAATGGGGAAGATGTACAAGGATCTCAAGAAACATTTTTGGTGGCCGGGTATGAAAGCCGATGTTGCTAAATACGTAGGAGAATGTTTGACGTGTTCTAAGGTCAAAGCTGAGCATCAGAAACCATCAGGTCTACTTCAACAACCCGAAATCCCGGAATGGAAATGGGAAAACATTACCATGGATTTCATCACTAAATTGCCAAGGACTGCAAGTGGTTTTGATACTATTTGGGTAATAGTTGATCGTCTCACCAAATCAGCACACTTCCTACCAATAAGAGAAGATGACAAGATGGAGAAGTTAGCACGACTGTATTTGAAGGAAGTCGTCTCCAGACATGGAATACCAATCTCTATTATCTCTGATAGGGATGGCAGATTTATTTCAAGATTCTGGCAGACATTACAGCAAGCATTAGGAACTCGTCTAGACATGAGTACTGCCTATCATCCACAAACTGATGGGCAGAGCGAAAGGACGATACAAACGCTTGAAGACATGCTACGAGCATGTGTTATTGATTTCGGAAACAGTTGGGATCGACATCTACCGTTAGCAGAATTTTCCTACAACAACAGCTACCATTCAAGCATTGAGATGGCGCCGTTTGAAGCACTTTATGGTAGAAAGTGCAGGTCTCCGATTTGTTGGAGTGAAGTGGGGGATAGACAGATTACGGGTCCGGAGATTATACAAGAAACTACCGAGAAGATCATCCAAATTCAACAACGGTTGAAAACCGCCCAAAGTCGACAAAAGAGCTACGCTGACATTAAAAGAAAAGATATAGAATTTGAAATTGGAGAGATGGTCATGCTTAAAGTTGCACCTTGGAAAGGCGTTGTTCGATTTGGTAAACGAGGGAAATTAAATCCAAGGTATATTGGACCATTCAAGATTATTGATCGTGTCGGACCAGTAGCTTACCGACTAGAGTTACCTCAACAACTCGCGGCTGTACATAACACTTTCCACATCTCGAATTTAAAGAAATGTTTTGCTAAAGAAGATCTCACTATTCCGTTAGATGAAATCCAAATCAACGAAAAACTTCAATTCATCGAAGAACCCGTCGAAATAATGGATCGTGAGGTTAAAAGACTTAAGCAAAACAAGATACCAATTGTTAAGGTTCGATGGAATGCTCGTAGAGGACCCGAGTTCACCTGGGAGCGTGAAGATCAGATGAAGAAGAAATACCCGCATCTATTTCCAGAAGATTCGTCAACACCTTCAACAGCTTAAAATTTCGGGACGAAATTTATTTAACGGGTAGGTACTGTAGTGACCCGAACTTTTCCATGTTTATATATATTAATTGAGATTGATATTTACATGATTAAATGTTTCCAACATGTTAAGCAATCAAACTTGTTAAGACTTGATTAATTGAAATATGTTTCATATAGACAATTGACCACCCAAGTTGATCGGTGATTCACGAACGTTAAAACTTGTAAAAACTATATGATGACATATATATGGATATATATATATATATATAGTTAACATGATACTATGATAAGAAAACATATCATAAAGTATATTAACAATGAACTACATATGTAAAAACAAGACTACTAACTTAATGATTTTTTAAACGAGACATATATGTAACGATTATCGTTGTAAAGACATTTAATGTATATATATCATATTAAGAGATATTCATACATGATAATATCATGATAATATAATAATTTAAAATCTCATTTGATATTATAAACATTGAGTTAACAACATTTAACAAGATCGTTAACCTAAAGGTTTCAAAACAACACTTACATGTAACGACTAACGATGACTTAACGACTCAGTTAAAATGTATATACATGTAGTGTTTTAATATGTATTTATACACTTTTGAAAGACTTCAATACACTTATCAAAATACTTCTACTTAACAAAAATGCTTACAATTACATCCTCGTTCAGTTTCATCAACAATTCTACTCGTATGCACCCGTATTCGTACTCGTACAATACACAGCTTTTAGATGTATGTACTATTGGTATATACACTCCAATGATCAGCTCTTAGCAGCCCATGTGAGTCACCTAACACATGTGGGAACCATCATTTGGCAACTAGCATGAAATATCTCATAAAATTACAAAAATATGAGTAATCATTCATGACTTATTTACATGAAAACAAAATTACATATCCTTTATATCTAATCCATACACCAACGACCAAAAACACCTACAAACACTTTCATTCTTCAATTTTCTTCATCTAATTGATCTCTCTCAAGTTCTATCTTCAAGTTCTAAGTGTTCTTCATAAATTCCAAAAGTTCTAGTTTCATAAAATCAAGAATACTTTCAAGTTTGCTAGCTCACTTCCAATCTTGTAAGGTGATCATCCAACCTCAAGAAATCTTTGTTTCTTACAGTAGGTTATCATTCTAATACAAGGTAATAATCATATTCAAACTTTGGTTCAATTTCTATAACTATAACAATCTTATTTCAAGTGATGATCTTACTTGAACTTGTTTTCGTGTCATGATTCTGCTTCAAGAACTTCGAGCCATCCAAGGATCCATTGAAGCTAGATCCATTTTTCTCTTTTCCAGTAGGTTTATCCAAGGAAATTAAGGTAGTAATGATGTTCATAACATCATTCGATTCATACATATAAAGCTATCTTATTCGAAGGTTTAAACTTGTAATCACTAGAACATAGTTTAGTTAATTCTAAACTTGTTCGCAAACAAAAGTTAATCCTTCTAACTTGACCTTTAAAAATCAACTAAACACATGTTCTATATCTATATGATATGCTAACTTAATGATTTAAAACCTGGAAACACGAAAAACACCGTAAAACCGGATTTACGCCGTCGTAGTAACACCGCGGGCTGTTTTGGGTTAGTTAATTAAAAACTATGATAAACTTTGATTTAAAAGTTGTTATTCTGAGAAAATGATTTTTATTATGAACATGAAACTATATCCAAAAATTATGGTTAAACTCAAAGTGGAAGTATGTTTTCTAAAATGGTCATCTAGACGTCGTTCTTTCGACTGAAATGACTACCTTTACAAAAACGACTTGTAACTTATTTTTCCGACTATAAACCTATACTTTTTCTGTTTAGATTCATAAAATAGAGTTCAATATGAAATCATAGCAATTTGATTCACTCAAAACGGATTTAAAATGAAGAAGTTATGGGTAAAACAAGATTGGATAATTTTTCTCATTTTAGCTACGTGAAAATTGGTAACAAATCTATTCCAACCATAACTTAATCAACTTGTATTGTATATTATGTAATCTTGAGATACCATAGACACGTATACAATGTTTCGACCTATCATGTCGACACATCTATATATATTTCGGAACAACCATAGACACTCTATATGTGAATGTTGGAGTTAGCTATACAGGGTTGAGGTTGATTCCAAAATATATATAGTTTGAGTTGTGATCAATACTGAGATACGTATACACTGGGTCGTGGATTGATTCAAGATAATATTTATCAATTTATTTCTGTACATCTAACTGTGGACAACTAGTTATAGGTTACTAACGAGGACAGCTGACTTAATAAACTTAAAACATCAAAATATATTAAAAGTGTTGTAAATATATTTTGAACATACTTTAATATATATGTATATATTGTTATAGGTTCGTGAATCAACAGTGGCCAAGTCTTACTTCCCGACGAAGTAAAAATCTGTGAAAGTGAGTTATAGTCCCACTTTTAAAATCTAATATTTTTGGGATGAGAATACATGCAGGTTTTATAAATGATTTACAAAATAGACACAAGTACGTGAAACTACATTCTATGGTTGAATTATCGAAATCGAATATGCCCCTTTTTATTAAGTCTGGTAATCTAAGAATTAGGGAACAGACACCCTAATTGACGCGAATCCTAAAGATAGATCTATTGGGCCTAACAAACCCCATCCAAAGTACCGGATGCTTTAGTACTTCGAAATTTATATCATATCCGAAGGGTGTCCCGGAATGATGGGGATATTCTTATATATGCATCTTGTTAATGTCGGTTACCAGGTGTTCACCATATGAATGATTTTTATCTCTATGTATGGGATGTGTATTGAAATATGAAATCTTGTGGTCTATTATTATGATTTGATATATATAGGTTAAACCTATAACTCACCAACATTTTTGTTGACGTTTTAAGCATGTTTATTCTCAGGTGATTATTAAGAGCTTCCGCTGTCGCATACTTAAATAAGGACGAGATTTGGAGTCCATGCTTGTATGATATTGTGTAAAAACTGCATTCAAGAAACTTATTTTGTTGTAACATATTTGTATTGTAAACCATTATGTAATGGTCGTGTGTAAACAGGATATTTTAGATTATCATTATTTGATAATCTACTTAAAGCTTTTTAAACCTTTATTGATGAAATAAAGGTTATGGTTTGTTTTAAAATGAATGCAGTCTTTGAAAAACGTCTCATATAGAGGTCAAAACCTCGCAACGAAATCAATTAATATGGAACGTTTTTAATCAATAAGAACGGGACATTTCAGGAGAATCAATGGGTTTATGTATTTCTGTTAGAGTTAGATTGTCTATTTTCGTGTAGTTCTCGAAAATGGAACCCGAATGGTCTTTCCCTAGCAGACCCTAAAGAACTAGTCTTCTCCCCCCATTCTGAAATTTTATTTTTTTTAGGAAATGAAGACTGCCTGTGAACTAAACCATGGTCTAATGCTACACGCTTTGATCACTAAACGTAATAATGACATACTACCGAGTGAAATAGTATCAGTAATCAGAGAAAGAATGGACGGAGTTAGAAAAGAATCCAGATACGAAGATAATAAGTTACAATTTGGTAAAGGAAAATCAAAATCCGCAGCAAAAAGAAGAGCACGACACCTAGAAAGATGTCACAAATGCGGAAAATGGTCATATGGAGGTAAATGTTCAAATAATCAAACCTATTCAAATACCGAATTTGTTACTTTATGCAGAGACGGACCGTTCATATGTTTAGAAGAAAAGACACTGAATGCTCGAGGTTACGCCTATGTAGCCATGGAAAACCAATTAAACCGACTATCTTATGAATGGGATAGATCATATAACTAAGAAAACTATTTCACAGGTATGTCTGTACAGTTTTTATTTTTTATTTTTATTTTTAACCTTTTGATAATAAACGCTAATTTGTTCGCTATAAAGTATTAAATTGGTATTGAATAAAATTAGGTTTGGCGACCGAAATTATTGATATCATTCAAAAATTTATTACATCACTGCGAAATTTAACGTTTATTCTTAAGGTATAAATATCTTTAAACAATCAACCCAAAATATTTCAAAAATTCGTCATGAGTTAAATTAGGTCATGGAACCGAAATTACTTTACCGAAAAGAGGGGCGCATATTTTTGATAATATTTGATTGTTTAAAGTGGGATAAAAAGCCAAAACGATTTTTAATTTTATTTTTACCATGTTTTTAAAATTAATATTTAAATCTTAAATTAAAATTATAAACTTTGTAAAAACAATATATTTAAAATTGTAAATATTTGAAAAATTTATATAAGTTTGGTGTGAATTTATAATATAAATTTTTAAATTAAGTTTGGTGTGAATTTTTAATTTTTAAAATATGAATTTTTAATTTTATGCATTTTAAATTGTAAGTTTGGTGTGAATTTTTAATATTAATTTTTAATTTTATATTTAAATTGTGTGAATTTAAAAACAAAAATTTACTTTATCTCATTAAGTTAAAAATATGATTTTTAAAATTCGTCGTAAGTTGAAGACTAGGTCTTTGAACCGAAATTGCTTTACCCGAGGGAGGGACGAGAACTTTTATTATCATTATTTTTAATCTTATTGAATTAAAGTATGCCAAAAACAATAAAAAACCCAAAAATCTTAGCTTTTAAAACAATCGCTACAAAAAGACAAATTTTAAAATTTTGTCGAAGGACGGACTAGGACATCGATCCGAAACGACCTCGTCCTAAATAACAAGGGAAACAAAATTTTAAAATTAATTACTTAATTGTTTTAATTAATATAAGATGTTAAAAAAAAAAAAAAAAAACCAAACTCCGCGACTCGCGGAGTTTGAAGGGTAATTCACCGCGACTCGCGGAGGTTACGAATTACAGAAAAAAATATAAGAGCTGGAACAGCTCAGTCCCAACCCAAAAACAGAAAAATACTGCGAATATAACCCTCGAAAAAACCCGAAAATACACGCAAAAACACCCCCAAAATCACAATTTTTAACCGTTAATCATCAAATCTTTTACTAAAATCATGTTGAGAAGGATGCTATCTAGGAATTACTCAAGAAAAACTGTAAATTTCTACACATAAACACCATTTAATCCGAAATTAAGTGTTCTTGAGCAATTTTTTTCCCAATTTGATTTTGATGCTTTTTAGTGTAATTAGGCTTAAATTGTTTATGTATTATGCTTGTATAACCTAGATTGATGCTGTTTAACATGATTAGAAGCCTTAAACTTCAAATTTTGAGTAATCTAGGGTTTGTGTTCTTGAGCAAATTTAGGGCTTTTTGATATAAACAGGTTATGGCCGATTTTTGTCATGAATTGTTGCTAAATTAAGTAGTGTAACATGTTTAGGTAGTTAAATGATCCAAACTTTGAGCCTAAACATGATTTTGAGAATTAAAGTGGACTTTTTCAAGTCTAAAAATTCATGAACTTGATTTTTGAGAGATAATGCCATTTGAAACTTGTTTAATTGCTAGTAATGATTATTTTGACATGTTATTTGAGTTAAATGCTTATGAACTTGGCGAACATTTTCGTATATGCTTATTTGAAAAAGTGTAGATTTGATAAAAATGTGAAAATGAGCTTAAGTTTGATATAAATTGATCATGTCATTGTAATTGATGATTTTGCTGACACTAATACATATTTGGATGCACAAAAAATTGTGTTTGATGTGTTTTGCAGACTGAAAGGGGTGAATCTTCATCCCAAGCTCGCAATGCTCCTGCTGAGAATGCGGAACAACAGGAGGTGGATAACTACTACAAGCAAGATATACCTCATCCAGTCATGACATTTTTTGATATGCACTTGGAAGATTTGAATCCGAACCTGAGATTTGACAGACTTTGGATAGATTATCCAAAATATCAAAGGGGTTTGCATACTCTTCATTCTAAAGTTGTTGAGGTACCTAGGGTCATAGAATGGGGACCCTTAGAAGCTGTAGAATTGGCCAGGCCAATTAGGGAATTACTTGTACAGAGGTATGGTAATTTTACTTTTAATGACTGGGTACGTTTATTCACCATGCGTAGACCTGTATATAAAGTATGGTGTGAAGAATTGTTGTGTAGTATAGAATTAAATGATCGGGTAGCTAGTTTAACCGATCGATCTTTTATTAGATTTTTGTTAGGAGGTTCGATGCGCCACATGTCTTTACTAGACATGGCTCAGGCTTTACGTATATATACGCCTGAGGAGTTAGCATCTGCCGATTGTAGAGGGTTGATACTAAATGGTAGAAAGATAGATGAAAATTTTGATACACACGGTGTATGGAGTCAAATGACAAGCCATCACCGATTCAAAGGGGGAAATTACTCTTATTTGGATATAGATAGAGCTGAATTAAGAGTGATTCATAGGTTTTTAGCTAATTCGATTACACAAAGAGGTAAGAACAAGGAAAAGGTAAATGAACAGGATTTGTTTTACCATATGTGTATTCGAGACCCACAAAGCGCTGTAAGTATACCTTATTGTGTGGGTTATTATTTATCAGCTATGGTTAGGGGGATGAGACCGCATAGCATAATAGGAGGTGGTATTTTTATTACTTTGATTGGTGAATATCTCGGTGTGGATATAAGTCGGGGGGGATTATTAGTAGAAGAACCAGAACCCCGCGATACTATAGGTTTAAATGTATACCATGGTGCGAAAGTTTTGAAGAGGCGAAATAACGACGCAGTCCAATACCATGGTAGACATCCACAGGTTGAGAGAAACCAACAGCAAGGTAATGTAGGAGGGGGAAATGAGATGCAAGAAATGCAAAGGTTTATAGCTGCACAGGAGTACGAAAATGCTAGACAGGGAGCATTTGAAGATTGGCAAGTTCATCAAAACCAAATCATAGCTCATTGACAACATATAGGTAGAAACTATATTCCTACGCCAAAACCCACATTCCCTCCCTGGTCTATAGAGATGCAACCACCGTATCCTACGTATAACCCTGCCGAAGCATTTTATAGCACCTATGGTTATGCTTGGAACCCTTATTGGTATCAATATCATCCCTAGTCTACTTAGTTTTATTTATTTTGTAATTTGTAATATTGATACGTTTAATACTTATGTTAATATTGTAATAGTTTTTATAATTTTCTAACTTTTATTCTTAGATTTTAATAATTTTTGAATGTGGGGTAATATACCAAACTTCAAAAATATGTATATATGTTTGCAGTTTATCTTATGTACACAACAGGGTAAAACAACGCATTTTCAAAGACTGGCATTAAGTTCAGCAAAAGCAACTAATTTTGACGACAAGATGCAAAATATATGTGAAATAACAACAAGACGGAATGAACAAATGATGTGCACCATTTATCATTCAGCAAACAAACGCCAATATATTTAGAAACTTTGGTAAAAATTTAATCATTTTCACACAAATCACCCTCAATAATTTAAATTGTTACTGATTTCTTGCAAATGAGGGCATTGCAAGATCTTAAGTGTGGGAAGGGGTTAAATTCTTTCAGATTTTAAAATTTTTATCTTAAACACTTGGTTACCATTAAAAATACTAGTAAAGCAGTAGTTGTATTAGAATTTAGTGCTCTCTGATAATAAAGAACAGCCCTAGTCTTATATACTGACTACCCAATTCTAGTAAAATTTTAGAAAATTTTCAATTAAATGAACTCAAAATCATGTTTATACATATTTATGAATGATAAAACTAGGTTTTAACACCAAAATTATCGTTACCTCGGAAAGGACATAAATTGAGAAACAAACCAAATGGTTAAAATTCATTTAAAATGGAATAGAGGACGATAAAAAGGAAAATAAAAGCCAAGTGTGGGAAAATTTACCAAGTTATCTTAAACATATGTCACATATATCTGTAACAAATAACTGAAAATACTTTTGCTTTGGACTAAACTAAACTGTTTTACCTGATTTACTGTAAGAAAGATGGATCTACACGATGAATCAATTCCATCATTAAAAGGAAGTAAAGTCTTCCGAAAAAGAAACGCACTTCTTGATTTAGGTCAAGAAGTTGTCATCCAGACCAGCTGTAGGTTGACGAAAAATCTAGAAAAGTCATCACTAAAATCAACAGGAAATCCACGGACCTCAGCATTAAACAGGTTCGCCAAGTGGTCAGATTTATCCTAACCATGAGAAAGATTTATCTCGTAAAATAGGGGGGCACCATGCAAATTAGCTGGATAAGACTAATAAATCAGATCCCCAGAAAGGATAATCTCCTTAAAAGATCAAAAATCAGCGTTTAAGCCTGATATTACTCAATCCTAGAGATTGACCTTAAAGATTGAGAATTCAAACTCATGGAATTCAATGGTATCTAAACTCGAGCTTGAACAAGAAAATATTTTGATCAAAATTACAAACCGATTTGTTTTCTAAAAACCCTATTTTCAATGCGTTCATTACCATTGAACGTAAAATCCTAGGAATTCACCAGGAATTCATTAGGTCACCTGAACTAAATCGGGTGTCAACCGTAAGAACAGTGGTTGCATAGCATGGTCAAAGACAGAACCTTGTGCCAGACCAAAAAATTATAAGGGTGAGCTTTACTATTGCTCCTACCAAGGATAGTAATTGTGTCTGACACGTTATAGACCATAATCAAATGCATGTCATTAGACATTGCCTTAACAGTTGCTTGTTCAACGCTTTCCTTTACAACCGGACGGTAGTTTATCGAAAGGTAATATACGGGACAAGTAAACTGGACGTGTTGCTTTCCAAATACAAGGTTAGCAAGTGGGTAACACAAAACCACAAGCGTTGAGCTAAAATTTTCAAATCTGAAACCCACCAAACCCACAAAAATATTTTGCAAACACCGGTAAAGGGTTATTCCGGAAAACTTATCTAGGGTAAAAACTAGATTTAATTTTCAAAAGATCAAATGTTTTCATAAAGATCTAATTTCCTTAATGGATCTAAATTTTTATAGTCATGTGGGACTGTAAACCATATCGTTACTACCATTGTTTATACCACCGTATAGAAATCACTGATGTACAAAGTGTGAAGAATAAAGAAGTGATTCTAATATTTCAAGACGATATTGCTTGAGGACAAGCAACGCTCAAGTGTGAGAATATTTGATAATGCTAAAAACGAACATATATTTCATAGCATTATTCCTCAAGAAAGACAAGCTTTTAGTTGCAATTGTTCTATTTACAAGTGATATTCGTTTAAATAATAAAATGTGAAGACAAAAGACAGATTCGACGAATTGAAGACGCAAACGACCAAAAAGCTCAAAAGTACAAAAGACAATCAAAGAGGTTCCAATTATTGATAAGAAACGTCTTGAAATTACAAGAGTACAAGATTCAAAACGCAAGGTACAAAATATAAAATTGTACGCAAGGACGTTCGAAAATCCGGAACCGGGACCAGAGTCAACTCTAAACGCTCGACGCAACGGATTAAAAATTACAAGTCAACTATGCACATAAATATAATATAATATTTAAATAATTCTTATAATTATTTAATATATTATATTTATTTATAAAACCGTCGGTAAACAAAGAGCCAAACTCGTGTGAGCTGTAAAAGCAAACTCCGCGACTCGCGGAGTTTGAAGGCCAAAAGGGCGGCGAGTCGCGGAGGCCCAAACTCTGAAAGTCCCTATAAAATCAACCGAATTCTGAGCATTTTTCATTCATCATATATCTATCTCTCTCAATATATACGTAAATATATATATTTATATTTTAATTTTAATTTTAATTTTAATTTTAATTCTAATAATAAGGGTATGTTAGCGAATGTTGTAAGGGTGTAAGTCGAAATTCTGTCCGTGTAACGCTACGCTATTTTTAATCATTGTAAGTTATGTTCAACCTTTTTATATTAATGTCTCGTAGCTAAGTTATTATTATGCTTATTTAATCCGAAGTAATCATGATGTTGGGCTAATTACTAAAATTGGGTAATTGGGCTTTGTACCATAATTGGGGTTTGGACAAAAGAACGACACTTGTGGAAATTAGACTATGGGCTATTAATGGGTTTTATATTAACTAAACAATACCTTGTTAATTTAATATACAAACTTATAATTCGACGTATTTATATATAACCACATACGCTTGACTGGGTACGGTGGGCGGGATATCTATAAATACCAATAATTATTCATTTTACCGGATACGGAACTGGATTAATAGTTAATAGACTTGTTGAAACAGGGGTGAATTACATTCAAGGGTAATTGGTGTAATTGTTAACAAAGTAGTAAAACCATGGTTTACACGCAGTCGATAACCTGGTGTATTCATTAAACAAAGTATTAAAACCTTGTTACAATTCGAATCCCCAATTAGTTGGAATATTTGACTTTGGGAATAAGAAAAATTTGACGAAGGCTTTCGCTCTTTATATTTATGACTGATGGACTATTATGGACAAATTCGTATGGACATATTAAATAATCCAGGACAAAGGACAATTAACCCATGGGCATAAAACTAAAATCAACACGTCAAACATCATGATTACGGAAGTTTAAATAAGCATAGTTCTTTTATTTCATATTTAATTTCCTTTATTTTATATTTAATTGCACTTCTAATTATCGCATTTTTATTTATTGTTATTGAATTTAATTGCACTTTTAATTATCGTACTTTTTAATTATCGCAAGTTTATTTTATCGCACTTTTATTATTCGCAATTTCATTATCGTTATTTACTTTACGCTTTAAATTAAGTCTTGTATTTATTTATTATTTTACATTTGGTTTTAACTACGACTAAAGTTTTAAAATCGACAAATCGGTCATTAAACGGTAAAAACCCCCCTTTATAATAATAATATTACTTATATATATATTTGTATTTTTATAAAAGTAAACTAATATAGCGTTAAGCTTTGTTTAAAAAAATTCCCTGTGGAACGAACCGGACTTACTAAAAACTACACTACTGTACGATTAGGTACACTGCCTATAAGTGTTGTAGCAAGGTTTAAGTATATCCATTCTCTAAATAAATAAATATCTTGTGTAAAATTGTATCGTTTTTAATAGTATTTCCTGTAAAAATATAAGCTATTTCGTATACACACGCTACCACATCATATATATATATATATATATATATATATATATATATATATATATATATATATATATATTCTGTTTACAATTAAAAGTTCGTGAATCGTCGAGAACAGTCAATGGTTATTGAATACATGAACACAGTTCAAAATGTTTTAAGACTTCAATCTTACAGACTTTGCTTATCATGTCGAAACCATATAAAGATTAAGTTTAAATTTGGTCGGAATTTTCCGGGCCGTCACACTTGGTAACTATACGAGCATGGTCTAGGACTGATAATATACTAGGGGTCTAGTTAGATGTTTCACTACGAAAGAGTCCTGAGTTAGAATCCAAGGCTTGGTGGACTTAATACAACCGGTGTGCCTCAGTCAAACTTACATTGTATCCGATAGACTTCTCTTACCAAGGGGTGACACAGATAGTATACTCTGAATCGGGGTTCTTGACTTCCCAATAACAGAGCCGATAACTACATTCTATTAGTTGGAAAAGAGACTGAGTTTAAAGCATAATCGGAAAGCATCTTGACAATATACACAAACCATAATATCAATTCGGCATTATAACTGACTACATCATAGCATACACTAAAGATAACTACTCGCTAATCATGGCAACAATATCACAAAGCATAATAATCGAAAACATTATATAAAGACAAAGGATAGAATTACCAGTAGATTAAACGAGTTCCGAATATAAAAGTGACAACTTCAAACTCCAGACCGCTCCTAATACAATCTTCGGCGTTCTTCTCCGGGTACTAACTTTCCTGCACGGAGTCGAAGACCTTGAAAGTATGACTAATATTGTAGAAAGAGAGAGAAAGAAGTGAATTTAAGTGTGTGTAAAAAATAGATGATAAAGACCCTTTAAATAGAAGTGAAATTTGCTTGAAAACGGCTGGCAGACCGTTTGGCAAGCCGTTTGCAGAGGCCGTTTGCACCGGTGGCCCGTTTTTTATGCCCGTTTGCCTGGGCCGTTTGGCAGGCCATTTTCCCTTATGGCAGGCCATTTGGCAGGCCATTTGGCAGGCCGTTTAGCAAACCTTTTGGCTTACTGATTTCACTGGATTATAACTTGATTTCCTTAATCGTAGCTTGGTTTCTTATCTTTCACCGTTTTCGCTCTAGAATCTTCGTTTTAGCTCTAATTCTCTTGATTCTTTTTGCACCGTCTTCGTAATCACTTGATCTTCAATTTTAACCGACGAAGCGGGTATTTTGGCAATAAATCTTGGAACTTTATTGTTTAGGGCCTCAATTCTGGGGTGAAAACATGACTTTTTAGCCGATATCAAGCTTCCTTATCGGACGAATTTAATAATATAAGTGAAATGACCCGTCCTAATCCATCTGGACGAATACATTAAATTTGGTTAAATCGCGAGGTATTTGACCTCTATATGATACATTTTTCAAACATTGCATTCGTTTCTAAAAGACAAACTTTCATTTCATCGAAAGTTGACGACATGCATACCATTTCATAATATATCTAACTATAATTGACTTAATAATATTCTTGATGAACTCAACGACTCGAATGCAACGTCTTTTGAAATATGTCATGAATGACTCCAAGTAATATCTTTAAAATGAGCAAATGCACTGTGGAAGATTTCTTTCATACCTGAGAATAAACATGCTTTAAAGTGTCAACCAAAAGGTTGGTGAGTTCATTAGTTTTATCGTAATCAATCATTTCCATAATTTTAATAGACCACAAGATTTCATTTTTCGTTTCAATATACATCTCATATCAGGCATTTCGCAAATTGCATAAAGATAAAAATCATTCATATGGTGAACACCTGGTAACTGACCTTAACAAGATGCATATAGAATATCCCCATCATTCTGAGACTCCCTTCGGACATGATATATTCGAAGTACTAAAGCATTCGGTACTTTGGATGGGGCTTGTTGGGCCCAATAGATCTATCTTTAGGATTCACATCAATTAGGGTGTCTGTTCCCTAATTCTTATATTACCAGAGTAAAAAGGAGCATATTCAGTTTAATAAATTCAACCATAGAATGTAGTTTCACGTACTTGTGTCTATTTTGTAAAACATTTATAAAACAGCGCATGTATTCTCAGTCCCAAAAATATATATTGCAAAAGCATTTAAAAAGGGAGCAAATGAAACTCACAATACGATATTTTGTAGTAAAAATATGCATACGACGGAACTGAACAATGCAGGGTTGGCCTCGGATTCACGAACCTATATCATTTGTATATATATATATTAACATACGTAATTGTAATCGAACAAATATATGTATTCTTATTAGTGATGTAATTTATGTATATAATAAATTAATAAGTTTCATTATATATATTTTCCTCTTATATATATGGAATTATTAATGTAGTTAGGTTATGTGTATTAAGTATATGTTTATTTTTATTTTTATGTTTATAACGTTAACAATATCTTTAAAACCTTTATCTTCATAATCATAATAATTTTTTTTAATAATAATAATAATGATAATACTAATAATAATAATAATAATAATAATAATAATAATAATAATAATAATAATAATAATAATAATAATAATAATAATAATAATAATAATAATACTAAAGATATTACTTTTAATGATATTACTAGTTTTAATAAAACAACAAATTTAAAAAAAAATAATGTTACTTTTAGTAATAAAGGTAATAATAATAACACCAATACTGATATTAATAATAACTATAATAATTTTACTACTACTAATATTAGTGATAATGATAATAATAATAATAATAATGATACTAAATATGATAATCATTTTAATAATAACAATGATAGTATTATTAATAATAAAAATATTGATAACAATGATAATAATGAATGTGAATACGATGATAATACTAATAATAACTATGATACTTGTAATAATAATAATACTAATAATCATAATATGGTACATGTATTCATTTTAATAAAAATGATAATAACAATAATAATAATAGTAATCTTAATAATAATAACTGATAACTAATACTTATCTTAGTAACAATAATAATAATTATAATATTAAATGATAATACTAATAATAGAAGTAACAATAATAATCACAATAATAATAATAATAATAAACATATTAATAATAATAAATGATAAATAATAATAATAAATGTATATACCCTTGAAAGCTTTTTCTAAAAAAATTCGCCATGAACCGGACTCGAACCCAAGACCCCTCGAATACCCGAACACCTTCCAAACCAACTGAGCTAGCCTTTTTATCTGATATTAATCGGATTGCATTTGTTTTTAACTCGTATTGTTTTCTGTTTCCAATTCCCTCTTCCTCACAAACTCCAAATCGAACACAGAACCAAAATAATTTAATAATTAATCATTTAGGTCGAATTAAAACTTGTATTTGACCCAGAAACAATCCATGTGAATGTTTGAATCAAAAGCAAATGAAATAAATAAATAAAAAAATATACCTGCTGTAGTTCACGGTTTTGATAAAAAAATAAATCTTGAAATCGAATTTGAAAACGTTTTGGACAATGGTTATAAAACGAATTATGTTTACAATGACTAATAGAATCTTTCTTAATCATTAATTTCAACAGAAACGATCTATTAAACTTTAATTTGCTCGATGAACACACGTTTGACTTTTTGTTCATAAACCTTTGACTCCAAAATTCGTAATCGTTTGAAAAGATTGAAAGCTAAGATTTTGTAAATAGTTTCAATATATAAATCCTAACCTATCTGCATTTATCAATTTTGAAAATTCGATCAAATTCGTGGGTTTGAAAATTTTAACCAAGAACAAAGCCATAGTGCCTTGTTCTTCAAATAAAGATTTGATTTTTGTTGTTTTTGCTCGAATTTCTTTTAGTGGAGTATCATATAGGGGTTAACAGATGTACATAAAATCAATTTAGCTTAATTATCATTGTTTGCTAGCTGGAGTTGCTCAACAGGTTTATTCCCTCAGGTACCAAAATAAGAATAAAAAAATAATGATGATCAAGACTCCAAACAGATTTTTGTTTGTTTTTAAGATTGAGATTCGATCATATCAGATTTACAGACAGGATTAGCTATTTAAAACAGTTTGAAATCGATTAAAAATGGAATACGTAATATATCTATATTTAATTATGTATAAACTGTATTTGTATATATATACTGTATATATTACGTATCTGTATATATAATACAGATTCTATATACTGATTCCTAATGTATCTATATCTAAATCTATATATATATATATATATATATATATATATATATATATATATATATATATATATATATATATATATATATATATATATATATATATATCTGTTTTTATATATATATCAGTACATATATTATCTATATAAAATCAATAACTGTATTAATTTATAATTGTAATTATAATAATAATACTCTTATAAACAATAATAAATAATAAATAATATTTAGCATAATAATAATTTTATTGATAATAATAATAAAAGTGATAATAATATTATGATAATATTAACAATAACAATTTTTAGTAATAATGATATCAAAATAATACTATTATTAATAAAAATCATGATAAAGTAATTATAACAATAATAATAATAATAATAATAATAATAATAATAATAATAATAATAATAATAATAATAATAATAATAATAATAATATCTAATAATAATACTAATATTAATCATGTTACATGTTTCATTTTTATATAATAATATTAATAATACAAATAATAGTATTAACAATACTAGTGAAGGTAATAATAATATTGATATAACAATTTATACAGTTCAAATCTCATATATATATATATATATATATATATATATATATATATATATACTATATATTAAATTAATACTATTAATAATACTGATATCATATTAATAATGACAGTAATATAATAACTATATTTTAACTAATAATTAAAATTAATATAATAATATTACATTTTGTTAGTTATGTAATACCTATAATAACACATTTGAATATTTAATATTTATATACATTAGATATATTACAACATACTTATAATATTAATTGTATACAGAATTCACATATATATATATATATATATATATACATATATATATATATATATATATATATATATATATATATATATATATATATATATATATTATTTATTTATTTATTTATTTTAATAATATCTTACTATTTTGTAAATTACTTTACATGTTTAAATCACATGGTTAAATGATATTATATTAATACAAATTAATATATATAAATAAATATATATATATATATATATATATATATATATATATATATATATATATATATATATATATATATATATTTACATGTTTATTTACACAAAATTGTTCGTGAATCGTCGGGAATAGTCAAAGGTCAAATACTTTCATAAGATAGTTCAAAAATTCTGAAATTCAATTTAATAGACTTTGCTTATCATGTCGAAACCATATTAAAATTAAGTTTAAATTTGGTCGGAAATTTCCGGGTCGTCACAGTACCTACCCGTTAAAGAAATTTCGTCCCCGAAATTTGATCGAGATCGTCATGGAGAACAATAAGAATGTTTTCATGACTAATATGAGTTGATAAATAGGGTTTTATCATTATTGATAAATATAGATAAAACGATTCGATTATGTGGAGCGTTCGAGTGAAGCTGTCACAAAATATTGAGATAGAGATTTTACTTTTGACGTAGATACGGTGGAATTCTGAGATTCAAGTAATTTAAAAGAAAATCTTGAAAATCTAAAAGATTTGATTCTTCGGCGAATAAGAAAATTAAGATCTCTATAATTAAATACGGTGATCTGCCTCGATTACTCCGTCTGATATTTCCATTATAAACTAAACTTTTTCCATTCCATTATATTCACCATTCATATACTTTCTTTCTTAGTTCATTCATCCAAAAAAAATTTTGTGAAAATGCTTAATCCAGTTCTAATCCTTGATATTTTCCTAATTATCATTTATGTCATCCTTCTTTTCAATCTTCCACCAGAACAAATCTGTTTACTTCTACTATTACCTTGGGGTGATACTATTCTTAATTTTACCGTGTCTTTATATTGCTATTCGTATTAATATCCATGGTTTGTAACCTCCGTGTTGTTATTGAGCTTTATATTTTCTCTTACATTTTGGAGCTCTTTGCCTTTTTATTCTCTTCTCGACCTCTAGTAAAGCGAGTAATGGTCCAGAATTCATAAGTATGGAGTTTCGAATGAACATCATGTTCTAAACAAGAAAGAACGTATTAGCACGATTTGATTTGCCAAATTTCCAGATATACTGAGAATTGAACTATTAAGAATATATTTTCTTGATATGTTCAGAAGTTAGACAGAATGAAAGAGTTATGTAACATGGCACATGATGACGTTATAATCTGTGAATCATCACGTTCCATTAGAAACTCAGCATGACTTACTGTAATATAATCACGTTGATCAAGTATCATTATGTTATACTAACTCATGCTTCAGTTCCCAACACTACTTCAAAAACATTCATATTTTGATTCAAATTTTTTAGAATTTAGAAACAAAAACAGTTTCCTTTCTGATGTAACACTGATAACGCGAGAAGATAAATGATTTCGGATAAGAATAGTTATGAAAATATCTTCAGAAATATAGAGGATATTTATAATAAAAGATACGATAATACCTTAGAATTTTAGAATCAAATTGTGATGAAGAAATTCATTCACGATAATTTAGAGCGATTAAGGAGCAAGGTATTCGCTAAAGATTTCATCAGAAATAGAATCGTCTGAATCCTTTATGTACAAGTTTAGTCCTTGTAATTTGTTCAGAGTCTCCTTCATGATTTGCTCAATTCATTTTTCAGTATCAAAATCTTTGAGCTTTTTCAACATTTCGAGTATTGATTCGTAGACTGGGTGCTTTTCAGAATTTTAGAATGGAAAATCATAATTCTAAGAGATAAATGTTATATGTATAAATATATCGGTTGATGTAGAAATGCTGCGAGATTCGAAATACTGATTGCTTATTTCTGGTAATTGGTATGGCAATTCTCGTTACAAGGTGTGGATGAGTTCATGATAAGACTTCAATAGATAAATATAGTGATTTATCGAAGAGATTTAAGCCAAGGAGCAACGAGGTTGCTGGTATATCTACTGGTAATATGGTGGAATATAAAAGGATTTCCCGGTAATAATAACAATGGCAAACGTATATATCAAAGTTATAATAAGGTTGATTCGAACGAAAAGTCGAAGTTAATTTGCTGGAGCTGTGACAAAATTGACTAATTTGAAAAGGAATTGCAAAGTTATTTTCGGTAGTAACAACGCCAATGGAGTTAGCACATATACGTGTTAAACGTTTACTCAGTGTTCCGAGAGTTTTTCAGGTGCATAACTTTATGCATAAATCTTTTTTCCGTAGATGAAGTGCGGTTGGTTCATCCTCTCGATTGAGGTGTTTTCAAGAATCATGAAAGGTTTGAACGCAGATTGTAATCATTAAAATACAAATGAGGTTTAAGATGAAATCAAGTGGCAAACTTGAAGAAATGTTTAGTTTCATATGTTATAATCAATATTTTAATTCATTTTAATTGTCCAATGTTGGTAGTCCATAGTTAGTAATTCAATAATTCATATATATAATATTCGAATTAATTAATACGTATCGTGACCCATTGTATACATGTCTCAGACTCGATCACAACTCAAAGTATATATATTATTTTAGAGTCAACCTCAACCCTGTATAGCTAACTCGATCATATAGAGTGTCTATGGTTATTCTAAATAATATATATAGATGCGTCGATATGATATGTCAAAACCTTGTATACGTGTCCCGATATTTAAAATGCGTAAATAACAATATTTAAATAACGATAAATAAAGTGCGTAAAATAAATAACAGAAATTAAATGACGATAAATAAAGTGTGAGAATTGAAATTGCGATAAATAAATGTAATAAGGAATTAACAGTTAGCTAGGAACAGTTAGCTAGGATTTTGTTAGCGTGGATTCTTAACACAATTTCTCATAGTTAATTTGTTTGTTTCTAACAAATTTTATTTTGTCCAATGTTTTCTTCATTATGCCACTTGCTAGATTCTGATAAGTCAAAATCCAAATATGAAATTGAATGAAAATGGTTATTCTGTGGTGAACGGATTCGTATATCTGTGGATGAAAGTAGAATAGTAAATGACCGTTGAATCAGATTGAAAGAATGTACATTATAACTTATTAATGTGAAATCTAAATATTCCTCGGGTATTACCTACCCATTAAAACATTTTCATCATTAACAGTTTGTACAAAAGAATTTTTAATTACAATCTTTATGAAAATATACTTACATATATATTCTCTTAAGATGTAATCATCGATTTAATGAGTTAATATAATATTAATCTCTTTTGATTTACTGTTAGAACTAGAATACATAATCTCTAAAACATTAGAGATTACATAATCACCATTAAGAACGAAGAGAGTTGATGTAGAACGATACGTAGAACGATGATTATACTCGAGGTACAAAATGAGACGTTGAGGCATGGATTGTTGATGGTACTGGTGCTGTTACTGATGGTACTGTTGGTGCCGGTGATGTTGCTGAAGCTGGTAAATTTTGCACCATATTTCCCAAATTGATTACTCATGCGCGAAGCTCGTTGACTTCTTCCATTATTCCGGAATGATTATTGGTCGGAACGAGCGGATGAATAAGGTTCAGAATTTGGGATATCATATAATCATTGCGAGATATCCTGGAAATGAAGGTGAATATGGTGTTTCAGACAGGTTCGCCAGTAAGTGCATCAGGTTATTCACCAAGAGGTGAATTCGGTTGATGGAAAGGATCACCTTCTTCTTGTCTCCAATGATTAAGTAGGCTACGAACCCATCAGATGAATTGGGGATGGCTGATTGGTTGATTCATTCTGGTGACATTGCTTCCGGAGCATAGATGAACATCCATGTCAGAATAGCTGTCGGATTCCGAAGAACTTGAACTAGTGGCGAGTTCCATTTCGCACGATTGAGTAAAGGGTTTTTCGGTATGAAATGATTTTCGGCTATCGGATGGTATTCTAATTACATAGAATATCTATATATATAGAACAAAAGATTTCGTAGAATACGGAGGAATATACGGAATATGTCAGGCAAAGTTTACAGTAACAGATACGCTAAGATATGAATTTTGTCTATACACTATTCATGCAATCAATGCAGTAAGATGTGTCTAGACTAATAATGATAAGCAAATGATTTCCTAAGAATGATAAGCAGGTAATTTTCGACACGAAATGATAAGCAAAACTTTTGACATACAGACACGGTCGAAGTCCAGACTCACTAATGCATCTAAACAACTATCAGTTAGACACACTAATGCAAGACCTGGTTCGCTAAGACCACCGCTCTGATACCAACTGAAATGACCCGTCCTAATCCATCTGGACGAATACATTACATTTGGTTACATCGCGAGATATTTGACCTCTATATGATACATTTTTCAAACATTGCATTCATTTCTAAAAGACAAACTTTCATTTCATCGAAAGTTGACTACATGCATACCATTTCATAATATATCTAACTATAATTGACTTAATAATATTCTTGATGAACTCAACGACTTGAATGCAACGTCTTTTGAAATATGTCATGAATGACTCCAAGTAATATCTCTAAAATGAGCAAATGCACAGCGGAAGATTTCTTTCATACCTGAGAATAAACATGCTTTAAAGTGTCAACCAAAAGGTTGGTGAGTTCATTAGTTTTATCGTAATCAATCATTTCCATAATTTTAATAGACCACAAGATTTCATTTTTCGTTTCAATATACATCTCATATCAGGCATTTCGCAAACTGGATAAAGATAAAAATCATTCATATGGTGAACACCTGGTAACTGACCTTAACAAGATGCATATAGAATATCCCCATCATTCTGGGACTCCCTTCGGACATGATAAATTCGAATTACTAAAGCATCCGGTACTTTGGATGGGGCTTGTTGGGCCCAATAGATCAATCTTTAGGATTCGCGTCAATTAGGGTGTCTGTTCCGTAATTCTTATATTACCAGAGTAAAAAGGGGCATATTCGGTTTAATAAATTCAACCATAGAATGTAGTTTCACGTACTTGTGTCTATTTTGTAAAACATTTATAAAACAGCGCATGTATTCTCAGTCCCAAAAATATATATTGCAAAAGCATTTAAAAAGGGAGCAAATGAAACTCACAATACGATATTTTATAGTAAAAATATGCATACGACGGAACTGAACAATGCAGGGTTGGCCTCGGATTCACGAACCTATATCATTTGTATATATATATATATATATATATATATATATATATATATATATATATATATATATATATATATTAACATACGTAATTGTAATTGAACAAATATATGTATTCTTATTAGTGATGTAATTTATGTATATAATAAATTAATAAGTTTCATTATATATATTTTCCTCTTATATATATGGAATTATTAATGTAATTAGGTTATGTGTTTTAAGTATATGTTTATTTTTATTTTTATGTTTATAACTTTAACAATATCTTTAAAACCTTTATCTTCATAATCATAATATTTTTTTTAATAATAATAATATTGATAATACTAATAATAATAATAATAATAATAATAATAATAATAATAATAATAATAATAATAATAATAGTAATAATAATACTAAAGATATTACTAGTTTTAACAAAACAACAGATTTAAAAAAATAATAATGTTACTTTTAGTAATAAAGGTAATAATAATAATACCAATACTAATATTGATAATAACTATAATAATTTTACTACTACTAATATTAGTGATAATGATAATAATAATAATAATACTAAATATGATAATCATTTTAATAATAACAATGATAGTATTATTAATAATAAACATATTGATAACAATGATAATAATGATTGTAAATACGATGATAATACTAATAATAACTATGACACTTGTAATAATAATAATAATACTAATAATTATAATATGGTACATGTATTCGTCTTAATAAAAATGATAATAATAATAATAATAATAATAGTAATCATAATAATTATAACTGATAACTAATACTTATCTTAGTAACAATAATAATAATTATAATATTAAATGATAATACTAATAATAGCAGTAACAATAATAATCACAATAATAACAATAATAATTATGATAAACATATTAATAATAATAAATGATAAATAATAATAATAAATGTATATACCCTTGAAAGCTTTTTCTAAAAAAATTCGCCATGAACCGGACTCGAACCCAAGACCCCTCGAATACCCAAACACCTTCCAAACCAACTGAGCTAGCCTTTTCATCTGATATTAATCGGATTGCATTTGTTTTTAACTCGTATTGTTTTCTGTTTCAAATTCCCTCTTCCTCACAAACTCCAAATCGAACACAGAACCAAAATAATTTAACAATTAATCTATCAGGTCGACTTAAAACTTGTATTTGACCCAGAAACGGTCCATGTGAATGTTTGAATCAAAAGCAAACAAAATAAATAAATAAAAAAATATACCTGCTGTAGTTCACGATTTTGATATAAAAAAAAATAAACCTTGAAATCGAATTTGAAAATGTTTTGGACAATGGTTATAAAATGAATTGTGTTTACAATGACTAATAAAATCTTTCTTAATCATTAATTTCAACAAAAACGGTCTATTAAACTTTAATTTGCTCGATGAACACACGTTTGACTTTTTGTTCATAAACCTTTGACTCCAAAATTCGTAATCGTTTGAAAAGATTGAAAGCTAAGATTTTGCAAATAGTTTCAATATATAAATCCTAACCTATCTGCATTTATCAATTTTAAAAATTCGATCAAATTCGTGGGTTTGAAAATTTTAACCAAGAACAGAGCCATAGTGCCTTGTTCTTCAAATAAAGATTTGATTTTTGTTGTTTTTGCTCGAATTGCTTTTAGTGGAGTATCATATAGGGGTTAACAGATGTACATAAAATCAATTTAGCTTAATTATCGTTGTTTGCTAGCTGGAGTTGCTCAACAGGTTTATTACCTCAGGTACCAAAATAAGAATAAAAAAATAATGATGATCAAGACTCCTAACAGATTTTTGTTTGTTTTTAAGATTGAGATTCGATCATATCAGATTTACAGACAAGATTACCTATTTAAAATAGTTTGAAATCGATTGAAAATGGAATACGTAATATATCTATATTTAATTATGTATAAACTGTATTTGTATATATATTGTATATATTACGTATCTGTATATATAATACACATTCTATATACTGATTCCTAATGTATCTATATCTAAATCTAAATCAGTATATATATAGATATATCTATTTTTATATATATATATATCAGTACATATATTATCTATATAAAATCAATAATCGTATTAATTTATAATTGTAATTATAATAATAATACTCTTATACACAATAATAAATAATAAATAATATTTCACATAATAATAATATTATTGATAATAATAATAAAAGTGATAATAATATTATGAGAATATTAACAATAATAATTTTTAGTAATAATGATATCAAAATAATACTATTAGTAATAAAAATCATGATAAAGTAATGATGATAATAATAATAATAATATCTAATAATAATACTAATATTAATCATGTTACATGTTTCATTTTTATATAATAATATTAATAATACAAATAATAGTATTAATAATACTAGTGAAGGTAATAATAATATTGATATAACAATTTATACAGTTCAAATCTCATATATATATATATATATATATATATATATATATATATATATATATATATATATATATATATATATTAAATTAAATTAATACTATTAATAATACTGATATCATATTAATAATGAAAGTAATATAATAACTATATTTTAACTCATAATTAAATTTAATATAATAATATTACATTTTATTAGTTATGTAATACCTATAATAACACATTTGAATATTTAATATTTATATACATTAGATATATTACAACATACATATAATATTAATTGTATACAGAATTCATATATATATATATATATATATATATATATATATATATATATATATATATATATATATATATATATATATTTATTTATTTTTATTTTAATAATATCTTACTATTTTGTAAATTACTTTACATGTTTAAATCATATGATTAAATGATATTATATTAATACAAATTAATATATATATATATATATATATATATATATATATATATATATATATATATATATATATATACATGTTTATTTACACACAATTTTTCGTGAATCGTCGGGAATAGTCAAAGGTCAAATACTTTCATAAGATAGGTCAAAAATTTTGAAATTCAATTTAATAGACTTTGCTTATCATGTCGAAACCATATTAAAATTAAGTTTAAATTTGGTCGGAAATTTCCGGGTCGTCACAATAAGTCACCAAACAAGTTATTCAAGTAGTTTAGAACTTGACGGATGATATGATAAGTCATATGAAGTTAATCGATCAGGCGATCCCAATTATAATATACCATTGATTGAATGAGCCGAGGTAACCTAATTATAAGATATCGATGTTGAACGCTCTAAAGGCTTATCGGGGGTTCGATGATCTTAATTGTGTTAATTGATTCATATATTGATCTTAATGCACTGTACTTATGTTAAAAAAATTAACATATATGCATGATAAACGATGTTCAATTAGGATCAATTA
This sequence comes from Rutidosis leptorrhynchoides, assembly GCF_046630445.1. NCBI lineage: Eukaryota > Viridiplantae > Streptophyta > Magnoliopsida > Asterales > Asteraceae > Rutidosis > Rutidosis leptorrhynchoides. Next base: position 199,060,754 of record NC_092337.1, read on the forward strand.
TGATAGACGATTTTCATTTAGATTAACAGCCAACATGAACTTATATATTGCCGATTTTCGAGACCCAAATATATAATTAAAAAAAACATTTTATGATTAATTAAATTAATTATGTGTACATTTATTCTATAAAGTTTATAAATTAATACTTATACTATTTATTTAACATATAACTTATACTTATATTATTTTAGTTATATATATACGTATTATTTATTTAACTTATACGGAGTATATCTAAATATGTAACTAGATAGAGAAGTTATCCTCGATTAATTTTCACCAAGATTTACCCTCTCAAACATTACCGCCAATATCATGGATTTCAGAGTCAAATTTTTAAGTTGATCCAAATGTTTTCATTCCAAATTTTTGGTAAATACAAAAAATTCGGAGTTGATCCTGCCACACTAGTTTTGATCCATCCACACCAAAACAATATAAATTACCTATTTTTCCCTTATAAATAGTATATTGACTAAATAGTAGTTTAAGGGTAAAATAGGAAGTTTGTATTAATTTGGTGTGGATGGATCAAATGCTAGTGTGTAAGATCACCTCCCAAATTCAAGGTGCCAAATCAAATTGGGGTAGCTAAAAGGTTTCTTAACAACACACTTATCTCTTTTTTCACCAAAGAACTCAAGCTATCTCTTTTTTCACCAAAGAAGTCAGCTATCTTTTTTTTCACCAAAGAACACAGGTATCTCTCTTGTATGTTATTAACGATTCTTTTAGATTATTTATAATATTGTTGCTAACTACACCATATATGAAATTGTTTATAACTCTGTTGCGTTAAATGAATAGATGTTCTTCATATAAGAAGTTTTCTAATGAGAATGTTGTCTTTAACAAATTCAGACATGCTTGGATTAATTGTGCATTTAAAAAAGTCAACCACTCTTTAGAATTAACTTCCAATAACAAGTATTTTAAATAAAAATAGCCATAAACTTGAATTAACTTCCAACCAATTTTAAATCATTTTGAGCATAAGATGATGAAAAGATGTAACTCCGTATTATGTGTGGAGTATGGACCATCCAAAATGCGTATTATGCTTGCTTTATTAATTTTTATTTAGAGGATGACATTTATATGTCTATTTTTATGTAACTAAAAGGTTTATAAACATACAAGTATTTTATGTTAAATAAATAGATGTTATTCATATAATTGCTGAGTATTGTTCGTTACATTCTTTTAGATTATGTCAATGGAAGGAAACAAGAAGTCTTGCCTTAGATTCGGTAAACAGGTTGAGGCTACTATGACTCAAACCACCAAGAAAAAGAAAAGCAAACAGGATAATGGTTCGGTTGTTAAACGTTTAAAGATATGTTTCAATTTAATATCTTACCTTACTGCTTTTCTACCCTTTTAGCGTTCATAAATGTTTTTTTTTTTGAAAACTAATTTTTAGGTGAGAGATGAAGTGTATGTGAAAAGCATTACAAACAACAAGGTAGCAAGAGGAAGGTTGGTAAGCATGGATCAACTACGGTTTTTTTGCAGACAGAACTTGGAGCTGGTTGGTGTGAGGTAGAGCTTCAAGTGGCCATCGAAAGAAATGAAGTTTTGTTTAGGCCATTTAAGCATATGAGATACATTCATGACATCATTCGTACGTCTATTGCTTGGCCTACTGCGTTGATCGAGGTATGTCTTTGTTAACTTTGTACTAAAATTATGATTCACTTTTATAATGTGTACCTTTATGCTTATACATGGATGGTTTAATTGTAGGTGGTAGATTTTGATGAGTGATCAAGATAGATGGTGGCGGGCTGAAGAGTTTGTGTGTTTGGTAATCTTGGCCGGTTTGATTATGAATGTTTGAACATGAATATTTTTTATGAGTTTGTGTGTATGAGACAATGATCTATAATATGTTGATGTTACCTAGACATGTTCTTGCATTTGTGGTGTTGAAACAATATTATAATCTGTAATCTGTAATATTATTTAGATTGAAACAATATTATGTTTTATATTTAATATTTGTTTTATAATTTAAAATTTATTGTAATTGTAGTGAATAATAAATTGATGCAGCAAAAGAAAACTGGATCCGAATCGGGACCAAAAGGACCAAATAGCTGAAGCAGGTCCAAAAGGCCGAAATAGCTGAAGCAGGCCCGCAAGGCACAAATAACATAACCTGGCCCAAAAGGCCCAGCAAGCATAAACGGGCGTATTAGCATAACCAGATCCAAAAGGCCCAATTATCTGAACTGGGCTAGAAAGACCCAATTACCATAACCTAGCCCAAAACCCAAAATTGACCAGAATATCTGAACCGGATATTCAAAACTCCTATTACTTGTTAGGACCCTTTTTTTTGTACTAACGTATACTTATATTAGGATCTTATTTTGTGGTACAAAATAAACATCTACTTATATTAGGACCCTTTATAATGGTATTTAATTTACATATAGTTATATTAGGACCCTTTTTTGCGGTACTAAATTATATTAGGACCCTTTTCTGTGGTACTTAATTAACATCTAGTTTGATTAGGACCCTTTTTTGTGGTACTAAATTATATTAGGACCTCTTTTTGTGGTACTAAATTATATTAGGACTCTTTTTTGTGGTACTTAATTAATATATAGTTATATTAGGATCTTTTTTTGTGGTACTAAATTATATTAGTACACTTTTTTGGAGTCCTAATATGTTCTAACAATAAAAATTTATGCGTCATAATATATTATAAAGGGTCCTAATATGTCACTCTATAAGGATCATTTCTATGTTGTTAATAGGACTCATGAAAAAGGTCCTATGGCCGTTAGGAGCCTTTTTGGTTAATAGGACACCCACCTATACATCCACTGGTTTGAGGGTCTTATCAGGCCAAAGGTTCTAAGAATGGGCTTTTTAGGACCCTTTTGGGCGTCCTAAGATAATAGTTTTCTTATAGTGTCCCCACAAGTCCAGCCCACCTCTTCTCCTAGCCCAATACCACGCACACCCAAAAGCACAGTTGGGCGTTCTCCTTCTGCCGAACACACACTGCCAACCTCACTCCCTCGGTCAGCCCACAATCAGTCCCAGATTCCCCTTCGGTTAGCCCAACCACACTTCATGACTCGTCAGTCCAATCATGTGATGACCCGGGAATTTCCGACCAAATTTAAACTTAATCTTATCTGATTTCGATACGATAAGCAAAGTCTGTAATGTTGAGTCTCAAAATTTTTGAACTGTTTCATATATCCAATTGACCTTCGACTGCTCTCGACAATTCACGAACAATTAATTGTAAACAGATATGTGTGTATGTATATATAAATAATAATTCGAAATATAATTTGAAGTATTATATGTTGTTTTTATTAAAAATTAACAAAATAAAAAAATAGGATATTATAATAATTATTATTTCAAATATATCTCTATATATAAATAAAGTATATTAAAAATAAATATTAAATGCTTGTAATACTCGTTTGATGTTCAGATTGATATTAAGCAAGTTAAATTCGAACTTATGTAATTTTAAAATAAAAGGTGACCCGAAAATGAGTTATATAAATTATAGGTTTATTAAAAGTATATTTAGGATCTAATTATTTAATTTTAACACTTTTTATTTTTTTACCCAAAATTGAGAGGGACATTTGATGTAATTTTTATTTAATAAATTAATGATCGAATTTTATGCCATAATGACTGAAATAAATAAAGATATTTAATTTAAAAATATGAGATTTTTCCAAAGACTTTTATATGTTAACTGTTTAGCAATGGACACGATATTATACTCCGTGAAATGATGTCTATAAGAAAATTACAAAACTAGGGGCGGCTCTTAAATTTAAAAACGTGTGATTTAATTAAGTTAAATGAGCCCACTGTTTTTGTATGATTAAACACTTTATGAAATACATATTATATATAATTACATATAATTACATATAATTACATACACTAGTGGGATTACAACCCACATCCTTTTCTGCATACTACCTATTCATGATTTGTGATTAAACATCTCCACTTGAACTATTATAACTATTTAACTATCTATTTGTTCACAATTTTCTGTCGTGAAGTCCAAATCCAAACCATTCCCTTCGGTTTCTGTAACAACTAATTTCATGACCATCAATTAACCACCACCTTCATCTAAGACTACCACCACTACCCTCGCTAAACACCTTATTCTACATAACCACAATACCACTGCGAGAACCGAGCCACTACTACCTTGATTCTATTCGACAATCAAAACCAACACAAACCAAGAACCATAACTTGCTATTTGACTCCTGTTTCTACTACTTTAAACCATCTTAACCTGCCACCGTCTACACCACCCTACAACCGCCATGAAAACTGCTATCGTCCATCTTTATATCTCTATTTTTATACGTAAACCATCCAACGAAAAACAACCACCAAAATTACTACCACTACTCGTGTTCTTGTTTCTGTTCAAAGCATCATCAAAAACTTAAAATCATTGGTCACCCAATAAAAACCCATTAGTTTTCTGTTTTACGATGATTATGATGATGAAATGAAGAGGGTAACGATACATGAAGATGATGATGATGAAGAACGTTAACGATGATGACGAAAACGAAAGAGATGATGAATAGTAACGGGTCACGATGAAACCGTAATGAAATGATTACGATTACGTGTATGATGATGATGAATCTATTTCTTTTCTATTACGATCACAAAACAACCTTAAACCACCACTACACCGTGACACCACCCTTAAACCATCACAACCGCCACCATCATCATGAATGTTACTATTACGATTAACTGAACTATAAACATTTTCTTGTTACTCGAATTTGATCACTGTTAAAGCCATTACTATACTGGTTCAGTTTCCCAACCCAAACCACCATGGAAGCTACTGCTACTGTCGTGTTACTGCTATTGCATATTCAATTCCCATATTCCTTTTCTATTTTCCTTCGATTTGTGATGTAATGCAATTTGGGCCAACCGGTCTACTAACTTGTTAAGTGGACTTTAAATTCAATCGGGCTTTGAACTAGGAGTTGATTAATGAGCTTGTAAACCGATTTCCTTTTGGGATTGTGAAACAATTTGGGCCATTACTTGCAAACCCACAATTTCCTGTCTCGATCGACCTACAACTAATATTCCAGCTTCTGTTTTGTTTCGATGTACGCAAACGACCAACAATCACCATCGAACACTGTTCGTATGCTGCTACAGTTTCTGTCTTTCTGTTCCATTTCTATTACTGCTAAAACAACGATGAATGATGATGAAGTTGTGATGAAAGTATGAAGTATAGGAAAACAGAAAATATGGGTTAAATAAATTTTATATACGAATTAAATCAGGAAGTACATAACAGATCGATGGTTTGGATGTTGGTCTTGTGAACGTGAGGTCGCGGGTTCGAGTCCCAACAGTGGCGTATTCTTTTTAAGCATGTCTTCAAAGGTTGTATTTATTTTTATTATTGTTATTATTATTAATATTATATTATTATTATAAATCATTTTTGTTATGTTATTGTGTAAATTGTAGTATTAGAAATAATTATTATTATTATTAACACAACTAGTATTACCATTATTATTATTATTATTATTATTATTATTATTATTATTATTATTATTATTATTATTATTATTATTATTATTATTATTATTATTATTATTATTATTATTATTATTAGTAATATCATTATTATTATTAGTATTATTATTGTTACTAATACAAGTAGTAAATATTATTTTTATTAATATTATGATGATAATTACAAAAATGAATATTATTCTTATTATTGTTAAATTAAGTATTGTTATAACTATGATACTACAATCTATTATTATTATCATTAAATATTAGCATTATCATTATTACTACTAATATTAAAATATGTATTAATATGATTATGATTATTATTATTATTATTATTAATATTCTCATTATTATTATTAAGTACTATTATTGTAGTATGGAATTAACATTTGGCATTAAATATTAGTATTAACATATAATTATTGAAATTCTATAAAAACTATCATTACTATCATTTTTTTTTACATTATTATTATTATTATCAGTATTTTCTATATCATTATTATTAAAGTTTTAATAACGTTGATAAGGTTATCAGTACAAAAATAAAGACGATTTATATAAAAATATATTCAATACACATAACATAACTATATTAATAATTCTATATATAAAATGAAAATATATAGTTAAATAATAAAACTTATAAATTATTAGACATAACAATTACATCACTAATAATAACATATAAATTTATTTGATTACGATTATATGTATTTATATACATACAAATGATATAGGTTCGTGAATCCAAGGCCAACCTTACACTTGTTCAATGATGTTATATGTATTTTTACTACGAAATACAGTATGGTGAGTTTTATTTGTCTTTTTACCCTTTATATTTTTGGGCTGAGAATACATGCGTAATTTTTATAACTGTTTTACGAAATAGACACGAGTAAATGAAACTACATTCTATGGCTGGATTATTAAACCAAATATGCCCCTTTTTAGTCCGATAATCTAAGAATTAGGGAACAGACACCCTAATTGACGCGAACTCTAAAGATAGATCTATCGGGCCGAACAAGCCCCATCCAAAGTACCGGTTGCTTTAGTACTTCGAAATTTATATCATGTTCGAAGGAGTATCCCAGAATGATGGGGATATTCTTATATGCATATTGTGAATGTCGGTTACCAGGTGATCAATCCATATTGAATGATTTTTGTCTCTATGCATGGGGTGTTTATTTATGAGAAATGAAAATCTTGTGGTCTATTAAAATGATGGAAACGATTGTTTATGTTAAACTAATGAACTCACCAACCTTTTGATTGACACTTGAAAGCATGTTTATTCTCACGTACGAAAGAAATCTTCCGCTGTGCATTTGCTCATTTTCGAAATATTACTTGGAGTCATTCATGGCATATTTCAAATGACGTTGCATTCGAGTCGTCGAGTTCATCAAGATTATTATTAAGTCAATTATAGTTGGCTATATTATGAAATGGTATGCATGCCGTCAACTTTCAATGTATTAAAATTTTATCTTTTTAAAAATGAATGCAATGTTTGTAAAATATATCATATAGAGGTCAAGTACCTCGCGATGTAATCAACTGTTGTGAATCGTTTATAATTGATATGGACTTCGTCCAGAGGGATTAGGACGGGTCTCTACAGTTGGTATCAGAGCGGTGGTCGTAGCGAACCAGGTCTTGCATTAGTGAGTCTAACTAGTAGTTGTTAGGATGCATTAGTGAGTCTGGACTTCGACCGTGTCTGCATGTCAAAAGTTTTGCTTATCATTTCGTGTCGAAAATCATCTACTTATCATCCTTAGGAAATTACCTGTTTATCATTCTTAGTCTAGACACATCTTACTGCAATGATTGCATAGACAGTGTATAGATAAATTCATATCTTAGCGTATCTGTTATTGTTAGCTTTGCCTGACAGCTTCCGTAGATTTCTCCGTAACTTATGGGATTTTAGTATAATATATGCATATGTAAATTATGTATTGCATGGTACTAATCTACATCCTATAAACTATTTCTTATCGAAAAATCCTTCATCTGATCGTACGAGATGAATCCCTCAGCCAGTTCGAATTCCTCGGATTCCGACAGCTATTCCGATATGGAGTTTCACCTAAGCTTCAAAAGCAGTGTCACCAGAATGAGTCAACCAATTCATTTGATGGGTTCGTAGCCTACTTAATCATTGGAGACAAAAAGAAGGTGATCCTTCCCATCAACCAAATTTACCTCTTAGCGGTGAACCTGAAGCACTTACCGGCGAACCTGTTAGAGCTACTATTTTCTCACTCATTTCCCGAATATCTCGTCACGATTATATTCAATCTAAAATTCTAAACCTTATTCATCCATTCGTTCCGACCAACAATCATCTTGGAGTAATGGAAGAAGTCAACGAGCTTCGCACTCGATTAATAAATTTGGAGAATATGGTGCAAAATTTACCAGCTTCAGCAACATCACCGGTACCAACAGTACCATCGGCAACAGCACCAGTAACATCAAAAATCCATGCCTCAACATCTCATTCTATACCTCAAGCATAATCATCGTTCTACATGATGTTCTACATCATTTATCCCCGTACGACATGACGATTATGTAATCTCTAATGTTTTAGAGATTATATATTCTTGTACTAACAGTAAATCAAATGAGTTTAATATCATATTAACTCATTAAATCCATGATTACATGTGAAGAAAATATATATGTATATATGTTTTCATAAAGATTGTAATTAAAAATTCCTTTGTACAAACTGTTAATGGTGAAAATATTTTAACGGGTAGGTAATACCCGAGGAATATTTAGGTTTCACATTAATAAGTTACACTGTACATTCTATCAAATCTGATTCACCAGTCATTTACTATCCTATTTACATCCACCGATGCACGTATCCGTTCACCACAGAATAACCTTTTTCATTCAATTTCATATTTGTATTTTGACCTATCAGAATCCAACAAGTGGCATAATGAAGAAAACATTGGACAAAATAAAATTTGTTAGAAACAAACAAATTAACTATGAGAAATTTTGTTAAGAATTCACGCTAACTGTTCCTAGCTAACTGTTAATTCCGTATTACCTTTTATTTATCGCAATTTATTTATCACAATTTAATTATCGCATTTTATTTATCGCAATTTTAATTCTCGCAATTTTATTTATCGTCATTTAATTTCTGTTATTTATTTTATGCACTTTAAATATCGGGACACGTATACAAGGTTTTGACATATCATATCGACGCATCTATATATATTATTTGGAATCACCATAGACACTCTATATGCAGTAATGATCGAGTTCTCTATACAGGGTTGAGGTTGATTCTCAAATAATATATATACTTTGAGTTGTGATCGAGTCTGACACATGTACACGGGTCACGATACGTATTAATTAATTCGAATATTATAAATTAAACTATATATGAATTATTGGACTGTTAACTGTGGACTATCGACTGTGGTCTATCAAGATTCGACAATTAAAAATGAATTAAAATATTGATTATAACATATGAAATTAAACAATTCTTCAAGTTTGCCACTTGATTTCATCTTAAACCTCATTTATATCCTGACGATTACAATCTGCGTTCAAACCTTTCATGATTCTTGAAAACACCTCAATCGAGAGGATGAACCAACCGCACTTCATCTATGGAAGGAAAGATTTATGCATATAGTTATGTATCTGAAAACACTCGGAACCTGAGTAAACGTTTAAAACATGTCTGTGCTAACTCCTTTGGTGTTGTTATTACCGAAAATGACTTTGCAATCCCATTTCAAGGTAGCAAATTCTGTCACAGCTCCAGCAAGTCAACTTTGACTTTTCGTTCAAAACAACCTTATTATAACTTTGATATATATGCGTGCTCTTTTATTGTTATCAGAGAACCTTTTATATTCCACCATATTACCAGCAGATGTACCAGCAAACTCGTTGCTCCTTGGTTTAAATCCCTTTGACAAATCACTATATTTATCTATTGAAGTCTCATCATGTATACATCCGCATCTTGTAACAAGAATTGCCATACCAATTACCGGGAATCAGCAAATCTGTATTTTGAGTCTCGCAACGATTCCACATCAACAGTTATATGTATTCATATAACATTTATCTCTTAGAACTATGATCTTCCATTCTGAAAATTCTGAAAAGCACCCAGTCTGCGAATTAATACTCTGAATTTTGAAAAGCTGAATACAGCAGCAAAAACTGTACACGACCTTAACCGTCGAAAGTTTGATGATAAACAATGGAGTATTGGAAACACCCAATAGAAAATTTAGTACCAAAAAGCCGATTATGCGAAACTATGAAGGAAGCCGTGGACAAATCACAAAGAATAAGTTTGACTTCAAAGAATTCAAATGATTCAATGCCTGCTGAAGTCTTTAGCGAATATCTTGCTACTTACTCTAAACCCTTGCGGACAATAGTCTCCATCATCCTCCGATCTTAGATATTCAAAGATATTATCGTATCTTTCGTTATAAATATCCTCGATATTTCTGAATATATTTTCATAACTAATCTTATCTGAAATCATTTATCTCTTTGAGCTATCAGTGTTACATCATATGAGAAACTATTAGTTTCTATATTCTGTAAAATTTCGAGTTTAAAATACGAATGTTCTGAAGTAGTGTTGAGAACTGATGCATGAGTTAGTATAATATAATGACACTTGATCAACGTGATTATATTACAGTAAGTCATGCTGAGTTCTAATGGGACATGATGATTCACAGATCATAACGTCATCATGTGCCATGTTACATAACTCTTTCATTATGCTTAACTTCTGAATATATTAAGAAAGTATATTCTTGATAGTTCTATTCTCAGTGATTCTGGTAATTTGACAAATCAAATCGTGCTACTAAATTTCCTTTCTACCTTGTATATTATGAAATTTCGAAACTCCATACCTATGAAGTCTGGACAATTACTTGCGAAAAGAAAACAAAAGCATGAAGCTCCGAAGTAGAAAGGGAGTATAAATTGCAGCAAATAGAAGAGAGCATTAACTATGGATGACAATGATTATAGGAGACAGAAGCAGGGACATTGAAATATAAGGAAAGATATAAAACCCAACAACAACGTAGAAATTACAAACCGTGTATATCAATGTTTATCGCAACATAAAGACACGGGAGAATTAAAAATACTATAACCCCAAGTGCGAAGTAGAAGAAAGCAGATTCCTCCGGTGGAAGTTAGAAAAGGAGAATGATTGTTGCAAAAGTAAGGATAAGGACAAGGATCAGAACTAGATTAAGCATTTTCACAATCTTTTGGATGTATGAACTAAGAAAGAAAGTATAGGAATGGTGAGGATAATGGAACGGAAGAGCTTAATTTATAATGGAGATATCAGACAGAGTAATCGAGGAAGATCACCGTATTTAATTTTAGAGATCTTAATTTCCTTACTCGCCGAAGAATCAAATCTTTTAGATTTCGAAGATTTTCTTTAAATCCCTTGAATTCCGGAATTCAACCCTGACTCTGTCAAAAGTTAAGATGAATCTTTACTTTTCTATTTCACTATTTGGTGATAGGTTCATTCGTACTCTTCGAATAATCGAATTATTTTTATCCATATTACTCAATAATGATAAAACTCAATTTACCAACTCATATTCATCATGAAAACATTTTTAATGTTAGCCACGACCACTTCACTCAAATTTCGGGACAAAATATCTTTAACGAGTAGGTACTGTGATGACCCGGGAATTTCCGACCAAATTTAAACTTAATCTTATCTGATTTCGATACGATAAGCAAAGTCTGTGATGTTGAGTCTCAAAAGTTTTGAACTGTTTTATATATCCAATTTACCTTCGACTGCTCTCGATAATTCACGAACAATTAATTGTAAACAGATATGTGTGTATGTATATGTAAATAATAATTCAAAATATAATTTGAAGTATTATATATTGTTTTTATTAAAAATTAATAAAATAAAAAAATAGGATATTATAATAATTATTATTTTAAATATATCTCTATATATAAATAAAGTATATTAAAAATAAATATTAAATGCTTGTAATACTCGTTTGATGTTCAGATTGATATTAAGCAAGTTAAATTCGAACTTATGTAATTTTAAAATAAAAGGTGACCCGAAAATGAGTTATATAAATTATAGGTTTATTAAAAGTATATTTAGGATCTAATTATTTAATTTTAACACTTTTTATTTTTTTACCCAAAATTGAGAGGGACAGTTGATGTAATTTTTATTTAATAAATTAATGATCGAATTTTATGCCATAATGACTGAAATAAATAAAGACATTTAATTTAAAAATATGGGATTTTTCTGAAGACTTTTATATGTTAACTGTTTAGCAATGGACACGATATTATACTTCGTGAAATGATGTCGATAAGAAAATTACAAAACTAGGGGCGCCTCTTAAATTTAAAAACGTGTGATTTAATTAAGTTAAATGAGCCAACTGTTTTTGTATGATTAAACACTTTATGAAATACATATTATATATAATTACATATAATTACATACACTAGTGGGATTACAACCCACATCCTTTTCTGCATACTACCTATTCATGATTTGTGATTAAACATCTCCACTTGAACTATTATAACTATTTAACTATCTATTTGTTCACAATTTTCTGTCGTGAAGTCCAAATCCAAACCATTCCCTTCAGTTTCTGTAACAACTGAGTTCATGACCATCAATTAACCACCACCTTCATCTAAGACTACCACCACTACCCTCACTAAACACCTTATTCTACATAACCACAATACCACTGCGAGAACCGAGCCACTACTACCTTGATTCTATTCGACAATCAAAACCAACACAAACCAAGAACCATAACTTGCTATTTGACTCCTGTTTCTACTACTTTAAACCATCTTAACCTGCCACCATCTACACCACCCTACAACCGCCATGAAAACCGCTATCGTCCATCTTTATATCTCTCTTTTTATACGTAAACCATCCAACGAAAAACAACCACCAAAACTACTACCACTACTCGTGTTCTTGTTTCTGTTCAAAGCATCATCACAAACTTAAAATCATCGGTCACCCAATAAAAACCCATTAGTTTTCTATTTTACGATGATTATGATGATGAAATGAAGAGGGTAACGATACATGAAGATGATGATGATGAAGAACGTTAACGATGATGATGAAAACGAAGGAGATGATGAATAGTAACGGGTCACGATGAAACCGTAATGAAATGATTACGATTACTTGTATGATGATGATGAATCTATTTCTTTTCTATTACGATCACAAAACAACCTTAAACCACCACTACACCGTGACACCACCCTTAAACCATCACAACCGCCACCATCATCATGAATGTTACTATTACGATTAACTGAACTATAAACATTTTCTTGTTACTCGAATTTGATCACTGTTAAAGCCATTACTATACTGGTTCAGTTTCCCAACCCAAACCACCATGGAAGCTACTGCTAATGTCGTGTTACTGCTATTGCATATTCGATTCCCATATTCCTTTTCTATTTTCCTTCGGTTTGTGATGTGATGCAATTTGGGCCAACCGGTCCACTAACTTGTTAAGTGGACTTTAAATCCAACCGGGCTTTGAACTAGGAGTTGATTAATGAGCTTGTAAACCGATTTCCTTTTGGGCTTGTGAAACAATTTGGGCCATTACTTGCAAACCCACAATTTCCTGTCTTGATCGACCTACAACTAATATTCCAGCTTCTGTTTTGTTTCGATGAACGCAAACGACTAACAATCACCATCGAACACTGTTCGTATGCTGCTGCAGTTTCTATCTTTCTGTTCCATTTCTATTACTGCTAAAACAATGATGAATGATGATGAAGTGGTGATGAAAGTATGAAGTATAGGAAAACAGAAAATATGGGTTAAATAAATTTTATATACGAATTAAATCAGGAAGTACATAACAGATCGATGGTTTGGATGTTGGTCTTGTGAACGTGAGGTCGCAGGTTCGAGTCCCAACAGTGGCGTATTCTTTTTAAGCATGTCTTCAAAGGTTGTATTTATTTTTATTATTGTTATTATTATTAATATTGTTATTATAAATCATTTTTGTTATGTTATTGTGTAAATTGTAGTATTAGAAATAATTATTATTATTATTAACACAACTAGTATTACCATTATTATTATTATTATTATTATTATTATTATTATTATTATTATTATTATTATTATTATTATTATTATTATTATTATTATTATTATTATTATTATTATTATTATTATTATTATTATTATTAGTAATATCATTATTATTATTATTAGTATTATTATTGTTACTAATACAAGTAGTAAATATTATTTTTATTAATATTATGATGATAATTACAAAAATGAATATTATTCTTATTATTGTTAAATTAAGTATTGTTATAACTATGATACTACAATCTATTATTATTATCATTAAATATTAGAATTATCATTATTACTACTAATATTAAAATATGTATTTGTTGGGATTTAACAAGTTCATAATATACTTAAACCATTTTAAGAATTAAGAAAGCGGAAGCACGTTAATTACCAATTTTAGTCTTGTTAAACTTTAACCAATTAAAGTTAAATCCCAATTAGGATCAAGTTGTGAAACATACTTACAAACTAATAGTGGGTTTAGAGATTATACCTCCTCAAGCTAGTTGAGGGTTGTTTTCAAAGTTGCAAGATGATGATGAAGATGATGATGAATGCAAGCCTCAAAGTGATGAAACCTCAAGAGATTATACCCTAAACTTTTCACCAACACCCTAGCTTTTAGTTAGGATTTATTTGACACTTGAAACCAAGCTTGCAAAGAAGAAAATGGATCTCCTTATGACCGCCAAAGGCCACGGCTTGGACAGCTGCAAAAGAGGAGTTTTGTGCAGTTTTTTTTGAAGTGTAATTGCATGTGTGTGTTGTTCCAAGAGTCAAGATGCTAGTATATGGAAGTGGGAAAACATGGGTCAAGGAATCTAAGTCATAAGCATGTGAACTTGCAACTCCAAGGCCACTTACTCTTCTATGTTATAAAATAAGTTTTATATAAATTAAATTTTATAAAACTTTTATAAAACTTCCATATACATATATATTTGTTATGTACATATATTTTATAAAACCAAAACTTTATAAAATGTAACATAACAAAATAAATTATTTAAACTATAAATAATTTAAACTCGTGTTATATAAATTATTCCATAATTTATATGTATACACATCAAGTAATATTTCAAAAAACCATTTTTCTTAAAGTTCAAGTGTCGCGTATTTAATCAATGATCCAATCGTTAAGATTAAATACGTATAAGGTGTCGGTAAGTTTGTTATTGGGTATGACCCGACTTGGATCATAACACATTAGCCACATTAATTTAATATGTCTCTCGGGCATACGAAATACCTTCAATCTCCCACTTGCACGAGAAACATAAGAAATTAATGCAAGTGATGGATACCACCTAACGACCGTCCATCACCCCCAATATGCTATGACTTTGTGCCATTCAATAACATCATCCCTTTCGAGTTCCCACCTCGAATATGAATAGGTGAATCTTTCATTATATCCTTTCTTCCTAGATGTCATGTTAAATTCAAGAGATACAGAGTGATCACTCTCTTTTAGATTTAACTTTATCAGGCCTTAGACATCTGACTCTCAACGAATAAGAGGGACAAATTCCATCTTGACTACATACGTCCTAAATATGTACCTTGCATTATACCTAAGCTCTTCCTTGTGAACTACCATATTTCAGAATAGTGAAGGAAAGAATCAAGGCACAATACTTGGTAAATATCCGAACCCAATATGTATCTCAGGTCAGAGGATACAATGATATTCGCCTTTACTCAAGATTACAAGTGATCAACCACAAAGGTTCTATTTAGTAAGTCTTGAGAGCGGGTCTTCCAATATTTGTGTCCCACAAATATCTATGAACCTTGGTTGCAACCTTGCCCCACATTCATCTCGTGAATGTATACCAATCCAAGTTCATAATAGTCTAAACCTCACACTTGTTCCCACAACTGTGATCGACTACGGAATTTAGAATAATTACTTATTCATGGATAAAATATGCAAAATAGGAACATAACTCAAAATAAATTAATACCATAATTATATTAATGAGTTTGAACAATTTTGTTCCGTTACAATACTTAAAATAGATCATGACCAATCACTAGAATATCGAAGCCCTAATGCACAAACATGTCCAGTATGTTTTGCTCCATGTAAGAGCTTCGTGAGAGGATCCGCTATATTAAGATCTGTGTGAACTTTGCGAATACATATCTTTCCCTTTTCAACTTCATCCCTTATGTAGTTGAATCTTCGCTCAATGTGACTGGTCTTTTGGTGAGCGCGAGGTTCTTTGATTTGAGCAATCGCACCCTCGTTGTCACAAAAGATCTCAAGAGGGTCCTGAATGGAAGGGACTACTCCTAAGTCGTCGATGAATTTCTTCATCCATGCAGCTTCCTGCGCTGCCAATGAGGCAGCAATGTACTCCGACTCTGTAGTGGATAATGCAACAACATCCTGTTTTGAACTCTTCCAAGAGACCGCACCTCCATTTAACGTGAATACATAACCGGATTGTGATCGAGAATCATCTCGATCAGTTTGGAAACTCGCGTCCACGTAACCTTTTACAGCGAGTTCCTCCTCACCAGACCCATATATTAGAAACATATCCTTAGTCATCCTAAGGTATTTCAATATACTTTTAACAGCAATCCAATGACTGTTTCCTGGGTTATTCTGGTATCTGCTTGTCAGGCTAAGAGCGCATGACACATCCGGTCTAGTACATATCATTGCATACATGATTGACCCAATGGCAGACGCATATGGGACTTTCTTCATTCTCTCTTGTTCATCTTTCGTGGTGGGGCACTGAGATGAACTAAGGAGTGTTCCTCTTTGAATAGGTACCAAACCTTTCTTAGAGTTCTCCATCTTGAACCTTTTCAAGATCTTTTCAATGTATGCACTTTGATTCAAACCTATCAGTTTCTTGGATCTATCCCTGTAGATCCCAATCCCCAAAACGTATTGTGCTTCTCCAAGATCCTTAATGGAGAAGCATTTACTTAGCCAAGTTTTAACTCTTTGCATTGCCGGAATATCATTTCCAAATAACAATATATCATCCACATATAGTACAAGGAACATGATAGTGCTCTCACTAGCTTTCTTATATACACAAGCTTCATCACCATTTTTAATGAAGCCAAATTTCACGGCTTCCTCATTAAAACAATGATTCCACATTCTAGATGCTTGTTTCAATCCGTAGATTGACTTCTTTAACGTGTATACCTTTTTAGGATATTTCGGATCAACAAAACCTTCAGGCTGAACCATATAGACATCTTCCACAAGATATCCATTTAGGAAAGCGGTCTTGACATCCATTTGCCATATTTCATAATCATAATGAGCAGCAATGGCAAGTAATATCCTAATAGACTTTAGCATTGCCACAGGCGAAAAAGTTTCATCATAGTCAACCCCTTGAGTTTGAGTGAAACCTTTTGCTACACGTCTAGCTTTATATGTATCCAAGTTTCCATGTATGTCGGTTTTCATTTTGAAAAGCCATTTACAATCAACTAGCCTTGAGCCAGCAGGTTGTGTAACAAGTTCCCAAACTTGGTTGTCATACATGGATTGCATCTCAGCGTTCATGGCTTCCTGCCATTTATCTTTATCAATCCTTGATAAAGCATCTTGGTAGTTTATTGGTTCATCCAAATCAACCACATAGCAACCATCCATGAGAAACCCATATCTCTCAGGAGGATTACTAATCCTACCAGATCTGCGAACGTCTTGTGTATTTTGATCATCCATTTGATCACTCTCAACATTTTCATGTTGAGTGCTAGTGTCAACCAATTGTGTATCATCTTCTTGATCTTGAACCGCTTCAAGATCTATCTTCCTTTCACTACTTCCTTCCATTAGGAACTTAGTTTCAAGGAATTTTGCCTTCCGAGCAACAAATACATTCTATTCGGATGGATCATAGAAATAATATCCCTTATTATCCTTGGGATATCCTATGAAGATACACTTCGTGGATCGAGCATTCAACTTATTAGGGACGTAACGCTTAGGATAAGCTTCACATCCCCATACCTTTAAGTATGATAGAGATGGAGGTTTTCCAAACCACATCTCATGAGGTGTTCGTTCCACTTTCTTGGTTGGGGCCATATTTAAAATACGAGCAGCGGATCATAGACAATAACCCCAAAATGATAGAGGTAACGAGCTTCTAGCCATCATAGATCGAACCATATCCATTAGGGTTCGGTTCCTCCTTTCGGAAACTCCATTCAGTTGGGGTGTTCCAGGAGGATTGAGTTGCGAGATAATCCCACAACTTCTAAGATGATCTTGGAAAGCATCGCTTAGGTATTCACCTCCTCTATCGGTACAAAGTACCTTGATTGTCTTATTGAGTTGATTTTGTACTTCGCTTTGATACTCTTTGAATGCTTCAAAAGTTTCGTCCTTATGTCTTAACAAGTAGACATATCCGAAACGACTGAAGTCATCAATGAAAGTAACGAAGTATCTTTCACCATTCCTAGCTATGGGCTTAAAGGGTCCACATACATCCGAATGTATTAATCCCAATAAGTCCTTAGCCCTTTCATAGGTCCCTTTGAAAGGTGCTTTAGTCATTTTTCCTTGTAAACAAGATTCACATACATCAAACTAGTCTAGTTCATTTGATTTCAAAAGGCCATTCTTTTGAAGTTTATGCATTCGATTTTTGTTTATGTGACCAAGGCGACAATGCTATAAGTAGGAATCACTCAAATCCCTTTTGAGTTTCTTGGTGCTAGTATGGTATATTGAGCTACTAGATGATGTGTCATCATGAACCAATTCATAAATTCCATTTGAAGGCGAAGCCTTAAAATAGAATACATTATCTAAATAAACGTGGATAACATCATTAACACAATTAAGATAAAAACCACATTGTTTTAAACGGGAAACTGAAATAATGTTTCGACATAAATCCGGTGCATACAAAACATTGTTCAAAATAAGTTCCAAACCACTTGGAAGCTTTAATACAAAGTCTCCTTGAGCCTTCACTTGCACTTTGGCTCCATTACCCATAAAGAGACTTGATGTTCCCGTTTGCTTGCTACTTCTTTTGAACCCCTGCAAAGAATTGCAAATGTGAGTTCCACATCCAGTGTCTAATACCCATGTATTAGAAGAAGTAATACTAAGCTCTATATATACCATATATATATTACCTGAGGTTTGCCCCGCATCCCTCTTTTCCTTCAACTCCTTAAGGTAGACCGGGCAGTTTCATTTCCAGTGACCCATTTCACCGCAACCGAAGCACGGGTCTTCCTTGGGGTTTGCTTGTCCGGCAACCTTTTGCTTCTTGTTCTTGTTTTTGGTTGGGGTAACCATCCTTCCCTTTCCTTTGCCTTGATGGGCGGGTCCTTTCCTCTTAGCCGCCTTTGGCTTAGAGGTGTTATTACCTTTGGACCCACCATCAATGATCATTAGCACGGGTGAAGCCCTCTTACCCATGCTAGTTTCTGCCGTCCTAAGCATGCCATGAAGTTCGCCAATGGTCTTATCCATCCCATTCATATTGTAATTAATTACAAATTGGTCAAACCTCTTTGACAAGGAGTTTAGGATAAGATCCGTGGTTAGCTCATTAGATATGTTGAGATTAAGACGGTTTGCGCGATCAATGAGGCTTTTCATCTTAAGGACATAAGATGAAACGGATTGGGAGTCGTCCATACGACATGCATGAAGCGCTTGGACCGTTTCAAAGTGCTCGACATGAGCTTGTTGAAGGAACATCTCCTTCAATTGCGTGATCATGTCGTATGCAGTATGATGCTCGAAATCCTTTTGGAGTTCGGGTATCATAGTCCCAAGCATTAGGCAAGCAACTTGCACCGAATCGGTGCAATACTTATCCCAATAAGCCATGCCTTCCGTATCATCCTCGTCGGGTTGATCGGGAATGGGGTCTTCCAACACATACGCCTTATCCTCAAGTTTGAGGACAATCCTAAGATTGCGGAACCAATCCATAAAGTTCGTATGGTTGAGTTTGTCTTTCTCGAGGAGAGACCTTAATGATAGGTTGTTCAAGTTAATAGGTGCGTTTTGCATGTTGTTGTTATTGGCGGCCATCTACAAAATTTAACAAAGTTCATTTAAGTATCGATTTTAAATTTAACAATCAATACCCTTTAAATCCAATTGATATATATATTAAATTTTAGAATCCAACGGTAAACCAAATTTCGGTTAGGTGACCTTTATCCCGTCATTTGATTTAGCTAGGTAGTCATTATATGACAATTGCAATCCTTTTGCAACTTTTAAGTTATGGGATCATGCAATCCTTTTGCATGACATATTATCCCATCAACGCCTATTTGTTCATCATGCTTCGGTGACCCTAAGTTCATGATTTCCAAATCAAGTCATCCTACTTGTTTAGACATGTAAACTTAACATACAAGTGGTTAGGTGACCTTTATCCCACAAGTGTGCGAAATTTACCTTAATCATATTAGTTTGCTCATAACGGTTAGGTGACCTTTATCCCATTGTGAGTTCCCTAATATTTTTAAGCGTTGCACAAAAGGATGGCGTTTAACTTGTTTGCCTCGTTAATAAGGGATTTTAAGTTTTCATTAATTCTAGTTTGAGAAAACTTTTATGCCATACACCAACATGCATTTAGTGTATGGTTCATTTGAAATCCATTTTCATGTCTATAAACCATTTTATATATATGATCCTAATCATGTTCTTAATAACCGTTTATTAATGTCCTTTTAGCCATTTTTAATTTAACCAATTAAATTGTCATTTTGCTTGTTGTTAACTTGTGTGATTAACTTATAGCATACAACCATACAATCCACAATCATACAATAAACAACCATGCATGCAAAACAAATATGTTCACAATCAAGCCATTTTGGTAGACATTTGTTTAACCGAAAACAAATGCCACCGGATAAGGGGTTATAACACAAAGTAGGAGATTTCAAATCTCCCACTTAACCTTGCATCCAAATGCTTCTTCATGTGTTCTTCAAGTCTTCATCATTCTTCATCATTTTACAAAATATATCCTAATACATTTTGTCTAAAAAATGAAATTACAACCTAATCTATTTTACATACCAAATATAAAATAAATTACATAACCAAATGAATTATTACATGCCAAATGAATAAATATTATTACAAACCAATTGAATAAATATCAATCAACCATGCATGCAACCAAACACAAGGTCAAGGCTTAGATTGTGAACATCATCAACATAAGTGATAGGCAATACAGAATCACAAGTGATTGGAAACACAGAATCACAAGTGATCTGCACCACAGAATCACAAGTGATTGGCAATACAGAATCACAAGTGATCGGCAACACAGAATCACAAGTGATTGGCAGTACAGAATCACAAGTGATTGGCAGTACAGAATGCAGAATCACAAGTGATTTTGGCCAAAATGACAAACCACCCAAAACCGAAAATTTTACATTCTACTTCATGCATGTTCATAGAATGCAAAATTATAGTGGGTTTAATAACCATCTCGAAGCATATTTCAACAACTTCGGCTCTAGATACCATTGTTGGGATTTAACAAGTTCATAATATACTTAAACCATTTTAAGAATTAAGAAAGCGGAAGCAAGTTAATTACCTATTTTAGTCTTGTTAAACTTTAACCAATTAAAGTTAAATCCCAATTAGGATCAAGTTATGAAACATACTTACAAACTAAGAATGGGTTTAGAGATTATACCTCCTCAAGCTAGTTGAGGGTTGTTTTCAAAGTTGCAAGATGATGATGAAGATGGTGATGAATGCAAGCCTCAAAGTGATGAAACCTCAAGAGATTATACCCCAAACTTTTCACCAACACCCTAGCTTTTAGTTAGGATTTATTTAACACTTGAAACCAAGCTTGCAAAGAAGAAAATGGATCTCCTTATGACCTCCAAAGGCCACAGCTTGGACAGCTGCAAAAGAGGAGTTTTGTGCAGTTTTTTTTGAAGTGTAATTGCATGTGTGTGTTGTTCCAAGAGTCAAGATGCTAGTATATGGAAGTGGGAAAGCATGGATCAAGGAATCTAAGTCATAAGCATGTGAACTTGCAACTCCAAGGCCACTTACTCTTCCATGTTATAAAATAAGTTTTATATAAATTAAATTTTATAAAACTTTTATAAAACTTCCATATACATATATATTTGTTATGTACATATATTTTATAAAACCAAAACTTTATAAAATGTAACATAACAAAATAAATTATTTAACCTATAAATAATTTAAACTCTTGTTATATAAATTATTCCATAATTTATATGTATACACATCAAGTAATATTTCAGAAAACCATTTTTCTTAAAGTTCAAGTGTCGCGTATTTAATCAATGATCCAATCGTTAAGATTAAATACGTATAAGGTGTCGGTAAGTTTGTTATTGGGTATGACCCGACTTGGATCATAACACATTAGCCACATTAATTTAATATGTCTCCCGGGCATACGAAATACCTTCAGTATTAATATGATTATGATTATTATTATTATTATTAATATTCTCATTATTATTATTATTATTAAGTACTATTATTGTAGTATGGAATTAACATTTGACATTAAATATTAGTATTAACATATAATTATTGAAATTCTATAAAAACTATCATTACTATCATTTTTTTTACATTATTATTATTATTATTATCAGTATTTTCTATATCATTATTATTAAAGGTTTAATAACGTTGATAAGGTTATCAGTACAAAAATAAAGACTATTTATATAAAAATATATTCAATACACATAACTTAACTATATTAATAATTCTATATATAAAATGAAAATATATAATTAAATAATAAAACTTATAAATTATTAGACATAACAATTACATCACTAATAATAACATATAAATTTATTCGATTACGATTATATGTATTAATATACATACAAATGATATAGGTTCGTGAATCCAAGGCTAACCTTACACTTGTTCAATGATGTTATATGTATTTTTACTACGAAATACGGTATGGTGAGTTTCATTTGTCTTTTTATGTGACGACCTGGAAATTTCCGACCAAATTTAAACCTAACCTTTATATGTTTCCGACACGATAAGCAGAATTTGTAATGTTGAATCTCAAAAAGTTTGGAACTACATTAATGTAATCAATTACCCTTTGACCGTGTTTGACGATTCACGAACAATTATGTGTATATAGATATGTATATATAATATATAATAACTGAAAACGTTAACAAAGTATTTGATATATATGATACTTTACATGAACGTATTTGTTTCGATATATTTATCGACAGAATTAAGAGATAATATCAAATGATTGAATTATCAGATACATTATGATATGATTACGGGCCAATGTTTTGAGGTCCACTGTGATTTAAGAAATCTATTCTTTTTGACAATATTCGGAAAATGGTAAAGTGATCTATAAGTAAGAACGTGGAGTGTAAATAACTTAGATGTTGGATATCGACCAGTTAAGTAACTCGACATTTTTCATTAAGATGATTTCATACGTTTATTAAACCTTTGGATTTTATCCCATGCTTCACCAACAGACTGTAATTTAAAAACTTGAAACCTATTATGAATATATATAATTCTACTTTTCTAAAATGTTTTATGATATAACGATTTAAATTAATATTAAATATATTTATACGCGTATTATACGTACATAGTTTTATACTTTTACTATACTTTAACTTTACCTTTACTTTACTTTTACTTTACTATTACTTTACTTTAACTTTAATAATTCACTTTAATAATTCACTTTAATAATTCATACTTTAATAATTCACTTTAATAATTCATACTTTAATAATTCACTTTAATAATTTAAAAATCTATTATAAATAGAATTCAATAGGTTTTATTATTTCATAGAAACTTGAAAATATATTTCTCTAAACTCTCTCAATCGAATTACATATATATATTTACTTAGTATTATTTCAAGATATTATTAGTATACATAAAATACTACGACGGAGTTATATTTAGACGATTTCAAAATAAGTTTTCAAACGGGATAGAGCTAAGGAAATTATGGGTTATAGCTATGGAGGTTATGGATATTGTTCGAGGGTATTGCTCGTGAGGTCAACCTAACTTTTATCATTTTCGTTGAGTCTACATACTTTCCTGCAATATTGAATCACAATATTGATACGTGAGCATTCATATCTTATCTTTTATATATTAATAGTGTATCCCTGATTAGTGCTCGAGTATATATGATTATGCATGTTTGTATGCTTAGTTTCGTCGTTAAATAGTTTATGATAAATCACGAATTTGATACATATGCTACTGAGATAAGGTATATGATATGCATGTCGTTGAAAAGCTAAAGAAAAATTAATAACTTTTCATTTAGAAATCGTGTGGGTTCGATGAACGGATTAAAAGATATGGTCAACTGAATTATTATTAATTTTAATATTATTATTAAAACGATTATTATAATTGTTATCAGTTGATGTTATTACTAAAATTATTTTTATTACTAAAAATTAATATTTTTATTGAAACTATCATTTTATTATTTTTATCATTATTATTATTATCAATATTATTTAATCAAATAAATATGCGTACAAAGATATTTTTACCACACGTAATATAATTACATTAATAATACATACCACTATATTTTTATGATATTAAGTGAATTTTATAAATTTTATTACTTGAGATATATAAAAGTATATTTTTATCATATATGAATTTAAATATAAATTTTTATTTATTAATAAATGACTTGTATTATTTAGTATAATAAGATCTGATAAATATATTTAAATATATAAAACGACTATATATAAGTTATATAATAAACATGTATAGATTTTGGAAGTCATTTTGGGTCAAGTTGACTTTTGTTGACTTTTGCATGTCGGTCTCGAGCATTAGGATTGTGATACACTACGACCTGACCTAAATTGTTAGACAGATATTGACCAACATATAAATATATATATACTTAATATAGGTTCATGAATCCGAGACAAACCCTGCACTTGTTCAGTGCCGTCATATACATAATTGCTACGAAATACAGTATTGTGAGTTTCATTTGCTCCCTTTTTAATTGCTTTTGCAATATATATTTTTGGGCTGAGAATACATGCGCTGTTTTATAAATGTTTTACGAAATAGACACAAGTACTAAAACTAATTCTACGTGGGTTTAAACCAGAAATATACCCTTAGCTTGGTAACATTAAACTACTTGCCTATGTACGGTAGGCGCGAATCCTAAAGATAGATCTATTGGGCCTGACAACCCCATCCTGACTATGGGATGCTTTAGTACTTCGAGGTTATATTAAACACACCTGATCTGGTGTACTTCAGAGGGTAAAACATGAACGTTAAGGCTTGTTACCGGGTGCCTACAACTTATAGAATACTTTTATACACTTGCGAGTGTACATATATTTATAAACGGAAATCTTGTGGTCTATTAATATATTGAAATGATTGATATGATAAACCTATGAACTCCCAACCTTTTGGTTGACACTTTTAAGCATGTTTATTCTCAGGTATTAAAGAAATCTTTCACTGTGCATTAGCTCATTTTAAGGATATTACCTGGAGTCATTCATGACATACTTTGAAAGACGTTGCATTCGAGTCGTTGAGTTCATCAAGATTAATATTAAGTCAATTATAGTTGGATGTAATATGAAATGGTATGCATGCCGTCAATTTTTGATGTAAAGAAAGTTTGTCTTTTAAAAACGAATGCAATGTTTGTAAAACGTATCATATAGAGGTCAAATACCTCGCAATGTAATCAACTATTGTGAATTGTTTATAATGTATATGAACGGATCCTTTCAGTTGGTATCAGAGCGGTGGTCTTAGTGAACCAGGTCTTGCATTAGTGTGTCTAACTGATAGTTGTTAAGATGCATTAGTGAGTCTGGACTTCGACCGTGTCTGCATGTCAAAAGTTTTGCTTATCATTTTTAGTCGGAAATCATCTACTTACCATCCTTAGGAAATTACCTGCTTATCATTTTTAAGTCTAGACGTGTTTTCCTACATTTATTGCATAATAATGTATAGACGAATTCTTATCTTAGCATATATGTTACTGTGAACTTTGACTGACATCTTTCAAAGATTCCTCCGTAATTTATGAGATTTTGATATTATATATACATATGTAAATTATGTATTGAAGAATACCAAATCTAAATTCTATAATCTATTTCATACCAAAAATTCTTTCCCTGATCATACAAGATGGATCCCTCAACCAGTTCGAGTTCCTCGGATTCCGACAGCTATGCCGATATTGATTTCCGCATGAGCTCCGAAAGCAGCGTGACCGGAATGGATCAACCAATTAGCCATCATCTATTTTGGATGAATTGGGGATGGGTTCGTAATCTACTTAACCATTGGTGTCATAACCCGTCCTTAACCCTAAGAACGAGTTAGATAACGTATGATTTCATTGCGAGGTATTGACCTCTATATGAGACATTTTTAAAAGAAAACTGCATATATTTTACATTACAAACCACAAATCTTATTTTTGATACAAGCTTTAGACGATAGAAAGATGATTATCGTTTAGCGATAATCTTCGACTTACAAACTTTACAAATAATGATAACAACACGATTTCTAGTATATTTTACAACACAAATCCTCGGGTATGCAGTTTTATTTTTGACACAAATATGCGTACGCAAGATCCTGCTCAAATTCAACATAATGCAGCGGAAACTTCTAATTATCACCTGAGAATAAACATGTTTAAAACGTCAACATAAAGTTGGTGAGATATAGGTTTAGTGCCGGCAGCAATATATATATAGACCACAAGATTTCATATATAAACAGTTTAATAAAAATATTGTAAGTGGTTGAGCACTTGGTAACCATACTTAACATTTAATCACGTCGCATATTCCCTTTATTATGAAATCTTACTACACCGTACCAAGTGTAGTCACGAAACGAAGTACTGTGCAACCGTTGAATACTGGTCGTCCAGTCCGGTTGGGGTTGTCAGGCCCGATAGATCTATCAACAGGATTCGCGTTTACAATACCGCTGTAAATATTAGTTACCAAGCTACAGGGAAGTATGCCAGTGGTACAACTCAACGTAGAATATATTTTTCAGTTACTTGTGTCCATAACGTAAAACATAAAATACATGTATTCTCATCCCGAAATATTTAGAGTTTAAAAGTGGGACTATATACTCACTTTCGTCTTGAAGATATGTAATTTCGACTTGGTCTCCGATTGATATCACGAACCTATCCATATATAGTTTATCAATATATTTCTATTTTAAACAATCGTCACATATATATACTTTTTATACTTTTAATAGTTTTAATAATTTCTTAGTCCGTAGTTAGCAGTCCGATGTTAGTAATTCAATTTTAATGGTTCATTTTTAGGTGTTTAATAAACCCCCAATGAAATAAATAAAAACCCCCATCGTATATGTATTGGTCGAGATTAATCTTGACCCATGGTACCGGTGTTGTCAAATGACGTGTTGCGTACATAAAGTACCGGTGTTGTCAAATGACGTGTTGCGTACAATCATGGGATCTTATGATTAATCTTCTCGTATTGTTTACGGGTGATCCTGAACCATATAAAATTAAATTATGAGTACATATATATAAAATATCATGTTATTTTAAAAAGATGTGATTTATTTAATTTTCTCCAATTATTTTCGTAGCCAAACTAGTCTTAGATATCCGATCTCGTTTTGGTCATAGTTTCTTCGTTACAACTCCGTTTTCGTTGATTCAACTTGCCACTTCCTTGGATCGAGTCCCTCTTTAAGACTATGAACTGTAAATACCTTAGTTTGTATTCGAAATCACAGGTCATAGGTCAAACTTTAGTGAAACTTATGAAGTTAATCATTTTCCATCATGTAAACAACCTTAAATGATTATTTTTCTAAAAATACTTATACTTTGAGTTAAATCATGAAATTTTTATGTGTTATCATATTCATAGTAAAAATCATTTTTCCATAAAATAAACCTCCAATTCAAAGTTTAAGATGGTTTTTAATTATCCAACCCAAAACAGCCCCCGGTTGCACTCCGACGTCATAAAAACAGTTTTTAAGGTGTTCTTTGAAAAACCAAGTTATACCTTGTTAAATTAGCATATTTTTAAGTTATATTACAGGTCTTGAAGTATTTTAAAAGTTAAGTTAGAAGGATCTATTTAGTTTGCGAACAAGTTTGAAATCATTCAAACTATGTTCTAGTTTATAAACTCTTATATATATAGCTATAAATATATGAATTGAAAAAGAGTTGAAGTAGAGTTTTTACCTCAAGTTTAAAATGTAAAGTTGCTGGAAAGAAGTAGTAAAATAAAAGTTGAGAGAGTTCTTGCAAGTGTGTGTGAAAATTGGAAGTAAAATTTGGAAAATGAATGTGTAAAAATGAGTTAGAAATGGTGCTTATTTATAGGCTTGAAAATTTGGTTTTTAGTGAAAATATCTAAGATAAGTTAAAATTTATTATGTCATGAATGACATATTATTCCAATAATTGATGATTTCTATTGGTATATACCAATAGTAAATACTTCTAGAAGCTGTGTATAGTACCCTAGATATACGTATAGGATTATTGAGGAAACGGAACGAGAATTCAAATATAACTATCTTTTGTAAATATACTTATATTGTTTTATGTATAAAAGCCCTTTAAAAATGATTAAATACATTACTTATACGATATATGTATAAACATTATAAATCATCAGTATTTATGTCAAATAACGTTACGTATGGTTATTGTTTTGAAAACTTAAGTTAGTAGTTTCAAAATATACTTATGACTTTTTGTTATTAATACAAAATGAGATATTAAAACATCCTTAGATCATGTTAAATATGTATGTATAATTATCATATATTGTATAGTTCGTGATATCATCGGTCAAACTAGACGGTCAAACGTTGTGTAAAACTCTTTTCAAAAACATAAATCTTAACAATTTGGATTGCTTATCATGTTGGTAAGGTTTAATTTATATAAATATTAATCTTATAAGTATAGAATGATCGAAAAAGTGCGGGTCATTACAGTACCTACCCGTTAAATAAATTTCGTCCCGAAATTTTAAAATTGTACCTATTTTGCGTCATCGGAAAACAAGTGTGGATATTTTTGTTTCATTTGATCCTCTCGTTCCCAAGTAAACTCGGGACCCCTTCGAGCATTCCAACGAACCTTAACGATCGGTATGTTGCTCTGCTTGAGCCGTTTAACTTCACGATCCATGATTTCGATTGGTTCTTCGATGAATTGTAGTTTCTCGTCGACATGGATTTCTTCAAGAGGAATGGTGAGGTCTTCCTTTGCAAGACACTTCTTAAGGTTTGAGACGTGAAAGGTATTATGTACTCCGGCGAGTTGTTGCGGTAACTCGAGTCGATAAGCTACCGGTCCAATGCGTTCGATGATCTTGAACGGGCCTACATACCTTGGGTTTAGTTTACCCCTTTTTCCAAAACGTATTACACCTTTCCAAGGTGACACCTTTAACATAACCATGTCACCGATCTGAAACTCTAATGGTTTCCTTCGAACATCGGCGTAGCTCTTTTGGCGACTACGGGCTATTTTCAATCTCTCCTTGATTTGTACTATCTTCTCAGTCGTTTCGTGTATGATCTCGGGACCAGTTAATTGTCGATCTCCTACTTCATTCCAACAAATAGGAGATCTACACTTCCTTCCGTACAATGCTTCGAATGGCGTAGCTTTAATGCTCGCATGATAACTATTATTATACGAGAATTCTGCTAATGGTAGATATTTATCCCATCCGTTTCCAAAATCGATCACACATGCCCTGAGCATGTCTTCAAGAGTCTGAATCGTTCTTTCACTCTGCCCGTCGGTTTGCGGATGATACGCGGTACTCATATCCAAACGAGTTCCTAGGGCCTCCTGTAGTGATTGCCAGAACTTTGATGTAAATCTACTATCACGATCGGATATAATGGAAATAGGTATTCCATGCCTTGAAACAACTTCCTTTATATACAATCGTAATAGTTTCTCCATTCTATCCGTTTCCTTTATAGGCAAGAAGTGTGCAGACTTGGTGAGACGATCAACAATCACCCAAATGGTGTCGTATCCCCAGGCAGTCTTTGGTAACTTCGTGATGAAATCCATGGTAATACCATCCCATTTCCATTCTGGGATTTCTGGTTGTTGAAGTAACCCTGACGGCTTCTGGTGTTCAGCTTTGACTTTGGAACAAGTTAAACATTCCCCAACATATGTTGCAACGTCTGTCTTTAAATTAGGCCACCAATAATGTGTCTTAAGATCTTGGTACATCTTTCCAACTCCAGGATGTATCGAGTATCTTGTCTTATGTGCCTCATTTAATATCAACTTCCTTAATCCACCCAACTTCGGTACCCAAATACGATTTGCAAAATATCGAATTCCATTTTCCCGCATAACGAGTTGCTTCTCATACTTCTTCATTATTTCATTTCCTATATTTTCTTTAGTAAGTGCTTCTCGTTGAACTTCTTTGATTTGTGAGTTGAGATTCATGCGAATTTTTATGTTCATCGCTCGTACTCGAATTGGTTCTCGTTCCTTTCTGCTTAAAGCATCGGCCACCACGTTCGCCTTCCCGGGATGATAACGAATTTCACAATCATAGTCGTTTATTAACTCGACCCACCTACGTTGTCTCATGTTCAGCTGTTTCTGATCAAAAATATGTTGAAGGCTTTTATGATCAGTAAACACAGGGCATTTAACCCCATACAAGTAGTGTCTCCATATCTTCAATGCAAACACGACTGCTCCCAGTTCTAGATCATGCGTCGTATAATTCCGCTCGTGAATCTTCAATTGTCGGGATGCGTATGCAATAACTTTCTTTCGTTGCATAAGAACGCAACCAAAACCTTGTCGCGAAGCGTCACAATATATTTCAAAATCATCGTTCCCTTCTGGTAACGATAAAATAGGCGCCGTAGTTAACTTCTTCTTTAGTAATTGAAATGCACTCTCCTGCTCAGAAGTCCATTCATATTTCTTCCCTTTTTGCGTTAACGCTGTCAACGGCTTAGCTATTCGGGAAAAATCTTGAATAAACCTTCTATAATAACCGGCTAAACCCAAAAATTGACGTATCTGCGTTGGTGTCTTAGGAGTCTCCCATTTTTCAATGGCTTCAGTTTTTGCTGGATCAACCTGAATTCCTTTGCTACTAACAACGTGGCCAAGAAATTGAACTTCTTTCAACCAAAAAGCACACTTAGAAAATTTAGCATATAGTTGTTCTTTTCTCAACAACTCTAATATCAACCTTAAATGCTCTTCATGCTCTTGCTCACTCTTGGAATAGATAAGAATATCATCAATGAAAACGATAACAAACTTATCTAAATACGGACTACAAACTCGATTCATGAGGTCCATGAATACAGCTGGCGCATTCGTCAATCCAAACGGCATAACCAAAAATTCGTAATGACCATAACGTGTCCGAAAAGCAGTTTTCGGTATATCTTCTTCTTTGACACGTAATTGATGATAGCCCGACCTTAAGTCAATTTTTGAGTACACACATGATCCTTGGAGTTGATCAAATAAGTCGTCAATTCTCGGTAGTGGATACCGATTCTTGATAGTTAACTTATTTAATTCACGATAATCTATACACATCCTAAAAGATCCATCTTTCTTTTTAACAAATAGAATCGGAGCTCCCCACGGTGAAGTACTTGGTCGTATGAATCCATGATCCAGTAATTCTTTTAACTGACTCTGAAGTTCTTTTAACTCGGACGGTGCAAGTCTATATGGAGCACGAGCCACTGGTGCAGCTCCTGGTACTAAATCTATTTGAAATTCTACAGAT
This sequence comes from Rutidosis leptorrhynchoides, assembly GCF_046630445.1. Lineage (NCBI taxonomy): Eukaryota > Viridiplantae > Streptophyta > Magnoliopsida > Asterales > Asteraceae > Rutidosis > Rutidosis leptorrhynchoides. The sequence continues at coordinate 199,092,465 of NC_092337.1, forward strand.
CTAAATGGAGGTAATCCCGGCAACTTTTCCGGAAAGACTTCAGGAAAATCTCTTGCCACAGGCACGTCATTGATGCTCTTCACTTTTTCCTTTGTTTCGACTTTATTAACATGTGCTAAGATAGCATAGCACCCTTTCTTCAAGCACTTTTGAGCTTTCAAATAACTAATGAGTTTTAGCTTTGAGTTACCCTTCTCTCCATAAATCATTACTGGCGTTTTATCCTTACGAGGAATGCGAATTGCCTTCTTGGCGCACACAACTTCAGCTCCTATTTTGGACATCCAGTCCATGCCGACTATTACATCAAAACTTCCTAATTCTACGGGTATCAAGTCAATTTTAAACGTTTCTCCGGCTAAATTTATTTTACAATCACGGCAAATTTTATCAGCTTTAATTAGTTTACCATTAGCTAACTCAATCATGTACTTAGCATCGAGAGGTAATGATGAACAATTAAATTTAGCGTGAAAGTCTCTACACACGTAACTTCTATCAGCACCAGTATCAAATATAATAGATGCGGATAAGTTATTAATGGTAAACGTACCCGTAACAAGCTCCGGGTCTTCACATGCCTCTTTAGCATTAATAACAAATGCTCTTCCACGTGCAGGTCCGATATTCTTCTCTGGATTCGGGCACTGGCTCTTATAGTGGCCTTGTTTTCCACACCCAAAACAAGTAATGGTAGCCAAAGCAGTTCTATTTGCGTTGGTGGCAGGAGTCTTGGCACCATTTGTATTCGTAACGAGAGCCCTACAATCTTCAGCAAGATGACCCTGTCGATTACATTTGTTGCATACCACACTACAGTAACCAAAGTGATGTTTGTGACATCGGTTGCATAAAGGACTTTGTCCTTTGTAACCAAAACCTGAACCACTACCCGCACCTTTCGGGGTTTCTTGTTTCTTAAAAGTTTGTTGTTGATTACCTCGATCATAGCTTCCATTCCACTTTCTCTTGTTACCTGATACCTTCACATCAGTATTGAATGATTTCTTATCCAAAATGACCTGATCCATTAGCTCGTTTGCCATGGTTATAGCTTCATGAATTGTCTTAGGTTTCGATGCTGTAACATTTGCCTTGACCTTTTTGGGCAAACCATCTTTGTACATTTCAATCTTCCGTTCTTCGGTTGGAACCAATTCAGGACATAGCAAAACTAATTCCATGAATCGCTGATTGTAGTTGGTGATTTCAGTACCAATAACCTTCAGACTTCGTAACTCATCTTCCAACTTCCTAACCTCGTTCCTTGGACAATATTCATTGATTAACATTGTTTTGAATTCTTCCCACGGAGTATCATAAGCTACATCTCCTCCTACAGCCTTCACATAATTTTTCCACCACGTGAGTGCACTATCTTGTAAAGTGCACGATGCGTATTTGGTCATGTCCTTTTCAACACAACCACTAATTTTGAACACAGTTTCCATCTTTTCTATCCACCGGGTTAAACCGATCGGTCCTTCTGTTCCACTGAATGATGAGGGCTTGCAAGCTTGAAAAGTTTTGTAAGTGCACCCCACACGAGGATTTGGGTTAACTGCAGCACCTCTTGCAGCCTCGACCCATAACATTCTGTCGTTCACTCGCTGATTGATGAGTTCCTGGATTTCTTGTTCCGTCATTCGGTTCAATCGCGCCATATTCTTCTATAAGAATGAAAAGAAAATAATTATTCACATGGAATATTATAGATGTAGTGTATATTTACAGTACATTATAGCTTATTAATAATATGAACCAGGTATTATTATAAAAGCCTTTTCTTCTTATTAGCGTTTTATAATTATATCTAGGGTAGTACCTACCCGTTAATGTTCATACTTAATAGCTTAGTACCGAACCAATTACTACAATCTAAATAATACTTAACCATGGAAAATTATTGCATTTCACACTTCACTATTTTACATATGCTTATCTTACATCGAACATTAAGCAAACCACACTAATAATATTATACAAAACATTATATGATCCCATGGTTTAATACGGCAGCGCATCGTTTGGTCTATTTTCTAGGACGTTTAGTTCCAATGAATGGCCTAACGCTTATCCTAGCTGTCTGCCTATATTTTGGCGGTGGGGCTGAAGAACTAGATGCCGGGACAGCACGAATAGGAATAGCGGGAATAGGGGTGGTAGTGTTTAGTGGAGTTGGTGCCACATCATCCTCCCTAAACTCGGGATTTGAATTTTCTAATTCATTAGCTTTTCGTTTCTTTCCTTGTTCGAACTTGTCTTTCGTAATTTCCTCGGGTTCACTTTCCTCCTCGGGTTCACTTTCCAGATTTTCTATAGTTGGTTCATCCGGAATTTGTGAGTCTTCCCCAAAGATATTATTTTCGTCATCGGATAGGTTAATGACTGGAACACCATCTGAAGATTCTGATTCGGAGTCGCTGAATGTGATAATAAGTTTTGAGCCCGACATCTATCACACCACAACTAACTCATTAGTACTACATAATATTTACATATAAATTTTAACCAACAGTGATAAGCAATGGTTTTTGAAATCAGACCCGGTCAAAGTCCAGACTTACTAATGTATCCTAACGACTTATCAGTTAGACACACTAATGCAAACCTGGTTCGCTAAGACCACCGCTCTGATACCACATGTCATAACCCGTCCTTAACCCTAAGAACGAGTTAGATAACGTATGATTTCATTGCGAGGTATTGACCTCTATATGAGACATTTTTAAAAGAAAACTGCATATATTTTACATTACAAACCACAAATCTTATTTTTGATACAAGCTTTAGACGATAGAAAGATGATTATCGTTTAGCGATAATCTTCGACTTACAAACTTTACAAATAATGATAACAACACGATTTCTAGTATATTTTACAACACAAATCCTCGGGTATGCAGTTTTATTTTTGACACAAATATGCGTACGCAAGATCCTGCTCAAATTCAACATAATGCAGCGGAAACTTCTAATTATCACCTGAGAATAAACATGTTTAAAACGTCAACATAAAGTTGGTGAGATATAGGTTTAGTGCCGGCAGCAATATATATATAGACCACAAGATTTCATATATAAACAGTTTAATAAAAATATTCTAAGTGGTTGAGCACTTGGTAACCATACTTAACATTTAATCACGTCGCATATTCCCTTTATTATGAAATCTTACTACACCGTACCAAGTGTAGTCACGAAACGAAGTACTGTGCAACCGTTGAATACTGGTCGTCCAGTCCGGTTGGGGTTGTCAGGCCCGATAGATCTATCAACAGGATTCGCGTTTACAATACCGCTGTAAATATTAGTTACCAAGCTACAGGGAAGTATGCCAGTGGTACAACTCAACGTAGAATATATTTTTCAGTTACTTGTGTCCATAACGTAAAACATAAAATACATGTATTCTCATCCCGAAATATTTAGAGTTTAAAAGTGGGACTATATACTCACTTTCGTCTTGAAGATATGTAATTTCGACTTGGTCTCCGATTGATATCACGAACCTATCCATATATAGTTTATCAATATATTTCTATTTTAAACAATCGTCACATATATATACTTTTTATACTTTTAATAGTTTTAATAATTTCTTAGTCCGTAGTTAGCAGTCCGATGTTAGTAATTCAATTTTAATGGTTCATTTTTAGGTGTTTAATAAACCCCCAATGAAATAAATAAAAACCCCCATCGTATATGTATTGGTCGAGATTAATCTTGACCCATGGTACCGGTGTTGTCAAATGACGTGTTGCGTACATAAAGTACCGGTGTTGTCAAATGACGTGTTGCGTACAATCATGGGATCTTATGATTAATCTTCTCGTATTGTTTACGGGTGATCCTGAACCATATAAAATTAAATTATGAGTACATATATATAAAATATCATGTTATTTTAAAAAGATGTGATTTATTTAATTTTCTCCAATTATTTTCGTAGCCAAACTAGTCTTAGATATCCGATCTCGTTTTGGTCATAGTTTCTTCGTTACAACTCCGTTTTCGTTGATTCAACTTGCCACTTCCTTGGATCGAGTCCCTCTTTAAGACTATGAACTGTAAATACCTTAGTTTGTATTCGAAATCACAGGTCATAGGTCAAACTTTAGTGAAACTTATGAAGTTAATCATTTTCCATCATGTAAACAACCTTAAATGATTATTTTTCTAAAAATACTTATACTTTGAGTTAAATCATGAAATTTTTATGTTTTATCATATTCATAGTAAAAATCATTTTTCCATAAAATAAACCTCCAATTCAAAGTTTAAGATGGTTTTTAATTATCCAACCCAAAACAGCCCCCGGTTGCACTCCGACGTCATAAAAACAGTTTTTAAGGTGTTCTTTGAAAAACCAAGTTATACCTTGTTAAATTAGCATATTTTTAAGTTATATTACAGGTCTTGAAGTATTTTAAAAGTTAAGTTAGAAGGATCTATTTAGTTTGCGAACAAGTTTGAAATCATTCAAACTATGTTCTAGTTTATAAACTCTTATATATATAGCTATAAATATATGAATTGAAAAAGAGTTGAAGTAGAGTTTTTACCTCAAGTTTAAAATGTAAAGTTGCTAGAAAGAAGTAGTAAAATAAAAGTTGAGAGAGTTCTTGCAAGTGTGTGTGAAAATTGGAAGTAAAATTTGGAAAATGAATGTGTAAAAATGAGTTAGAAATGGTGCTTATTTATAGGCTTGAAAATTTGGTTTTTAGTGAAAATATCTAAGATAAGTTAAAATTTATTATGTCATGAATGACATATTATTCCAATAATTGAAGATTTCTATTGGTATATACCAATAGTAAATACTTCTAGAAGCTGTGTATAGTACCCTAGATATACGTATAGGATTATTGAGGAAACGGAACGAGAATTCAAATATAACTATCTTTTGTAAATATACTTATATTGTTTTATGTATAAAAGCCCTTTAAAAATGATTAAATACATTACTTATACGATATATGTATAAACATTATAAATCATCAGTATTTATGTCAAATAACGTTACGTATGGTTATTGTTTTGAAAACTTAAGTTAGTAGTTTCAAAATATACTTATGACTTTTTGTTATTAATACAAAATGAGATATTAAAACATCCTTAGATCATGTTAAATATGTATGTATAATTATCATATATTGTATAGTTCGTGATATCATCGGTCAAACTAGACGGTCAAACGTTGTGTAAAACTCTTTTCAAAAACATAAATCTTAACAATTTGGATTGCTTATCATGTTGGTAAGGTTTAATTTATATAAATATTAATCTTATAAGTATAGAACGATCGAAAAAGTGCGGGTCATTACAATTGGAGACAAGAAGAAGGTGATCCCTTTCATCCACCACATTGCCCTCTTGGCAATGAACCTGAAGCACTTACTGGCGAACCTGTCCGAAACACCATTTTCTCTCTCATTTCCAGAGTATCTCGTCTTGATTATATACTACACCAAATTCTAGATCTTATTTATCTGCTCGTCCGAACCGACAATCACCCCGGTGTAATAGAAGAAGTCAACGAGCTTCGCGCTCGGGTAGTGGCTTTGGAGAATATGGTGCAAAGGTTACAAACACCAGCAGCAGCACCAGCAGCATAACCAGTACCACCATCAACAACATCAACAGTACCATTACCACCACCAACAACAACCGCATCGCAAACCTCAACTTCACAATATGTCCCACGAGCATCGACGTCATACGCCATGTAGATACCAAGGAATACCACAACGATGAAGTATTGATTCATAACTTCATTGGGGAAACATTCTACGATGATTATGTAATTTCTAAAGTTTAGAAATTATCTATCCTAGCCTTAACCATAAATCAAATGAGTTTAATTTAATATTAACTCATTAAATCTATATTACATCTGAAGAAATATACACATATATATTTCCATAAAGACTGTAATAAAATTCTTTTGTACAAAATATTAATTGTGAATTTTTTTTTAATGGGTAGGTAATACCCGAGAGATATATAAATTCACAATTAATATGTTACATTCTTCGAATCTGATTCAGCCAATCATCCATTATACTCCCTACTTTCACAACAATATACATTCTTTTATAGAAATCAAAACAACCATACTCATTCAAAATCTAATTACATATTCTGATTTTGAAATCTCAGAATTCGATTCAAGATATAACCAAAATCATCACTCTTAGATTCCTACATCTTTCAAAACTATACTTTGACTTCAAAACTGTCCTAGAACCTCATTTCTATTCATGGAACTCACAAAAATATTTGTATCATTCAAAATCTTAGAACATCATATGTATATTAACAATTACAATATATGTTCAAACACTTCGAAATTCTTAAAGACATGCGAGATAATGATCCAACTACACATTACCCACTATCATGCACCTGAAAATCTCTCGAAACCAAAATTATAGTTTAACACGTATCCGTGTCAGATCCTTTGATATTTATTACCAAATATAATTTTTCAATCTCTTTCCAAAACAGACAGTTTTGTCACAGCTTCAGCAAATCACCTTCATTTGTTTATACGAATAAACCTTATTATAACAATTACCCCTTCATCATTGTTACCGGGGAACCTTTCATATCTCACCACATTAGCAGTAAACTTATCAACAACTTCATTAACCTCCGACTTAAGCCTCTCCGAAAAGCCATTATACTTATTCATTAAAACCCCATCATGTACTCACCTACATCCTGTAACAATAATTATCACACCAACTACTGAGAATTAGCAATCAGTATTTTGAATTTCGCGACAATTTTACGTCAAAAGTTATATGTATACATATAACGTCTATCTCCTAGACTTACATACTTCGAATGTGAATTTTCTGAAAAATATCCCAAACTATGAACTAGTTCTCCGAAATTGGAAAAATGCTGATGAAGCAGCAAAAACTATAAACGAATTTAACAGTCAAAAGTTTGATGATAAAGAATAGTATGGTGGTAAAGCTGAGAAAAAGAGAAGGTTTGAAACTGGAAAACGGATTGAGCAGACCATGAAGGAGGCTGTGGACAAATCACAAAGTCTAAACCTGCCTTCAAAGGATCCAAATGATTCAGAGTCTACTGAAATAGTTAGCAAACACCTTACTTCTTATTCTAAACCTTCACAGACAAATCTTCTTCATCATTCATCTATGTTAAGAATTCTAAGATATTATCGTATCTTTTATTATAAATATCTTCGATATTCCTAAAGATATTTTCACAACTATTCTTATCCAAAATCTTCTATCTATTCGCAATATCTGCGTTACAACATAAAAAAAACTGTGTTAGTTTCTAAATTCTGAAGAAGAAAAAATTCGAATTTAAAATAGGAATGTTTTTGAAGTAGTATTGGGAACTGAAGCATGAGTTAGTATAATATAATGACACTTGATCAATGTGATTATATTACAGTAAGTCATACTGAGTTTCTAATGGAACGTGATGATTCACAGAACATACCGTCATCATGTACTATTTACACGACTCTTACATTCTACCCAATTTCCAAACATATTAAGAACATATCATCTTGATAGCTCTATATTTTAGGATATTCTGGTAATTTGCCAAATCAAGATCGTGCCATTACGATTTTCTTCTTGGAACATTAACTATGTTCATCTAAAAATTCATATCTACAAATTCTGGACCATTATCCGCTTAACTTAAGGTCGGGAAGAGAAAACGAAAGCATGAAGCTCCGAAATATAATGGAGAATATAAAGCTCGATAACAACCCCGAAATTACAAACCTTGTATATCAATGCGTATAGCAATATAAAGACACGGGAGGATGAAAAACACAATAACCCCAAGGTAATGGTAGAAGAAAATAACTTCCTCCGGTGGTAGATGAAAAAGAAGAATGACAGATATGAAAGTTAAGAGTATATCAAGAATCAATACTGGATGAAGCATATTAACGAATGCTTTAAAGTATGAATTGGGGAGAAAGACTAGAAGGTGTGAGCTGTGGAAATAAAGAAACGAAGGGGCGGATTTATAGTAAAATATCAGACAGAGAAATTGAGACAGATTATCGCATTTAATCAAATAAGATCCTGATTTCCTTAATCGCCAAAGAACCAAATCTTATTGCAAAGATTTTCTTTAAATTCCATGAATTCCGGAAATCAATCATAACTACGTCATCGGTTAAAACGAATATACGTTTACTCATTTCACTCTCTTGCGATAGCTTCACTTATACTCTTCGCGTAATCAAATTGTTTTTTCTATATTACTCAATGATGATAAAACTCTATTTATCAACTCATATTCGTCATGAAAACATTTTTAAAGTTAGCCATGACGACCTCGATCAAATTTCGGGACGAAATTTCTTTAACGGGTAGGTACTGTGACGACCCGGAAATTTCCGACCAAATTTAAACTTAACCTTTATATGTTTCTGACACGATAAGCAGAATTTGTAATGTTGAATCTCAAAAAGTTTGGAACTACATTCATGTAATCAATTACCCTTTGACCGTGTTTGACGATTCACGAACAATTATGTGTATATAGATATGTATATATAATATATAATAACTGAAAACATTAACAAAGTATTTGATATATATGATACTTTACATGAACGTATTTGTTTCGATATATTTATCGACAGAATTAAGAGATAATATTAAATGATTGAATTATCAGATACATTATGATATGATTACGGGCCAATGTTATGAGGTCCACTGTGATTTAAGAAATCTATTCTTTTTGACAATATTCGAAAAATGGTAAAGTGATCTATAAGTAAGAACGTGGAGTGTAAATAACTTAGATGTTGGATATCGACAAGTTAAGTAACTCGACATTTTTCATTAAGATGATTTCATACGTTTATTAAACCTTTGGATTTTATCCCATGCTTCACCAACAGACTGTAATTTGAAAACTTGAAACCTATTATGAATATATATAATTCTACTTTTCTAAAATGTTTTATGATATAACGATTTAAATTAATATTAAATATATTTATACGCGTATTATAAGTACATAGTTTTATACTTTTACTATACTTTAACTTTACCTTTACTTTACTTTTACTTTACTTTTACTTTACTTTAAATTTAATAATTCACTTTAATAATTCACTTTAATAATTCACTTTAATAATTCATACTTTAATAATTCACTTTAATAATTCATACTTTAATAATTCACTTTAATAATTTAAAAATCTATTATAAATAGAATTCAATAGGTTTTATTATTTCATAGAAACTTGAAAATATATTTCTCTAAACTCTCTCAATCGAATTACATATATATATTTACTTAGTATTATTTCAAGATATTATTAGTATACATAAAATACTACGACGGAGTTATATTCAGACGATTTCAAAATAAGTTTTCAAACGGGATAGAGCTAAGGAAATTATGGGTTATAGCTATGGAGGTTATGGATATTGTTCGAGGGTATTGCTCGTGAGGTCAACCTAACTTTTATCATTTTCGTTGCGTCTACGTACTTTCCTGCAATATTGAATCACAATATTGATACGTGAGCATTCATATCTTATCTTTTATATATTAATAGTGTATCCCTGATTAGTGCTCGAGTATATATGATTATGCATGTTTGTATGCTTAGTTTCGTCGTTAAATAGTTTATGATAAATCACGAATTTGATACATATGCTACTGAGATAAGGTATATGATATGCATGTCGTTGAAAAGCTAAAGAAAAATTAATAACTTTTCATTTAGAAATCGTGTGGGTTCGATGAACGGATTAAAAGATATGGTCAACTGAATTATTATTAATTTTAATATTATTATTAAAACGATTATTATAATTGTTATCAGTTGATGTTATTACTAAAATAATTTTTATTACTAAAAATTAATATTTTTATTGAAACTATCATTTTATTATTTTTATCATTATTATTATTATCAATATTATTTAATCAAATAAATATGCGTACAAAGATATTTTTACCACACGTAATATAATTACATTAATAATACATACCACTATATTTTTATGATATTAAGTGAATTTTATAAATTTTATTACTTGAGATATATAAAAGTATATTTTTATCATATATGAATTTAAATATAAATTTTTATTTATTAATAAATGACTTGTATTATTAAGTATAATAAGATCTGATAAATATATTTAAATATATAAAACGACTATATATAAGTTATATAATAAACATGTAAAGATTTTGGAAGTCATTTTGGGTCAAGTTGACTTTTGTTGACTTTTGCATGTCGGTCTCGAGCATTAGGATTTTGATACACTACGACCTGACCTAAATTGTTAGACAGATATTGACCAACATATAAATATATATATACTTAATATAGGTTCATGAATCCGAGACAAACCCTGCACTTGTTCAGTGCCGTCATATACATAATTGCTACGAAATACAGTATTGTGAGTTTTATTTTAATTGCTTTTGCAATATATATTTTTGGGCTGAGAATACATGCGCTGTTTTATAAATGTTTTACGAAATAGACACAAGTACTAAAACTAATTCTACGTGGGTTTAAACCAGAAATATACCCTTAGCTTGGTAACATTAAACTACTTGTCTATGTACGGTAGGCGCGAATCCTAAAGATAGATCTATTGGGCCTGACAAACCCCATCCTGACTATGGGATGCTTTAGTACTTCGAGGTTATATTAAACACACCTGATCTGGTGTACTTCAGAGGGTAAAACATGAACGTTAAGGCTTGTTATCGGGTGCCTACAACTTATAGAATACTTTTATACACTTGCGAGTGTACATATATTTATAAACGGAAATCTTGTGGTCTATTAATATATTGAAATGATTGATATGATAAACCAATGAACTCACCAACCTTTTGGTTGACACTTTTAAGCATGTTTATTCTCAGGTATTAAAGAAATCTTCCGCTGTGCATTAGCTCATTTTAAGGATATTACCTGGAGTCATTCATGACATACTTTGAAAGACGTTGCATTCGAGTCGTTGAGTTCATCAAGATTAATATTAAGTCAATTATAGTTGGATGTAATATGAAATGGTATGCATGCCGTCAATTTTTTATGTAAAGAAAGTTTGTCTTTTAAAAACGAATGCAATGTTTGTAAAACGTATCATATAGAGGTCAAATACCTCGCGATGTAATCAACTATTGTGAATCGTTTATAATGTATATGAACGGATCCTTTCATTTTACCCTTTATATTTTTGGGCTGAGAATACATGCGCAATTTTTATAACTGTTTTACGAAATAGACACGAGTAAATGAAACTACATTCTATGGCTGGATTATTAAACCAAATATGCCCCTTTTTAGTCTGGTAATCTAAGAATTAGGGAACAGACACCTTAATTGATGCGAACTCTAAAGATAGATCTATCGGGCCCAACAAGCCCCATCCAAAGTTCCGGATGCTTTAGTACTTCGAAATTTATATCATGTCCGAAGGAGGATCCCGGAATGATGGGGATATTCTTATATGCATATTGTGAATGTCGGTTACCAGGTGATCAATCCATATTGAATAATTTTTGTCTCTATGCATGGGGCGTTTATTTATGAGAAATGAAAATCTTGTGGTCTATTAAAATGATGAAAACGATTGTTTAGGTTAAACTAATGAACTCACCAACCTTTTGGTTGACACTTGAAAGCATGTTTATTCTCAGGTACGAAAGAAATCTTCCGCTGTGCATTTGCTCATTTTCGAAATATTACTTGGAGTCATTCATGGCATATTTCAAAAGACGTTGCATTCGAGTCGTCGAGTTCATCAAGATTATTATTAAGTCAATTATAGTTGGATATATTATGAAATGGTATGCATGCCGTCAACTTTCAATGTATTAAAAGTTTGTCTTTTTAAAAACGAATGCAATGTTTGTAAAATGTATCATATAGAGGCCAAGTACCTCGCGATGTAATCAACTGTTGTGAATCATTTATAATTGATATGGACTTTGTCTAGAGGGATTAGGACGTGTCTCTACAAATCACCCCCACCTCGTACTGTCCACACACGAAGTATGTCGGGTATTTTTAAACCCAAGATTTCTTTTAATCTTCATGCGTCCACCACACTATCTCCTATACCTCGAAACCCTAGGGATGCGTTACTTGAAAAAAATTGGAAAATGGCAATGACCGACGAATTTGAGGCTCTAATGGATAATAAGACATGGATTTTGGTACCACGGGATGATAATATGCATATTATTCGGTCTATGTGGGTTTTTAAACATAAAATGAAATATGACGGTTCTTTTGAACGGTATAAGGCTCGCTTAGTTTGTGATGGAAGGTCTCAACCAGGTTGGAGTGGATTGCTATGAGACTTTTAGTCCAGTTGTCAAACTGACAACTATACGCACAGTTCTTAGCCTAGCAATTTCACAATCTTGGTCGATTCATTAACTAGATGTTAAGAATGCTTTTTACACGGTAATCTTTAGGAAACGGTTTACATGCATCAACCATATGGGTTTCGTGATAAGCAATTTCCTTATCATGTATGCCTTCTTCAAAAGTTTCTTTATGGTTTAAAATAGGCACCAAGAGCTTGATATCAACGTTTTAAGGAATTTGTTACTAATATTGGATTTGTTAACAGCAAAAGCGATAACTCTCTCTTTATATATCGCAAAGGTAGTGACATGGCATATCCCCTTTTATATGTTGATGACATCATCCTCACTACGTCATCTGTTTCATTGCGTACTTCTATTATTTGTCTCTTGGACGATGAATTTGCAATGAAAGACCTCGGACCGTTAAGTAATTGTTTGGGTATTGCTGTTCAATGTCATCAGAACAGTCTTTTTCTATAGTAGACCACGTATGCCAAAGAAATTATTGAAAGAGCTGGCATGTCTAGCTGTAACCCAGTGCGCACACCTGTTAATATGCATGATCCCCGTGAACCTCATTTGCACGCTCTTCAAAGTATTCTTTGGTACTTACAAAGGACTTTGGATTATGGGTTACATCTTTACAAAACGACTAGTCGTCGACTAGTGGCGTACACAGATGCAGATTGGGCAGGTTGTCCTGATACTCGAAGATCTACCTCCGGGTATTGTGTTTATTTTGGTGATAATCTATTTTCTTGGTCATCTAAATGTCAACCCACACTATCTTGCTCCAGTGCCGAAGTTAAGTACCGTGGGGTGGCTAATGTGGTCTCTGATTCATGTTAGATTCGCAATTTATTACTTGCACTGCATTGCCCGCTTCCGAAGTGTGCTTTGGTTTTCTGTGATAATGTTTCGGCTATATTCCTGTCTGGCAATCCTGTTCAACATCAACGCACAAAACATAACAAAATGGATATTCATTTCGTACGTGAAAAAGTTAAGAGGAGAAGTTCGCGTTTTACATGTTCCGTCATGTTTCCAAATCGCCGATATTTTTGCTAAAGGCTTGCCGTGTCTTTTGTTTGATGACTTTCGAGATAGCCTCAGCATACGGCCACCTCTCGCTACGACTACGGGGGTGTATTAGCAATAGATACCACAAGATATGGTATAGAATTAGAATTGTATTCATTCAAAACTTGTATAGAGATAAATAAGGCAAAGATATTACCTTGGTGGACAAGATAGAAATCGGTCCATAAACTTGTATATATAGATTCAATATCGTGAATCAGAACATCATCGATTTCCAAACTCTATCAATGGGCTTCCAAAATCTATCATATCCAATAGTGACCCATTATTCCATACCCGCTTCTGGCAGGAGCTATTCAAACAACTTGGGATGACTTTTCGACATTTTAGTGCATACCATCTGAAAACGGATGGCCAGGTAGTCAATTGTTGCCTTGAATCCTACATATGATGCTTTGCTAGTGATAAACCAAAATCGTGGCATCGTTACTTATATCTCGTTGAATTTTGGTAGAACACTATCACACGATCATCGATATGTCTCCTTTCCAAGTTATATATGGTCGTACACCCCACCCACGCTACCATCTTACTTGGCTGGCTCATCGAGTAGGGCTTCAATTGATTCCATCCTCAAAAAACATTAACAAATTTTAGACAACTGAAAGAAACCCTCATGATCACCCAAATGCGCATGGTACATCAAGCTAATAAACATCGTCAAGATGAAGAGTATTTAATGGGTGATTGTGTCTATTTTGGTCTCAGGGTGTATTGGCAAATCACTGTTACATCTAGGTGACGTGCTCGTATGTGCTCAGATCAATGCTGTTAAATTTATATTGTTTAATTTACTAGTCACTTCAGCATGACTTTAGATCATAAATACATGCAGGTTTTACTAAAAATCCACTCTAAGGTTTTCTTTATAATAATTCCATATTTATAAAAGACGTATGAGGACATAGGAGTGTTTAAATATACGAGTCGTGCTCAAACTTCTCGTTCCACTCATATGTTAAAAACGTTTAAACTAGTTCTTTGAAAAGTGATTGGCCGTCATCAATTAAGAAAATGAGTTTAACCGAATCACCGAAACAGTTTTTGAATTAATATGAATATAAATAAATATTAAAGTACATAAATTAAACTGGTTTCTGGCTTCTGACCTGATGAAGCCGGTGGCTGGTTATCAGATTAAAGTACATAAATTAAACAGATTAAAGTACATAAATTAAAAATCATTTTCCACTTCCGTTTATTGATCAAATGCTAGAAAGGCTCAAATGCTAAAAAGGTTGTCTGTGAAATGAATTTTATTGTTTCCTTGACTGTTTCTCTCGATATTTTCAAATTCCATTCGATCCAAATGACCAAGAGAAAATAACATTCACCTGTCCTTACAGAACGTTCGCTTACCGACGCATGCCATTTAGGCTATGTAATGCACTAGCAACATTTCAACGGTGTATGGTATCAATCTTCCCGACATGATTAACGTTGTATGGAAGTCTTCATAAATGACTTCTCTGTCATCGAAAGTACCTTTGCATCATGCCTTTCTAATCTTGACAAGATGGTTACCCCATGTGAAGAATCAAACCTAGTTTTAAACTTGGAGAACGTCACTTTATAGTTAAAGATGGAATAGTTTTAGGACATAGGTTATCTAAATCTGGAATAGAAGTTGGTAAAGACAAAGTGGGGACAATAGCTAAACTTCCTCCATCTTCCACAATGAATGTCGTACGAAGTTTTCTAGGACACGACAGAATTCTACCGACGATTTATCACAGACTTTTCAAAGGTTACTAAACCTATCACTCACCTCCTTATTAAAGAAGTTTCGTTCGTCTTCATTAAAGAATGTCTACAAGCTTTCAACTATCTCAAAGATCTATCTCAAAGATCAGTTCACACATGCACCCATCATGATAGCTCCCGACTGGAGTATACCTTTTGAGATCATGTGTGAAGCTATTGATTTTGCCATTGGAGGCGTGCTAGGACAACAAAATGATAAGCATTTTCATCCAATTTACTATGCTAGTAAAACCTTAACCAGAGCTCAAGAGAATTACACTGCTACAAAGAAAAAGTTGCTAGCAGTAGTATTTGCTTTCGGCAGATTTAGATCCTATTTGATATTGTCCAAAACTACGATTTACATGGATCATTCTGCCCTTAAGTATCTTTTCAATAAACAAGACGCAAAACCAAGACTTGTCCGATGAATCTTGCTTCTACAAGAGTTCGACATTGAGATTAAAGACAAAAAGGGAGGAGAGAATGTCGGAACAAATCATCTTAGTCGCCTAGAAAATCCGGCGATGGAACAACTTGATGAACAAGATATTAGAGACATATTTCTTTGAGAATAACTTATAAGCTTACGACAGGCTAACACAGGACCACATTTTCCCGAAGGTCCTTGGTACGCTGACCACAATTTACCGAAGGTCCTTGAATGATTGTTGTACATCAAATTAACACAATCAACCGACGATGACCGCAAATCACCAAAACGTTGATTCTTACATCCTTAAATCGATACATCAGTTATTTGAACTTATCGCTGCTAATGTTGTTTAGGACTGTTTACAAATTTTCTGAAATACTTATACTAACTCAATCATTTTTTAAACTTATCGTCGGTAATGTCTACCATACAATTCTAATCACAATTTAATAATGCGGACAACGCATGTTCTTCATCCGTTGTAGATTCTTCAACTATAGTTATACAGTATTCCTTTATGAAACTTCAATGTATCATCGATTCATTGAGTAGATATGATGCGATATTTAACCTTTGTCTTTAAGTGTAAATTAGTGTGTGGTTCGCCTGTTACCGCGACACCATTACAATTGTTGGTCTCAGCGCCGGTGTCAATGATATCCATCCTAGCGTCTATTTGGGATATTGGTTTCTTGAATAAACTAAACTTTTTTTTATTTGTATGTTTAGTCTTTAAGTTCTTTTTGAAATATACTTTTGTGGGTTTCATAGATATTAGTAGATTAGTGGTATATCTATGAATCCATCTAATATCTTGTAGGAAATTCGTATTTCTCATATGTTCAAAAAATAAAAAATTAATATTTTTTACTAGAGTAGTAACGATGGTATTTGCACGGAGATATGTTAGTAACGATGGTACAATGGTTATGCCAACACGAATATTAGTCCAAGCGTAAGTTGCAATGCGAAGAGTAGAATATTTAGTCGTTAATTAAAATTATGTATTATTTTCTCGTGCATTTACAAGAACGAGAGTTTTTGCCTCATCTATCAGAATTTGTAATCATGGCAGCACAGTTTAGTGTTACTATCATATAATTTGGAGCCCGACAGCCCTTGGATAAGATGACATCGGGTAAGCCGTTAAATATAAGTTCATGTAGCTAAACATACAATTTTAATATACATACAACAACAATATGTAAAAATCCATTTAGTTATAATGAAGTTTTGTTTGTGCCTGAGTTTGTAGTTGAATCAATTGCTTTAACAAAACAATATGGTGATGTTGATGATATATTGTTTTCTTATCTTTTTGAGTTAGGACTATAATTGATCATGGGTTTTAGACTTACAAAATTTGGGCCTATCTAACAAGAAGTGGGGAAATTGTTCATAACACACTTTTTTTTTAAGCCTTCAAACAAAATACACTTTTTTTAAAAAAATTGTCTTTTTACACCATTCGGTAGACGGATTTTTGTCTACCACCTTTATCTGTCGTCTACTACCATTTTTACAAAGTAGTCGACGGTGAGATAAAGGTGGTAGACGAATTCCCGTCTACTGGCAGGGTTAGTAGACAGCGAGAACAAAGCAGTAGACAGACATTTACAAAGTAGTCGACCGTCTACTGCCTTGTTGTTGCTGTCTACTGCCTTGTTCTTGCTGTCTACTGCCTTGTTAGTGTCTTCCGTCTACCACCTTTATCTGTCGTCTACTACCATTTTTACAAAGTAGTCGACGGTGAGATAAAGGTGGTAGACGAATTCCCGTCTACTGGCAGGGTTAGTAGACAGCGAGAACAAAGCAGTAGACAGACATTTACAAAGTAGTCGACTGTCTACTGCCTTGTTGTTACTGTCTACTGCCTTGTTGTTGCTGTCTACTGCCTTGTTAGTGTCTGTCTACAGCAACAACAAGGCAGTAGACAGCAACAACAAGGCAGTAGACGGTCGACTACTTTGTAAATGTCTGTCTACTGCTTTGTTCTCGCTGTCTACCAACCCTGCCAGTAGACGGGAATTCGTCTACCACCTTTATCTCACCGTCGACTACTTTGTAAAAATGGTAGTAGACGACAGTTAAAGGTGGTAGACGGAAATCCGTCTACCGAATGGTGTAAAAAGACAATTTTTTAAAAAAAAATGTATTTTGTTTGAAGCCTTAAAAAAAAAGTGTATTTTGAACAATTACCCCAAGAAGTGTGCCTACTGCTTGGGACCAAAATACTGGTAACTTTCTTCAAAAGTTCAATAAAGTTAAATACAACAAATATAATTTTACAAATGTTATTATTTGGGGTTGTCCCTACTTATATTACCATGCTAGATTCTCATAACTTGTGTTTAACGTGTCAAATTTAAAAAGATGTTAATCTTGACCCATCATGAATTTTTTAATATACTCTGCTTACTACTCATGTCAGTGACGGATGTACCTTAATAGCAGTGGTAGTACGGGCTACCACTGAAATACGCAATCTAGTCGAAAAAATTTAGGCTTTTAACTAGCGATACCACTAGATATTGTAAATTTTTTTAGGTAACACCATTGGATAGTGTAATTTTTTTGAACTTTTAACTAGTGACATCAAATTGCCGCATCCACCGCCATATAAAACCTGAATCAATTGCTGGTACTAATCGATGCTAATCAGCGTTAATGAAACATTTGCTAATCGACATTCATAATGTCAATCTCTCCGGTTTAGGTGACGCTTTGTTTAATTGATCGTTTTCGTTCGTCATGTGATTGAGATCTTCATCGTTCGTGACGGAAATTTTCAAATTAACGCATAATTCGGACTCAATTTGGCTTGAGTTTGTTGTTTCTTGCTTCAATTTTGTGCTTTGATTATTGGAGACGAAAGTCGTGATATGTAGTTTATCATTTGAGAGTCAGTTATTCAGTTTTAATTCTGCTAGAAACTTAGTACAGGGTTAATTTCATACGATCTCCAAAAAAGAATAAAATCCAACACTACTGCTTCTTTAGAATTCATAATTGTATGATTAATACTCATGTTTAATTCCTGATTTTGGGCATGACAGTTGATGAAGCAAAGCTACCAATCAAAGGCCAGCATACATGGGAACCATATGGTAAGGTTATAATGTATGT
This sequence comes from Rutidosis leptorrhynchoides, assembly GCF_046630445.1. Classification (NCBI taxonomy): domain Eukaryota; kingdom Viridiplantae; phylum Streptophyta; class Magnoliopsida; order Asterales; family Asteraceae; genus Rutidosis; species Rutidosis leptorrhynchoides. Next base: position 199,111,249 of record NC_092337.1, read on the forward strand.
CAGCCTCCTATTAAATTTTGATATTGGATCCTCATTTCATAGAGATTATTCATGTTGATCTCAATGCAGAATTTATAATTGCTTACAAAAATACCTGTTAGTTTCATTTCTCTTCATTTCATAGTAAAGTTTTTTTCACATAATTGAGTAAACACGAGTGCGGTGATGTGTTGTATAAGCAGGTGAGTGGAGTGTGATGATTTGTTGTTTAAGCATGTAATTCCACTCTTAGAATCTTTCTGCTTACACCTAACATTCTGATGTTAGTTGGTTTCGTTAAAAGCTGCACTTTAAAGGAAATTTTACGACTTTTTGGATGATCGTTTTAAAACCTTCTAGTATTGAATTTTCATGTCAGTAGAGTTTTGTTAAGTTCTATTTGTGACATATTTTCAAATTCACAAATTAGGAAAATAAAAAGTCTGATTTAAGAACATGGCATTTGTAACAGAAACCTTGCAAACTGTTCCATGTAACCAGGGACCTACATTGTTTCAAGAATGACTTGATGTACAAATTAACAGATGCTCTAAATTGCAGGCTTGGCTCATTTACTTTAATTGCTTATCCAATTATCTATTGCGATTATCCATAATGAATTGCATTAACAATAACGACAGAACAATGGTATTTGATGACGCTTCTTATTGTTTAGTTATGGAATTGAAGTTGCCGTTTGTTTAGTGAAGAAATTGAAGATGCCGATTGTTTAGTGAAGGAACTGAAGCTGCCTGACTGTGACTGTTCCAGGTGATCAGTTTGATTAATTATGAATTAACAAAGGTAAACCCCTGCCTAGGTCACTAGAACTTGCATTGGTTAGCAAAATAAAGCCTTTGGTTTGAGCTCACTGATTCAAAAGGTGATGTTACTTAGTGCGATTTTTAAAACTTTTTCGACTTAGAACTTGAAATTACTATAGTGTGATTTGATTAGGTTTTTCACAAGTATAATAAATATAAAGATAAGGGATAAGAGAACAAACACGGAGATTTATAGTGGTTCAGGAAGATGTTAACTAATCTTCCTTAATCAACTCCTCAATTCTAATGAATTGAGAGTTAGGTTCACTATGATGCTCCAAACTCGATGGAGTGTCCGGATACAACACTAGCTCCTCGATAAGCCGCAACTTATGAACCCTACGTCCCTTTGAAGAATTCACAATCACCAAATGCTCTTACCATGTGATCTTGATGCTTCCACTAAGTGAAACCTCACCTATCTTCTAGATCACTTTAAGAAGATAGTTTACAAGTAAACTCACAACTAAGTTTACAAACACTTTTGCTTGAATCACTCTAAATAGATTACAATTAAAATTGAATGATATAAGTAAATGTATGGAAATGTAAGTGAAAGAGGTGAGTCTTCAAGTGCTCTAAGGTTTGGCTTTTATAGGCAAGAGAAATTAAACCCGGATTACTACAGCTCATCTCACGGTCGATCGTGGGTCGACCGTGCAGGTCTCTGGCCTATGAATTTGTAGCCGTTTAAGATCTTTAACTTTGGCATTTTTCCTTATTGGATGGCTGCAATTAGATGTCAAAAATATCTAAAAAGACCTGCATTAACCCTTTTATCTTGGATATATTTTTTGAGGTTGACCTTGGCTTAAAAGAGGAAAGTCACATTGTACTACAGGTGTGTCATTAATTCCTTTAAGGCAAATGCAAAAATTTGATCCCATGATAACCACAAGCTTCCAAACTACAAGTCACAAGTCTTCAAGCCTTTTGTCAACATTAGTTTTGCAAGTATGTGCATTCATTGGTTACTTGCAACCTTTCAAATTAGACCAACTTGTTTTTACATGAAGACTTTTGGGAGTTTACACTAAACTCTTATTAAGCATGTAATTAATGCTTAATGGTTAATCAAGTGGAGCGCATCTCTTTAATTGGGCCTTAATGATCATCTTAAGTATTTCATTACCTTTAAATTTAGATTTAAAAAGATACTTTTTTGAAAAAGAACTTTTAGCCATACTTGTGTGTTTAGCATTAATCATAAGCTAAAAGTGTCATTAAGGCGTCATTAAGTGTGATTAACCATGATTAGTGTTTTAGTGACCAAAACTCATTTGGATATGAAGGAGGCAACTATTCTAAGCATGTTTAAATAAGTTTTGTAAATTATAGATGCCCCGAAGTAGTCAAACATTTTTCGATCAAAAATCCGAGCAGGAGAAACTGCGGTCGACCCACGGCTAACCGTGGAGTCGACCGTGCACCTTATTTCGTAGAATCAAAGTACAGGGCATTCCACAGTCTGACCTGTGATCGACTGTGGACCTAGCCGTGCTCCTTCAGTGTTTTCCAAATGACTCTTTTGACTTAACAGTTTTGTGTATTGGTCATTTGCTAGAGATTGTGTAGCCTTGTGAACTTGTGTTATTCTATACGTTGTTTAAGCACACAAGACTTGATGTCATCATCAAAACAAAGTGGTTTAACATTTGAATATTATTATTGGATCACTAACCAACATTCTCCTCCTTTTTGATGATTAAAAACCTATGTAAGTGTGCTTAAGCGTATAATACAACACATGTGTTAACATCACTTACCACACATTTCTCCCCCTTTTGTTGAAGCAAAAAGGTTAGCTTCCCTGGAACTAAACGCGCCCTAGAGTTATGCTCCCCCTTGAATCTTACAAAGCGGTTGATAATATAGCTCCCCCTTGAAATGTGCAATGTAAGACTCATAGAAAACAGGATTAGTACACATAAGTCATAATAAAAGTACATAACACATTACACATCATAAGCATAAGTCTTAATCATAGACTAGTTTAACATAACTACCCGCCCTTTAGATAATCCAAACCAACATTTTAAAGGTAATTGGCATTGGTGCTGATGGCATCAAAGATTGCGGAGTGCTCAGAGTCGGATGAGAGAATGGTGATAGGAGTGGCAATCTAAAAGGAGAGCAGGGTGGTTAACACGGAGCGAGAACCTCTAGGGAAGTTATCATACCTAGGTGTCGGAAGATGCGATTGAGATGAATAGAATAGGGAAGTGGATGATTAGGAAGGTTACGAAGATTTCCCATTCGTTGAGTCACAAAAAAGGCTAAGTTTATGGCTTCATTTGATAGAAAGGACCATAGAATGGCTACCTCGGTTCCCGAGAGATGATCAACGGAAGTCTCCCTACAAAAGATGTTGTGTCGGATGACGGTTAAGAGGAGTTGAAGATCATGATGAATCTCGGAGTCTCGAACACGGATGCGGTGATTGAGATTGTGAGGTATATTCATGTGAATGATGGTCGATAGTACTTTTGTGTGGTGTATGTTGGGTGCAAAGATCTAAGATCGGTTCGGGGAGTGTAGAAATTAGGACCTTGTGAGGGAATTATCATAACCGAAGCAAAGTACGAGAGAGGCCAAGTGTGAGTTTTCTTACCGAGTTAAAATTTGACTTGATTTGGGTTGACAAGTTCGAAGTTAGCATAAAATTCTCGGATAAGGGGTGGATAGATGACCTCATCTAGGTTTAAGAAAGAGAAACATTCTTTTGAGTGAATTTTGTTTGAAGGTTTAGAAATTCATCATAATGAACAACTCTTTCTTCAAGAAGGGTTCGAGTTTCCATTTGTTGTTGGTCATATGCCGCACACTATCCTCGGGTGTTGATCAGTTCCTTTGAGGATCACTAGATGTTGGAGAGTGGAGAGAAGGGAGACAATGCCGCACACTATCCTCATCTAGGTTTAAGAAAGAGAAACATTCTTTTGAGTGAATTTTATTTGAAGGTTTGGAAATTCATCATAATGAACAACTCTTTCTTCAAGAAGGGTTCGAGTTTCCATTTGCTGTTGGTCATATGCCGCACACTATCCTCGGGTGTTGGTCATTTCCTTTGAGGATCACTAGATGTTGGAGAGTGGAGAGAAAGGAGACAATGAAATCTGTAATCTAGTAGTTGGCATTTAAAGAAGGAGTGTGTTTGGTAAAAAAGTGGTTTAGATAATAAAGATGGTGAGGATAAGACAAAACATCCGTCAGCTGTTGTGCGGTTGACTCCACGGTCGACCGTGGTTCGACTACACGGGCTTGGTGGGTTTAATTAAGGCACAAGTTCCATCATTCCCAACCCATTCCTAAGTAGTGTGAAGGTCTCCTTTTTTAGAAGCTTAGTAAAGATATCAGCAATATTTTCTAAGGAGTCTACCTTATCAATCATAATATTAGCTTTTTGGACATGATCACGTAAAAAGTGGTGGCTAATATCTATGTGTTTAGTCCTATAGTGTAATATTTGTTTCTTAGATATGTCTATAGCACTTTTATTATCACAACAAATAGGTATTTCAGAAGAGATGATACCGTCATCGATGAATGTTTGTTTCATCTATAGCACTTGTGGACATGCTCTTCCCACGACAACATATTCCACTTCGGTAGTAGATAGTGCAACGGATGTTTGCTTCTTGGAGAACCATGATGTAAAGCAAAGCCCGACAAATGCACATACACCACTTGTGCTCTTTTGATCAATCAATGATCCTTCATGATCGGAATCTGCAAAGCACATAATGTCAACACCGGTAACCTTGGATACCATAAACCAAGATGCATGGTACCTTTCAAGTATCTAAAGATTCGTTTGACCGTTCTCGTGAGACATTTTAGGATTCTCTTGGAATCTTGCACACAAGCACATGCTATACATAATATCGGATCGGCTTGCCGTTAAGTATAGAAGAGATCCAATCATTCCTCTATACTTGGTGCTATCGAATGAATCTCCTTCTCCTTCAAGAGTAAGCTTGACATTGGTGGCCATAGGAGTGACCATAGGCTTTGATATTTTCAATCCAAATTTTTTGAGCATATCATGAATATACTTTTGTTGAATGATGAACGTTCCATCTTCTAATTGCTTAATTTGGAGTCCGAGAAAGAACTTGAGTTCACCCATCATGCTCATTTCAAACTCATCATGCATTAACTTAGAAAACTCACTGCTAAGAGACTCGTTAGTAGAACCAAATACAATATCATCAAAATATATTTGAACAGTAACTAAATCATTTTCATGCTGTTTGACGAATAATGTATTATCAATTTTTCCCATTTCATATCTGATCAAGCATAAAATGGTCCAAGAGGTTCGGTTCATGCGAGATCAACAAACGAGGGGGATTTAAGGGCTTTTTGAGTTTAACATTCTGGTACAGAATACCGTGAATAACCCTCATATGAGATGATGATCTCAGAAATGGTGGTTAAACGTAACCCACTATCATTCGGGTTAACCAGAATTGATGGCTCAAGGGCAGTGTTAGGATTTACGTTGCGTGAACGTTACCTGAAATCGCAAGGTGTATGGAAGAGCTATTCTGGTCGCGCAGGTTAGCTGGAGTGATTAGTATGATCGAGAGTGATTTATTGGTGAAATGTAATGTAATTCCGAAATGGTGTGTTGTTTTTCTTGCCCAAGTTACTTCTATTTGTACTCGTGAACTTTTGTCCCTTAGTGCCACGTAGGGGGACAAAAGGATATGTTGATGCCATGTTGTATTGTCTTTGTCCTTTTCTTTCAAAAAGCTGTAAAAGTGGTCATTATTTTAGTGTTGTCTCCTTTATAACATGCTGCCCTTTTCTGGCCGTTATGCTATGCCAGGATTGAACCATCTTACCACATGTGTCCTTTCTATTTTAGTGTCGCCATAGTACGTTTCTAGCCTTATTCATGACATTTAGAGGGAGCCATGTTGAAACTGTGCGACCAACATTGCGAGCGCATAATTAAGGCATAATTAGATGTCGCGTAAGCAAGCGTATGGACAATGTCCTGCGCGATTATAAAGGGCGATGCGCGATATTCTGATATTGCGCAATAGATGTGCAGCTATGCACATCATTAAGTCACCCCAGTTCTATATTACGCACAATTTATTGTGCGTGATGTAGAACTCTAATTATGACATACAATGCGCTAAAGAAGTTGTGATGACCCATAAAATTTGTCATTAATAATTTAATTACATGATAAAATGTTTCCGACACGATAAGCGAACCTATTATGTTGAGTCTTAAAACTTTTTGAACCAGTTTACACATTCAAGTACCCTTTGACCATTCCCGACGATTCATGAACGTCTGTTTATGAAAAGATATGTATATATAAATAATTATATATAATTATTTTAAATACATTAATAAACTATTATATGATTAAGTTATTATGAAAAATAACTTAAGATATAATAAAACTTGTTATTAAAAACTTATTTATATAAATATAAAATTTTTATAAGAGTTTTTATCATTATTATTGGTAACGGGGTTCAAAATAACGGTCCGTGATAAAACCCACAAAATACAAGCAAAACTCACTGATGAATTTTTTTCTTTGTTTGATTACCTCACGAGACATGAGGTCTCATTTTCAACATGTTTTTGATTATTTTATTTATATTATTATATTTATTATATTATTATTGTTAAATCTAAACGTCTATTGTTTATGAAACGTATAGAGTAAAGAATATAAAATAAAATATTTACTCATTTCCTTATTCTTTTGTCGACTAAAAAAAAGGTGTAGGGATCAAGTCAATTCAATGTATCCACTCTTTTATTGGTATATATTTTTATTCTTTTGACAAACACATACAGACACATATGCTTTCCTTTCATTAATTTTTTTCTGCTACTTTTTGGTTAACTCCAAACCACCTTTTATTTGGTGGAATTACTTGAACTGGTCTCCTGTTTTACTACTACTACTACTACTACTACTACTACTACTACTACTACTAGATCAAACAACCCTCACACAAACATCACCATTCAATAAAGTTTATCATGGGAATAAATAAAATACAGTGCATGTGTACTACAAGAAGCCAACTATATTCCTATGGTTGCACTAGTTTTTGATTCATTGAATGTGATTATTATTATTATATTATTATTATTATTATCACTTTACTATATATAATAGATACTTATGCATGCATTCATCGACATACATGTGTCCCCTCATTGACTAACTTTGACTATTAATTATTAATGAAAACTATAACAATAATTTAGTCAAGCACATTCACAAGTTAGATATAGGTCCGTGACTACACATCTATTTTAGAAAAATGTCACGGTTGCCTACTTGCTTTTAAACGTAGCATTTTTTTAATATTAAAATAAAACCTATTTGGAAAAACGATAGAATGAAACAAGAAAATGTCATGGAATTGTTCTTGTTTGTTACCCTACGTGAGAAATGAACAAGGAGTGGCATCTATATATTTTACTTCATTTTTTTAAAACTACACAGACACATCTACATAATTACTCCATAGATAAATTAATTTCCAGACCTCTGACTCCCACACACTCAAACGCAGACATATATATTATTTTCATTATTTTCAAGTTATTGGTATCATACTACAACAAGGTTATGCACGGGTGTTTTAAGTTGGGTTTTCAAACGCATTATAGCTAAGAAAATATTGGGTATTGTTCGTGAATCCAAGGCCAACCGTACAGTCATCTACTATCATTACGTCTAGGCAGTTTACATACAATATTGAATCTTAATATTAAACTGTGAGTTTATAGATCCCTTTTTAAACGTTTTAAATATTTTTGGGCTGAGAATACATACACTTTATTTTATACGCAATGGACACAAGTACATACTTAATTCTACACTGAGTTTAAACCGAGAATTCCTTAGCTTTGGTAACTAGTAACTACCAGTACATAGGATGTGGACTGGTGGGCGCGAGTAATTGTATATGGATCCATAGGGCTTGACATCCCCGTCCGAGGTAGAGCGCTAGCCTTTTAACAGACGTATGTTACTTGAGGTTACGACACGTTAGTTTACGTGTATTAAAATAACCGAGGTAATTATTATTATAGCATTAAGTTTAGTTAGCAGGGTGCTCTATTACGTAGAATCTATTGATAAACTTTTGATGAAATCTTGTGGTCCATCTTTATATATTTATGACTCGAGCAATTAAACCTATAACTCACCAACATTCGTGTTGACCTTTTTAGCATGTTTTATTCTCAGGTCCCTAGACTGCTTATGCTATGATGTGCTTGTTGCTTGCATGGAGTCTCTCATGCTTTGTTTAAAGTTTATTGCATTCGAAACAAAACTACGTTGTGTAATAAATAATTTGACTGTGATGTCAATCTGTGAGATAAAGACTTATGTATTTCAGGGGATTTACTTATACTTAAGTATTCGCCCACATGTTTATAAGTTTCTATGTTTAGAAAGTCACTTATTTTAAAGAATGCAATATTTTTATTAAAACATATCATGTAGAGGTCAAAACCTCACTATGCAATCAATGAATAACGTGCCACATCAGTAGCGATTTTGACGGGTCGTTAGAGTTGGTATCAGAGCTTGAGGCCATAGGGAACCAGAATTTGCATTAGTGTGTCTAACTGGTAATTGTTAGGATACGTTAATGAGTCTGGACTATGACCGTACCTATTTTTACCGATTTTTGCTTATTATTTTTGTCAAAAACACTATATGTGATATATTTATATGCTAACGTAATTGTTATTTCAATTATGTGATAGATGTTTTCTTCTCATCCCATCATTTTGTACGACTCTAAATCGGACACTGAGTTTATTCTCTAAACCGATTGTGTTAGCCGGGGAATCTCAACTCTCGGTAAACCCAGAGGAGGATTTCGGTAAAGAAATAAAATAAATCACTAAGGAGGAATTCAATCTTTTTATAAATAATAAAAACAACTACAATAACAAAAAGTCCTTAATTATTAAAAAGGAACAAAACCATTCGGTCCGTAACCATCCTTACCGTATTAAACCTACTAAGGCACCGGGTACCTCAAAACCTCGACCAATAATTAGATACACTGCGACTATGCGTGTCGAACCATGCACATACAAACAATTAGCGGAGAGAACCAAGTGGGAAGAATCTTCTGATAGTTCTGAATAAACGACCTCGCAACCATAAATCTTCCATGCGCTATTCTATTGTTTATGTGTGCTACTCTATCTTATTATGTAAAATAAGCATATGTAAAATATCAGTATTGTATAGTATTGTATTATTTTGGGTTATTAAAAACATGGAATGATTATTTGTATTATTACTACTTATTTTTATTATTACTACATAATAACGTAGTAACTCGCTATAATTTTTCATAGTGGAATATTATTAGGATTTTAGTAGTTAATTCCTTGTACTAGCTATTATGTATGAACTTAACGGGTAGGTACTACCCGAGTTATAATTATAAAATGCTAATAAATAAAAACAGCTTTTATAATAATTGGTTCTTATTATTAATATGCTACGATGTATTATTGACCACTCATTATACCTATAATGTTCTATATGATTAATTTATCTCAGTTGTGTTTATTGAAGAAACATGTCTCAAATGTCGGATGTTGAGTTTGAGGAACTAGTCGAGAAACGTGCGAATGAAAGAATTGCTGCAGCCGAGGCAGTAAAAGCAGCAGCCGTGAATACAAACTCACGAAACGGATGCTCATACAAAACCTTTCAAGCATGCAAACAACAGACGTTTAGTGGAACCGAGGGACCAGTCGGTTTAACCCGATGGTTTGAAAAGATGGAGTCCGTTTTCAAAATCAGTAATTGTGCGGACGGGGAAAGTCAAAGTATGCTTCGTGCACATTGTAGGATGGTGCACTTACTTGGTGGATATCTCTTGGGAAGAATTTAAAAAGATGCTAATCGAGGAGTACTGTCCTCGAAATGAGATCACTAACTATGAAAAGCATTTCATGGAACTAGCTTTGTTGTGTCCAAAATTAGTACCAAACGAGAAGCGAAAGATAGAGATGTATATTAACGGTTTGTCAATCAATATCAAAGGAAATGTTACATCGTCCAAACCAAATACGATGCAGGAAGCCATGAGAATGGCACACCAACTCATGGACCAGATTACGGAGAGTTCGATTAAGGCACCAACTACCGAAGTCAAGACAACTGAAGGAAAGAGGAAATGGGAAGACCATAAGGGCAAAAGTACTCACTGGAAGAGACGAGAGACTTTTAAAGGTAAACAAGATGGGGCAACTGCTAGTCCAAACTACAAGGGACCCCATCCGTTCTGTAAAAGATGTTACACCCATCATTCCGGTTATTGCCAGGTGGTCTGTGATAAATGCAACAAGAAAAGACATGTGACGAAAGATTGTTATGCCACTGTTTCTGGAGTGAAGACAAAACTGACCGATGTCAAGAAATGTTTTGGATGCGGGAAGCCTGGTCACTTTATAAATCAATGCCCTGATAAGGAGAAGAACAAAGAACCCACACGTGGGAGGGCATTTAATATTAATGTCAGTGAAACGCGTGAGGACCCTGATCTTGTTACAGGTACGTTTACCGTTAATAATCAACTAGCTTCTATTATGTTTGATACTGGTGTTGATAGAAGTTATATGTGTAAAGACTTTAGTTCTAAACTGTAATGTGCATCATTACCTCTAGACGATAACTATACTATTGAATTAGCTAATGGTAAACTGATAAAAGCCGATAAAATTTGACATGGTTATGAGATAAACCTTGCTGGTGAAACATTCAAAATCTATTTAATACCCGTAGAATTAGGAAGTTTTAACGTAATCGTTGGCATGGACTGGATGTCCAAAACAAGAGCGGAAGTTGTTTGTGCTGAGAATGCAATCCGCATCCCTCGTAAGGATGAAACGTCATTGATGATTTATGGGGAGAAGAGCAACTCGAAGCTGAACCTTATCAACTGTATGAAGGCCCAGAAACTTATAAGAAAAGGTTGTTATGGCATTTTAGCGCACGTGAAGAAAATTAAAACTGAAAAAGGAAGCATCGACGACGTACCGGTTGTGAGAGAATATCCCAAAGTATTTCCAGAAGAATTACCTGGGCTACCTCCACACAGATGTGTAGAATTCCATATTGATCTCGTACCAGGAGCCGCACCTGTAGACCGATCCCCATATAGACTTGCACCTTCCGAGATGCTAGAATTACAAAGCCAATTACAAGAATTATTGGACCGTGGATTTATTCGTCCCAGTTTTTCACCTTAGGGTGCTCCTATTCTATTCGTCAAGAAGAAGGATGGATCTATGAGAATGTGCATAGATTACCGAGAATTAAATAAATTAACGATCAAGAATCGATACCCATTACCAAGGATTGATGATTTGTTTGATCAATTGCAAGGATCAAGTGTTTATTCTAAGATTGATCTACGCTTCGGATACCATGAGCTGAGAGTGAAGGAAGAAGATGTTCCTAAAACCGCGTTCAGAATCCGTTACGATCACTATGAGTTTTTAGTCATGTATTTTGGATTGACTAATGCTACAGCAGTATTCATGGATCTAATGAATCGCATCTGAAGACCGTATTTAGATAAATTTATCATTGTTTTTATTGACGACATATTGATTTACTCGAAGAACAAGGAAGAACATGAGCAACACTTAAGACTGGGACTAAAAATACTTAAGAAAGAAGAACTGTACGCAAAATTTTCGAAGTGTGATATCTGGTTACAAGAAGTACAGTTTTGGGCCATGTTGTCAGTAAATATGGAATTAAAGTTGACCCTGCTGATTAAACCAAAATCGTCTCGTGTAAATAGATTTCGCGTTTGAGTGCTTGATTTGGGAAAAAGAGTAAGTCGAATGTTTTAACTCCAATAATTGTGCAAACCCCGATTTGGAATCTGGATTCCAAGGGCGTAAAACAATCGATTGAATTAATCTTATTTGACCGGAATCGAAAAATTTATTATCTTAGGGTAGAGATTAGCTCCGACGATGATCGGAGTACTGATCGAAATTGAGTTAACAACCGGAGTAATGCTATCGTAATTAGCTTGAGCAGAGTAACATTAATGCATCCAGCGTTATCTGAATGAGTGATCTTGTTTGCGTATTTATAGATGTTAGGAGGGAATGATGACGTGGCACATGTCCCTTTCACGGTTGTAACGAACTTTGCGAATCCCGAGGGGAGACGTGGCACCTGTCCTTTTCATGAGAATAATCAAGCAGATCCTAACAAACTTTCTTAGATTCATGGGCTGACATGGCATGCAACTTGCTTGCATGCTTCTTCCGGGATGAGGTGTCTGTTCTGGGACAGTGCACTTTCTCTGGGACAGCGTGCTTTCCCGGAAGGGTACCATTATGCCGAGTTGAAATGCCGAACCGAGAAGTGGTGACGGTACCAGCAGCATGTCAGTTCTGGCTAAGTTGTCAGAGCTCTTAGCCTAATCCGGGAAGGTTTTGCTCTCCACTTGTCATCATGACTAGCTACATGATTCCGGTTATGTGTGTGTCATTAGGGCTCTCAATCTAGCCATTCGTATGGCATGGTAAATTTGCTGAGATGACGTCGGATGGATATTGGGAAAGGGTCCGTGTTCCGGGATAGACGGTGTTGGGTAAGATCCTTGTCGGGACGCTTGCTTGTTTTGAGATGGATCATTATGTGTATTATTAAGTCCCCCCAGTTTGGTGGTGATAGCCGAAACGGGTACCATCGTCAAACTTCCGAGATGAAGCCATGCTTTCGATTGGATGTGCATTTAATGTTTGTCAGTGTGAAAAGACAGTTTCTGCAAATACGTCCCCTTTTCGTGTTTTTTCCATTTTTCAACTTTTTGGAACGGCGTTCGAGAGATTTCTTTTTGCGATTTTAATCACTGATTTTGTTAATCCATCTTTTGATCTGAGCCGTTGAATCAATTTTCTTAAAACCTATTAATACCTTCCCTTTTCCAATATTTGCACTTTTTACAGCCTTCGTGCGCTAAACATTTCTTCTTCAAAGAACCAACTATTTTTTTTTTTACAAAATAGGTACCTTTTCTGTTTCCTTCTTTTTTATTACTTTGCTTTTTGTATTTTCGTATATATGGCGGATCAGTCTTCCACTTCTACTAGTGTAGATGTTCCCGAGACTTCTTCTAGGCCTTCTGTAGATGTTAGTGGTATTATGAGTCAAGTGTGTGATGGATGCCTTGATGAGATGGTAGGTAGGTACCCGTTTTTGACCCGTTATACATTGAGGGTGCCTGATGCCATCCACAGGGCCTATAAGCCTCCCCTAGGCATGGTTACCATTTATGATGCAACCCTTAGTGTGGGCAATTTTCGATTTCCCTATTCCAAATTCATGTACCAATTTTTTTACGCACTATGGAATAGCGCCTGCTCAGGTACATCCCCATGCGTACCAAAATTTGGTAATGTGGGAGATGTACCTTAATCATTATCATATTCTTCCTACCATCTGTATGTTTCGATTTTGCTTTTTCGTCTTGAGGTCCGAGGTTGGATGGTTTACCATCAAACGGAGAGCGCAATACAACTTTACTTGAGACATGGACACTTCATTAAAGGAGTGGTGTGAGTCTTTCTTTTTTATCGATAGCAAAGGGCTACCGCCATGATTTGTTGAGCTCTGCGAATGGGCAGTTGACGTGAAGAAGAGAGCCAATAGAGTCCTGTATCTAAATGCTATCGAGAAGGCGTGTATAGAAGCCATTCGGGAGTTCAAGTTTCCACAACGGCCATACCCAGAGGCCATGCTTGTGTTGGGGGGAGTTAACCACCAATGGGCAGATCCGAATACCAAGCCTGTTCTTCGTTTTAATGAAGCAGGTGAAGACTGATCCTAGCCAACTGCTATGTCGCGAAGTTTATTAATCGTATACTGACATTGTTTGTGTTTGATGTTTATACAACAGGAATGGAGTTTGCTAGCGCAATGGCTTTTGGTGATCTGGCGGAGATCCGGGTGGACAGCGTCCCGCTCAATCCGGGAGACGAGCCGAATGTCGCTCCCCAGGGCCTGGAGCAAAATGCCGGCGACGGGTCTGACTTAATTCTTCTCGGTTCCAATGTACATGAGGGGTACACGACGGTGAATAGGAGGATTCAGGAAGTTCCTCATCTTCGAAAGAAGGCCAAAGGTGATTGTCTTGTTTTGGTAAATCAATCTTATCTAAAATTTTGATTTTGTCTCATACCTATCTTTAATAATTTTTGTTTTACAGCTGTTGCTGAGCTATATGTGGGTGGCGGTATGGTCGAGACAGAGCCCATAAACTTGGGTGAGGAGGGTGAACAGTTTACCCTAGAAAGCTTTGATGACCTGCACTTCAATATCTCTGCAGGCGATGATCTTGTCCGTGCCTTCTCTTAGCTTGATATCGGTCTACAGGTGCGGCTCCTCTTCTTCCCTTCGCCAAGCAGTTTCTGTCCTCCCCCGGGAGGATTCTAAGGCTGTTCGAGCCCGGGCACTCGTGGCGATGATTACACTTATTCTGGATAGTTTTGACTGGGAGGAGCTGGTGACGGAACTGGAGCGCCAGATGAGAACTGCCCAAAATGAGCTATCTCAGGCACCCGTGGCCTGAGAAGCTGTTAAGAGCTTGGAGACCCAGCTGAGGGCTTCCAAGGATGAGCTTGCCCGGGTGGTAGAGGAAAAGGATAAGGAGGTTACTGCCAAGGTGGTTGCCCTGGAAGAGTGTAAATGATTTCGGGGTGGTCTTCCTTCTATTTTGAAGAAGGCTATCAATTTTTCCACTGTGAAGTCACCATTTCAGGGTTATTTGGATAGCTTTGAGGCGGCCAATTTTACCCACGCCGTTAGGCTGATGCAGAAGCATCATGTTAGTAGGTTCGTCTCCTTGCATTCGGATATTGCCGAGAAGGTTAATCCGGCTGCTGCGCAGGAGATCCAGGCTGCTCAGAAGGCCTTGGCGAAGATCCGTTCGATGATGGTACAACCGTGCAACAACTCTTAGATTTCAATTTTTAGTTTATTGTACTGCACATTATTGTGTATTTTTGAAGAAACTTGTAATGAAGTCACGTGCAATTAATGAAAGTTTAATTCCAAGTATTTTGTGTCGAATTTTCTTCAGTTGAACTAGTTCACATCTTCGTATGTAGGTCTAGACTACACTTTTATTAGTTTTTGCGTGTACAACATGCAGTCACACGTGTTTATGCCATCTACTCATTGGCCGTTTATCAGTTTAAACTTGTACCGATGAGGGCTAGACCATCACCTCTTAGGGGGGTACAAAATAACTTGCATGGGACTTATGTAGATGCCGGAATCCGTCTGCCACTAGCCGGTTATTATTATGTGAACATCGTTTTAAATAACATAATGACTAAGTTATTGTAAACGGTAAAATTCTTTTATTCATTCCTTAAAAAGGAAAAACATAAATGGATTCTTTTATTGGGAGAAAAAAGACATAAACATCAAGATAACCATGAGTTAAAGTGATCAGTTTCAATCACGGTATCCATCTAAATCTCGGTTGTTGCACTTAGCCACTTTTGTTACCTTCAACCGTTGTCTCGTCTCGGTTGGAGCTCTCACAGCTTTCAGTCCTGGAACGTTTGGGTGTCGGATTGAAGGGTTCAGCCGTTTCGTATACACCGTTAAATGGTTTCTCCCATCCTAGCCAGTGATGCCAGCCGGAAACTGCCTTCACTGCTTTATTGACAATGACTAGATTTTTACAACTGAGGTGTGCTGATGGGGAGAAAAAAGTTAGCCTTTTAAGAATAGATACACGTTTTTCCTGCATGACATGTGGTGTCTTCCATGATTTGGCACATTGCCTATCTCAAGTGCACTTGTTCCCGAGGAAAGGGTGTCGGGTGGATTGAACCGTTACCACACCTCACCGGGTTGGTAGTTTAAGTATACCATGAGCGGTAGACTCTATTGCACTGAACTTCCTGAAGAATTGTCTTCCTAGTATCACATTTGTAGCCGTCACAGATTTAACAATGTAAACGTCGATGACTTCGCTACCGAGGTAGGGTTGAGTACCCACCATGACCGTTGCCTTGAGCCTACCTATGGGTTCTTCAGTGAAACCCGTGAATCCAGAAATGACAGCATTAGATTGTTTCATCTTTCTTCCAACAAACTTTGGGAGTTTTGAAAGGCAATGGGCATAGAGGACTTCAACTTCACTTCCCGTGTCAGTGTACATTTCGCTGACCGGGAACCCATCTATCAAGCCGGTAATGACTACCGGTTCATCTCAAGAGTATTGTGGCGGTAGTCCCGTGAATGTGATGGCAGCATCTTTCCAGGAGCTCTGCGGGACAAACTCGTCCTTCTCGACATTGATCATGTTAATGACAACTTTATCTGTTGCCTTCTCACGTTTCTTACCGTCTTCCTTTTGCCAACCGAATGTTTTGTTGGGATCCACCTTTTTGAACTTCCGTCCTGACAACAAGTGATTAAGTTCCCCTGCCTTGATTTTAGCGATGATTTCACGTATTAACGCTTTGCATTCATCGGTGTCCTGACCATTGTCTTCATGGAACTCACAATACTTATCTGACTTTTGACCATCCCATTTTTCTAGTGGTGCCGGAGGGGTAAACTTTGCCTTCATGAATTCCGTTAACAGTATCTCTTTTGGGGTTTTGGAAAGGCTGTCGATTAAGGACCCTTTATCATATGGTTTCAGGCTGCTCTTGTCATGCCTGTAGCTGTCATGGCTTTTGCCATGACTGTTATGGTTTTTGTGATGGCTTTCACTGCGTCTGCTGCTGTCATGGCGGTGCTTGCTGTCGCTTCTCCTCTCCTCTTCTCCTTTCTTCTCTTCCCGATGATACCCAGCCCGTCTCTCCCACCCCGAGTGTTGGTATTGCCTTGCTACCGTCACGGCATCTGCAAATGTACCCGGGATGTTCCATCAGAGTTCAGAGACAAGCAATGGGTGTGCATCCTTGTCCAGGCATTTTATAAATCCAAAAATCTGCTGTGTTTCCGGGAGTCCTGGATTTTCTGACATTCCAGCATGTACCTTGTGATGAAGCTTTCAATTTTCTCTCCCCGGTACATTGGGATTTCGTGAGCATACAGGTGTGTATACGTGTGTCGGCGGAGGTTCTGATATTGCATGAGAAACTTTTTCCGCAAGTCTACGAAGCATGTGATTCCATTAAGTGGTAATTTTGCAAACCACTCTCTGGCAGCGAACTATAGTACACTCGGAAAGAGATGACATGCTACCTCATCACTCCAATGTTGGGTTTTCATGGCACCCTCAAAGATTTTCAGGAAATCGTCCGGGTCGGCGGTACCATTGTACACCCCCAAAGTGACCGGTATGGCAATTTTAGCAGGGAGTATACAGCCAGCGATGTGTTCTCATAGCTTTTGGCTAGTAGCCGACATCTCAACCAGTCGCTTTGCTTTGTTTCCGGTGATTAGGGCGAACAGGTTTTCAAGTGCAGTTCCCAGGATGGCGGGTTGTGATAAGGAGTGTTTATATGCCGGTGGTGCAGCCTGCACAAGGAGCTCGATTAGCCATGCATTTGCAGCAGCCTTAGTGACACATTCGCTTCCCGCACCGATGTTCAACAGTGGGCTGGTCTTCAGAACGTCTAGAGTTTGCGATTCCTGCTTCTCTGCTAGATTGTTATTATTCAGCATGGCTTTTCGCTTTTCGATTACTTGTTTTTCGAAGTCGGCTGAGATCATTTTGTTGATCAGGTTAGTGTCGTTGTGAGACGATCCGATGCCGGTTGAACCACCATTTTTGAGACCAAGGGTGTCGAGCTTTAATCTATCTCCACCGAGTGGTGATCCCTCGTGTGTGTCCTCATCGTCGTCGGAGACATTCATCTTGTGACGACCCGGAAATTTCCGACCAAATTTAAACTTAATCTTTATATATTTCCGACACGATAAGCAAAGTCTGTAATGTTGAATCTCAAATATTTTGAAGTGTTTTTACCCTTTGACTGTTTTTGACGATTCACGAACCATTATTTATAAATAAATACATATATGTATATAAATGTAAGTATATATAATAATTGGAATTAATAAAATGTAATCTTTGGAATTTAAAATGTAAAATAATAACTAAGTTACTATTAAAATGAATATTTATATATATAAATATAAATTCTATTCATAACTAATATTGTATGTAAATTATAATATATATATATATATATATATATATATATATATATATATATATATATATATATATATATATATATATATATATATATATAAAATATGCAGGATATATTATTATATATATATATATATATATATATATATATATATATATATATATATATATATATTAAAAATGACATATGTAAAAATTAAAATATTAAATATAATTACAAGCTATAATATAGCTCTTATATTAATGAATATTACTTTCATTATTAATATTTATACCAGTATTATTAATATTATTAATATTATTAATATAATACATAACATAAAAATATGAGATTTGATAAACATAATTTATTGTATCAACATTATTAGTATTACTCTCATTACTAGTATTAATATTAATATCAGTATTAATATTTATATTATTATGGTATATATTAGAAAGATATAAAAAAAAATGATGAAACATGTAACTTATGATTATTAGTATTATTATTAAGTACTATGATTAAAAATCATAATTTTCATTATTATCATTAATAATATGATCATTACCATTTTATATGAGATTTGATAAACATAATTTATTGTATCAACATTATTAGTATTACTCTCATTACTAGTATTAATATTAATATCAGTATTAATATTTATATTATTATGGTATATATTAGAAAGATATAAAAAAATGATGAAACATGTAACTTATGATTATTAGTATTATTATTAAGTACTATCATTAAAAATCATTACCATTTTTATAGTTATCATTATAATTGCCATTATTATTATAATTAATATTAGTATTAATGATATTATTACCATTATTATCATTTCTATTATTATTATTAGTATTTTTTTGATTAGTAATATTATTATTATTTTCTATTATCAGTATTTTTTTTATTTCCAATGAAACTGATAATATTATTATTATTAATATATTTAAATTACATTTACAAATTCTTAATATTAATATCTAATATAAATAAAATTACATAGGATCTGTACGTGATACTTTTTCACCAACAGCTGGAATTCAAAATAAATTTCAAAAACTAATAATGCAGTTATGTTAGGATTACTCTAATCGATCTTTCTGTAAAGTTTCAACATCCAAATCCTTTTAACAAGCTCGAATTTTGAAGTGAAAGTTATTATTTAAAAAGTCAAATGAATTGTTCATCACGAAATTCGGTTTTGTTTTGATGTTTCTGGTAAAATTGATGATTTATAAAGTTTATATGAACAATTTGCAACCTAGTTCATGTTGAACTCATGATCTGAAACAGTCTAAAAATCGAAATCATGATTGGAGTTCATCGTGTTCATCATGAAACTATTATAGACTTTTAATTTTTTTTTTACGTTTTGATAAATAAATTCACTCATTGCTAGTTGTGTCTGATTTAATATAAGATCTTAATTCAAAATGAAAATTTCTTGTCATGATTATTTGAGTTCTTGTCGACTTGAAGCTGAGAAGAAAGAGATGAAAAGTAGAAGACGAGTTAAATTGAATTAGACCAGGAATAAAAACAGATAAGCAGAAAACGGAGGAGTGGTTATTAGTGTTGACGGGTAACCGGGAGGTCTCGGGTTCGATCCATGCTTGGTGCATTTTTTTTATGGGACTTCTAAGGTAGTTTTGCATATTAAAAATCATTATTTTTATTAATATTATTATTATTATTATTATTATTATTATTATTATTATTATTATTATTATTATTATTATTATTATTATTATTATTATTATTATTATTATTATTACTTATTGATGTTATTATATAATTAAAATGATTATTATTATTATCATTTAGTTATTATTAAGTAATAACATTAGAACATTATAAGTATTATTATTATTATTACTATGATTATGATTATTATTAGTATTATTATTATTAAGAAAATGATACAAATTAATTTTTTTTAGTATTAGTATCATTATATAAATATTGGAATTTTTTATTATTATTATTAACATATGTATTATTATAAATACTATCATTATTGTTAATATGATTACAATTAATAGTATTGTTATTATTAAAAATAACTATTATTTTTACTATTATTTTTACTAAAATTATTATTTTGATATCACTAGAACTATCATTATTATTGTTATCAATATTATTATGTAGTTATCAAAATCTTTATCATAATTATCATTAACAATAAAATTTATATTTTTACATTTATTATTAATAGAATTACTAACATTATTATCTTATTAACAATATTAAGTATTACAATCATTTTTACCATTATTAATATTATTTTAGCATTATTATAACTATTATTATTAAGATAAAAATGATATATTTAATCCATATAACATAACAAAAATTAATATTTTATATATAAAATGAATATAGGAAACATAAATAAACTATTAATATAAAAAGGATATAACTAATAAAATTATATACAACTTTTTCGATTACAATTATATGTGTTAATATATATATAATTGATATAGGTTCGTGAATCTGAGGCCAACCATGCACTTATCCAGTGCCATCATATGTATTTTTACTACAAAATACAGTATCGTGAGTTTCATTTGCTCCCCTTTTAAATGCTTTTCCAATATATATTTTTGGGACTGAGAATACATGCACTGCTTTTATAAATTTTTTACGAAATAGACACAAGTATTCAAAAATTACATTCTATGGTTGGATTATCGAAATCGAATATGGCCCTTTTTAGCTTGGTAGCCTAAGAATTAGGAAAATGACCCCTAATTGACGCGAATCCTAAAGATAGATCTATGGACATTGACATGTCCCATTCGGGTTACGAATGCTTTAGTACTTCGATTATCATGTCCGATAAGAGTCCCGGAATGATGGGGATATTCGATATGCATCCTGTTAGTTCGGTTATCAAGCGTTCACCATATGAATGATTTTTATCTCTATGCCGTTCGAAATGCCTGATATGAGATTATGTTTATGAGAAATGGAAATGAAAATCTTGTGGTCTATTAAATTATGGAAATGATTGATTACGATAAACTAATGAACTCACCAACCTTTTGGTTAACACTTTAAAGCATGTTTATTCTCAGTTATGAAAGAAATCATCCGCTGTGCATTTGCTTATTTTAAAGATATTACTTAGAGTCATTCATGACATATTTCAAAAGACGTTGCATTCAAGTCATTGAGTTCAATAAAGATTATTATGACAGATTAGGTCAATTATTGTTGGATATATTATGAAATGGTATGCATGCCGTCAACTTTCGATGTAATGAAAATTTGTCTTTTAAAAACGAATGCAATGTTTGTAAAATGTATCATATAGAGGTCATGTACCTCGCGATGTAACCAAATGTGTTGTATTCGTCCAGATGGATTAGGATGGGTCACTACACATCTCGTCTCCTGACGCGTCACCGAAGTGGATATGAGCGATTGATTGTTTTTGAGGTTGAGGTGGCTCCACCGGTGGTGAGCTTCCTTTGTTCAAAGGTGGTTGAATGTCATCGCTCGTTCCTTTCTTGCTTGCCATTTCGCTACTTGGTTTCACTGTGTTGTTCGTACCTTTAGGTGGCGCCATTTGATCAAACCAAAATCTTCTCGTGTAAATTGATTTCGGGTTTGAGTGCTTGATTTGGAAAAAAGAGTAAGTCGAATGTTTTAACTCCAATAATTGTGCAAAC
This sequence comes from Rutidosis leptorrhynchoides, assembly GCF_046630445.1. Lineage (NCBI taxonomy): Eukaryota > Viridiplantae > Streptophyta > Magnoliopsida > Asterales > Asteraceae > Rutidosis > Rutidosis leptorrhynchoides. The sequence continues at coordinate 199,132,913 of NC_092337.1, forward strand.
CCCGATTTGGAATCTGGATTCAAGGGTGTAAAACAATCGATTGAACTAACATTATTCTAACATAATCGAATAAGTTAATATCTTAGGGTGGAGATTAGCTCCGACGATGATCGGAGTACTGATCGGAATTGAGTTAATGACCGGAGTAATGCTATCATAATTAGCTTGAGCAGAGTAACATTAATGCATCTAGTGTTATCTGAATGAGTGATCTTGTTTGCGTATTTATAGATGTTAGGAGGGAATGATGACGTGGCACATGTCCCTTTCATGGTTGTAACGAACTTTGCCAATCCCGAGGGGTGACGTGGTACCTGTCCTTTTCATGGGAATAATCAAGCAGATCCTAACAAACTTTCCTAGATTCGTGGGCTGACGTGGCATGCAACTTGCTTGCATACTTCTTCCGGGATGAGGTGTCTGTTCTGGGTCAGTGCACTTTCTCCGGGACGGCGTACTTGTCCCTGGAGGGTATCATTATTCCGAGTTGAAATGCCGAACCGAGAAGTGGTGACGGTAACAGCAGCATGTCGGTTCCGGTTAAGTTGTCAGAGCTCTTAGCCTAATCCGGGAAGGTTTTGCTCTCCACTTGTCATCATGACTGGCTACATGATGCCGGTTATATGTGTGTCATCTGGGCTCTCATTCTAGCCATTCTTCCGGCATGGTAAAGTTTCTGAGATGACGTCGGATGGATGTTGGGAAAGGGTCCATGTTCCGGGACAGACGGTGCCGGGTAAGATCCTTGTCGGGACGCTTGCTTGTTTTGAGACAGATCATTATGCGTATCATTACCTGCCAAGATCGAAGCCATTAGTAAATGGGAAACACTGATGACTCCAACACAAATCCGCCAATTCTTAGGTCTTGCTGGTTACTACCGAAGATTCATTCAAGTTTTTTCTAAAATCACCAAACCCTTAACTGTATTGACTTAAAAGGGAAAGAAGTATGATTGGTCCACGGAACAGGAATCCGCATTTCAACCGTTAAAGAAGAAGTTAACATCTGCACCCATTTTGTCATTACTAGAAAGAAATAATGATTTCGTGATCTATTATGACGCTTCGCGCCAAGGTTTAGGATGTGTATTAATCAACGCACAAAAGTTATCGCATACGCCTCACGACAACTAAAAATTCACGAAATGAACTATAAGACGCACGATTTGGAACTTGGAGCAGTAGTTTTTGCACTCAAGATATGGAGACACTATCTATATGGAACCAAGTGTACATTGTACACCGACCATAAGAGTCTTCAACATATTTTTGATTAAAAAATAATTCAATATGAGGCAACGTCGCTGGGTAGAGTTATTGAACGATTACGATTGTGAAATCTGTTACCACCCCGGAAAGGCTAATGTAGTAGCTGATGCTCTAAGTAAGAAGGAAAGAGTTAAACCTCTTAGGGTCCGATCTTTAAACATTACAATTCGTACTGATCTCATAAAGCAATTTCAAGCAGCACAGTTAGAAGCTTTAAAGGAAGAAAACATAAAAGGCGAAATGAGCAAAGGGTTAGAAAAACAACTTGAAATAAAAGCCTATGGAACCCTGTATTTTGCTGGTAGGATATGGGTACCAAAATATGGTGACCTAAGGCAACTAGTACTGGATGAAGCGCATAAAACGAGGTGCTTAATTCACCTGGGAAACGGGAAAATGTACCACGATCTTAAGAAGTTCTATTGGTGGCCTAATATGAAGACAGAAATTGCTACTTATGTAAGCAAATGTTTGACATGTGCGAAGGTCAAAGCTGAGCACCAAAAGCTGTCAGGACTACTGCAACAACCAGAAATTCCTCAATGGAAATGGGAAAGAATAACCATGGATTTCATTACAAAATTGCCAAAGACTGCAAGTAGTCACGATACTATTTAGGTGATAGTTGATCGCCTCACTAAGTCAGCTCACTTTCTACCAGTAAAGGAGACAGACAGTATGGAGAGATTATCACGCTTATATTTGAAGGAAATAGTTTCCAGGCATGGGGTACCTATCTTCATCATATCTGATCGTGACAGCCGATTCATATCACATTTTTAGCAGTCATTACAAAAAGCATTGGGAACTCGATTAGATATGAGCACCGCTTATCACCCACAGAAAGATGGTCAAAGTGAAAGAATAATACAAACATTGGAAGACATGTTACGGGCATGCGTAATTGACTTTGGAACCAGTTGGGATCGACACTTACCCTTGGCAGAATTCTCATGCAGTAACAGTTATCATACTAGCATCAACGCAGCGCCATTTGAAGCACTTTACGGTAGAAAGTGCAGATCTCCTATTTGTTGGAGCGAAGTAGGAGAAAGACAACTTACTGGACCAAAAATTATTCATGACACCACCGAAAAGATCATTCAAATACAACAGCGATTGAAAACGATCATGAGTCATCAAAAGAGTTATGCTAACAAAAGAAGAAAACCTCTAGAATTTCAAATGGGCGACAAAGTCATGTTGAAAGTGTCACCCTGGAAAGGCGTTGTACGATTCGGTAAATGAGGAAAGCTAAGTCATAGATACGTAGGACCCTTTGAAATCATCGAAAGAATTGTAACAGTTGCTTATCGATTAAAGCTACCGCATGAACTTAGTGGTGTTCAAGACACATTTCACATGTCAAATTTGAATAAATGTTTAGCTGAAGAGGATGTCGTAATTCCTCTTGACGAAATACAAATCAATGATAATTAGAGTTCGATGGAAAAATAGACGAGGACCCGAGTTCGATGGAACGCTAGACGAGGAGCCGAGTTTACTTGGGAACGTGAAGATCAAATGAAGCAAAAGTATCCACATTTGTTCACTGATATCACTCATAAAACAGGTACTACTCAAAATTTCGGGACGAAATTTTCTTTAATGGGGAATTACTGTGATGACCCATAAAATTTCACATTAATAATTTAATTACAGGATAAAATGCTTCTGACACGATAAGCGAACCTATTATGTTGAGTCTTAAAACCTTTTGAACTAGTTTACACATTCAAGTACCTTTTGACCATTCCCGAAGATTCACGAACGTCTATTTATGAATAGATATGTATATATAAATAATTATATATAATAATTTTAAATACATTAATAAACTATAATATGATTTAGTTATTATGAAAAATAACTTAAGATATAATTAAAACTTGTTATTAAAAACGTATTTATATAAATATAAAATTTTTATAAGAGTTTTTGTCATTATTATTGGTAACGGGGTACAAAATAACGGTCTGTGATAAAATCCACAAAATACAAGCAAAACTCACGAATGATTTTTTTTCTTTGTTTGATTACCTCACGAGACATGAGGTCTCATTTTCAACATGTTTTTGATTATTTTATTTATATTATTATATTTATTATATTATTATTATTGTTAAATCTAAACGTCTATTGTTTATGAAACGTATAGAGTAAAGAAAATAAAATAAAATATTTAATCATTTCCTTATTCTTTTGTCGACTAAAAAAAGGTGTAGGGCTCAAGTCAATTCAATGCATCCACTCTTTTATTGGTATATGTTTTTGTTCTTTTGACAAACACATACAGACACATATGTTTACCTTTCATTAATTCTTTTTTGCTACATTTTCGTTAACTCCAAACCACCTTTTATTTGGTGGAATTACTTGAACCGGTCTCCTGTTTTACTACTACTACTAGATCAAACAACCCTCACACAAACATCACCATTCAATAAAGTTTATCATGGGAATAAATAAAATACAGTGCATGTGTACTACAAGAAGCCAACTGAATTCCTATGGTTGCACTAATTTTTGATTAATTGAATATGATTATTATTATAATTTTATTATTATCACTTTACTATATATAATAGATACTTATGCATGCATTCATCGACACACATGTGTCCACTCATTGACTAACTTTAAATATTAATTTAATTATTAATGAAAACTATAACAATAATTTAGTCATGCTGATAGTGCTCCAAATATACATATATTTAGTCACAATATCATCTCAATATGTAAAGATTTTAGTTGTAATTATTCTATTTTTAAGTTGTAATCGGTTAAATAAATAAATGAGAAGACGAAACACGAAGATTAAAGAATTGAAGAAAAAGTGCCACTAAAGCCATAGTGCACTCAAAAGTGCCACTAAAAGTGAGTTAAAGACTTGTGCGGATTTTGGGAGTTAAGGAAAATAATTTTTTGTGCAAATTACAAGTTGCGAAACACAAAGTACAAGATATCTACGCATATGAAAGGACGTTCGAAAATTCGAAACCGAGACATAAACCGAGCATCAATGCGCGAGTCAACGGACCTAAAACTACAAGTCAACATTGCACAAGAATATAATATAATATATATATAATTATATAAAATTATATATATTAAATAATCGAGCCGCCCACGTTTTGAATCAAAAATATCTGCACCCAGCTGGCCATGCGATCGCATGGCTTGGAAGCTTAAAATCCATGCGATTGCATGGAGAGGAAATCCTGGCCAAGTCTATAAATTGAGCAATTTTCGGACGAGTTTCACAGACCTTAATTTTCTTTCTTCTTCTGTAAAGAATTATATATATTTATATTTATAATTTAAAATTTAAATTAAGTTTAATAATAATTGGGTTAATGTAAGAAATGTTTTAAGGTTTTGTAATACGGAACTCTGTCCGTGTAACGCTACGCGATTAATCACCACTGTAAGCTATGTTCTTCCTTTTTAAATTAATGTCTCGTAACTAAGTTATTATTATGCTTATTTGAACCGAAGTAATTGTGATGTTGGGCTAACTATTAAGATGAGGTTATTGGATTTTGTACCATAATTAGGGTTTGGACAAAAGACCGACACTTGTGGACATTGGACTATTGACTATTAATAGATGGGGGGTATTGTCTAATCGAATGACAACTCATTAGAATCTGTCGAAGCTATCTTCAAATTAGTTAATCTAATAATTATTAAAATAATTATGTATGTCCTATTTAGTGACGTTTATACGACATCTTTTACGATCATTTAATTAATTATTTGGGATGGGTAATTGATTATTCATTCTGATCAAGTGGGTAAATTAATATTCATATCTCATTAAAACAGTGGTGGATTACATACAAGGATAATTGGTGTAATTGTTAACAAAGTATTAAAACCTTGAATTACACGCAGTCGATAACCTGGTGTAATTATTAACAAAGTATTAAAACCTTGTTATAGTTTGAATCCCTAATTAGTTGGAATATTTGACTTCGGGAATAAGGTTAATTTGATGAGCATATTATAATTATGACCGATGGACTATTATGGGCAAAACCCGGATAGGTATCAAATAAGCCAGGACAAAGGACAATTAACCCGGGTAATAATTAATTAAAATCAAAACGTCAAACATCATGATTACGGAAGTTTAAATAAGCATAATACTTTTATTTCATATTTCATCGTACCTTTATTTACTGTCATTTTAATTACTGCAATTACTTTATCGCAATTTAAATTCTGTCATTTATATTATCGTCATTTATCTTTACGCTTAAAATATAAAATCAACAAACCGGTCATTAAACGGTAAAAACCCCCTTTTATAATAATATTACTACTATATATATATATATATATATATATATATATATATATATATATATATATATATATATATATATATATATATATATATATATATATATATATATATATATATATATATATATATATATATTTATTTATTTATTTATTTATTTATAAATATAGTTGTATAAAAATATAGTACATAATCACCAGCTCCCTGTGGAATGAACCGAACTTACTAAAAACTACACTACTCTACGATTAGGTATACTGCCTATAGTGTTGTAGCAAGGTTTAGGTATATCCCATCCGTAAATAAATAAAACTTGTATCATATTCCGTCGTATTTCATATTAAAAATAATACTATTTCATACACCTTCGCTCACACATCATATGCACATTCACAAGTTGGATATAGGTTCGTGACTACACGTCTATTTTAGAAAAATGTCACGGTTGCCTACTTGCTTTTAAACGTAGCATTTTTTTAATATTAAAATGGGACCTAATTGGAAAAACGATAGAATGAAACAAGAAAATGTCACGGAATTATTCTTGTTTGTTACCCCACGTGAGAAATGAACAAGGAGTGGCATCTATATATTTTACTTCATTTTTTGTAAAACTACACACAGACTCATCTACCTAATTACTCCATAGATAAATTAATTTCCAGACCTCTGACTCCCACACACTTAAACGCAGACATATATATTATTTTCATTATTTTCAAGTTATTGGTATCATACTACAACAAGGTTATGCACGGGTGTTTTAAGGCCAACCGTACAGTCGTCTACTATCATTACGTCTACGCAATTTACCTACAATATTGAATCTCAATATTGAACTGTGAGTTTATAGATCCCTTTTTAAACGCTTTAAATATTTGTGGGCTGAGAATACATGCACATTATTTTATACGCAATCGACACAAGTACATAGTTAATTCTACATTGAGTTTAAACCAAAAATCCCTTAGCTTTGGTAACTAGTAACTGCCATTACATAGGATGTGGATTGGTGGGCACGAGTAATTATATATGGATCCATAGGGCTTGACATCCCTGATAGTGCTCCAAATGAACATATATTTAGGCGCAATATCCTTCCAATATGTAAAGCTTTTAGTTGCAATTGTTCTATTTTTATGTAATATTCGTTTAAATAAATAAGTGCGAAGACAAAAGAAGAAAACGAAGATTTGAAGACGCAAACGTCCAAAATGCTCAAACATATAAGTTACAATCCAAGTGGTTCAATTTATTGATGATCAACGTCTAAATATTGATAAAAGTACAAGTCGCGGAACGCAAAATACAAGATATCTAAGCGTACGAAAAGACGTTCAAAAATCCGGAACCGAGACATAAACCGAGTATCAACGTACGAGACAATGGACCTAAAATTACAAGTCAACTATGCACAAGAATATAATATAATATATAAATAATTATATAAATTATATATATATATTATATATATATATATATATATATATATATATATATATATATATATATATATATATATATATATATATATATATATATATATATATATATATATATATATATATTATAAAAATCAACAGCCCACGTTTTGAATTCAAATGGTGAGCTGGAATTGGAAACTCCATGATTGCGGAGCTGCAAAGGGTAAAACCTCCACGATCGTGGAGCACACCAGGACTCAAATTCACCTATAAATACTCCAGCCTTCTGCTCGATCAACCTGCACCATATCAATCTCTCTAATATATATATATATATATATATATATATAAAATATAAAATAAATTAGTTTAGTTTTATATTAGTTTAGATTAGGTAATGTAATGGTTATTTACGGGTTTTAAAGTCGGAGTTATGTTCGTGTAACACTACGTGATTAATAACCACTGTAAGCTATGTTCTTCCTTTTTAAGTTAATGTCTCGTATTTAAGTTATTATTATGCTTGTTTAAGCCGAAGTAATCGTGATGTTGGACTAAATATTAAGACGAGGTTATTAGGCTTGGGACAATAATTGGGGTTTGGATAAAAGACCGACACTTGTGGAAATTGGACTATGGGCTATTAATGAGCTTTATATTAACTAAATGATATCTCGTTAATTTAATATAGAGATTTATAATTTGACGTATATATATATAACTACATACGCTTGACTAGGTACGGTGAGCGGGATATTTATAAATACGAATAATTGTTCATTTGACCGGACACGGGGATGGATTAATAGTCAGTGGACTCATTAAAACAGGGGTGGATTACTGATGTGCGTAGAGGTGTATATAAAATAGTTTATATTTTACAAGGAAAATACTATTAAATACGATACAATTTTACACAAGTTATTTATTTATTTACAGATGGGATATACTTAAACCTTGCTACAACACAATAGGCAGTGTACCTAATCGTAGAGTAGTATAGTTTTTAGTAAGTCCGGTTCGTTCCACAGGGAGACGACTTATTTTACACTATATTTTTAAACAATTATATTTGTATAAAATATATATAATTATATATAATAATATATAAAAGGGGGTTTTACCGTTTAATGACCGGTTTGTCGATTTCAAGACTTTAGTCGCAGTTAAAACCTAATGTAAAATATATTAAAAATAAGACTTAATTTAAAGCGTAAAATAAATAACGATAATGAAATTGTGATAAATAAAAGTGCGATAAAATAAAATTGCGATAATTAAAAAGTACGATAATTAGAAGTGCAATTAAATACAATAACAGTAAATAAAAGTGCGATAATTAAAAGTGAAAATAAAGGAATTATGCTTATTTAAACTTCCATAATCATGATGTTTGACGTGTTGATTTTAGTTAATTTCCATGGGTTAATTGTTGTTTGTCCTGGATTATTTAATATGTCTGTCTGGTTTTTGTCCATAACAGTCCATAAGTCATAAATATAAAGTGCGAGTATCCTCGTCAAATTATCCTTATATCCGAAGTCAAATATTCCAACTAATTGGGGACTTAAACTGTAACAAGGTCTTAATACTTTGTTTAATAATTACACCAGGATATCGACTGCGTGTAATCCAAGGTTTTAATACTTTGTTATCAATTATGCCAAGTGTTCTTGTACATAATTTCACCCCTGTTTTAATAATTCCATAGACTATTAATCCATTCCCGTGTCCGGTTAAATGAACGATTATTCGTACATATAAATATCCCGCCCATCGTGTCCGATTGAGTGTATATGGTTATTTATAGGTATGTCCAATTGTAATCTTTATATTAAAATTAATAAACTATCATTTAGTTAAACAAATATAAAGCCCATTAATAGCCCATAGTCTAATTTCCACAAGTGTCATTCTTTTGTCCAAACCCCAATTATGGTGCAAAGCCCAATTACCCAATTTTAATATTTTTAGCCTAACATCATGATTACTTTGGCATTAAATAAGCATAATAATAACTTAAGTACGAGACATTAATTTAAAAAGGAGAACATAGCTTACATTGATTATTTATCGCGTAGTGTTACACGGACAGAACTTTGACTTTATAACCCGTAATTTACCGTTACATTAACTAATCTAATATAAAACAAAACTAATTTATATTATATATATATATATATATATATATATATATATATATATATATATATATATATATATATATATATATATATATATATATATCAGAGAGAGATTGATTTTTGGTGTGTTGAACTCGGCAGCAAGCTCGTGCCTTTTATAGGAAATTTTGATCCTGGTGTGCTCCACGATCGTGGAGGTTTATAGGCTAAATGCTCCGCGAGTGCGGAGGTCAGGAATTCAGATCACCAAATTTTGGCCATTTGCTTGTCGACGTTATATTTAAATATATATAATATATAAATAATTTATATAATTATTTAAATATTATATTATATTCTTGTGCAGAGTTGACTCATAATTTTTAGTCCGTTGCGTCGGCCGTTGATAGTTGGCTTATGTCCCGTTTCCGGATTTTCGAACGTCCTTTCGTATAATTTAATATCTTGTACTTTGCGTTTCGCAACTTGTACTCTTGTCATTTTTAGATGTTTCTCATCAATAATTTGAACCACTTGGATTGTATCTTGTACATTTGAGCTTTTTGGTCATTTGGGTCTTCAAATCGTCATTTTCGCCTTTTGTCTTCGCACTTATTTATTTAAACGAATATTACTTGAAAATAGAACATTTGCAACTGAAAAATTTACATATTGGAAGGATATTGATACTAAATATATGTTCATTTGGAGCACTATCAAATATCCCCACACTTGAACGTTGCTTGTCCTCAAGCAATACAGAACTTGAAATTAAATCACACGAATCACTTCTTTATTCTTCACACTTTATACATCAGTGATTTTGATACGGCAGTATAAACAATGATAGTAACGATGTGGTTTACAGTCCCACATGACTATAAAAATTTAGATCCTTTAAGGAAATTGGATCTTTATGAAAACATTTGATCTTTTAAAAATTTCATTCTAGCTTTTACCCTAGATAAGTTTTCTGATTTGACCCACCATCAGTGTTGCAAAATATATTTGTGGATCAATATTTTGGCTAAAAACATTTAGGTTCGTGTAATCCACTGCTATCCCTGTATCGAAAAGCACACATCCAGTTTACTTGTTCCGTATATTACCTTTCGGCAAACTACCGTCCGGTTGTAAAGGAAAGCGATGAACAAGAAACTGTTAAGGCAATGTCTAATGACATGCAGATGTTCATGGTCTAAAACGTGTCGGATGCTAGTACTATCCTTTGTAGGAGCAATAGTAAAGATCATCCTATAATTTTTTGGCCTGGCACAAGGTCCTGTCTCCGACCATGCTATGTAACCACCGTTCTTACGGTTGACACCCGATTTGGTTCAGATGACCTAATGAATTCCAGGTGAATACCTAGGATTTTACGTTCAATGGTAATGAACGCATTGAAAATAGGTTTTCAGAAAAAAATCGGTTTTAATTTTGATCAAAATATTTTCTCGTTCAAGCTCGAGTTTAGATATCATCGAATTCCATGAGTTTGTAATTCTCAATCTTTAAAAGTCAATCTCAAGGATTGAGTAACATCAGTCTTAAAAGCTGATTTTTTGATCTTTTAAGGAGATTATCTTTTCTGGGGGTTTGATTCATTAGTCTTATCAAGCTAATTTGCACGGCGCCCTCCCCATTTTACGAGACAGATCCTCTCATGGTTAGGATAAGTCTGACCACTTGGCGACCCTGTTTGATGCTGAGGTCCGTGGATTTCCTGCTGATTTTAAAGATGACTTTTCTAGATTTTTCATCAACCTACAGCTGGTCTGGACGACAACTTCTTGACCTAAATCAAGAAACGCGTGTCTTTTTCGGAAGACTTTACTTCCTTTTAATGATGGAATTGATTCATCGTGTAGATCTATCTTTCTTTCAAATATATTACAATAAATCGGGTAAAACAGTTAATTTTGTCCAAAACAAAAGCACCTGCAATAACTTTACATGCGTCTTTTTATATAGATAGTTTTTAATAAATAATGATAGATAGTTTTTAATTGAATAACTTGGTACATTCTCCCCACACTTGACTTTTTTCATGCGTCTTTTTATATCTTAATAAATAAATTCAAGCGTTTTAGTTGTTTCTCAATTTATGTCCTTTCCGAGGTAACAATAATTTCGGCATTAACACCTAGTTTTATCGTTCATAAATATGTATACACATGATTTTGAATTCATTTAGTTGAAAATTTTTAAAATTTTCACAATATTTAGAAAATAAGCCAAGTATAAACCCGAGAGAATTTATAACCCTTCCCCACACTTGAGATCATGCAATGCCCTCATTTGCATGAAATCAGACTCTAATTATAAATTCATGAGGGTGATTAGTGTAGAAAAGTGATTGAAAATACCTAGTTTGTAATTACAAAGCTCGTCGAATGATAGATGGCGCGCCTCATCGTTCATTCCTTCTTGTTTTATCACACATGTTTTTCTTCAAGAATGGTTGCTTTTCTGAACTGTTTGCTAATTTTTGAAAATGCGTCTTTTACCCTTACTCATCATGCATGTTTATTAACGAGTTATGCACTAACTCGAACCCCTAATTTAACGTTAAGTGGGGTTAGACTTTCCCACACTTAGCTGACGATATGTGAAGTCGGTAGAATAAGTTCCACGAATTAGAATAGTGAGCCAGTTATTTACATCTCGGGTGGTGTATAATATTTCAATGGGTTTAAAGTTTAGAACCACCCGATCGTCACTACTTAATTCTTTTTTAAGTGTAGCTTTTAGTAAATGGATATGTCTCTTTTCTGGTTCTTGGTCAAATGGATCGAAATACACCGATATACATATTTCTATAGGGTGGACAATTCCTAGCATTTCCTTCCGTTTATTCTCTGGAGCAAAGTTTTCACCTCGATTACCCAATTGGGTGAAATTCGAGGTGTCAATATCTATTACAGCTTGTAGTTCATCTTCGGTAGATGACTCGTCTAATGAGAATATTGGGTTGGAAGGTTGTGGAATTTTGAATTTCGGGATCGAAGTAGATTCTTCTTCATTAACGGTCCTTATTGGTCCCACCACTTTAGTCTCGAGGGTAAAATTTTCAACGTTATCGTTTTCCCAAGAGTACCAATTTGTCACCCTTATTTCTTCTTCATCCATTGATGGATCGATGATATTATCGGTAGAGGCTAATGTGTCGATATGTTGTGAAATTGGTAAAGCTGAATAAAAAGTATCATCGGTATAATTGGTGATTTCGGAGCTCTCGAATTCAAAATTTGATGATATGAGATTTTCTTGCACAATACTCCTCAGAACAACAGGTGTTTAATCTGATAGAGTTTCAGCTTGCCTATTTACAAACTCTCTCATTTGTTCATTTTGAGTATCAAGTTCTTCGAGTTTGATTTTCATATAATCTAAAGAATTTTCAGGCACATAATTTTCCTCGTCTTCAAGTTGTTGAGTTTGGATATATTCTTGGAAATAATCACAATTAGAATTGTATTCCTCATAATCATTCCATTCAGGTTCCATGGGTGCATAAATTTCCATAGGAACGTAATAATAACATTCCCATGTTGAGTGATAATCTCCACAGATTTCACAACCAGTTATTGTTTCGTCATTCGTGATCCAAGATTGACCGAACGAATTGTCATCAACACCCGTTTGAGAGTATTGATTTCGTATGTTATAACGAGTTTCCAAAATATTTTCGAGATTTTCCATAATGCGCTTATTACCAAATTTTAGCTACAATGTGGTGCATTTACTTAATTATCCTATTAGTTATAAAAATAAAAATTATATAAGTTATCAAATTAATAGACTTTTCTGCTTTTGCCCACGTTTTTAATAGCCAATAGATGCAGCAGGGAGCCAGAACCCTTTAAATTGGAAGCTCACAACTCAGCCACTAACAAATCCAACTATTACTACGAAGTAGAAAATTTGGATGTCTATCAATTTAACCGCTTAAAATAATTTTTCGTTTTGAATTATTAGAGAAGAAATAGAGAAAATTCTAAGTCCTAAAAACTAGAGCGGCGAGAAATAAGAAAGAAAAAGAGTAGCATCGAAAAACGTCGAAAAATAAAAATGAGAAAGAAAAACGTCGAAACTTAAAAGTCTAAAAACTATATCTAAAAAGTTGCGCCTAAAGGTATTAAAACTTAAATGCAATTCTATAGGAAATCGGTAATTACGTTATTAGGCACTAAAATCTATAACGGCGTCGCAAAATTCTAAAGCGCCTAAATCTTAATTCTACTGAAAAAGCACTTAAGGGATTTTACGGCAAAGCCTAAAAATCTAGAAATAAAAATAAGCTATGGCAAAATACTAGAACTTAAAACTAGCTACGAACGATAAAATTACAAATTTTACGATTAAACGATTAAAAAGTTACAATTTATAAAAAGAAGCTAAAAATGAAAAATTTATTTATTTTTATAAAAATATTATTTTTATATTTATTTAATAAAAGCATTAATTTTTATATATATTAAAACTAATTAAAACTAATTAAAACTAATTATAACTAATTAATAAAAAAAATTAAACTAAATTATAATAATAATAAAGTAATTAGGGTTTATAATAAATAATAATAATTAATACTCCGTAATTAATGCTGAATTAGGTTGATCAGGCATGTCAGGCCAAACTCCGCGAGTGCGGATCCTAGCTGGCAACAAACTCCGCGAGTCGCAGAGGGTGAAAATTCATTTGACAGGTTTACTTTTTTTTTTTTTAATTTTATATTGTTTTTCAAAAATATATTTATACAAATATATATTAAAATTATAGCGTTTCGCCGAATCCCCGGCAGCGGCTCCAAAAACTTGATGTGCGTAGAGGTGTATATAAAATAGTTTATATTTTACAAAGAAAATACTATTAAATACGATACAATTTTACACAAGTTATTTATTTATTTACAGATGAGATATACCTAAATCTTGCTACAACACTATAGGCAGTGTACCTAATCGTAGAGTAGTATAGTTTTTAGTAAGTCCGGTTCGTTCCACAGGGAGGCGACTTATTTTACACTATATTTTTAAACAATTATATTTGTACAAAATATATATAATTATATATAATAATATATAAAAGGAGGTTTTACCGTTTAATGACCGGTTTGTCGATTTCAAAACTTTAGTCGCAGTTAAAACCTAATGTAAAATATATTAAAAATAAGACTTAATTTAAAGCGTAAAATAAATAACGATAATGAAATTGCGATAAATAAAAGTGCGACAAAATAAAATTGCGATAATTAAAAAGTACGATAATTAGAAGTGCAATTAAATACAATAATAGTAAATAAAAGTGCGATAATTAAAAGTGCAATTAAATATGAAAATAAAGGAATTATGCTTATTTAAACTTCCGTAATCATGATGTTTAACGTGTTGATTTTAGTTTATTCCCATGGGTTAATTTTTCTTTGTCCTGGATTATTTAATATGTCCGTCTGGTTTTTGTCCATAACAGTCCATCAGTCATAAATATAAAGTGCGAGTATCCTCGTCAAATTATCCTTATATCCGAAGTCAAATATTCCAACTAATTGGGGACTTAAACTGTAACAAGGTCTTAATACTTTGTTTAATAATTACACCAGGATATCGACTGCGTGTAATCCAAGGTTTTAATACTTTGTTATCAATTATGCCAAGTGTCCTTGTACATAATTTCACCCCTGTTTTAATAATTCCATAGACTATTAATCCATTCCCGTGTCCAGTTAAATGAACGATTATTCGTACATATAAATATCCCGCCCATCGTGTCCGATTAAGTGTATATGGTTATTTATAGGTATGTCCAATTGTAATCTTTATATTAAAATTAACAAACTATCATTTAGTTAAACAAATATAAATCCCATTAATAGCCCATAGTCTAATTTCCACAAGTGTCATTCTTTTGTCCAAACCCCAATTATGGTGCAAAGCCCAATTACCCAATTTTAATATTTTTAGCCTAACATCATGATTACTTCGGCATTAAATAAGCATAATAATAACTTAAGTACGAGACATTAATTTAAAAAGGAGAACATAGCTTACATTGATTATTTATCGCGTAGTGTTACACGGACAGAACTTTGACTTCAAAACCCATAATTAACCGTTACATTAACTAATCTAATATAAAACTAAACTAATTTATATTATATATATATATATATATATATATATATATATATATATATATATATATATATATATATATATATATATATATATATATATATATATATATATATATATATATATATATATTATATATCAGAGAGAGATTGATTTTTGGTTTGTTGAACTCGGCAGCAAGCTCGTGCCTTTTATAGGAAATTTTGATCTTGGTGTGCTCCACGATCGTGGAGGTTTATAGGCTAAATGCTCCTCGAGTGCGGAGGTCAGGAATTCAGCTCACCAAATTTTGGACATTTGCTTGTCGACGTTATATTTAAATATATATAATATATAAATAATTTATATAATTTTTTAAATATTATATTATATTCTTGTGCATAGTTGACTCATAATTTTTAGTCCGTTGCGTTGGGCGTTGATAGTTGGCTCATGTCCCTGTTCCGGATTTTCGAACGTCCTTTCGTATAATTTAATATCTTGTACTTTGCGTTTCGCAACTTGTACTCTTGTCATTTTTAGACGTTTCTCATCAATAATTTGAACCACTTGGATTGTATCTTGTACATTTGAACTTTTTCGTCATTTGCGTCTTCAAATCGTCGTTTTCGCCTTTTGTCTTCGCACTTATTTATTTAAACGAATATTACTTAAAAATAGAACATTTGCAACTGAAAACTTTACATATTGGAAGGATATTGATACTAAATATATGTTTATTTGGAGCACTATCAATTACATTCAAGGGTAATTGGTGTAATTGTTAACAAAGTATTAAAACCTTGGATTACACGCAGTCGATAACCTGACGTAATCATTAACAAAGTATTAAGACATTGTTATAATTTAAGTCCCCAATTAGTTGGAATATTTGACTTCGGAAATAAGCATTTTATAATTATGACCGATGGACTATTATGGGCAAAAAAACCAGATAGGTTTCAAATAAACCAGGACAAAGGACAATAAACCCAGGGTAATAAATTAAAATCAAAACGTCAAACATCATGTTTAAGGAAGTTTAAATAAGCATAATTATTTTATTTTATATTTCCTCGTACTTTTATTTATTGTCATTTTAATTATTGTTATTTATTTTATCGCACTTTAATTATCGTCATTTATCTTTATGCTTAAAATATAAAATAGACAAACCAGTCATTAAACGGTAAAACCCCCTTCTATAATAATAATAATAATAATTGTAATATATATATTTTATACAAATATAGTTGTTTAAAAATATAGTGTAAAATAAGTCGTCTCCCTGTGGAACGAACCAGACTTACTAAAAACTATACTACTCTACGACTAGGTACACTGCCTATAGTGTTGTAGCAGAGTTTAGGTATATCTCATTTGTAAACAAATTAAATAAAACTTGTATCATATTTAGTCGTATTTCATAGTAAACTATAATAGTATTTCGTATACCATCGCTCGCACATCAAGTTTTTGGTGCCGTTGCCGGGGACTCGGTGAAAAACGCTATATTTTTTTAAAACTATATTTTTGTAAAAATATATAATTTCTTATTTTGTAAAAATATTTTGTATTAATCATAAGTGTTAAAAAACTTAAAAAGAAAAATACATATATATATACATATATATATACATATATACATATATATATACATATATAGTGGTAGGATCAAGAGGGAAGTAACCATTCGGGGGGAAGCGGGGGGAAGCAAAATTTGTTTTTTTTCATTTTTTGAAAAAACATTGTTCACGAACATTATAGATGGGATGAAAATATGAACATTTAGTAGAGACACTTTGTGATAAATGTTATTATTTTGGCGGGAAAACGCTCGAAGAAGTAATATATAACAATTATCGTGTTTTTCGAGCCTATTTTTAGGTTTTAGCTATTGGGGTTTAGATATTAGGGTTTAGATATTAAGGTTTATAGGGTTTAGAAATTTAGGGTTTAGGGTTTAGATTTAGGGTTTAGATTTAGGGTTTAGATTGAGTTTTTAACACGAACGGTTTAGAGTTTAGGGCTTAGGGTTTAGGGTTTAGGGTTTGGTGTTTTGGGTTTATGGTATAAACCCAAAACACCAAACCCTAAACCGTAAACCGTAAACCCTAAACTCTAAATCAGGCTAAATTTTACTTCACAAAACATGAAAAAAAACGTTCATATTCTTCACGAACAATACTATCTTGAATGTTATTTTTGTCGATCGTTTTTCCGCCTAAATAATAACATTCATCACGAAGTGTCTCTTCTAAATGTTCATATTTTCGTGTGATCTTGATGGCGGAAAAAAAATTCAAAAAAAAAAACGAATTTTTTTTTCTTCCCCCCGATTGGTTACTTCCCCATTGATCCTGCCCCTATATATATATATATATATATATATATATATATATATATATATATATATATATATATATATATATATATATATATATATATATATATATTTTAAGATTGTCTTTAAAAAGTATTTTTATTTAGATTTTTAAAATACAAATTTATTTTTATTAAATTATCTATCTCTTAAAAAAAAAAAAAAACTGAAACTGCCTGATTTGAAGATGCAAAAACATCAAGTTTTTGAACCTGCATAACAATTTGAGCCTGCATATAAAAAAATAATAATAATAAACTGGGCCGAAGCCTGATCAAAGCCCAAAGACTTCCTGGACTGCCTTTCATGCGAACGCATGAGCCAACAGCACAAAAGCCATGCACTCGCATGGGATGATCTGACACTCCAGAATCCTTAACAGCATTAATTACGGTTTAGGTTTTAATTAAAATATAATTATAATTAGGGTTTATTTATTTAATTAGTTTATTTTCTAGTTTTAATTTATAATTAGTAATATTAAGTGTTATTATTATTATTAAATATATAAATTAATATTTTTATAAACTAATAATATAAAAGTATATTTTTATATAAAATTCTATTTTTATCATTTTTATTTCTTTTTAATATTTGTATCTTTTAATCGTTTATTCGTAATTTTTTATAATTGTCGTTCGTAATTAGTTTTAACTTAGTTTTTTCCGTAGTATTTTATAATTCTAGATTTTTAGGTTTTGCCGTAAAATACCTTAAGTGCTTTTTCTTTAGATTAAGATTTAGATGCATTAGAATTTTGCGACGCAGTTTTTAGATTTTAGTGCCTAATTAAGTTATTGCCGTTTTGGATATAGAATTGCATTTAAGTTTTAATACCTTTAGGCGCAACTTTTTAGTTTTAGTTTTTAGACTTTAAAGTTTCGACCTTTTTCTTTCTTATTTTTATTTTTCGACTTCTTCGACGCGCTTTTTCTTTCTCATTTCTACGCTCTAGTTTTTAGGACATAGATTTTTATTTCAAAATTTTGACGAAAAATTATAAAAAGCTATTAAATTAATAGACATCCAAATTTTTTGGTTCGTAGTAATAGTTGGATTTGTTAGTGGCGAGTTGTAGATTTCCGATTTAAAGGATCCTGGCTACCTACTGCATCTATTGACTATTCGAAACGTGTGCAAAATCAGAAAAGTCTATTAATTTGATAACTTTAATAATTTTTAGATTTATAACTAATAGGATATTCAGTGAATGCACCGAGCAAAACGTTCACCACCTTTCATACGTTCACCACCTGTAACTCGATCAAGACATCTAGCCAATATTGTCGCTGTTGATTTTTCTTTAGTATCATCATCTAGTCGAATAAATACTCAAATTCAAATTTTCGATAATCTATTTTTTGAAACCCCGGAGGATATTCAAGGACAATTCCAAGATCCTGAACCACTAATCATTCCTCCTGAACCACAAACCGTTAAATCAGAATCCTCTAGTGCTTCGTATTCAACAAATTCAATAATGGAAGTAACGGAACCTCAAAGTATGGAAGATCGAATGAGAGCCACACGCACTGGCCAAGGTCACGCCATTATTCGGCCATATGTTAATGCGCCAGATTATGAAATCAAAGGACAAATCCTACACATGGTAACTAATCAATGCCAATATAGTGGTACGCCAAAAGAAGATCCAAACGAAAATCTTCGAACCTTTAATAGGATCTGTACTCTATTTAAAATTAGAGAAGTTGAGGATGAACAGATCTATCTCATGTTGTTTCCCTGGACTTTAAAGGGAGAAGCCAAAGATTGGTTAGAATCGTTACCTGAAGTAGCGATTGATACATGGGATATTTTAGTTGAGAAATTTCTTAAAAGATTCTTTTCGGCGTCTAAAGCCGTGAGACTTCAAGGAGAAATTGTTAAGTTTGCGCAAAAGCTAAATGAAACATTATATGAGGCATGGACAAGATTCGGAAAAATGTTGAGAGGATGTCCTTAACACGGTCTAGATACTTATCAAATAGAGAAAATATTTTACAAAGGCGTCGATGTCACCACACGAAAAGACATCGACACAGCAGCTGGTGGTTCCATTATGAAGAAAACCGCAACCGAAGCTCACAAGATAATTGATAATACAGCCTCCCACTCTCATGAGTGGCATCAGGAAAAAGATATCTTTCATTCGTCTAAAGCGGCTAGAGCCGATTCTAGCCATGACTTTGATTCCATTTCCGCAAAGATAGATGCTTTCGAGAGATGAATGAAAAAGATGACTAAAGATATTCACGCAATACGAATCAGTTGTGAGCAATGCGGAGGACCACACTTAACGAAAGATTGTCACATTGAACAAACCATGGAACAACGAGAGAATGTTTCCTACATGAACCAAAGGCCGGGAAATAATTATCAAAATAATTATCAACCGCCAAAGCCAAACTTCAATCGAAATTAAAACATTCTTTACAATCCAAATAGGCCAAACAATAACTCGTATAACCAACAAGGTCCGAATAACCAACCAACTCAAAACAACACTTTCAATCAACAAAGACCTGGCTTGTATAAACCACCACAATAAACTGAAGAGAAAAAGCCAAATCTGGAAGAAATGATGGCAAAGCTAATGGAATCTCAAACACAATTCATTACATCTCAAACCCAAACAAATGAGAGGTTTGATCAGTCATTAAGAAATCAACAAGCTTCCATTTTGAATCTAGAAAAATACGTAGGTACTCGTCCTATCATGATGAGTGAGAGGGAACAAAGAAAGCTACCGAGTAATACTGAAGTAAATCCTTGGAATGAGAATGTTAAAATGGTTTCAACAAATTCTGAAAAACCAGCACCGGAAGATGGGAAGGTTTTAAATGTGAGTAACAATGAAGAAGTTACAACACCACCACCACCCGAGTATGTAAAGCCAGTGGTGGCACCATACAGACCACCGATCCCGTTTCCAAGAAAAGGAGTTGAGTATGAGCAAGCGATATGTAATAAAGTTTGTGATACCTATGGAAAGAAGAAGAAGAATAAGAAAGTGCAAGAAACTAAAACCGTAAAAATAAACCCGGTGAAGACAGTTCCACCAAAACTTCCACCAAGGTTGGGTGATCCGGGTAAATTTATTGTTCCTTGTTTACTTATTGATTGTGTCATGTATGATGCACTAGCAGATTTAGGTGCAAGTGTGAGTGTTATGCCTCTTTCATTATATAAGAGATTAGGAGTAGGTGAGTTAAGTCCAACAAAAATGAGTGTTCAACTCCTTGATA
Source organism: Rutidosis leptorrhynchoides (assembly GCF_046630445.1). Lineage (NCBI taxonomy): Eukaryota > Viridiplantae > Streptophyta > Magnoliopsida > Asterales > Asteraceae > Rutidosis > Rutidosis leptorrhynchoides. The sequence continues at coordinate 199,153,784 of NC_092337.1, forward strand.
AAACTATTAAGCAACCAGTTGGAATTGCTGACAACCTACCCGTTCAAGTAGGTAATTTAACCTTTTTAGTCGAATTTATTGTCATTAACATAGAAGAGGACTCAAACATTCCTCTAATTTTAGGTCGATCATTCTTAGCGTTAATCGGGGCGTTAATTGATGTAAAAGAGGATAGAATGACACTTAGTAATGGAGAAAAATCGATCACCATTGTGATTCGAAAGTCTAAATCTCCACCAACCAAAACCGTTGAACCAATAAAAATGATTGGTGAGAAATATATGGTTTTACCAACTCCAACGGTAGTGCTTAACAATAATAAAACGCCTAAGTGTGGGGAAGATGAAGTAACACCTAATGATGATCTGATAACAAAGAACCCCGTTGTTGATACAAAATTAAATGACCCCATTATTAACAGTTCAATGAAGAAACTTATTAAATGGATTTGCGATGCTAGAACCAAGGGGAACTTTAAGTTATGTTACCGGTTAGTATCCAATCTTTCGCCTAAAGAAAAGGTGAAACTAGTTGAATTTGTGGATATTACATAGGAATCCGACCAATGGCTTAAGCAAAAGTCACAGATATGCAAGTTGATTATGGTCCAAGAGAAATTGACGATGAAGTTAATCACAATTTCGACACCACAGCTACCTAAGTGTGGGGAGATTCAAATGTTCTAAAACGAAAACGCTATCTAGAGTTAGTTGTTCTGTTCTCGTGTAGTTCTGAGAATGGAATCCGATTGGTCTTTTCCACTAGCAGAAACTAAGGAACTAGTTTTCTCCCCCCATTCTGAATTTTTTGTTTTGTATGTTTTATATGAAATTAATATGCTTTTTAAATTTATGTTTTGTGCGAATTTAAAAAAAAATTTGCTTTATTTCACTAAGTTTAAAAAATGATTTCTAAAATTCGTCGTAAGTTAAAGACTAGGTCATGGAACCGAAATTGCTTTACTCGAGAGCGGGGCGAAAATTTTTATTATCATTATTTTAATATTATTGATCTAAAGTATGCAAAAAAAAAAAAAAATTTTAAAAAACCCGAAAATCTTTGCTTATTAAAACACTCGCTTTAAAACGAAAATTTTTAATTATTCATTTAAATTGTTTTAATAAATAAAGGTTTTATAAAAAAAATATGTATATATGTTTGTAGTTTATCTTATGTACAAAACAGGGTAAAACATCGCACTTTCAAAGACTGACATTAAGTTCAGCAAAAGCTACTAATTTTGACGACAAGACGTAAAACAAATGTGATATAACAACTGCAGCAATGAGCAAATGATGTGCACCATTTATCATTCGAACAAACAATATGTTTGTAAACTCAATATTTTTAATCATTTTTCTACACTAATCACCCTCATGAATTTAAATTTTTACTGATTTCTTGCAAATGAGGGCATTGCAAGATCTCAAGTGTGGGGAAGGGTTATAAATTCTCTCGGGTTTACACTTAGTTTAATTGCCAAATTTTGTGAAAATTTGAAAAATTTTCAATTAAATGAATTCAAAATCATGTTTATACATATTTATGAACGATAAAACTAGGTGTTAATACCGAAATTATTGTTACCTCGGAAAGGACATAAATTAAGAAACAACCCAAAACGCTTGAATTCATTTAAAATGGAATAGAAGAGAATAAAAAGGTAAAGAAAGAAAAATAAAAACTAAGTGTGGGAAGAATACACCAAGTTATTTAAAACATATATCACATATTTTTGTATAAGATTATTGCAGGTACTTTTGTTTTGGACGATTTTAATCAGTTTTACCCGATTTCTTATAATATATTTGAAAGAAATGTGCCACTTGATTTAAAAGGAAGTAAAGTCTTCCGGAAAAGAAATGAAGGAAGTAAAGTCTTCCGAAAAAGACACGCGCTTCTTGATTTAGGTCAGGAAGTTGTCGTCCAGACCAGCTGTAGGTTGACGAAAAATCTAGAAAAGTCATCTCTAAAATCAGTAGGAAATCCACGGACCTCAGCATCAAACAGGGTCGCTAAGTGGTCAGACTTATCCTAACCATGAGAGGATCTGTCTCGTAAAATTGGGAGAGCGCCGTGCAAATTAGCTTGATAAGACTAATGAATCAGACCCCCAGAAAGGATAATCTCCTTAAAGATTAAAAATCGGCATTTAAGCATGATATTACTCAATCCTTGAGATTGACCTTAAAGATTAAGAATTACAAACTCATGGAATTCGATGATATCTAAACTCGAGCTTGAACGAGAAAATATTTTGATCAAAATTAAAACCGATTTGTTTTCTGAAAACCTATTTTCAATACGTTCATTACCATTGAACGTAAAATCCTGAGAATTCACCAGAATTCATTAGGTCACCTGAACCAAATCGGGTGTTAACCGTAAGAACGGTGGTTGTATAGCATGGTCGAAGACAGGACCTTGTGCCAGACCAAAAAATTATAGGGTGATCTTTAATATTGCTCCTACAAAGGATAGTGATTGCATCCGACACGTTTTAGACCATGAACATCTGCATGTCATTAGACATTGCCTTAGCACTTTCTTGTTCATCGCTTTCCTTTAAAATCGGACGGTCGTGTATCAAAAGGTAATATACGAGACAAGTAAACTTGACGTGTGCTTTCCTAATACAAGGTTAGTAAGTGGGTGATACAAAACCACAAGTTTTGAGCTAAAATTTTAAAATCTGAAAAACACACAAAAACATTTTGCAAACACCGGTGAAGGGTTATCCCGGAAAACTTATCTAGGGTAAAAGCTAGATTGAATTTTCAAAAGATCAAATATTTTCATAAAGATCCAATTTCCTTAAAGGATCTAAATTTTCATAGTCATGTGGGACTGTAAACCACATCGTTACTATCATTTGTTTATACCGCCATATCAAAATCACTGTTGTACAAATTTGAAAATAAAAAAGTGATTCGAGTGAAGTGTGATTTAATTTCAAGTTCTATATTGCTTGAGGACAAGCAACGTTCAAGTGTGGGGATATTTGATAGTGCTCCAAATGAACAAATATTTAGGCGCAATATCCTTCCAATATGTAAAGCTTTTAGTTTTAATTGTTCTATTGTTATGTAATATTCGTTTAAATAAATAAGTGCGAAGACAAAAGAAGAAAACGAAGATTTGAAGACGCAAATGTCCAAAATGCTCAAACGTACAAGTTACAATCCAAGTGGTTCAATTTATTGATGATCAACGTCTAAATATTGATAAAAGTACAAGTCGCGGAATGCAAAATACAAGATATCTAAGCGTACGAAAAGACGTTCGAAAATCCGGAACCGAGACATAAACCGAATATCAACGTACGAGACAATGGACCGAAAATTTCTAGTCAACTATGCACAAGAATATAATAAAATATATAAATAATTATATATATATATATATATATATATATATATATATATATATATATATATATATATATATATATATATATATATATATATATATATATATTATAAAAATCAGCAGCCCACGTTTTGAATTCAAATGGTGAGCTGGAACTGGAAACTCCACGATCGCGGAGCTGCAAAGGGTAAAACCTCTACGATCGCGGAGCACACCAGGACTCAAATTCTCCGATAAATACTCCAGCCTTCTTCTCGATCAACCTGCACCATATCAATCTCTCTCTCTGATATAATTTATATATATATATATATATATATATATATATATATATATATATATATAAATTAGTTTAGTTTTATATTAATTTAGATTAGATAATGTAATGGTTATTTACGGGTTTTAAAGTCGGAGTTCTGTCCGTGTAACACTACGCGATTAATAACCACTGTAAGCTATGTTCTTCCTTTTTAAATTAATGTCTCATATTTAAGTTATTATTATGCTTTTTTAAGCCGAAGTAATCGTGATGTTGGACTAAATATTAAGACGGGGTTATTGGGGTTTGGACCATAATTGGGGTTTGGACAAAAGACCGACACTTGTAGAAATTGGACTATGGGCTATTAATGGGCTTTATAAAAAATAAATGATATCTCGTTAATTTAATATAGAGATTTATAATTTGACGTATTTATATATAACCACATACGCTTAACTGGGTACGGTGAGCGGGATATTTATAAATACGAATAATTGTTCATTTGACCAGACACGGGGATAGATTAATAGTCAATGGACTCATTAAAACAGGGGTGGATTACATTCAAGGGTAATTGGTGTAATTGTTAACAAAGTATTAAAACCTTGGATTACACGCAGTCGATAACCTGGAGTAATCATTAACAAAGTATTAAGACCTTGTTACAGTTTAAGTCCCCAATTAGTTAGAATATTTGACTTCGGAAATAAGGTTAATTTGACGAGCATTTAATAATTATGACCGATGGACTATTATGGGCAAAAAAACCAGATAGGTTTCAAATAAACCAGGACAAAGGACAATAAACCCAGGGTAATAAATTAAAACCAAAACGTCAAACATCATGTTTACGGAAGTTTAAATAAGCATAATTATTTTATTTTATATTTCCTCGTACTTTTATTTATTGTCATTTTAATTATTGTTATTTATTTTATCGCACTTTAATTATCGTCATATATCTTTACGCTTAAAATATAAAATAGACAAACCAGTCATTAAACGGTAAAACCCCCCTTCTATAATAATAATAATAATTGTAATATATATATTTTGTACAAATATAGTTGTTTAAAAATATAGTGTAAAATAAGTCGTCTCCCTGTGGAACGAACCGGACTTACTAAAAACTATACTACTCTACGATTAGGTACACTGCCTATAATGTTGTAGCAGAGTTTAGGTATATCCCATTTGTAAATAAATTAAATAAAACTTGTATCATATTTCGTCATATTTCGTAGTAAACTATAATAGTATTTCGTATACCATCGCTCGCACATCAATCCCCGTCTGAGCTAGAGCGCTAGCCTTTTAACGGACGTATGTTACTTGAGTTTACGATACGTTGGTTTGCGTGTATTAAAACAACAGGGGTAATTATTATTATAGCGTTAAGTTTAGTTAGCAGGGTGCTCTGTTACGTAGAATCTATTGATAAACTTTTGATGAAATCTTGTGGTCCATCTTTATATATTTATGACTCGAGTAATTAAACCTATAACTCACCAACATTCGTGTTTACCTTTTTAGCATGTTTTATTCTCAGGTCCCTGGACCGCTTCCGCTATGATGTGCTTTTTACTTGCATGGAGTCTCTCATGCTATGTTTAAAGTTTATTGCATTCGAAACAAAGCTACGTTGTGTAATAGATAATTTGACTATGATGTCAATCTGTAAGATAAAGACTTATGTATTTCCGGGGATTTACTTATACTTAAGTAATCACCCACATGTTTATAACTTTCTATGTTTAGAAAGTCACTTATTTTAATGAATGCATTATTTTTATTAAAACATATCATGTAGAGGTCAAACCTCACTATGGAATCAATGAATAACGTGCCACGTCAATAGCAATTTTGACTGGTCGTTACATAAGTGCATTTAATGCTAGAGTGGTTTTTACAGCTTGTCAGCCTGTCACGCATGGGAGACTGTCAACTCAACCGTCACCTTTAAAAGGTTACTGTTGCATGTCAGTTTTTTCTCCGTTAGATTTGCGACACGTGTACAGCTATGACGCGTTTTCCTTCTTTCCACATTTTCCATTCAAATTTTTCCCTATAAATACCCCATTAACTTCTTCATGAAATCTTTTACCGCCTATACACCTTCTTCTTCCTCCTTCCTTGTGCAATCGATTCGAAGCTTTTTCAACTTTCTTCGCTTTCTTCTTTAACGATCGTCAGGTTAGAGCCTTTTTTCCCACCTTTTTCTTTTATAAAAAATCATGTCTTCTTCTTCCTCTGTTACTGAAAGTAAGAAGGTTGAGGAGATCTCTTCTATGATCACTCACTAAGATTTAGAGGAGATCATGGAGGATTATCCTCCTCTTCGCGCTTTAAACCCTATTCCCCCTAGTAACGGGCAACGTGCCAATGATCCTCCCACCAACAAAGTAGCTATATACTTGAAGGTGATGCAATATGGCAACCTTCGCTATCCACCTATCCCCTTATTCTTATCTGTTCTTCACCACTTTTTTATTGGCGCTGGGCAGCTCCACCCATATAGCGCATGTAAACTATCTCTCTTTGAGATGTGGTGTAGGGCGCGAAACTTTGCCCCTACTGTGAATCTGTTTAGGAATGTCTATTCTTACCAACCACATGAGAATGGTTGGTTCACGTTTCGAGAGTGCATGAAGTGTGCTCAGCGCACGAAGGCGGACATGCGCGAAAAGTGGAAGAATTCTTTCTTCTACGTTGACAACTCATTTATCCCCAATTCTTAGGCAAATGCAAGCGTGTGGCATTCTGCTGTCAATAGGGACTTGAACGATAAGCCCTCCATGACACCTGACGAAGAGCACATATTCAGTATGTGCAAGGGTAGGCAACTCCCGGTGCGCACATATGCGACTGACGTTTTTAGTGTTGGTCAAGTATGCACTTATCTTGCCGTCGCTCCAGTGCTGATGTACAAAGGGTAGGATACGATGGATAGTACATGTTTAATCTTATAATTTATAGCTTAGCTTTTCATTTACTACGCATACCGATTTTTATTTTGTGCTTGTTTTGTAGTTATGCCGATCCTTACCGTGCTTGAAGATGAGGATCTCGACGAGATTACTACTGCCCATGGAGGCGAGGAGATCGAGGGATCTCAAGCTGAAGGAGAGGCTATCCCTACTACCGGTGTAGAGGGTAATGTTCCTCCTACTGGCGGCGAGTCTCATGCGCCGAGGGTGGCGCACATTTTGAGAAAGAGGGGGTTCCACACACAGATGTGGAGTCCAGCAACCATGATACTAGGGTTCCCGTTCCTCTTGTTGTAGGTCAAGGGGATCTGACCGTCCAAGGCGCTTCTTCCCATAGGAAGAAGAATCGCAAGTATGCAGATAAGACTAATGAGAAATCCCACAAGAAGAAGAAGACTGGTAAGCGCACTTCTTGGTATGCCCTTCTATTATCTTTTAGTTTTCTGTATTGCCTGCTCTAACGCGTAGTCGCTTTTTTTTGTTCAGATGGTGGTGAGGGCACGCATCGCCCTCCTCAGGACGTATTTTTGCAGTTTAACAAGCTGGTGGAGTTTTTGGCGGTCTCTTTCGCAGCTTTTGCCACAACTGTAAGTGGCATTCTCTACAGATTCCCCGAATGAATCCCTAAACTTTATGTGATTCTTCCAGATTTGGGATGCGTGCGAATTCCCGACTGTACCTATCGATAAACTGTCCCATAGATTTGCCAGGTCCTTGCTTGATGTCATGACACTCAACATGAGTTCTCCTAAATGCTCTCATGTTATGAAAGTTGAGCAAGAAATGCTCCCTCAAATCATGGTAGGAGATGACGTGTGGGGCGTGTAGGTTATTGAACCATTGACGTGCTATTCCCTCAAGGAGAGGAGGGAATTTAGCGCATTTGGTTTCATCTGCCCATCTTTAATTACGCTCGATACCCTCGTATTTCTGCAAGAAGTTATCAAGATCGGAAAGTCCATCATAAGATCCTAATGTGAGGGGGATTACAAGTAGAGTGGGAGCAACATAGTTAAGTATGTGAGATGCTAACTTTTTAGAAGTGGGCACAGTCTCAAAGTTTGGCTTAATACTGACCCCCTTCATGCCCACGAATAAGTTCCTAATCATGAGCTCTGCCTTCCCTGGTTCCTCAAATTCTTTGACCAAATCATCTAGTGCAGCCTTCATTAACGATTAAATCAAGTTAGCTTGGTTTTGGGCGCACTTTTCAAGTGTTTAGGTTCTTGGCGCCGAGTTTTACACTGGGTTGAGAGGCGTCTGCTGAGAGATATAAACTATTGGGGTTGGTTGCGGTTCTGTTAGCGGTTCCGTATGATACAACCCCGAGCTCAGCTGAGTACTTTGAATGTTCAACTCTTGCGTGTCAAAACCCATTTTTGCAAAGCTTCTATTGCGCTGCCCTGCGTAGTGGGTGTGCGCGATTCGATACTTGAAAACTCAGCATTAGTATCGTGCATAAATGACCCAGATGCGCCAACATGGATAGGAATGATTCCCACGTATGTGGTGTTTACCGCCCACGGTTTTGGTCGCATAGTTTCTGGGTTTTGAAACCTTGTATGAGAGTCTCTGGTGAGGGAGGAAGGGTAGTCCTAGTTGGAAACGAACTTGTGCCGCTGATCGCCTATGTACCTGCAGGTTTGGATACTCGTGATGCTTGCGGGCGTGCTGGGACTGTCTTTGAAACCTTTGGTTGACTCGTCATTTCTTCGCGTTGCGCTTTAAGTTACCTGGGACTGAAACACACATGCAAAAAAGAAACGTTTGAATGTAAAGAACTTTAAGGAAAAAAGATTTTAACAAAACCTTTTAACTTAGTATCCCACGAATGGCGCCATTTGATCAAGCATAAAGTGGTCCAAGGGGTTCGGTTCATGCGAGATGAAATGAGGGGGATTTAAGGGCTTTTTGAGTTTAACTCTCCTGTCTGGAGTTCCGTGAATAACCCTCATACGAGATGATGATCTCATAAAGGGTGTTTAAATGTAACCAACCATCATTCGGATTAGCCGGAATTGATGGCTCAAGGGCGGTATTACGATTTCGTTGCGTGAACGTTACCTAAAACTGCAAGGGATATGGAAGAGCTATTCTGGTCGCGCAGGTTAGCCGGAGTGATTAGTATGATCGAGAGTGATTTGTTGGTGAAATTGAATGCAATTCTGAAATGGTGAGTTGTTTTTCTTGCCTAAGTTACTTTTATTTATACTCATGAGCTTTTGTCCCTTAGTGTCACGTAGGGGTACAAAAGGATCTGTTGATGCCACATTGTATTGTCTTTGTCCTTTTCTTCAAAAAGCTGTAAAAGTTCTGTCATTATTTTAGTGTTATCTCCTTTATACCCTGCTGTCATTTTCTAGCCGTTATGTTATGCCAGGATCGTACCATCCTACCACAGGTGTCCTTTCTATTTTAGTGTCTCCATAGTACGTTTCTAGCCTTATTCATGCCATTTAGAGGGAGCCATGTTTAAATTGTGCGACCAACATTGCGAGCACATAATTAAGGCATAATTATATGTCGTGTGAGCAAGCGTATGGATATGGGCATGCGCGATTATAAAGGGCGATGCGCGCTATTCTGATATTGTGCAATAGATGTGCAGGTATGCGCATCATTAATATGTATGATTAATAAGGGAGATTCTAAGTCTCTCGTACCAAGCTCAAGGAGCTTGTTTGAGTCCATATAGGGCTTTCTTTAGTTTAAACACGTGATATGGTTTTTCGTAGTCTTCAAAGCCCGGAGGTTGTGACACAAATACTTCTTCATTTATGAAACCATTTAGAAAAGCACTTTTGACATCCATTTGATATAGTTTTAAGTTTTTGGCACATGCATGTGTAAGAAATATTCTAATGGACTGATATTGCTCAAATCGAACATACAATTAGTCACAATATCATTCAAAATATTAAGTTTTTATTTAGGTTTTAGTTATATTTTTAGTTGTAATTGTATAAATAAATAAAATTAAAGACGAACCACCGAACGAAGGATTTATCAAGAAAATGCAAAATGTACAAGTTTCAATCAATTAGGTACAAGTTTTTAATGCATATTTGAAGATGTACAAGTGAAGAAGTGAAGTGTACAAGTGGTTAAAGCTGCAGGGAAAACTAGTCATCAAGGTACAAGTGATACTCCAAGATGTTCAAGATCTTAAAGCACAAGTGAAAAAGTACAAATTAAGAGATGCAAGGTACAAGGATTTTAAACCTTTAAACAAGACCCAGCAAGTGTACAAGATAACATGCAAAATGTACAAGCTGACCAATTGACCAGGAATGTTAGCTGGAGCCATCTGCACGTTCGATTGAATAATAAAATTATATATAAAATCCTAAAACAAATAAATGGGACAAAGGGGAGCAGATGTGTGTCTGCTAAGTGGGTATCTCGATTGAAGACTTCCATTTTTTAATATCTCTATATACGTACGCATACACAATTTTTGAGAGGGGGCTTAGAAGAGAGAGAGAGAGAGAGAGAGAGAGAGAGTTACGGAGAGAGTGCGCAGATTCAAATCACAGTTCACATTCACAGTTACACAAATAATTTACGGAGTAATTTAGTTTTCCATTTCAAGTTCTATTTTTATTATTACTTAGTATTAGTGTTCAAGTGGTAGTACGGGCACTGTAATTTGTTATTTTACGGGTGTTTTTCTTTCAAATTTCTACCATTCAGAATTAATGAAAATGCTTTTGTTTGTAAGTTCTTTTTCTTTATTTATGTTTAGTAGCTAAATTAATATTATGCTTATCTGAACAAAGTAGTCGTGATGTTTAATTAATAATCAACGGTTTGGGTTAATTTAATTTATGTCATAATTAATGTTTATATAAAAGAACGATTCTTGTAAAAATTGGAATATTTAACATTAATGGATTTTGTATTTGTTTAACAGAATGAGAGTTCGTTAATTTAATACTTATATTTACAATTTGAAATATAGATTATTAGTCATATGCGTTTGATCGGAGATGATAAACGGACTAATAATATATGAATAATTGTGCGTTGCCCGGAGACGGGAATGGATTAATTTTAAATGAACTAGATGATACAGGGGTGGGTTATATACAATGAGGACTGGTATAGTTGAGGAAGACGTGAGAACCGAGCCACAATATAGGTCATTAATTAGTAGAAATATTTAATAATAGTCACAAGGATCCGAGGCAACAAGGAGACTTGCGTCTTGTAATTTTGACTATTTATCCACACTGGATAACTCTAGGTGGATCTATTAAATGTTTCTGGTATATAGAAAATTAACCCAGGTTTAAAATAGAAAAATATTAAACATCACGATTACGGAAGCCAGATAAGCATAATCCCTTTTAATATATATTTTTACCTCTCGTAGTTAAAATCTGTCATATTTACTTTTATTTAATTTTCACCGCACTATAATTTTTATTTACCGTTTTATCGTTAAAGTAATTTATTAAAATCACTAGTTTCCTAACTAGATAATCAAAGTGACAAACCGGTCGTCAAATGGTAAATCCCCCAAAACTAATAAACTTACTATATATTACTAAACCTATAGACCTAATTTACCCTAGTAAACACCTAATAAAAGTGCCCTTGGAACGATATCTCAGACTTTACCCTAGCTATATTACTATACGATAGGTATACTTGCCTATTGTGTTTTAGTTTAATTTTAGGTAATTTTCCGTAGTAAATAATATAAAACTGATAACTGTTTCGTATACACATAAAACACATCAAGTTTTTTGCGCCGCTGCCGGGGACATTTTTTTGTGTCTTTACAGGTTATTTTAGGTAAATAATTAGTTAAGTTAAATTGTATAAAATATATTAACTTTAGATAAGTTTAATTAGTAATTAGTAATTAATAAGTAAAACAGGTTATTTAAGTTTTATTGATAGATTGTGTAAAATATATAAAGTTTATATAATTATACTTAGTAATTAGTAATTAATAATTAGTAGTTAATAATAAATTAAAAAATAGCTCGAAAAAAGGCTTACTGTTTGAATCCATCAAATCTTACAATTGCGAGCATGTCTGACACAGAAGTGGGAGTCAGTCAACTACTTCACGAATTTTAATTAAAAATTAATAAAAACAATAGAAACATGACAAAGTGGCAGGGAATAATTGAGATTTTTCATGTAATTAATATATACATGCATTCTAATGCATTGGAGGGTACACACGAATTGAGAAGTGTGCTGTCAGGTACCATATTTTTAATCAGGAGAGTGTTTAGGAGACTGTCATACTTTAATTAATAATAATTAAAGTTTTATTTAGGGTTTAATTAAGAAATTAATAAAATAATAATTAGGGTTTAAGTTTTAATTATTATATAATTATAACATTTGGGGTTTTAATTAATATTAATAGTAATAATAGTGTGGTAAAAAATGTGATTACTCACCGATTAATATCCGATTAATCATTTTTAAGAGCAATCCGTTCTGATTTTTAGAAATCCGTTTAATTAAACGGTCACCGTCAATTGATGGGTCAAAATTAAATTTGATAATCAAAGTCGATCAAAGTAAAAATGGTTAACATTTTAACATGAATTTAAACTAGAATTTTATAATTTTTGAGCAAAATGAATAATTTAAGACAATTATGTTATATTTTATTTTTATATTTATGGTTTTTTCTATATTTACACATATGATTTTTAAAATTTAATATTTAAATGTATAAAGTACAATCCGATTAATCCCCGTTTAATCCTCGAATTACCGATTAATCTTTCTAAAGCCCCGATCGATTAATCTCCTAATAGCGAATTTTGCAACCTTGGTAATAAGGGTTTGATTTATATAATAATAATTATTTAGGTTATTTATTCGCTAAGTTAATTAATTAGATATTTTAGGATAATTAGTATTAAAATATAAGATTAGTAAAATAATATATATATATATATATATATATATATATATATATATATATATATATATATATATATATATATATATATATATATATATATAATTAGTTTAAATAATAAATATAATAAATATTTTTTTAGTTATCATTTTTAGTTTAAATAGAATTTTTAAATTAATAAATTAGTAAGTTGTATAAGTTATAGTTAATTCATAGTTCCGTTTAGGTAATGAATGCTACGTGTAAAAAAATCGCCAATACGTTCACCGCCTTTAACACGATCTAGAAATCTAGCTAATCTCACTACATTTTCTGCAATTTCATTATCTAACCGTGCGTCCTCGCCAATTCTGTAGTGACCCGAACTTTTCAATGTTTATATATATTAATTGAGATTGATATTTACATGACTAAATGTTTCCAACGTGTTAAGCAATCAAACTTGTTAAGACTTGATTAAATGAAATAAGTTTCATATAGAAAATTGATCACCCAAGTTGACCGGCGATTCACGAACGTTACAAAATTGTAAAAACTACATGTTGTGGTATATATAGACATATATATATGGTTGACATGAGATTATGATGAGTAAGTATCTCACTAAGTATATTAACAATGTGTTATATACATAAGAAATGAGATTACTAAGTTAAGAAAATCGAAATGATATATATAACGATTATCGTTATGATAACGTCTACTAAATACATATGTATCATATTAAGATATTGATACACTATATTTAACATGATAAAATGATATTTAAATATATCATTAAGTGTGTTAACAATGAACTACATATGTAAAAACAAGACTACTAACTCAAGAATTACGAAACGAGACTTATATGTAACGATTATCGTTGTAATGATATTTTAATGTATATATCATATTAATAAATATTCATACATCATAATATAATGATAATATAATAATTTAACATCTCATTTGATATAATAAACATTGGGTTAACAACATTAATTGAGATCGTTAACTTAAAGGTTTCAAAACAACACTTACATGTAACGACTAACGAAGACTTAACGACTCCATTAGAATGTATATACATGTTGTGTTTTGATATGTATTCTTACAATTTTGAAAGACTTCAAGACACATATCAAAGTACTTCTACTTAACAAAAATGCTTACAATTATATCCTCGTTCAGTTTCATCAACAATTCTACTCGTATGCACCCGTATTCGTACTCGTACAATACACAGCTTTTAGATGTATGTACTATTGGTATATACACTCCAATGATCAGCTCTTAGCAGCCCATGTGAGTCACCTAACACATGTGGGAACCATAATTTGGCAACTAGCATGAAATATCTCATAAAATTACAAAAATATTAGTAATCATTCATGACTTATTTACATGAAAACAAAATTACATATCCTTTATATCTAATCCATATACCAACGACTAAAAACACCTACAAACACTTTTATTCTTCAATTTTCTTCATCTAATTGATCTCTCTCAAGTTCCATCTTCAAATTCTAAGTGTTCTTCATAAATTCCATAAGTATAGTTTCATAAAAATCAAGAATACTTCCAAGTTTGCAAGTCTACTTTCAAGCTTTCTAATCCATTCCAAGTAATCATCTAAGATCAAGGAACCTTTGTTATTTATAGTAGGTTATCTTTCTAATTTAAGGTAATATTCATATTCAAACTTTGATTCAATTTCTACAACTATAACAATCTTATTTCGAGTGAAAATCTTACTTGAACTGTTTTCGTGTCATGATTCTGCTTCAGGAACTTTCAAGCCATCCAGGGATCCTTTGAAGCTAGATCCATTTTTCTCATTTCCAGTAGTTTTATCAAGAAAACTTGAGGTAGTAATGATGTTCATAACATCATTCGATTTATAAATATAAGGCTATCTTATTCGAAGGTTTAAACTTGTAATCACTAGAACATAGTTTTGTTAATTCTAAACTTGTTCGCAAACAAAAGTTAATCCTTCTAACTTGACTTTTAAAATAAACTAAACACATGTTCTATATCTATATTATATGCTAACTTAATGATTTAAAACCTGGAAAAAAGATGAACACCATAAAATCGGATATACGCCGTCGTAGTGAAACCGGGGGCTGTTTTGGTTTGGATAATTAAAAACTATTCTAAACTTTGATTTAAAAGTTGTTCTTCTGGGAAAATGATTTTTCATATGAACATGAAACTATATCCAAAAATCTTGGTTAAACTCAAAGTGAAAGTATGTTTTTTAAAATGGTCATCAAGATGTCGTTCTTTCGAAGGAAATGACTACCTCTTTAGTAATTGACATGTAACTTAAATTTCTGACTATAAACCTATACTTTTTATGTTTGGATTCTTAAATTAGAGTTCAATATGAAACCATAGCAATTTGATTCACTCAAAACGGATTTAAAATGAAGAAGTTATGGGTAAAACAAGATTGGATATTTTTGATCTTTTTAGCTACGGGAAATGTTTAACAAATCTATACAAATCATATCCTAGCTAACTTATATTGTATTATAAATATATTCTAATATATTATGTAATCTTAGGATACCATAGACATGTATGTAAATGTTTTGACATATCATATCGACCCA
Source organism: Rutidosis leptorrhynchoides (assembly GCF_046630445.1). Taxonomy (NCBI): domain Eukaryota; kingdom Viridiplantae; phylum Streptophyta; class Magnoliopsida; order Asterales; family Asteraceae; genus Rutidosis; species Rutidosis leptorrhynchoides. The sequence continues at coordinate 199,168,904 of NC_092337.1, forward strand.
TGTATATATATTATTTGGAACAACCATAGACACTCTATATGCAGTAATGTTGGAGTTCGCTATACATGGTTGAGGTTGATTCCAAAAATATATATACTTTGAGTTGTGATTTAGCCTGAAACGTGTATACAATGGGTCGTGGATTGATTCAAGATAATATATATCAATTTATTTCTGTACATCTAACTGTGGACAACTAGTTGTAGGTTACTAACGAGGACAGCTGACTTAATACACTCAAATCTTTAAAACATAATAAAAATGGTTGTAATTATATTTTGATCATACTTTGATATATATGTACATATTTGTATAGGTTCGTGAATCGATCCGTAGCCAAGTCTTATTTCCGAGGAAGGAAATATCTGTGAAATTGAGTTATAGTCCCACTTTTAAAATCTAATATTTTTAGGATGAGAATACACGCAGGTTTTATAAATGATTTACAAAATAGACACAAGTACGTGAAACTACATTCTATGGTTGAATTATCGAAATCGAATATGCCCCTTTTTATTAAGTCTGGTAATCTAAGAATTAGGGAACAGACACCCTAATTGACGCGAATCCTAAAGATAGATCTATTGGGCCTAACAAACCCCATCTAAAGTACGAGATGCTTTAGTACTTCGAAATTTATATCATATCCGAAGGGTGTCCCGGAATGATGGGGATATTCTTATACATGCATCTTGTTAATTTCGGTTACCAGGTGTTGACCATATGAATGATTTTTATCTCTATGTATGGGATGTGTATTGAAATATGAAATCTTGTGGTCTATTGTTACGATTTGATATATATAGGTTAAACCTATAACTCACCAACATTTTTGTTGACGTTTAAAGCATGTTTATTCTCAGGTGAATACTAAGAGCTTCTGCTGTTGCATACTAAAATAAGGACAAGATTTGGAGTCCATGTTTGTATGATATTGTGTAAAAACTGCATTCAAGAAACATATGTCGATGTAATATATTTCTATTGTAAACCATTATGTAATGGTCGTGTGTAAACAGTATATTTTAGATTATCATTATTTGATAATCTACGTAATGTTTTTAAAACCTTTATTGATAAAATAAAGGTTATGGTTGTTTTAAAAATGAATGCAGTCTTTGAAAAACGTCTCATATAGAGGTCAAAATCTCGCAACGAAATCAATTAATATGGAACGTTTATAATCAATATAAACGGGACATTTCAGTTGGTATCCGAGCGTTGGTCTTAGAGAACCAGAAAATTTGCATTAGTGTGTCTTATCGAGTTTGTTAGGATGCATTATTGAGTCTGGACTTCGACCGTGTTTTCTTTAAAAATGATTGCTTAACATTTTTGTTGGAAGCTATATATTATTAACATGTAAATATTATGTGATATATTAATCTCTTAACATGTTTGATATTGTGTGATAGATGTCTACCTCTAGCACAAATCCCATTGACTCACCTAATAATAACGAAGAGTCGAATATATATTGGCAAGATTCACAAGTTCCCGAAGAACCGGAAGAAGAGGAAACGGAACCGGAAGAAGAGGAACCGGAAGAAGAGGAACCAGAAGAAGAGGAACCGGAAGAAGAAGAGGTTCCGGAGGGGGGAATAGTAGGAACCACAGAAAACCGTTCAAATAAAAGAAAATCCTCAACCAATGGACCAAAGTTAATAATGGTCAATGGTGTTTCCGCTAAGGAAGCAAAATATTGGGAAAATTACTAATTTTTCGATGAATCGGATCCTGATGAGGATTCCGATGATGTTATAGAAATTACCCCGACCCAATTTAATGAGGCAAAAGAAAATAATAAGGGAAAATGCATCAATATAGAGAAATCTGATTCCGACCCCGATGAACTTTATATGTACCGTCAACACCAGTATTTTCAATATCGTGACAATAGCCCGGGAACCTCTAAACCACCAGGTTTTTTAAACCAATGTGGAAAACGACGACTCGTATTAGAGGAACATCATATATCCCTAGAAGATTAGGAAAAAGAACCAAGTCCGAAGAAGAAGAAGAAACCAGTGATTCAGATTAAAGGGGTGTGAGCATGTTGTGTAATAAATGTATTGTAGTGTGCTTGTACTTTTATGTTCTATGTAAAAATTGCTTGTATTGTTTGTTATTACGAATCTAATCCTTGTCTATTTTACAGTATAAAAACAAAATGGACGTTAAGGGTAGACAACCGAATATTTTAGAAGACCTACCAGAGGATATGATTGAGGAAATCTTGTCTAGAGTCGGTCAGAATTTATCAGCACATTTAGTTATGGCGAAATTAACTTGTCAAACATTTAAAAGACTTTCCAGAAATGCCTTAGTTTATAAAAGGCTTTCCTTTGATAGGTGGGGTATATCACATTGGGGAGACTTTAAGTTACGCCGTGTTTTCTTTAAAGCGTTAAATGCGGGGAACCCAAATGCAATTTTACGCTACAGGTTAAGAACCTATTTTGACTCAACATATCCCAACATAGGATTTCGTGAATTAGAATGACCTTCTAACATGCAACATAAAAAAGCATGTTATGCTTACGGGTTAGTGATACTCGCTTCTTACCAAAGTGAGAAAAAGAATATCGGATTGCAGCTTTTAAATAAAACTTTCCCACAAGTGACGTATTCAGTAGTTGGGGTGAGAAACAAGGTTTTTAGATTATTACGGGGCTGTTAGACATTACGAAACCCTCGTCCTTTTGATAACATTACAACATGCTGCCTAGCCAATGGTCATAACGGTTATTTTCCACAAGACCAAGGATGGGAAGTCGTCTTAGTAAAACCAGAATGCATGACTTGTTTCTGGACTTATGAATTACGTGTCTTTATTTCCTTTGCTGAACAACTTGCGTATTAACTTGATTTATCTTCAAAACTGTCCTGTATCATAGTATACTATATTTCATGTTATATGTAATATAGCGAAGTTGTAAGTTTGAAGAATATTTGTATGTGATATATTATTATAATCAGTTTTTCATATGGAATTGTAGTAGTTGAATTGTATATTAGCTACTAAGTATGAACTTAACGGGTAGGTAGTACCCGAATTTAAACTTATAAAACGCTAATATGAAGAAAAAGCTTTTATAAATGAGTTCATATTATGCTACGAGATACTATTGACTACTCTTAATATTCTGTATGATTAACTTGTTTCATTTGACCATTTTGAAGGAAATGGCACCGACTACTCGACACACATTGAATATGAGCGAAGAGAAATTTCGTGCCTTTCTTGCTTCAAACATAGCCGCAGTACCGGCCGCGCTACATACCAACAATAACTCTGAATCTAGCAATACAGCTAACGGCGCAAGAAATCGTGTAGGATGCTCCTACAAGGAATTCACTGCCTGCAAACCTTCAGAATTTGATGGGACCGAAGGACCAATCGGATTGAAACGGTGGACCAAGAAAGTTGAATCGGTGTTTGCCATAAGTAAGTGAGCTGAAGGAGACAAAGTGAAGTACGCTACGCATACCTTCACAGGTATTGCATTAACATGGTGGAATACCTATTTAGAGCAAGTGGGACAAGAAGCTGCTTACGCGCTACCGTGGTCAGCATTCAAGCACTTGATGAACGAGAAGTACCGTCCCAGAACCGAGGTCAATAAGATCAAGTCAGAACTTAGAGGGTTACGAACACAGGGATTCGATATTACTTCGTACGAAAGACGATTCACAGAATTGTGCCTATTGTGTCCGAGAGCGTTCGAAGATGAGGAAGAGAAGATCGACGCGTTCGAATTGTGCCTATTGGTTACCAGAGAGAATCCAAGAAGATATAAGTTCACACAAACCTGCCTCCATACAAAAGGCATGTAGAATGGCTCACAAACTAGTGAACCAGATTGAGGAAAGAATTAAAGAACAGGCGGCCGAAGAGGCCAACTTGAAGCTAGTCAAAAGAAAGTGGGAGGAAAACGGTGATAAAGTCACCAAAACAACAACAACTATCCCAACAATCGCAACATCAATCGTAACTACAACAAACGGTACAACAACAACAACAACAACAACTACAACAATTATCCCAACAACAATAACAACCGCAACAACAACAACAATCAGAAGCAGCTATGCCAAAGGTGTGAAAAGTATCACTCGGGGTTCTGCACCAAATTTTGCAACAAGTGTAAAAGAAATGGTCATAGCACGGCGAAGTGTGAGGTCTACAGACCAGGGGTTAACAGAACGAAAGGAACAAATGGGGTCGGAACAAGTAATGGCGGAGCAAGTAGTGTCGGAGCAAGTTATGCCAATGTAGTTTGTTATAAATGTGGAAAACTGGGACACATTATTAGAAATTGCCCGAACCAGGAGAACACGAATGGACAAGGCCGCGGAAGAGTTTTCAATATTAATGCGGCAGAGGCACAGGAAGACCCGGAGCTTGTTACGGGTACGTTTCTTATTGACAATAAATCTGCTTACATTTTATTTGATTCGGGTACGGATAGAAGCTATATGAGTAGAGATTTTTGTGCTAAACTAAGTTATCCATTGACACCGTTGGATAGTAAATTTTTACTAGAATTAGCAAACGGTAAATTAATTTCAGCAGATTATATATGCCGTAATCGAGAAATTAAACTGGGTAGCGAAATATTTAAGATTGATTTGATACCAGTAGAGTTAGGGAGTTTTGATGTAATAGTTGGCATGTACTGGCTGAAGGAGATGAAAGCAGAGATCGTATGTTACAAAAATGCAATTCGCATTGTACGAGAAGAAGGAGAACCCTTAATGGTGTACGGAGAAAAGGGCAACACGAAGCTGCATTTTATTAGTAATTTGAAGGCACACAAACTAATAAGAAAAGGTTGCTATGCTGTTCTAGCACACGTCGAGAAAGTACAAACTAAAGAAAAGAGCATCAATGATGTTCCCGTCGCAAAAGAATTTCATGATGTATTTCCGAAAGAATTACCGGGACTACCTCCACATCGATATGTAGAATTTCAAATAGATCTTGTACCAGGAGCTGCACCAATAGCTTGTGCTCCTTACAGACTCACACCAGTGAGATGAAAGAACTGCAAAGCCAACTGCAAGAACTATTAGAATGTGGTTTCATTCGACCAAGCATATCACCATGGGGAGCTCCTGTTTTGTTTGTCAAGAAGAAGGATGGTACATTTAGGTTGTGTATTGACTACAGAGAGTTGAATAAACTTACCATCAAAAACCGTTATCCAATGCCGAGAATTGACGACTTATTTGATCAGCTACAAGGCTCGTCGGTTTATTCGAATATCGATTTACGTTCTGGATATCATCAAATGCGAGTAAAGGAGGATGATATTCCAAAAACTGATTTTAGGACGCGTTATGGTCATTACGAGTTTATGGTTATGCCATTTGTATTGACTAACGCACCAGCTGTGTTCATAGACCTTATGAACCGAGTGTGTTGGCCATATCTTGACAGGTTTGTCATTGTTTTCATCGATGACATACTTATTTACTCAAAGAATGATCAAGAGCACGAAGAACATTTGAGAAAAGTGCTAGAAGTATTGAGGAAAGAAAAACTGTACGCTAAGTTTTCAAAGTGTGCATTTTGGTTGGAAGAAGTTCAATTCCTCGGTCACATAGTGAACAAAGAAGGTATCCAGGTGGACCCGACAAAGATCGAAACCGTTGAAAAGTGGGAAACCCCAAAAACTCCGAAGCATATACGTCAATTTTTAGGATTGGCTGGTTACTACAGAAGATTCATCCAAGATTTCTCCAAAATAGAAAAACCCTTGACTGCATTAACGCATAAAGGGAAGAAATTTGAATGGAAGGATGAACAAGAGAAGGCGTTTTAATTATTGAAGAAAAAGCTAACTACGGCACCTATATTGTCATTGCCTGAAGGGAATGATGATTTTGTGATTTATTGTGACGCATCAAAGCAAGGTCTCGGTTGTGTATTAATGCAACGAACGAAGGTGATTGCTTATGCGTCTAGACAATTGAAGATTCACGAGCAAAATTATACGACTCACGATTTGGATTTGGGTGCTGTTGTTTTTGCATTAAAGACTTGGAGGCATTATTTATATGGGGTCAAAAGTATTATATATACCGACCACAAAAGTCTCCAACATATATTTAATAAGAAGCAACTGAATATGAGACAACGCAGGTGGATTGAACTGTTGAATGATTATGATTTTGAGATTCGATACCACCCAGGGAAGGCGAATGTGGTAGCCGACGCTTTGAGTAGAAAGGACAGAGAACCTATACAGGTAAAAGCTATGAATATAATTATTCGTACTAACCTTACTACTCAAATAAAGGAGGCGCAACAAGGGGTTGTAAAAGAAGGAAAGTTGAAGAATGAGATACCCAAAGGATCAGAGAAACATCTTAATATTTCGGAAGACGGAACCCGATATAGGGCTGATAGAATTTGGGTACCAAGGTTTGGAGATGTGAGAGAAATGGTACTTAAAGAAGCACATAAAACCGGATATTCAATACATCCTGGAGCGGGGAAGATGTATAAAGATCTCAAGAAACACTTTTGGTGGTCGGGTATGAAAGTCGATATTGCTAAATACGTAGGAGAATGTTTGACGTGTTCTAAGTTCAAAGCTGAACATAAGAAACCATCAGGTCTACTACAACAACCTGAAATCCCGGAATGGAAATGGGAAAACATTACCATGGATTTCATTACTAAATTGCCAAGGACTGCAAGTGGTTATGATACTATTTGGGTAATAGTTGATCGTCTCACTAAGTCAGCACACTTCCTGCTAATGAGAGAAGATGACAAAATGGAGAAGTTGGCGCGATTGTATTTGAAGGAGGTTGTCTCCAAATATGGAATACCCGTCTCTATTATCTCTGATAGGGATGGTAGATTTGTTTCAAGGTTCTGGCAGACGTTGCAATAAGCATTGGGGACTCGTCTAGACATGAGTACTGCCTATCATCCACAAACTGATGGGCAGAGTGAAAGGACGATACAAACGCTTGAAGACATGCTACGAGCATGTGTTATTGATTTCGGAAACAGTTGGGATCGACACCTACCGTTAGCAGAATTTTCCTACAACAACAGTTATCATTCTAGTATTAAGATGGCGCCATTTAAGGCACTTTATGGTAGAAAGTATAGGTCTCCGATTTCTTGGAATGAAGTGGGGGATAGACATATTACGGGTCCGGTGATAATACAAGAAACTACCGAGAAAATCATCCAAATTCAAGAACAATTGAAAATCGCCCAGAGTCGACAAAAGAGCTACGCGGATAGTAAAAGAAAAGATATAGAGTTTGAAATTGGAGAAATGGTCATGCTTAAGGTTTCACCATGGAAAGGCGTTGTTCGATTTGGTAAACGGGGGAAACTAAATCCAAGGTACATTGGACCATTCAAGATTATAGATCGTGTTGGAACAGTATCTTACCAACTGGAGCTACCTCAACAACTCATGGCTGTACATAATACTTTCCACGTCTTGTATTTGAAGAAATGTTTTGCTAAATAAGATCTCACTATTCCGTTGGACGAAATCCAAATCAATGAAAAACTTCAATTCATTGAAGAACCTGTCGAAATAATGGATCGTGAGGTTAAGAGACTTAAGCAAAACAAGATACTGATTGTTAAGGTTCGATGGAATGCTTGTAGAGGACCCGAGTTCACCTGGGAGTGTGAAGATCAGATGAAGAAGAAATACCCGCATCTATTTCTAGAAGATTCATCAACACCTTCAACAGCTTAAAATTTCGGGACGAAATTTATTTAACGGGTAGGTACTGTAGTGACCCGAACTTTTCCATGTTTATATATATATTAATTGAGATTGATATTTACATGACTAAATGTTTCCAACGTATTAAGCAATCAAACTTGTTAAGACTTGATTAAATGAAATAAGTTTCATATAGACAATTGATCATCCAAGTTGACCGGCGATTCACGAATGTTACAAAATTGTAAAAACTACATGTTTTGGTATATATAGACATATATATATATGGTTGACATGAGATTATGACGAGTAAGTATCTCACTAAGTATATTAACAATGTGTGATATACATAAGAAATGAGATTACTAAGCTAAGAAACTCGAAATGATATATATAACGATTATCGTTATGATAACGTCTACTAAATAAATATGTATCATATTAAGATATTGATACACTATATTTAACATGATAAAATGATATTTAAATATATCATTAAGTGTGTTAACAATGAACTACATATGTAAAAACAAGACTACTAACTCGAGAATTACGAAACGAGACTTATATGTAACGATATTTTAATGTATATATCATATTAAGAGATATTCATACATCATAATATCATCATAATATAATAATTTAACATCTCATTTGATATAATAAACATTGTGTTAACAACATTAATTGAGATCGTTAACTTAAAGGTTTCAAAACAACACTTACATGTAACGGCTAACGAAGACTTAACGACTCCATTAGAATGTATATACATGTTGTGTCTTGATATGTATTCTTACACTTTTGAAAGACTTCAAGACACATATCAAAGTACTTCTACTTAACAAAAATGCTTACAATTACATCCTCGTTCAGTTTCATCAAAAATTCTACTCGTATGCACCCGTATTCGTACTCGTACAATACACAGCTTTTAGATGTATGTACTATTGACATATCATATCGACCCATGTATATATATTATTTGGAACAACCATAGACACTCTATATGCAGTAATGTTGGAGTTTGCTATACAGGGTTGAGGTTGATTCCAAAAATATATATACTTTGAGTTGTGATTTAGCTTGAGACGTGTATACAATGGGTTGTGGATTGATTCAAGATAATATATATCGATTTATTTCTGTACATCTAACTGTGGACAACTAGTTGTAGGTTACTAATGAGGACAGCTGACTTAGTACACTCAAATCTTTAAAACATAATAAAAATGGTTGTAATTATATTTTGATCATACTTTGATATATATGTACATATTTGTATAGGTTCGTGAATCGATCCGTGGCCAAGTCTTATTTCCGAGGAAGGAAATATCTGTGAAAGTGAGTTATAGTCCCACTTTTAAAATCTAATATTTTTGGGATGAGAATACACGCAGGTTTTATAAATGATTTACAAAATAGACACAAGTACGTGAAACTACATTCTATGGTTGAATTATCGAAATCGAATATGCCCCTTTTTATTAAGTCTGGTAATCTAAGAATTAGGGAACAGACACCCTAATTGACGCGAATCCTAAAGATAGATCTATTGGGCCTAACAAACCCCATCCAAAGTACCGGATGCTTTAGTACTTTGAAATTTATATCATATCCGAAGGGTGTCCCGGAATGATGGGGATATTCTTATACATGCATATTGTTAAGATCAGTTACCAGGTGTTCACCATATGAATGATTTTTATCTCTATGTATGGGATGTGTATTGAAATATGAAATCTTGTGGTCTATTGTTACGATTTGATATATATAGGTTAAACCTATAACTCACCAACATTTTTGTTGACGTTTAAAGCATGTTTATTCTCAGGTGAATACTAAGAGCTTCCGCTGTTGCATACTAAAATAAAGACAAGATTTGGAGTCCATGTTTGTATGATATTGTGTAAAAACTGCATTCAAGAAACATATGTCGATGTAATATATTTCTATTGTAAACCATTATGAAATAGTCGTGTGTAAACAATATATTTTAGATTATCATTATTTGATAATCTACGTAATGTTTTTAAAACCTTTATTGATAAAATAAAGGTTATGGTTGTTTTAAAAATGAATGCAGTCTTTGAAAAACGTCTCATATAGAGGTCAAAACCTCGCAACGAAATCAATTAATATGGAACGTTTATAATCAATATGGACGGGACATTTCAAATTCAACTTTCCGAAAACCCGATTTTCGAACCAGAAGCAATCATTGAGCGACCAGAGGTTATCGAGGAAGTAACCATTAATTCGGTATCTTCTAGTGATTCAGAGTCAACGATTTCAATTATGGGGGACCAGGATCCCCAAAGCATGGAAGACCGAATGAGAGTCATACGAACAGGCCAAGGACATGCCATTACTGCGCCAGAAGTTAGAGCGCCAGAGTTTGAAATCAAAGGGCAAGTCCTACACCTGATCAATAATCAGTGTCAATTCAGTAGTACTACAAAAGAAGATCCAAACGAATATCTTAGAACCTTTAATAGGATCTGTGATCTATTTAGAATCCGAGAAGTTGAGGATCAAACACTATTTCTTAGATTATTCCCTTGGACTTTATAGGGAGAAGCTAAAGAATGGTTAGAAGCGTTACCAGAGGGTACGATTGACACTTGGGATATTTTAGTTGAAAAATTTCTTCAAAGATTCTTTCCGGCATCTAAAGTCGTGAGACTTCAAGGAGAAAGTGCCACGTTCATGCAAAAGCCAATGGAAACTTTATATGAAGCGTGGACAAGGTTCGGAAGGATGTTGAGGGGATGTCCTCAACACGGTTTGAATACTTTTCAAAAAGTGCAAGTTTTTTTACAAAGGAGTCGACGTCGCTACACGAAAGGACATCGACACAGCAGCTGGTGGTTCCATTATGAAGAAAACCGCAACCGAAGCGCACAAGATTATTGATAACACAGCCTCCCACTCACATGAGTGGCATCAAGAAATGGATGTTTTTCATTCGTCTAAAGTGGCTAGAGCCGATTCTAGCCATGAATTTGATTCCAGTTCCGCAAAGATTGATGCTTTCGAGAGACAAATAGAAAAGATGACCAAAGACATCCAGGCAATACGAATCAGTTGTAAGCAGTGTGGGGGACCACATTTGGTGAAGGATTGTAATATCGAGCAAACGATGGAACAACGAGAGAATGTTTCCTACATAAACCAAAGGCCGGGAAATAATTATCAAAATAATTACCAACTGCCAAGGAATAATTTCAATTAACCTTACAAAAACCCTTACAATCCAAATGGGCAAAACAATAACTCATACAACCAACAAGCTCCTAGCAATCAACAAGTATCTAACAATACTTACAATCAGCAAAGACATGGTGTTCTTAATAAGCCACCACAACCGACGAGAAAAATCCAAACCTGGAGGAAATGATGACAAAGCTCATGGAATCCCAAGCGCAGTTTGTTGCATCTCAAAAACAAACTAATGAACAAAACTCGCAGTCATTCAGACAACAACAAGCTTCTATCCAAAACTTGGAACAAGAAGTAAGTAACCTAGCAAGGTTAATTGGTGAAAGAAAGCTTGGGAGTTTACCGAGCAACACGAATACCAACCCTCGAAATGAAGCAGCCAACACAATTACCACCCGAAGTGGTTTGACGCTTACGCCACATGTTATACTAATCATTTCCGATTATCCTGTTACACCACCACAACCAGAACCAAAAAAGCTGACAGAACCAGTAGTTGAGAAAACCAATGAACAATAAGATGAAATCCCAAAAGGTTCAGTATGACCAAAACCATACGTTAAACCATATCAACCACCGCTTCCTTACCCGAGCAAGCAAAGAAAAGAAAGACTCGAGGCCGAGCAGTCAAAGTTTCTTGACATGTTCAAATAAATAAATGTCAACCTTCCTTTCATCGATGTGATTTCAGGAATGCCACGGGTTATGCGAAATTCCTAAAAGACCTGATCACAAACAGAAAGAAAATGGAAGAACTTTCAGCTGTCACGATGAATGATGCATGTTCAGCAGTATTATTGAGCAAGATACCTGAAAAACTCTTCGATCCCAGAAGTTTCACAATTCCATGTTTAATGGGTATTCTTAATTCAATAAGAGCATTAGCAGACTTAGGTGCTAGTATTAACTTAATGCCTTATTCATTATACGTTAAACTAGGCCTTGAAGAGTTAAAACCAACACGAATGAGCATACAACTAGCTGATCGATCAATCAAATATCCTAGAGGGATAATGGAGAATATGCTAGTTAAAGTTGGCACTTTAGTATTCCCAGCAGATTTTGTGATTCTGGATATGGAAGAAGATTCTAGAATTCCTCTTATCTTAGGAAGACCATTCTTAAACATGGCAAGAGCAATAATAGACGTGTTTGGTAAGAAATTGACCCTAAGTATAGATGAAGAGAGTGTGACCTTTTCTGTCGATAAGGCTATGCAACAATATCAATCTGCAGATGATGCGTGATATTATATTTAAACTATAGATGCACATCAAGAATTGTTGCAAGAATTTCCAGAATTACAAGGAACAGGTGAATGTTCTTTAGGAGAAGGAACTGAACAAATTAACGAATCTGAAATGTTAGCTACATTCATGGCTAATGGATACGAACCAACAACAGAAGAACTTCAAGTTCTGAAAGAGGAAGATAGGTACAGGTACAAATCGTCGATTGAAGAACCACCAACATTGGAATTAAATCCACTTCCAAACCATTTAGAATACGCATATTTACATGGTGAATCTCAATTATATGTAATCATTTCATCCTCCCTTTCTGAAAATGAAAAATCTAAATTGATTTCCGTATTAAAAGCCCACAAACCAGCTATTGCATGGAAGATCCATGATATCAAAGGTATAAGTCCTTCGTATTGTACACACAAAATTTTCATGGAAGATGATTTTAAACCTTGTATGCAACGTCAACGAAGAATAAACCCTAATATGCAAGAGGTTGTTAAGAAAGAGATAATTAAATTGCTTGATGCAGGTTTAATTTATCCTATCTCTGAGAGTCCATGGGTAAGCCCGGTGCAATGTGTACCTAAAAAGGGTGGAATTACCGTGATCACAAATGAAAAATATGAGCTTATTCCTACTCGGACTGTAATTGGATGGCGTGTTTGCATTGAATATAGAAAATTAAATGACGCCACCAGAAAAGATCACTTTCCCTTACCTTTCATCGATCAAATGTTGGAAAGGTTAGCGGGAAATAGTTACTATTATTTTTTGATGGTTTTTCAGGATATTTTCAAATCCCAATTGCACCCGAGGACCAAGATAAAACCACCTTCACATGCCTCTATGGCACTTTTGCGTACAAACGCATGCCATTCGGACTTTGCAACGCCTCTGCAACCTTTTAAAGGTGCATGATGGCGATTTTCCACGATATGATAGAATAATGCATCGAAGTTTTCATAGATGACTTTTCAGTCTTCGGTGACACTTTGGATACATGTCTTATCAATCATGAACGAATTCTTATTAGATGCGAGAAATCAAATGTAGTACTTAATTGGGAGAAATGCCATTTTATGGTTAAAGAAGGCATTGTTCTAGGTCATAAAATCTCAGATAAAGGCATCGAAGTGGATAGAGCAAAAGTTGATGTAATTGCTAAACTTCCACATCCTACCAATGTCAAAGGAGTTAGGTGTTTTCTAGGGCATGCCGGTTTTTACCGACGATTCAATAAAGAGTTTTCTAAAATTGCCACTCCAATGAACAAACTCCTCTAAAAAGATAATCCATTTGTCTTCTCGGACGAATGCATAAAATCTTTCAACATTCTCAAAGAAAAGCTCACCAATGCACCAATCATGATAGCTCCAAACTGGACCCTTCCATTTGAGCTCATGTGTGATGCAAGTGATTTTGCAATAGGAGCCGTTTTGGGTCAAAGAATTGAAAAACGATTTAAACCCATTTACTATGCTATTAAGACTTTACAAGGAGCAAAAACGAACTGTACAACCACTGAAAAGGAACTCCTTGCTATAGTCTTTGCTTTCGATAAATTTTGATCATATCTTGTTCTAGCAAAAACAGTTGTCTATACCGATCATTCTGCTCTTATGTACTTGTTTTCAAAACAAGATGCTACACCACGCTTAATTCGTTAGATCTTGCTCCTGCAAGAGTTTGACTAGAAACTCTCGATGAATCCGCGATACAAGATGACTTTCCTTACGAACATCTCATGAAGATAGAGAGTGATGAAACACCATGGTTCGTACCTATTGCGAACTATTTGGCATGTGGATTTCTTGAAAAGGGTATGTCGTATCAACAACGAAAGAAATTCTTTAGCGACATTAAACACTACTTTTGGAAAGATCCACATCTGTTTAAAAGTTGTCCCAATGGAGTAATACGTCGATGAATATACGGAGATGCTACAAGAAACATTATAGAATTCTGTCACACAGGACCCACAAGAGGGCATTATGGACCTCAACTCACTGTAAGAAAGGTGTATGAGGCTGGATTCTATTGGCCTTCGATTTTCAAAGATGCCCACAATTATTACAAATCTTGTGACGCATGTCAAAGGGGCGGAGGAATAAGACAAAGTGATGAAATGCCACAAAATATCATTCAAGTTTGTGAAGTTTTCGATATTTGGGGCATTGAATTCATAGGCCCATTTCCAAAATCTCATAATCATCTCTACATCCTCGTTGCTATCGATTACATGTCCCAATGGGCAGAAGCGCAAGCATTCCCAACAAATGATGCACAAGTTGTAGTCAATTTCTTTAAAAGTCTTTTTGCACGATTTGGAACACCGAAAGCTTTGATAAGTGTCCGGGTTACTCATTATTTTTGTAACGCTCAACTTGAGAAAGTTCTTAAAAGATATGGGGTAACTCATAAGATATCAACAGCTTACCATCCACAAACTAATGGTCAACTTGAAAATACCAACAGAGCATTAAAACGTATTTTAGAAAAAACTGTAGGTGTAAATCCAAAGGATTGCTCCACCAAATTGGATGACGCTCTTTGGGCCTTTCGAACGGCCTATAAAACTCCAATTGGAACCACACCTTTTCGCCTCGTTTACGGAAAAGCATGTCATCTCCCCGTGGAGATTGAGCACAAAGCTTTTTGGGCTCTCAAGACATGTAATCTTGATTTGCATGAAGCTGGACGCCTACGGTTTGATCAACTGAACGAATTGGAGGAATTGAGACACAACGCTTATGAGAACTCGCTCATTTACAAGGAGAAAGTGAAAAAATGGCATGATAAATGACTTAGAAGTGTGAAAGAATTTTGTGAAGGAGATCGTGTTCTCCTATTTAATTCGCGATTTAAGTTATTTCCTGGAAAATTAAAATCCAAATGGTCTGTACTATTTGTAGTCAAAAGAGTATTCCCTCATGGTGCTCTTGAATTAATAAACGAAAACGGGGAAGAATTTAAAGTCAATGGTCATAGAGTCAAACACTACTTCGATGGTCCACGCAAGGTCGATGATGAAGTAAACTTCAACTTCAGCTCCCCAAATAACTAAGTGTGGGGAGAATCAAGTGCAACATCTTAGAATTAAGCATGCTCCAAATTCCATTGTAAATGGAATTCCGATGGTCTTTCCCCAGCAGACCCTAAAGAACTAGTCTTCTTCGTCCATTCTTATTTTCAAAATTTTCAAAATTTTCAGAATGCATAACGAATTTGAATCCAATCATTTGCTATTAATGAACACAATGATTTGTAAATATAATAAAAATCGTTTACCAAGTGATTTAGTTTTAAAAATTAAGGATAATTGTAATAAAGTGAGGAGAGAATTGAGGCAGGAGCATAATCGAAAACATTTCGCACAAAGAACGTCCAAATCTACTGCAAAACGAAGAGGACGACATCTTGAAAAATGTTACAAGTGCGGAAAGTGGTCCCACGAAGGGGAATGCCCGAAGAATCAAACGCATTCTAATTACGAATTCGTAAATTTATGCAGAGAAGGGCCGATTAAATGCCATATGGAAAAATTGTTAAACCCACGAGGGAACGCCCATGTAGCCGCAGAAAATCAACTTGATCGACTCACTGAAGAGGCGATTAAGTTAGGTCTCTAAGATTCTGAAATTTCTTCTCACCATGTTTGTTTATATAGTTGTGTGATTTTAAAATTTTCTACTATTTAAATGATAGAACCTTGAATTTAACTTGTTTCTTTGAAAATGATAAAACTAAGTGTTACAGCTGAAATTATCATTTATCAAAATTGCACACGTAATTTTTTGTTAGATTCATAAGTATCATTTAAATAGTAGAACCAAAAATTTACTTTTTATTGAAAACTTGAAATAATAATTTCCGAAAATTTGTCGCGGGTAAAACTAGGTGCACGAGCCGAAGTTACTCTACCCGAGTGGGGCGAAAATTTTGTTTTTATTATTTTAAGATTATTGATTTAAAGTATATAAAAAATTTGTATTTTGTTTCTGCTTAATCGTTCTTTACTTCGAAGGATAATTACTGCGGACTTTGATTGTGGAAGGTCAAATCAATTTGGATTGTTGTGCACTCAAGATGGATGATTCACGAAGTTCAAGTTCTACTAGTTCTGGCTTCGCTCCTGAAATAGAGGTTGAAGAAAACTCCGAGGATAGTGTGACGAGAATGCCCCAACCGACTAACTACCAGCCCTTCTAGAATAGATGGGGGTGGGTTCAAAATGTACTGACTCGATAGAGGTATGAAGATGGTTCTCTATATATCGAAATAAATTTTCCTCCAAATGTCGGCGGACATGACCCACTTATAAGGGAACCCGTTCGAAACACAATTTACACACTTTTTGCAAGGATTTTTCGCCTCGAGGGCTCAATGAGAACACTTTTGGATATGGTGGGACCCCTAATGACAAATGATAATCAAGGGGGAGTTGTAGAAGGAGTAAGAGAACTTCATTTGAGAATTATAGCTCTAGAAGGTACAGTGCACAATTTAGAAGCTAGGCTTACGCCAGCTCCACAAACACCACAATCAATGTCGCAAGCACAACAAATGCCACAAGCACAGCAAGCGCCGCAAGCACCAGAACCACCAAGTACCGGGAGTGTAACCCGAGCTGGAATCAGGTTTGAGGTTACTGATTGTTCTCAATGATTTTAATGTGAGGTTTGTAAAGAAGTTTTGTTTTAATTTATGTGATTTAATGTCTTTTTAATTCGTATTTTTAAGTTTATAAAAAAAAATGTATCGATGACTTGAAATGATAATTATAATAATTTATCGCGGGTAAGACTTGGTGGTAAAACCGAAATTACCCTACCCAAGGAAGGGGCGGAAATTTTATTATTATTATTGCAAGTTATTAATTTTAAGTATTGTAAAATAAAAAAAAATAAAAAAGGTGTGTCTTTGTGTGCATTTTTGTTTGTTTTGTTTGTTGTGTGAAAATAGGAATAACAAAGCATTTTTAGAGATGAGTATTAAGTTCAACAAAAGCGACCAATTTTTGACGAAAGAAGGGAACAAGAGACGATAGATTGGTGATAAGGAACAATTCAACACCAAACAGCACAAGTTAGGGCTTTTAGCTCTAAGATGTTTTAACACCCTTTGATATGGCCAAAACGGACGGTTTTATTTGTGCGATGTCGTCAGGTCGCAACGCGTCAGCTTTGACTATCAAAAGTGGATACTAGTTTTTAAATTTATATTTAGCGGGGCCTAAATCTTATTACTCCTTATTATGAGTAAGGGAAGTATGACCTAGAGTCGTATTTTTGAGATATCAGTAGAATCGAACCTATATCTAAATCTTAAGATAATTCTAAGTTGCAGGTTTAGTGGTTGATTACCTAAATTTGGATTTTCTAGAGTAAGTAAGTAAAGCAAAGTAAATACGATAAAATTTGTAATTCAGATAAGGCTAAAACAAGTGCATGCTATGATTTCATCAGTTACTTTGCCGGTATTATGGAATGCTGACTCATGGATAGGCAGTGACCTTATATTTACTACACTGGTCCTAAACGTTCCTGTCATAAGACATGTCACTGGGTAATGCGATAGGCTTGAAGATTCTGAATAGACAGCAATCTCCCTTACCCCTGACGCCTGTGCAGTCTGACTACAGGCATGCACGTTCAGACGGCTCATCCAATTGAGCGACTCGGTTGGGTGACGTATTAACATTCCGAAATGGTCTAAACTTTCTTAAGTATAATAGAATACATGGTTTTCCATATCCGAGAGACGCGATGTGCCTTAATGCTTTCGTTAATGATTTGTTTAAAAGATAGTTAGGCCCTTAAAAGAGTTCAACCATAAAGAACACCATGGCCAAGTTAGGCTGACTTCCATGCATACGTTTGGTTATCCTAACGGTCCAATCCTTTATGTGTTCGAATAAACAGTTCCTTAATTAACTAAGAATCACTCAAGCGGGGTGCAATGCTTGACACCGCATTATGGTGAAGTGTACTAGTCAACACTAACCATGTTCCACGGCCTTACTTAGCAGAGGTACAGCTTACAACAACCGTTGTGCTTCAGCGTGTACGTACTAAGTTTATATGCTTAGTGACTACACTAGGAGGGTCTAGGACCGATAATGTACTAGGGGTCTAGTTAGATGTTTCACTACAAAAGAGTCCTCAGTCGGAATTCAAGGCTCGGTGGACTTACTACAACCGGTGTGCCTCAGTCAAACTCACGTTGTATCCGATAGAGTTCTCTTACCAAGTGGTGACACAGATAGTGTACTCTGAATCGGGGTTCGCGAATTCCCAATAACAGAGCCAATAACTACATTCTATTAGTTGGAAAAGCGATTGAGTTCAAAGCATAATCGAAAAGCATTTCGACAACATACACAAACCATAATATAGTTTCGGCATTATAACTAATTACGTCATAACATACACTAGATATAACTACTCGCTAATCATGGCAGCAATATCACAAAGCATAATAATGGAAGACATTATATAAAGACAAGGGGTTAGAAGTACCAATAGATTAAACGAGTTCTGAGTACAAAAGTGACAACTTCAAGACTCCAGACCACTCCTAATACAATCTTCGGCATTCTTCTTTAGGTACTAGATTTTCCGCACGGAGTCGAAGACCTTGAAAATATGACTAATATTATATAAGAGAGAGAAAGAAGTGAATTGAAGTGTGTGTTGGAATGAATGACAAATGCCATTTAAATAAACCAAAAATTTCCCTGCAAACGTCTGGCAGGCCGTTTGGCTGGCCGTTTGGCAGGCCGTTTGCACGGACCATTTGCAGACCAGTCCGTTTAACGAGGCCGTTTGCTGAGGGTATATGGCAGGCCGTTTGGCAGCCCGTTTGGCAAGCCGTTTGGCTTGCTGATTTGCTGGATCATAACTGGATTTCTTGTCTTTCACCGTGTTCGCTCTAGAATCTTCGTTTTAGCTCTGTTTCTCTTGATTCTTTTTGCACCATCTTCGTAATTACTTGTTCTTCAATATTGACCGACGAAGTGGGTATTTTGGTGATAAAGTTTGGAACTTTATTATTTTTGGGCCTTAATACCGGGGTGAAAACGTGACTTTTTAGCCGATATCAAATATCCCACACTTAAACTTTACTTGTCCTCAAGCAAACTTCTCGTTTTTACTTTAAGAAATATTTTCGGAGTTTCTTTTCTAATAGCCTAAGCGGTTTGCTTTTTATTATAAGAGGGAAAGATAAGGTGAGTCATCGATGTTAGGGTTGAAACTATCTCTGCAAGCATGCGAGGAGGTTACATGACTTAGGCTAGCTTTCACGGGTCACTCAAATTACTCAAGTGTTTAAAGTTTCCTATAAATCTAAGGTTTCACTCATAGCCAGTCATGTTGTACTCATCGTAATAGGCTTGATAAAGACTCAAATCCTTGCTATTAGTGTGAAAACGGTAGTAACCATAGCTTCTAGATTATTTGTCAATGATGGAAAGAATTTTGGAGTGGTGGTGAAGTTGTTTTAAGGGGTGAAGAAGGGTAACATAGTTTCAAAAGACTTTTATTTCGGAAAATTTAAGATAGATAGGAGTGCTGGTATTTTTGAGAAGCACTTTTGAACTATTCCTCTTTTTGAAGTGATAGGTATTTGCGATCAAGTTCTTCTTTGGGGTTTCTCTTTATAAGTTCTCCTCTTCCAGAACTTTAATTTTTATTTATTTATTTATTTTTTGTGTAGATTTCATCTCGAAACATTTTTTGCCGGTAAACTTTTTCAAGACCTTTGCCGTGATACTTGAGAAGTTCATAACATTTGGTTTACGAAAGGGATCTCATTTTCTAGATTTTCGAGTGATAGTAAAGATGATGTGGATGAGGTGGTGTGGTAGAAGTAGCGGAAGTGTGAGAGGGTTGTTTGAAAAATGGCTAGCTCTTCTGATTATAACCGAATCACATTTCGTTACTTGGAAATGCAGATCTAAAGCAAGTTCTGATTCCGAGCACAAACATCGGAACTCTCAACGGAAAATAGCGAAGCATTAAAGATGAATGCTGGTCTTATTTAGGGTGCCTCACCATAATCAATTTAGGTCGATAATGCCTAGTCATGCAATGCTCTTTTAGAGATTCAGTTCATTCGAACAAGATTTCCACCTTATTTAAGCCTTATTTTTATTTATAAACGTTTCAGGTTTTCAAAAATACTTTTTTGAAAAGGCTTTCTTTTGTTAAAAATTTGAAAGTTGGCTTAAAAAACTTGGAATCATTGTAATGGGTTATTTTAATACAGCATAAAAAGGATTATACCAACATCCCACACTTAAACGAACATTGTCCTCAATGTTCCTGGTGTATCCCACACTTAGGAGTTGAAGTTTTGGGATCATTTGTTTAGTGTTTATCTGGGTTGGGATCCCACACTTAGTGATAAGCTTAGGATGTGGCATAAAAATTTGAGCTAGTAGCGGAAAGAAATGGTAACCCCAGCAGACGTTGTTGCTTGTGAAGAGCTGGCTGGCCTGGAACTTTCGTCCTTCATTCATCGGCTCACTTGTCATCCTTTATTCTTCTACTCTACTTTATTACACGGGTTGCGTCCCGAGAAGCGCTTTTGTTTAAGGTTGTTGGCTCGACCTTAGTGATGCTTAAAAAGTCTTCATTCCCCTCTGGTAGTTGTGATCTTGGTCTTCTCGAAGGAATGTGAGTCTTGGTGGATAAATCGTGAGAAAGTGTCGGATGAAAAGTGGTAACAGGTCCGGTACTTCTCTTGAAGATCTTCTGAAAGAAAGATAATGTGCGGTTTCGGCTCGTGACAAATCTTGAAGTCCGATAAGAATATGATCCACTACTCTGCTGATTGACCTATGAACGTTGACCATTGATGCAGTGCTGGTGGTGATCATCTCTCTATTAGGATGCTCACTTTGGAGATCTTCAAATAGTGTCAGAAATTGTATCTTTAATATTTTAAAATCTTCTAATCGGTGGTTTCCATAGTAGGAGTCCGTGGCTTTGCACAGAGTAGTCAAAAGGTAAAGCTGAAAAGAACTGAAGAGCATCCCTGACCCAAGCATCAATGTCACCGTCTTTGAGTATATCTCCTTACATCCGGCTTTGAATGTGAAAATAGGATCCGTGGATTCTTGGTAGATACGTGATATTTTCTTTGTAAAGTAGGTGGCAATGTTGACTTGGTCTGGTTTAAGATGAGAGAACGGATTGTTGCGTCTTACTTCCTCTGTGACTGCGTCTTGCAACTCTTTGATAATTAGATCGGCGTGGTGATCAATTGTTACGTAAATTACTAGCCTCTATGGTGTGCTTTCAAATTTATCCCTCTCTAAGAGAGCGAAAAAGCTTTGAATATCCTCGATCATTTGCAAGTCAGAGTGATAAGTCGGGCATCCGGTGGAAAGATCCATATGCTTTCGGATGAGAGTCAGTAGTGCTCGTTGGTTTGCTGAGAACGGAAGTGCAGATCCGGCTAAGGCGTTGTAAACCTTAGACTAAATGATCTTCTGATCTCGACAAAATCTTGTCTCTAGAATAGTGCGAACTACCGAGTTGTGCTCTCGCTGTCTTTCTTCGCGGTAGATATGATCGTGAAGGGTATTGACCAAGTCTTAAATGCGTTATTCTAGGATTACAGCATTATTGTCTTCTCTCTGAAGATAACGATCGTATTCGTTCTTGATAATCGTGAATCTTTCGGTTAAGAGTAGGGTGTAATCAATTGTTGACTTATGGATGGCTCCGAGAATCTCTTCAAATTCATCGGTGTCATTGATGAAGGTTATCATGTCGGCGTAAGTGGATATGATCGGAATCTGATCTGAAGAAGAGTCCGGCTCCTCTTGATCTGATTCGGATGGAGAATATGAGTTATCCAGAATGTCTTCATGTGGCTCTTCCTCGTTATCATCGGTAGAATAATCATCTGAAGATTCGTCCGATGAACGGGTTTCTTCAGTATTCTGGTTCTTCACCTTGACACTTTCGGGATCAATTTCTATGTCTTTAACTGTCAACCTTATCAGTCTTCTTCTTGAAGCGAATGATTAAATGGTGATCCTTAGTCTCAAGCCTCATTAATTCTTCGTGACGCTCCATGCTTGGTATTATCACAGTTTCTTTTACGTCTTCTATTTCCTCTTCCTTCTCGGGTTCTTCCTCTTCCTCTATTTCTTCGCTGGGATCCTCTTCTTCCATTTCTAGGTCGTCAACAGACTGTGACTCTACACCCATCTCAATGTCTTCGGCTGGTGGTGGAGACTCATCATCAGAAGTGATCCGTCTGGTGGAAATAGTAAACATCTCTGTTTGTCCAGAAAGATCTGTAGGTTGGTCAATTTTGAAGGTAAAGCTCTCCCTATGTGATCGTAAGATCAAGGTTTGATTATACACATCAATGACTGTCTTAGCCGTATTCATGAAGGGTCTTCCTAACACTATTGGTGTGTGTAGGTCTTCCTGAATATCCATCACTACGAAATCCATAGGATACAAGAATTTGTCGACTTTCACCAAGACATTTGCAACTATGCCCTTAGGATATCGAATTATGTGATCGGCAAGTTTGATTGTCATTTTGGTTGGTGACAAGTCTCCTAACTCTAATCTCTTGTAGAGAGAGTAGGGGATTAGGTTGATACTTGCTCCTAAATCTGCTAGCGCATGAATGGTTCCAGATTGGTAGATTGAACACGGGAAAATGAAGCGGCCCGTATCTCCTAGCTTCTGTGGTAGAGAGTTTCTGAGTACTGCTGAGCAGTCTTCATTCAGTGCAATTTTGTTAGAATCTGGTATCTTTTCCTTTGTAGAAAGAAGCCTTCGAATATATCCCTTTTGATTAGGCACTTTGGACACGGTGTCCAGGAATCTTCCATCAAGTTTGAAGGAATCAAGCTTAGACGGTTCATCCTGTAACCTTCCAGGATAGGGTACACAAACCGAGCTTGCGGTGGACAACTGCTGAGTATATATTGATTGGTTCGTGATTCTAGCTGACCATCTCCATGGTTCTTCTCCTGGGATTACTGAGTCCATTTGCTTAGCTTCCTCTATGTGGAGATTTTGGATAGTATTAGTAGGTAACCTTCCCTGGGGTCGGGTTTCAAGGCGTTGTGATAATTGTACGAGCTGCGTTTCTAGACTTTTGAGAAGATCCAGTTGATTTCTCATTAGTATCTCTGTCTGGTCTTGTCTAGATGCAGTTCTCTGATTTAACTGTTGTTGTCCTTGAATGAACTATGTCAACTGGTCATCAGTTCCGAGAGTGGGGTTGGTTACTTTTGTAATTTGGGTGGTTGGGGAATTTTCCTCAGCTGGTGGACCAGTGAGTGGAAGTGGTTGATCGTAGGTCAATTGAGATTGTTGGAGTGGATAAGGTGGGTAATGATAGCGAAAAGGTTGGTTGTTTCTTTGGAATTGGTTAATCCTAGGTTGTTGATTGAATCCGGGATTCGATTGACGAGCTGGGTATTGAACGTAACAGACTGAACCGTCAGGGTTTTCGTACTCAACTTGTTATTCTTCAGTGGGTTGCGGGTTGGTACAATTAACACAGGCCTGGACCTGGTTAACTTGTTGCGGCTGCATCTTCAATTCTCCGAGTTGTTTGGCAAGAGACTCCATCTTATCTGTGAGGGATTTGATTGCCTCTGTTTGATTATTAAATGCGGAGAGTAGTGCAGATGATGAAGTTGTTTCACCACTATTCCAGTCATGATGATGCATTGTCATGTTCTCGAGCAACTCCCATGCTTCGTCTGCGGTTTGGTTCATCAGATTTCCTTGAGCGGCGGCATCGATCTTCATCCTATGATTTACCGTAAGACCATTGTAGAAGGTGCAGATTTGGGCTGACCGTTCTAACTGGTGATTAGGGCATTTCTTCAGCAGGGTTTTGAATCGCTCCCATGCAGTGTAAAGAGATTCATCATAACTTTGTTTAAAGTTAATGATGTCATTCTTAAGCTTGGTTTGTTTAGAAGGAGAGAAATATTTGGTTAGGAATTTAGTAGCCATCTCTGTCCAAGACGTGATGGAATCTTTTTCCAGTCCTTCGAACCATGTCCGTGCATGATGAGTGAGAAAATAGGGGAACAAGTATAGCCGGACTATATCTTGTCCTATCCCTGGCTGCTTGTAGGAATTCAAAAGAGATGTGAATTTATCGAGGTGAGAATTAGGATTGTCATTCGGTAATCCATGAAATTGACAGCCATTTTGGATGAGTTGTATGATGTGATATTTTAACTCAAACGAGTGTCCTTGAATCTCTGGAAATCTGTTTAGTGTTTTCTGCTAAAGTAACGCGTAACGCCATTTGTTTTCTGATTCTTTCTTCCTTGCGTGCTTTAGAGATTATGGCGTCTGGATCAGGTACGAATAACAACGGCCCTGGTCTAGATCGGGTTTGGGTCATACACTGAGTATGCCTCTTTTTGTTGTTTTAAATTTTAAACAGATAAACTAGGTTCCTAATTTAGTCTAAGGCGATTTAATGATTAATATAAAGTAATCTAAGGTAATCTAAGGTATTCTAAGCTAAGGTGTTCTAATTATCCTAATTATAGATATGTTTTTGGTTCTTGCTACTGATTCCCTGGTATTTCGATAACAGAGCTTCGCACGAACTATTCAACAAACCAAGTGGCCAGGACGACTACGGAGAGGCAGGATCCTTTTGGTTCCAATATAATTGGAGACTGTTCGGAAAATCCAACAACCAAGTTCGTGTATAATTGTCTTTCTTAGATGCTACTTAAAGGCTTGTGAATGAGTTTGATAGAGAGAAGTATTGTCTGATACCAGTTCCCCGGCAGCGGCACCAAAAACTTTATGTTCCACAATGATATGGCCAAAACGAACAGTTTTATTTGTGCGATGTCGTCAGGTCGCAGCGCGTCAGCTTTGACTATCAAAAGTGGATACTAGTTTTTAAATTTATATTTAGCGGGGCCTAAATCTTACTACTCCTTATTATGAGTAAGGGAAGTATGACCTAGAGTCGTATTTTTGAGATATCAGTAGAGTCGAACCTATATATAAATCTTAAGATAATTCTAAGGTGCAGGTTTAGTGGTTGATTACCTAATTTTGGATTTTCTAGATTAAGTAAGTAAAGCAAAGTAAATACGATAAAATTTGTATTTAGATAAGGCTAAAACAAGTGCATGCTATGATTTCATCAGTTACTTTGTCGGTATTATGGAATGCTGGCTCATGGATAGGCTGTGACCTTATATTTACTACACTGTTCCTAAACGCCCCTGTCATAAGACATGTCACTGGGTAATGCGATAGGCTTGAAGATTCTGAATAGACAGCAACATCCCTTACCCCCGACGCCCGTGCAGTCTAACAACAGGCATTCACATTCAGACGGCTCATCCAATTGAGCGACTCGGTTGGGTGACGTATTAACATTCCGAAATGGTCTAAACTTTCTTAAGTATAATAGAATACATGGTTTTCCATATCCGAGATATGCGATGTGCCTTAATGCTTTCGTTAATGATTGGTTTAAAAGATAGTTAGACCCTTAAAAGAGTTCAACCATAAAGAACACCATGGCCAAGTCGGGCTGACTTCCATGAATACGTTCGGTTATCCTAACGGTCCAATCCATTCTGTGTTCGAACAAATAGTTCCTTAATTAACTAAGAATCCCTCAAGCGGGGTGCAATGCTTGAGACCGCGTTATGGTGAAGTGTACTAGTCAACAGTAACCGTGTTCCATGGCCTTACTTAGCAGAGGTACAGCTTACAACAACTGTTGTGCTTCAGCGTGCACGTACGAAGTTTATATGCTTGGTGACTACACTAGCATGGTCTAGAACCGACAATGTACTAGGGGTCTAGTTAGATGTTTCACTACGAAAGAGTCCTCAGTCGGAATTCAAGGCTCGGTGGACTTACTACAACCGGTGTGCCTCAGTCAAACGCACGTTGTATCCGATAGAGTTCTCTTACCAAGGGATGACACAGATAGTGTACTCTGAATCGGGGTTCACGACTTCCTATTAACAGAGCCAATAACTACGTTCTATTAGTTGGAAAAGCGATTGAGTTCAAAGCATAATCGAAAAGTATTTCGACAACATAGACAAACCATAATATAGTTTCCCATTATAACTGATTACGTCATAACATACACTAAAGATAATTACTCGCTAATCATGGAAACAGTCTCACAAAGCATAATAATGGAAGACATTATATAAAGACAAGGGGATAGAAGTATCAGTAGATCAAATGAGAACTGAATACAAAAGTGACAACTTCAAGACTCCAGACCGCTCCTAATACAATCTTCGGCGTTCTTCTCCGGGTACTAGGTTTCCCGCACGGAGTCGAAGACCTTGAAAGTATGAATAATATTGTACAAGAGAGAGACAGAAGTGAATTAAAGTGTGTGTTGGAATGAATGACAAATGCCCTTTAAATAAACCAAAAATTTCCCTGCAAACGGCTGGCAGGCCGTTTGGCAGGCCGTTTGCAGGGGCCGTTTGCCAGACCAGCCTGTTTAATGAGTCCGTTTGCTGAGGGCGTATGGCAGGCCGTTTGCCATAGTGGCAGGCTGTTTGGCAGCCCGTTTGGCAAGCTTTTTGGCTTGCTGATTTGCTGGATCGTAACTTGATTTCTTGTCTTTCACCATTTTCGCTCTAGAATCATCGTTTTAGCTCCGTTTCTCTTGATTCTTTTTGCATCGTCTTCGTAATTACTTGTTCTTAAATATTGACTGACGAAGCGGGTATTTTGGCGATAAAGTTTGGAACTTTATTGTTTTTGGGCCTTAATACCGGGGTGAAAACGTGACTTTTTAGCCGATATCACCTTTTCTATATTATTCGCCCTCGTGAATTTTAATTTTTGTCTGATTTCATTGCAAATGAGGGCATTGCATGATCTCAAGTGTGAGGAGGGGTTATAATTCTCCCGGGTTTATACACTTGGCTTATTTGTTAAATTTTGTGAAAAATTTAAAATTTTTAGCTAAATAAATTCAAATCCTGTTTAATATGTTTATGAACAATAAAACTAGGTATTAAAGCCGAAATTATTGTTACCTAAAAAGGACATAAATTGAGAAACAGTACAAATGTTTGAATTTATTTAATGGAATAGAGGAGAATAAAAAGGAAAAGAAAAAGCCAAGTGTGGGGAGATTTACAAATCTATTTGTTTAAAACTGCATATCACATGTTTGTGCGAAGTTTTACAGGTACTTTTGTTGTAATCCATACAGAATGGTGATTGAACAGCATGATTAAAACCAGGGCATGGGCCAATTGGAGAACTAAAAAGGCGGTCTTACCTATAAGGGATAGTGTTGCACCGACTGACCCTTCGTATAAAAATGATTTTAAAAGATCAAAATGTTTTCATAAAATCTTATTTTCCTTAAGAAAAACTTAAATCTTTTAAAACACGAGGTCTTCAGGATGACTCAATCCCATCCTTAGAGGAAGTAAAGTCTTCCGAAAAAGACACGCGCTTCTTGATTTAGGTCAAAAAGTTGTCATCCAGATTGGCTGTAGAGTCTACGAAAAACCTTGAAAATTTTTCTCTAAAATCAGCCAGAAATCCACGGACCTCGGCATCAAACAGGGTCGTCAAGTGGTCAGACTTATCCTATCCATGAGAGGATTTGTCTTGTAAAATAGGGAGGATGCCTTGCAGATCAGCCAGATAAGCCTGATGAACCAGATCTCCAGAAGGCATTTAAATCATTTTTAAAGCCTAAAACTCCATATTAAGATTGACGCCTTATGGTTATTTAATGATATCTGGAATTTCAAACTACGAAAACTTGTATAATCTCAAAACAGACTAGTTGTCCATTTCAAAAGATAAAATGTTTTCACGAAGGTCCTGATTTCCCTAGAATCAAATTTTTCAATCCATGGAGTCTATTGTCCTGTGTACTTCAAAAGCGTGAGTGTGTATCATAACGTGAAATTTTTGTGTCCTGTGTACTTCAAAAAAAATAAAAAATAAAAAAAATGTGTGAGTGTGTATCCAGACAAGCGTGTATACCCTAAACGTGTGCGTGTGTTCCATAAAGGTTATATCGATCGAATTACGATTCAACCAACCTTTCATCCACGATTTCATTAAGCCGATCATTTTCTTGTTTCTAATCTTCCGATCACTATGATTGCGTGCGAGACGTATTTACCGACATTCGAAGACTTCCGTAATTTCATTCGTATGTTATTTACCATTGTAGATTGTTTCACATATATGCAAATGCTTTTGTTTGTAAATATATATATATATATATATATATATATATATATATATATATATATATATATATATATATATATATATATATATATATATATATATATATATATATATATATATATATATATATATATATATATATATATATATATATATATATATATATATATATATATATATATAATTTATATAAAAAAATTTATATAAAAAAAAGTAAAAAAAAAAATTATTTTTATGTTTTTGTATTTTTGTTTATAGGGTGAGTCTAATAAGTGTGAGTCGAGTTAAGTGTAAGTTTAACATTTCGATGTATTTTTATGTTAGTATTGCTCGAGGACAAGCAACATTTAAGTGTGGAAAGATTTGATATTGCTTAAATCGAACATACAATTAGTCGCAATATCATTCGAAATATTAAGTTTTTATTTAGGTTTTAGTTGTAATTGTATAAATAAATAAAATTGGAGACGAACCACCGAACGAAGGATTTATCAAGAAAATGCAAAATGTACAAATTTCAATCAATTAGGTACAAGTTCTTAATGCATATTTGAAGATGTACAAGTGAAGAAGTGAAGTGTACAAGAGGTTAAAGCTGCAGGGAAAACTAGTCATCAAGGCACAAGCGATACTCCAAGATGTTCAAGATCTTAATGCACAAGTGAAAAAGTACAAATTAAGAGATGCAAGGTACAAGGATTTTAAGCCTTTAAACAAAACCCAGCAAGTGTACAAGAGAACATGCGAAATGTACAAGCTGACCAATTGACCAGGAATGTTAGCTGGAGCCATCTGCACGTTCGATTGAATAATAAAATAATATATAAAATCCTAAAACAAATAAATGGGATAAAGGGGAGCAGATGTGTGTCTGCTAAGTGGTTATCTCGATTGAAGACTTTCATTTTTTAATATCTCTATATACGTACGCATACACAATTTTTGAGAGGGGGCTCAGAAGTCAGAGAGAGATAGTTACGGAGAGAGTGCGCAGATTCAATTCACAGTTCACATTCACAGTTACACAAATAATTCACGGAGTAATTTAGTTTTCCATTTCAAGTTCTATTTTTATTATTATTTAGTATTAGTGTTCAAGTGGTAGTACGAGTACTGTAATTTGTTATTTCACATGTGTTTTTCTTTCAAGTTTCTATCGTTCAGAATTAATGGAAATGCTTTTGTTTGTAAGTTCTTCTTCTTTATTTATGTTTCGTAGCTAAATTAATATTATGCTTATCTGAACAAAGTAGTCATGATGTTTAATTAATAATCAATGGGTTGGGTTAATTTAATTTATATCATAATTAAATGTTTATATAAAAGAACGATTCTTGAAAAAATTAGAATATTTATCATTAATGGATTTTGTATTTGTTTAACAGAATGAGAGTTCGTTAATTTAATACTTATATTTACAATTTGAAATATAGATTATTAGTCATATGCGTTTGATCGGAGACGATAAATGGACTAATAATATATATGAATAATTGTGCGTTGCTCGAAGACGGGAATGGATTAATTTTAAATAAACTAGATGATACATGGGTGGGTTATATACACTGAGGACTGGTATAGCTGAGGCAGACGTGAGAACCGAGCTACAATATAGGTCATTAATTAGTAGAAATATTTAATAATAGTCACAAGGATCCGAGGCAAAAAAGAGATGTGCGTCTTGTAATTTTGACTATTTATCCACACTAGATAACTCCAGGTGGATCTATTAAATGTTTCTGGTATAAAGAAAATTAACTCAGGTTCAAAATAGAAAAATATTAAACATCACGATTACGGAAGCCAGATAAGCATAATCCCTTTTAATATATCTTTTTACCTCTCGTAGTTAATTTCTGTCATATTTACTTTTATTTAATTTTCACCGCACTGTAATTTTTATTTACCGTTTTACCGTTAAAGTAATTTATTAAAATCACTAGTTTCCCAACTAGATAATGAAAGTGACAAACCGGTCGTTAAACGGTAAATCCCCCAAAACTAATAAACTTACTATATATTACTAAACTTATAGACCTAAGTTACCCTAGTAAACACCTAATAAAAGTGTCCTTGGAACGATATCTCAGACTTTACCCTAGCTATATTACTATACGATAGGTATACTTGCCTATTGTGTTTTAGTTTAATTTTAGGTAATTTCCCGTAGTAAATAATATAAAACTGATAACCGTTTTGTATACACATAAAGCACATCATGGACTCTAGTCTAGCTACTGGAGCAAAGGTCTCATTGTAATCGATTCCTTCTTGTTGGCTATACCCTTGTGCAACCAACATAGCTTTGTTTCTAACAACCTTTCCATCTTCATCTAGTTTGTTCCTATATAACCATTTGGTTCCTATGCTATTTTGCTTACTCGGTAAGGGAACCAAATCCTATACGTCACTTCTTTGGAATTGTTTTAATTCCTCTTGCATGGCTTCTACCCAACTTTCATCTAATAAAGCTTCCTTGACATTTTTGGGTTATATTTGGGAGATAAATGCATAGTTTGCAACTAGAATGAAGATTTGTGATCATGTGGTTCTAGTGTTGATATCTCCTATGACTTGATCTATTGGATGATCCTTAATATTTTTAAGGTCGGTTGTGGGTTCTAGATTTTCTTTAATAGGATCGTTTTCCATGTGAGATTCTTTCTCATTGGTTTACTCGACTTCTTTTGGCTCATTTTTCGTTGTGCTAGTCACAATGGCTTCTTGTTCAATCACATCATCATCTACTAGTGGTTTGGACTTAGGTGGAGGAGTTTCATAAAAAGTGACATATAAAGATTCTTCTATGACATTAGTGTACTTTTTTAGAACCCTATAGGCTATGCTTTCTAATGAATAACCTAAGAATACTCCTTCATAGGCTTTAGGTTCGAACTTTGCTAGGTATTCCTTTTTGTTTAAGATGAAACTGTTACATCCAAATACCTATTCCTACCATTTTGAATTTCATAGGGTGTTTTATCCATTGAAGGCCTAATTAGAACTCTATTTTGAATATAAGTAGAGGTTTCTACTGAAATGTCCCGTTCTTATTGATTAAAAATGTTCCATATTAATTGATTTCGTTGCGAGGTTTTGACCTCTATATGAGACATTTTTCAAAGACTGCAATCATTTTAAAACAAACCATAACCTTTATTTCATCAATAAAGGTTTAAAAAGCTTTACGTAGATTATCAAATAATGATAATCTAAAATATCCTGTTTACACACGACCATTACATAATGGTTTACAATACAAATATGTTACAACAAAATAAGTTTCTTGAATGCAGTTTTTACACAATATCATACAAGCATGGACTCCAAATCTCGTCCTTATTTAAGTATGCCACAGCGGAAGCTCCTAATAATCACCTGAGAATAAACATGCTTAAAACGTCAAAAAAATGTTGGTGAGTTATAGCTTTAACCTATATATATCAAATCATAATAATAGACCACAAGATTTCATATTTCAATACACATCCCATACATAGAGATAAAAATCATTCATGTGGTGAACACCTGGTAACTGACATTAACAAGATGCATATATAAGAATATCCCCATCATTCCATGACACCCTTCGGATATGATATAAATTTCGAAGTACTAAAGCATCCGGTACTTTGGATGGGGTTTGTTAGGCCCAATAGATCTATCTTTAGGATTCGCGTCAATTAGGGTGTCTGTTCCCTAATTCTTAGATTATCAGACTTAATAAAATGGGGCATATTCGATTTCGATAATTCATCCATAGAATGTAGTTTCACGTACTTGTGTCTATTTTGTAAATCATTTATAAAACCTGCATGTATTCTCATCCCAAAAATATTAGATTTTAAAAGTGGGACTATAACTCACTTTCACATATTTTTACTTCGTCGGGAAGTAAGACTTGGCCACTGGTTGATTCACGAACCTATAACAATATATACATATATATCAAAGTATGTTCAAAATATATTTACAACACTTTTAATATATTTTGATGTTTTAAGTTTATTAAGTCAGCTGTCCTCGTTAGTAACCTACAACTAGTTGTTCACAGTTAGATGTACAGAAATAAATCGATAAATATTATCTTGAATCAATCCACGACCCAGTGTATACGTATCTCAGTATTGATCACAACTCAAACTATATATATTTTGGAATCAACCTCAACCCTGTATAGCTAACTCCAACATTCACATATAGAGTGTCTATGGTTGTTCCGAAATATATATAGATGTGTCGACATGATAGGTCGAAACATTGTATACGTGTCTATGGTATCTCAAGATTACATAATATACAATACAAGTTGATTAAGTTATGGTTGGAATAGATTTGTTACCAATTTTCACGTAGCTAAAATGAGAAAAATTATCCAATCTTGTTTTACCCATAACTTCTTCATTTTAAATCCGTTTTGAGTGAATCAAATTGCTATGGTTTCATATTGAACTCTATTTTATGAATCTAAACAGAAAAAGTATAGGTTTATAGTCAGAAAAATAAGTTACAAGTCATTTTTGTAAAGGTAGTCATTTCAGTCGAAAGAACGACGTCTAGATGACCATTTTAGAAAACATACTTCCACTTTGAGTTTAACCATAATTTTTGGATATAGTTTCATGTTCATAATAAAAATCATTTTCTCAGAATAAAAACTTTTAAATCAAAGTTTATCATAGTTTTTAATTAACTAACCCAAAACAGCCCGCGGTGTTACTACGACGGCGTAAATTCGGTTTTACGGTGTTTTTCGTGTTTCCAGGTTTTAAATCATTAAGTTAGCATATCATATAGATATAGAACATGTGTTTAGTTGATTTTAAAAGTCAAGTTAGAAGAATTAACTTTTGTTTGCGAACAAGTTTAGAGTTAACTAAACTATGTTCTAGTGATTACAAGTTTAAACCTTCGAATAAGATAGCTTTATATGTATGAATCGAATGATGTTATGAACATAATTACTACCTTAAGTTCCTTGGATAAACCTACTGGAAAAGAGAAAAATGTATCTAGCTTCAACGGATCCTTGGATGGCTCGAAGTTCTTGAAGCAGAATCATGACACGAAAACAAGTTCAAGTAAGATCATCACTTGAAATAAGATTGTTATAGTTATAGAAATTGAACCAAAGTTTGAATATGATTATTACCTTGTATTAGAATGATAACCTACTATAAGAAACAAAGATTTCTTGAGGTTGGATGATCACCTTACAAGATTGGAAGTGAGCTAGCAAACTTGAAAGTATTCTTGATTTTATGTAACTAGAACTTGTAGAATTTATGAAGAACACTTAGAACTTGAAGATAGAACTTGAGAGAGATCAATTAGATGAAGAAAATTGAAGAATGAAAGTGTTTGTAGGTGTTTTTGGTCGTTGGTGTATGGATTAGATATAAAGGATATGTAATTTTGTTTTCATGTAAATAAGTCATGAATGATTACTCATATCTTTGTAATTTTATGAGATATTTCATGCTAGTTGTCAAATGATGGTTCCCACATGTGTTAGGTGACTCACATGGGCTGCTAAGAGCTAATCATTGGAGTGTATATACCAATAGTACATACATCTAAAAGCTGTGTATTGTACGAGTACGAATACGGGTGCATACGAGTAGAATTGTTGATGAAACTGAACGAGGATGTAATTGTAAGCATTTTTGTTAAGTAGAAGTATTTTGATAAGTGTATTGAAGTATTTCAAAAGTATATAAATACATATTAAAACACTACATGTATATACATTTTAACTGAGTCGTTAAGTCATCGTTAGTCGTTACATGTAAGTGTTGTTTTGAAACCTTTAGGTTAACGATCTTGTTAAATGTTGTTAACCCAATGTTTATAATATCAAATGAGATTTTAAATTATTATATTATCATGATATTATCATGTATGAATATCTCCTAATATGATATATATACATTAAATGTCTTTACAACGATAATCATTACATATATGTCTCGTTTAAAAATCATTAAGTTAGTAGTCTTGTTTTTACATATGTAGTTCATTGTTAATATACTTAATGATATGTTTACTTATCATAGTATCATGTTAACTATATATATATATATCCATATATATGTCATCATATAGTTTTTACAAGTTTTAACGTTCGTGAATCACCGGTCAACTTGGGTGGTCAATTGTCTATATGAAACATATTTCAATTAATCAAGTCTTAACAAGTTTGATTGCTTAACATGTTGGAAACATTTAATCATGTAAATATCAATCTCAATTAATATATATAAACATGGAAAAGTTCGGGTCACTACAGTACCTACCCGTTAAATAAATTTCGTCCCGAAATTTTAAGCTGTTGAAGGTGTTGACGAATCTTCTGGAAATAGATGCGGGTATTTCTTCTTCATCTGATCTTCACACTCCCAGGTGAACTCGGGTCCTCTACAAGCATTCCATCAAACCTTAACAATTGGTATCTTGTTTTGCTTAAGTCTTTTAACCTCACGATCCATTATTTCGACGGGTTCTTCGATGAATTGAAGTTTTTCGTTGATTTGGATTTCATCTAACGGAATAGTGAGATCTTCTTTAGCAAAACATTTCTTCAAATTCGAGACGTGGAAAGTGTTATGTACAACCGCGAGTTGTTGAGGTAACTCAAGTCGGTAAGCTACTGGTCCGACACGATCAATAATCTTGAATGGTCCAATATACCTTGGATTTAATTTCCCTCATTTACCAAATCGAACAACGCCTTTCCAAGGTGCAACTTTAAGCATGACCATCTCTCCAATTTCAAATTCTATATCTTTTCTTTTAATGTCAGCGTAGCTCTTTTGTCGACTTTGGGCGGTTTTCAACCGTTGTTGAATTTGGGTGATCTTCTCGGTAGTTTCTTGTATAATATTCGGACGCGTAATCTGTCTATCCCCCACTTCACTCCAACAAATCAGAGACCTGCACTTTCTACCATAAAGTGCTTCAAACGGCGCCATCTCAATGCTTGACTGGTAGCTGTTGTTGTAGGAAAATTCTGCTAACGGTAGATGTCGATCCCAACTATTTCCGAAATCAATAACACATGCTCGTAGCATGTCTTCAAGCGTTTGTATCGTCCTTTCGCTCTGCCCATCAGTTTGTGGATAATAGGCAGTACTCATGTCTAGACGAGTTCCTAATGCTTGCTGTAATGTCTGCCAGAATCTTGAAATAAATCTGCCATCCCTATCAGAGATAATAGAGATTGGTATTCCATGTCTGGAGATGACTTCCTTCAAATACAATCGTGCTAACTTCTCCATCTTGTCATCTTCTCTTATTGGCAGGAAGTGTGCCGATTTGGTGAGACGATCAACTATTACCCAAATAGTATCAAAACCACTTGCAGTCCTTGGCAATTTAGTGTTGAAATCCATGGTAATGTTTTCCCATTTCCATTCCGGGATTTTAGGTTGTTGAAGTAGACCTGATGGTTTCTGATGCTCAGCTTTGACCTTAGAACACGTCAAACATTCTCCTACATATTTAGCAGCATCAGCTTTCATACCCGGCCACCAAAAATGTTTCTTGAGATCCTTGTACATCTTCCCCATTCCAGGATGTATTGAGTATCTGGTTTTATGAGCTTCTCTAAGTACCATTTCTCTCATATCTCCAAATTTTGGTACCCAAATCCTTTCAGCCCTATACCGGGTTCTGTCTTCCCGAATATTAAGATGCTTCTCCGATCCTTTAGGTATTTCATCCTTTAAATTTCCCTCTTTTAAAACTCCTTGTTGCGCCTCCTTTATTTGAGTAGTAAGGTTATTATGAATCATTATATTCATAGATTTTACTCGAATGGGTTCTCTGTCCTTCCTGCTCAAGGCATCGGCTACCACATTTGCCTTCCTCGAGTGGTAACGAATCTCAAAGTCGTAATCATTCAACAATTCAATTCACCTACGCTGCCTCATATTCAGTTGTTTCTGATTAAATATGCGTTGAAGACTTTTGTGGTCGGTATATATAATACTTTTGACCCCATATAAGTAGTGCCTCCATGTCTTTAATGCAAAAACAACCGCGCCTAATTCTAAATCATGCGTCGTATAATTTTGTTCGTGAATCTTCAATTGTCTAGACGCATAAGCAATCACCTTCGTTCGTTGCATTAATACACAACTGAGACTTTGCTTTGATGCGTCACAATAAATCACAAAATCATCATTCCCTTCAGGCAATGACAATATAGGTGCCGTAGTTAGCTTTTTCTTCAATAACTGAAACGCTTTCTCTTGTTCATCATTCCATTCAAATTTCTTCCCTTTATGCGTTAATGCAGTCAAGGGTTTTGCTATTCTGGAAAAGTCTTGGATGAACCTTCTGTAGTAACCAGCTAGTCCTAAAAACTGGCGTATATGTTTCGGAGTTTTTGGGGTTTCCCACTTTTCAACAGTTTCTATCTTTGCCGGATCCACCTTAATACCTTCTTTGTTCACTATGTAACCGAGGAATTGAACTTCTTCCAACTAAAATGCACACTTTGAAAACTTAGCGTACAATTCTTCCTTCCTCAATACTTCTAACACCTTTCTCAAATGTTCACCGTGTTCTTGGTCATTCTTTGAGTAAATACGTATGTCATCAATGAAAACAATGACAAACTTGTCAAGGTATGGTCCACACACTCGGTTCATAAGGTCCATGAACACAGCTGGTGCATTAGTTAAACCAAACGGCATGACCATAAACTCGTAATGACCGTAACGTGTTCTGAAAGCAGTCTTTGGAATATCATCTTCTTTCACCCGCATTTGATGATACCCGGAACGTAAGTCAATCTTTGAATAAACAGACGAGCCTTGTAGTTGATCAAATAAGTCGTCGATTCTCGGTAGTGGGTAGCGTTTCTTGATGGTAAGTTTGTTCAACTCTCGGTAGTCGATACACAACCTGAATGTACCATCTTTCTTCTTGACAAACAAAACAGGAGCTCCCCACGGTGATGTGCTTGGTCAATTGAAACCACGCTCTAAAAGTTCTTGTAATTGGCTTTGCAGTTCTTTCATCTCGCTGGGTGCGAGTCTGTAAGGAGCACGAGCTATTGGTGCAGCTCCTGGTACAAGATCTATTTGAAATTCAACGGATCGATGTGGGGGTAATCCCGGTAATTCTTTCGAAAATACATCGAGAAATTCTTTTGCAATGGGAACATCATTGATGCTCTTTTCTTCAGTTTGTACTTTCTCGACGTGTGCTAGAACAGCATAGCAACCTTTTCTTATTAGTTTTTGTGCCTTCAAATTACTAATAAGATGTAGCTTCGTGTTGCCCTTTTCTCCGTACACCATTAAGGGTTTTCCTTTTTCTCGTATATTGCGAATTGCATTTTTGTAACAAACGATCTCTGCTTTCACTTCTTTTAACCAGTCCATACCGATTATCACATCAAAACTCCCTAACTCTACTGGTATCAAATCAATCTTAAATGTTTCGCTAACCAGTTTAATTTCTCAATTCCGACATATATTATCTGCTGAAATTAATTTACCATTTGCTAATTCGAGTAAAAATTTACTATCCAAAGGTGTCAATGGACAACTTAATTTAGCACAAAAATCTCTACTCATATAGCTTCTATCCACACCCGAATCAAATAAAACGTAAGCAGATTTATTGTCAATAAGAAACGTACCCGTAACAAGCTCGGGTCTTCCTGTGCCTCTGCCGCATTAATATTGAAAACTCTTCCGCGGCCTTGTCCATTCGTGTTCTCCTGGTTCGGGCAATTTCTAATAATGTGGCCCGGTTTTTCACATTTATAACAAACTACATTGGCATAACTTGCTCCGACACTACTTGCTCCGCCATTACTCATTCCGACACCATTTGTTCCTTTCGTTCTATTAACCCCTGGTCCGTAAACCTCACACTTCGCCGCGCTATGACCATTTCTTTTACACTTGTTGCAAAATTTGGTGCAGAACCCCGAGTGATACTTTTCACACCTTTGGCATAGCTGCTTCTGATTGTTGTTGTTGTTGCGGTTATTATTGTTGTTGGGATGATTGTTGTAGTTGCTGTTGTTGTTGTTGTTGTTGTTGTTGTTGTTGTTGTTGTTGTTGTTGTTGTTGTTGTTGTTGTTGTTGTTGTTGTTGTTGTTGTTGTTGTTGGGCTGTTTGTTGTAGTTGCGATTGATGTTTCGATTGTTGGGATAATTGTTGCGATTATTGTTGTAATTGCTGTTGTTGTTGTATTGGTGATTCTTATCACCGTTTTCCTCCCACTTTCTTTTGACTTGCTTCACATTGGCCTCTTCAGCAGTCTGTTCTTTAATTCTTTCTTCAATTTGGTTCACTAGTTTGTGAGCCATTCTACATGCCTGTTGTATGGAGGCGGGCTCGTGTGAACTTATATCTTCATGGATTCTTTCCGGTAATCCTTTCACAAACGCGTCGATCTTCTCTTCCTCATCTTCGAATGCTCCCAGACACAATAGGCACAATTCTGTGAATCGTCTTTCGTACGTGGTAATATCAAATCCTTGGCTTCGTAACCCTCAAAGTTCTGTCTTGAGCTTATTGACCTCGGTTCTGGGACGGTACTTCTCGTTCATCAAGTGCTTGAATGCTGACCACGGTAGTGCGTACGCATCGTCTTGTCCCACTTGCTCTAGATAGGTATTCCACCATGTTAACGCATAACCTGTGAAGGTATGCGTAGCGTACTTCACTTTGTCCTCTTCAGTACACTTACTTATGGCAAACACCGATTCGACCTTCTCGGTCCACCGTTTCAATCCGATCGGTCCTTCAGCTGCATCAAATTCCAAAGGTTTGCAGGCAGTGAATTCTTTGTAGGTGCATCCTACTCGATTTCCTGTACTGCTAGTTCCAAGTTTATTGTTGGTATGTAGCGCAGCCTGTACTGCGGCTATGTTTGAAGCTAGAAAAGTACGGAATTCCTCTTCATTCATATTCAAGGTGTGTCGAGTAGTCGGTGCCATTTCCTTCAAAATAGTCAAATGGAACAAGTTAATCATACAGAATATTAAGAGTAGTTAATAGTATTTCGTAGCATAATATGAACTCATTTATAAAAGCTTTTTCTTCATATTAGCGTTTTATAAGTTTAAATTCGGGTAGTACCTACCCGTTAAGTTCATACTTAGTAGCTAATATACAATTCAACTACTACAATTCTATATGAAAAACTGATTATAATAATATTTTGCGTTCAAACTTTTACACAATATTTTACAAACTTACAATACCGCTTATTTTACATATAGCATGAAATATAGCACACAATAAATTTGATACAAGATGGTTGTGAAGATAATTCTAGCTAGTACACAAGTCGTTCAGCAAAGGCAATAAAGACACGTAATTCATACGTCCAGAAACAAGTCATGCATTCTGGTTTTACTAGGATTACTTCCCATCCTTGGTCTTGTGGAACATAACCGTTATGGCCGTTGATAAGACAGCGTGTTGTAACGTCGTCAAAGGGACGAGGGTTACGTAATGTCCAACAGTCCCGTAACAATCTAAAAACCTCATTTCTTACCCCAATTACTGACTCCGTCACTTGTGGGAACGTTTTGTTTAATAGTTGTAGCCCGATGTTCTTGTTCTCACTTTGGTGAGAAGCGAACATTACTAATCTGTAAGCATAACATGCTTCTTTATGTTGCATGTTAGCCGCTTTTTTTAAATCACGAAGTCCAATATTCGGATATATTGAGTCAAAATAATTTCTTAACCCATTGCGTAAAATAGCATTTGGGTTCCCCGCAATATATGCGTCAAAGTAAACACATCGTAACTTATGGATTTCCCAATGTGATATCCCCCATCTTTCGAACGAAAGCCTTTTATAAACCAAGGCATTCTTGGAACGTTCTTCGAATATCTTACAAACTAATCTCGCCTTAAATAGTTGTGCCAAAGAATTCTGACCGACTCTAGACAAGATTTCATCAATCATATCTCCGGATAGGTCTCTTAAAATATTGGGTTGTCTATCCATTTTGTGTTTTTATACTGTAAAATAGACAAGATTTAGATTCATAAAAAAATACTTATTAATACAAGCAATTTTTACATATATCATAAAGCATAAGCACACTATATTACATATGTTACACCACACGAATACAACTATCTTATTCCGACTCGCTTGTTTCTTCTTCTTCGGTTTTGGTTCGTTTTGCCAAGTTTCTAGGGATATATGATGTTCCCCTAATACGAGCCGTCGTTTTCCACATTGGTTTAGAAAAACCTGGTGGTTTAGAGGTTCCGTGGTCATTGTTACAACTTAAGGACTTCGGGGGTTGACGATACATATAAAGTTCATCGAGGTTGGAATTAGATTTCTCTATTTTTATGCCCTTTCCCTTATTATTTTCTTTTGCCTTTTTAAATTCAGTTGGGGTAATTTCTATAACATCATCGGAATTCTTGTCGGAATCCGATTCATCGGAGAATTGGTAATCCTCCCAATATTTTGCTTCCTTGGCGGAAACACCATTGACCATAATTAACCTTGGTCGGTTGGTTGAGGATTTTCTTTTACTTAACCGTTTTATTATTTCCCCCACCGGTTCTATTTCTTCATCCGGTTCCGATTTTTCTTCCGGTTCTGATTCTTCTTCCGGTTCCGACTCTTCTTCCGGTTCCTCTTCGGGAACTTGTGAATCAGTCCACGAATCATTCCAATTTACATTTGACTCTTCATTATTATTATTAGGTGAATCAATGGGACTTGTTCTAGAGGTAGACATCTATCACATAATATCAAACGCGTTAAGAGATTAATATATCACATAATATTCACATGTTAAAAATATATAGTTTCCAACAAAATTTGTTAAGCAATCATTTTTCAAGTAAACACGGTCGAAGTCCAGACTTGCTAATGCATCCTAACAAACTCGATAAGACACACTAATGCAAAATTCTGGTTCTCTAAGACCAACGCTCGGATACCAACTGAAATGTCCCGTTCTTATTGATTAAAAACGTTCTATATTAATTGATTTAGTTGCGTGGTTTTGACCTCTATATGAGACGTTTTTCAAAGACTGCATTCATTTTAAAACAAACCATAACCTTTATTTCATCAATAAAGGTTTAAAAAGCTTTACATAGATTATCAAATAATGATAATCTAAAATATCCTGTTTACACACGACCATTACATAATGGTTTACAATACAAATATGTTACAACAAAATAAGTTTCTTGAATGCAGTTTTTACACAATATCATACAAGCATGGACTCCAAATCTCGTCCTTATTTAAGTATGCGACAGCGGAAGCTCTTAATAATCACCTGAGAATAAACATGCTTAAAACGTCAACAAAAATATTGGTGAGTTATAGGTTTAACCTATATATATCAAATCATAATAATAGACCACAAGATTTCATATTTCAATACACATCCCATACATAGAGATAAAAATCATTCATATAGTGAACACCTGGTAACTGACATTAACAAGATGCATATATAAGAATATCCCCATCATTCCGGGACACCCTTTGGATATGATATAAATTTCGAAGTACTAAAGCATCCAGTACTTTGGATGGGGTTTGTTAGGCCCAACAGATCTATCTTTAGGATTCGCGTCAATTAGGGTGTCTGTTCCCTAATTCTTAGATTACCAAACTTAATAAAAAGGGGCATATTCGATTTCGATAATTCAACCATAGAATGTAGTTTCACGTACTTGTGTCTATTTTGTAAATCATTTATAAAACCTGCATGTATTCTCATCCCAAAAATATTAGATTTTAAAAGTGGGACTATAACTCACTTTCACAGATGTTTACTTCGTCGGGAAGTAAGACTTGGCCACTGGTTGATTCACGAACCTATAACAATATATACATATATATCAAAGTATGTTTAAAATATATTTACAACACTTTTAATATATTTTGATGTTTTAAGTTTATTAAGTCAGCTGTCCTCGTTAGTAACCTACAACTAGTTGTCCACAGTTAGATGTACAGAAATAAATCGATAAATATTATCTTGAATCAATCCACGACCCAGTGTATACGTATCTCAATATTGATCACAACTCAAACTATATATATTTTGGAAACAACCTCAACCCTGTATAACTAACTCCAACATTCACATATAGAGTGTCTATGGTTGTTCCGAAATATATATAGATGTGTCGACATGATAGGTCGAAACATTGTATACGTGTCTATGGTATCTCAAGATTACATAATATACAATACAAGTTGATTAAGTTATGGTTGGAATAGATTTGTTACCAATTTTCACGTAGCTAAAATGAGAAAAATTATCCAATTTTGTTTTACCCATAACTTCTTCATTTTAAATCCGTTTTGAGTGAATCAAATTGCTATGGTTTCATATTGAACTCTATTTTATGAATCTAAACAGAAAAAGTATAGGTTTATAGTCGGAAAAATAAGTTACAAGTCATTTTTGTAAAGGTAGTCATTTCAGTCGAAAGAACGACGTCTAGATGACCATTTTAGAAAACATACTTCCACTTTGAGTTTAACCATAATTTTTGGATATAGTTTCATGTTCATAATAAAAATCATTTTATCAGAATAACAAATTTTAAATCAAAGTTTATCATAGTTTTTAATTAACTAACCCAAAACAGCCCGCGGTGTTACTACGACGGCGTAAATCTGGTTTTACGGTGTTTTTCGTGTTTCCAGGTTTTAAATCATTAAGTTAGCATATCATATAGATATAGAACATGTGTTTAGTTGATTTTAAAAGTCAAGTTAGAAGGATTAACTTTTGTTTGCGAACAAGTTTAGAATTAACTAAACTATGTTCTAGTGATTACAAGTTTAAACCTTCGAATAAGATAGCTTTATATGTATGAATCGAATGATGTTATGAACATCATTACTACCTTAAGTTCCTTGGATAAAACTACTGGAAAAGAGAAAAATGGATCTAGATTCAACGGATCCTTGGATGGCTCAAAGTTCTTGAAGCAGAATCATGACACGAAAACAAGTTCAAGTAAGATCATCACTTGAAATAAGATTGTTATAGTTATAGAAATTGAACCAAAGTTTGAATATGATTATTACCTTGTATTAGAATGATAACCTACTGTAAGAAACAAAGATTTCTTGAGGTTGGATGATCACCTTACAAGATTGAAAGTGAGCTAGCAAACTTGAAAGTATTCTTGATTTTATGTAACTAGAACTTGTAGAAGTTATGAAGAACACTTAGAACATGAAGATAGAACTTGAGAGAGATCAATTAGATGAAGAAAATTGAAAAATGAAAGTGTTTGTAGGTGTTTTTGGTCATTGGTGTATGGATTAGATATAAAGGATATGTAATTTTGTTTTCATGTAAATAAGTCATGAATGATTACTCATATTTTTGTAATTTTATGAGATATTTCATGCTAGTTGCCAAATGATGGTTCCCACATGTGTTAGGTGACTTACATGGGCTGCTAAGAGCTGATCATTGGAGTGTATATACCAATAGTACATACATCTAAAAGCTGTGTATTGTACGAGTACGAATACGGGTGCATACGAGTAGAATTGTTGATGAAACTGAACGAGGATGTAATTGTAAGCATTTTTGTTAAGTAGAAGTATTTTGATAAGTGTATTGAAGTCTTTCAAAAGTGTATAAATACATATTAAAATACTACATGTATATACATTTTAACTGAGTCATTAAGTCATCGTTAGTCGTTACATGTAAGTGTTGTTTTGAAACCTTTAGGTTAACGATCTTGGTAAATGTTGTTAACCCAATGTTTATAATATCAAATGAGATTTTAAATTATTATATTATCATGATATTATCATGTATGAATATCTTTTAATATGATATATATATATATATATATATATATATATATATATATATATATATACATTAAATGTCTTTATAACGATAATCATTACATATATGTCTCGTTTAAAAATCATTAAGTTAGTTGTCTTGTTTTTACATATGTAGTTCATTGTTAATATACTTAATGATATGTTTACTTATCATAGTATCATGTTAACTATATATATATCCATATATATGTCATCATATAGTTTTTACAAGTTTTAACGTTCGTGAATCACCGGTCAACTTGGGTGGTCAATTGTCTATATGAAACATATTTCAATTAATCAAGTCTTAACAAGTTTGATTGCTTAACATGTTGGAAACATTTAATCATGTAAATATCAATCTCAATTAATATATATAAACATGGAAAAGTTCGGGTCGCTACAGCTACCGCTTCACACCAAAAATTTTGAGGGATTGATTGTTCATGTAACATTGTTCTACTCATTTCTTAAAGAGTTCGGTTTTTCCTTTCAACAACCCCATTTGATTAAGGAGTTCGAGGAGCCGAGAAATTATGAGAATTTCCATGTAAATCACAAAAGACTCTAAGTTGGGCATCATTATCAAATTCTCTTCCATGATCCGTTAGTATAGTGACGATTGTACACCCGAGCAAGTTTTGAATTTTTGTAGCAAAAATTACGAATATTTCAAA
Source organism: Rutidosis leptorrhynchoides (assembly GCF_046630445.1). Taxonomy (NCBI): domain Eukaryota; kingdom Viridiplantae; phylum Streptophyta; class Magnoliopsida; order Asterales; family Asteraceae; genus Rutidosis; species Rutidosis leptorrhynchoides. The sequence continues at coordinate 199,213,831 of NC_092337.1, forward strand.
TGCCTCATTTTTGTGTTTTGGAAAAGTGTCCATGTGTATCTAGAAAAATCATCTACGATTACCAAGGTGTAGAAATTCCCACCATAACTTTAAACGGAAGATGGACCAAACAAATCCATATGTAGGAGTTCTAGATATCTTTTAGTTGAAATGAAGTTATTAGGTTTATGACTAGCATGGATTTGTTTTCCTACTTTACAAGCATCACAAAAATGACTTTCATATTTTAGCTTGAGTAAATCTATAACCATTTCTTTAGAAGATATGTTGTGAATTAGTTTCATATTAGCATGCCCAAGTCTCATATGGCACAAAGTGGTGGTGTCATGAATGGAAGTAAGACAAATATCTAAATGTTTAAAGTCATTTAGTTTGCACGTGTAAATGCCTTTTTTCTAATTCTATTTATAACATTTTTACCATCTTTGGTTATATGTGATGATGATTTAGTGAATGTCATATTATAACCTTTATCACATATTTTACTAACACTTAGCAAATTAAAGCTTAGATTCTTAACATGCAAGATATCTTCAAGAGTAATTTTAGAGTTAGTGATGTTACCTTTACTGACGATTTTACCTTGTACATCGCCACCATTACATCACCACCGTTATGTTCTTTGTACCTTGTGAAGAAGTCTTTGTTCCCTGTCATGTGCGTTGTACATCCACTATCAATTATCCAAACTTCTTCTTGTACAGCGCCATTTAGGCAAACTTATATTTAGTTGATTAATATTTTTGGTACCCAATGTTTATTTGGTCCGGGATGATTAGCATCAAAAACTTCTATTCTAACCCATCTTTTTACGACTTTAGTGTTGTAATTTCCTTTTGGTTGAGCCATTGTTTCAACTATTTCCGACCTAGGATTTCTAGAGTGGTTAGTTTTATTTTCTAAGGAATTCTTTCTAACTTCTTCCCTTTTAAGTGACCTAGTTTTTAAGAATGGACCTGCGGTCGACTTCATGGTCTTGCCGTGCTTTGATCGCACGTCCTCTGTGACGTTTGGCTTTCCTTGAGACTTAACAAATACTATAGGTTGTTTTTTGAGAGAGCTTTCTTTAACACCTAACCCATGTTTGTTATTGCTTGTTTGTTGAATACTTAAAAAGTCTTCTAGCACTTTTCCACTTTTATTATATATTGAAAACTTGATTTATTTTCAAGTAGTTTGACGATTTTGTTAAGCGTTTTATTTTCATGCTATAGATCATCATAAGTAATACATTCGTATGAGTTAGCTATTCTTTCCTTTAGCCTAGACACTTCTAACTTAAGTGAGTTATTTTATTCTTTTAAGTTAGTATTACTAGTGTTAACTCTACTACTTAGATCACAAAGCTTAACGAAATTATCAAAATTGAATTCAAAAGAGTTTGGAAGAACCTCATTGTCCATTTGTCCGACTAGAAAAGCTTCAATATCTCTTTCCGAGCTTGGTGCTTCAATGGCCATGAGACATGTTTCCTTTCATTCTTCTTGTATCTCATTTTCTTCATCATCCCATGCACCTCCAAGAAATGCCTTCTCGTTCTTTCTTTTGGGACATTCACTTATTAAATGATTTGGATCACCACATCCAAAACACTTCCTTACGAACTTCTTCTTGGAAACAAAAGGTGCCTTCTTTGAGTCCATTGGGGTTCGGACATGATTCTCGGGTCTTCGGTAGAATTTCTTGAATGATCGTACAATAAATACAAGTTGTTCATCACATTTTGGATATCATCTTCATCCTCTTCGTATTCGCCTTCTTCACTTGCTTTGGCCTTTAAAGCAATTGACTTATTCTTTTCCTTTTTGACTTTGTCAGCTTCTTCATCCTTGTCTAGGATGACCTCATGGACTTTGAGATTTCCAATGAGCTCATTAAGAGACAATTTTTCCAAGTCCTTTGACTCATATATTGCCGTTACTTTGGGTCTCCATTATGAGGGTAATGCTCTTAAGAATTTCCTAACATATTGCTTGTTTGTGTAGATAGTACCTAAAGCTTTCAAACTTGAACAAATATTGTTAAATCTAGAATAAGCAATATCAATTTTCTCATCATCCGATATCACAAATTATTCATATTGAATTACTAGTAGTTCTATTTTATTTTCAATGACTTGCACATTTCCTTGATGTGTAACTATTAAACTATCCCATATTTACTTTGCACTCTTAAGCATAAAGACCCTTTCATATTCTTTTCTGGGCAAAGCGTTAAATATTACTAGTTTAGGTTGATAGTTTTTCCATACATATATTTTATGTTCTTTGGACCAATTAACTTCGGGTACAATTATTCTAGTTTTCCTATCCTCACTTAGTGTGAATGGAACATAATCGTCCATGGTAATGATGTTCCAAACATCTATATCTTTAGCACGGACATATGTTTCAAATCTTTGTTTCCAATATCAAAATCCTTCACTCTCAAGTAGTGGAGGTCTTTGCATAGAGGAACCTTCACTATTGTTACTTAGTGCGATTTTTAAAACTTTTTCGATTTAAAACTTGATATTACTATAGTGTGATTGATTAGTTTGTTCACAAGTATAATAAATATAAAGATAAGGGATAAGAGAACAAACACGGAGATTTATAGTGGTTCGGAAAGATGTTAACTAATCTTCCTTAATCCACTCCTAAATTCTAACGAATTGAGAGTTAATTTCACTATGATGCTCGAAACTCGGTGGAGTGTCCGGATACAACACTAGCTCCTCGATAAGCCGCACCTTATGAACCCTTACATCCCTTTGAAGAATTCACAATCACCAAATGCTCTTACCACAAGATCCTAATGCTCCGACTAACTAAAACCTCACATATCTTCTAGATCCATTTAAGAAGATAGTTTACAAGTAAACTCACAACTAATTTCACAAATACTCTTGCTTGAATCACTCTAAAGAGATTACAATTATATTTGAATGATATCAGTAAATGTATTGAAATGTAAGTGCAAGAGGTGAGTCTTCATGTGCTCCAAGGTTTGGCTTTTATAGGCAAGAGAAAATTAAACCCGGATGACTGCGGCTCATCTCATGGTCGACCGTGGGTCAACCGTGCTGGTCTCAGACCTCTGAATTTGTAGTCGTTTGAGATCTTAACTTTGTCATTTTGTCTTATTGGATGGCTACAATTAGATGCTAAAAACATCTGAAAAGACCTGGATTACCCCTTTTATCTTGGATGTATTCTCTGAAGTTGACCTTGGCTTAAAAGAGGAAAGTGACATTGTACTAGAGGTGTGTCATTGATTTCCCTTTAAGGCAAATGCCGAATTTTGATCCCATGACAACCACAAGCTTCCAAACTTCAAGTCACAAGTCTTCAAGCCTTTTGTCAATATTAGTTTTGCAAGTATGTGCATTCATTGGTTACTTGCAACCTTCCAAATTACACCAACTTGTTTTTACATGAAGACTTTTGGGAGTTTACACTAAACTCTTATTAAGCATGTCATTAATGTTTAATAGTTAATCAAGTAGAGAGAATCTATTTAAATGGGACTTAATGACCATCTTAAGTATTTCATTAATTTTAATTTAGATTTAAAAAGATATCTTTTTGAAAAAGAACTTTTAGCCATACTTGTGTGTTTAACATTAATCATACGCTAAAAGTGTCATTAAGGCGTCATTAAGTGTGATTAATCAAGATTAGTGTTTTAGTGATCAAAACTCATTTGGATATGAAGGAGGCAACTATTCTAAACATGTTTAAATAAGTTTTGTAAATTATAGATGCCCCGAAGTAGTTAAACATTTTTCGATCAAAAATCCGGACAGGAGAAACTGTGGTCGACTGCAGGGCCTGCACCTTTTTTCACAGAATCAAGGTACAGGGCATCCCACGGTCTGACCTATGGCCGACCGTGGACCTAGCCATGCTCCTTCAGTGTTTCTCAATTGACTCTTTTGACTTAACGATTTTGTGTATTGGTCGTTTACTAGAGATTGTGTAGACTTGTGAACTTGTGTTGTTTTATATGTTGTTTAAGCACACAAAACTTAGTCTCATCATCCAAATAAAGTGGTTTATCATTTGAATATTATCATTGGATTAATAACCAACAGAGTGAAATAATAGACTTTAAACCAATACTTTCATTCATTTTTTAATATGTCTTCTACACATTTGTATGTACGATTGTTGAAATTTGAAGTTGTGTTTTATAGTTTTAATTTGGTTTTTGTTATAGGGATTTGATTTGGGAATTATGTGATGACAAGTATTAATAATTTATTGCAACTGAATGGTTGCTTTTATTTGATAAAGTTTGATTTGGGAATATGCAACTATGTTTTGTTGTTTGTATTAGTTTGTGTAAAACGAGTAATAATGTTCAGTAAAAATAATATCAACTTTTTAGGCATAAATTAGTAATATTCGTTGATAAGAATACTATTGTTTGAAAAGAATATTAACTTTCTAGATAAACAATAGTAATATTTTTATAAATGAATTTTATTCTTTAAGAAGTAATAACAATTTGGTGAATTGTCTAAGAGAATGTAATCAATGGTCATGTTGTTGATGTTAATAAAGTGATATGCCTCAATATATGTGAATTATAAAAAAACAATATTCATTTGAAATAATATTATTCTTTTAAAACAATACTAATCATATACTATTCTTAACAACAAATTAAGTAATAAATATAGCAAATGAACGTATTGTTATATGTATATTAGATGTATGTATTGTTTTTGTATTCATATATTAATTAATTTCGTCGAATATATTAATTATTATTTTGAAAGAATAGTATTTTTACACAAACTGTGCTATAAAGGTAAGACCTCTTGTAGCGGCAGCATGCAATGGCGTGGGGAGGGTGAGGTGGCTCAAAGCGCCGCCCCCATGTCCCGTATTAAGGCATTACTTTTTGATTTTATCGAGCGTTCTTTGGATAGTCACGGCCCAAGCAACGGTAAGGCAAGTAATATGAGTGGTTGCTTTTTTGTTAATATTTTTAATATATTATTTTAATTCAATTTTTTTCCCCTATACCAATCATATTTTACCACATCATCATAACACTTTTAACCTACACCACCATTAACCCTGCCTGTGACGTCACAAGCAGGGAGTGCACTTTTTTGGCAAAAAGTGCAATCTGCATGTGACTAGGCAAGGTCAGAGTCTGACACTCATTAACCCTGTGTGTCAAATTGTGGTGTCAGATTTTAGTAGGGTCCACCAGTTTTTTATTTTCTTTATTGCTTTTGATTTTAAAATCATATTTAATAACATAAAATACATAAAAATATAAAAATAACATAAATTAATTTATTTTAATAATTCAACGATTACATGAAAATTCAACGATTACATTAATTGAAACGACTAAGAATTAAACATAACAATTACATAAAAAAATACTAATGCATAGAGCAGAAGGTAGCCGGAAGGTTCCAAATATGCTCGACTAAATCTTGAGTTAGTTGGTCGTGCACCGATTGATCCCTTGTCTCTCGCACGATAACGACTTGATCACCCTGTCCTCTATCCCTAACACGTTCGGGATGATTCTCTATTTCCTCGGTAAGCCATTCTTCCTCCCAATCACTTAGCACAAATCCGTTGTCTTCTAAAATCATATTATGTAATATGACACAAGTTTCCATCACTCTTCGCATCTTGTTTACTGACATAGTGCGTGCTGCTATCCTTAAAATATGAAACCGACCTTGAAGAACACCAAAAGCCCTCTCTACATCCTTTCGGGCACTAGCTTCAAACCTAGGAAACTTAATCCTTGGTTCATCCGTGGGACACCCAAAACCCTTGATGAGTGTCGCCCAGTCGGGATATATACCGTCAGCTAGGTAATAACCTTTAGTGTACTAATTACCATTTACCTCAAACGGTATAGATGGAGATGTTCCATTCTTAAGTTTATCAAAAATATACGAATTATTTAAAACACTGATATCATTGTTGGAACCCGCCATCCCAAAAAAAACATGCCAAATCTACAGGTCATACGAAGCAACTGCTTCAAGCATAATAGTCAGTTTCTTGTGTTCACCCCGAGTGTATTGTTCCTTCAAAGCAACGGGACAATTCTTCCACTCCCAATGCATACAATCAACACTACCAAGCATACACTTAAAATCATGTTTCTTCTCATGTCTAGCATATAATCATTGAACATCATATGCATTGGGAGTTTTCATGTAATGCGGTTTGAATAGAGTGATAATACATTTACAAAAGTGGTTTAAACAAAGTATTGAGGACGATTCACTCATTTTTAAATACTCATCAAACATATCGACAACGGTTTCATACGTTAATTATCGTAGGGCCAAAGTTAATTTTTGATAGATAGTAAAAGTCGGTCTTCCGATAGCATCAAAATGTTCGGTAAAATATCTAAAGTGCTCGAGAATATTTGGACTATTAGGAGTATAATTAGAAATACCTTGCACTAGTCGGAGAAATAATTGAATGCGCATACGAAAACGCCTTTTAAATATATGCGGAGGAAACACCGGCGTCTCGGAAAAATAATCGTTCCATAAGTCTTCCGAGGCTTTTTCACGATTTCTTGGAATATAAATTCGGTTTCTTGGAACACGATCGGATTAGACTTTCAAATCATTCGATTCATCTAATTCTTGAATCATTTGCACAATAAGCTCGTCTTTTGAATCTGATTCGGAATTTAGTAGATACGAAACATAGTTTGAAGACGATGCCATAGAAATATAAAAAATATATATGTTTTAAAAATATATGATGTAAAAGTATAAAAAAGTGGAGCATATGAAAGAAATTGGATGTGTTGGTGTGTATAAAATGAGATGGAGAATGAGTTTTTCTAGAATAAAAATAAATGAAATTATGAAAGAAAAAAAAAGTAGCCATTTGGGGTCTCCAAATGTTTGAATTTGGACCAATCAATGCTCGCCACGTGTCTGGACCCCACTTTAACGCTTTTTTCCATTTTTCTGCCGACTGACGCCCCAAAGGCGTTGAGTCTGACTCCGCGTTGCGGGCGTCAGGGGGCGTCAGAGGCTCTGACCCGACCTCCTTGACGCCGCGATAATTGTGGTCTTACTCCACAAAAACAACCTACACATTCTACAAAAAGCAACTCATGCTCCCAACCACTACAAATAGTCTAACAGAAAGTGATGGATGTGGAGTAATAATTAATTTAATTTATTTTAATATTTTTAAGACTGAAAAAGAAGAATAGAAAGAAAGTTGATTGCTGGTGAAATTTGAGTCTTTAAGAAAGTGTATATGTGTTTAGTTAAAAAAAAATTGTAGTTGGTTCACATAAAAAAAGTAGGCAAATAAAAAAGTTTGTGTAGAAATATAATATTCTTTTAAAAGAATACTATTCTTTTAAAGCAATATATAACAAATATTATTTTTTAACAACATAATAATTTGTAGATATGAATTTCTCATGTGTGTCGACGATGTTGGCTGTATTTTATTTTTGCATAAAATTGATTGTTGATTATATTTTTTTTAGGGAGTAAAAGAAGATAGAAACAGGTATATGCTATTGGATTTTGAGATTCATCATTTTTTTAATTTAATTTATATTGCCGATTAGTATGTTATAGCTTGTATCAATGAGGATGTTTATTGAAATGTTTTTTGTTTGTCCGAACCAATATGTTTTGAGTTATAATAAATTGTGAAAGTATGTGAATAAAGTTAAAATTCTTTTGAAATAATATTATTCTTTGAACAATATTAAGGTATAATACTGATAAATGTTTATGTTTTTTATATGGAATTAATAATAACCTAATTGATGATTTTAGTTGATATATTATGCAATATAATTTTTTTTTAGTTTAGAGATATATATTTTACTAGTGAAATGACCCGTGAAATCACGGGTTTGTTTAAACGAAACAATTTAATGACATGTTTTAGGTATTAAGTGAATGTAAATGCTAAAATCATTTATTTTAATGACACGTTCGACTAAGAAACTTTTCGTTGTTTTTACAAATACATAGAGACATATATTTTCGCATACATGTATAACGTAGTTAATCTCGTAAAGAGAATACATATTTGAATATTAATAATATATTAATTATAATTATAATTATTATAATAAAAATAAATAATAATAATAAAGTTTGCTCAAAGTTGAGTATTTATATTTTTAATAATAATTAATAGTAATAATAAATGCCTTTTGAAATATTTTTAGAAAATTAAAATACATTTACTATATAAATATTGTACAATATGCTTTAAAATTTTTAAATATGTTTATTGGGTATTCTGTAGAAGATTGTATAATTTAGAAGAGATTAATATTTCCCTTTATAAAAGATTTCATATTATTTTTTGATTAAATTAATATAAAAATAAAGACATCATCAAAGATGTTTTTAAATTTTTCTTTTTTATTTTGAATTATTTTTATGCTTAAAAATGTTTATTTATGACATTATCATTTTAGAGATTTAATAGATATTATAGATGAATAAAGTTAGTATTCTTTATTACAAATATTATTTTTGAAATGCATATTAATTTTTCTGGGCAAAAATTTGTAAATTTCTTTGGTAAGAATCGATTCTTTAAAGAGATATTCACTTTCAGGGAAAAGATTGATAACAAACAATATAATAGGAAATTAATATCCTTGTCAAAGAATAGTATTTCTTAGAAACAATATTTAACACATACGGTTTTTTACATGTGGAGCATTACCAGTTGCAATAAAGGTGTAAATATTATGCATCTTATGTTTTAATTAGTGTGTATCAATGTGAATAAAGTTAATATTCTTAACTAACAATATTATTTTCTAAGCAAACCTTAGCAATATTTTCTTTAATAAGATTATCAATTTAAAAGAATATTTACCTTTAAGGCAATAATTAGTAATAATTATCAGTAAAAATATTAGTCTTTAAAAATAATATCAGCTTTCTAAGCAAAAATCATTAATATTCTTTGATAAGAATACTATTGTTTGAAAAGAATATTAACTTTATAGGTAAACAACTATTTTTAGATATGAATTTTATTCTTTAAAAAATAATAACAATCTGGGCAAAATTGGCTAAGAGAATGTTATCTATAGCCATGTTATAGTTGTTAATTAAGTGGCATTTTCAATATGTGAAATATAAAAAATACAATATTTGTTTGAAATAATATTATTCTTTTAAAACAATAGTAATTGTATACTGTATTTGACAACAAATTAAGTAACAAATATAACAAATAAATGTATCTCTATATGTATATTAGATATATGTATTGTTTTAATATTCATAGTCAACTAAATTAATTGATTATATTAATTATTCTTTTGAAAGAATAGTATTCTTTCAAAAGAATAGTATTCTTTTGAAACAATATTTAACATATATCGAGTATTGTTTTGTAACACTATGATAAGTAATAGATATAACAAATGAATGTAATGTTATATGTGTATTACGTGTATGTATTGTTTTTTTCATATATTAACTAAATTTGGTACAAATGTGAATAAATTTAATATTCTTAGGTAATATTATTTTCATCAAAAAATGTTAATTATCTGGAACAAAAAATAGTGAATATTAATCAGAAATAATGAGTATTCTTTCGAAACAATAGTATCCTTTTAAAAAAAATATTTAACATATACTTTGGATTTATGTGGTGGTGGTGGTGGGTAGTGGTGGTTGTAGAGACCCTTCCTAATCCATCTGGACGAAGTCCATATCGATTACAAACAATTCATAATAGTTGATTACATCGCGAGGTACTTGACCTCTATATGATACATTTTATAAACATTGCATTCGTTTTTAAAAGACAAATTTGCTTTACATCGAAAGTTGACGACACGCATGACATTTCATAAAATATCCAACTATAATTGACTTAATAATAATCTTGATGAACTCAACGACTCGAATGCAACGTCTTTTGAAATATGTCATGAATGACTCCAAGTAATATCTTTAAAATGATCAAATGCACAACGGCAGATTTCTTTCGTACCTGAGAATAAACATGCTTTAAAGTGTCAACCAAAAGGTTGGTGAGTTCATTAGTTTAACATAAATAATCATTTCCATCATTTTAATAGACCACAAGATTTCATATTTTCATTTCTCATAAACATACGTCCCATGCATAGAGACAAAAATATCATTCATATAGATTGAACACCTGGTAACCGACATTCACAATATGCATATAAGAATATCCCCATCATTCCGGGATCCTCCTTCGGACATGATATAAATTTCGAAGTACTAAAGCATCCGGTACTTTGGATGGGGCTTGTTGGGCCCGATAGATCTATCTTTAGAGTTCGCGTCAATTAGGATGTCTGTTCCCTAATTCTTAGATTACCAGACTAAAAAGGGGCATATTCGGTTAAATAATCCAACCATAGAATGTAGTTTCGATCACTTGTGTCTATTTCGTAAAGCATTTATAAAAGCAGCGCATGTATTCTCAGTCCCAAAAATATATATTACAAAAGCATTTAAAAAGGGAGCAAATGAAACTCACCTAATGTATTTTGTAGTAAAAATACATATGACTATATTGAACAACTGAACAATGCAGGGTTGGCCTCGGATTCACGAACCTATATCATTGGTATATATATTAATACATATCCTTGTAGTCGAACAATTATATGTATATATATATTATTATTAGCTATATCGTTGTTATATTAATAATAGTTATATGTTTCATTTATTCATTTTGTTATATAAAAATGTAAATTTTTTTGTATGTTCTATATATATATATATATATATATATATATATATATATATGTATATATATATATATATGTATATATATATATATACATATATATATATATATATATATATATATATATATATATATATATATATATATAGTTAGTTTGTTAAAATATAGTAACTAATATAATATTAATAATGATAAAAATGATAATAACTATAATACTTAATATTACTAATAAAGATATTAAAGTTAATAATTTTGTTAATAACAATAAAAATTTCTAAATGTTTCTAATACTGATATTAATGATAATAATATTACTTTGCATCTTAATAGTGATAATAAATAAACTTAGAATTAATAATATTAACTACAATTGTAACTAAAATCATAATAATGATATTTAATACTTTATTAGTCTTGATAATTATAATAACAATAATAATTAATATCAATAATAATCATAATTGTAAAAGTCATAAAATTGGGAACTACCTCAAATTAAACGAGCCTCACAAAAATAACAGTCCATGCTTGGACTCGAACTCAGGACCTATCAAATACCCTAACCATCAATTTACCATCCATCTGTTATCTCTTTTCTGATTTATACACTTATTACATATATATATCTCCTCTTTCTATTTCTTAATCTATTCTCCTTCTTCATCCAAAATAATTCGACCAGGATCAAACACTAATCATATTGAATTGGTTTTAGTATTTAATTTACCAAACATAACAGCTATTAATTCAATCAATAATTGTGAGTGAAAAGAAAGAAAAAAAAAATAAGAACATACAGCAATATTAGCTGCTGTCCGACGCAGGAAGAACACAAAATAAAATATGGATTTTGATTTCTAGTACGTTTTCGCCAAATCTTTCAACACCAACTATGATTCAAATTACCCTTAGAAACTATATAAATCATCAATTGAACTCGATTTGAAACCTGTATCTCGAATTTAATCCAAGAACATTCGTTTGACTTTTTGAAAATAAATTTGACTTCCAAAATTTGAATTCGATACTTAAAATTTGGAGTTGTAACTTTACAGAAAGATTTAATAGAGAATTCCTATCATATCTACATTTTTAGATTTTTTGAAACATGATCGAATTATGGTATTTGATGAAAAAGTGAGGATACAGAGGTACCGTATGTGTTCTTCCTCTTTCTATGTTTAATTTCGATATGTAGGAGATTGTGAAGATCGTTTGTGATTGATAAAGAATGTAATAGGTTAGATGATTCACATACTAACTGATTTGATCATTTAAATATGAAACATGGGACTCCATTTTCTTAATCAGACAACTTAAATCAGAAAAATTAAATAAAAGCCAGAAATTAGTGAATCTGTTTTCCACCTAATATGTACTAATGAAAGAGATTTGAAACGAATTTTGGAGACAGAGTATCACGAGTATTACCTAATATCATAGAAAAAGAAAGAAGAAAGAAAAAAATATTAAAATAAATAAAGGTGTGCACCAGTTTCTATGGATATATATCTGTATTTTTCTCTCAAATAGATAGACAGAATAAACAGAAGGGTAGCGAAGTTTATTAGCTGTCTGCTATATCTTTTAGTCAATTTATATAAAGGAATAAATATTGATAGTGAAGTGTAACAACTGAATCCAATTTCTGCTTATAAGGTTCGAAAATTTTGATAATTAATAAGTGCATATATATTAATAATGTTATTAATACAATTAATAATAATGATATTACTAATAATAATTATATCATTGTAAAAAAATACAAATAATGATAAATGATAATAATAATAAGGTTTTTAATGAAATTGATAATACTAATATCATTAATGATATGATAATAGTACTAATATTAAATGATAATGTATATGATAATAATATAACAACTAGAATTAACTTGTAATTATATTTTATATGTTAAAATTATATATTAATAATCATATAATATTTAGTGATTATTTATAATATCTTATATTTAGCATTATGTTTACATATGTATTTTAGTATATTTTACAATATACATATAATAATTATTATGTACAGAAATTATATATAACATATACTCATTATACATTTCATATATATAAATATATATATATATATATATATATATATATATATATATATATATATATATATAGATTTATAGTAATATCATATATTATTTTATTTACATAATTACTTAACTCATATAAATTTATATTCCACATTAATACATATATATATTTATATATATATTTTATAATTAGTGGTTCGTGAATCGTTGGGAGTAGTCACAAGGTAATTGTATATATGAAAATAGTTCGAAATTTTTCAAGACTCACAATACAAACTTTGCTCATCGTGTAGAAATCAAGTAAAGATTAAGTTTAAATTTGGTCAGAAATTCCCGGGTCATCACAGTACCTACCCGTTAAAGAAATTTCGTCCCAAAATTTGAGTGAGGTGGTCATGGCTAACAATAAAAAAATTTTCATGACGAATATGAGTTGATAAATTGAGTTTTATCATCATTGAGTAATATAGATAAAAATAATTCGATTATTCGAAGAGTACGAATGAAGCTATCACCAAAGAGTGAAATAGGAAAGTAAAGATTCATCTTAACTTTTGACAGAGTCAGGGTTGAATTTAAAAAATAAGGTGCGTCTTAACTTTTAACGTTGTCTTGGTTGAATTCCGAATTCAAGGGATTTAGAAGAAAATCTTTCGAAATCTTAAAAGATTTGATTCTTCGGCGAGTAAAGAAATTAAGATTGTGATGACCCGGGAATTTCCGATCAAATTTAAACCTAATCTTAATATGATTTCGACACGATAAGCAAAGTCTGTAATGTCAAGACTTAAATATTTCTTTAAACTGTTGTCATTAAATCATTTGACCTTTGACTACTCTCGATGATTCACGAACAATGGTTGTAAGTAAGTATGAATATATATAATTGAAAGTTTATATTTTAACCGGAAATTATGAAGTATGAATTATAAATTAAAAATTAAAAATTTAATGTGTAAGATAAGATATAACAATAAATTAAGTGTAATTTAAAATAAAGTTATACATAAATGTATATGATTATTATAATATTGTATTACTTATAAATTATAAATATTCAAATATGTTATTATTAGAGAATTTATAATATTAAAGGATAATAGATTAAATTTTATTACAAAGTTAAATTATAGTTGCCATAATAAGATTTTTGTTACTTTCATTTTAAATATTAATATTAATATTCATTTCAATACTATTAATGTTGCTACAAATATATATATATATATATATATATATATATATATATATATATATATATATATATATATATATATATATATATATATATATATATATATATATATATATATATTAATATAGATATAGATATAAATTATGATACATTAAAATTATAACATTAATACTAATATTAGTATTATCATTATTAATATTATTATTTTCAAAAATTATTATTATCATTCTTATTAATTATTATTAATGAACTTATCAAAATTATCATTTTGGTTATTATTAATATCATCATGTTATTATTTGTTATTATTATTTCTATTACTATTTTATTAATGGAAATCATTTATATTAGTATTAGGATTATTATTAATACTAAAGGTATTATTATTATTTATAATTATATATTTAATTGAAAAACCATTCATAAAGATACCCAATCAGTTTCATATCTTCATTATACTGTAGTACATTTTTGTTCTTATCTAAATTCTGTTTCATATCATTATCAAATCCTCAAATGCAAACAAAACCCAGTACAAATCGATCAAAGCTTTATTATTTATTTATTTATTTATTTATTTTTTTGTCCGTTTAAAAAACACTTGTCGACCACCATTTCATACAAGATAATTGGGATCGAATCTAGCTATCACAACAGGTATTAAAACACATTATATAAGTCTACGATTGCATTTGTTAATGGGAAAAACAGAAATTTTTTCAGAAACAAAAGCAACCACCTCTGTTCATCCACTTTTTAGCCAAATCTCAAACTCGAATCAATTTTAAAAATGTAACAATGCACTTCTGTTAGAAATCACATGTACAAACTATCTGCAAAAGCTCATTGTTCAATTTTTCCTATCGAATTCCAATTTCGAGGTCAAAGTTTTATTTTCAAAAAGTCAACAGTTGTTCATTGGTAAAATTCGAAATTTCTATTTTGTTTTCAGATAAATTGATAATTTGTAAAGCTTTTAGGAGTAATTTTAAACACTTTCGTGTTCAAAGTTTTGTCCAAAACAACTTCTTATGCGAAATCAATTTTTTTTTATTTTTTTAAACAGCGACGAAAACAGTGATGTTCTTTTTTTTTTTTTTTTAGTTTTTGTGTATCTATTGAATTAATGTTCCACATATAAGTCGTATTAACTAAAGTTCAATCTTTTAAATCTTGTTTTAAAAATTTGTTTGATGAGGTTGAAACCTCTGGTCGATTAGGAAGATGAAGAAGATGAGAAGGGGAACCACATAAATATACGGGTTATAATTAATTACAAGGGAATATGAAACAGAAAATGGGCAATAGCCCAATGGTTAGGACGAGTGTGATTCTTCGAGGGGTCTCGGGTTCGAGTCCGGGCAGGGGCTGTTTTCAATGTTTTTTTTTGGGACTTCATCCTTTGAGAGGAAGTCTTCTTTGTTATTTATTTTTATCAATATTATTATTACTTATTAATGTTAATTATTATTATTACTATTATTATTAATATGATTATTATTGTTATTGTTATTGTTATTAATTTTAGTATTAAAATTATTATTGTTATTAATATTACTAAACTGAGTAGTAATTATAAATTATTATTATTATTAAGTATTAGTAACATTATGATTATTATTATTATCATTTTGCTATTATGAACAATCATTATGTATTATTCATGGCTATTAGTATTATTAGTATCAATATAAGTATTTTTATGATTAGGCTTAATATTATAATTGTCATAATGAAAATAATACAAACTATTATTATTAGGATTAATAATAGTATTAGTATCATTATAAATTCATTATTATTATTATTAACAAAATTGTTATTATTAAAGATTACCATTCTTAATATTGTTATAGTTATTATTATTTAGTATTATGTACTAATGTCAAAAATTATTATTTTCACTACCATTATTACTAAATCATTCGTTTTACCAAAAACTACTAATATTATTATTATGAGAATTATAATCAAAAACTATCATCAATATTATTATTAACAAAAATTATTAACTTTAATACTTTTATTAGTAACATTAGGTATAATCATTATTATCATTTTTTTTTACATTACAAATAATATCTTGGTATTATTATAATTACTATATTTTAACAAACAAACAATATATATATATATATATATATATATATATATATATATATATATATATATATATATATATATATATATATATATATATATATATATATATATATATATATATATATATATATATATATACATATATATATATATATATATATATATATATATATATATATATATATGTATATATATTTAATACATATAACATAATACTATTTATATTATCATATACAAAATGAATATGATAATATAAGAATTAGGGAACAGACACCCTAATGATATAGGTTATATATGACACAAGTATGTATATTATCATATTCATTTTGTATATGACACATATAACTAATAGAATTATATATATATTTATTCGATTACAACTATGTATATTAATAAATACACAAATGATATAGGTTCGTGAATCCGAGGACAACCCTGCATTGATCAGTTTTGTCATATGTATTTTTACTACAAAATAGAGTATGGTGAGTTTCATTTGCTCCCTTTTTAAATGCTTTTGCGATATATATTTTTGGGACTGAGAATACATGCGCTGCTTTTATAAATGCTTTACGAAATAGACACAAGTACTTAAAACTACATTCTGTGGTTAGATTATCTAATCGAATATGCCCCTTTTTATTAAGTCTGGTAATCTAAGAATTAGGGAACAGACACCCTAATTGACGCGAACTCTAAAGATAGATCTATCGGGCCCAACAAGCCCCATCCAAAGTACCGGATGCTTTAGTACTTTGAAATTTATATCATGTCCGAAGGAGGATCCCGGAATGATGGGGATATTCTTATATGTATATTGTGAATGTCGGTTACCAGGTGTTCAATCCATATGAATGATATTTTTGTCTCTATGCATGGGACGTATGTTTATGAGAAATGGAAATATGAAATCTTGTGGTCTATTAAAAATTAAGAAATGATTATTTATGTTAAACTAATGAACTCACCAACCTTTTTGGTTGACACTTTAAAGCATGTTTATTCTCAGGTATAAAAGAAATATTCCGCTGTGCATTTGCTCACTTTAAAGATATTGCTTGGAGTCATTCATGACATATTTCAAAAGACGTTGCATTCAAGTCGTCGAGTTCATCAAGATTATTATTTAGATAATTATAATTAGATATGTTATGAAATGGTATGCATATCGTCAATTTTCGATGTAAGGAAGTTTGTCTTTTCAAAACGAATGCAATGTTTGTAAAATGTATCATATAGAGGTCAAGTACCTCGCGATGTAACCAACTATTGTGAATCATTTGTAATCGATGTGGACTTTGTCCGGTTGGATTAGGACGGGTCCTTTCAGTTGGTATCAGAGCGGTGGTCGTAGCGAACCAGGTCTTGCATTAGTGTGTCTAACTAGGAGTTGTTAGGATGCATTAGTGAGTCTGGACTTCGACTTAATAGTTGTTAGGATACTTTAAGGAGTCTGAACTTGAACCTGGTCTGCATGTCAAAAGTTTTGCTTATTATTTCGTGTCAAAAATTACCTGCTTATCATTCTTAGAGACACACTTTCTTATCATTCTTAGTCTAGACACATCATACTGCAATGATTGCATGAATAGTGTATAGGCAAAATTCATATCTTAGCGTATCTGTTATTGTTACCTTTGCTTGACAAATTCCGTAGATTCCTTCGTAACTTATGGGATTTTAGTATTATATATGCATATGTAAATTATGTATTGCAGGGTACTAATCTACATCCTATAATCTATTTCTTATCGAAAATCCTTCATCTGATCGTACGAGATGAATCTTGCAACCAGTTCGAGTCCCTCAGATTCTGATAGCTATTCCGATAGTTATTCCGACAGCTATTCCGACATAGATGTTCACCTAAGCTCCGAAAACAGCGTCATCGGCATGAATCAACCAATCAGCCATTTTCAATTCATCTGAGGGGTTCGTAGTTGACTTAATTAATGGAAACGCGCAGAAGGCAATCCCCTCCACCAACCGAATTCACCTCTTAACAATGAACCTGAAGCGTTTACCGGCGAACCTGTTTGAGACACCATTTTCAGTCTTATTTCCAGAGTAACTCAATAAGATTATATTCTATCCACAATTCTGAACCTTATTCATATGCTTATTCCGACCGACAATCATCTTGGAATAACAGGAGAAGTCAACGAACTTCGCGCTCGAGTAATCAATCTGGAGAATATGGTACAAAATGTACCAGCTTCAGCAACATTATCGGCACCAACAGTACCATCAGTAACATCACCAGTACCATCAACAATCCATGCCTCAACATCTCATTATGTACCTCGAGTATAATCATCGTTCTATGTATCGTTCTACATCGATTATCTTCTTTCTTCGTGACGATTAAGTAATCTCTAAATGTTTTAGAGATTATGTATTCTAGTTCTAATGGTAAACCAAATGAGTTTAATATCACATTGACTCATTAAATCCATAATTACATCTGAAGAAAATATATATGTATATATGTTTTCATAAAGATTGTAATTAAAATTTTTATTGTACAAACTGTTAATGGTGAAAATATTTTAACGGGTAGGTAATACCCGAGGAATATTTAGATTTCACATTAATAAGTTACACTGTACATTCTTCGAATCTGATTCAACAGTCATTTACTATCCTATTTACATCTACCGATATACGAATCCGTTCACCACAGAATAACCATTTTCATTCAATTTCATATTTGGATTTTGACCTATCAGAATCCAACAAGTGGCAAAATGAAGAAATAATAAACACAATAAAAATTGATTAGAAACAGACTAATTAACAACATGAAATTCTATTAAGAATCCACGCTAACAAAATCCTAGCTAACTGTGCCTAGCTAACTGTTAATTCCTTATTACCATTTAATTTATTTATCGCAGTTTAATTATCGCAATTTATATTCTCGCAATTTTATTTATCGTCATTTAATTTCTGTTATTTACTTTACGCACTTTATTTATTGTCATTTAATTTCTGTATTTATTTTTCGCACCTTAAATATCGGGACACGTATACAAGGTTTTGACATATCATATCGACGCATTTATATATATTATTCGGAATAACCATAGACACTCTATATGCAGTAATGATCGAGTTCTCTATACAGGGTTGAGGTTGATTCTACAATAATATATATAATTTGAGTTGTGATCGAGTCTGAGACGTATACGGGTCACGACACGTATTAATTAATTTGAATATTATATATGAATTATTGAAATGCTAACTGTGGACTAGTAACTGTGGACTATCAACATTGGAAAATTAAAATGAATTAAACTATTGATTATAACATATGAAACTAAACAATTCTTCAAGTTTGCCACTTGATTTCATCTTAAACCTCATTTGTATCTTGACGATTACAATCCGCGTTCAAACCTTTCTTAATTCTTGAAAACACCTCAATCGAGTGGATGAACCAACTGCACTTCATCTACAGAAGAAAAGATTGATGCATACAGATATGCACTTACAACCACTCGAAACCTGAGTAAACGTTTAAAACATAGCTATGCTAATTTCTTAGTGTTATTATTACCCAAAATAACTTTGCAATCCCTTTCCAAATTAGCAAATTTTGTCACGGCTCCAGCAAGTTAACTTTGACTTTTCGTTCGAAACAACCTTATTATAACCTTGATTTATATGTGTACTCTTTTATTGTTACCAGGAAATCTTTTGTATTCCATCTTATTACCAGCAAACGTACCAGCAACCTCGTTACTTCTTGGCTTAAATCTCTTTGACAAATCATTATATTTATTCATTGAAACCCTATCATATACTCATCCGCATATTGTAACAAGAACTGCCATACCAATTACCGGGAATCAGCAATCCATACTTTGAAAACTTACAGCATATCTACATCAACAGTTACATGTATAACATTTATCTCTTAGAATTATGGTCTTTCATTCTAAAATTCTGAAAAGCACTCAGTCACAAATCAATACTCTGAATGTTGAAAAAGCTGAATGAAGCAGCAGAAACTGTAGATAACCGTAAACAACCACAATCATCGAAAGTTTGATGATAAAGATTAGTATGTTGGAAAAGCTCAGAAAAGTTGGAACAGGAAAGCGAATTGAGCTAACCATAAAGGAAACCAAGGAGAAATACAAGTAACATGCCCTAAATTCATAGAACCCAGATAAATCTAGAACCGATGAAACCTTCAACGAATATCTTGCTCTGTACTCGTGTTAAAATCTTGCGGAAAATCTTTCTCATCAACCATCGAACTTAGAAATTCCAAAATATCATCATCAATATCTTCGATATTTCTGAGGATATTTTCATAAATATTCTCGTCTGAAATTATATACCTCTTCGTGCTTCCTGTGTATCATTATGCTGGAAACATTCAATGGAAAATTTAGTACCAAAAAGCGGATTATGCGAAACTATGAAGGAAGCCGGGGACAACTCACAAAGAATAAGTTTGACTTCAAAGAATCCAAATGATTCAATACCTGCTGAAGTCTTTAGCGAATATCTTGCTCCTTACTCTAAACTCTTGCGGACAATACTCTTCATCATCCTCTGATCTTAGAAATTCCAAGATATCATCGTATCTTTCATTATAAATATTCTCCATATTTCTGAAGATATTTTCATAATTATTCTTATCTAAATCATTAATCTATTGGTGCTATCAGTGTTACATCATATAGAAACTGTTAGTTTCTATATTCTGTAAACTTTCGAGCTTAAAATATGAATGTTTTTGAAGTAGTATTGGGAACTGATGCATGAGTTAGTATAATATAATGACACTTAATCAACGTGATTATATTACAGTAAGTCATGCTGAGTTTCTAATGAAACCTAATGATGGTTCACAGTAGATTATACCATCATCATGTGTCATGTTACATAACTCTTTCATTTTACATAACCTCCGAACATATCAAGAAGAATATATTCTTGATAGTTCTATCGTCTGTATTTTTGATAAATTTGAAAATCAAATCGTGCAATCACGTTCCACCCTGCTTAGAACATTATAATCATTTAGAACTCTATATCTACAAATTCTGGACCATTATTCGCTTGACTTGGAGTTGGGAAGAGAAAACAAGAGCATGGAGCTCCGAAAAATAAAGGAAAAATATAAAGCCGATCACAAACATAGGAATTACAAACCGTGTATATCAATGTTTATCGCCACATATGTAGTGACCCGAACTTTTCCATGTTTATATATATTAATTGAGATTGATATTTACATGATTAAATGTTTCCAACATGTTAAGCAATCAAACTTGTTAAGACTTGATTAATTGAAATATGTTTCATATAGACAATTGACCACCCAAGTTGACCGGTGATTCACGAACGTTAAAACTTGTAAAAACTATATGATGACATATATATGGATATATATATAGTTAACATGATACTATGATAAGTAAACATATCATTAAGTATATTAACAATGAACTACATATGTAAAAACAAGACTACTAACTTAATGATTTTTAAACGAGACATATATGTAACGATTATCGTTATAAAGACATTTAATGTATATATATCATATTAAGAGATATTCATACATGATAATATCATGATAATATAATAATTTAAAATCACATTTGATATTATAAACATTGGGTTAACAACATTTAACAAGATCGTTAACCTAAAGGTTTAAAAACAACACTTACATGTAACGACTAACGATGACTTAACGACTCAGTTAAAATGTATATACATGTAGTGATTTAATATGTATTTATACACTTTTGAAAGACTTCAATACACTTATCAAAATACTTCTACTTAACAAAAATGCTTACAATTACATCCTTATTCAGTTTCATCAACAATTCTACTCGTATGCACCCGTATTCGTACTCGTACAATACACAGCTTTTAGATGTATGTACTATTGGTATATACACTCTAATGATCAGCTCTTAGCAGCCCATGTGAGTCACCTAACACATGTGGGAACCATCATTTGGCAACTAGCATGAAATATCTCATAAAATTACAAAAATATGAGTAATCATTCATGACTTATTTACATGAAAACAAAATTACATATCCTTTATATCTAATCCATACACCAACGACTAAAAACACCTACAAACACTTTCATTCTTCAATTTTCTTCATCTAATTAATCTCTCTCAAGTTCTATCTTCAAGTTCTAAGTGTTCTTCATATATTCTATAAGTTCTAGTTACATAAAATCAAGAATACTTTCAAGTTTGCTAGCTCACTTCCAATCTTGTAAGGTGATCATCCAACCTCAAGAAATCTTTGTTTCTTACAGTAGGTTATCATTATAATACAAGGTAATAATCATATTCAAACTTTGGTTCAAATTCTATAACTATAACAATCTTATTTCAAGTGATGATCTTACTTGAACTTGTTTTCGTGTCATGATTCTGCTTCAAGAACTTCGAGCCATCCAAGGATCCGTTGAAGCTAGATCCATTTTTCTCTTTTCCAGTAGGTTTATCCAAGGAACTTAAGGTAGAAATGATGTTCATAACATCATTCGATTCATACATATAAAGCTATCTTATTCGAAGGTTTAAACTTGTAATCACTAGAACATAGTTTAGTTAATTCTAAACTTGTTCGCAAACAAAAGTTAATCCTTCTAACTTGACTTTTAAAATCAACTAAACACATGTTCTATATCTATATGATATGCTAACTTAATGATTTAAAACCTGGAAACACGAAAAACACCGTAAAACCGGATTTACGCCGTCGTAGTAACACCGCGGGCTGTTTTGGGTTAGTTAATTAAAAACTATGATAAACTTTGATTTAAAAGTTGTTATTCTGAGAAAATGATTTTTATTATGAACATGAAACTATATCCAAAAATTATGGTTAAACTCAAAGTGGAAGTATGTTTTCTAAAATGGTCATCTAGACGTCGTTCTTTCGACTGAAATGACTACCTTTACAAACACGACTTGTAACTTATTTTTCTGACTATAAACCTATACTTTTTCTGTTTAGATTCATAAAATAGAGTTCAATATGAAACCATAGCAATTTGATTCACTCAAAACGGATTTAAAATGAAGAAGTTATGGGTAAAACAAGATTGGATAATTTTTCTCATTTTAGCTACGTGAAAATTGGTAACAAATCTATTCCAACCATAACTTAATCAACTTGTATTGTATATTATGTAATCTTGAGATACCATAGACACGTATACAATGTTTCGACCTATCATGTCGACACATCTATATATATTTCGGAACAACCATAGACACTCTATATGTGAATGTTGGAGTTAGCTATACAGGGTTGAGGTTGATTCCAAAATATATATAGTTTGAGTTGTGATCAATACTGAGATACGTATACACTGGGTCGTGGATTTATTCAAGATAATATTTATCGATTTATTTCTGTACATCTAACTGTGGACAACTAGTTGTAGGTTACTAACGAGGACAGCTGACTTAATAAACTTAAAACATCAAAATATATTAAAACTGTTGTAAATATATTTTGAACATACTTTGATATATATGTATATATTGTTATAGGTTCGTGAATCAACCAGTGGCCAAGTCTTACTTCCCGACGAAGTAAAAATCTGTGAAAGTGAGTTATAGTCCCACTTTTAAAATCTAATATTTTTGGGATGAGAATACATGCAGGTTTTATAAATGATTTACAAAATAGACACAAGTACATGAAACTACGTTCTATGGTTGAATTATCGAAATCGAATATGCCCCTTTTTATTAAGTCTGGTAATCTAGGAATTAGGGAACAGACACCCTAATTGACGCGAATCCTAAAGATAGATCTATTGGGCCTAACAAACCCCATCCAAAGTACCGGATGCTTTAGTACTTCGAAATTTATATCATATCCGAAGGGTGTCCCGGAATGATGGGGATATTCTTATATATGCATCTTGTTAATTTCGGTTACCAGGTGTTCACCATATGAATGATTTTTATCTCTATGTATGGGATGTGTATTGAAATATGAAATCTTGTGGTCTATTATTATGATTTGATATATATAGGTTAAACCTATAACTCACCAACATTTTTGTTGACGTTTTAAGCATGTTTATTCTCAGGTGATTATTAAGAGCTTCCGCTGTCGCATACTTAAAAAAGGACGAGATTTGGAGTCCATGCTTGTATGATATTGTGTAAAAACTGCATTCAAGAAACTTATTTTGTTGTAACATATTTGTATTGTAAACCATTATGTAATGGTCGTGTGTAAACAGGATATTTTAGATTATCATTATTTGATAATCTACATAAAGCTTTTTAAACCTTTATTGATGAAATAAAGGTTACGGTTTGTTTTAAAATGAATGCAGTCTTTGAAAAACGTCTCATATAGAGGTCAAAACCTCGCAACGAAATCAATTAATATGGAACGTTTTTAATCAATAAGAACGGGACATTTCAGTTGGTATCAGAGCGTTGGTCTTAGAGACCCAGAATTTTGCATTAGTGTGTCTTATCGAGTTTGTTAGGATGCATTAGTGAGTCTGGACTTCGACCGTGTTTACTTGAAAAATGATTGCTTAACAAATTTTGTTGGAAACTATATATTTTTAACATGTGAATATTATGTGATATATTAATCTCTTAACGCGTTTGATATTATGTGATAGATGTCTACCTCTAGAACAAGTCCCATTGACTCACCTAATAATAATGAAGAGTCAAATGTAAATTGGAATGATTCGTGGACTGATTCACAAGTTCCCGAAGAGGAACCGAAAGAAGAGTCAGAACCGGAAGAAGAATCGGAACCGGAAGAAGAATCGGAACCGGATGAAGAAATAGAACCGGTGGGGGAAATAATAAAACGGTTAAGTAAAAGAAAATCCTCAACCAACCGACCAAGGTTAATTATGGTCAATGGTGTTTCCGCCAAGGAAGCAAAATATTGGGAGGATTACCAATTCTCCGATGAATCGGATTCCGACGAGAATTCCGATGATGTTATAGAAATTACCCCAACTGAATTTAAAAAGGCAAAAGAAAATAATAAGGGAAAGGGCATAAAAATAGAGAAATCTAATTCCAACCCCGATGAACTTTATATGTATCGTCAACCCCCGAAGTCCTTAAGTTGTAACAATGACCCGAGAACCTCTAAACCACCAGGTTTTTCTAAACCAATGTGGATCACGACGGCTCGTATTAGGAGAACATCATATATCCCTAGAAACTTGGCAAAACGAACCAAAACCGAAGAAGAAGAAACAAGCGAGTCGGAATAAGATAGTTGTATTCGTGTGGTGTAATATATGTAATATAGTGTGCTTATGCTTTATGATATATGTAAAAATTGCTTGAATTAATAAGTATTTTTTTTATGAATCTAACTCTTGTCTATTTTACAGTATAAAAACACAAAATGGATAGACAACCCAATATTTTAAGAGACCTACCCGGAGACATGATTGATGAAATCTTGTCTAAAGTCGGTCAGAATTCTTCGGCACAACTATTTAAGGCGAGATCAGTTTGTAAGACATTCGAAGAACGTTCCAAGAATGCCTTGGTTTATAAAAGGCTTTCGTTCGAAAGATGGGGGATATCACATTGGGAAATCCATAAGTTACGATGTGTTTACTTTGACGCATATATTGCGGGGAACCTAAATGCTATTTTACGCAATGGGTTAAGAAATTATTTTGACTCAATATATCCGAATATTGGACTTCGTGATTTAGAAAAAGCGGCTAACATGCAACATAAAGAAGCATGTTATGCTTACGGATTAGTAATGTTCGCTTCTCACCAAAGTGAGAACAAGAACATCGGGCTACAACTATTAAACAAAACATTCCCACTAGTGACGGAGTCGGTAATTGGGGTAAGAAATGAGGTTTTTAGATTGTTACGGGACTGTTGGACATTACGTAACCCTCGTCCCTTTGACGACGTTACAACACGCTGTCTTATCAACGGCCATAACGGTTATGCTCCACAAGACCAAGGATGGGAAGTAGTCCTAGTAAAACCAGAATGCACGACTTGTTTCTGGACGTATGAATTACGTGTCTTTATTGCCTTTGCTGAACGACTTGTGTACTAGCTAGAATTATCTTCACAACCATCTTGTATCAAATTTATTGTGTGCTATATTTCATGCTATATGTAAAATAAGCGGTATTGTAAGTTTGTAAAATATTGTGTAAAAGTTTGAACGCGAAATATTATTATAATCAGTTTTTCATATAGAATTGTAGTAGTTGAATTGTATATTAGCTACTAAGTATGAACTTAACGGGTAGGTACTACCCGAATTTAAACTTATAAAACGCTAATATGAAGAAAAAGCTTTTATAAATGAGTTCATATTATGCTACGAAATACTATTAACTACTCTTAATATTCTATATGATTAACTTGTTCCATTTGACTATTTTGAAGGAAATGGCACCGACTACTCGACACACTGTGAATATGAATGAAGAGGAATTCCGTACTTTTCTAGCTTCAAACATAGCCGCAGTACAGGCTGCGCTACATACCAACAATAACCTTGGATCTAGCAGTACAGGAAATCGTGTAGGATGTACCTACAAAGAATTCACTGCCTGCAAACCTTTGGAATTTGATGGAACTGAAGGACCAATCGGATTGAAACGGTGGACCGAGAAGGTCGAATCGGTGTTTGCCATAAGTAAGTGTACTGAAGAGGACAAAGTAAAGTACGCTACGCATACCTTCACAGGTTCTGCGTTAACATGGTGGAATACCTATCTAGAGCAAGTGGGACAAGACGATGCGTACGCACTACCGTGGTCAGCATTCAAGCACTTGATGAACGAGAAGTACCGTCCCAGAACCGAGGTCAATAAGCTCAAGACAGAACTTAGAGGGTTACGAACCCAAGGATTTGATATTACCACATACGAAAGACGATTCACAGAATTGTGCCTATTATGTCCGGGAGCATTCGAAGATGAGGAAGAGAAGATCGACGCGTTTGTGAAAGGATTACCGGAAAGAATCCAAGAAGATATAAGTTCACACGAGCCCGCCTCCATACAACAGGCATGTAGAATGGCTCACAAACTAGTGAACCAGATTGAAGAAAGAATTAAAGAACAGACTGCTGAAGAGGCCAATGTGAAGCAAGTCAAAAGAAAGTGGGAGGAAAACGGTGATAAGAATCACCAATATAACAACAACAACAATTACAACAATAATCGCAACAATTATCCCAACAATCGCAACATCAATCGCAACTACAACAAACGGCCCAACAACAACAACAACAACAACAATAGCAACTACAACAATCATCCCAACAACAATAATAACCGCAACAACAACAACAATCAGAAGCAGCTATGCCAAAGGTGTGAAAAGTATCACTCGGGGTTCTGCACCAAATTTTGCAACAAGTGTAAAAGAAATGGTCATAGCGCGGCGAAGTGCGAGGTCTACGGACCAGGGGTTAATAGAACGAAAGGAACAAATGGTGTCGGAACGAGTAGTGTCGGAGCAAGTAGTGTCGGAGCAAGTTATGCCAATGTAGTTTGTTATAAATGTGGAAAATCGGGCCACATTATTAGAAATTGCCCGAACCAGGAGAACATGAATGGACAAGGCCGCGGAAGAGTTTTCAATATTAATGCGGCAGAGGCACAGGAAGACCCGGAGCTTGTTACGGGTACGTTTCTTATTGACAATAAATCTGCTTACGTTTTATTTGATTCGGGTGCGGATAGAAGCTATATGAGTAGAGATTTTTGTGCTAAATTAAGTTGTCCATTGACGCCTTTGGATAGTAAATTTTTACTCGAATTAGCAAATGGTAAATTAATTTCAGCAGATAATATATGTCGGAATCGAGAAATTAAACTGGTTAGCGAAACATTTAAGATTGACTTGATACCAGTAGAGTTAGGGAGTTTTGATGTGATAATCGGTATGGACTGGTTGAAAGAAGTGAAAGCAGAGATCGTTTGTTACAAAAATGCAATTCGCATTATACGAGAAAAAGGAAAACCCTTAATGGTGTACGGAGAAAAGGGCAACACGAAGCTACATCTTATTAGTAATTTGAAGGCACAAAAACTAATAAGAAAAGGTTGTTATGCTGTTCTAGCACACGTCGAGAAAGTACAAACTGAAGAAAAGAGCATCAATGATGTTCCTGTCGCAAAAGAATTTCCCGATGTATTTCCGAAAGAATTACCGGGATTACCCCCACATCGATCCGTTGAATTTCAAATAGATCTTTTACCAGGAGCTGCACCAATAGCTCGTGCTCCTTACAGACTCGCACCCAGCGAGATGAAAGAACTGCAAAGCCAATTACAAGAACTTTTAGAGCGTGGTTTCATTCGACCAAGCACATCACCGTGGAGAGCTCCTATTTTGTTTGTCAAGAAGAAAGATGGTACATTCAGGTTGTGTATCGACTACCGAGAGTTGAACAAACTTACCATCAAGAACCGCTACCCACTACCGAGAATCGACGACTTATTTGATCAACTACAAGGCTCGACTGTTTATTCAAAGATTGACTTACGTTCCGGGTATCATCAAATGCGGGTGAAAGAAGATGATATTCCAAAGACTGCTTTCAGAACACGTTACGGTCATTACGAGTTTATGGTCATGCCATTTGGTTTAACTAATGCACCAGCTGTGTTCATGGACCTTATGAACTGAGTGTGTGGACCATACCTTGACAAGTTTGTCATTGTTTTCATTGATGACATACTTATTTACTCAAAGAATGACCAAGAACACGGTGAACATTTGAGAAAGGTGTTAGAAGTATTAAGGAAGAAAGAATTGTACGCTAAATTTTCAAAGTGTGCATTTTGGTTGGAAGAAGTTCAATTCCTCGGTCACATAGTGAACAAAGAAGGTATTAAGGTGGATCCGGCAAAGATAGAAACTGTTGAAAAGTGGGAAACCCCGAAAACTCCGAAACACATACGCCAATTTTTAGGACTAGCTGGTTACTATAGAAGGTTCATCCAAGACTTTTCCAGAATAGCAAAACCCTTGACTGCATTAACGCATAAAGGGAAGAAATTTGAATGGAATGATGAACAAGAGAAAGCGTTTCAGTTATTGAAGAAAAAGCTAACTACGACACCTATATTGTCATTGCCTGAAGGGAATGATGATTTTGTGATTTATTGTGACGCATCAAAGCAAGGTCTCGGTTGTGTATTAATGCAACGAACGAAGGTGATTGCTTATGCGTCTAGACAATTGAAGATTCACGAACAAAATTATATGACGCATGATTTGGAATTAGGCGCGGTTGTTTTCGCATTAAAGACTTGGAGGCACTACTTATATGGGGTCAAAAGTATTATATATACCGACCACAAAAGTCTTCAACACATATTTAATCAGAAACAACTGAATATGAGGCAGCGTAGGTGGATTGAATTATTGAATGATTACGACTTTGAGATTCGTTACCACCCGGGGAAGGCAAATGTGGTAGCCGATGCCTTGAGCAGGAAGGACAGAGAACCCATTCGAGTAAAATCTATGAATATAATGATTCATAATAACCTTACTACTCAAATAAGGGAGGCACAATAAGGAGTTTTAAAAGAGGGAAATTTAAAGGATGAAATACCCAAAGGATCGGAGAAGCATCTTAATATTCGGGAAGACGGAACCCGGTATAGGGCTGAAAGGATTTGGGTACCAAAATTTGGAGATATGAGAGAAATGGTACTTAGAGAAGCTCATAAAACCAGATACTCAATACATCCTGGAACGGGGAAGATGTACAAGGATCTCAAGAAACATTTTTGGTGGCCGGGTATGAAAGCCGATGTTGCTAAATACGTAGGAGAATGTTTGACGTGTTCTAAGGTCAAAGCTGAGCATCAGAAACCATCAGGTCTACTTCAACAACCCGAAATCCCGGAATGGAAATGGGAAAACATTACCATGGATTTCATCACTAAATTGCCAAGAACTGCAAGTGGTTTTGATACTATTTGGGTAATAGTTGATCGTCTCACCAAATCAGCACACTTCCTGCCAATAAGAGAAGATGATAAGATGGAGAAGTTAGCACGACTGTATTTGAAGGAAGTCGTCTCCAGACATGGAATACCAATCTCTATTATCTCTGATAGGGATGGCAGATTTATTTCAAGATTCTGGCAGACATTACAGCAAGCATTAGGAACTCGTCTAGACATGAGTACTGCCTATCATCCACAAACTGATATACAAACGCTTGAAGACATGCTACGAGCATGTGTTATTGATTTCAGAAACAGTTGGGATCGACATCTACCGTTAGCAGAATTTTCCTACAACAACAGCTACCATTCAAGCATTGAGATGGCGCCGTTTGAAGCACTTTATGGTAGAAAGTGCAGGTCTCCGATTTGTTGGAGTGAAGTGGGGGATAGACAGATTAGGGGTCCGGAGATTATACAAGAAACTACCGAGAAGATCATCCAAATTCAACAACGGTTGAAAACCGCCCAAAGTCGACAAAAGAGCTACGCTGACATTAAAAGAAAAGATATAGAATTTGAAATTGGAGAGATGGTCATGCATAAAGTTGCACCTTGGAAAGGCGTTGTTCGATTTGGTAAACGAGGGAAATTAAATCCAAGGTATATTGGACCATTCAAGATTATTGATCGTGTCGGACCAGTAGCTTACCGACTTGAGTTACCTCAACAACTCTCGGCTGTACATAACACTTTCCACGTCTCGAATTTGAAGAAATGTTTTGCTAAAGAAGATCTCACTATTCCGTTAGATGAAATCCAAATCAACGAAAAACTTCAATTCATCGAAGAACCCGTCGAAATAATGGATCGTGAGGTTAAAAGACTTAAGCAAAACAAGATACCAATTGTTAAGGTTCGATGGAATGCTCGTAGAGGACCCGAGTTCACCTGGGAGCGTGAAGATCAGATGAAGAAGAAATACCCGCATCTATTTCCAGAAGATTCGTCAACACCTTCAACAGCTTAAAATTTCGGGACGAAATTTATTTAACGGGTAGGTACTGTAGTGACCCGAACTTTTCCATGTTTATATATATTAATTGAGATTGATATTTACATGATTAAATGTTTCCAACATGTTAATCAATCAAACTTGTTAAGACTTGATTAATTGAAATATGTTTCATATAGACAATTGACCACCCAAGTTGACCGGTGATTCACGAACGTTAAAACTTGTAAAAACTATATGATGACATATATATGGATATATATATATAGTTAACATGATACTATGATAAGTAAACATATCATTAAGTATATTAACAATGAACTACATATGTAAAAACAAGACTACTAACTTAATGATTTTTAAACGAGACATATATGTAACGATTATCGTTGTAAAGACATTTAATGTATATATATCATATTAAGAGATATTCATACATGATAATATCATGATAATATAATAATTTAAAATCACATTTGATATTATAAACATTGGGTTAACAACATTTAACAAGATCGTTAACCTAAAGGTTTAAAAACAACACTTACATGTAACGACTAACGATGACTTAACGACTCAGTTAAAATGTATATACATGTTGTGATTTAATATGTATTTATACACTTTTGAAAGACTTCAATACACTTATCAAAATACTTCTACTTAACAAAAATGCTTACAATTACATCCTCATTCAGTTTCATCAACAATTCTACTCGTATGCACCCGTATTCGTACTCGTACAATACACAGCTTTTAGATGTATGTACTATTGGTATATACACTCCAATGATCAGCTCTTAGCAGCCCATGTGAGTCACCTAACACATGTGGGAACCATCATTTGGCAACTAGCATGAAATATCTCATAAAATTACAAAAATATGAGTAATCATTCATGACTTATTTACATGAAAACAAAATTACATATCCTTTATATCTAATCCATACACCAACGACCAAAAACACCTACAAACACTTTCATTCTTCAATTTTCTTCATCTAATTAATCTCTCTCAAGTTATATCTTCAAGTTCTAAGTGTTCTTCATATATTCTACAAGTTCTAGTTACATAAAATCAAGAATACTTTCAAGTTTGCTAGCTCACTTCCAATCTTGTAAGGTGATCATCCAACCTCAAGAAATCTTTGTTTCTTACAGTAGGTTATCATTATAATACAAGGTAATAATCATATTCAAACTTTGGTTCAAATTCTATAACTATAACAATCTTATTTCAAGTGATGATCTTACTTGAACTTGTTTTCGTGTCATGATTCTGCTTCAAGAACTTCGAGCCATCCAAGGATCCGTTGAAGCTAGATCCATTTTTCTCTTTTCCAGTAGGTTTATCCAAGGAACTTAAGGTAGAAATGATGTTCATAACATCATTCGATTCATACATATAAAGCTATCTTATTCGAAGGTTTAAACTTGTAATCACTAGAACATAGTTTAGTTAATTCTAAACTTGTTCGCAAAAAAAAGTTAATCCTTCTAACTTGACTTTTAAAATCAACTAAACACATGTTCTATATCTATATGATATGCTAACTTAATTATTTAAAACCTGGAAACACGAAAAACACCGTAAAACCGAATTTACGCCGTCGTAGTAACACCGCGGGCTGTTTTGGGTAAGTTAATTAAAAACTATGATAAACTTTGATTTAAAAGTTGTTATTCTGAGAAAATTATTTTTATTATGAACATGAAACTATATCCAAAAATTATGGTTAAACTCAAAGTGGAAGTATGTTTTCTAAAATGGTCATCTAGACGTCGTTCTTTCGACTGAAATGACTACCTTTACAAAAACGACTTGTAACTTATTTTTCCGACTATAAATGTATACTTTTTCTGTTTATATTCATAAAATAGAGTTCAATATGAAACCATAGCAATTTGATTCACTCAAAACGGATTTAAAATGAAGAAGTTATGGGTAAAACAAGATTGGATAATTTTTCTCATTTTAGCTACGTGAAAATTGGTAACAAATCTATTCCAACCATAACTTAAT
Organism: Rutidosis leptorrhynchoides; assembly: GCF_046630445.1. Taxonomy (NCBI): domain Eukaryota; kingdom Viridiplantae; phylum Streptophyta; class Magnoliopsida; order Asterales; family Asteraceae; genus Rutidosis; species Rutidosis leptorrhynchoides. The sequence continues at coordinate 199,246,917 of NC_092337.1, forward strand.
CAACTTGTATTGTATATTATGTAATCTTGAGATACCATAGACACGTATACAATGTTTCGACCTATCATGTCGACACATCTATATATATTTCGGAACAACCATAGACACTCTATATGTGAATGTTGGAGTTAGCTATACAGGGTTGAGGTTGATTCCAAAATATATATAGTTTGAGTTGTGATCAATACTGAGATACGTATACACTGGGTCGTGGATTGATTCAAGATAATATTTATCGATTTATTTCTGTACATCTAACTGTGGACAACTAGTTGTAGGTTACTAACGAGGACAGCTGACTTAATAAACTTAAAACATCAAAATATATTAAAACTGTTGTAAATATATTTTGAACATACTTTGATATATATGTATATATTGTTATAGGTTCGTGAATCAACCAGTGGCCAAGTCTTACTTCCCGACGAAGTAAAAATCTGTGAAAGTGAGTTATAGTCCCACTTTTAAAATCTAATATTTTTGGGATGAGAATACATGCAGGTTTTATAAATGATTTACAAAATAGACACAAGTACATGAAACTACGTTCTATGGTTGAATTATCGAAATCGAATATGCTCCTTTTTATTAAGTCTGGTAATCTAAGAATTAGGGAACAGACACCCTAATTGACGCGAATCCTAAAGATAGATCTATTGGGCCTAACAAACCCCATCCAAAGTACCGGATGCTTTAGTACTTCGAAATTTATATCATATCCGAAGGGTGTCCCGGAATGATGGGGATATTCTTATATATGCATCTTGTTAATGTCGGTTACCAGGTGTTCACCATATGAATGATTTTTATCTCTATGTATGGGATGTGTATTGAAATATGAAATCTTGTGGTCTATTATTATGATTTGATATATATAGGTTAAACCTATAACTCACCAACATTTTTGTTGACGTTTTAAGCATGTTTATTCTCAGGTGATTATTAAGAGCTTTCGCTGTCGCATACTTAAATAAGGACGAGATTTGGAGTCCATGCTTGTATGATATTGTGTAAAAACTGCATTCAAGAAACTTATTTTGTTGTAACATATTTGTATTGTAAACCATTATGTAATGGTCGTGTGTAAACAGGATATTTTAGATTATCATTATTTGATAATCTACGTAAAGCTTTTTAAACCTTTATTGATGAAATAAAGGTTACGGTTTGTTTTAAAATGAATGCAGTCTTTGAAAAACGTCTCATATAGAGGTCAAAACCTCGCAACGAAATCAATTAATATGGAAAGTTTTTAATCAATAAGAACGGGACATTTCAACATAAAGACACGGGAGAATCAAAAACACTATAACCCCAAGGGCGAAGTAGAAGAAAACAGATTCCTCCGGTGAAAGTTGGAAAAGGAGAATGATTGTGGCAATAGTCATGATAAGGACAAGGATCAGAACTTGATTAAGCATTTTCACAATTTTTTGGATGTATGAACTAAGAAAGAAAGTATAGGAATGGTGAGAATAATGGAACGGAAGAGCTTAATTTATAGTGGAAATATTATACAGAGTAATCGAGACAGATCACCGTATTTAATTATAGAGATCTTAATTTCCTTACTCGCCGAAGAATTAAATCTTTTAGATTTCGAAGATTTTCTTTAAATCCCTTGAATTCCGGAATTCAACCCTCTACGTCAAAAGCTATGATGCACCATATATTCTAAATTCAACCATGACAAGTCAAAAGTTATGATGAAACTTATCTTTCTCATTTCACTATTTTATGATAATTTCATTCGTACGCTTCACATAATCGAATCGTTTTATTCATATTAATCAATAATGATAAAACTATATTTATCAGCTCATATTCGTCAGGAAAACATATTTATTGTTAGCCATGACGACCTCGGTCAAATTTCGGAACGAAATTTCTTTAACGGGTAGGTACTGTGATGACCCGGGAATTTCCGATCAAATTTAAACCTAATCTTAATATGATTTCGACACGATAAGCAAAGTCTGTAATGTCAAGACTTAAATATTTCTTTAAACTGTTGTCATTAAATCATTTGACCTTTGACTACTCTCGATGATTCACGAACAATGGTTGTAAGTAAGTATGAATATATATAATTGAAAGTTTATATTTTAACCGAAAATTATGAAGTATGAATTATAAATTAAAAATTAAAAATTTAATGTGTAAGATAAGATATAACAATAAATTAAGTGTAATTTAAAATAAAGTTATACATAAATGTATATGATTATTATAATATTGTATTACTTATAAATTATAAATATTCAAATATGTTATTATTAGAGAATTTATAATATTAAAGGATAATAGATTAAATTTTATTACAAAGTTAAATTATAGTTGCCATAATAAGATTTTTGTTACTTTCATTTTAAATATTAATATTAATATTCATTTCAATACTATTAATGTTGCTATAAATATATATATATATATATATATATATATATATATATATATATATATATATATATATATATATATATATATATATATATATATATATATATATATATATATATATATATAAATTATGATACATTAAAATTATAATATTACTACTAATATTAGTGTTATCATTATTAATATTATTATTTTCAAAAATTATTATTATCATTCTTATTAATTATTATTAATGAACTTATCAAAATTATCATTTTGGTTATTATTAATATCATCATGTTATTATTTGTTATTATTATTCCTATTACTATTTTATTAATGGAAATCATTTATATTAGTATTAGGATTATTATTAATACTAAAGGTATTATTATTATTTATAATTATATATTTAATTGAAAAACCATTCATAAAGATACCCAATTAGTTTCATATCTTCATTATACTGTAGTACATTTTTGTTCTTGACTAAATTCTGTTTCATATCGTTATCAAATCCTCAAATGCAAACAAAACCCAGTACAAATCGATCAAAGCTTTATTATTTATTTATTTATTTATTTTTTGTCCGTTTAAAAAACACTTGTCGACCACCATTTCAATACAAGATAATTGGGATCGAATCTAACTGTCACAACAGGTATTAAAACACATTATATAAGTCTACGATTGCATTTGTTAATGGGAAAAACATAAATTTTTTCAGAAACAAAAGCAACCACCTCTGTTCATCCGCTTTTTAGCCAAATCTCAAACATAAAAATCAATTTTAAAAATGTAACAATGCACTTTTGTTAGAAATCACATGTACAAACTATCTGCAAAAGCTCATTGTTCAATTTTTCCTATCGAATTCCAATTTCGAGGTCAAAGTTTTATTTTCAAAAAGTCAACAGTTGTTCATTGGTAAAATTCAAAATTTCTATTTTGTTTTCAGATAAATTGATAATTTGTAAAGCTTTTAGGAGTAATTTTAAACACCTTTCATGTTCAAAGTTTTGTCCAAAACAACTTCTGATGCGAAATCAATTTTTTTTTATTTTTTTTAAACAGCGACGAAAACAGTGCTGTTCTTTTTTTTTTTAGTTTTTTTGTATCTATTGAATTAATGTTCCACATATAAGTCGTATTAACTAAAGATCAATCTTTTAAATCTTGTTTTAAAAATTTGTTTGATGAGGTTGAAACCTCTGGTCGATTAGGAAGATAAAGAAGATGAGAAGGGGAACCACATAAATATACAGGTTATAATTAATTACAAGGGAATATGAAACAGAAAATGGGCAATAGCCCAATGGTTAGGACGAGTGTGATTCTTCGAGGGGTCTCGGGTTCGAGTCCGGGCAGGGGCTGTTTTCAATGTTTTTTTTTTTGGGACTTCATCCTTTGAGAGGTAGTCTTCTTTGTTATTTATTTTTTTCAATATTATTATTACTTATTAATGTTAATTATTATTATTATTACTATTATTATTAATATGATTATTATTGTTATTGTTATTGTTATTAATTTTAGTATTAAAATTATTATTGTTATTAATATTACTAAACTGAGTAGTAATTATAAATTATTATTATTATTAAGTATTAGTAACATTATGATTATTATTATTATCATTTTGCTATTATGAACAATCATTATGTATTATTCATGGCTATTAGTATTATTAGTATCAATATAAGTATTTTTATGATTAGGCTTAATATTATAATTGTCATTATGAAAATAATACAAACTATTATTATTAGGATTAATAATAGTGTTAGTATCATTATAAATTCATTATTATTATTATTAACAAAATTGTTATTATTAAAGATTACCATTCTTAATATTGTTATAGTTATTATTATTTAGTATTATGTACTAATGTCAAAAATTATTATTTTCACTACCATTATTACTAAATCATTCGTTTTACCAAAAACTACTAATATTATTAGTATGAGAATTATAATCAAAAACTATCATCAATATTATTATTAACAAAAATTATTAACTTTAATACTTTTCTTAGTAACATTAGGTATAATCATTATTATCATTTGTTTTTTTACATTACAAATAATATCTTGGTATTATTATAATTACTATATTTTAACAAACAAACAATATATATACATATATATATATATATATATATTTAATACATATAACATAATGCAATTTATATTATCATATACAAAATGAATATATGAAATATATATATATTATTAATATAAAAAGTATATAACTAATAGAATTATATATATATTTATTTGATTACAACTATGTATATTAATAAATACACAAATGATATAGGTTCGTGAATCCGAGGCCAACCCTGCGTTGATCAGTTTTGTCATATGTATTTTTACTACAAAATACAGTATGGTGAGTTTCATTTGCTCCCTTTTTAAATGCTTTTGAGATATATATTTTTGGGACTGAGAATACATGCGCTGCTTTTATAAATGCTTTACGAAATAGACACAAGTACATAAAACTACATTATATGGTTGGATTATCTAATCGAATATGCCCCTTTTTATTAAGTCTGGTAATCTAAGAATTAGGGAACAGACATCCTAATTGACGCGAACTCTAAAGATAGATCTATCGGGCTCAACAAGCCCCATCCAAAGTACCGGATGCTTTAGTACTTCAAAATTTATATCATGTCCGAAGGAGGATCCCGGAATGATGGGGATATTCTTATATGTATATTGTGAATGTCGGTTACCAGGTGTTCAATCCATATGAATGATATTTTTGTCTCTATGCATGGGACGTATGTTTATGAGAAATGGAAATATGAAATCTTGTGGTCTATTAAAAATTAAGAAATGATTATTTATGTTAAACTAATGAACTCACCAACCTTTTTGGTTGACACTTTAAAGCATGTTTATTCTCAGGTATGAAAGAAATCTTCCGCTGTGCATTTGCTCACTTTAAAGATATTACTTGGAGTCATTCATGACATATTTCAAAAGATGTTGCATTCGAGTCGTCGAGTTCATCAAGATTATTATTTAGATAATTATAATTTGATATGTTATGAAATGGTATGCATATCGTCAATTTTCGATGTAAGGAAGTTTGTCTTTTCAAAACGAATGCAATGTTTGTAAATGTATCATATTGAGGTCAAGTACCTCGCGATGTAACCAACTATTGTGAATCGTTTGTAATCGATGTGGACTTTGTCCGGATGGATTAGGACGGGTCGTTTCAAAGATCTCTATTATTAAATACGGTGATCTGCCTCAATTACTCTGTCTGATATTTCCATTATAAGTTAAACTCTTCCGTTCCATTATTCTCACCATTCCTATACTTTCTTTCTTAGTTCATACATCCAAAAGATTGTGAAAATGCTTAGTCCCGTTCTAACCCTTGATATTTTCCTAACTATCATTTCTGTCATTCTTCTTTTCAATCTTCCACCAGAAAAATCTGTTTACTTCTACTATTACCTTGAGGTGACACTATTCTTAATTCTACCGTGTCTTTATATTGCTATTCGTATTAATATCCAAGGTTTGTAATTTCGGTGTTGTCATTGGGCTTTATATTTTCTCTTATATTTTGGATCTCTTTGCCTTTTTATTATCCTCCCGACCTCTAGTAAAGCGAGTAATGGTCCAGAATTCGTAAGTATGGAATTTTGGATAAACGTCATGTTCTAAATAAGAAAGAAGGTATTAGCACGATTTGATTTGTCAAATTATCAGAATCACTGAGTATAGAACTATCAAGAATATATATTTTTGATATGTTCAGAAGTTACGCAGAATGAAAGAGTTATGTAACATGGCACGTGATGACGTTATGATCTGTGAATCATCACGTCTCATTAGAAACTCAACATGACTTACTGTAATATAATCACGTTGATCAAGTGTCATTATATTATACTAACTCATGCATCAGTTCCCAACATTACTTCAATAACATTCATATTTTAGGCTCGAAAGTTTACATAATATAGAAACTAACAGTTTCTATATGATGTAACACTGATAGTTCAAAGAGATAAATGATTTCAAATAAGATTAGTTATGAAAATATATTCAGAAATATCGAGGATATTTAAAATGAAAGATATGATAATATCTTTGAATATTTAAGATCAGAGGATGATGGAAACTATTGTCCGCAATGGTTTAGAGTAAGGAGCAAGATATTCGCTAAAGACTTCAGCAGGCATTGAATCATTTGGATTCTTTGAAGTCAAACTTATTCTTTGTGATTTGTCCACGGTTTCCTTCATAGTTTTGCATAATCCACTTTTCGGTACTAAATTTTCTATTGAGTGTTTCCAATACTCCATTCTTTATCATCAAACTTTCGACGGTTAAGGTCGGGTACAGTTTTTGCTGTTGTATTAAGCTTTTTCAGAATTTGTGGTATTGATTTGTAGACTGGGTGCTTTTCAGAATTTCAGAATGGAAGATCATAATTCTAAGAGATAAATGTTATATGTTTACATATAACTGTTGATGTAGACATGCTGCGAGATTTCAAAATACTGATTACTGATTCCCGGTAATTGGTATGGCAGTTCTCGTTACAAGATGCGGATGAGTATATGATAGGGTTTTAACGAACAAATATAATGATTCTTCGGAGAACTTAAGTCGATGAGTAATGAAGTTTTTGAAAAGTTTCTGTTAATGTGGTGGAATATAAACAGTTCCCCGGTAACGATGACGAAAAGCAAGCTTATAAATCAAGATTATAATAAGGCTTGTCCAAGTGAAAAGTCGAAGTTGACTTGCTGGAGCTGTGACAAAATTTGCTATTTTGAAAAGGAATCGCAAAGTTATTTTTTTTGCTAATAAATACCAAAGGATCTGACGCGGCTACGTGTTAAACTTTTACTCAGTTGCCGAGAGTTTTTCAGGTGCATAACTATATATCAAAAATATTTCCTTCCGTAGATGAAGTGCGGTTGATTCATCCTATCGATTGAGGTGTTTTCAAGAATCATGAAAGGTTTGAACGCAGATTGTAATTGTCAAGATACAAATGAGGTTTAAGATGATATCAAGTGGCAAACTTGCAGAATTGTTTAGTTTCATATGTTATATTCAAAATTTTAATTCATTTTAATTGTCCAATGTTATTAGTCCACAGTCGATAGTCCAATAATTCATATATAGCTTAATATATAATAATCGAATTAATTAATACGTATCGTGACCCGTATACGTCTCAGACTCGATCACAACTCAAAGTACATATATTATTATAGAATCAACCTCAACCCTGTATAGAGAACTCGATCACTACTGCATATAGAGTGTCTATGGTTATTCCAAATAATATATATATATGGGTCGATATGATATGTCAAAACCTTGTATACGTGTCTCGATATTTAAAGTGCGTAAAAATAAATAACAGAAATTAAATAACGATAAATAAAGTGTGTAAAGTAAATAACAGAAATTAAATGACGATAAATAAAATTGCGAGAATGTAAATTGCGATAATTAAATTGCAATAAATAAAATGTATTCAGTTAGCTAGGAACAATTAGCTAGGAACAGTTAGCGTGTATTCTTAACAAAATTTTCTCATAGTTAATTTGTTTGTTTCTAACAAATTTTATTTTTGTCAAATGTTTTCTTCACTATGCCACTTGTTGGATTCTGATAGATCAAAATCCAAATATGAAATTGAATGAAAAGGGTTATTCTGCGGTGAACGAATTCGTATAGCTGTGGTTGTATGTAGGATAGTAAATGACTGTTGAATCAGATTCGAAGAATGTACAGTGTACTTATTAATGCGAAATCTAAATATTCCTCGGGTATTACCTACCCGTTAAAATATTTTCACCATTAACAGTTTGTAAAATAAAAAGTTTAATTACAATCTTTACGAAAACAGATATACATATATATTTTCTTCAGACGTAATCATGGATTAAATGAGTCAATGTGATATTAAACTCATCAGATTTATGGCTAGAACTAGTGTACATAATCTCTAAAACATTAGAGATTACATATTTGCCATGAAGGACGAAGATAGTTTATGTAGAACGATTCGTAGAACGATGATTATGCTTGAGGTATAGATTGCGAGTTTGAGACGTGTGATGATGTTGTTGTTATTGGTACTGGTTATGCTGCTGGTGCTGCTGATGGTGGTACTGTTGTTGTCGGTGCTACAAGTGTTGTTGGTGCTGAGGTTGGTGTATTAAGTATAGCTTGTAAATCACGCACCATTCTTGTTAGGGTTTCTATCCTACCCTCTATCATTTCTATCCATTCACTCATCTGATTCGATAGATCATAATTATCAATTCGAAGTTCCCTAACTTCTTTTAATATTCCCCTTCGATTGGTATTCGGAAGCAGAGGTTGAATATTTTCTGAGATTGTAGTAATGCGACCTTCGAGGTGGAAAACTTTAGCAAGAAGGGTGAATACAGTGTTACGCATAGGTTCACCGGTGAGTACATCATTTTCTCCGATGTTAGGAGGTAAGTTTGGTTCACGGTAGGGCTCGCCTTCTTCATTTCTCCATCGAGTGAGAAAGTCTCGGACCCACCCTCATCTCCTCCAGAAAGAAAAATAACTAAATGGTTGAGGCACTTCTGGTTCATTGACTTCGGAGTCTGCTTCAATATACATCTCGAAATTGCTTCCGGAACTAATGGAATCCAAGCTAGGTGTAGGATCCATCTCTCACAATCAGTTAAAGGGTTTTGATATGAAATGATTTTCGAATATCGAATGATATTCTAATTATATATAGAATATCTATACATACTTCCAAAGATCCCGTGAATTACGAAGAAAATTAAGGAAACGTGTTAGATAAAGTCTACAGTGACAGATACGCTAAGATATGGATTAGTAGATATGCTAAGATATGAATTTTTTCTATACACTATTCATGCAATCATTGAAGTAAGATGTGTCTAGACTAAGAATGATAAGCAGGTAATATCTTAAGGATGATAAACTGATGATTTTCGACAAAAACGATAAGCAAAATTTTTGACATGCAGACACGGTCGAAGTTCAGACTCACTAATGCATCCTAATGACTTATTGGTTATACACACTAATGCAGACCTAGTTCGCTAAGACCACCGCTCTGATACCAACTGTAGAGACCCGTCCTAATCCATCTGGACGAAGTCCATATCGATTACAAACGATTCACAATAGTTGATTACATCGCGAGGTACTTGACCTCTATATGATACATTTTACAAACATTGCATTCATTTTTAAAAGACAAATTTGCTTTACATCGAAAGTTGACGACACGCATACCATTTCATAAAATATCCAACTATAATTGACTTAATAATAATCTTGATGAACTCAACGACTCGAATGCAACGTCTTTTGAAATATGTCATGAATGACTCCAAGTAATATCTTTAAAATGATCAAATGCACAGCGGAAGATTTCTTTTGTACCTGAAAATAAACATGCTTTAAAGTGTCAACCAAAAGGTTAGTGAGTTCATTAGTTTAACATAAATAATCATTTCCATCATTTTAATAGACCACAAGATTTCATATTTCCATTTCTCATAAACATACGTCTCATACATAGAGACAAAAATATCATTCATATGGATTGAACACCTGGTAACCGACATTCACAATATGCATATAAGAATATCCCCATCATTCCGGGATCCTCCTTCGGACATGATATAAATTTCGAAGTACTAAAGCATCCGGTACTTTGGATGGGGCTTGTTGGGCCTGATAGATCTATCTTTAGAGTTCGCGTCAATTAGGGTGTCTGTTCCCTAATTCTTAGATTACCAGACTAAAAAGGGGCATATTCGGTTTAATAATCCAACCATAGAATGTAGTTTCGATCACTTGTGTCTATTTCGTAAAGCATTTATAAAATCAGCGCATGTATTCTCAGTCCCAAAAATATATATTACAAAAGCATTTAAAAAGGGAGCAAATGAAACTCACCTAATGTATTTTGTAGTAAAAATACATATGACTATATTGAACAACTGAACAATGCAGGGTTGGCCTCGGATTCACGAACCTATATCATTGGTATATATATTAATACATATCCATGTAGTCGAACAATTATATGTATATATATATATTATTATTATTAGCTATATCCTTGTTATATTAATAATAGTTATATGTTTCATTTATTCATTTTGTTATATAAAAATGTAAATTTTTTGGTATGCTATATGTATTAAATATATATATATATATATATATATATATATATATATATATATATATATATATATATATATATATATATATATATATATATATATATATATATATATATATATATAGTTTGTTTGTTAAAATATAGTAACTAATATAATATTAATAATGATAAAAATGATAATAACTATAATACTTAATATTATTAATAAAGATATTAAAGTTAATAATTTTTTTAATAACAATAAAAATTCCTAAATGTTTCTAATACTGATATTAATGATAATAATATTACTTTGCATCTTAATAGTGATAATAAATAAACTTAGAATTAATAATATTAACTACAATTGTAACTAAAATCATAATAATGATATTTAATACTTTATTAGTCTTGATAATTATAATAACAATAATAATTAATATCAATAATCAATAATAATCATAATTGTAAAAGTCATAAAATTGGGAACTACCTCAAATTAAACGAGCCTCAAAAAAATAATAGTCCATGCTTGGACTCGAACTCAGGACCTATCGAATACCCTAACCATCACTTTACCATCCATCTGTTATCTCTTTTCTGATTTATACACTTATTACATATATATATCTCCTCTTTCTGTTTCTTAATCTATTCTCCTTCTTCATCCAAAATAATTCGACCAGGATCAAACACTAATCATATCCAATTGGTTTTAGTATTTAATTTACCAAACATAACAGCTATTAATTCAATCAATAACTGTGAGTGAAAAGAAAGAAAAAAAAAATAAGAACATACAGCAATATTAGCTGCTGTCCGACGCAAGAAGAACACAAAAAAAAAAAATTGGATTTTGATTTCTAGTATGTTTTGGACAAATCTTTCAACACCAACTTTGATTCAAATTACCCTTAGAAACTATATAAATCGTCAATTAAACTCGATTTGAAACCTGTATCTCGAATTTAATCCAAGAACATTCGTTTAACTTTTTGAAAAATAAATTTGACTTCCAAAATTTGAATTCGATACTTAAAATTTGGAGTTATAACTTTACAGAAAGATTTAATAGAGAATTCCTATCATATCTAATTTTTATATTTTTAAAACAAGATCGAATTATGGTATTTGATGAAAAAGTGAGGATACAGAGGTACCGTATGTGTTCTTCCTCTTTCTATGTTTAATTTCGATATGTAGGAGATTGTGAAGATCATTTGTGATTGATAAAGAGTGTAATAGGTTAGATGATTCACATACTAACTGATTTGATCATTTAAATATGAAACGTGGGACTCCATTTTCTTAATCATACAACTTAAATCAGAAAAATTAAATAAAAGCCAGAAATTAGTGAATCTGTTTTCCACCTAATCTGTACTAATGAAAGAGATTTGAAACGAATTTTGGAGACAGAGTATCACGAGTATTACCTAATATCATAGAAAAAGAAAGAAGAAAGAAAAAAAAATATTAAAACAAATAAAGGTGTGCACCAGTTTCTATGGATATATATCTGTATTTTTCTCTCAAATAGATAGACAGAATAAACAGAAGGGTAGCGAAGTTTATTAGCTGTCTGCTATATCTTTTAGTCAATTTATATAAAGGAATAAATATTGATAGTGAAGTGTATCAACTGAATCCAATTTCTGCTTATAAGGTTCGAAAATTTTGATAATTAATAAGTGCATATATATTAATAATGTTATTAATACAATTAATAATAATGATATTACTAATAATAATTATATCATTGTAAAAAAATACAAATAATGATAAATGATAATAATAATAAGGTTTTTAATGAAATTGATAATACTAATATCATTAATGATATGATAATAGTACTAATATTAATATAACAACTTGTAATTATATTTTATATGTTAAAATTATATATTAATAATCATATAATATTTAGTGATTATTTATAATATCTTATATTTAGCATTATGTTTACATATGTATTTTAGTATATTTTACAATATACATATAATAATTATTATGTACAGAAATTATATATAACATATACTCATTATACATTTCATATATATATATATATATATATATATATATATATATATATATATATATATATATATATATATGTATATATATATATATATATATATATATATATATAGATTTATAGTAATATCATATATTATTTTATTTACATAATTACTTAACTCATATAAATTTATATTCCACATTAATACATATATATATTTATATATATATTTTATAATTAGTGGTTCGTGAATCGTTGGGAGTAGTCACAAGGTAATTGTATATATGAAAATAGTTCGAAATTTTTCAAGACTCACAATACAAACTTTGCTCATCGTGTAGAAATCAAGTAAAGATTAAGTTTAAATTTGGTCAGAAATTCCCGGGTCATCACAGTGGTGGTTGGTGGTGATGGTTGGTATTCGTGGTGGGTCGTTGGTATTGGTGGTGGGTGGTTGGTGGTGGTGGTGAAGGGTGGTGATGGGTGGTGGTGGTGAAGGGTGGTAGTGGGTGGTGGTAGTTGGTTGTTGGTGGTGGGTGGTGCTGGTTGGTGGTGGTGGTAGTTGGTGGTTGTAGGAGGTGGTGGTTTGTGGTAAGTGGTGGTGATTGTTGATTGGTGGTGGTGATTTGGGTGGTTGGCGATAGGTGGTGGTTGGTGGTAGGTTGTGAGTGGTGGTGGTTTTGGGTGGTGGTAGTTAAGGGTGTTCGTTGGTGGTTACGGTGGTGGGTGGTGGTTGTGAGTGCTAGTGATGATGGTTGGTGGTGGTGGTAGGTAGTGGTGTTGGTGTTGTTGGTGGGGTGGTGGTAAGCGTAAGCATTTCGTAAGCAGAAAAAACTAGATATTAAACTCCCGCTATCAGTTACAATGCTCACTATTACGGATCCCACGACGACAGCTCCCGCTGAAGCAATTATTGCTGCGGAGGTAGCTAAATTACCTATCCGCTATAGACAGAAAAGGCATGATGTGGTGGACAAACCTGGTGGTGGTTGGTGATGTTAATGGTGGTGGGTGGTGGTGGTTTGTGGTGTTGGGTGGTGGTGGGTGGTAGTCGTGGGTGGTGTGGTGGTGGTTTGTGGTGGTGGTAGAGGTTGAGGTGGTGGTGGTAGGTAATGGTGGTTGAGGTGGTGGTAGGTGGTGACAGTGATTGTTGGTGGTGTGTGGTGGTGGTTGGAAGTTGTTGTTGGTGGTGGTGGGTGGTGAGAGGTGATTGGTGGTGGTGGATGGTGATGGTGGTTGGTGGTGGTAGTAGGTGGTTGGTGGTAGGTGCTGGTGCTTGTAGGTGGTTGATGGTGGGTGATGTAGGTAGGTGATGGTGGTAGTGGTTGGTTGTGGAGGTGGTGCTGGTGGTGGGCGGTGCTATTGGTAGGTGGTGGTTGGTATTGGGTGGTTGGTGGTGGTGGTGGTTGAATTATTTAAGAACCTGTGATGTTAAATTTTTTTAACAATTTGTGCATTGCACAGTAGGTAAATTAATCGTGCAAAATTAATTAATTTTATCAAACAATTATTCTTTTGAGTTTAAGAGCCCGTGATGTTGACAAATTTTAAAAGTTCTTTTGAGTTTAAGAGTCTGTGGTGTTGACAAATAAAAAATGATTTGGGGTGGTATAAGTAACTTAATGTCTACATTGAAAATTTGTCATGGAACGTAACATTATTAAAGTTTAATTTATATTATTTTAGAATTGTTATATACAATTATTTTTTAGAATTACATTAGTAAAGTCTAATTTATATTCAAAAGTAGTTAACAACACCAAAAACTTCATCTTAATCATCATTGATATCAAGGTAGCAGAAATCGGTTCTCGAAGAGTTCTCGACAGGGCCTCCAAAACGAGAACTCGAAGAACTCAAGGAGAACTCGGGGAGTTATTGGCGGTTGACTTTCGCTAACTTTTGAGATTTAACCGAGTTTTTCTGAGATTTGACCGATTTTACCGAGATTTGATCGATTTTTTCGAGATTTGACCGATTTTTCCGAGATTTGACCGATTTTTCCGAGATTTGATCAGTTTTTGGTCGTTGACCGATTTTTTTGGCCGATTCCAAAACGAGTTCTCGGCAAGGAGGTCAAACCGATTTCTCCCCGAGAAATCGGGCGAGTTTTCCGATTTTTGCAACACTGATTGATATAATCGTACAAAACCTAACTATTTAAGATCCTATTAGTGGTGTAGTTTTTTCTCTTTATAAATTCGATCTTCATATATAAGATAATAAAAAAGACTACAGAGTTGTAAGTTATTAAGGTTTTGCAGGTATATATATATATATATATATATATATATATATATATATATATATATATATATATATATATATATATATATATATATATATATATATATAATCCAAATATTATGCAAATATTCATGTGTATTTTGTGGAATTTGAATTTGGGTAACACTTGTAGTCCCTCTCAAGTTGGACCAACGAGTGCACATTCTCACTTTATCAATATCTAGCCATTAGAAGAAAAAAAATGGTAGACTAAGCTAGAAATTAGTCAATATGACTAAACTAGCTTGTCATACTTACTTCATTCAAACATATTGAAGTTGAAGTTGTAAGTGAGGAAATTTTATTTAGTTATCACTTATATGACGATAAAATCATTTAGAATAAACCAATATTAAATGAGCTTTGTTCTTAAAGAGAATTCAACTGCATTTCGTGAAATCAATAATGAAAACCAATATCACGTAGATATTAAGTTTTGATGAACAATCATGTAAGGATTCAAATAAGATCATCATCTAAGACTAACTTGTATGAACCGATATTTTTAACTCCATCCAAAGAGTTGTTTCCTACATATCTTCACTTCACTTGAGAAGTGGAACTCATCAAAATTCTACAAAGCTTTAGTGTAATTTCCAAACCTACAATCCACAGAGGACAAGATTTGGTATGTAAACACAAAGTTTTCCTACTCTCATAACCATATACAATCCAAAAAAGCTTGGTGTTTTCATTTTAAATAAGGTGCAATATACCTTTTATTTTTATTCTATTTTATTTTTTTTGAAAAGTAAACTCACACACACCATTAACACGAATATTTACAACCACTAATATGTCCCAAGTGAGAATTGAACCCTCAACCTCATTTAAAATGAAAAGAATATTATCATCGTACATCAACTTATGATGATAATATATATCTAATGATAGTATCTAACTAAAGTCAAATATCACTCAACCACATATATGAGTGACAATATTATTTATTTTAAGCGAAGTACGCTTCACACTCATACTTAATTAAAGATTTATTTTCTTTTCTCATATTTACTTCTCAAATGCGGTAAGTTCATCTTGACCCTCTTGCTCTCACAAACACATTAGATCTTCATGCTTCTCAAAGCCATTATAGAACACAAAGTTCAATTAAACTAATATTTAATGCATAGACAATTTTGCAAGATTAATTAATATCCATCCATATACAAACACTTTGTCAATAATAAAATTTTGCCAAATAATAGTTCACGGTAGGTCATGAAAACAAAGTTCACTATGATCCCAATTATCTTCCACAAATCCTATCATGAAATTACAATTAACATAATCAATCACGCAAAGTTATCTAATTATAGTATATATGCCAATTACATAAAGATTCTAATTCTACTAAAAAATTAGTTTCTGTCTCAAAAAAATTTTATTTTTAACTATTACACTTAGTAATAATTCACATGATCAATATTTCACAAAGTAATATAAATTTGGTCCCCGTATAGACTTTTCTTTCTTTTCCTCAATAAATTCCATAACAAATATAAAATTACGAACACTAATGAATAATATTTAATTGGATACATAACCTCACAAGATATTGTATTTACTTTCAAATGTAAATAAAGTTTTTCATAATTATTACAAAAATAATTAATTGTTATGATCAAAATTTATTAACGTAAGTACATCTTTCAAAAAGAAAGAAAATTATAACCATGATTAATCAAGTTTTGTCCACAATAGAAAACTTTATTTAATATTATATCTATCTATAATATATAAAAGAAAATCAACGGTTATAATAATCACCACAAAGATAATAAAATGAACCAAATATAAATATCTGAACTATCAAAGTTTAAAATAATTCACCGCAAATACACATTAGTTGTTACAAATATAACTGTATGACTCTGTTGTACAAAACAAAAGAGTCAAGAAAGTACACTAATTGTGTATTTATTTAGATTCATCATAAAGCTTGAATTAATATTAATGTAGCTAATACACTAGTGATGAACTCATTTCTTGTTTTAATAATATTTATAGGAGTTACATAAACTCATTATGGTGAATTTATTTCAATTCATTATATAATCGTTAATCAATTTCATTATAACAAATGAATTACATAGAGCACAAAACTCTTTAAAATTGTATCAAAATTCATAATGAAACATATATTAATTATAACTAATACAAAAACATGAAAAACATATTTCATGGAAAATCAAATTATTTTTATAATTATTTTCTCATGCATAACTCATATGAAAATTTGTGAATCAAATATATTCAAATAATTATCAATTAACATCTTCATATCAAAAACACGTTTTATATGAATATTCACCCTTATGAAAATAATAACGCATTAACTATATAATGCGTAATGCGTTTTCCATATCAATAATCGTGAAAGCAAAAAGATATGAAATTCATGAATATATACATCTATTTTTAATAATAACAATCAAATAGATACATATTCAATCAATATTAAAAAAATTATGATGGTACTTTTAAGCATCACACACTTATACTTTATGCTAATAATTATGCAACATCAATTTATTTATTTTTTTACATTCATATCTATATCAAAGATAATACGTGTTCAAGCAATCATTCATTACTCACTAACAAATTTTTCGCTAATAAACATAACAATATAGAGATATTCATACTAGATGTAATTAAATTGTTAATCACAATTAGCAATGCATGATCCGATTATATATATATATATATATATATATATATATATATATATATATATATATATACATATATATATATATATGTGATGACCCGGGAATTTCCGATCAAATTTAAACTTTAATCTTTATATGTTTCCGACACGATAAGCAAAAATCTGTAATGTTAAGTCTCGAAAGTTTTGAAATCGATGTTCATGTCATCAATTACCCTTTGACTATTCCCGACGATTCACGAACAATTTTGTGTAAATAGATATGTATATGTATATATATGTATATATATAAATAAATATAACTATGTATATAATATTTTAAATTGATAAAGTACACTTTAATCATTTGAATTAAAAATGTAATATAATAAATAGAATTACCAAGTTATTATTAAAATGAATATATATATATATATATATATATATATATATATATATATATATATATATATATGAATTCTATATAATGTTTGAAAAATTAAATATTCAATGTATGTTAGTATATATATTACATAATAATAAGATGTAATATTAATAAGTTTAATTGTATGTTAAATTATAATTGTTATAGTAATACCTTTAGTACTAATATCTAAATTAGTATTATTAATATAAAAATATATATATATATTTATATAAATTGTTATACTATCATCATCACTAATATTATTATAATTAGTATTATTAATGATAGCATTATTAATATTAGTATTATCATTTTAATTTTTATTATATTCATAGTAGCATTTTGATAAAATTATTATTAATATTACTAGTATTATATTTTTATTATTATTATTATTAGTAATTAGTAAATATGTTAAAATTTATCACATTCTCAGATTTATTAATAAATTCATATTACTAATCCATATTACAAAATGTAATATAACAGATATATATAAATATATAAATATAGTTATATAAATACTGTTATATAATTAGATATATAAAATACAGTTAGTAATATATATATATACAGATTTATATACAAAAACGAATACAGTGAGATTATTACGGATTCTGTACAGGTCTTGATCAACTTTATTAGTATTATTTTTTGTCACAAATCTTGTTATCAAATCGAATTTATCACTGATATAAAAACAAAGAAACTGGACATCAAAGTCCATAACTTGTACGACTTAATTGTAGCTTTTATCTATTTTATATTTTTTTTCATTATTCCTGATTGAAAAAGTGTCCTACCTGTCTGCATTTGGTTATTAGTCGACATCAGTTAATTCAGACGTAATTCTATCTCAATTATTCAATACCTTATACATAACTCTAACTGTAATTGGGAATTAAAGAGAAAAATAGGAGAGACAGGAGCTCAATAACACGTTCTTCAACTTTATAGTCAAAACCCATATTCGAATCCAATTTCAAAAATGAAAAATGCAGTCATGTTAGGAATCTCTTGCTCAAACTGTCTGGAAAGTTTCATATCCTAATTTCTTATATCAAGTGTGAATTTTGAGGTCAAAGTTCCTATGTCAAAAGTCAAACAATTGGTTCTTCATAAAATTCGATTTCGTTTGAAAGTTTTTGAGGCAATTAACGATTGAGAAAGTTTCTATAAAGGATTTGGAATGTATTTCGTTTTGAAATCGTGAGCTCAAAAATTCTTAATTTCAAAAATCGCTGAATGAGTTCATCTTTTATTTATTTTTCGTTACAGCAACTGCTGTTGCTTTTAATTTTTTTTTTATTGTTATTAATCTAGAAATTATGGATGGCTTATAAGATTCAATTAATCGAGCTAAACCTAATTTTAAACTCGCTGGTATATTTGCAAACTGATTCCTATCGAGTCAAGAATATTAAGGAAGAAGATAGAATAGGAAATATAAGACATACGATTTATAATAAATTTGATGGGCTTATAAATCAGAAAATCGGCAACAGCCGAATGGTCATGGGTGTTTGTCGGGGAGCAAGAGGTCGTGGGTTCGAACCCGGCTTGGTGCAATTTTTTTCTGAAAGGCATATGGAGGTAGTTTTCAAAATCAAAATTTTTATTATTATTATTATTATTGTTAATTATTATTATTATTAGTATTATTACTGTTATGGAATTTACATTAAATTCATGTTATTATGATTATATTTGTAGATCAAAAGTTTAATGATAATAAACGACATAATTACAATTATAGTTTCAAGTATGAAAATATATATGAAATGTACTATGAAGTAATTAAATATATGGTTAACGATATGATAATATTTATGATTATGGCTATAATTATTATAAATAAACTATGGATATGAATATAAAGTTAATATGTTTATTTCACGGTTGTAATGCAAGTATAATCGAATTAGGATTAAACTTTAAGATTTTGGTTATTAAATATAAGAAAGTATTATTATTAAAATTTCTATTATTAGTAGTAAACTTGTTATTATTATAGTTATTATTATTATCAGTATTATTATTATTATCATTATTACTATCATTATTATTAAAAGTATTATTATTTTTAAATATAGTATTTTTATTAAAATTAGTATTATCACTAAAATTAATATTTTTATTAAAATTATCATTTTTATTGAAATTATCATTATTATTATTATTATTATTATTATTATTATTATTATTATTATTATTATTATTATTATTATTATTATTATTATTATTATCATTATTATTAACATTATTACTAAGATGATCATAATTACTATCATTAATAAGTAATTGCTATTATTATTATTATTATAGAAATACAACTCTTTATTTATTATTAACATATTATCAAATAAATATTAGTTACATAAAAACATATTTAATACATATAACATAACTATATTAATGTGTTTACAATAAATATTAATTATTCATCTAAGGTATATATAAATTAACTATACTTAATTAATAAATAAAACCTATAAACTATTAAATATAATAATATACATATATGTATATAAATTTGTTCGATTACCATTACGTGTGTTAATATACATAATTGAATATAGGTTCGTGAATCCAAGGCCAACCCTGCATTGTTCCGTTTCGTCATATGTATTTTTACTATAAAATACAGTAAGGTGAGTTTCATTTACCTTTTTACCCTTTTATATTTTTGGGCTGAGAATGCATGCGCAACTTTTATAAATGTTTTACGAAATAGACACAAGTTATCAAAACTACATTATATGGTTGAATGATCGAAATCGAATATGCCCCTTTTTATTAAGTCTGGTAATCTAAGAATTAGGGAACAGACACCCGAATTGATGCGAACTCTAAAAATAGATCTATCGGGCCCAACAAGCCCCATCCAAAGTACCGGATGCTTTAGTACTTCGAAATTTATATCATGTCTAAAGGAGGATCCCGGAATGATGGGGATATTCTTATATACATATTGTGAATGTCGGTTACCAGGTGTTCAATCCATATGAATGATATTTTTGTCTCTATGCATGGGACGTATGTTTATGAGAAATGGAAATATAAAATCTTGTGGTCTATTAAAATTATGAAATGATTATTTATGATAAACTAATGAACTCACCAACCTTTTGGTTGACACTTGAAAGCATGTTTATTCTCAGGTACGAAAGAAATCTTCCGATGTGCATTTGCTCATTTTAGAAATATTACTTGGAGTCATTCATGGCATATTTCAAAAGACGTTGCATTCGAGTCGTTGAGTTCATCAAGATTATTATTAAGTAAATTATACTTGGATATATTATGAAATAGTATGCATGCCGTCAATTTTCGATGTAATGAAAGTTTGTCTTTTAAAACGAATGCAATATTTGTAAAATGTATCATATAGAGGTCAAGTACCTCGCGATGTAACCAAATGTAATGTATTCGTCCAGATGGATTAGGACGGGTCCTTTCAGTTGGTATCAGAGCCGAGGTCTTAGCGAACCAGGTCTGCATTAGTGTGTCTAACTGATAAGTCGGTAGGATGCATTAGTGAGTCTGGACTTCGACCGTATCTGCATGTCAAAAGTTTTGCTTATCATTTTTGTCAGAAATCATTTGTTTATCATCCTTAGTAAATTACATGCTTATTATTCTTAGTCTAGACACATCTTATTGCATTGACTGCATGAATAGTGTATAGACAAAATTCATATCTTAGCGTATCTGCTAATTCATATCTTAGCGTATCTGTTATTGTTATCTTTACCTGACAGCTTCCGTAGATTCCTCCGTAACTTATGAGATTTTAGTATTACATATGCATATGTAAATTATGTATTGCAGGATACTAATCTACATCCTATAATCCATTTCTTATCGAAAATCCTTCATCTGATCGTACGAGATAAATCCTTCAACTAGTTCGAGTCCCTCAGATTCCGACAGCTATTCCGATAGTTATCCCGACAGTTATTCCGAATGGATAGTCATCTAAGCTCCGAAAGCAACGTCACCAGAATGAATCAACCAATCATCCATCCCCAATTCATCTGATAGATTCATAGTCGACTTAATCAATGGAGACGCGCAGAAGGCGATCCCTTCCACTAACCGAATTCACCTTTTGGCGAAGAACCTGAAGCACTTACCGGCAAACCTATTTGTAACACCATTTTCACCCTCATTTCTCGAATATCTCGCCACGACTATATCATAACTCAGATTCTAAACCTTATTCATCCGCTCGTTCCGACCGACAATCATCCCGGAGTAATACAAGAAGTCAATGAACTTCGCGCTCTAGTAATCAATTTGGAGAATATGGTGCAAAACGTACCAGCTTCAGCAACATCACCAGCACCAACATCAATACCAGTACCACCAACAACTCAAGTTCACATCATACACCTCAACATCTAATTATATACCTCGAGCATAATCATCAATCTGCGAATCGTTCTACATCATTTATCTTCGTTCGACATGACAATTATGTAATCTTCAATGTTTTAGAGATTATATATTCTAGTTCTAACGGTAAATCAAATGAGATTAATATTATATTAACTCATTAAATCTATGATTACATCTGAAGAAAATATATATGTAAGTATATTTTCATAAAGATTGTAATTAAAAATTCTTTCGTATAAACTATTAATGGTGAAAATATTTTAACGGGTAGGTAATACCCGAGGAATATTTAGATTTCACTTTAATAAGTTATACTATACATTCTTCGAATCTGATTCAACATCCATTTACTATCTTACTTACATATACAGAGATACAAATCCGTTCACCGCAGAATAACTATTTTTTTTATTCAATTTCATATTTGGATTTTGATTTATCAGAATCCAACAAGTGGCATAATGAAGAAAACATTTGACAAAAGAAAATTTGTTAGAAACAAACAAATTAACTATGAGAAATTTTGTTACGAATCCACGCTAACTGTTCCTAGCTAATTGTTCCTAGCTAACTAATTAATTCTGTAATACATTTTATTTATTACAATTTATTTATCGCAATTTAAATTCTCACAATTTTATTTATCGTCATTTAAGTTCTGTTATTTACTTTACGCACTTTATTTATCGTCATTTAAATTTCTGTTATTTATTTTTACGCACTTTAAATATCGGGACATGTATACAAGGTTTTGACATATCATATCGACACATCTATATATATTATTTGGAATCACCATAGACACTCTATATGCAGTAATGATCGAGATACAGGGTTGAGGTTGATTCTCAAATAATATATATACTTTGAGTTGTGATCGAGTCTGAGACATGTACACGGGTCACGATACGTATTAATTAATTCGAATATTATAAAATATATATGAATTATTGAATTAGTAACTGTGGACTGCTAACTGTGAACTACCAACATTGGACAATTAAAATGAATTAAAATATTGATTATAACATATGAAACTAAACATTTCTTCAAGTTTGCCACTTGATTTCATCTTAAACCTCAATTGTATCTTGACGATTACAATCTGCGTTCAAACCTTTCATGATTCTTGAAAACACCTCAATCGATAAGATGAATCAACCGCACTTCATCTACGAAAGGAAAGATTTATGCATATAGTTATGCACCTGAGAAACTCTCGGCAACTGAGTAAAAGTTTAACACGTAACCGCGTCAGATCCTTTGGCATTTATTAGCAAAAATAACTTTGCGATTCCTTTTCAAAGTAGCCAATTTTGTCACAGCTCCACCAAGTCAACTTCGACTTTTCATTCGAAGTAGCCTTACTATAATCCTGATATATACGATTACCCTTTTGATACCAGAGAATTCATTTATATTCCACCATATTACCAGCAGACGTACCAGCAACCTCGTCGCTCCTTGGCTTAAATCTCTCTGACAAATCATTATGTTTATTCATTGAAACCCTATCATATACTCATCCGCATCTTGTAACGAGAACTGCCATAACAATTACCGGGAATCAGCAATCAGTACTTTGAAAACTCACAGCATATCTACATCAACAGTTATATGTACAACATTTATCTTTTAGAATTATGGTCTTTCATTCTGAAATGCTGAACAGCACTCAGTCTACAAATCAATATTCTGAATGTTGAAAAAGCTGAATGAAGCAGCAGAAACTGTAGACAACCGTAAATGACCTTAATCATCGGAAGTTTAATGATAAAGAATAGTATGTTGGAAAAGCCCAGAAAAATTGGAACTGAAAAACGGATTGAGCTAACCACGAAGGAGACCAAGGACAAATACAAGGACCATACCCTATATTCAAAGAATCCAGATGATTCTGTATCCGATGAAATCTTTAGAGAATATCCTACTCCGAAGTCATGTTAAAATCTTGCGAAAAATCTTTCTTCATCAACCATCCAACTTAGAAATTCCAAAATATCATCATCAATATCTTCGATATTTCTGAGGATATTTTCATAAATATTCTCGTCCGAAATTATATACCTCCTCGTACTTCCTGTGTATCATTATATTGGAAACATTCAATAGAAAATTTAGTACCGAAAAGCAGATTATGCGAAACTAGGAAGAAAGCCGTGGACAAATCACAAAGAATAAGTTTGACTTCAAAGAATCCAAATGATTCAATGTCTGCTAAAGTCTTTAGTGAATATCTTGTTCCTTACTCTAAACCTTTGCAGATAATAGTTTCTATCATCCTCTGATCTTAGATATTCCGAGATATTATCGTATCTTTCATTATAAATATCCTCCATATTTCTGGAGATATTTTTATAACTATTCTTATCTGAAATCATTAATCTCTTCGTGCTATCAGTATTACATCATATAAAAACTGTTTTTTTTTATATTCTGTAAACTTTCGAGCTTAAAATATGAATGTTATTGAAGTAATGTTGGGAACTGATGCATGAGTTAGTGTAATATAATGACACTTGATCAACGTGATTATATTACAGTAAGTCATGCTGAGTTTCTAAATGGGACATGATGATTCACAGACTATAACGTCATCATGTGCCATGTTACATGACTCTTACATTTTATCTGATATATAAACATATCAAGAACATATTTTCTTGATAGTTCTATCTCTCCCGGATATTCTGGTAAATTGACGAATCAAGATCGTGCTATTACCATTTCTTTCTTAGAACATTAACTATGTTCATTTCGAAATTCATATCTATGAATTCTAGACCGTTGCTCGCTTTACTAGAGGTCGAGAGGATAATAAAAAGGCAAAGAGATCCAAAATATAAGAGAAAATATAAAGTCCAATGACAACACCGAAATTACAAATCGTGGATATCAGTACGTATAGCAATATAAAGATACGGGAAGATTATAAATACAATAATCCCGAGAGCATAATAGAAATAAACAGATTCTTCAGGTAGGAGTTGGAAAATAAGAACGATCAGTGCGATAGTTAGAATAAGAACAAGAATCAGAACAGGGTTAAGCATTTTCATAAATCTTTTGAATTTGGGAATTGAGTATAATAGTGGTGAAAACTAATGGAATGGAAAGGTAAATTTATAAAGGAAATATCAGACAGAGTTATTGATAATGCTAAAAACGAACATATATTTCATAGCATTATTCCTCAAGAAAGACAAGCTTTTAGTTGCAATTGTTCTATTTACAAGTGATATTCGTTTAAATAATAAAAGGTGAAGACAAAAGACAGATTCGACGATTTGAAGACGCAAACGACCAAAAAGCTCAAAAGAACAAAAGACAATCAAAAAGGTTCCAATTATTGATAAGAAACGTCTCGAAATCACAAAAGTACAAGATTCAAAACGCAAAGTACAAGATATTAAATTGTACGCGAGGACGTTCGAAAATCCGGAACCGGGACTAGAGTCAACTCTTAACGCTCGACGCAACGGACTAAAAATTACAAGTTAACTATGTATATAAATATAATATAATATATAATTAATTATATTAATTATATATATATTATATATATATATTATTAAAACCGTCGGCAGCCAGAAACTCCAAGGGAGTAAATTGAAAATACCTCTCCGCGACTCGCGGAGTTTGAAGGGCTTTTTGCCGCGAGTCGCGGAGCCCCAAATATCATTCCTGGCTATAAATCAACCCGAATTCTGATCGAAATCAACATCATTTTTTCTTCTCTTCATACGAAGTAATATATTTATATTTATAATTTATATTTTAATTTTAATTATAATTCTAATAATAAGGGTATGTTAGCGAATGTTGTAAGGGTGTAAGTCGAAATTCTGTCCGTGTAACGCTACGCTATTTTTAATCATTGTAAGTTATGTTCAACCTTTTTACATTAATGTCTCGTAGCTAAGTTATTATTATGCTTATTTAAAACGAAGTAATCATGATGTTGGGCTAATTACTAAAATTGGGTAATTGGGCTTTGTACCATAATTGGGGTTTGGACAAAAGAACGACACTTGTGGAAACTAGGCTATGAGCTATTAATGGGCTTTATATTTGTTTAACTAAATGAAAGTTTGTTAATGTTAATATAAAGATTTACAATTGGGCGTCCCTATAAATTACCATATACACTCGATCGGACACGATGGGCGGGGTATTTATATGTACGAATAATCGTTCATTTAACCGGACACGGGAATGGATTAATAGCCACTAGAATAATTAAAACAGGGGTGAAATTACATTCAAGGGTAATTGGTGTAATTGTTAACAAAGTAGTAAAACCTTGGTTTACACACAGTCGATAACCTGGTGTATTCATTAAACAAAGTATTAAAACCTTGTTACAATTCGAATCCCCAATTAGTTGGAATATTTATCTTCGGGTATAATAATAATTTGACAAGGACACTTGCAATTTATATTTATGACTGATGGACTGTTATGGACAAAAACCAGACGGACATATTGAATAATCCAGGACAAAGGACAATTAACCCATGGGCATAAAACTAAAATCAACACGTCAAACATCATGATTACGGAAGTTTAAATAAGCATAATTCTTTTATTTCATATTTAATTTCCTTTATTTTATATTTAATTGCACTTCTAATTATCACACTTTTATTTATTGTTATTTTATTTAATCGCACTTTTAATTATCGTACTTTTAATTATCGCAATTTAATTTTATCGCATTTTTATTATTCGCAATTTCATTATCGTTATTTATTTTACGCTTTAATTTAAAGTCTTGTATTTATTTTATATTTTACATTAGGTTTTAACTGCGACTAAAGTTTTAAAATCGACAAACCGGTCATTAAACGGTAAAAACCCCCCTTTATAATAATAATATCACTTATATATATATTTGTATTTTTATAAAAGTAAACTAATATAGCGTTGAGCTTTGTTTAAAGATTTCCCTGTGGAACGAACCGGACTTACTAAAAACTACACTACTGTACGATTAGGTACACTGCCTATAAGTGTTGTAGCAAGGTTTAAGTATATCCATTCTATAAATAAATAAATATCTTGTGTAAAATTGTATCGTATTTAATAGTATTTTCCTAGTAAAATATAAGCTATTTTATATACACCTCGCGAAACATCAAGTATTTTTGGCGCCGCTGCCGGGGATTTACTCTTAAAAGCCGGAAGCGCAACGCTAATAAAAAAAAAAAAAAAGATTTTTATTTACTTTTATTAAAAGTCGTTTTTGTAAAAATTACGTTTTAATTATTGAAAAATATAAAAAAAAAAAAACAAAAATATAAGTATTTTTAGGATTTTGTTAAATATTTAAGTTTTATAAGTTTATTTATCTTTATTTTAATTTATAAAAATATAAATTTTATTAAAAATCGTTTATTTAAATTAAAAACAGAAAACAAAATAAAAAAAAAAAAAAAATAATAAAGAAAAACGCGTAAAAGTACAATCTGTCAACTGAATTCTGAATCCCCGCGACTCGCGGGATTTTCCTCTTTATTCACCGCAACTCGCGGAGGTCTTCTGACACACGGACAAAACCCTAATCACGGGTTTTAATTTATTATTATTATTATTAATTACTTAATTATTATTATTATTATTAATTTTAGTTTTATTTTTACTTTTTACTTTATATTTATGTATTTTGTTTAATTAGTTTTATTAAAATTGTAAAATTAGTAGTTTTATTAAATAAATAATATAAAAATAATATTTTTATAAAAATTGTACTTTTTACAACTTTTTGTATATTTTTATATTTTGTACCTTTTTAATCGTTGTAGCGTAATATTTGTATT
This sequence comes from Rutidosis leptorrhynchoides, assembly GCF_046630445.1. Classification (NCBI taxonomy): domain Eukaryota; kingdom Viridiplantae; phylum Streptophyta; class Magnoliopsida; order Asterales; family Asteraceae; genus Rutidosis; species Rutidosis leptorrhynchoides. The sequence goes on from NC_092337.1 coordinate 199,275,080, forward strand.
TTTTAGCTCATATTTAATTTTAAACTTAGTTTTTGCTATAGTTATTTTTACTCCTAGATTTTTAGGCTTTGCCGTAGAATTCCTTAAGTGCTTTTTCTTTAGACTAAGATTTAGGTGCTCTAGAATTTTGCGACACCTTTTTAAGTTTTAGTTTCTTTTTAAGTTATTTCCATTTGGGATTTAGTTTTTCTTGTAAGCTTTAATATTTTTAGACCTTTTACTATGTATCAATTATCATTCCAATTAGTAATTTCAATTTGCGATTATAATTTTAAGTTAGTTGTAGTAATAAGGTTAAATTAGTTAAGTATTTTTAAGTTTTGATAAGTTTCTTTTATTTTTTCCGTCACTTTTTATTTTTCAACCATTTTTTTTTTTTTTTTTCTTCGACATTTTTCGACGCGCAATCTTTTTCTCTCTTATTTCTCGCCATTCTAGTTTTTAGGACTTAGAATTTTATTCTACTTCTTATCTAAATTTCTTAAAATTACGAAAATTTATTTTAAGTGGTTAAATTGATAGACATCAAAATTTTCTGGTTCGTAGTAATAGTTGGATTTGTACGTGGACCGGGTTATTGGAGCCAAACAGTCCTCAATTATATTGAGACCAAACGAATCCTGCCCCTCTGCTGCATCTTTTGGCTATTCGAAACGTGGGCAAAATCAGAAAAGTCTATTGATTGGATAACTTATTATAATTTTTCTTTCCTTTTTAAAACTAATAGGATATTCTGTGAATGCACCGAGCAAGACGTTCATCACCTTTTGTACGTTCACCACCTGTAACTCGATCAAGACATCGTTTAACAAATATAACCGCCGTTGATTTTTCTTTAGAATCGTCATCCAGTCGACCAAGTACTTCAGTTCAAATTTCCGATAATCCAGTTTTTGAAACAAACCTCACAATTGAGAATCCAGAAAATATTCAGGAACGGTTCATAGATCCTGAACCATTGAACTTTCCTCCGGAACCACCAATCATTCAAACAGAGATTGTTGAGGAACGAACTATTAAATCAGAATCATCTAGTGATACCGATTCAACAAATTCAATTATGGAGAATCTGGAACCTTTAAGTATGGAAGACCGAATGAGAGCTAAACGCACTGGCCAAGGTCACGCAATTACTCATCCAGACATTAATGCGCCAGATTATGAAATCAAAGGACAAATTCTACACATGGTGACTAATCAATGCCAATTTAGTGGTGCGCCGAAGGAAGATCCAAATGAACATCTACGTACCTTTAATAAGATCTGCACACTATTTAAAATACGAGAAGTGGAGGATGAACAGATATATCTCATGTTATTTCCCTGGACTTTAAAGGGAGAAGCCAAAGATTGGTTAGAATCGTTACCTGAAGGGGCGATTGATACATGGGACGTTTTAATTGATAAATTTCTTAAACAATTCTTTCCTGCATCAAAAGCCGTAAGACTTCAAGCAGAAATTGTTACGTTCACACAAAAGCCAAATGAAACTCTATATGAGGCGTGGACAAGATATGGAAAGTTATTAAGAGGATGTCCGCAACATGGTTTAGACACCTGTCAAATAGTACAAATATTTTACCGAGGATGCGACATCACTACAAGAAAAGACATAGATATAGCAGCTGGTGGTTCTATTATGAAGAAAACCGAAACTGATGCTTACAAAATTATTGATAACACTGCTTCCCACTCGCATGAGTGGCACCAAGAAAAAGATATCATTAGATCATCTAAAGCAGCTAGAGCCGATTCTAGCCATGACTTAGATTCCATTTCGGCAAAGATAGATGCTTTCGAGAGACGAATGGAAAAGATGACTAAAGATATTCATGCTATACGAATTAGTTGTGAGCAGTGTGGAGGACCACATTTGACAAAAGATTGTCTCAGTATTGAATTAACAATGGAACAAAGAGAGAATATTTCATACATAAACCAAAGGCCTGGAAATAATTATCAGAATAATTATCAACCGCCAAGACCGATTTACAATCAAAACCAGAATTATAACCGAAATATTCCATACAATAACCAACAAGGTCCTAGCAATCAACAAGTATCCAATAATACTTATAATCAGCAAAGACCGAATTTTCAAAACAAACCACCACAACAAACCGATGATAAAAAGCCGAATTTAGAAGATATGATGACGAAGCTAGTTGAAACTCAAACGCAGTTTTTCACATCTCAAAAACAAACCAATGAACAAAATGCTCAAGCATTTAGAAATCAACAAGCTTCTATTCAAAATCTGGAACAAGAAGTAAGTAACCTAGCAAGGTTAATAGGTGAAAGAAAACCGGGAAGTCTACCTAGTGATACAAACGCTAACCCCCGGAATGAAACAGCTAAAGCTATTACCACAAGAAGTGGTACAACACTTAAACCACCTGAAATACCTGTAACTTCTGATGAAACTATTCCTACTCCACAAGAACCACAACCTGATCAAGATAAGGAAAAAGAACCGGTAGTTGAAAAGGTTAATGAAGATAACACAGTAAAGGATAAACCTTATGTTAAACCATACCAACCACCACTTCCTTATCCGAGTAAAATGAAGAAAGAAAAACTTGAAGCCGAGCAATCCAAATTCTTGGATATGTTTAAACAGATAAATGTAAATCTTCCTTTCATTGATGTGATTTCAGGAATGCCAAGATATGCTAAATTCTTGAAAGATCTAATCACGAATAGAAAGAAAATGGAAGAACTCTCGGCTGTTACTATGAATGCTAATTTTTCAGCAGTGCTGTTGAATAAGATACCAGAAAAACTATCTGATCCAGGAAGTTTCACAATTCCATGTTTTCTGGGTAGTCTTAGTTCAATAGAAGCATTGGCTGATTTAGGTGCTAGTATAAATCTAATGCCGTATTCACTATACGCTAAACTAGACCTTGGAGAATTGAAACCAACCAGAATAAGCATACAACTAGCCGATAGATCAATAAAATATCCTAGAGGGATAATGGAAAACATGCTAGTTAAAGTTGGTACTTTAGTATTTCCAGTAGATTTTGTTGTTTTGGACATGGAAGAAGATTCTCAAGTTCCTCTCATATTAGGAAGACCATTCTTAAACACGGCTAAAGCAATGATAGACGTGTTCGGTAAGAAACTGACCCTAAGTATAGAGGATGAGAGTGTTACCTTTTCAGTTGATAGAGCAATGCAACAACCACAATCTGCAGATGATACATGTTATTATATTAAAACTATAGATGCACATGCAGAATTATTAAAAGAATTTCCAGAATTACAAGGAACAGGAGAATGTTCTTTAGGAGAAGGAAATGAACCAATTGATGAAGCTGAAATGTTAGCCACACTTATAGCTAATGGATATGAACCAACAACAGAAAAAATTCAAATGCTAAAAGAAGAAGACAGATATCGATATAAATCATCGATAGAAGAACCTCCGAAATTAGAGTTAAAGCCACTTCCAAACCATTTGGAATACGCTTATTTACATGGTGAATCTGAATTACCTGTAATAATATCGTCTTCTCTTACTGAAAATGAGAAATCACAACTCATTTCTGTGTTGAAAGCTCATAAACCAGCCATTGCATGGAAGATTCATGATATTAAAGGAATAAGTCCTTCGTATTGCACACATAAAATCCTTATGGAAGAAGGTCATAAAACGTATGTGCAACGCCAACGAAGACTAAATCCTAATATGCAAGATGTAGTTAAGAAAGAGATTATTAAACTGCTAGATGCAGGTTTGATATATCCAATTTCTGATAGTCCATGGGTAAGCCCAGTTCAATGCGTACCTAAGAAGGGTGGCATGACTGTTATCACAAATGAGAAAAATGAGCTTATTCCTACTAGGACTGTAACAGGATGGCGTGTATGTATTGATTATAGAAAATTAAATGACGCCACCAGAAAAGATCACTTTCCCTTACCTTTCATAGATCAAATGTTGGAAAGATTAGCCGGAAATAGTTACTATTGTTTTCTAGATGGATTTTCCGGATATTTTCAAATTCCAATAGCACCCGAAGACCAAGAGAAAACCACATTCACGTGCCCTTATGGTACTTTTGCTTACAAACGCATGCCATTTGGACTTTGTAACGCCCCTGCAACCTTTCAAAGGTGTATGATGGCAATTTTTCATGACATGATAGAAGAATGCATGGAAGTATTCATGGATGACTTTTCAGTCTTCGGTGATACATTTAAATCATGTCTAGTTAATCTGGAACGAATGCTAATTAGATGCGAAAAATCAAATCTAGTACTTAATTGGGAGAAATGCCATTTCATGGTTAAAGAAGGCATCGTTCTTGGACATAAAATTTCAAAAGAAGGAATTGAAGTGGATAGAGCTAAAGTAGATGTAATTGCTAAACTTCCACATCCCACCAATGTTAGAGGAGTTAGGAGTTTTCTAGGGCATGCCGGTTTTTACCGACGTTTCATAAAAGATTTTTCTAAAATTGCCACTCCTATGAATAAACTCCTAGAAAAGGATGCGCCATTCATCTTTTCAGATGAATGTATCAAATCTTTTAATATTCTTAAAGAAAAACTCACTAATGCACCGATCATGATAACACCAAATTGGAATCTACCATTCGAACTAATGTGCGATGCAAGTGATTTTGCAATGGGAGCCGTTTTAGGACAAAGGATTGAAAAAAGATTTCAACCTATATATTATGCTAGTAAGACATTACAAGGAGCACAAACGAACTATACAACTACTGAAAAAGAACTCCTTGCTATTGTCTTTGCTTTTGACAAATTTCGATCATATCTCGTTCTAGCAAAAACGGTGGTCTATACCGACCATTCTGCTCTTAGATACCTATTTTCAAAACAAGATGCTAAACCAAGATTAATCCGTTGGATCTTACTCTTACAAGAGTTTGATATTGAAATCCGAGATAAAAAGGGAGCAGAAAATCTCGCCGCTGATCATCTTTCTCGTCTTGAAAATCCCGAATTAGAAGTTCTGAATGAATCAGCCATACAAGACAACTTTCCTGATGAATATCTATTGAAGATAGATTATAAAGAAATCCCATGGTTTGCAGATTATGCAAACTACTTAGTTTGTGGATTCCTTGAAAAAGGATTATCGTACCAAAGACGAAAGAAATTCTTCAGTGATATAAAACACTATTTCTGGGAAGATCCACATCTGTTTAAAAGTTGTCCCGATGGAATAATACGCCGATGTGTATTTGGAGATGAAGCGAGTAAAATTTTAAACCATTGTCACACAGGACCAACAGGAGGGCATTATGGGCCTCAACTAACAGCAAGAAAAGTTTATGAAACTGGATTCTATTGGCCTACAATTTACAAAGACGCACACCTTCTTTGCAAATCCTGTGATGCATGTCAAAGGGCCGGAAGAATAAGTCAACGTGATGAAATGCCACAAAATGTCATCCAAGTATGTGAAGTATTTGACATTTGGGGTATTGACTTTATGGGTCCATTTCCAAAATCTCATAATAATCTATATATACTCGTAGCCATTGACTATGTATCTAAATGGGCGGAAGCACAAGCTCTCCCAACTAACGATGCACGAGTTGTAGTCAACTTTTTAAAACGTCTTTTTGCAAGGTTTGGAACACCGAAAGCTTTAATAAGTGATCGGGGTACTCATTTTTGTAATAATCAACTTGAGAAAGTTCTTAAAAGATATGGAGTAACTCATAAAATCTCCACCGCATATCATCCACAAACAAGTGGACAAGTTGAAAATACCAACCGAGCTTTAAAACGTATTCTAGAGAAAACCGTAGGATCAAATCCAAAGGAATGGTCCATTAAATTGGAGGATGCACTCTGGGCTTTTAGAACAGCCTACAAAACTCCAATTGGAACCACACCTTTTAGACTTGTGTATGGAAAAGCATGTCATCTTCCAGTAGAAATTGAACACAAAGCATTTTGGGCTTTGAAGACATGTAATCTTGATTTACATGAAGCCGGACGTCTACGATTAAGTCAACTAAACGAATTAGAAGAATTAAGACATGAAGCATACGAAAATTCGTTAATCTATAAAGAAAGAACGAAGAAATGGCATGATAAAAGAATCAGAAGTTCAAAAGAATTTAAAGAAGGAGACAGAGTTCTTCTTTTCAATTCACGATTCAAGCTATTTCCTGGAAAATTGAAGTCAAGATGGTCTGGACCATTCATAGTCAAAAGAGTTTTCCCATACGGAACGATAGAATTGATAAATTCAAATGGGATTGAATTTAAAGTTAATGGTCACAGAGTTAAACATTACATACATGGTCCGATGGAAGTCGACAACGAAGTTAATCACAATTTCGACACCACAGCTAACTAAGTGTGGGGAGAATCAAGTCTTTAAAAGATAATATGTATTTCTGTTAGAGTTAGATTGTCTGTTTTCGTGTAGTTCTCGAAAATGGAACACGTATGGTCTTTCCCTAGCAGACCCTAAAGAACTAGTCTTCTCCCCCCATTCTGAATTTTTATTTTTTTTAGGTTTTTACGAAATGAAGACTGCCTGTGAACTAAACCATGGTCTAATGCTACACGCTTTGATCACTAAAAGAAATAATGACATACTACCGAGTGAATTAGTATCAGTAATCAGAGAAAGAATGGACGGAGTTAGAAAAGGATCCAGATGCGAAGATAATAAGTTACAATTTGGTAAAGGAAAATCAAAATCCGCAGCGAAAAGAAGAGCACGACACCTAGAAAAATGTCACAAATGCGGAAAATGGTCACATGGAGGTAAATGTTCAAATAATCAAACCTATTCAAATACCGAATTTGTTACTTTATGCAGAGACGGACCGTTCATATGTTTAGAAGAAAAGACAATGAATGCTCGAGGTTACGCTTATGCAGCCATGGAAGACCAATTAAACCGACTATCTTATGAATATAATAGATCATATAACTAAGAAATCTATTTCACAGGTATGTCTGTACAGTTTTTATTTTTATTTTTATTTTTAACCTTTTGATAATAAACGCTAATTTGTTCGCTAAAAAGTATTAAATTGGTATTAAGTAAAATTAGGTTTGGCGACCGAAATTATTGATATCCTTCAAAAATTTATTACATCACTGCGAAATTTAACGTTTATTCTTAAGGTATAAATATCTTTAATCAATCAACCCAAAATATTTCAAAAATTCGTCATGAGTTAAATTAGGTCTTGGAACCGAAATTACTTTACCGAAAAGAGGGGCGCATATTTTTGATAATATTTGATTGATTAAAGTGGGATAAAAAGACAAAAAGATTTTTAATTTTATTTTTACCATGTTTTTAAAATTAATATTTAATCTTAAATTAATATTGTAAACTTTGTAAAAACAATATATTTAAAATTGTAAATATTTGAAAAATTAATATAAGTTTGGTATGAATTTATAAATTTTTAAATTAAGTTTGGTGTGAATTTTTAATTTTTAAAATATTAATTTTTAATTTTATGCATTTTAAATTTTGAGTTTGGTGTGAATTTTTAATTTTAATTTTGAATTTTATATTTATGTTGTGTGAATTTAAAAACAAAAATTTACTTTATCTCATTAAGTTAAAAATATGATTTTAAAATTCGTCGTAAGTTGAAGACTAGGTCTTTGAACCGAAATTGCTTTACCCGAGGGAGGGACGAGAACTTTTATTATCATTATTTTTAATCTTATTGATTTAAAGTATGCCAAAAACATTGAAAAAACCCAAAAATCTTAGCTTTTAAAACAATCGCTACAAAAAGACAAATTTTAAAATTTTGTCGGAGGACGGACTAGGACATCGATCCGAAACGACCTCGTCCTAAATAACAAGGGAAACAAAATTTTAAAATTAATTTCTTAATTGTTTTATAAGTTAAAGATTATAAAAAAAAAAAAAAAAAAAAAAAAAAAAAAAAAAAAAATATAACTCCGCGACTCGCGGAGTTTTAAGTACAAACCTCCGCGACTCGCGGAGGGACCAAATTACAGAAAAAAATAAAACAGCTGCACACGAACTGATCACTCACACACACACAAAAACACCCAAATACAGCTCGAAAAAACCCGAGAAAACCCACGAAAATCATCCCAAAAACTCGATTTTTCACCGTTAATCTTCAAATTTTTCACTACAATCATGTTGAGAAGGATGATATCTAGGAACTACTCAAGAAAACAGGTACAATTACACCCCAAATCACCTTTAAATCCGAATTTTAGTGTGTTCTTGAGCATATTTTCATAATTTGAATTTTGTTAATTTTTAGTGTAATTAGTGTTAAATTGTTAGTATATTATGCATGTATAACCTAGATTGATGCTTGTTAACATGATTTGAAGCCAAAAACTTCAAAATCTTTAGAATCTAGGGTTTGTGTTCTTGAGCAATTTGGGGCTTTTTGATATAAACAGGTTATGGCCGATTTTTGTCATGAATTGTTGCTAAATTGAGTAGTGTAACATGTCTAGGTAGTTAAATGATCCAAACTTTGAGCCTAAACATGATTTTGAGAATTAAAGTGGACTTTTTCAAGTCCAAAATTCATGAACTTGATTTTTGAAAGATAATGCCATTTGAGACTTGTTTATTTGCTAGTAATGATTATTTTGACATGTTATTTGAGTTGAATGCTTATGAACTTGGCGAAAATTTTCGTATATGCTTATTTGAAAAAGTGTAGAATTGATAAAAATGTGAAAATAAGCTTAAGTTTGATATAAATTGATAATGTCATTGTAATTATTTTGATTGATGATTTTGCTGACACTAATGCATATTTGGATGCACAAAATTTGTGTTTGATGTGTTTTGCAGAATGAAAGGGGTGAATCTTCATCCCAAGCCCGCCATGCTCCTGCTGAGAACTTGGAACAACAGGAGGTAGATAACTACTACAGGCAGGATGTACCTCATCCAGTCATGACCTTTTCAGATATGCATTTGGAACAGTTGCACCCGAACCTGCGATTTGACAGACTTTGGATAGATTATCCAAAATATCAACGGGGTTTGCATACTCTTCACTCTAAGGTTGTTGAGGTACCAAGGGTCATAGAATGGGGACCCTTGGAAGCTGTAGAATTGGCCGGGCCAATTAGGGAATTACTGGTACAGAGGTATGGTAATTCTTCTTTTAATGACTGGATATGTTTATTCACCATACGCAGACATGTATATAAAGTATGGTGTGAAGAGTTGTTATGTAGTATAGAGTTGAATGATCGGGTAGCTAGTTTAACCGATCGTTCTTTTATTAGATTTTTGTTAGGCGGTTCGATGCGCCACATGTCTTTACTGGACATGGCTCAGGCTTTACGTATATATACGCCTGAGGAATTAGCATCTGCCGATTGTAGAGGATTGATACTAAACGGTAGGAAAATAGATGAGAATTTTGATACACACGGTGTGTGGAGTCAAATGACAAGCCACCACCGTTTCAAAGGGGGAAACTACTCTTATTTGGATATAGATAGAGCCGAATTAAGAGTAATACATAGGTTTTTAGCTAACTCGATTACACAAAGGGGTAAAAACAAAGAAAAGGTAAATGAACAAGATTTGTTTTACCATATGTGTATTCGAGACCCACACAGCGCTGTAAGTATACCATATTGTGTGGGTTATTATTTATCAGCTATGGTTCGGGGGATGCGTCCACATAGCATAATAGGAGGTGGTATTTTTATTACTTTGATTGGTGAATATCTCGGTGTGGATATAAGTCGGGGGGGATTATTAGTAGAAGAGCCGGAACCCCGCGACACTATAGGTTTAAATGTATACCATGGTGCGAAAGTGTTGAAGCGGCGAAATAACGCCGCAGTACGATACAATGGTAGACATCCACAGGTAGAGAGAAACCAGGAACAAGGTAATGTAGGAGGGGGGAACCAGATGCAAGAAATGCATAGGTTTATAGCTTCTCAGGAATACGAAAATGCTAGACAGAGAGCATTTGAAGATTGGCAAGTTCATCAGAACCAGATCATAGCGCATTGCCAACATATAGGTAGAAACTATATTCCTACTCCGAAACCCGTCTTCCCTCCTTGGTCGATAGAGATGCAGCCACCATATCCTACGTATGACCCTGCCGAGGCATTCTATAGCACTTATGGTTATGCGTGGAACCCCTATTGGTACCAATATCATCCTTAGTTTTTTTTTTATTATTTTATTTTTATTTTGTAATTTGTAATTATTGATATATTTAATATTTTTGTTAATATTGTAATCATTTTTATAATTTCTAACTTTTATTCTTAGATTTTAATAATTTTTGAATGTGGGGTAATAAACCAAACTTCAAAAATATGTATATATGTTTGCAGTTTATCTTATGTACACAACAGGGTAAAACAACGCATTTTCAAAGACTGGCATTAAGTTCAGCAAAAGAAAGTAATTTTGACGACAATGATGCAAAATACATGTGAAATAACAACAAGACGGAATGAACAAATGACGTGCACCATTTATCATTCAGCAAACAAACGCCAATATATTTGGAAACTTTGGTAAAAATTTAATCATTTTCACACAAATCACCCTCAATAATTTAAATTGTTACTGATTTCTTGCAAATGAGGGCATTGCAAGATCTTAAGTGTGGGAAGGGATTAAATTCTTTCGGATTTTAAAATTTTTATATTAAACACTTGGTTACCATTAAAAATACTAGTAAAGCAGTAGTTGTATTAGAATCTAGTGCTCTCTGATAAAAAAGAACAGCCCTAGTCTTATATACTGACTACCCAATTCTAGTAAAATTTTTCAAAATTTTCAATTAAATGAATTAAAATCATGTTTATACACATTTATGAACGATAAAACTAGGTTTTAACACCGAAATTATTGTTACCTCGGAAAGGACATAAATTGAGAAACAAACTAAAATGTTAAAATTCATTTAAAATGGAATAGAGGACGATAAAAAGAAAAATAAAAAGCCAAGTGTGGGAAAATTTACCAAATTATTTTAAACATATGTCACATATATCTGTAACAAATAACTGAAAATACTTTTGCTTTGGACTAAACTAAACTATTTTACCCGATGAAAGAAAAGAAAAGATGGATCTACACGATGAATCAATTCCATCACTAAAAGGAAGTAAAGTCTTCCGAAAAAGACACGCGCTTTTTGATTTATGTCATGAAGTTGTCGTCCAGACCAGCTGTAGGTTGACGAAAAATCTAGAAAAGTCATCACTAAAATCAGCAGGAAATCCACGGACCTCAGCATTAAACAGGGTCGTCAAGTGGTCAGATTTATCCTAACCATGAGAAGGATTTATCTCGTACAATGGGGGGGCACTATGCAAATTAGCTGGATAAGACTAATGAATCAGATCCCCAGAAAGGATAATCTCCTTAAAGATTAAAAATCAGCTTTTAAGCCTGATATTACTCAATCCTTGAGATTGACCTTAAAGATTGAGAATTACAAACTCATGGAATTCAATGATATCTAAACTCGAGCTTGAACGAGAAAATATTTTGATCAAAATTATAAACCGATTTGTTTTCTGAAAACCCTATTTTCAATGCGTTCATTACGATTGAACGTAAAATCCTAGGAATTCACCTGGAATTCATTAGGTCACCTGAACTAAATCGGGTGTCAACCGTAAGAACGGTGGTTGCATAACATGGTCAAAGACAGGACTTTGTGCCAGACCGAAAAAAATCAAAGGATGATCTTTACTATTGCTCCTACCAAGGATAGTTCTAGCATCCGACACGTTATAGACCATAATCAAAAGCATGTCACGGGACATTGCCTTAAACAGTTGCTTGTTCAACGCTTTCCTTTACAACCGGACGGTAGTTTGCCGAAAGGTAATATACGGAACAAGTAAACTGGACGTGTTGCTTTCCAAATACAAGGATAGCAAGTGGGTGACACAAAACCGCAAGTTTTGAGCTAAAATTTTCAATTCTGAAACCCACCAAACCCACAAAAATATTTTGCAAACACCGGTAAAGGGTTATTCCGGAAAACTTATCTAGGGTAAAAACTAGATTTAATTTTCAAAAGATCAAATGTTTTCATAAAGATCCAATTTCCTTAATGGATCTAAATTTTTATAGTCATGTGGGACTGTAAACCATATCGTTACTACCATTGTTTATACCGCCGTATAGAAATCACTGATGTACAAAGTGTGAAGAATAAAGAAGTGATTCTAGTATTTCAAGACGATATTGCTTGAGGACAAGCAACGCTCAAGTGTGGGAATATTTGATAATGCTAAAAACGAACATATATTTCATAGCATTATTCCTCAAGAAAGACAAGCTTTTAGTTGCAATTGTTCTATTTACAAGTGATATTCGTTTAAATAATAAAAGGTGAAGACAAAAGACAGATTCGACGATTTGAAGACGCAAACGACCAAAAAGCTCAAAAGAACAAAAGACAATCAAAAAGGTTCCAATTATTGATAAGAAACGTCTCGAAATCACAAAAGTACAAGATTCAAAACGCAAAGTACAAGATATTAAATTGTACGCGAGGACGTTCGAAAATCCGGAACCGGGACTAGAGTCAACTCTTAACGCTCGACGCAACGGACTAAAAATTACAAGTTAACTATGTATATAAATATAATATAATATATAATTAATTATATTAATTATATATATATTATATATATATATTATTAAAACCGTCGGCAGCCAGAAACTCCAAGGGAGTAAATTGAAAATACCTCTCCGCGACTCGCGGAGTTTGAAGGGCTTTTTGCCGCGAGTCGCGGAGCCCCAAATATCATTCCTGGCTATAAATCAACCCGAATTCTGATCGAAATCAACATCATTTTTTCTTCTCTTCATACGAAGTAATATATTTATATTTATAATTTATATTTTAATTTTAATTATAATTCTAATAATAAGGGTATGTTAGCGAATGTTGTAAGGGTGTAAGTCGAAATTCTGTCCGTGTAACGCTACGCTATTTTTAATCATTGTAAGTTATGTTCAACCTTTTTACATTAATGTCTCGTAGCTAAGTTATTATTATGCTTATTTAAAACGAAGTAATCATGATGTTGGGCTAATTACTAAAATTGGGTAATTGGGCTTTGTACCATAATTGGGGTTTGGACAAAAGAACGACACTTGTGGAAACTAGGCTATGAGCTATTAATGGGCTTTATATTTGTTTAACTAAATGAAAGTTTGTTAATGTTAATATAAAGATTTACAATTGGGCGTCCCTATAAATTACCATATACACTCGATCGGACACGATGGGCGGGGTATTTATATGTACGAATAATCGTTCATTTAACCGGACACGGGAATGGATTAATAGCCACTAGAATAATTAAAACAGGGGTGAAATTACATTCAAGGGTAATTGGTGTAATTGTTAACAAAGTAGTAAAACCTTGGTTTACACACAGTCGATAACCTGGTGTATTCATTAAACAAAGTATTAAAACCTTGTTACAATTCGAATCCCCAATTAGTTGGAATATTTATCTTCGGGTATAATAATAATTTGACAAGGACACTTGCAATTTATATTTATGACTGATGGACTGTTATGGACAAAAACCAGACGGACATATTGAATAATCCAGGACAAAGGACAATTAACCCATGGGCATAAAACTAAAATCAACACGTCAAACATCATGATTACGGAAGTTTAAATAAGCATAATTCTTTTATTTCATATTTAATTTCCTTTATTTTATATTTAATTGCACTTCTAATTATCACACTTTTATTTATTGTTATTTTATTTAATCGCACTTTTAATTATCGTACTTTTAATTATCGCAATTTAATTTTATCGCATTTTTATTATTCGCAATTTCATTATCGTTATTTATTTTACGCTTTAATTTAAAGTCTTGTATTTATTTTATATTTTACATTAGGTTTTAACTGCGACTAAAGTTTTAAAATCGACAAACCGGTCATTAAACGGTAAAAACCCCCCTTTATAATAATAATATCACTTATATATATATTTGTATTTTTATAAAAGTAAACTAATATAGCGTTGAGCTTTGTTTAAAGATTTCCCTGTGGAACGAACCGGACTTACTAAAAACTACACTACTGTACGATTAGGTACACTGCCTATAAGTGTTGTAGCAAGGTTTAAGTATATCCATTCTATAAATAAATAAATATCTTGTGTAAAATTGTATCGTATTTAATAGTATTTTCCTAGTAAAATATAAGCTATTTTATATACACCTCGCGAAACATCAGTTATCGAGACAGATCACCGTATTTAATTATAGAGATCGTAATTTCCTTACTCGCCGAAGAATCAAATCTTTTAGATTTCGAAGATTTTCTTCAAATCCCTTAAATTTCGTAATTCAACCAAAACAACGTCAAAAGTTAAGACGCATCCTGTTTTCTAAATTCAATCGTGACTACGTCAAAAGTTAAGATGCATCTTACTTTCAAAATTTCAACCCTGACTCTGTCAAAAGTTATGACGAATCCTTACTTATCCTAATTCAATCTTTTGTGATAGCTTCACTTGTACGCTTTGAGTAATCGAATCGTTTTATCCAAATTATTCAATGATGATAAAACTCTATTTATTAACTAATATTCGTCATGAAAACATTTTTATTGTTAGCCATGACCACCTCACTCAAATTTCGGGACGAAATTTCTTTAACGGGTAGGTACTGTGATGACCCGGGAATTTCCGATCAAATTTAAACTTTAATCTTTATATGTTTCCGACATGTTAAGCAAAAATCTGTAATGTTAAGTCTCGAAAGTTTTGAAATCAATGTTCATGTCATCAATTACCCTTTGAATATTCCCGAAGATTCACGAACAATTTTGTGTAAATAGATATGTATATGTATATATATGTATATATATAAATAAATATAACTATGTATATAATATTTTAAATTGATAAAGTACACTTTAATCATTTGAATTAAAAATGTAATATAATAAATAGAATTACCAAGTTATTATTAAAATGAATATATATATATATATATATATATATATATATATATATATATATATATATATATATATATAATGTTTGAAAAATTAAATATTCAATGTATGTTAGTATATATATTATATAATAATAAGATGTAATATTAATAAGTTTAATTGTATGTTAAATTATAATTGTTATAGTAATACCTTTAGTACTAATATCTAAATTAGTAATATTAATATAAAAATATATATATATTTATATAAATTGTTATACTATCATCATCACTAATATTATTATAATTAGTATTATTATTGATAGCATTATTAATATTAGTATTATCATTTTAATTTTTATTATATTCATAGTAGCATTTTGATAAAATTATTATTAATATTACTAGTATTATATTTTTATTATTATTATTATTATTAGTAATTAGTAAATATGTTAAAATTTATCACATTCTCAGATTTATTAATAAATTCATATTACTAATCCATATTACAAAATGTAATATAACAGATATATATAAATATATAAATATAGTTATATAAATACTGTTATATAATTAGATATATAAAATAAAGTTAGTAATATATATATATATACAGATTTATATACAAAAACGAATACAGTGAGATTATTACGGATTCTGTACACGTCTTGATCAACTTTATTAGTATTATTTTCTGTCACAAATCTTGTTATCAAATCGAATTTATCACTGATATAAAAACAAAGAAACTGGACATCAAAGTCCATAACTTGTACGACTTAATTGTAGCTTTTATCTATTTTATATTTTTTTTTCATTATTCCTGATTGAAAAAGTGTCCTACCTGTCTGCATTTGGTTACTAGTCGACATCAGTTAATTCAGACGTAATTCTATCTCAATTATTCGATACCTTATACATAACTCTAATTGTAATTGGGAATTAAAGAGAAAAATAGGAGAGACAGGAGCTCAATAACCCGTTCTTCAACTCTATAGTCAAAACCCATATTCAAATCCAATTTCAAAAACGAAAAATGCAGTCATGTTAGGAATCTCGTGCTCAAACTATCTGGAAAGTTTCATATCCTAATTTCTTATATCAAGTGTGAATTTTGAGGTCAAAGTTCCTATGTCAAAAGTCAAACAATTGGTTCTTCATAAAATTAGATTTCGTTTGAAAGTTTTTGAGGCAATTAACGATTGAGAAAGTTTCTATAAAGGATTTGGAATGTATTTTGTTTTGAAATCGTGAGCTCAAACATTCTTAATTTCAAAAATCGCTGAATGAGTTCATCTTTTATTTATTTTTCGTTACAGCAACTGCTGTTGCTTTTAATTATTTTTTTTTTATTGTTATTAATCTAGAAATTACGGATGGCTTATAAGATTCAATTAATCGAGCTAAACCCAATTTTAAACTCGCTGGTATATTTGCAAACTGATTCCTATCGAGTCAAGAATATTAAGGAAGAAGATAGAATAGGAAATATAAGACATACGGTTTATAATAAATTCGATGGGCTTATAAATCAGAAAATCGGCAACAGCCGAATGGTCATGGGTGTTTGTCGGGGAGCAAGAGGTCGCGGGTTCGAACCCGGCTTGGTGCAATTTTTTTTCTGAAAGGCATATGGAGGTAGTTTTCAAAATCAAAATTTTTATTATTATTATTATTATTATTATTGTTAATTATTATTATTACTATTAGTATTATTATTGTTATGGAATTTACATTAAATTCATGTTATTATGATTATATTTGTAGATAAAAAGTTTAATGATAATAAACGACATAATTACAATTATAGTTTCAAGTATGAAAATATATATGAAATGTACTATGAAGTAATTAAAAATATGGTTAACGATATGATAATATTTATGATTATGGCTATAATTATTATAAATAAACTATGGATATGAATATAAAGTTAATATGTTTATTTCACGGTTGTAATGCAAGTATAATCGAATTAGGATTAAACTTTAAGATTTTGGTTATTAAATATAAGAAAGTATTATTATTAAAATTTCTATTATTATAGTTATTATTATTATCAGTATTATTATTATTATCATTATTACTATCATTATTATTAAAAGTAGTATTATTTTTAAATATAGTATTTTTATTAAAATTAGTATTATCACTAAAATTAATATTTTTATTAAAATTATCATTTTTATTGAAATTATCATTATTATTATTATTATTATTATTATTATTATTATTATTATTATTATTATTATTATTATTATTATTATTATTATTATTATTATTAACATTATTACTAACATGACCATAATTACTATCATTAATAAGTAATTGCTATTATTATTATTATTATTATTATTATAGAAATACAACTCTTTATTTATTATTAACATATTATCAAATAAATATTAGTTACATAAAAACATATTTAATACATATAACATAACTATATTAATATGTTTCAAATAAATATTAATTATTCATCTAAGGTATATATAAATTAACTATACTTAATTAACAAATAAAACCTATAAACTATTAAATATAACAATATACATATATGTATATAAATTTGTTCGATTACCATTACGTGTGTTAATATACATAATTGAATATAGGTTCGTGAATCCAAGGCCAACCCTGCATTGTTCCGTTTCGTCATATGTATTTTTACTATAAAATACAGTAAGGTGAGTTTCATTTGCCTTTTTACTCTTTTATATTTTTGGGCTGAGAATGCATGCGCAACTTTTATAAATGTTTTACAAAATAGACACAAGTAATCGAAACTACATTATATGGTTGAATGATCGAAATCGAATATGCCCCTTTTTATTAAGTCTGGTAATCTAAAAATTAGGGAACAGACACCCTAATTGACGCGAACTCTAAAGATAGATCTATCGGGCCCAACAAGCCCCATCCAAAGTACCGGATACTTTAGTACTTCGAAATTTATATCATGTCCGAAGGAGGATCCCAGAATGATGGGGATATTCTTATATGCATATTGTGAATGTCGGTTACCAGGTGTTCAATCCATATGAATGATATTTTTGTCTCTATGCATGGGACGTATGTTTATGAGAAATGGAAATATAAAATCTTGTGGTCTATTAAAATTATGAAATGATTATTTATGATAAACTAATGAACTCACCAACCTTTTGGTTGACACTTGAAAGCATGTTTATTCTCAGGTACGAAAGAAATCTTCCGCTGTGCATTTGGTCATTTTAGAAATATTACTGGGAGTCATTCATGGCATATTTTAAAAGACGTTGCATTCGAGTCGTTGAGTTCATCAAGATTATTATTAAGTCAATTATACTTGGATATATTATGAAATAGTATGCATGCCGTCAATTTTCGATGTAATGAAAGTTTGTCTTTTAAAACGAATGCAATATTTGTAAAATGTATCATATAGAGGTCAAGTATCTCGCGATGTAACCAAATGTAATGTATTCGTCCAGATGGATTAGGATAGGTCCTTTCAATATATATATATATATATATATATATATATATATATATATATATATATATATATATATATATATATATATATATATATATATATATATATTCAATGAAATATATCATGTCATATTCATCAAACAAATTAAGGAACATATAACTGGGATTATAAACAACCTGGCTCTGATACCAATGATGTAAATAGATTGGATTCGATACATTCCCGAAAACTAATAGCGGAAGCGGAAAGGATCGTCGTTTATATCAACGGTCGGGAAAAGCAATCACAAAATAGAAAGCTTTCACGGTTCACAACCTAAGATTTCCTTATCAGGTTTACAACGAATATACACGAACTAGACAAGACAATATTTTGTTTCTCTTGATCTTTCTCTCACAAAAAATGTGTATATGAGCTTTAGTATGTGTTACTACTAGTATCACATTACATGTACTTCTTAACTCCATTATATAGTATTCGTGAAGTAACTACTAAGGATAACCAAAGGTCACCATAAATCCCAAGATTAATGGATGGTTAATTCTAATTAACCACTAATGAATTCTTCATAATGGATGACTAATGGCCGGTTAAAATTACTCCTGCGCTCGCGCCAACTGCGCTACAGGCACCGTCGGTGTATAACTCCCATGGTGCCAAAATTGGTGCAGGCGTGTCCCGATGTTCAGCCGATGCTTCAACATCTGCAGGTAACTCTGCTAAGTAATTCGCAAGTATCTGACTCTTAATCGTGTTTCGCAAAGAAAAATTTATTTCGTGTTCCCCTAACTCAACTGCCCATTTAGCCATTCGAACAGAAATCTCAGGCTTATATAGCACCTGAAAGAAAGATGATTGCGTTAGTCAATGCGGTATTCCCGGACATTGCCGCAAATTAGGTAGTTACCAAACTGTTTGATCAGCTGATCAGTTAGAACCACAACTGGGTGTGCTTGAAAGTACCGACGCAAATGTTGCGCTGTGTGAACTAGCACATATACTAGCTTCTCAATTGGTGAATAGTTTACTTCGCTTGCCATCGGCGTCTTGCTTACGAAGTAGACCAGCATTTGCTTCTGAGAAAACCTCAGCGTTATTTGTCCACGAAATAAATAATTCGTATATATAAATAAAAGAGAATGGATTACCTTTTCGCGATCCACGATAAGGACCGAGCTGACTGCTTCTTTTGATGCCGCAAGGTATAGCACAAGCGTTTCTCCTGATACTGGCACAGTGAGTGTTGGCAATTCAGCAAGCACCTTCTTCATCTCTTGAAAAGCTGATTCTGCTTCTTGAGTCCAAACAAAGTCTTTTTTCTTTAAACAATTCTTTAAAGTGTTGAAGAATGGTAACTGCCGTTCCGCAGCTTTTGACAAGAACCGCGTGATCGCTGTGAGCTTCCCGGTTAGACTCTGCTCATCTTTCTTTGTCTTTGGAGATGGTAAAATATCAATGGCTTCGATCTTTTTGGGATTTGCCTTGATTCCCCGCTCCGTCACCACATGACCAAGAAACTTGCCTTCCTCTTCCCCGAAACTACACTTGAGTGAGTTAAGCTTCATGTTGATCTTGCGCAAAGACGCAAATGTTTCTAGGATGTCCGCGAGCATTTATTCTTCGATGTTACTTTTAATTACCAAGTCATCGACATATGCCTCGAGGTTTCTGCCAATTTGGTGCTTGAAGGCTGCGTCAATTACGCGCTGATAAGCAGCGCCTGCGTTTTTTAATCCGAAGGGCATCTTCATATAACAAAAAATACCCTAAGGCGTATGAAAAGCTGTTTTGTCCTCATCCTCTGTGGCCATGAGGATTTGGTGATAACCCTTGTACGCACCCAGAAAACATTTGTACCGAAAACTCGATAATGATTCTACCTTCCAGTCAATCTCTGGGAGAGGGTAGTTATCTTTAGGACACGCTTTATTAATGTCCTTAGAATCGACACACATCCTCCAGTTACCGTCAGCCTTCTTTACCAACACAGGATTAGTAACCCATGTCTGGTATCGTACTTCCCGCAGGATGTTTGCTCTGACCAGGTTATCAACTTCTGTGCATAACCAATCACTGCGTTCAAGGTCCATGTGCCATTTCTTTTGCCTAACAGGCGTGAGTGATGGGTTAACATTCAACTTATGTTCCGCAATAGCCCGCGGAACCCCAGTCATATCTGATTCTTGCCATGCGAAGACATCTGCGTTAGCTAACAAGATACCATGCAACTTAGCTTTAGTTTCGGTTGAAAAACCTGCGCCAATTTTGATTCGCTTGTCTGGAAGCAAGTGATTACCTATGACTGTGCTGCTTTTAAGTTGCTCTCCTATGCTGGGAATGTCTACAGGCACAACTGAACTACATAACTTGGTTGTTTGATCCGACACAATTGTGGCAACTCCTCCCATGGTAGGAAACTTAATCAAGTCGTTCACCACTGAGGGTATAATGTTAAAACGTCTATGAAATTTCTCCCCAGAAGCGCATTGTAACATGAAGTCGAACGAACCACATAGAAGTCGATTAACTCGCTTCTAGCCAACTGCGGATTCTTATCATCCGTAAGCTCTACTACAAGTTCTATCCGGCCCAGCGGCCATGAACTTTCCCCAGGGAATCCTGATAGCGTAATATCGGGTTGGCGCAACTGCGCCTTGACTTCTGCGGGAAGAAAACGATAGCAGTGCTTGTACATAATGTCGACACTACTTCCAGTATCAACATGCATGCGTTTAATTTTTATTTCACGATCAGGAATGCGATACGTAATGATAACGGGATCATTAACTGTGTCGATTGACATGACAGGAGGGAATGAAATTGGGATAAGTTCCCAATCCTGGTAGTCATTGTACTTTCTTCACTGACCAACTTTTTCTGCGTCAACCATATTGATGGTTAAATCGGCACCTTTAGTTTTATCGGTTTTTTGAATTGCAAAAGTTTTGACTTTTGAACCCTCTTCTGCGGCTTTTCCCTTATCTTTCTTTGGTAGTTTTAGGTGGTCTAACTTTCCTGCGCGCAACGCTTCCAACACCCGTTCCATTAAGTTTTTACACCAATTGGTGTCATGGTCGTGATCGTCATGGAACTCGCAGTACTTCGTTTTATCCTGCTTACCAAATTCTGTTAGTGGGGTTGGAACTGAAAAGGTTGAACACACTGGTTCGGTGGCCAAAATCTATTTTAGTGTTTTAGACAGGCTTTTGAGCAGCGCACAGTTCTGATTATTAATACCGCGCTGATTATTGTTTCGATAATTACCATGTGTGCGTCCCTTATCACTTCTTATGGGACCACCACTAGGATACCTTCCACGAGAACTGTTACCGCGGCTTTGATCGTGCGAACGATCATCATCATCTTTCCTCTCGTTGCGTGAGCTAGCTGTGGGAATATCATTATCTTCGCCACTCCGCATATAATCGTGGCATTCATTAAGTGCTTCAGGATAAGTTATTGGCACCGTATGGTGCAGACGCCTGACCAACGTTGGATGATGCTCTGAACTTATACCATGTATGAGCCCAGAAATCTGCTGCTCCAGTTTAAGGTCTGGTATGCGCAAGAACTCATTAGTATATCTCGTAAGAAATTCACCCAAATATTCCTTGCGTTTCTGTACGATATCATGACATTCAATATGAGTACGCTTGTATGGCCTCTGATTTTGATACTGTAGTAAAAACGTTGTTCGTAAATCCATGAATCCGGATATACTACTGGCTGGTAGCTTGTTGAACCATTCGAGTGCAATACCCTGCAGTGTCATGGGAAATATCTGACATGCAACTGGATCCACCCATCCCTGGGTGCGCATTGCGCCTTCAAACCGCTGCAAGAAATCATCTGGATCAGTCAAGCCATTATAGGTACCCAGCGTGTGAGGTATCTTTGGCGCTGATGGAAACGGATATGCAGTTATATGCGAAGGAAACTTATCAAAAGTAGTTGGTAGCTCAAAAGGTGGTTTAACAGGGTCACCTTTGAGTCCTGCGAAGAAACGCTTCATCATGTTCTGAACAAAGTCGGGTTGTGAAAATAAGTGAACCATGTCAGGAGGTGCAGCCTGCATGAACTCTCCCGCAAGGTTCGCCTGCCCCTGAATATTTTGCCAAGATTGCCCTGGCGTCTGCACATATGGCCAAGGCTGCTGTATTGGGAAAGATGGGAGTCCTGACGGTGTAGAGTATACAGGTTGTGAAAAGGAGCAGACACCTGCAGAGCAGATGTCTGTGAGACATGCGGGTATGATGCTAAAAGACCTACTGTATGCGCAGTGCTTTGTTGTTCTGCAGTTAGCGGTGTCCAATGCGAGTTTGCGTCTGGAATGACACCGAATCCCCAACTATTAAGTAACGCATGCGCATCCGCAGGGGTTAGAAACTGGATGTAGCGTCTGCCAAGGCTGTGAAATGTCCCGTTCATATTGATTATAAACGTTCCATATTAATTGATTTCGTTGCGAGGTTTTGACCTCTATATGAGACGTTTTTCAAAGACTGCATTCGTTTTTAAAACAAACCATAACCTTTATTTTATCGACAAGGTTAAAAGGACACCACCTAGATTATCAGAAATGATAATCTAAAAATATCACACTTACACACTACCAATAAATATTGGTTTACAATATTAATATGTTACAACAAAGTAAATCTTGAATGCAGTTTTAAACAATATAATACAAGCATGCTGACACCAAATCTTGTCCATATATTAGCATGCAACAGTGGATGCTCTTAATAATCACCTGAGAATAAACATGCTTTAAACGTCCACAAAAATGTTGGTGAGTTATAGGTTTAACCTATATATCAAATTGTAATAATATACCACAAGATTTCATCTTTCAATAACATTCAATCTGCATAAAAATCATTCGTATGGTTGAACACCTGGTAGCCGACATTAATACATGCATCTAGAATATCCCCATATATAAATATCGAAGTACTAAAGCAGTTCAAATTCTCTGACTGGGGCTTGTCAATGGTCCATAGATATATCTTTAGGATTCGCGTCAATTGGTGGCAATTATAATAAACACCAATTCTTAGGTTACCAAGTTCAACAAGGGCGATATCCGGTATAACGATTCAACATAGAATGTAGTTTCAATACTTGTGTCTATTTTGTAAATCATTTTTCAAAATTGCATGTATTCTCATCCCAAAATATTAGATTTTAAAAGTGGGACTATAACTCACTTTCACAGATTTTTACTTCGTCGGGAAGTAAGACTTGGCCACTGGTCGATTCACGAACCTATAACAAATATGTACATATATATCAAAGTATGTTCAAAATATATTTACAACATTTTTAATACGTTTTAATGTTTTAAGTTTATTAAGTCAGCTGTCCTCGTTAGTAACCTACAACTAGTTGTCCACAGTTAGATGTACAGAAAATAAAGCAATATATATTATCTCGAATCAATCCACGACCTCGTGTATACAAGCCTCAGGCTAGATCACAACTCAAAGTATATATAATATTTTGGAATCAACCTCAACCCTGTATAGCTAACTCCAACATTACTGCATATAGAGTGTCTATGGTTGTTCCGAAATATATATATATCTATGGGTCGATATGATATGTCAAAACATTGTATTCGTGTCAATGGTATCCCAAGATTACATAATATATTATAATACATGTATAATACAAAATGATTTAGCTAGGATATGATAATATAGATTTGTTACCAATTTTCACGTAGCTACAATCAAGAAAAATTAATCAATCTTGTTTTACCCATAACTTCTTCTTTTTAAATCCGTTTTGAGTGTTTCAAGTTGCTATGGTTTCATATTGAACTTAAGTTTATGAATCTAAACAGAAAACGTATAAGTTTATAGTCAAAAATACAGGTTACAAGTCATTTTTGTAAAATTAGTCATTTCAGTCGAAAGAACGACGTCTAGATGACCATTTTGGAAAACATACTTCCACTTTGAGTTTAACCATGATTTTTGAATATAGTTTCATGTTCATACGAAAAATCATTTTCCCAGAGGAACAATTTTTAAATCAAAGTTTATCATAGTTTTTAATTAACTAACCCAAAACAGCCCGCGGTGTTACTACGACGGCGTATATCCGGTTTTACAATGTTTTTCGTATTTTCCGGTTTTAAATCATTAAGTTAGAATATCATATAGATATAGAACATGTGTTTAGTTGATTTTAAAAGTCAAGTTAGAAGGATTAACTTTTGTTTGCGAACAAGTTTAGAATTAACTAAACTATGTTCTAGTGATTACGAGTTTAAACCTTCGAATAAGGTAGTTTTATATATATGAATCGAATGATGTTATGAACATCATTACTACCTCAAGTTTAGTAGGTAAACCTACTGGAAGTGACAAGAAATGATCTAGCTTCAAAGGATCTTGGATGGCTTGAAAGTTCTTGAAGTAGGATCATGACACAAAAAACAAGTTCAAGTAAGATTTTTACTCGAATTAAGATAGTTTATAGTTATAGAAATTGAATCAAAGTTTGAATATGAATATTACCTTGAATAAGAAAGATAACCTACTATAAATAACAAAGGTTTCTTGAACTTAGATGATTACTTGGAATGGATTAGAAAGCTTGGAAGTAAACTAGTAAACTTGAAAGGATTTTTGAAGTGTTCTTGAAGTGTTCTTCCTAAGATGATTATAGCTTGATTCTTGAAGTAATTTTTTATGAAGATGATGATTAACTACTGGAAAAATTCATTCATAAGTGTGTGTATGTGTGTGTGTTGAGAGAGAATTAGAAAGAGAATTGGAAGTGAAATGGAGTGAATGATGAGTGGTAAGTGGTGAGTGGTGAGTGGGGTTAAAAGGAATTCTAGTTAGTTGACTAATTCAAGGGAGAAGTTAAAAATGATTAGTCATTCATGACATAATCAAGAGTGGAATCTCATGCTAGTTCCTATTAGTATATACCCATAGTAAGTACGTCTAGAAATTGTGTATAATACGGGTATGAATACAACTAGAATTCTTGATGAAAAAAGAATGGGAATGTAACTGTAACCATTTTCGTTAAGTATGAGTGTTTTGATATATGTCTTGAATTCTTCCAAAAGTATATTAATACATCTAAATACACTACATGTATATACATTTTAAACTGAGTCGTTAAGTCATCGTTAGTCATTACATGTAAGTGTTGTTTTGAAACCTTTAAGTTAACGATCTCATTTAATGTTGTTAACCCATTGTTTATTATATCTAATGAGATGTTAAATTATTATATTATCATGATATTATGATATATTAATATATCTTAATATGATATATATACATTTAAATGTTGTTACAACGATAATCGTTACATGTATGTTTCGTTCGAAATCCTTAAGTTAGTAGTCTTGTTTTTACATATGTAGTTCATTGTTAATATACTTAATGAGATACATACTTATCATAATATCATGTTAAATATATATATATATACATATATATATATATATGTGTCATCATATAGTTTTTACAAGTTTTAACGTTCGTGAATCGCCGGTCAACATGGGTGGTCAATTGTCTATATGAAACTTATTTCAAATAATCAAGTCTTAACAAGTTTGATTGCTTAACATGTTGGAAACACTTAATCATGTAAAAATCAATTTCATTTAATATATATAAACATGGAAAAGTTCGGGTCACTACAGTACCTACCCGTTAAATAAATTTCGTCCCGAAATTTTAAGCAGTTGGAGGTGTTGTCGTATCTTCTGGAAATAAGTGCGGGTATTTCTTCTTCATCTGGTCTTCTCATTCCCAGGTGAACTCGGGTCCTCTATGAGCATTCCATCGAACCTTAACAATTGGTATTTTGTTTTGCTTAAGTCTTTTAACCTCACGATCCATTATTTCGACGGGTTCTTCGACGAATTAAAGTTTTTCGTTGATTTGGATTTCATCTAATGGAATAGTGAGATCTTCTTTAGCAAAACATTTCTTCAAATTTGAGACTTGGAAAGTGTTATGTACAGCTGCGAGTTGTTGAGGTAACTCAATTCGGTAAGCTACTGGTCCGACACGATCAATAATCTTGAATGGTCCAATATACCTTGGATTTAATTTCTCTCATTTACCAAATCGAACAACACCTTTTCAAGGTGCAACTTTAAGCATGACCATGTCTCCAATTTCAAATTCTATATCTTTTCTTTTAATGTCAGCGTAGCTCTTTTGTCGACTTTGGGCAGTTTTCAACCGTTGTTGAATTTGGATGATCTTCTCGGTAGTTTCTTGTATTATCTCCGGACCAGTAATCTATCTATCCCTCACTTCACTCCAACAAATCGGAGACCTGCACTTTCTACCATAAAGTGCTTCAAACGTCGCCATCTCAATGCTTGAATGGTAACTGTTGTTGTAGGAAAATTCTGCTAACGGAAGGTGTCGATCCCAACTATTTCCGAAATCAATAACACATGCTCGTAGCATGTCTTCAAGCGTTTGTCCTTTCACGCTGCCCATCAGTTTGTGGATGATAGGCAGTACTCATGTCTAGAAGAGTTCCTAATGCTTGATGTAATGTCTGACAGAATCTTGAAATAAATCTGCCATCTCTATCAGAGATAATAGAGATTGGTATTCCATGTCTGGAGACGACTTCCTTCAAATACAGTCTTGCTAACTTCTCCATCTTGTCATCTTCTCTTATTGGCAAGAAGTGTGCTGATATTGTAAGACGGTCAACTATTACCAAAATAGTATCAAAATCACTTGCAGTCCTTGGCAATTTAGTGATGAAATCCATGGTAATATTTTCCCATTTCCATTCCGGGATTTCGGGTTGTTGAAGTAGACCTGATGGTTTCTGATGCTCCGCTTTGACCTTAGAACACGTCAAACATTCTCCTACGTATTTAGCAACATCGGCTTTCATACTCGGCCACCAAAAATGTTTCTTGAGATCCTTGTACATCTTTCCCATTCCAGGATGTATTGAGTATCTGGTTTTATGAGCTTCTCTAAGTACCATTTCTCTCATATCTCCAAATTTGGTAATCAAATTATTTCAGCCCTATACCGGGTTCCGTCTTCCCGAATATTAAGATGCTTCTCCAATCCTCTGGGTATTTCATTCTTTAAATTTCCCTCTTTTAAAACTCCTTGTTGTGCTCCTTTATTTGAGTAGTAAGGTTATTATGAATCATTATATTCATAGCTTTTACTCGAATGGGTTCTCTGTCCTTTCTGCTCAAGGCGTCGGCTACCACATTTGCCTTCCCCGGGTGGTAACGAATCTCAAAGTCGTAATCATTCAACAATTCAATCCATCTGCGCTGCCTCATGTTCAGTTGTTTCTGACTAAATATGTGTTGAAGACTTTTGTGATCGGTATATATAATACTTTTGACCCCATATAAGTAGTGCCTCCAAGTCTTTAATGCAAAAACAACCGCGCCTAATTCCAAATCATGCGTCGTATAATTCTGCTCGTGAATCTTCAATTGTCTAGACGCATAAGCAATTACTTTCGTTCGTTGCATTAATACACAATCGAGACCTTGCTTTGAGGCATCACAATATATCACAAAATCATCGTTCCCTTCAGGTAATGACAATATAGGTGCCGTAGTTAACTTTTTCTTCAACAATTGAAACGCTTTCTCCTACTCATCCTTCCATTCAAATTTCTTCCCTTTATGCGTTAATGCAGTCAAGGGTTTTGCTATTTTGGAAAAATCTTGGATGAACCTTCTGTAGTAACCAGCCAGTCCTAAAAATTAGCGTATATGCTTCGGAGTTTTTGGAGTTTCCCACTTTTTAACGGTTTCAAACTTTGCCGGATCCACTTGAATACCTTCTTTGTTCACTATGTGACCGAGGAATTGAACTTCTTCCAACCAAAATGCACACTTTGAAAACTTAGCGTACAGTTTTTCTTTCCTTAACAACTCTAACACTTTTCTCAAATGTTCTTCGTGCTCCTGGTCATTCTTTGACTAAATAAGTATGTCATCGATGAAAACAATGACAAACTTATCAAAGTATGGTCCACAGACTCAATTCATGAGGTCCATGAACACAGCTGGTGTGTTAGTCAACCCAAACGGCATAACCATAAACTAGTAATGACCGTAACGCGTTCTAAAAGCAGTCTTTGGAATATCATCCTCCTTCACCCGCATTTGATGATACCTAGAACGTAAATCAATCTTCGAATAAACCGATGAGCCTTGTAGTTGATCAAATAAGTCTTCGATTCTCGGTAGTGGGTAGCAGTTGTTGATGGTAAGTTTGTTCAACTCTCGGTAGTCGATACACAACCTAAATGTACCATCCTTATTCTTGACAAACAAAATAGGAGCTCCCCATGGTGATGTACTTGGTCGTATAAAACCACGCTCTAAAAGTTCTTGTAGTTGGCTTTGGAGTTCTTTCATTTCACTGGGTGCGAGTCTGTATGGAGCACAAGCTATTGGTGCAGCTCCTGGTATGAGATCTATTTGAAATTCAACAGATCGATGTGGAGGTAGTCCCGGTAATTCTTCCGGAAATACATCGGGAAATTCTTTTGCGACGGGAACATCACTGATGTTCTTTTTTTTAGGTTTACCTTCCTCGATGTGTGCTAGAATGACGTAACAACCTTTTCTTATTAGTTTTTGTGCCTTCATACTACTAATAAGATTTAATTTCGCGTTATTCTTTTTTCCGTACACCATTAAAGGTTTTCCTTTTTCACGCACAATGCGAATCGCATTTTTGTAACAAACGACTTCTGCTCTCACCTTTTTCAACCAGTCCATGCCAATTATTACATCAAAACTCCCTAACTCGACTGGTATTAAATCAATTTTAAATGTTTCGTCAACCAGTTTAATTTCTCTATCCCGACATACTTTATCTGCTGTAATTAGTTTACCGTTTGCTAATTCGAGTAAAAATTTACTATCCAAAGGCGTCAATGGGCAACTTAATTTAGCACAAAAATCTCTACTCATATAGCTTCTATCCGCACCCGAATCAAATAAAACATAAGCAGATTTATCATCAATAAGAAACGTACCCGTAACAAGCTCCGGGTCTTCCTGTGCTTCTGCCGAATTAATGTTAAAGACTCGTCCACGGCCTTGCCCATTATTATTCCCTTGATTAGGGAAGGCTTTGCTGAAATGGCCCGGCTTTCCGCATCCGTAACAAATAATGAAATTATTTGTTCTATTATTTTTATATGCCTTTGGTCCATAGACATCACACTTCGTCACACTATGTTCGGTTCTATTATACTTGGTACACACTACTACACAGAACTTATCTGGATGAAACCCTCCACACCTTAGACATTTATTGTTATAATTGTTGTTGCCATTGTTGTTATTGATTTGGTTGTTATTGGGATTGTTATTGTTGTTGGAACGGTTGTTGTAGTTGTTGTTGTTGTTGGGACGTTTGTTGTAGTTATTGTTAGGATTGCGGTTATTATTGCGATTGTTGTTGCGGTTGTTGGGATAGTTGTTGCGATTGTTATTGTTGTTGACTGGTGATTCTTGTCACCGTTTTCCTCCCACTTCCTCTTGAGTTGTTTCGTGTTGGCTTCTTCGGCCGTCTGTTCTTTAATTCTTCCCTCAATCTGATTTATGAGTTTATAAGCCATTCGACTTGCCTTTTGTATAGAAGCGGGCTCGTGTGAACTCACATCTTCTTGAATCCTTACTGGTAACCCTTTTATAAACGTGTCGATCTTCTCCTCTTCATCTTCGAACGTTCCTGGACATAATAGGCACAACTCTTTGAATTGTCGTTCATATGTGGTAATGTCGAACCCTTGTGTTCGTAACTCTCTAAGCTCTACCTTGAGCTTATTGACTTCATTTCTAGGACGGTACTGCTCGTTCATCAGTTGCTTGAATACTGGCCATGGTAGTGCGTAAGGAGCATTTTGTCCTACCTGTTCAAGATAGGTGTTCCACCACATTAACGCAGTACCCGTGAAGGTATGCGTAGCGTACTTAACTTTGTCCTCTTCAGTACACTTACTTATGGTAAACACCGATTCAAATTTCTCGGTCCACCTTTTCAATCCAATTGGTCCTTCGGTTCCATCGAATTCCAAAGGTTTGCAGGCAGTGAATTCTTTGTAGGAGCATCCTACACGATTTCTTGTGGGATTAGTTCCACTACTAGAACTAGAGTTATTTTTGTTATGTTGCATTGCAGCCTGCAATGCGGCTATGTTTGCAGCAAGGAAAACACGGAAGTCTTCCTCGCTCATGTTCAAATTCTGACGAGTAGTCGGTGCCATTTCCTTCAATAATAGCCAAACGAATTAAGTTAATCATATAGAATTTCAAGAGTAGTCAATAGTATTTCGTAGCATAATATGAACTCATTTATAAAAGCTTTTTCTTCATATTACCATTTTATAGTTTTTAATAAAGGGTAGTACCTACCCGTTAAGTTCATACTTAGTAGCTAATATACAATTCAACTACTACAATTCCATATGAAAAAACTGATTATAGTAAAATTTCGCATTCAAAGTTTATATAATAATTACAACTTACAATACCATTATTATATATTTAGGATGAAATATAGCACATAATAACTTTGCTAATCGGCAGCTATAAAGGCATTTCTAGTTAATACGCAAGTCGTTCAGTAAAAGAAATAAAGACACGTAATTCATAAGTCCAGAAACAAGTCATGCATTCTGGTTTTACTAAGACGACTTCCCATCCTTGGTCTTGTGGAAAGTAACCGTTATGACCATTGGCTAGGCAGCATGTTGTAATGTCGTCAAAAGGAAGAGAGTTTTGTAATGTCCAACAGCCCCGTAATAATCTAAAAACCTTGTTTCTCACCTCAACTACTGAATCCGTCACTTGTGGAAAGGTTTTATTTAAAAGTTGTAATCCGATTATCTTTTTCTCACTTTGGTAAGAAGCGAACATCACTAATCCGTAAGCATAACATGCTTCTTTATGTTGCATGTTAGAAGCTCTTTCTAACTCGCGAAATTTTATGTTGGGATATGTTGAGTCAAAATAGGTTCTTAACCCGTAGCGTAAAATTGCATTTGGGTTCCCCGCATTTAACGCTTTAAAGAAAACACGGCGTAGCTTACGGTCTCCCCAATGTGATATACCCCACCTATTAAAGGAAAGCCTTTTATAAACTAAGGCATTTCTGGAAAGTCTTTCAAATGTTTGACAAGTTAATTTCGCCATAACTAAATGTGCTGATGAATTCTGACCGACTCTAGATAAGATTTCCTCAATCATATCCTCTGGTAGGTCTTCTAAAATATTCGGTTGTCTACCCTTAACGTCCATTTTGTTTTTATACTATAAAATAGACAAGGATTAGATTCATAAAATATAATTAACAAACAATACAAGCAATTTTTACATAGAACATAAAAGTACAAGCACATTACAATACATAAAATACACAACATGATTACAACCCTCTAATCTGAATCACTGGTTTCTTCTTCTTCGGACTTGGTTCGTTTTCCTAATTTTCTAGGGATATATGGTGTTCCTCTAATACGAGCCGTCATTTTCCACAATGGTTTAGAAAAACCTGGTGGTTTAGAGGTTCCCGGGTTATTGTTACAATTTAGGAAATAAGGACGTTGCCGATACATATAAAGTTCATCGGGGTTGGAATCAGGTTTCTCTATTTTTATACCTTTTCCCTTATTATTTTCTTTTGATTTATTAAATTGGGTCGAGGTAATTTCTATAACATCATCGGAATCCTCATTGGGATCAGATTCATCGAAAAATTGGTAATCTTTCCAATAATTTTCTTCCTCGGTGGAAACACCATTGACCATTTTTAATGTTGGTACGTTAGTTGAGAATTTTCTTTTATTTAATTGATTTACTGTAGGTATCGATATTTCTTCCACCGGAACCTCTTCTTCTTCCGGGTCCTCCTCTTCCGGTTCCTCTTCTTCCCGTTCCTCCTCTTCCAGTTCCTCTTCGGGAATTTGTGAATCTTCCCAAAGTATATTCGACTCTTCATTACTATTAGGTGAGTCGATGGGATTTGTACTAGTGGTAGACATGTATCACACAATATCAAACATATAAAGAGGTTAATATATCACATAATAATTACATATAGTTTCCAACAAAAGTGTTAAGCAATCGTTTTTAAAGAAAACACGGTCGAAGTCCAGACTCACTAATGTATCCTAACAAACTCGATAAGACACACTAATGCAAATTTCTGGTTCTCTAAGAGCAACGCTCGGATACCAACTAAAATGTCCCGTTCATATTTATTATAAACGTTCCATATAAATTGATTTCGTTGCGAGGTTTTGATCTCTATATGAGACGTTTTTCAAAGACTGCATTCGTTTTTAAAACAAACCATAACCTTTATTTTATCGACGAGGTTAAAAGGACACCACCTAGATTATCAGAAATGATAATCTAAAAATATCACACTTACACACTACCAATACATATTGGTTTACAATATTAATATGTTACAACAAAGTAAATCTTGAATGCGGTTTTAAACAATATAATACAAGCATGCTGACACCAAATCTTGTCCATATATTAGCATGCAATAGCGGAAGCTCTTAATAATCACCTGAGAATAAACATGCTTTAAACATCAATAAAAATGTTGGTGAGTTATAGGTTTAACCTATATATCAAATTGTAATAATAGACCACAAGATTTCATCTTTCAATAACATGCAATCTGCATAAAAATCATTCGTATGGTTGAACACCTAGTAACCGACATTAACAAATGCATCTAGAATATCCCCATATATAAATATCAAAGTACTAAAGAAGTTCAAATTCTCTTACTGGGGCTTGTCAATGGCCCATAGATCTATCTTCAGGATTCGCATCAATTGGTGGTAATTATAATAAACACCAATTCTTAGGTTACCAAGTTCAACAAGAGCGATATCCGGTTTAACGATTCAACATAGAATGTAGTTTCAATACTTGTGTCTATTTTGTAAATCATTTTTCAAAACTGCATGTATTCTCATCTCAAAATATTATATTTTAAAAGTGGGACTATAACTCACTTTCACAGATTTTTACTTCGTCGGGAAGTAAGACTTGGCCACTGGTCGATTCACGAACCTATAACAAATATGTACATATATATCAAAGTATGTTCAAAATATATTTACAACATTTTTAATACGTTTTAATGTTTTAAGTTTATTAAGTCAGCTGTCCTCGTTAGTAACCTACAACTAGTTGTCCACAGTTAGATGTACAAAAAATAAAGCAATATATATTATCTCGAATCAATCCACGACCTCGTGTATACAAGCCTCAGGCTAGATCACAACTTAAAGTATATATAATATTTTGGAATCAACCTCAACCCTGTATAGCTAACTCCAACATTACTGCATATAGAGTGTATATGGTTGTTCCAAAATATATATATAGATGGGTCGATATGATATGTCAAAACATTGTATTCGTGTCTATGGTATCCCAAGATTACATAATATATTATAATACATGTATAATACAAAATGAGTTAGCCAGGATATGATTAATATAGATTTGTTACCAATTTTCACGTAGCTACAATCAAGAAAAATTAACCAATCTTGTTTTACCCATAACTTCTTCGTTTTAAATCCGTTTTGAGTGTTTCAAGTTGATATGGTTTCATATTGAACTTAAGTTTATGAATCTAAACAGAAAAAGTATAAGTTTATAGTCAGAAATACAGGTTACAAGTCATTTTTGTAAAGGTAGTCATTTCAGTCGAAAGAACGACGTTTAGATGACCATTTTGGAAAACATACTTCCACTTTGAGTTTAACCATGATTTTTGGATATAGTTTCATGTTCATAAGAAAAATCATTTTCCCAGAGGAACAACTTTTAAATCAAAGTTTATCATAATTTTTAATTAACTAACCCAAAACAGCCCGCGGTGTTACTACGACAGCGTATATCCGATTTTACGGTGTTTTTCGTGTTTTCCGATTTTAAATCATTAAGTTAGCATATCATATAGATATAGAACATGTGTTTAGTTGATTTTAAAAAGTTAAGTTAGAAGGATTAACTTTTGTTTGCGAACAAGTTTAGAATTAACTAAACTATGTTCTAGTGATTACGAGTTTAAATCTTCGAATAAGTTAGTTTTATATATATGAATCGAATGATGTTATGAACATCATTACTACCTCAAGTTTAGTAGGTAAACCTAATAGAAGTGACAAGAAATGGTCTAGCTTCAAAGGATCTTGGATGGCTTGAAAGTTGGTGAAGTAGGATCATGACACAAAAACAAGTTCAAGTAAGATTTTTACTCGAATTAAGATAGTTTATAGTTATAGAAATTGAATCAAAGTTTGAATATGAATATTACCTTGAATAAGAAAGATAACCTACTGTAAGTAACAAAGGTTTCTTGATCTTAGATGATTACTTGGAATGGATTAGAAAGCTTGGAAGTAAACTAGTAAACTTGAAAGGATTTTCGAAGTGTTCTTGAAGTGTTCTTCCTAAGATGATTATAGCTTGATTCTTGAAGTAATTTTTGATGAAGATTATGATTAGCTACTGGAAAAATTCGTTCATAAGTGTGTGTGTGTGTGTGTGTGTGTGTGTGTGTGTGTGTGTTGAGAGAGAATTAGAAAGAGAATTGGAAGTGAAATGGAGTGAATGATGAGTGGTAAGTGGTGAGTGGTGAGTGGGGTTAAAAGGAGTTCTAGTTAGTTGACTAGTTCAAGGTAGAAGTTAAAATTGATTAGTCATGCATGACATAATCAAGAGTGGAATCTCATGCTAGTTCCTATTGGTATATACCCATAGTAAGTACGTCTAGAAGCTGTGTATAATACGGGTATGAATACGACTAGAATTCTTAATGAAAAAAGAATGGGAATGTAACTATAACCATTTTCGTTAAGTATGAGTGTTTTGATATATGTCTTGAAGTCTTCCAAAAGTATATCAATACATCTAAATACACTACATGTATATACATTTTAACTGAGTCGTTAAGTCATCGTTAGTCGTTACATGTAAGTGTTGTTTTGAAACCTTTAAGTTAACGATCTCATTTAATGTTGTTAACCCATTGTTTATTATATCTAATGAGATGTTAAATTATTATATTATCATGATATTAAGATATATTAATATATCTTAATATGATATATATACATTTAAATGTTGTTACAACGATAATAAATGTTGTTACAACGATAATCGTTACATGTATGTTTCGTTTCGAAATCCTTAAGTTAGTAGTCTTGTTTTTACATATGTAGTTCATTGTTAATATACTTAATGAGATACATACTTATCATAATATCATGTTAACTATATATATATATATATATATATATATATATATATATATATATATATATATATATATATATATATATATATATATAGTTTTTACAAGTTTTAACGTTCGTGAATCGCTGGTCAACATGGGTGGTCAATTGTCTATATGAAACTCATTTCAAATAATCAAATCTTAACAAGTTTGATTGCTTAACATGTTAGAAACACTTAATCATGTAAAAATCAATTTTATTTAATATATATAAACATGGAAAAATTCGGGTCACTACAGGCTGCAACGGTGTAAGCGATGAATTTTGCTGACCACTCTGCGTCTGCAGAGGGATTGAAACTGTAGTACTCTAAATAGGCATCTGGCTTCAAAATACTACATGCGGCCCCACAGTTTCTCTGGCAGTGCCTACAGAGATAACCCTTGGATCCATTGCGGAAAAATTTAGCCGTGTAGTTGTAACCGGCGAGTTTGCCCTTGGTGGTGTTATTCCATCCGGGTATATCGGCTTATACATCTGAAAAGGTTCGCCGGACATAGGTGGAGGGTAAGGCGTGATTCCCGCCCGCGTAGTCATAGCTTGCGTCTGCTGATTACCAGACGGCGTGTTCTGATTATCAGTTTGATTACGTTCTGATGATTCCCCGAAAGTCATGATTCTGTTATAGAAACAACAAATTCGAAAATTTAGTGAGTAACGAGCCTTATAATTCAAAACTTTAAAAGAAAAAACCATTAAACACGTCTTGAATTAATTCGGCTCTCAATGAAAGCACCACTTGATTATGTGAAATAACCCGACCTAATCCATTTGGACGAAGTCTTCAACAGTTGGTCCCATTGCGAGGTTCTGACCTCTATATGCCATTAACGACTCCTTGTAATATGAGCAAATGCACAGTGGAAGATTTCTTTCATAACTGAGAATAAACATGCTTTAAAGTGTCAACCAAAAGGTTGGTGAGTTCATAGGTTTATTGTAAACAATAAAATTCATCATTTTGATAGACCACAAGATTTAAATCCTGCATGGTACAAATGTCCCCGAATCCTATACCCACCTGTAATGTACATGCTATATCTTTTAAATACAGTACGTCTTTCTCGTGTACGAAACCATTTTCATAAATCATAGTAACCGTACACATTTCTTATGCACAAAAATAACATGCACATAACCTGTGTATAAAATCATTCTCTCGATATATAAAATTCACATCAACTGGTGGCAATTATCATGTCCACATAATTCACTGGTGGCAATTATCATGTCCACATAATTTAATGGTAGCAATTATCATGTCTACATAATTAAATTGTGGCAATTATCATGTCCACATAATTCAATGGTGGCAATTATCATGTCTACATAATTCAATAATAATCCGCAGAACTTCTGTCTACATAATAATTCATTCGAGGAATGTTTTACTTGTGTCTATCTCGTCAAACATTTATAAAAGCACTTCATGTATTCGCAGTTCAAAATATATTTCAAAAGCATTTAATAAAGCAGTTATAAAAGCAGCGCATGTATTCTCAGTCCCAAAAATGTAAAGAGTAAAAGGGAGCAAATGAACTCACGCATATAAATATTGTAAAACAGTTAATAAAGCATTTGCATATATTCTAAGCCCAAAAATGTAATGAGTAAAAAGGGAGCAAATGAACTCACCTATTGTATTTTGTATTAAAAATACATATAAAGACATTGTACAACTGAACAATGCAGGGTTGGCCTCGGATTCACGAACCTATATCATTTGTGTAAATATATATTAAAACATATAATGAAAATCAAATAATTCCATCTATTATTTATATAGTATTTATATATTTAGTGTTGTAGTTTATATATAATTTGTACTAAATTCTAATATATATTATATCTTAAATAACATGTTATATATGTATTTATTTTATATAAACATAACAGAAATGTTAATATTTTTACTATATAATTATAGGTAGTATTTATATAATTATAGTATAAGTATATTTTTATATACAAAATATTTATTTGTTATAATAATATAATAATAATAATTATTATTATTATGAAATTAATAATAATAATTATTATTATGAAATTAATAATAATAATAATAATATTATTAAAAACTACCTTTAGAGCTTTCCAAAAAAAGATGCCCCAGATCGGGCTCGAACTCAAGACCACTCAGTTAAATACAACACGCCCAACCACTGAACCATTGTTACTTTGCTTATCAAACTACGAATTTTTATTTAATCTAACACGATTTGTTTTCATATTTTCCACTACTATCACCACAATCATCAATCCTTATACTTGTAACATTGTTATGATTATAATCATCTTATTTCATCATCATTATATGACACTTATCATCATAATTATATGATCACTTTTTATAAATCATCGATCCTGTTTCAGTCCCACATACAAAGTCACGGCCCACATATCAATACAATATGAACCTGGCCCAATCGAAGGAAAAGATCTCGGCCCCATTGTATATCTAGTTCACGGCCCATCTTGTAAATAATAAGGCCTCATCCAAGCTAAATTCAA
Organism: Rutidosis leptorrhynchoides; assembly: GCF_046630445.1. Lineage (NCBI taxonomy): Eukaryota > Viridiplantae > Streptophyta > Magnoliopsida > Asterales > Asteraceae > Rutidosis > Rutidosis leptorrhynchoides. Next base: position 199,313,358 of record NC_092337.1, read on the forward strand.
AAGCAGCTGTTTTGTTTTGATAAAAATTCGAACGGCAATTTGCAATAGCAACTTTTGAATCTCTATCATATATTTAATATAATACTTATAAAATTTCAAAGACCCTTTTGTCTGCCACTTCTGAAATGGATTAGTTATTTAACATGGGTCCTATCTATTGAATATATCAATCATCATCCTTTTTATTCTATACCATCATCTTCTTCGTTAGATAGTGAAAAAAAACAGAAGCGTACCACGATAGTTTTGAGTGGTAGACAGGATGGTGATGGCGGTCTGTGGCTTGTACAGGAACAGAAACAGTTGTACAGCAGCAACAATTACTCGGATCGTGTGTGGTGTTTGGTTATTGGGGATGAACGTCGGTTATATCAAAACAGATAAGTCGAGTAGAATAATAGTAATTTCGATGGTGTTCAGAAACAACGGTACATGATTAAATTGTCAGTGTGGTTTTGAAGTGGTTTATGATAGTGAGTTCTTGGTTAATACCTTAACGAAAAGAAATCGAAAGAAAAAAAATATAACGATGGTTGTGGTGGCTATGGGTTATGAACTGTAACATATGTTAGATTAGTCAGTTTGTTTGGTATTGATAATGGTGCTCGTAAACTAGTGTGGTGGTGATTGTTGAAGGTTAAGAAACAGAAAGATATTGGTGGTGGTTTTGTTTTTGTAGTGGCGGTTCACCATGGTGGTGGTTGAGGTTGTATTTTGTGGTGTTTATAAAGGTGGTAATCTAAGTTATGTTTGTTTATAATCAAAACAGAAAAATATATAGTGAAGGATGATGATTACATGGTGATTGTTGAAGATGACGATGGTACACAATAGCAGTTTGAAGTAGAAGATGATATATCTTGATGGCTTGTTGTAAGACTCGAATAATTGTAGTGTACATGTGTGTATATAAGTTACTCAAGTTTTAGGGTTTTGGTTGCACATAATTAAAAAGAGAAAAGATGCTGAACTGGGAGGTCGCGCGCCGCGCGGCTAGGTGGCGCGCCGCGCCATCTGTCTGCGACAGATTCTCCTCTTCTTTTAAAATAGATATTTTGAGGGCATTTTGGTCAAAACACATTGGAGCCCGAATTTAATACCTTGGATCAGTTTTGGAGCTTCATTTACTCCATTCCCAACAACCTTATCTTCTCCAATTAAATTCTAGAGAGAGAGTGCAATCCTTGAGAGAGAAAGCTCCATTAAAGGGTGAAAGAGGTTGAATCGGGTCTTGGTGCAAGTTATAAAGTCGTTCATCTAGTCGATAGCTACGTGGTGATTGTGTTGGTAAGTTATAAAACCCGATTTCTTACTTTAATTGCTTTAAGGGTTAGGGTTTGGGCTAGTGATGAACCAAAGACCCATTTTGTTAGTATTTTGGGGATTTTGGGTGAATATGGGTTATGAAGGCTCATTGATTACTAACCTAGGGTTTGAATGTGTTAATTGGACGTGTGAGTCTTAAATTTGGTTAGTTAGTTGCTAGAACACTTTAATAATATGTAAATGGGTGTTATTGGGTATGGATGACCCAAATGGGTGTGTTGACCTTGAAATGGGTCAAATGAGTCTTTAATGACCTAAGTGGCCTAGCAAGTATGAAAACGAGTTAGCCTTGCGACCTAAATGTGTTTTAAATCCATCTTGACAAATGATTAGGGTTTTGGTGTGTGTTGACCCAATTTAGGGTTAAGGGTGCAAATGGGTTGAAATTGCACCTTGGGTCAAAATGGCTTAGAATGGTGAAAAGGGTTTGGTTGACCGACTTGAGTTTGCGTTTGATGATGTGTATTATATGATAGGTACGTTACTTTGAGGTCTTGCAAGCTCGGGTATCTTTTCACAAGACTTTGAGGTGAGTGGAATAATTATATGCGTATGTATATAATGTATCTATTTGTTGTAGCGTGAAATGTGTAGTGTCGAGGTGCTAAGACACCATGTTTCACGTGAAGAGTGTAGCATCGAGGTGTTAAGATGTCACTCGGGTGTAGCATCGAGGTGTTAAGATGCCACCTAGGAGTGTAGTGTCGAGGTGTTAAGACACCACTCCGTAAATTAATGAGTGATGCATCGATGTGTTAAGATGCCACTCGGGGTGATGTGCCGAGGTGTTAAGGTGCCACCCTAGGGGTTAGTGGTGCGAGGTGTTAAGTGCCCTAACGGATGTTGTGAACACCGACGGCGTTTTCGCGAGCGCCGTTCCCTTGTATTATTGGTTAACCATGGTTATTTGTGTTGTAAGCATATTATATTATTCGAGTTATATTCATATGCGGTTGTTATGCTAGCTTGTGATATTGGAGATTTATAGCTTGTTATTGTGACGATAAGCTAAATGTGTATGCTAGCGTGTTTGCGGGTCGGTGTGTTAGTGTATGCAAGTAGGTATAATTATATATGTATTCGTATAATTATTGCATTCACTAAGCTTTGCTTACCCTCTCGTTGTTTACCATTTTATAGGTTCGGTTTTGGACAAGGGTAAGGGCATCATTTTGGACTAGAGATCCCGCTTGATGCTAGGGGACGTTTTTGGCTTTAGTAGCTCTTGGAGTTTGACCGATAGTTGGGTAGTTTAATCCCAAACACCATGCTCATTGCGTAGTTTGGAACTTAAACTTTTTGGTGGTCGAAACTCTTAACTTGTACTAAACTTGTAATTTGGGTCGTGTGGGCCCCGCTTGTAAAACATTGATTTTATGTTTGAAACAGGTTAGTTTTACATATTTGGATGTATGGTAAAAAGCGTTTCGTCTAAAAGTGTCGGGAACTAGTCAATCTTTTTCGCATTTAAAAACTTTCCGGACAGTCCACTTTGGCGCGCCGCGCCCCTACCTGGCGCGCCGCGCGGGTATGCTGCACAGAATTTTTTATTTTATTTTGTATTTTCGCGTGGTTTGGTCGAGGGTTGGTTTGGGTTGTTACAAGTGGTATCAGATCATGGTCTAAGGGATTTAGGTGACTTGAAATAGGCGCCTAGACTTAGACTTTTTGTGTGTGCGCTATGCGGGACTTGTAGGACTTTGGGTCGGATTGGGATTGGTTTGTGCATAGGTTTATGTAAACTAATCATGCGCTATTTGTTATGTATGTTTAGCGAGCATCGAGCGAGATGGACGTTGTACTAGCAAGTTAATGCGATGTGCTCGCGTAACAATGATTAGCTACCATTGTTACGGGAGCAAATCGTGTCAAACAAGTAATGTACGATGATTTTTGAGCGAGATGGAGTAGTGTGGCATATGTGTATGTATATATATAATTTGTCCTTCCGTTTGGTTGTTTAACCTAATTCGTTTTATAGAATGAAGAAGAGAAACGGTCCCGAACATGATAACGGAAGTACAAGCGGGGACGCCGAGTTCTCAACCAAGGTCGAGGCCGTCTTTAAGAAGTTAAAAGCAGATTTTCTTGCGGACGTTCGAAAGGTTTTTCAAGATTCGGTTGATGAGCAAATAACCGATCTAATTATTGAACGAATGAAGGCCACTATCGAAGAGGCCCTTGACGCTAGGAATATCTACCCTCGCGGTAAAGGAGGTGAAGGAAGGTGGGACTTCCGCTACAAGAACTTCAAGGATGATCAACCCCCGATGTTCAATGGGGTGCGGGATCCTTTGAAAAGTACATGTTGGATTTCCGATATTGAGGGAGCTTTCCGTACCGCGGAATGTCCTCCCGAAAAGAAGACGAGGTATGGTTCTAGCATGTTACACGAAGAAGCTAAGTTGTGGTGGGACGATAAAATCAACTTGTATGGTGAAGAACAATGTATGGGCTTGACATGGGAGGAGTTCAAGAAAGAATTTTTCAGAGAATACCGAACTTCATCCGATCTCGATAGAATCCGGGACGAGTTGCACCATTTGCAACAAGGGTCAATGGACTTGGTTACACTCAAGTCTACATTCTTGGCAAAGACTCGTTTTTGCCTGGAATATGTGGGTGATGATCATAAGCTCATGAAGGATTTCTACCGTACTTTGAATGATGAGTACAAGGGGAAGATTAGTCGGGGTATGGCTTAGTCTTTTGATGAATTGTTCGAGTTGGCTCGGGGTTTTGAGCCGGAGGTTCCAAGAAAGAGTGATTTCATGTTTTCCAAAAGAAAATTTGAAGGTTTTAGTTACTCTAACGCCTCAAGCAAGAAGAGGAAGAGCAAGAGGGGGGCCGAAAGTGTCAATAGTGCAAAGAAGGGCACTACCGGCGGGTTTTCTTATACGTGCTATAATTGTGGGCAACCGGGTCATATGGCTCGTGAGTGTCCGAAACCATCTTCCGGAAACAAAGTCACTTGTTTTAATTGCGGCAAAGAGGGGCATAAGAAGCCGGAGTGTCCCGATTTGCGAAATGATAATGTGAAGCGGTTAGAGAAGGCAGCGGGTACGGCTAGGGGTCGCAACTACTTGATGACTAATGATGAAGCCAAACAATCGAACGAAGTTGTCTCGGGTACTTTCATGGTTAATTCTAATCCGGCGAGGATTCTTTTTGATAGCGGTGCAAATTTGTCATTTGTGTCTCCTAGATTTGTGCCTAAACTTGATAGACCGTTAGCTAAGTTAAGTCGTCCGGTAGAAGTCGAAATAGCGAACGGCAAGACGGTGCTAGTGGTCGATGTGTGTGAAAATTGTGATGTTGTTTTTGGTGCCGAAACCTTTAAAATTGATCTTATTCCAATGACCTTGGGCGACTTTGATGTAGTGACCCGAACTTTTCCATGTTTATATATATTAATTGAGATTGATATTTACATGATTAAATGTTTCCAACATGTTAAGCAATCATACTTGTTAAGACTTGATTAATTGAAATATGTTTCATATAGACAATTGACCACCCAAGTTGACCGGCGATTCACGAACGTTAAAACTTGTAAAAACGACATGACGATATATATATATGGATATACATATGGTTAACATGAGATTATGATAAGTAAGTATCTCCATAAGTATATTAACAATGAGTTATATACATATAAACAAGACTACTAACTTAAGGATTTCGAAACGAGACATATATGTAACGATTATCGTTGTAACGACATTTAAATGTATATATATCATATTAAGATATATTAATATATCATAATATCATGATAATATAATAATTTAACATCTCATTAGATATAATAAATAATGGGTTAACAACATTAATTGAGATCGTTAACTTAAAGGTTTCAAAACAACACTTACATGTAACGACTAACGATGACTTAACGACTCAGTTAAAATGTATATACATGTAGTGTATTTAGATGTATTAAAATACTTTTGGAAGACTTCAAGACATATATCAAAACACTCATACTTAACGAAAATGGTTACAGTTACTTTTCCATTCTTTTCTTTCATCAAGAATTCTAGTCGTATTCTTACCCGTATTATACACAGCTTCAAAACGTACTTACTATGGGTATATACCAATAGGAACTAGCATGGGATTCCACTCTTGATTATGTCATGTATGACTAATCAATTTTAACTTCTACCATGAGCTAGTCAACTAACTAGAACTCCTTTTAACCCCACTCACCACTCACCAATTACCACTCATCATTCACTCCATTTCACTTCCAATTCTCTTTCTAATTCTCTCTCAACACACACACACTATTATGAACGTATTTTTCCAGTAGTTAATCATCATCTTCATCAAAAATCACTTCAAGAATCAAGCTATAATCATCATAGGAAGAACACTTCAAGAACACTTCAAAAATCCCTTCAAGTTTACTAATTTACTTCCAAGCTTTCTAATCCATTCCAAGTAATCATCTAAGATCAAGAAACCTTTGTTATATACAGTAGGTTATCTTTATTATTCAAGGTAATATTCATATTCAAACTTTGATTCAATTTCTATAACTATAAACTATCTTAATTCGAGTAAAAATCTTACTTGAACTTGTTTTTGTGTCATGATCCTACTTCAAGAACTTTCAAGCCATCCAAGATCCTTTGAAGCTAGATCATTTCTTGTCACTTCCAGTAGGTTTACCTAATAAACTTGAGGTAGTAATGATGTTCATAACATCATTCGATTCATATATATAAAACTATCTTATTCGAAGGTTTAAACTCGTAATCACTAGAACATAGTTTAGTTAATTCTAAACTTGTTCGCAAACAAAAGTTAATCCTTCTAACTTGACTTTTAAAATTAACTAAACACATGTTCTATATCTATATGATATGCTAACTTAATGATTTAAAACCTGGAAACACGAAAAACACCGTAAAACCGGATTTACGCCGTCGTAGTAACACCGCGGGCTGTTTTGGGTTAGTTAATTAAAAACTATGATAAACTTTGATATAAAAGTTGTTATTCTGAGAAAATGATTTTTATTATGAACATGAAACCATATCCAAAAATTATGGTTAAACTCAAAGTGGAAGTATGTTTTCTAAAATGGTCATCTAGACGTCGTTCTTTCGACTGAAATGACTACCTTTACAAAAACGACTTGTAACTTATTTTTCCGACTATAAACCTATACGTTTTCTGTTTAGATTCATAAAATCGAGTTCAATATGAAACCATAGCAATTTGATTCACTCAAAACGGATTTAAAATGAAGAAGTTATGGGTAAAACAAGATTGGATAATTTTTCTCATTTTAGCTACGTGAAAATTGGTAACAAATCTATTCCAACCATAACTTAATCAACTTGTATTGTATATTATGTAATCTTGAGATACCATAGACACGTATACAATATTTCGATCTATCATGTCGACACATCTATATATATTTCGGAACAACCATAGACACTCTATATGTGAATGTTGGAGTTAGCTATACAGGATTGAGGTTGATTCCAAAATATATATATAGTTTGAGTTGTGATCAATACTGAGATACGTATACACTGGGTCGTGGATTGATTCAAGATAATATTTATCGATTTATTTCTGTACATCTAACTGTGGACAACTAGTTGTAGGTTATTAACGAGGACAGCTGACTTAATAAACTTAAAACATCAAAATATATTAAAAGTGTTGTAAATATATTTTGAACATACTTTGATATATATGTATATATTGTTATAGGTTCGTGAATCAACCAGTGGCCAAGTCTTACTTCCCGACGAAGTAAAAATCTGTGAAAGTGAGTTATAGTCCCACTTTTAAAATCTAATATTTTTGAGATGAGAATACATGCAGGTTTTATAAATGATTTACAAAATAGACACAAGTACGTGAAACTACATTCTATGGTTGAATTATCGAAATCGAATATGCCCCTTTTTATTAAGTCTGGTAATCTAAGAATTAGGGAACAGACAACCTAATTGACGTGAATCCTAAAGATAGATCTATTGGGCCTAACAAACCCCATCCAAAGTACCGGATGCTTTAGTACTTCGAAATTTATATCATATCCGAAGGGTGTCCCGGAATGATGGGGATATTCTTATGTATGCATCTTGTTAATGTCGGTTACCAGGTGTTCACCATATGAATGATTTTTATCTCTATGTATGGGATGTGTATTGAAATATGAAATCTTGTGGTCTATTGTTACGATTTGATATATATAGGTTAAACCTATAACTCACCAACATTTTTGTTGACGTTTTAAGCATGTTTATTCTCAGGTGATTATTAAGAGCTTCCGCTGTCACATACTTAAATAAGGACGAGATTTGGAGTCCATGCTTGTATGATATTGTGTAAAAACTGCATTCAAGAAACTTATTTTGTTGTAACATATTTGTATTGTAAACCATTATGTAATGGTCGTGTGTAAGCAGGATATTTTAGATTATCATTATTTGATAATCTACGTAAAGCTTTTTAAACCTTTATTGATGAAATAAAGGTTATGGTTTGTTTTAAAATGAATGCAGTCTTTGAAAAACGTCTCATATAGAGGTCAAAACCTCGCAACGAAATCAATTAATATGGAACGTTTTTAATCAATAAGAACGGGACATTTCATTTGATATTGTCGTTGGTATGGATTGGCTCGATCGTTATAGAGCCGATGTTACATGCCATGATAAGTTTATTCGTGTGAATACCCCAAGTAGGGGAGAGTTGATTATTCGTGGTGATAGGCGGAGGAGACCGGTGCCGATATGCACTTTTGCACGGGCACGTCGTCATGTTGTTACCGGTGGCATGGCTTTCCTTGCTCATGTTGTTGATATTCGTAATGAGCCACCACCTATTCGTGAAATTCCGGTGGTTAATGAGTTTGAAGATGTTTTTCCGGATGAGTTACCGGGTGTTCCGGCGGAAAGACAAGTTGAATTTCGCATCGAGTTGGTTCCGGGGGCTACCCCCATTGCTAAAACTCCTTATCGTTTAGCACCAACGGAGATGCAAGAGTTGTTAAATCAAATTCAAGAATTGCTCGAGAAGGGTTTTATTCGACCGAGTGCTTCACCGTGGGGCGCTCCGGTGTTATTTGTGAAGAAGAAAGATGGTAGTATGCGTATGTGCATTGATTACCGTGAGTTGAATAAAGTGACGATCAAGAATCGTTACCCATTACCTAGGATTGACGATTTATTTGATCAACTTCAAGGTGCAACGTATTTCTCTAAGATCGACCTACGGTCCGGCTATCACCAAATGCGGGTCCGTGAGGAAGACATTGAGAAAACGGCTTTTAGAACGCGGTATGGGCATTTTGAGTTCGTGGTGATGCCTTTTGGTCTTACGAATGCACCGGCGGCATTCATGGATCTTATGAACCGAGTGTGCCAACCTATGTTGGACAAGTCAGTAATAGTGTTCATCGACGACATACTAGTCTATTCAAAAAGTATGAACGAACATGAACGTCATTTGCGTGAAGTATTGAAGACCTTACGAAAGGAGAAGTTGTATGCTAAGTTCTCCAAATGTGAATTTTGGCTAAGGGAAGTCCAATTCCTTGGTCATATTCCGAACAATGACGGTATTCAAGTAGATCCGGGGAAGATAGAGACGGTGAAGAGTTGGGGACGACCGACTACGCCTACGGAAATCCGAAGTTTCCTCGGATTGGCCGGTTATTATCGTCAGTTTATCCAAGACTTTTCTAAGATTGCTTCTCCATTAACGAAGTTGACGAGAAAGAATGCTAAGTTTAATTGGGAGAACGAGCAAGAAATTGCTTTTCAATTGTTAAAAGAGAAGTTGTGTCAAGCTCCGGTGTTAGTATTACCGGAAGGTGTGGAAGATATGACGGTTTATTTTGATGCTTCGCTAAATGGGCTCGGGTGTGTTCTGATGCAAAGAGGTAAAGTCATCGCTTATGCCTCTCGACAATTAAAGGAACACGAAACGAGATATCCGACTCATGATCTTGAGTTGGCGGCGGTTGTGCATGCGTTGAAAATTTGGCGCCATTACTTGTATGGTGTCAAGTGTACGATTTATTCGGATCATAAGAGTTTGAAACATCTCTTTAATCAACGAGATTTGAATTATCGCCAACGTAGGTGGATGGATGTGGTGAAAGACTACGATTGTGAAATACTTTATCATCCGGGTAAGGAGAATGTTGTCGCGGATGCGTTGAGTCGAAAGAGTCAACATCCGACGATAAAAGTGGGGTTGTTACGTTTGATTATTTCCAACGATTTTCTTGAGAAGCTTGGCGTGATTCAAATAGAGGCTTACGTTCACAATAAGCATGTGGAACGAATCGTGGGCCAATCGGAGTTCATTACTATGGGCCCGCGTGGTTTGTTGTCTTTTCAAGGAAGGGTGTGGGTGCCTAAGATGGGTGACTACCGACGGGTGCTACTTGATGAAGCACATAAGTCAAAATATTCCATTTACCCGGGCGCGACAAAAATGCATCATGACTTGAAGAAAGATTATTGGTGGCCGGGCATGAAACGTGATGTTGTGAAGTATGTTGAGCAATGTGTCACGTGTTTACAAGTAAAAGCCGAACACCAAAAGCCGTATGGTAAGTTGCAACCGTTAGAAATCCCGAAGTGGAAATGGGAACACATTACCATGGATTTCATTACAAAGTTACCTAAAACGGCGAGAACCCAATTCGATTCGATTTGGGTTATAGTTGACCGATTGATAAAAAGCGCTTTGTTTCTTCTCATTAAAGAAGCGATATCGTCGGAGGCCTTGGCTAAGTTGTTTATTAAGGAAGTGGTCTCGCGACATGGGGTTCCTATATCTATTATTTCGGATCGAGATACCCGTTTTACATCTCGATTTTGGGAAAAGTTTCATGAAGATATGGGTACGCAATCGAAGTTGAGTACGGCGTATCATCCTCAAACGTATGGTCAAACCGAACGTACGAATCAAACTTTGGAAGATATGTTACGTGCGTGCATCATTGACTTCGGTGGTAGTTGGGATGAGCATTTACCTTTGGTGGAATTCTCGTACAATAATAGTTATCATACTAGTATCGGGATGCCACCTTACGAAATGCTTTATGGGCGTAGGTGTCGAACTCACGTTTGTTGGGGAGAAGTGGGTCAAAGAGAGATCGGAAGTACCGATTTGGTTTTAGAGACCAATAGCAAGATCGATTTGATTCGGGAACATTTGAAGAAGGCTCAAGATAGGCAAAACCGATAGACGTAGGCGATTGATTGAGTTCCAAGAAGGCGATATGGTGATGCTTAAGGTTTCGCCATGGAAGGGTATTATTCGATTTCAAAAACGGGGAAAGTTAGCTCCTCGGTTTATTGGGCCGTTCAAGGTTTTAGCTCATGTTCGAAGGAGGATCCCGGAATGATGGGGATATTCTTATATACAAATTGTGAATGTCGGTTACCAGGTGTTCAATCCATATGAATGATATTTTTGTCTCTATACATGGGACGTATGTTTACGAGAAATGGAAATATGAAATCTTGTGGTCTATTAAAAATTATGAAATGATTATTTATGTTAAACTAATGAACTCACCAACCTTTTGGTTGACACTTTAAAGCATGTTTATTCTCAGGTATGAAAGAAATCTTTCGCTGTGCATTTGCTCACTTTAAAGATATTACTTGGAGTCATTCATGACATATTTCAAAAGATGTTGCATTCGAGTCGTCGAGTTCATCAAGATTATTATTAAGATAATTATAATTAGATATATTATGAAATGGTATGCATATCGTCAATTTTCGATGTAAGGAAGTTTGTCTTTTCAAAACGAATGCAATATTTGTAAAATGTATCATATAGAAGTCAAGTACCTCGCGATGTAACCAACTATTGTGAATCGTTTGTAATCGATGTGGACTTTGTCCGGATGGATTAGGACGGGTCCTTTCATAATACGCGTATAAATATATATAATATTAATTTAAATCTTTATATATACTTAATAAAATAAAATATAAATATCGTTATCTTTATCATTCTGGTTAAGTAATGAATTGTCAAAAGTGGTTCTAGATATTTATAAAAGTTATATACGTTTTAATAATAAAGTTCTTTTTAAACTGAAAACGTTTTTGTACGTTTGAAACTAAATCAAATAAATATGATAATTTTGTTTTCCAAAACTAAATATATTTAAGAATCATTGTGTTTAAAGGTTAAAATAATGGAAATCGTTATATCATAAAATGTTTTAGAAAAGTAGAATCATATATATTCATAATATGTTTCAAGTTTTTAAATTACAGTCTGTTGGTGAAGCATGGGATAAAGTCCAAAGGTTAAATAAACGTATTAAATCATCTTAATGAAAAATGTTGAGTTACTTAACTTGTCGATATACAACATCTAAGTTATTTAGACACCACGTTCTTACTTATAAATCACTTTACCATTTTCCGAATGTTGTCAAAAAGAATAGATTTCTTAAATCACAGTGGACCTCATAACATGAACCCGTAATCATATAACAATGTATCTGATAAATCAATCATTTGATATTATCTTCTAATTCCATCGATAAACATATTGAAACAATTTACTTTCGTGTAAAGTATTATACGTTTAATACTTTATTAATATTCTCAAGTTATAATATATATATACATATATACACATATCTATTTATATATAACGGTTCGTGAATCGTCGGAATTTGGTCGAGGTTATAATGAATGTATGAACACAGTTTAAAATTCTTGAGATTTAACTTAAGAAACTTTGCTTATCGTGTCGGAATAATATAAAGATAATGTTTAAATATGGTTGGAAATTTCTGGGTTGGAAATTTCTGGGTTGTCACAGTACCTACCCGTTAAAGAAATTTCGTCCCGAAATTTGAATGGGATGGTCATGGCTTACAATAAGTATGTTTTCATGACGTATACGAGTTGAAATTAGAGTTTTATTATCATCAAGTAATATAGATAAAGCAATTTGATTTTTGTGAAGTGTACGAGTGAAGTTATCACAAAAGAATAAAATGAGTAAATGCACGTTCTTTTTAACCAATGACATAGTCACGGTTGATTTTCGGAATTCAAGGAATTTAGAGAAAATCTTCGTAATAAAATTAGGTTCTTCGGTAATTAAGGAAGTTAGGATCCGCTTTGTTTAAATGCGATAATCTGTTTTGATTGCTTTGTCGGATATTTTACTATATATCCACCCCCTTCGTATACTTACAACTCACACCTTCTATTCTTTCTCTCTCAACTCATATTTTAAAGCATTCATCAATATGCTCCATCCAGTACTGATTCTTGATATACTCCTAACTTTCATATCTGTCATTCTTCTCTTTCATCTACCACTGGAGGATTTTATTTACTTTTACTATTACCTTGGGGTTATAGTGCTTTTAATTCTCCCGTGCCTTTACGTGGCAATACGTATTAATATACATGGTTTGTAATTTATGTATTGTTATCGAGCTTTATATCTTCTTTTATATTCAAGAGTTCCATACTTTTGTCTCCTCTTCCCGGCTTCAAGTCAAGCGATTAATGGTCCAGAATTTGTAGGTAAGGATTTTGAAATGAACATAGTTAATGTTCTAAGAAGGGAATCGTAATGGTACGATCTTGATTTGGTTAAATTACCAGAATGCCTCGGAAAAGACCGAATCATCAAGAAATATTTTCTTGATATTTTAAAGATTAAATTGAATACAAGAGTCGTGTAACATGACACATGATGACGTTATAGTCTATGAATCATCATGTTCCATTTAGAAACTCAGCATGACTTACTGTAATATAATCACGTTGATCAAGTGTCATTATATTATACTAATTCATGCTTCCGTTCCCAACACCACTTCAAAACATTCATATTTTAAACTTGAAGGTTTCAGAATTTAGAAACTAAAATAGTTTCTTTTATGATGTAACACAGATAGCGCGAAGAGATAAATAATTTCGGATAAGAATAGTTATGAAATATCTTCAGAAATATGGAGGATATTTATAATGAAAGATATGATGATATCTTAGAATTTTTAATATCGATGGATGATAATGAAGATTTGTCCACAAAGGTTTAGAGTCAGGAGTAAGGTATTCGATAATAGCTTCAGCAGACACTGAATCATTTGGATTCTTTGAAGGCAGGTTTAGTCTTTGTGATTTATCCACAGCCTCCTTCATACTTTGCTCAATCCGTTTTCCAGTTCCAAAACTTCTCTTTTTTTGAGCTTTGCCAACACACTATTCTTTATCATCAACTTTTTACTGTTAAGATCGTTTACAGTTTTTGCTGTTTCATCAGCATTTTTCCAATTTCGGAGAACAAGTTCTTAGTCTGGGCTGTTTTTCAGAAACTTCACATTCGAAGTATGTAACTCTTGGAGGTAGACGTTATATGTATATATAACTGCTGATGTAGACATGCTGGGAGATTTCAAAATATTGATTGCTGATTCTAATAAATATAACGATGAGTATAACGATGAGTATTACGGATGAGTATATGATAGGGTTCTAATAAATATAACGATTTTTCTGAAAATCAAAGATCATCGAAGTTATTGGTAAGTTTATTGCTAATGTGGTGGAACATAAATGGTTCTCCGGTAACGATGGCGAAATGGCAACGTATATATCAAGGTTATAATAAGGCTGTTTCGACTGAAAAATTCAAAGTTGACTTGCTGGAACTGTGACAAAACTGACTACTTTGGAGAGGAATTGAAAAGTTATTTTAGCTAATAAATGCCAAAGGGTCTGACACGGATATGTGTCAAACTATGACTTTGGTTTCGAGAGTTTCTCAGGTACATAACTGTGGTTAACATGTGGTTGGATCATCATCTCGATTGTTCATTATTTGAAGTGTCTTCAGGAATTTTGGAGGGTTTGAACACAGATTGAAGTCGTTAATATATATATGATGTTCTAGCACAGTTTTGAAGTCAAAGTATAGCTTTGAAAGATGTAAGAATCTAAGAGTGATGTCTTCTGTTAAATCTTGACTTGGATTTTGATTTGTCAAAATCTGAATATGTAATCAAATTTGGATGAGAATGGTTGTTTTGATTTCTATAAAAGAATGTATATTGTTGTGAAAGTAGTGAGTATAGTTGGTGATTGCTGAATCAGATTCGAAGAATGTAACATATTAATTGTGAATTTATATATCTCTCGGGTATTACCTACCCGTTAAAAAAAATTTCACAATTAATATTTTGTACAAAAGAATTTTATTTCAGTCCTTACGAAAATATATATATATGTGTATATTTTCCTTTATATGTAACATAGATTTAATGAGTTAATATTAAATTAAACTCATCTGATTTATGGTTGAAACTAGAATTGAGTAATCTATAAAACTTTAGAAATTACATAAGTATTTCTTCAATAATATTATGAATCAATACTTCGTTATTTGTTGATACATGATGCTGGTTTTTGTGAAATTCTTGTGAACTTCGCCAGGTACGAATGATGTTATTTGGAAAGTTTCGAGTACATCGATGATGAAAGTGTAAAATCAAACATATATTTAAATAATACACTTAGTTTATTATGAGTTGGAATTTATTGAATTGAGACAAAAATTGTAGCTAACGATGGTTAAGTTGCGGACTAAGGACGTACCTCATTGCATATTAGTAATATGAATTAACCGAGTAGTTAAGATTCACACATAATAGCTTAGTATGGAAAGATATATAAAATATACATATAATTTCTTCAGAGGGAGTGAGTTAATACTTCATAACTCGTTGATACAATATATGCGTTATTGATTAGTAATGATGTCCACAGTGATTCTTGAACTGACGGAGTTTGTGATGTTATAGGTGCTGCTGATTCTGATGACACTTGTGAAGACCCGTCCTAATCCATCCGGACGAAGTCCATATCGATTATAAACGATTCACAACAGTTGATTACATCGCGAGGTACTTGACCTCTATATATGATACATTTTACAAACATTGCATTCGTCTTTGAAAAGACAATTTTCATTACATCGAAAGTTGACGGCGTGCATACCATTTTATAATATATCTAACTACAATTGACTTAATAATAATCTTGATGAACTCAACGACTCGAATGCAACGTCTTTTGAAATATGTCATGAATGACTCCAAGTAATATCTATAAAATGATCAATTGCACAGCGGAAGACTTCTTTCATACCTGAGAATAAACATGCTTTCAAGTTTCAACCAAAAGGTTAGTGAGTTCATTAGTTTAACATAAATAATCATTTCATAATTTTAATAGACCACAAGATTTCATACTTCCATTTCTCGTAACCATACGTCCCATGCATAGAGACAAAAATATCATTCATATGGATTGAACACCTGGTAACCGACATTCACAATATGCATATAAGAATATCCCCATCATTCTGGGATCCTCCTTCGGACATGATATAAATTTCGAAGTACTAAATCATCTGATACTTTGGATGGGGCTTGTTGGGCCCGATAGATCTATCTTTAGAGTTCGCGTCAATTAGGGTGTCTGTTCCCTAATTCTTAGATTACCAGACTTAATAAAAAGGGGCATATTTGATTAGATAATCCAACCATAGAATGTAATTTCGATTATTTGTGTCGATTTCGTAAAGCATTTATAAAAGTTGCGCATGTATTCTCAGCCCAAAAATATATAGGGTAAATGCAAATGAAACTCACCTAATGTATTTTGTAGTAAAAATACATAGAACGACATTGAACAAGTATAGGGTTGGCCTCGGATTCACGAACCTATATCATTCATATGTATATTAATACATATATTTGTAATCGAACAATTTAATATATTATATTATATATATATATATATTATATTTGTGTATATATTCAAATAGGTTAATATTTATATGATTTTATTAATATATATATCACTTATTATTTTAAAAATACCTAATTTGTTATATATAAATATTTATATATAGATTGTTAATATGATTAATACATATTTATATGTAATATTACTTTTAAGTATAACTTTGTATAAATAATATTTATTTGGTAAAACAACACTTATAATAGTAATAAAAATCGTATTTGGTTATGATGATAACACTACTTATAACAAAAACTAAATCGTAAGTTTTCTACTAATGATAATAATAATAATAATAATAATAATAATAATAATAATAATAATAATAATATTAATAATAATAATAATAATAATAATAATAATAATAATAATAATAATAATAATAATAATAATAATAATAATAATAATAATAATAATAATAATAATAATAATAATAGAATTTATAGTAAGAGTGTATACCCCTTCAAAAGCTTTTTCTAAAAAGAAATGCCCTAGACCGGGCTCGAACTCAAGACCTCTCGCTAACCCGAACTAACCCTTAACCATTTCGCCACTTATATTTTTCTGATTTAACCCCCACAGTATTATTTATAACCCGTCACTTATCTTCTTCCATCCCAACATCTCGGCCCAACAATAAAAATAGAATTCGGGCCATCAGTCTAAAATAGGACTCGGCCCAAGCAAAATAAAACGGCCCAATCCGAATTCGAAGTCTAAAATAAAAAAAAAAAAAATACGGCCCAAGTTCATTACGGTTGGAACCTAAATCATAAGCTGTCGCTATCTAAATTTTCTTTACAGCTTATCATCACCACTATAATCTTATCTGTCATCCTTTTTCATACATCATATATCATCACTCATCACTTCACTCGTGACTGAATCAGAAAACGTAAACAGAAACAGTAATAAACGGCAGTTGTAAAACTTCAATTTTGGTGTTCGGTTTTGATGTTTTCTCAACAGAAATATAATGAAAAACAATAATAGCAGTCGACTCACTCAAGTGGGTTTTTGATGAATTGCTTAGAACCGTAACTAGGATACAACTACCTTCGTAAAATCTGCATTAATTATGTTGGTGTGGTGTTCGATTGAGGGTGGGTTGAAGGTGATCGATTTTACGGTTGTTGATTAAGCATACCCAGATGCAGAAGAAAATTGTAATAGCAGTAGCGATAACGAATAGCAGTAACGATAGTTTGTGGTTTGAACAAACCAGACAACGGAAGTATTGCAGCAGCTGTAACATTGGTGTTTCGATGATATCTTTCGAAACAGAAGGAAGAATTAGTGAAAGAAATAGAAAAAAAAATAACGATGGGGATGGTGATTAAGAGTGGAGGATAGTGACGGTTCTCGGTGATGATCTATGACCGAAGGAAAGATAACTATAGCAGCCTACAGATGACTCTTGGTGATTCTTGATGGTGGTTATGGTGATGATCTTATCATGGTTCGGGTGGTTTGAGGTGATGAAATAGGTGATTAAAACATAACCGTAGGAATTGGTGTTTGAAGGTGGTGAAGGTGTTGAGGTTGATCATGGTTATGGAACTCGACAAGAAGAAAAAGAAACATGAAAAAACGCAGGAATGGTGATCTCAAACAAATGGGTTGTTTATGGTGTCGGTTTGATGGTTCAAAGTAGTGGTGGCCGGAGGTGGTGATCTCGGTGTTGGGTTCTTGATGAGTGAAGATAATAGTTCACAAGGGAAGAAGAAAATAATATAGTGATGGTTGTCTCAATCTATCTGTTATGTATAAGTATATATAATTTATATCTAAAGATAGAAAAACTAAAGTAAAATAGTGACAATAAGTGATAATTCACATTCACGGGCAAAAGAATTGGAACAAGTGGGTCTATCAAGGTAATGATATTTGTAATCATAGAAGGATATATAATATAATATACATAAACTATAAACATGGGTGAAAGGGATTGAAAACAGAAAACACAGTAATCCCTTGTCATGCATAGTGTAGCCGCCGGTATTATTGATTTAATTTATTTCACGGACTTGATTTCGTACTCTGTTGTTAATCAGTGGCGGACAAAGATCTTCAGAAAAATCCTAAATTTTTAAATTAAATGTCCTTATTTATTTCAGTCTTGATGATATAAATTTCGATCATTAACAATTAAATACAAATTACATCAACTGTCCCTCTCATTTATGGGTAAAATATAAAAAGTGTTAAAATTAACTTGCTAGATCCTAATTACATTTTTAGTAAGCCTAAAATTTATAGAACTCATTTTCGGATCACCGTTTATTTTAAAATCATATAAGTTTGAATTTAATTTGCTTAATATCAATCTGAACATCAATCGAGTATTAAAATCAGTTAATATTTATTTTTAATATACTTTATATATAGAGATATATTTTAAATAATAATTATTATAATATCTTATTTTTATTTTTATTACATTTTAATAACAACAACATATAATACTTCAAATTATATTTCGAATTATTATTTATATATCCTTACACACATATCTATTTACAATTAATTGTTCGTGAATCGACAAGAGCAGTCAAAGGTCAATTGAATATATGAACACAGTTCAAAGTTTTTGAAACATCAACATTACAGACTTTGCTTATCGTATCGAAATCATATAAAGATTAAGTTTAAATTTAGTCGAAAATTTCCGGGTCACTACAGTACCTACCCGTTAAAGAAATTTTGTCCCGAAATTTGAGTAAGGTCGTCATGGCTAACAATAAAAAAAATGTTTTCATGACGAATATGAGTTGATGAATAGAGTTTTATCATTATTGATTAATATAGATAAAATAATTCGATTACTCAGAGAGTACGAGTGAAGCTATCATAAAAGATTGAAATGAGTAATTGCAGGTTTGTCTTAACTGGTAACGTAGTCAGGGTTGAATTCCGGAATTCAAGGGATTTAAAGAAAATCTTTGTAATCTATAAGATTTGATTCTTCGGTAAATAATAAAATTAGAATTCTCTTTAATTTAATGCGGTCATCTGCCTCGATCGCTTCGCTATAAATCAACCTCTTTCGTTCCTTTTATTTTCATCACTCATATACTTTCTTCCTCAATCTATTCTCTTAAGGATTGTGAAAATGCTCAATCCAGTTCTAATTCTGAATATTATTCTGGTCATTGCAACAATAATTCTTCTTTTTCATTTGCCAACAGAAGAATCTGTTTACTTCTATTACGCTCTAGGGATTATTGTATTCTTGATCCTCCTGTGTCTTTATCTTGCTATTCGCATAGACATACACGGTTTATGATCTTTCTTGTTTGCTGCGATTTATACTCCAATTTGTATTTCAAGGCTCTATGTTTTTGTTTTCGCCCCGACCTGAAGTAAAGCGATTAAGACGTCTCGAATTCGTACGTATAAAATTTTGAATGAACATAACTTAATGTTCTAAGCGGAAAGGAAAGGTAATAGCATGATTTAATTTGTTAAATTACCAGAAGTTACGGAAAAGACAGGACCATCAAGAAAATATTTTCTTAATATGTTTAGAGGTTAAGTAGAATGAAAGAATCGTGTAACATAGCACTTAATGATGGTACTGTGAATCATCACATTCCATTATAAACTCAGCATGACTTACTGTAATATAATCACGTTGATCAAGTGTCATTATATTATACTAACTCATGCATCAGTTCCCAACATTACTTCAATAACATTCATATTTTAAGCTCGAAAGTTTACAGAATATAGAAACTAACAGTTTCTATATGATGTAATACTGATAGCACGAAGAGATTAATGATTTCAGATAAGAATAGTTATAAAAATATCTCTAGAAATATGGAGGATATTTAAAATGAAAGATACGATAATATCTCGGAATATCTAAGATCAGCGGATGATAGAAACTATTGTCTGCAAGGGTTTAGAGTAAGGAGCAAGATATTCACTAAAGACTTTAGCAGACATTGAATCATTTGGATTCTTTGAAGTCAAACTTATTCTTTGTGATTTGTCCACGGCTTTCTTCATAGTTTCGCATAATCTGCTTTTCGGTACTAAATTTTCTATTGAATGTTTCCAATATAACGATACACGGGAAGCACGAAGAGTATATAATTTCGGACGAGAATATTTATAAAAATATCCTCAGAAATATCGAAGATATTGATGATGATATTTTGGAATTTCTAAGTTCGATGGTTGATGGAGAAAGATTTTCCGCAAGATTTTAACATGACTTCGGAGCAAGATATTCTCTAAAGATTTCAACGGATCCAGAATTATCTGAATTCTTTGAATATAGGGTATGGTCCTTGTATTTGTCCTTGGTCTCCTTCATGGGTACCTCAATCTATTTTTCAATACCCAATTTTCTATCGAGCGTTCCTAACACTCATTTCTTTATCATCAAACTTTTGGCCGTTTAGACCATCTACCATTTTTCTGTTTCCTCTGCATTTAATGCTATGATATCTGAATCATCGGTTATTAATCCGAGGTAGTTTCAGGAGAATTGTGTTTTTAGATGATTAAACGCTGATGGTAATATGGTGGAATATGAAAGGTTCCTTGGTAACAATAAAAGAGCACGCGTATATATCAACGTTATAATAAGGTTGTTTCGTACGAAAAGTCGAAGTTGTCTTGCTGGATCTATGACAAAATTGGCTATTTTGAAGAAGAACTGCAAAGTTATTTTGGGTAATAATAACACTAAAGAAATTAGCATAGTTATGTGTTAAACGTTTACTCAGTTTTTGAGAGATTTTCAAGTGCATAACTATATGCATCAATCTTTTCTTCCGTAGATGAAGTGCGGTTGGTTCATCCTATCGATTGAGGTGTTTTCAAGAATCATGAAAGGTTTGAACGCAGATTGTAATCGTCGAGATACAGATGAGGTTTAAGATGAAAATAAAGTGGCAAACTTGAAGAATTGTTTAGTTTCATATGTTATAATCAATATTTTAATTCATTTTAATTGTACAGTGTTGGTAGTCCACAGTTGATAGTCCACAGTAACAGTCCAATAATTCATATATAGTTTAATATATAATATTCGAATTAATTAATACGTATCGTGACCCGTATACGTCTCAGACTCGATCACAACTCAAAGTATATATATTTTTATAGAATCAACCTCAACCCTGTATAGCTAACTCCCACATTACTGCATATAGAGTGTGTATGGTTATTCCAAATAATATATATAGATGGGTCGATATGATATGTCAAAACGTCGTATACGTGTCCCGATATTTAAAGTGCATAAAATAAATAATAGAATTTAAATGACGATAAATAAAATTGCTAGAATATAAATTGCGATAAATAAACTGCGATAAATAAATTGCGATAAAATAAAATGTAATACGGAATTAACAGTTAGCTAGAAACAGTTAGCTAGGATTTTGTTAGCGTGGATTCTTAACAAAATTTCTCATAGTTAATTAGTCTGTTTCTAACAAATTTTATTTTATCAAATGTTTTCTTCATTTTGCCACTTGTTGGATTCTGATAGGTCAAAATCCAAATTTAAAATTTAATGAAAATGGTTACTCTGCGGTGAACTGATACGGATACCGGTGGATGTAAGTAGGATAGTGAATAACTGTGGAATCAGATTCGAAGAATATACCATGTAACTTATTAATGTGAAATTTAAATATTCCTCGGGTATTACCTACCCGTTAAAATATTTTCACCATTAATAGTTTGTACAAAAGAATTTTTAATTACAATCTTTATGAAAACATATATACATATATATTTTCTTCAGATGTAATCATGGATTTAATGAGTCAATATGATATTAAACTCATTTGATTTATCTTTAGAACAAGAATATATAATCTCTAAAACATTAGAGATTACATAATCGCCATGTCGAATGAAGATAAATGATGTAGAACGATTCGTAGAACAATAATTATATTCGAGGTACAGAATGAGATGTCGAGGCATGGATTGTTGATGGTACTGGTGTTGTTACTGATGGTACTGTTGATGCCGGTGATGTTGCTGAAGCTGGTACATTTTGCACCATATTCTCCAAATTGATTATTCGAGCGCGAAGTTCGTTGACTTATTACTCCAGGATGATTGTCGGTCGGAACGAGCAGATGAATAAGGTTTAGAATTGTGGATATTTCGTAATCGTTACGAGCTATTTAGGAGATGAGAGTGAAAATGATGTTTCGATCTGGTTCGCCGGTAAGTGCTTCAGATTCTTCACCAAGAGGTGAATCTGGTTGGTGGAAGAGATAGCCTTCTTCGCGTCTCCATTGATTAAGTCGGCTACGAACCCATCAGATGAATTGGGGATGGTTGATTGATTGATTTATTCTGGTGACACCGCTTTCGGAGCTTAGGTGAATATCCATGTCGGAATAGCTGTCGGAATAGCTGTCGAAATAGCTGTCGAAATCTGAGGGACTCGAACTTGTTGCGGGATTCATATCGCACGATCAGATGAAGGATTTTTGATAAGAAATAGATTATAGGATGTAGATTAGTACCCTGCAATACATAATTTACATATGCATATATAATACTAAAATCCCATAAGTTACGGAGAAATCTACGGAAGCTGTCAGGCAAAGGTAACAATAACAGACACGCTAAGATATGAATTTATCTATACACAGTCTATGCAATAGAGGCAGTAAGACGTGTCTAGACTTTAAGGATGATAAGAAAATAATTTTTCGACACTAATGATAAGCAAAACTTTTGACATGCAGACACGATCGAAGTCCTGACTCACTAATGCATTCTAACGACTATCAGTTAGACTCACTAATGTAAGACCTGGTTCGCTAAGACCACCGCTCTGATACCAACTGTGAAGACCCATCCTAATCCATCCGGACGAAGTCCATATCGATTATAAATGATTCACAACAGTTGATTACATCGCGAGGTACTTGACCTCTATATGATACATTTTACAAACATTGCATTCGTTTTTGAAAAGACAATCTTTCATTACATCGAAAATTGACGGCGTGCATACCATTTTATAATATATCTAACTATAATTGACTTAATAATAATCTTGATGAACTCAACGCTTCGAATGCAACGTCTTTTGAAATATGTCATGAATGACTCCAAGTAATATCTTTAAAATGATCAATTGCACAGCGGAAGACTTCTTTCATACCTGAGAATAAACATGCTTTCAAGTGTCAACCAAAAGGTTGGTGAGTTCATTAGTTTAACATAAATAATCATTTCATAATTTTAATAGACCACAAGATTTCATACATCCATTTCTCGTAAACATACGTCCCATGCATAGAGACAAAAATATCATTCATATGGATTGAACACCTGGTAACCGACATTCACAATATCCATATAAGAATATCCCCATCATTCTGTGATCCTCCTTCGGACATGATATAAATTTCGAAGTACTAAAGCATCCGATACTTTGGATGGGGCTTGTTGGGCCCGATAGATCTATCTTTAGAGTTCGCGTCAATTAGGGTGTCTGTTCCCTAATTCTTAGATTACCAGACTTAATAAAAAGGGGCATATTCGATTAGATAATCCAACCATAGAATGTAATTTCGATTATTTGTGTCTACTTCGTAAAGCATTTATAAAAGTTGCGCATGTATTCTCAGCCCAAAAATATATAGGGTAAAAAGGCAAATGAAACTCACCTAATGTATTTTGTAGTAAAAATACATAGAACGACATTGAACAAGTATAGGGTTGGCCTCGGATTCACGAACCTATATCATTCATATGTATATTAATACATATATTTGTAATCGAACAATTTAATATATTATATTATATATATATATATTTTATTTGTGTATATATTCAAAAAGGTTAATATTTATATGATTTTATTAATATATATCACTTATTATTTTAAAAATACCTAATTTGTTATATATAAATATTTATATATAGATTGTTAATATGATTAATACATATTTATATGTAATATTACTTTTAAGTATAGCTTTGTATAAATAATATTTATTTGGTAAAACAACGCTTATAATAGTAATGAAAATCGTATTTGGTTATGATGATAACACTACTTATAACAAAAACAAAATCGTAAGTTTTCTACTAATGATAATAATAATAATAATAATAATAATAATAATAATAATAATAATAATAATAATAATAATAATAATAATAATAATAATAATAATAATAATAATAATAATAATAATAATAATAATAATAATGATAGAATTTAAAGTAAGAGTGTATACCCCTTCAAAAGCTTTTTCTAAAAAGAAATGCCCTAGACCGGGCTCGAACTCAAGACCTCTCGCTAACCCGAACTAACCCTTAACCATTTCGCAACTTATATTTTTCTGATTTAACCCCCACAGTATTATTTATAACCCGTCACTTATCTTTTTCCATCCCAACATCTCGGCCCAACAATAAAAATAGAATTCGGCCCATCAGTCTAAAGTAGGACTCGGCCCTAGCAAAATAAAACGGCCCAATCCGAATTCGCAGTCCAAAATAAAAAAAATAAAATACGGCCCAAGTTCATTACGGTTGGAACCTAAATCATAAGCCGTCGCTATCTAAATTTTCTTTACAGCTTATCATCACCACTATAATCTTATCTGTCATCCTTTATCATACATCATATATCATCACTCATCACTTCACTCGTGACTGAATTAGAAAACGTAAACAGGAACAGTTATAAACGGCAGTTGTTGAAATGTCCCGTTCTTATTGATTAAAAACGTTCCATATTAATTGATTTCGTTGCGAGGTTTTGACCTCTATATGAGACGTTTTTCAAAGACTGCATTCATTTTAAAACAAACCATAACCTTTATTTCATCAATAAAGGTTTAAAAAGCTTTACGTAGATTATCAAATAATGATAATCTAAAATATCCTGTTTACACACGACCATTACATAATGGTTTACAATACAAATATGTTACAACAAAATAAGTTTCTTGAATGCAGTTTTTACACAATATCATACAAGCATGGACTCCAAATCTCGTCCTTATTTAAGTATGCGACAGCGGAAGCTCTTAATAATCACCTGAGAATAAACATGCTTAAAACGTCAACAAAAATGTTGGTGAGTTATAGGTTTAACCTATATATATCAAATCATAATAATAGACCACAAGATTTCATATTTCAATACACATCCCATACATAGAGATAAAAATCATTCATATGGTGAACACCTGGTAACCGACATTAACAAGATGCATATATAAGAATATCCCCATCATTCTGGGACACCCTTCGGATATGATATAAATTTCGAAGTACTAAAGCATCCGGTACTTTGGATGGGGTTTGTTAGGCCCAATAGATCTATCTTTAGGATTCGCGTCAATTAGGGTGTCTGTTCCCTAATTCTTAGATTACCAGACTTAATAAAAAGGGGCATATTCGATTTCGATAATTCAACCATAGAATGTAGTTTCACGTACTTGTGTCTATTTTGTAAATCATTTATAAAACCTGCATGTATTCTCATCCCAAAAATATTAGATTTTAAAAGTGGGACTATAACTCACTTTCACAGATTTTTACTTCGTCGGGAAGTAAGACTTGGCCACTGGTTGATTCACGAACCTATAACAATATATACATATATATCAAAGTATGTTCAAAATATATTTACAATACTTTTAATATATTTTGATATTTTAAGTTTATTAAGTCAGCTGTCCTCGTTAGTAACCTACAACTAGTTGTCCACAGTTAGATGTACATAAATAAATCGATAAATATTATCTTGAATCAATCCACGACCCAGTGTATACGTATCTCAGTATTGATCACAACTCAAACTATATATATTTTGGAATCAACCTCAACCCTGTATAGCTAACTCCAACATTCACATATAGAGTGTCTATGGTTGTTCCGAAATATATATAGATGTGTCGACATGATAGGTTGAAACATTGTATACGTGTCTATGGTATCTCAAGATTACATAATATACAATACAAGTTGATTAAGTTATGGTTGGAGTAGATTTGTTACCAATTTTCACGTAGCTAAAATGAGAAAAATTATCCAATCTTGTTTTACCCATAACTTTTTCATTTTAAATCCGTTTTGAGTGAATCAAATTGCTATGGTTTCATATTGAACTCTATTTTATGAATCTAAACAGAAAAAGTATAGGTTTATAGTCGGAAAAATAAGTTACAAGTCATTTTTGTAAAGGTAGTCATTTCAGTCGAAAGAACGACGTCTAGATGACCATTTTAGAAAACATACTTCCACTTTGAGTTTAACAATAATTTTTGGATATAGTTTCATGTTCATAATAAAAATCATTTTCTCAGAATAACAACTTTTAAATCAAAGTTTATCATAGATTTTAATTAACTAACCCAAAACAGCCCGCGGTGTTACTACGACGGCGTAAATCCGGTTTTACGGTGTTTTTCGTGTTTCCAGGTTTTAAATCATTAAGTTAGCATATCATATAGATATAGAACATGTGTTTAGTTGATTTTAAAAGTCAAGTTAGAAGGATTAACTTTTGTTTGCGAACAAGTTTAGAATTAACTAAACTATGTTCTAGTGATTACAAGTTTAAACCTTCGAATAAGATAGCTTTATATGTATGAATCGAATGATGTTATGAACATCATTACTACCTTAAGTTCCTTGGATAAACCTACTGGAAAAGAGAAAAATGGATCTAGCTTCAACGGATCCTTGGATGGCTCGAAGTTCTTGAAGCAGAATCATGACACGAAAACAAGTTCAAGTAAGATCATCACTTGAAATAAGATTGTTATAGTTATAGAAATTGAACCAAAGTTTGAATATGATTATTACCTTGTATTAGAATGATAACCTACTGTAAGAAACAAAGATTTCTTGAGGTTGTATGATCACCTCACAAGATTGGAAGTGAGCTAGCAAACTTGAAAGTATTCTTGATTTTATGTAACTAGAACTTGTAGAATTTATGAAGAACACTTAGAACTTGAAGATAGAACTTGAGAGAGATAAATTAGATGAAGAAAATTGAAGAATGAAAGTGTTTGTAGGTGTTTTTGGTCATTGGTGTATGGATTAGATATAAAGGATATGTAATTTTGTTTTCATGTAAATAAGTCATGAATGATTACTCATATTTTTGTAATTTTATGAGATATTTCATGCTAGTTGCCAAATGATGGTTCCCACATGTGTTAGGTGACTCACATGGGCTGCTAATAGCTGATCATTGGAGTGTATATACCAATAGTACATACATCTAAAAGCTGTGTATTGTACGAGTACGAATACGGGTGCATACGAGTAGAATTGTTGATGAAACTGAACGAGGATGTAATTGTAAGAATTTTTGTTAAGTAGAAGTATTTTGATAAGTGTATTTAAGTCTTTCAAAAGTGTATAAATACATATTAAAACACTACATGTATATACATTTTAACTGAGTCGTTAAGTCATCGTTAGTCGTTACATGTAAGTGTTGTTTTGAAACCTTTAGGTTAACGATCTTGTTAAATGTTGTTAACCCAATGTTTATAATATCAAATGAGATTTTAAATTATTATATTATCATGATATTATCATGTATGAATATCTCTTAATATGATATATATACATTAAATGTCTTTACAACGATAATCGTTACATATATGTCTCGTTTAAAAATCATTAAGTTAGTAGTCTTGTTTTTACATATGTAGTTCATTGTTAATATACTTAATGATATGTTTACTTATCATAGTATCATGTTAACTATATATATATATATATATATATATATATATATATATATATATATATATATATATATATATCCATATATATATGTCATCATATAGTTTTTACAAGTTTTAACGTTCGTGAATCACCGGTCAACTTGGGTGGTCAATTGTCTATATGAAATATATTTCAATTAATCAAGTCTTAACAAGTTTGATTGCTTAACATGTTGGAAACATTTATCATGTAAATATCAATCTCAATTAATATATATAAACATGGAAAAGTTCGGGTCACTACAGTACCTACCCGTTAAATAAATTTCGTCCCGAAATTTTAAGTTGTTGAAGGTGTTGACGAATCCTCTGGAAATAGATGCGGGTATTTCTT
The DNA here is from genome assembly GCF_046630445.1 of Rutidosis leptorrhynchoides. NCBI lineage: Eukaryota > Viridiplantae > Streptophyta > Magnoliopsida > Asterales > Asteraceae > Rutidosis > Rutidosis leptorrhynchoides. Next base: position 199,341,629 of record NC_092337.1, read on the forward strand.
CTTCATCTAATCTTCACGCTCCCAGGTGAACTCGGGTCCTCTACGAGCATTCCATCGAACCTTAACAATTGGTATCTTGTTTTGCTTAAGTTTTTTAACCTCACGATCCATTATTTCGACGGGTTCTTCGATGAATTGGAGTTTTTCGTTGATTTGGATTTCATCTAACGGAATAGTGAGATCTTCTTTAGCAAAACATTTCTTCAAATTTGAGACGTGGAAAGTGTTATGTACAGTCGCGAGTTGTTGAGGTAACTCAAGTCGGTAAGCTACTGGTCCGACACGATCAATAATCTTGAATGGTCCAATATACCTTGGATTTAATTTCCCTCGTTTACCAAATCGAACAACGCCTTTCCAAGGTGCAACTTTAAGCATGACCATCTCTCCAATTTCAAATTCTATATCTTTTCTTTTAATGTCAGCGTAGCTCTTTTGTCGACTTTGGGCGGTTTTCAACCGTTGTTGAATTTGGATGATCTTCTCGGTAGTTTCTTGTATAATCTCAGGACCCGTAATCTGTCTATCCCCCACTTCACTCCAACAAATCGGAGACCTGCACTTTCTACCATAAAGTGCTTCAAATGGCGCCATCTCAATGCTTGAATGGAAGCTGTTGTTGTAGGAAAATTCTGCTAACGGTAGATGTCGATCCCAACTGTTTCCGAAATCAATAACACATGCTCGTAGCATGTCTTCAAGCGTTTGTATCGTCCTTTCGCTTTGCCCATCAGTTTGTGGATGATAGGCAGTACTCATGTCTAGACGAGTTCCTAATGCTTGCTGTAATGTCTGCCAGAATCTTGAAATAAATCTGCCATCCCTATCAGAGATAATAGAGATTGGTATTCCATGTCTGGAGACGACTTCCTTCAAATACAGTCGTGCTAACTTCTCCATCTTGTCATCTTCTCTTATTGGCAGGAAGTGTGCTGATTTGGTGAGACGATCAACTATTACCCAAATAGTATCAAAACCACTTGCAGTCCTTGGCAATTTAGTGATGAAATCCATGGTAATGTTTTCCCATTTCCATTCTGGGATTTCGGGTTGTTGAAGTAGACCTGATGGTTTCTGATGCTCAGCTTTGACCTTAGAACACGTCAAACATTCTCCTACGTATTTAGCAACATCGGCTTTCATACCCGGCCACCAAAAATGTTTCTTGAGATCCTTGTACATCTTCCCCGTTCCAGGATGTATTGAGTATCTGGTTTTATGAGCTTCTCTAAGTACCATTTCTCTCATATCTCCAAATTTTGGTACCCAAATCCTTTCAGCCCTATACCGAGTTCCGTCTTCCCGAATATTAAGATGCTTCTCCGATCCTTTGGGTATTTCATCCTTTAAATTTCTCTCTTTTAAAACTCCTTGTTGTGCCTCCTTTATTTGAGTAGTAAGGTTATTATGAATCATTATATTCATAGATTTTACTCGAATGGGTTCTCTGTCCTTCCTGCTCAAGGCATCGGCTACCACATTTGCCTTCCCCGGGTGGTAACGAATCTCAAAGTCGTAATCATTCAATAATTCAATCCACCTACGCTGCCTCATATTCAGTTGTTTCTGATTAAATATGTGTTGAAGACTTTTGTGGTCGGTATATATAATACTTTTGACCCCATATAAGTAGTGCCTCCAAGTCTTTAATGCAAAAACAACCGCGCCTAATTCCAAATCATGCGTCGTATAATTTTGTTCGTGAATCTTCAATTGTCTAGACGCATAAGCAATGACCTTCATTCGTTGCATTAATACACAACCGAGACCTTGCTTTGATGCGTCACAATAAATCACAAAATCATCATTCCCTTCAGGCAATGACAATATAGGTGCCGTAGTTAGCTTTTCCTTCAATAACTGAAACGCTTTCTCTTGTTCATCATTCCATTCAAATTTCTTCCCTTTATGCGTTAATGCAGTCAAGGGTTTTGCTATTCTGGAAAAGTCTTGGATGAACCTTCTGTAGTAACCAGCTAGTCCCAAAAACTGGCGTATGTGTTTCGGAGTTTTCGGGGTTTCCCACTTTTCAACAGTTTCTATCTTTGCCGGATCCACCTTAATACCTTCTTTGTTCACTATGTGACCGAGGAATTGAACTTCTTCCAACCAAAATGCACACTTTGAAAACTTAGCGTACAATTCTTCCTTCCTCAATACTTCTAACACCTTTCTCAAATGTTCACCGTGTTCTTGGTCATTCTTTGAGTAAATAAGTATGTCATCAATGAAAACAATGACAAACTTGTCAAGGTATGGTCCACACACTCGGTTCATAAGGTCCATGAACACAGCTGGTGCATTAGTTAAACCAAACGGCATGACCATAAACTCGTAATGACCGTAACGTGTTCTGAAAGCAGTCTTTGGAATATCATCTTCTTTCACCCGCATTTGATGATACCCGGAACGTAAGTCAATCTTTGAATAAACAGACGAGCCTTGTAGTTGATCAAATAAGTCATCGATTCTCGGTAGTGGGTAGCGGTTCTTGATGGTAAGTTTGTTCAACTCTCGGTAGTCGATACACAACCTGAATGTACCATCTTTCTTCTTGACAAACAAAACAGGAGCTCCCCACGGTGATGTGCTTGGTCGAATGAAACCACGCTCTAAAAGTTCTTGTAATTGGCTTTGCAGTTCTTTCATCTCGCTGGGTGCGAGTCTGTAAGGAGCACGAGCTATTGGTGCAGCTCCTGGTACAAGATCTATTTGAAATTCAACGGATCGATGTGGGGGTAATCCCGGTAATTCTTTTGGAAATACATCGGGAAATTCTTTTGCGACGGGAACATCATTGATGCTCTTTTCTTCAGTTTGTACTTTCTCGACGTGTGCTAGAACAACATAGCAACCTTTTCTTATTAGTTTTTGTGCCTTCAAATTACTAATAAGATGTAGCTTCGTGTTGCCCTTTTCTCCGTACACCATTAAGGGTTTTCCTTTTTCTCGTATAATGCAAATTGCATTTTTGTAACAAACGATCTCTGCTTTCACTTCTTTCAACCAGTCCATACCGATTATCACATCAAAACTCCCTAACTCTACTGGTATCAAGTCAATCTTAAATGTTTCGCTAACCAGTTTAATTTCTCGATTCCGACATATATTATCTGCTGAAATTAATTTACCATTTGCTAATTCGAGTAAAAATTTACTATCCAAAGGCGTCAATGGACAACTTAATTTAGCACAAAAATCTCTACTCATATAGCTTCTATCCGCACCCGAATCAAATAAAACGTAAGCAAATTTATTGTCAATAAGAAACGTACCCGTAACAAGCTCCGGGTCTTCCTGTACCTCTGCCGCATTAATATTGAAAACTCTTCCGCGGCCTTGTCCATTCGTGTTCTCCTGGTTCGGGCAATTTCTAATAATGTGGCCCGGTTTTCCACATTTATAACAAACTACATTGGCATAACTTGCTCCGACACTACTTGCTCCGCCATTACTCGTTCCGACACCATTTGTTCCTTTAGTTCTATTAACCCCTGGTCCGTAGACCTCACACTTCGCCGCGCTATGACCATTTCTTTTACACTTGTTGCAAAATTTGGTGCAAAACCCCGAGTGATACTTTTCACACCTTTGGCATAGCTGCTTCTGATTGTTGTTGTTGTTGCGGTTATTATTGTTGTTAGGATGATTGTTGTAGTTGTTGTTGTTGTTGTTGTTGTTGGGCTGTTTGTTGTAGTTGCGATTGATGTTGCGATTGCTGGGATAATTGTTGCGATTATTGTTGTAATTGCTGTTTTTGTTGTATTGGTGATTCTTATCACCGTTTTCCTCCCACTTTCTTTTGACTTGCTTCACATTGGTCTCTTCAGCAGTCTGTTCTTTAATTCTTTCTTCAATCTGGTTCACTAGTTTGTGAGCCATTCTACATGCCTGTTGTATGGAGGCGGGCTCGTGTGAACTTATATCTTCTTGGATTCTTTCCGGTAATCCTTTCACAAATGCGTCGATCTTCTCTTCCTCATCTTCGAATGCTCCCGGACACAATAGGCACAATTCTGTAAATCGTCTTTCGTACGTGGTAATATCAAATCCTTGGGTTCGTAACCCTCTAAGTTCTGTCTTGAGCTTATTGACCTCGGTTCTGGAACGGTACTTCTCGTTCATCAAGTGCTTGAATACTGACCACGGTAGTGCGTACGCATCGTCTTGTCCCACTTGCTCTAGATAGGTATTCCACCATGTTAACGCAGAACCTGTGAAGGTATGCGTAGCGTACTTCACTTTGTCCTCTTCAGTACACTTACTTATGGCAAACACCGATTCGACCTTCTCGGTCCACCGTTTCAATCCGATCGGTCCTTCGGTTCCATCAAATTCCAAAGGTTTGCAGGCAGTGAATTCTTTGTAGGTGCATCCTACACGATTTCCTGTACTGCTAGATCCAAGGTTATTGTTGGTATGTAGCGCAGCCTGTACTGCGGCTATGTTTGAAGCTAGAAAATTACGGAATTCCTCTTCATTCATATTCACGGTGTGTCGAGTAGTCGGTGCCATTTCCTTCAAAATAGTTAAATGGAACAAGTTAATCATACAGAATATTAAGAGTAGTTAATAGTATTTCGTAGCATAATATGAACTCATTTATAAAAGCTTTTTCTTCATATTAGCGTTTTATAAGTTTAAATTCGGGTAGTACCTACCCGTTAAGTTCATACTTAGTAGCTAATATACAATTCAACTACTACAATTCTATATGAAAAACTGATTATAATAATATTTCGCGTTCAAACTTTTACACAATATTTTACAAACTTACAATACCGCTTATTTTACATATAGCATGAAATATAGCACACAATAAATTTGATACAAGATGGTTGTGAAGATAATTCTAGCTAGTACACAAGTCGTTCAGCAAAGGCAATAAAGACACGTAATTCATACGTCCAGAAACAAGTCATGCATTCTGGTTTTACTAGGATTACTTCCCATCCTTGGTCTTGTGGAACATAACCGTTATGGTCGTTGATAAGACAGCGTGTTGTAACGTCGTCAAAGGGACGAGGGTTACGTAATGTCCAACAGTCCCGTAACAATCTAAAAACCTCATTTCTTACCCCAATTACCGACTCCGTCACTTGTGGGAACGTTTTGTTTAATAGTTGTAGCCCGATGTTCTTGTTCTCACTTTGGTGAGATGCGAACATTACTAATCTGTAAGCATAACATGCTTCATTATATTGCATGTTAGCCGCTTTTTCTAAATCACGAAGTCCAATATTCGGATATATTGAGTCAAAATAATTTCTTAACCCATTGCGTAAAATAGCATTTGGGTTCCCCGCAATATATGCGTCAAAGTAAACACATCGTAACTTATGGATTTCCCAATGTGATATCCCCCATCTTTCGAACGAAAGCCTTTTATAAACCAAGGCATTCTTGGAACGTTCTTCGAATGTCTTACAAACTGATCTAGCCTTAAATAGTTATGCCGAAGAATTCTGACCGACTCTAGACAAGATTTCATCAATCATGTCTCCGGGTAGGTCTCTTAAAATATTGTGTTGTCTATCCATTTTGTGTTTTTATACTATAAAATAGACAAGAGTTAGATTCAAAAAAAAAATACTTATTAATACAAGCAATTTTTACATATATCATAAAGCATAAGCACACTATATTACATATATTACACCACACGAATACAACTATCTTATTCTGACTCGCTTGTTTCTTCTTCTTCGGTTTTGGTTCGTTTTGCCAAGTTTCTAGGGATACATGATGTTCCCCTAATACGAACCGTCGTTTTCCACATTGGTTTAGAAAAACCTGGTGGTTTAGAGGTTCCCGGGTCATTGTTACAACTTAAGGACTTCGGGGGTTGACGATACATATAAAGTTCATCGGGGTTGGAATTAGATTTCTCTATTTTTATGCCCTTTCCCTTATTATTTTCTTTTGCCTTTTTAAATTCAGTTGGGGTAATTTCTATAACATCATCGGAATTCTCGTCGGAATCCGATTCATCGAAGAATTGGTAATCCTCCCAATATTTTGCTTCCTTGGCGGAAACACCATTGACCATAATTAACCTTGGTCGGTTGGATGAGGATTTTCTTTTACTTAACCGTTTTATTATTTCCCCCACCGGTTCCGATTCTTTTTTCGGTTCCGATTCTTCTTCCGGTTCCGACTCTTCTTCCGGTTCCTCTTCGGGAACTTGTGAATCAGTCCACGAATCATTCCAATTTACATTTGACTCTTCATTATTATTAGGTGAGTCAATGGGACTTGTTGTAGAGGTAAACATCTATCACATAATATCAAACGCGTTAAGAGATTAATATATCACATAATATTCACATGTTAAAAATATATAGTTTCCAACAAAATTTGTTAAGCAATCATTTTTCAAGTAAACACGGTCGAAGTCCAGACTCACTAATGCATCCTAACAAACTCGATAAGACACACTAATGCAAAATTCTGGTTCTCTAAGACCAACGCTCGGATACCAACTGAAATGTCCCGTTCTTATTGATTAAAAACGTTCCATATTAATTGATTTCGTTGCGAGGTTTTGACCTCTATATGAGACGTTTTTCAAAGACTGCATTCATTTTAAAACAAACCATAACCTTTATTTCATCAATAAAGGTTTAAAAAGCTTTACGTAGATTATCAAATAATGATAATCTAAAATATCCTGTTTACACACGACCATTACATAATGGTTTACAATACAAATATGTTACGACAAAATAAGTTTCTTGAATGCAGTTTTTACACAATATCATACAAGCATGGACTCCAAATCTCGTCCTTATTTAAGTATGCGACAGCGGAAGCTCTTAATAATCACCTGAGAATAAACATGCTTAAAACGTCAACAAAAATGTTGGTGAGTTATAAGTTTAACCTATATATATCAAATCATAATAATAGACCACAAGATTTCATATTTCAATACACATCCCATACATAGAGATAAAAATCATTCATATGGTGAACACCTGGTAACCGACATTAACAAGATGCATATATAAGAATATCCCCATCATTCCGGGACACCCTTCGGATATGATATAAATTTCGAAGTACTAAAGTATCCGGTACTTTGGATGGGGTTTGTTAGGCCCAATAGATCTATCTTTAGGATTCGCGTCAATTAGGGTGTCTGTTCCCTAATTCTTAGATTACCAGACTTAATAAAAAGGGGCATATTCGATTTCGATAATTCAACCATAGAATGTAGTTTCACGTACTTGTGTCTATTTTGTAAATCATTTATAAAACCTGCATGTATTCTCATCCCAAAAATATTAGATTTTAAAAGTGGGACTATAACTCACTTTCACAGATTTTTACTTCGTCGGGAAGTAAGACTTGGCCACTGGTTGATTCACGAACCTATAACAATATATACATATATATCAAAGTATGTTCAAAATATATTTACAATACTTTTAATATATTTTGATATTTTAAGTTTATTAAGTCAGCTGTCCTCGTTAGTAACCTACAACTAGTTGTCCACAGTTAGATGTACAGAAATAAATTGATAAATATTATCTTGAATCAATCCACGACCCAGTGTATACGTATCTCAGTATTGATCACAACTCAAACTATATATATTTTGGAATCAACCTCAACCCTGTATAGCTAACTCCAACATTCACATATAGAGTGTCTATGGTTGTTCCGAAATATATATAGATGTGTCGACATGATAGGTCGAAACATTGTATACGTGTCTATGGTATCTCAAGATTACATAATATACAATACAAGTTGATTAAGTTATGGTTGGAGTAGATTTGTTACCAATTTTGACGTAGCTAAAATGAGAAAAATTATCCAATCTTGTTTTACCCATAACTTCTTCATTTTAAATCCGTTTTGAGTGAATCAAATTGCTATGGTTTCATATTGAACTCTATTTTATGAATCTAAACAGAAAAAGTATAGGTTTATAGACGGAAAAATAAGTTACAAGTCGTTTTTATAAAGGTAGTCATTTCAGTCGAAAGAACGACGTCTAGATGACCATTTTAGAAAACATACTTCCACTTTGAGTTTAACCATAATTTTTGGATATAGTTTCATGTTCATAATAAAAATCATTTTCTCAGAATAACAACTTTTAAATCAAAGTTTATCATAGTTTTTAATTAACTAACCCAAAACAGCCCGCGGTGTTACTACGACGGCGTAAATCCGGTTTTACGGTGTTTTTTGTGTTTCCAGGTTTTAAATCATTAAGTTAGCATATCATATAGATATAGAACATGTGTTTAGTTGATTTTAAAAGTCAAGTTAGAAGGATTAACTTTTGTTTGCGAACAAGTTTAGAATTAACTAAACTATGTTCTAGTGATTACAAGTTTAAACCTTCGAATAAGATAGCTTTATATGTATGAATCGAATGATGTTATGAACATCATTACTACCTTAAGTTCCTTGGATGAACCTACTGGAAAAGAGAAAAATGGATCTAGCTTCAATGGATCCTTGGATGGCTCAAAGTTCTTGAAGCAAAATCATGACACGAAAACAAGTTCAAGTAAGATCATCACTTGAAATAAGATTGTTATAGTTATAGAAATTGAACCAAAGTTTGAATATGATTATTACCTTGTATTAGAATGATAACCTACTGTAAGAAACAAAGATTTCTTGAGGTTGGATGATCACCTTACAAGATTGGAAGTGAGCTAGCAAACTTGAAAGTATTCTTGATTTTATGAAACTAGAACTTTTGGAATTTATGAAGAACACTTAGAACTTGAAGATAGAACTTGAGAGAGATCAATTAGATGAAGAAAATTGAAGAATGAAAGTGTTTGTAGGTGTTTTTGGTCATTGGTGTATGGATTAGATATAAAGGATATGTAATTTTGTTTTCATGTAAATAAGTCATGAATGATTACTCATATTTTTGTAATTTTATGAGATATTTCATGCTAGTTGCCAAATGATGGTTCCCACATGTGTTAGGTGACTCACATGGGCTGCTAAGAGCTGATCATTGGAGTGTATATACCAATAGTACATACATCTAAAAGCTGTGTATTGTACGAGTACGAATACGGGTGCATACGAGTAGAATTGTTGATGAAACTGAACGAGGATGTAATTGTAAGCATTTTTGTTAAGTAGAAGTATTTTGATAAGTGTATTTAAGTCTTTCAAAAGTGTATAAATACATATTAAAACACTACATGTATATACATTTTAACTGAGTCGTTAAGTCATCGTTAGTCGTTACATGTAAGTGTTGTTTTGAAACCTTTAGGTTAACGATCTTGTTAAATGTTGTTAACCCAATGTTTATAATATCAAATGAGATTTTAAATTATTATATTATCATGATATTATCATGTATGAATATCTCTTAATATGATATATATACATTAAATGTCTTTACAACGATAATCGTTACATATATGTCTCGTTTAAAAATCATTAAGTTAGTAGTCTTGTTTTTACATATGTAGTTCATTGTTAATATACTTAATGATATGTTTACTTATCATAGTATCATGTTAACTATATATATATATCCATATATATGTCATCATATAGTTTTTACAAGTTTTAACGTTCGTGAATCACCGGTCAACTTGGGTGGTCAATTGTCTATATGAAACATATTTCAATTAATCAAGTCTTAACAAGTTTGATTGCTTAACATATTGGAAACATTTATCATGTAAATATCAATCTCAATTAATATATATAAACATGGAAAAGTTCGGGTCACTACAGTTGTAAACCTTCGGTTTTGGTGTTCGGTTTTGATGTTTTCTCAACAGAAATATAATGAAAAACAATAATAGCAGTCGACTCACTCAAGTGGGTTTTTGATGAATTGCTTGGAACCGTAACTAGGATACAACTACCTTCGTAAAATCTGCATTAATTATATTGGTGTGGTGTTCGATTGAGGGTGGGTTGAAGGTGATCGATTTTATGGTTGTTAATTAAGAATACCCAGATGCAGAAGAAAATCGTAATAGCAGTAGCAATAACGAATAGCAGTAACGATAGTTTTTGGTTTGAACAAACCAGACAACGGAAGTATTGTAGCAGCTGTAACATTGGTGTTTCGATGATATCTTTCGAAACGGAAGGAAGAATTAGTGAAAGAAATAGAAAAAAAAATAACGATGAGGATGGTGATTAAGAGTGGAGGATAGTGACGGTTCTCAGTGATGATCTATGACCGAAGGAAAGATAACTATAGCAGCCTACAGATGACTCTTGGTGATTCTTGATGGTGGTTATGGTGATGATCTTATCATGGTTCGGGTGGTTTGAGGTGATGAAAGAGGTGATTAAAACATAACCGTAGGAATTGGTGTTTGAAGGTGGTGAATGTGTTGAGGTTGATCATGGTTATGGAACTCAACAAGAAGAAAAAGAAACATGAAAAAATGCAGGAATGGTGATATCAAACAAATGGGTTGTTCATGGTGTCGGTTTGATGGTTCAAAGTAGTGGTGGCCGGAGGTGGTGATCTCGGTGTTGGGTTCTTGATGAGTGAAGATAATAGTTCACAAGGGAAGAAGAAAATAATATAGTGATGGTTGTCTCAATCTATCTGTTATGTATAAGTATATATAATTTATATCTAAAGATAGAAAAACAAAAGTAAAATAGTGACAATAAGTGATAATTCACATTCACGGGCAAAAGAATTGGAACAAGTGGGTCTATCAAGGTAATGATATTTGTAATCATAGAAGGATATATAATATAATATACATAAACTATAAACATGGGTGAAAGGGATTGAAAACAGAAAACACAGTAATCCCTTGTCATGCATAGTGTAGCCGCCGGTATTATTGATTTAATTTATTTCACGGACTTGATTTCGTACTCTGTTATTAATCAGTGGCGGACAAAGATCTTCAGAAAAATCCCAAATTTTTAAATTAAATGTCCTTATTTATTTCAGTCTTGATGATATAAAATTCGATCATTAACAATTAAATAAAAATTACATCAACTGTCCCTCTTATTTATGGGTAAAATATAAAAAGTGTTAAAATTAATTAGCTAGATCCTAATTACATTTTTAGTAAGCTTAAAATTTATAGAACTCATTTTCGGATCACCGTTTATTTTAAAATCATATAAGTTTGAATTTAATTTGCTTAATATCAATCGGAACATCAATCGAGTATTAAAATCAGTTAATATTTATTTTTAATATACTTTATATATAGATATATATTTTAAATAATAATTATTATAATATCTTATTTTTATTTTTATTACATTTTAGTAACAACAACATATAATACTTCAAATTATATTTCGAATTGTTATTTATATATCCATACACACATATCTATTTACAATTAATTGTTCGTGAATCGACAAGAGCATTCAAAGGTCAATTGAATATATGAACACAGTTCAAAGTTTTTGAAACATCAACATTACAGACTTTGCTTATCGTATTGAAATCATATAAAGATTAAGTTTAAATTTAGTCAAAAATTTTCGGGTCACTACAACACTGACGGCACTGACTGTGATGGTGATGCTACGGTACTGTTGACGTTGTTGGTAAAACAAGTCTAGCTTATAAATCACGCATCATTCTTGTCAGTGTTTCTACTCTTCCTTCTATCATTTCGATTCACTCATCTGATTTATGGTTAGGGTTAGAATAGATAATCTCTAAGACTTTAGAGATTACATAATCGCCGCGGAGTGTTTCTCCAATGAAGTTATGAATCAACACTTCATCGTTTGTTGTTGTTGGTATTCCTTGGTATCTACAGGGCATATGACATTGGTGCTCATGGGACAGATTGTAAAGTTGAGGTTTACGACGCGGTTGTGGTTGGGGGTGGTAATGGTACTGTTGGTGTTGATGATGGTAGTACTAGTTATGCTGCTGGTGCTGCTGCTGGTGTTTGTCACCTTTGCACCATATTCTCCAAAGCCACTATCCGAGCGCGAAGCTCGTTAACTTCTTCTATTACACCGGGGTGATTGTTGGTTCGGACGAGCGGATAAATAAAATCTAGAATTTGATGTAGTATATAATCGTGACGAGATGCTCTGGAAATGAGAGAGAAAATGATGTTTCGGACAGGTTCGCCGGTAAATGCTTCAGGTTCTTCGCCAAGAGGGCAATGTGGTAGATGGAAAGGATCGCCTTCTTCTTGTCTCCAATGATTGAGGAGGCTACGAACCCATCCCCAATTCATCCAAAATAGATGATGGCTGATTGGTTGATCCATTTCAGTCACACTGCTTTCGGAGCTTGAGTGGGATTCCATATCGGAATTCGAGGGACTTGAACTAATGGCGAATTCCATTTCGTTCGATTGAATAAAGGATTTTTCAATATGAAATGATTTTTCGACTATCGGGTGGTATTCTAATTACATAGAATATATATATATATATATAGCGCAAAAGATTTCGTAGATTACGGAGGAATTTACGGGATATGTCAGGCAAAGTTTACAGTAACAGATACGCTAAGATATGAATTTTGTCTATACACTATTCATGCAATCAATGCAGTAAGACGTGTCTAGACTAAGAATGATAAGCAGGTAATTTTCGACAAAAATGATAAGAAAAACTTTTGACATGCAGATACGGTCGAAGTCCAGACTCACTAATGCATCCTAACGACTATCAGTTAGACACACTAATGCAGACCTGGTTCGCTAAGACCACCGCTCTGATACCAACTGAAAGGACCCGTAAATATACATTATAAACGATTCACAATAGTTGATTACATCACGAGGTATTTGACCTCTATATGATACATTTTATAAACATTGCATTCGTTTTTAAAAGACAAACTTTCTTTTCATCTAAAGTTGATGGCATGCATACCATTTCATAATACATCCAACTATAATTGACTTAATAATAATCTTGATGAACTCAATGACTCGAATGCAACGTCTTTCGAAATATGCCATGAATAACACCAAGTAATATCCTTAAAATGAGCTAATACACAGCAAAACATTTCTTTAATACCTGAGAATAAACATGCTTTAAAGTGTCAACCAAAAGGTTGGTGAGTTCATTAGTTTATCGTAATCAATCATTTCCATAATTTTAATAGACCACAATATTTCATTTATATAAACATCCATCTCATATCAGGCATTTCGCAAACTGCATAGAGATAAAAATCAATCATATGGTAAACTCCTGGTAACCGACATTAACAAGATGCATATAGAATATCCCCATCATTCCGGGACACCCATTGGACATGATAAACTCGAAGTACTAAAGCATTCCAAATTCCAGAATGGGAATTGTTAGTTCCCGTAGATCTACCTTTAGGATTCGCGTCAATTAGGGGCCAGTTCCCTAATTCTTAGGCTACCAAGCTAAAAAGGGGCATATTCGATTCGATAATCCAATCATAGAATGTAGCTTCGATTACTTGTGTCTATTTCATAAAATATTTATAAAAGCGCATGCATTCTCAGTCCCAAAAATATATATTGCAAAAGCATTTAAAAATGGAGCAAATGAAACTCACAATACTGTATTTTGTAGTAAAAATACATATGACGTCATTGAACAAGTGCAAGATTGGCCTTGGATTCACGAACCTATATTAATTATATATATTTATATTTGATCAATATTTGTCTAACAATTTAGGTCAAGCCGTAGTATATCACAATCCTAATGCTTGAGACTAAATATGCAAAAGTCAACAAAAGTCATATTGACCAAAATGTCTTCCAAAATTTATACATGATTATTATATAGTTTAAATATAGTCGTTTTATATATTTAAATATTTTTAACAGATTTTATTAAAGTAAATAATATAGTTCTTTTATTAATAAATAAAATTTTATATTAAAATTTATATAATAAAAATATACTTTTATATATCTTAAGTAATAAAATTTATAAAGTTCATTTAATATCATAAAAATAATATGATTGGTATTATTAATGTAATTATATTATACGTAGTAAAATATCTTTGTATCACATATTTATTTGATAAAATAATATTGATAATAATAATAATAATAAGTAAAAGTCGTATTATTTTGTAATAATTATTATTATTCTACTAATAAAAATAAAAATAATTATATTTTCTAAAAATGATAAATTGATAATATTTATTAATAATAGTACTAAAATGATGATAATAATAATAATGATGTTTCATATTAACAATGATATTTTTATTAAAAATAATAATTTTAGTAAAAATGATAGTTTTAATATTAATAATACTTTTAATAACAATAATAGTAAAATAATGAAAACGATATTTTTTCTTTAAATCAATATCTTATAATATCTTAATTTCATCATGATACTCATACTCATTATTTCCTAATCGATTTGTTTAATAGCTTTTAGTCATCTTTTATATCGCGTTCATATTAATAATAATAATAGTAATCATAATAATTAGATGTTACTAATATTAGTTTTAATTATAATAATACTAATAATAATATTAATGATAATACTAATAACTATTTGAATGATAATAATAATAATAATAATAATAATAATAATAATAATAATAATAATAATAATAATAATTATTATTATTATTATTATTATTATAACCTTAACGATAATAACGATAATAATAATAATAAAAATAACAATAATATCTTTTAATAATAATAATAATAATAATAATAATAATAATAATAATAATAATAATAATAATAATAATAATAATAATAATAATAATAATAATAATAATAATAATAATAATAATAATAATAATAATAATAATAATTAGATTATAACGTGTAACAGCCCGAGTACAACCCGTAGTGGATATTGTCCGCTTTGCCCCGACGCACGGTGGCTCACGGTTTTGTTTCTCGGGACTCACCCTCAAAACGCGTCCACTAGAGGAGGTATCCACACCCTTTATAAGGGGTGTTTCGTTCTCCTCCCCCACCGATGTGGGATGAGTTCTCACACTCTCCCCCACTCAGGACACTGCGTCCCCGCAGTGCACATCGATGCGGGCCCCAGCTCTGATACCATCTTGTAACAGCCCGAGTACAACCCGTAGTGGATATTGTCCGCTTTGCCCCGACGCACGGTGGCTCACGGTTTTGTTTCTCGGGACTCACCCTCAAAACGCGTCCACTAGAGGAGGTATCCACACCCTTTATAAGGGGTGTTTCGTTCTCCTCCCCCACCGATGTAACAACCCAAACCGTAACCGACCAAACACGACGAAATTTCAAACAAAAAAAAATTTTCTGGTGCAGGCCATCTGCGCGGCGCGCCAGGTGGCCGCGCGGCGCGCCAAACCACCTGGACAGCCCGCTGTCCCCGGAAGTCAATTTAATGAAAATGTTTGACTAGTTCCCGACACATTTAGCTAAAACGCTTTTAACCATGACTTCATATATGAAAAACTAGCACGTTTAATTAATAAAATCAAATTTACGAAGCGGGTCCCACATCGACCCAAATTACCCCTTGAGTACCAAAATGCAATATTTGACCATAAGACTTTTAATACAAAACGAAGCCGAGCATGGCGATTGGGGATACGCTACCCAATCCTAAACAATCCAAAAGCAAGTCTCTAAAGCAAACTATGCAAGTCTTCTAGTCCTCGCGCTTACCCGAGCCACCAATCCGCATGCAATCTATAAAAAGAGTCAACAACGAGAGGGTAAGCTAATGCTTAGTGAGTAGAATAAATATATACATGCATATACAACTTACCTACTCGCATCCACGAAATCACATAAATACACATAAATCACTTACCTCATCGTACCAAACGCTAGTATCATCAAATCGTATAACTAGCAACCTCATAAGCAATCAATAGCTAGTAACGTCAAACCGTACAACTAGCAACATCATTAGCATAAATAAATATAAATAATAAATCAAATTAAATGCTAGCATCAACAATTACAATTCATGGTTAACCAATCTCTTCGCTAGGGAACGACTTCGCGAAACAAGTCATCGATGTTCATAACATTCGTTAGCTTCCAAACACGGCTATGGCATGCTAACCCCCCGAGGTGTTCCAAAAACGGCTATGGCATCACCCCTCAAGTGTTCCAAAAACGGCTATGGCATCACTTGCTCAATGTGAGTAGAACACGGCTATTACTCACGCTTTCGTACACCAACACGGCTATGTGTACGGGTAACTCAAATAACAACGTGGGAGTAAAACACGGCTATTACTTGCCACTAAATGCACAAACACGGCTATGTGCCTTAGTACAAAACATGGACTAATACGGCTAAGTCCCACAACCTTGGTCACAAAACGGCTATGTGACACCATCAACACGGTTCATAAATCATATACATACATATATACATATTCCACTCACAATAATCATTACGGACAAGAACGGCTATGTCCCACCACTACGGTCACAAAAACGGCTATGTGACATCATTACTACGGGCAACTATCAATGTGGACAAAACGTCTATATCTCACAACTATGGTCACCAAACGGCTATGTGACACCATTTCCACGGGCACATAAATCATATACATACATATATAGATATTCCACTCACCTTGAAGTCTTGAAGAATGCTTCCAAGTAATCCGCAACTCGCCAATGGAAAGTACCTATTCCATTACCACAATTACAATAATACACTTAGAGTGGATTTACAAATCAACCCAATTCATCACTAAGTTCAATTTCGACCCAAATGCACTTCCAAGCACAAACCGTGCCCAAACTAACCAATAGTCACTAACACAAGTGAGAATGGTCCTAATATGCCAATTAAACCCGAACTCAAGTGTTAAACACGTGTCATACCCATTTTGACACTTAAACCCTAATTTTGACCCATAAAGGTCAAAATCTCATTCTTTGCAAGTTTTGACACCAAAACACATTTAACTCGGTTTTATACTTCAACTTAATCCATTTTAAGTTTATAAACTTCATTAAATCGCCAATTGGGTCATAATCACCACGAAACCCTAACTTGACCCAAAGTCAAAGTTAGTCAACCAAATAACCCTAAATGGGTTCCAATACTTCCATAATCACTAACTTAAGTGATTAAACTAAATTTCAAGTTCTAAACATGGCCAAATAGTTCACCAACCCGAAATCCACCAACAATTAACAACAAACCCGATTACTAGCATCACTAAACCCATTTCATCACCTAAAAGGGTTTCACAACAAATTAACTCAAACCCTAACTTGAATATCAAATCAAACAATTGAAACTCGGAGTTTGAGCTTACCAATACTATCACCGCGTAGCCAAGAACGAAAGGAACAACTTTAGAACCCGAGCTTTGGTGAGAAATCGACTCCTTCTTCCCCAAATCAAGCCCTCTCTCTCTAAACCCTTACTCTCTCTCTAAAAATGGTTGAGAGTGTTTTGGTTGGTGAGAATTTGATCCAAACTGATCAAAGGATCAGTTTTGATGACCCTAAACCGACCCCAAGTGAAAAGACCAAAGTACCCTTCATTTAAAGCCTTTAAAAAGGCTGAAAATTGCTTCTGACCCATTCGGCGCGCCGCGCCACAATGTGGAGCGCCGCTCCACTCTGCAGGTCAGATTTCAGAAACTTGTTTTGGCCATAACTTTTTGTCCGTAGCTCCGTTTTCGATGAATCAAATATCGTTGGAAACGTAATAAGATTTTCTTTCCAATGGTAAGGCTTTGAAACATCAACACAAACTTTATTTGGGGTTAAAAAGGTACGTACACACCTTGTACCTCAAACAACGTCCAGTTTTCCTTCGACGGTCGAGCAAGCAACACCTACATGTTGTGCACACTCCATACACACATAGTATACCTTAAATACATTATGTACAATAAATATTTGGGTCTTACAACTCTCCCCCACTTAGAATCGATCACGTCCTCGTGATCCTCGTCACTTAACCAAACGGACCACACTCCACGGTCCTCAACATAAGTCCCAATCCGACTTTCCTAAGCAATTCTTCCCGACGAATCGCCTTCCACAACTAAATCGTCATCCACGATTTTTCTCAAATCCACAATCCGAGCACTAAAACCATACTCATTCCCTCGCATCGGGAAACTCATCCCATCTCTAACCGAGATATCACTCCTCTAGCGTACCATTACCAAGTACCGTGCTAAAGCAACCAAGTCTCAACCTAAGGTCAACAACCCGAAACGATGAAGACCGAACCAAACGAATCCTTACGGATAACACCAATCACTAAACATCCCTTGTAGCGCATAATACAACCAATACGCAACTACCGTAACATCATAAGCGAACGACTAGAACCGCTAGCGTCCAATCGACTATAACAACTTAAAACCCTAGGCGTACAAAATCGACCATTGTCACGCCCGTAACGACATGTGAGCGAAATACGGCTATCGCATCAGTAATCACACAATACGGTCCTCACGATCCCACCATAGGAGTATAAAACAACTGATAGATCACTCAACACCGGATGAAGTCAGCGGACCCGAAAGTCATGCTTCACCGATATAACAATACCTCATGATGAAGTCAGCGGACCCCGAAAGTCATGCTTCACCACTATAACAATACCTCACACAACGAGTAGTGCAACATCGCGCTCCGCTACACTATAGTGAACCCTAACGGATACCGCTAACCGTCCACACTATCGAGCAAGAACCACCTATATCAAACATAGGCACAAAACAATATTTCTCTAGAAGAGAATCCGATACGCACATCCCTTAACCGAGGGATTTCACCTTGCTCGCCAAAACACGTCCATTATCTCTCGACGAGATTCACCAAACTTACCACCTCGGTGGTAATTTACAAATCCAATATCATAAGTACCAATGAGCCAAAAATTGTACTCTACCACCAATTGACCACTACTAGGTCTCGACCAAATTTCCGGATCTAACAAAAGCATCATCCGAAATCTCACACTAAAACCTCCTCGTGCGGGAGTGCCACTCCCTCACTTGGAACTACGTTCCATATCCACAACTCGTACAACCGTACAATGCTACCAAAGGTAGACTTTACAAACAATTGGGTTCACACGACCCGTTACCATACCTTGCTCCAAACCTTGAGCACATGAAGGACTTGACCAATCCTTAAACACTTCGAATGAAAAGTGTACCACAAATACCCAAACTATACCCTCGCAATCATCCAATTTCATTAGTTTGTCAAATTCCACCTAGTCACTCATGTATCTAAGGGTTTTACTCCGGTACCCTAAGTACAATGCAACCACAACCATAACCTAGTCGGAGTCGAACACCACGCTAGTAGGTATAAAAGAGGCACCTAATGTCGCGTCATAATGACTCCATTACCGACATACATCGAGATTTCAAACACTCGATCTCAAGGGTTCCAATCACCCGGCGAACCTCATGGTTCATCACTTCAACATAAAAGCGAACACGCGCTTAACAATCGGACACCAAAACCATTTCCGTGGCTTGGTAGAAACATTTCCCAAACAATAAGGAATGCTTGGTTGCACCAAGTCTTACGCCCTTCACCAATCAATTAAAACGTTACCATAGGGTACTTCCATTAGGAACGTCACCCATAACAACAATATGCACAAACCAAGGCATTTAACAACTCACTTCCAAACGGCACTCGATAAACAATCAAAAGACATATTTATTAAAATGAAACGTGCCTTAACGTCTCCTCGCCGCACCCGTCCCCGCTAACTTGGGACGTTCCGACTTACGATGTCCTTCTTTTTGGCAATTAATGCACACCATACTACCACCCTTTGGTACCGAACATTCCCAATATTTGTGACCCCTCACGCCACAATTGTAACACCTAGGCGCACTAGAATCCGATATACCCGTCCGTGTACCACCCGTGCTCACGCTCGGACCCTTAGTCCTCTTACTCGGAGCACCATAAGAAACAACCCTTATCTCCCTTGAAGGTTCACCCTTCTTCGATCGTGTATGCGACTCGAAACCCCTAGCCAAGTCGAATAATTCCGAAAACGATTTCGCTTGACCACGACTAATTTTTACTTTTCAAGTCGTCATTCAAAGTCCAATAGAAATCCCCCATTAACAAACGATCACTTCCCAAATACTCCGGACAAAAACGAGCCTTCGCCATAAAGGTCGTCTTGAGAGTACTCAAATCCATAGATCCTTGTCGCAAGTTTCGCAACTCATTACGCAATTCCCACAAATCGGCCGAAGTCCGGAACTCCTCGAAGAATTCCTCCTTAAACTCGTCCCACGATAAGACCATAAACGTTTCACCACCAACAAGATCAATCTTACCATCCAACCAATCCCTTGCCCTACCCCGCAACAAACTAGTTGCGAGCCTCGTCTTCTTCTCGGGAGGGCAATCAATCGTGCGAAAACGCCCTTCGACATCCGAAATCCAAGTTGTGCTTACCAATGGATCCGGTTTCCCGTCGTACATCGGTGGTTTAGTCCTCATGAAGCTCTTAAGATAACGCTTCATTTCGCCACTACTTTGAAGCTTGGAATACTTCCTATCCATTTCTTCTCGAAACGCTCTCATTTGCTCCGCAACGGCGGCCGCAACTCTAGCGTTAAACTCCACGTTATTCGCCTCGATCTCGTTTCGCGTCGTCAATCTCAAAATGCAAAACGATTAGATCACGAACGTATAAAATCGCACGCACAACTCCGTCCCATCTTGCTATACACTCGTCGTACATCACTCGTTAGACACGATTTGCACCCGTAATAAGGTCTGCAAGTTCTTATTACGCACACACGCCGCATCGACTTGTTAGTACAACGACCGCCTCGCTCGATGATATAAACAAACACAACCAAAATTCTACGCGGTACAAACACACGCGAGAATTACTATCACAACACAAGAGCATATTAATAATATCCGCATTACTAATATAAACGTTAGTCAACCTATAAACAAGGCACTAACTAAACCCATTCCGACCCGTAATCCTACAAGTCCCGCAACAAATTAAGCACACACAAAAGTCTAAGTCTAGGCACCTATCTCAAGTCACCTAAATCCCTTAGACCATGCTCTGATACCACTTGTAACAACCCAAACCGTAACCGACCAAACACGACGAAATTTCAAACAAAAAAAAATTTTCTGGTGCAGGCCATCTGCGCGGCGCGCCAGGTGGCCGCGCGGCGCGCCAAACCACCTGGACAGCCCGCTGTCCCCGGAAGTCAATTTAATGAAAATGTTTGACTAGTTCCCGACACATTTAGCTAAAACGCTTTTAACCATGACTTCATATATGAAAAACTAGCACGTTTAATTAATAAAATCAAATTTACGAAGCGGGTCCCACATCGACCCAAATTACCCCTTGAGTACCAAAATGCAATATTTGACCATAAGACTTTTAATACAAAACGAAGCCGAGCATGGCGATTGGGGATACGCTACCCAATCCTAAACAATCCAAAAGCAAGTCTCTAAAGCAAACTATGCAAGTCTTCTAGTCCTCGCGCTTACCCGAGCCACCAATCCGCATGCAATCTATAAAAAGAGTCAACAACGAGAGGGTAAGCTAATGCTTAGTGAGTAGAATAAATATATACATGCATATACAACTTACCTACTCGCATCCACGACATCACATAAATACACATAAATCACTTACCTCATCGTACCAAACGCTAGTATCATCAAATCGTATAACTAGCAACCTCATAAGCAATCAATAGCTAGTAACGTCAAACCGTACAACTAGCAACATCATTAGCATAAATAAATATAAATAATAAATCAAATTAAATGCTAGCATCAACAATTACAATTCATGGTTAACCAATCTCTTCGCTAGGGAACGACTTCGCGAAACAAGTCATCGATGTTCATAACATTCGTTAGCTTCCAAACACGGCTATGGCATGCTAACCCCCCGAGGTGTTCCAAAAACGGCTATGGCATCACCCCTCAAGTGTTCCAAAAACGGCTATGGCATCACTTGCTCAATGTGAGTAGAACACGGCTATTACTCACGCTTTCGTACACCAACACGGCTATGTGTACGGGTAACTCAAATAACAACGTGGGAGTAAAACACGGCTATTACTTGCCACTAAATGCACAAACACGGCTATGTGCCTTAGTACAAAACATGGACTAATACGGCTAAGTCCCACAACCTTGGTCACAAAACGGCTATGTGACACCATCAACACGGTTCATAAATCATATACATACATATATACATATTCCACTCACAATAATCATTACGGACAAGAACGGCTATGTCCCACCACTACGGTCACAAAAACGGCTATGTGACATCATTACTACGGGCAACTATCAATGTGGACAAAACGTCTATATCTCACAACTATGGTCACCAAACGGCTATGTGACACCATTTCCACGGGCACATAAATCATATACATACATATATAGATATTCCACTCACCTTGAAGTCTTGAAGAATACTTCCAAGTAATCCGCAACTCGCCAATGGAAAGTACCTATTCCATTACCACAATTACAATAATACACTTAGAGTGGATTTACAAATCAACCCAATTCGTCACTAAGTTCAATTTCGACCCAAATGCACTTCCAAGCACAAACCGTGCCCAAACTAACCAATAGTCACTAACACAAGTGAGAATGGTCCTAATATGCCAATTAAACCCGAACTCAAGTGTTAAACACGTGTCATACCCATTTTGACACTTAAACCCTAATTTTGACCCATAAAGGTCAAAATCTCATTCTTTGCAAGTTTTGACACCAAAACACATTTAACTCGGTTTTATACTTCAACTTAATCCATTTTAAGTTTATAAACTTCATTAAATCGCCAATTGGGTCATAATCACCACGAAACCCTAACTTGACCCAAAGTCAAAGTTAGTCAACCAAATAACCCTAAATGGGTTCCAATACTTCCATAATCACTAACTTAAGTGATTAAACTAAATTTCAAGTTCTAAACATGGCCAAATAGTTCACCAACCCGAAATCCACCAACAATTAACAACAAACCCGATTACTAGCATCACTAAACCCATTTCATCACCTAAAAGGGTTTCACAACAAATTAACTCAAACCCTAACTTGAATATCAAATCAAACAATTGAAACTCGGAGTTTGAGCTTACCAATACTATCACCGCGTAGCCAAGAACGAAAGGAACAACTTTAGAACCCGAGCTTTGGTGAGAAATCGACTCCTTCTTCCCCAAATCAAGCCCTCTCTCTCTAAACCCTTACTCTCTCTCTAAAAATGGTTGAGAGTGTTTTGGTTGGTGAGAATTTGATCCAAACTGATCAAAGGATCAGTTTTGATGACCCTAAACCGACCCCAAGTGAAAAGACCAAAGTACCCTTCATTTAAAGCCTTTAAAAAGGCTGAAAATTGCTTCTGACCCATTCGGCGCGCCGCGCCATAATGTGGAGCGCCGCTCCACTCTGCAGGTCAGATTTCAGAAACTTGTTTTGGCCATAACTTTTTGTCCGTAGCTCCGTTTTCGATGAATCAAATATCGTTGGAAACGTAATAAGATTTTCTTTCCAATGGTAAGGCTTTGAAACATCAACACAAACTTTATTTGGGGTTGAAAAGGTACGTACACACCTTGTACCTCAAACAACGTCCAGTTTTCCTTCGACGGTCGAGCAAGCAACACCTACATGTTGTGCACACTCCATACACACATAGTATACCTTAAATACATTATGTACAATAAATATTTGGGTCTTACATAACGACGATAATAACGACGATAATAATAATCATTTTTATAAAAATTCAATTGACTATAACTTTTAAACCATCCATCGAAACCATTCGATATCTAAATGAAAAGTTCTCAATTTTTCGCTAGCTTTCCAACGACATGCATATCGTATACCTTATCTTAATAGCATATGTATTTAATTCAATATTCGAGATAACCTATCTAACGACAATAACGAACGTATAAGCATGCATACTCCTATATACTTGAGCACTAGTCAGGGATACACTAATAATATATAAAAGTTAAGTTATGAGGGCTCACGTATCAATATTGAGATTCAATATTGCAGGAAAAGTACGTAGACGCAACGGGGATGATAAACACTAGTTTGACTCACGAGCAATACTCCCGAACCATACCCATAACCTCCATAGCTATAACCCATAATTTCCTTAGCTCTATCCCGCTCGAAAAACAATTTTGAAATCACTCGGACATCACTCCGTCGTAATATTTTATGTATACTAATAATATCTTGAAATAATACGGAGTAAATATATATATGTAAATCGATTGAGAGAGTTTAGAGAAAAATATTTTCAAGTTTCTATGAAATAATGAAACCTATTGAATTCTATTTATAATAGAATTTTGAATTACTAAAGTGAATTATTAAAGTATGAATTATTAAAGTGAATTATTAAAGTATAAATTATTAAAGTAAATTATTAAAGTATGAATTATTAAAGTGAATTATTAAAGTATGAATTATTAAAGTTAAAGTAAAGTAAAAATAAAGTAAAGGTAAAGTTTAAGTATAGTAAAAATATAAAACTATGTACGTATAATACGCGTATAAATATATATAATATTAATTTAAATCTTTATATATATTTAATAAAATAAAATATAAATATCATTATCTTTATCATACTGGTTAAGTAATGAGTTGTCAAAAATGGTTCTAGATATTTATAAAAGTTATAAACATTTTAATAATAAAGTTCTTTTTAAACTGAAAACGTTTTTGTACGTTTGAAACTAAATCAAATAAATATGATAATTTTTTTTCCAAAACTAAATATATTTAAGAATCATTTTGTTTAAAGGTTAAAATAATGGAAATCGTTATATCATAAAACGTTTTAGAAAAGTAGAATCATATATATTCATAATATATTTCAAGTTTTTAAATTACAGTCTGTTGGTGAAGCATGGGATAAAGTTCAAAGGTTAAATAAACGTATTAAATCATCTTAATGAAAAATGTCGAGTTACTTAACTTGTCGATATACAACATCTAAGTTATTTACACTCCACGTTCTTACTTATAAATCACTTTACCATTTTCCGAATGTTGTCAAAAAGAATAGATTTCTTAAATCACAGTGGACCTCATAACATGGACCCGTAATCATATCACAATGTATTTGATAAATCAATCATTTGATATTATCTTCTAATTCCGTCGATAAACATATTGAAACAAATACGTTCGTGTAAAGTATTATACGTTTAATACTTTATTAATCATCTCAAGTTATAATATATATATACATATCTATTTATATATAACGGTTCGTGAATCGTCAGAATTTGGTCGAGGTTATAATGAATGTACGAACACAGTTTAAAATTCTTGAGATTTAACTTAACAAACTTTGCTTAGCGTGTCGGAATAATATAAAGATAAAGTTTAAATTTGGTAGGAAATTTCCGGGTTGTCACAGTACCTACCCGTTAAAGAAATTTCGTCTCGAAATTTGAATGGGATGGTCATGGCTGACAATATGTAACAACCCGTCCTTATCCACCTGGACGAAGTCATCAACATCTGGTCCCATTGCGAGGTACTGACTTAATTATGCCATGAATGACTCCAAGTAATGTCTTTAAAATGAGCAAATGCACAGCGGAAGACTTAGTTCGTACCTAAGAATAAACATGCTTAAAAGTGTCAACCAAAAGGTTGGTGAGTTCATAGGTTTATCATAACAATCATTTCAATATCGTAATAGACCACAAGATTTTCATATACACAAACGTTTTAATAAAAATATTCTAAGTGGTTGAGCACTTGGTAACCATACTTAACATTTAATCAACGTCGCATATTCCCTTTATTATGAAATCTCACTACACTGTACCAAGAGTAGTCACTGAAACTGGTAACGAAGTACTGTGCAACCGTTGAATACTGGTCGTCCAGTCCGGTTGGGGTTGTCAGGCCCGATAGATCTATCAACAGGATTCGCGTTTACAATACCCATGTAAATAGTAGTTACCAAGCTACAGGGAAGTATGCCAGTGGTACAACTCAATGTAGAATATATTTTAAGTACTTGTGTCTATTTCGTAAAGCATTCATAAAAGCAGCGCATGTATTCTCAGCCCAAAATATATATTGCGAAAAGCAATTAAAAAGGGAGCAAATGAAACTCACCATACTATATTTTGTAGTAAAAATACATAGGACGACACTGAACAAGTATAGGGTTGGCCTCGGATTCACGAACCTATATCATTGGTATATATATTAATACACATAATTGTAGTCGAACTAGTATATATATTGTTATTGTTGATGTAGTTTATATATATTTGATTAATAAGTTTCCTTATTTATATAAATTCATTTTATATATAGATATAGTTAAGTTATGTATATTAATATATATTTATTTATAAAAATCTTTTATTTTTATGCTTATAACTTTAATAATGTCATTAATACTTTTATTTTCATATTCGTAATTATTTTAATAATATTGATATAGATAATACTGATAACGATAATAATGATAGTTTTTGTAAAATTAGTACTTTTAATAATAATGGAAATTTTTTATAGTTTTAATAGAAATTTCAGTAATCATACAATATTACTAATATTAATGTTTAACTGGTAAATTTATTAATGATACTTTGTAATATTAATAATAATAATGATAATACTTAGTAAAAATACTTATGTAATGATAATAATAATAATAATTATAATAATAATAATAATAATAATAATAATAATAATAATAATAATAATAATAATAATAATAATAATAATAATAATAATAATAAAACATAAGACTACCTTAGAGCAACAAGTTCAAAAAAAAAAAATTTGCCACAGCCCGTGTTCGAACCCGTGACCTCTCTTTCCACGACCAAACACCCAACCAATACGTTGTCTATTACATTATGTTTTAACCCCCGATTATAACTATATAACTGGGTTATCTGTCTGTTTTCTTTTTCACTTTAAACTTAATCGAACATTATCAAGATCATCACCTTCTCTTTTCTGTTTCTTCATTATGATTATAAACATAATCATATCATTTCATCATTATCATCTATCATCGAATTCATCATCATGAATCATTTGTTTGAATAGAATTCGGAAGTAAGCAATAAGGAAAAGGTTCGACTAGATTATATGGTGTGAAATAAGTGGATTTGTTATGGCCCAACATCTCAATCTATTTGAAGTCCAATAAGAAAACGAGATCCAGCAGTCTAATTTGTAACCCGTAGCCCAAGAATAGCTCGATCCATTCACTTAGGCCATAACGATTTAAAATTTCCAGCTGTAAGATAAGTGGATCGACCGTATAAAGGGTGGGGTCTGGTTCATCATTTAATTATTAAAAGTTCTTCTTTATTAAATCATCATCATCGTTACTTTCCATCTCTACTGTATCATTTTCTATAATATTTTATAAATGGTTCGAAGAGAAGAGCAGTTACCGGTTCGTTATCATGGTATTGTTTAACGAGAAAGAAACAGAAATCTGAAGTATATAACGGTTTTGTTGGTGGTTTTCATAGATGGTTTTGAAGTGGTGGTTTTGTGATGTGGATGGTGATAATAGTTTGTTATGGTGGTGCCTTGATGATTGATAAAGATAATCTTATGGTGATTGTTATCGGATGAAATCAAAAAAACAATCGAGTAGCTGCAATAGTGAACTAGCAAGGATATAGCAACAGTAAGTGACGGTTAGGTTCCTGGGTTATAATCGAAAATAGTGCAGCTGCAAACAACAGGTCGAGTGATGACGGTTTGGCTTGTGATGCGTGTTAAATCGAGACAGGAGATAAGAAAACAGATGGTTTGTTCATGGTGAGGTGATGATTACCGGTTCAACGATGGTGCTGTAAGTGGTGATGATTTAGACGAATACGCAAGTTTGAAGGTGTGTGTGTGGGTTGTTTTGGTGGATTTGTTCATGTGAGTGACTCAAACCATGTAGCTCATGATCTAGCACCGTCGATCACAATTATAAATTCAACCAACGGCTCCAACGATTTCACATCAACACTTGTTTATTGATATATGTATATCTATAGAATCGAAAAGAAAAAGAAAGAGTTATATGTAAATAATATCAATAAAGTTTTGATAGAAGGATGTTAATATGGATAATTGAGGTTCTTTAAAGAAAGTGGAGAACATAGAATGAGAAGTAGGTTGCAAGGTGTTCGGTTCGTAGTGGTGTGGTCGACATATTTTTCAATCAAGAACAGGATAAAGAAAAATCAATCGTAATATACAGTTGGATTGGTACTATGGAAAATGATGTATAACAAATTTGGATATGGAAACAAAATATATCACAGATTGATAGTTACATGAAAATTGCTTTCCCCTTTTTGCTTTATATAATCGTATATAAAAAAAAAAGATAGATTAGAATAAATCAGTAATAGGTAAATAAATAAGATAAAGAAAATGTGAATCCGTTTGTTAAAGAATTTTGTTTGTTTTTCTGAATTGAATTCGACCCAATCAGAAAGAGGTTTAAAAATTAATAGAAACTGGAAACTGAATTCGATCTTATTCTATTTTTATATATATAACATTAATACTAATAATTATTATATAAATATATTATCAATAATTTTGTCAATACTTATGTTAATAATAGTAACAATTTTAATGATAATATTAATAATAATAATAAATTTAATAATAAATAATAATAATGACACCTATAATAGTAATAATAATGATTCTTAATCATAATATTTATTAATGATACTAGTAATACAAGTTACATGTTTCAATTATATATATATATATATATATATATATATATATATATATATATATATATATATATATATATATATATATATTATGTAATATTAATAATACAATAATAATATTAATATTAATATTAATACAATCATAAAAGTAGTACTATCAAAATTGATATAACAATTTATGCTTATCAAATTCCATATGTATATATATATATATATACTTACATTTATATATGTATACACCTGTACATATTTATTTACTAATAATCGTTCGTGAATCGTCGAGAACAGTCGAAGGGTAATTGTATATATGAAAACAATTCAAAATTTTGAGACTCATCCTAAGAGTCTTTACTTATCGTGTTGGAATCATATGAAGATTAAGTTTAAATTTGGTCAGAAATTCCCGGGTCGTCACAGTACCTACCCGTTAAAGAAATTTCGTCCCGAAATTTGATCGTGGTTGTCATAGCTAACATTAAAAATGTTTTTATGACAATTTGAGCTGCTAAATAGAGTTTTATTACTGTTGAGTAATATGGATAAGATAATTCGATTACTCGAATAGTATGAGTGAAGCTATCGCAAAAGAGTGAAATGAGGTAATAAATATTAGTCTTGTCTTTTGACGTAATCACAGTTGTTTTCCGAAAATCAAGGAATTTAAGGAAATCTTCAAATCAGAAAGAAAATGTAATAGCACGATTTATTAGCAATTTGTTGGAATTACGGAAGAATAGAAATATCAAAGGAAATATTTCCTTGATATGCTTAGAACTTAAGTAGAATGAAAGAGTCGTGTAACATGGCACATGATGACATTATGATTTGTGAATCATCATGCCCCAATAGAATTTCCAGCATGACTTACTGTAATATAATTACGTTGGCCAAGCGCATTATATTATACTAACTCATGATTCAGTTCCCAACACTTCTCCACAATTCATTCATAATTTATACCTAGATTTTACAGAAGTTTCTAATATAATGGAATACAGAAAACACGGAGAGGTAGATAATTTTGGACAAGAATATTTATGAAAATATCCTCAGAAATATCGAAGATATTTATGATGATATTTTGGAATTTCTAAGTTCGAAGGTTGATGAAGAAAAATTTTCCGCAAGATTTTAACATGACCTCGGAGCAAGATATTCTCTAAAGTTTTCATCGGATCCAGAATTACCTGGATTCTTTGAATATAGGGTTTGGTCCTTGTCTTTGTCCTTGGTCTCCTTCACGGTTAGCTCAATCTATTTTTCAGTACTAAAGGTTCTATCGAGCGTTTCCAACACTCCATTCTTATTAGCAAAATTTTGGCCGTTTTGACCATCTACCATTTTCCTGTTTCCTCTACATTTAATGCTACGATATCTGAATCATCGGTTATCAATTCGAGGTGGTTTCAGGAGAATTGTATTTTTAGATGATTAGACGCTGATGGTAGTATGGTGGATTATAAAAGGTTCCCCGGTAACAATAAATAAGCACGTATATATTCTGAGGTTATAATAAGGTTGTTTTGAATGAAAAGTCAAAATCAACTTGCTGGAGCTGTGACAAAATTGGCTAATTTGGAAAGGAATTGCAAAGTTATTTTGGGTAATAATAACGCCAAAGGAGCTAGCACGGATATGTGGTAAACGTTTACTCAGTTTCCGAGAATTTTTTAGGTGCATAACTATATGCATCAATCTTTTCTTTCGTAGATGAAGTGCGGCTGGTTCATCCTCTCGATCGAGGTGTTTTCAAGAATCATGAAAGATTTGAACATGGATTGGAATCGTCAAGATTCAAATGAGGTTTAAGATGAAATCAAGTGGCAAACTTGAAGAATTGTTTAGTTTCATATGTTATAATCAATATTTTAATTTATTTTATTTATCCAATATTATTAGTCCACAGTCGATAGTCCACAGTTAACAGTCCAATAATTCATATATAGTTTAATATATAATATTCGAATTAATTAATACGTTTCGTGACCCGTATACGTCTCAGACTCGATCACAACTCAAACTATATATATTATTGTAGAATCAACCTCAACCCTGTATAGAGAACTCGATCATTACTGCATATAGTGTGTCTATGGTGATTCCAAATAATATATATAAATGTGTCGATATGATATGTCAAAACCTTGTATACGTGTCCCGATATTTAAAGTGCGTAAAATAAATAACAGAAATTAAATGACGATAAATAAAATTGCGAGAATGTAAATTGCAATAATTAAATTGCGATAAATAAATGTAACCAGTTAGCTAGGAACAGTTAGCTAGGAACAGTTAGCGTGGATTCTTAACAATATTTCAATTAGTTAATTCATTTGTTTCTAACAAATTTTATTTTTTTTGTCCAAAGTTTTCTTCATTGTGCCACTTGTTGGATTCTGATAGGTCAAAATCCAAATATGAAATTGAATTTGAATGAAAATAGTTGTTCTTTGGTGAACGGATACGTACATGTGTGGATTTGAGCAGTATAGTTAATGATTGTTGAATTTGAGTTGAAGAATGTACAGTGTAACTTATTAATGTGATATCTAAATATTCCTCGGGTATTACCTACCCGTTAAAATATTTTCACCATTAACAGTTTGTACCAAAGAATTTTTTAATTACAATCTTTATGAAAACATATATACATATATATTTTCTTCAGATGCAATCATGGATTTAATGAGTTAATATGATATTAGACTCATTTGATTTTCGGTTTGAGCTAGAATAAGTAATCTCTAAAACTATTAGGAACCACATATTCTTCGCAGAATATTAATGAAGTTATGGATCAATACTTCATCGTTCAATGTTGTTGGTACGCATTGGTATCTATGGTGCGTATGATATTGATGTTCGAGATAAAGATTGTGATGTTGAGGTGTGGGATGTGGATGTTACCGTTGATGGTACTGTTGGTGCTAGTGATGTTGCTGAAGCTGGTACGTTTTGCACCATATTTTTCAAGGCTACAACTCGGGCGCGAAGCTCGTTGACTTATTACTCCGGGATGATTGTCGGTAAGAATGAGCAAGTGAATAAGGTTTAGGATTTTAAATAGAATATAATCGTGACGAGGTATCCTGGGAGTAAGGGTGGAAATGGTGTTTCGAATAGGTTCGCCGGTAATTGCTTCAGGTTCTTCGCCAAAAGGGAAATTTGGTTGGTGAAAAGGATCGCCTTCTTCTCGTCTTCATTGATTAAGTCGACTACGAACTCATCAGATGAATTGGGGATGGATGATTGATTGATTCATTCCGGTGACGCTGCTTTCGGAGCTTGAGGGGGACTCCATATCGGAATCCGAGGGGCTTGAACTAGTGGTGAGTTCCATTTTGCTCGGTTAGATACAGAGTTTTTGGTATGAAATGAATTTCGGATATCGGATGATATTCTAATTACATAGAATACCTATACATAGTACAGGAGATCCCGTAGATTACGGAGAGAATTTTGGAAACGTGTGAGACAAGACTTAATATGATGAGATGTGAATTTGTCTGTACACCGTCTATGCAATAATTGCAATAAGACGCGTCGAGACTGAAAATGACAAGTAGATATTTTTTTTTTGACAAATGGTGGTAAGCAAAAACTTTTAACATGCAGACCAGGTTCAAGTCTAGACTCATTAATATAACCTAACAACTACTAGGTCGAAGTCCACTCTCATTAATGCATCCAAACAACTCCTAGTTAGACACACTAATGTAAGACCTGGTTCGCTACGACCACCGCTCTGATACCACCTGTAACAACCCGTCCTTATCCATCTGGACGAAGTCATCAACATCTGGTCCCATTGCGAGGTACTGACTTAATTATGCCATGAATGACTCCAAGTAATGTCTTTAAAATGAGCAAATGCACAGCGAAAGACTTAGTTCGTACCTGAGAATAAACATGCTTAAAAGTGTCAACCAAAAGGTTGGTGAGTTCATAGGTTTATCATAACAATCATTTCAATATCGTAATAGACCACAAGATTTTCATATACACAAACGTTTTAATAAAAATATTCTAAGTGGTTGAGCACTTGGTAACCATACTTAACATTTAATCAACGTCGCATATTCCCTTTATTATGAATCTCACTACACTGTACCAAGAGTAGTCACTGAAATGAAGTACTGTGCAACCGTTGAATACTGGTCGTCCAGTCCGGTTGGGGTTGTCAGGCCCGATAGATCTATCAACAGGATTCGCGCTTACAATACCCATGTAAATAGTAGTTACCAAGCTACAGGGAAGTATGCCAGTGGTACAACTCAATGTAGAATATATTTTAAGTACTTGTGTCTATTTCGTAAAGCATTCATAAAAGCAGCGCATGTATTCTCAGCCCAAAATATATATTGCAAAAAGCAATTAAAAAGGGAGCAAATGAAACTCACCATACTGTATTTTGTAGTAAAAATACATAGGACGACACTGAACAAGTATAGGGTTGGCATCGGATTCATGAACCTATATCATTGGTATATATATTAATACATATAATTGAAGTCGAACTAGTATATATATTGTTATTGTTGATGTAGTTTATATATATTTGATTAATAAGTTTCCTTATTTATATAAATTCCTTTTATATATAGATATAGTTAAGTTATGTATATTAATATATATTTATTTATAAAAATCTTTTATTTTTATGCTTATAACTTTAATAATGTCATTAATACTTTTATTTTCATATTCGTAATTATTTTAATAATATTGATATAGATAATACTGATAACGATAATAATGATAGTTTTAGTAAAATTAGTACTTTTAATAATAATGGAAATTTTTAATAGTTTTAATAGAAATTTCAGTAATCATACAATATTACTAATATTAATGTTTAACTGGTAAATTTATTAATGATACTTTGTAATATTAATAATAATAATGATAATACTTAGTAAAAATACTTATGTAATGATAATAATAATAATAATAATAATAATAATAATAATAATAATAATAATAATAATAATAATAATAATAATAATAATAATAATAATAATAATAATAATAATAATAATTACAATAATAATAATAATAATTACAATAATAATAATAATAAAACATAAGACTACCTTAGAGCAACAAGTTCAAAAAAAAAAAATTTTTGCCACAGCCCGTGTTCGAACCCGTGACCTCTCTTTCCACGACCAAACACCCAACCAATACGCTGTCTATTACATTATGTTTTAACCCCCGATTATAACTATATAACTGGTTTATCTGTCTGTTTTCTTTTTCACTTTAAACTTAATCGAACATTATCAAGATCATCACCTTCTCTTTTCTGTTTCTTCATTATGATTATAAACATAATCATATCATTTCATCATTATCATCTATCATCGAATTCATCATCATGAATCATTTGTTTGAACAGAATTCGGAAGTAAGCAATAAGGAAAAGGTTCGACTAGATTATATGGTGTGAAATAAGTGGATTTGTTATGGCCTAACATCTCAATCTATTTGAAGTCCAATAAGAAAACGAGATCCAGCAGTCTAATTTGTAACCCGTAGCCCAATAATAGCTCGATCCATTGACTTAGGCCATAACGATTTAAAATTTCCAGCTGTAAGATAAGTGGATCGACCGTATAAAGGGTGGGGTCTGGTTCATCATTTAATTATTAAAAGTTATTCTTTATTAAATCATCATCATCGTTACTTTCCATCTCTACTGTATCATTTTCTATAATATTTTATAAACAGTTCGAAGAGAAGAGCAGTTACCGGTTCATTATCATGGTATTGTTTAACGAGAAAGAAACAGAAATCTGAAGTATATAACGGTTTTGTTGGTGGTTTTCATAGATGGTTTTAAAGTGGTGGTTTTGTGATGTGGATGGTGATAATAGTTTGTTATGGTGGTGCCTTGATGATTGATAAAGATAATCTTATGGTGATTGTTATCGGATGAAATCAAAAAAACAATTGAGTAGCTGCAATAGTGAACTAACAAGGATATAGCAACAGTAAGTGACGGTTAGGTTCCTGGGTTACAATCGAAAATAGTGCAGCTGCAAACAACAGGTCGAGTGATGATGGTTTGGTTTGTGATGCGTGTTAAATTGAGACAGGAGATAAGAAAACAGATGGTTTGTTCATGGTGAGGTGATGATTACCGGTTCAACGATGGTGCTGTAAGTGGTGATGATTTAGACGAATACGCAAGTTTGAAGGTGTGTGTGTGGGTTGTTTTGGTGGATTTGTTCATGTGAGTGACTCAAACCATGTAGCTCATGATCTAGCACCGTCGATCACAATTATAAATTCAACCGACGGCTCCAACGATTTCACATCAATGCTTGTTTATAGATATATGTATATCTACAGAATCAAAAAGAAAAAGAAAGAGTT
This sequence comes from Rutidosis leptorrhynchoides, assembly GCF_046630445.1. NCBI lineage: Eukaryota > Viridiplantae > Streptophyta > Magnoliopsida > Asterales > Asteraceae > Rutidosis > Rutidosis leptorrhynchoides. The sequence continues at coordinate 199,376,712 of NC_092337.1, forward strand.
GTATGTAAATAATATCAATAAAGTTTTGATAGAAGGATGTTAATATGGATAATTGAGGTTCTTTAAAGAAAGTGGAGAACATAGAATGAGAAGTAGGTTGCAAGGTGTTCAGTTCGTAGTGGTGTGGTCGACATATTTTTCAATCAAGAACAGGATAAAGAAAAATCAATCGTAATATACAGTTGGATTGGTACTATGGAAAACGATGTATAACAAATTTGGATATGGAAACAAAATATATCACAGATTGATAGTTACATGAAAATTGCTTTCCCCTTTTTGCTTTATATAATCGTATATAAAAAAAATAGATAGATTAGAATAAATCAGTAATAGGTAAATAAATAAGATAAAGAAAAGGTGAATCCGTTTGTTAAAGAATTTTGTTTGTTTTTCTGAATTGAATTCGACCCAATCAGAAACAGGTTTAAAAATTAATAGAAACTGGAAACTGAATTCGATCTTATTCTGTTTTTATATATATAACATTAATACTAATAATTATTATATAAATATATTATCAATAATTTTGTCAATACTTATGTTAATAATAGTAACAATTTTAATGATAATATTAATAATAATAGTAAATTTAATAATAAATAATAATAATGACACCTATAATAGTAATAATAATGATTCTTAATCATAATATTTATTAATGATACTAGTAATACAAGTTACATGTTTCAATTATATATATATTATGTAATATTAATAATACAATAATAATAATAATATTAATATCAATACAATCATAAAAGTAGTACTATCAAAATTGATATAACAATTTATGCTTATCAAATTCCATATGTATATATATATATATACTTACATTTATATATGTATACACCTGTACATATTTATTTACTAATAATCGTTCGTGAATCGTCGAGAACAGTCGAAGGGTAATTGTATATATGAAAACAATTCAAAATTTTGAGACTCATCCTAAGAGTCTTTACTTATCGTGTTGGTATCATATGAAGATTAAGTTTAAATTTGGTCAGAAATTCCCGGGTCATCACACAATAAGTATGTTTTCATGACGTATACGAGTTGGAAATTAGAGTTTTATTATCATCAAGTAATATAAATAAAGCAATTTGATTTTTGTGAAGTGTACGAGCGAAGTTATCACAAAAGAATAAAATGAGTAAATGCACGTTCTTTTTAACCAATGACATAGTCACGGTTGATTTCCAGAATTCAAGAAATTTAGAGAAAATCTTCGTAATAAAATTTGGTTCTTCGGTAATTAAGGAAGTTAGGATCCGCTTTGATTAAATGCGATAATATGTTTTGATTGCTCTGTCGGATATTTTACTATATATCCACCACTTCTTTTCCTTACAACTCACACCTTCTATTCTTTCTCTCTCAACTCATATTTTAAAGCATTCATCAATATGCTCCATCCAGTACTGATTCTTGATATACTCCTAACTTTCATATCTGTCATTCTTCTCTTTCATCTACCACCGGAGGATTTTATTTACTTTTACTATTACCTTGGGGTTATAGTGCTTTTAATTCTCCCGTGCCTTTACGTGGCAATATGTATTGATATACACGGTTTGTAATTTATGTACTGTTGTCGAGCTTTATATCTTCTTTTATATTCAAGAGTTCCATACTTTTGTCTCCTCTTCCCGGCTTCAAGTCAAGCGATTAATGGTCCAAAATTTGTAGGTAAAGATTTTGAAATGAACATAGTTAATGTTCTAAGAAGGGAATCGTAATGGCACGATCTTGATTTGGTTAAATTACCAGAATGCCTCGGAAAAGACTGAATCATCAAGAAATATTTTCTTGATATTTTAAAGGTTAAATTGAATACAAGAATCGTGTAACATGGCACATGATGATGTTATGGTCTGTGAATCATCATGTTCCATTTAGAAACTCAGCATGACTTACTGTAATATAATCACATTGATCAAGTGTCATTATATTATACTAATTCATGCTTCAGTTCCCAACACCACTTCAAAACATTCATATTTTAAACTTGAAGGTTTCAGAATTTAGAAACTAAAATAGTTTCTTTTATGATGTAACATAGATAGCGCGAAGAGATAACTAATTTCGGATAAGAATAGTTATGAAATATCTTCAGAAAAATGGAGGATATTTATAATGAAAGATATGATGATATCTTAGAATTTTTAATATCGATGGATGATGATGTAGATTTGTCCGTAAAGGTTTAGAGTCAGGAGCAAGGTATTCGATAATAGCTTCACCAGACACTGAATCATTTGGATTCTTTGAAGGCAGGTTTAGTCTTTGTGATTTATCCACAGCCTCCTTCATACTTTGCTCAATCCGTTTTCCAGTTCCAAAGCTTCTCTTTTTCTGAGCTTTGCCAACACACTATTCTTTATCATCAACTTTTTACTGTTAAGATCGTTTACAGTTTTTGCTGCTTCATCAGCTATTTTCCAATTTCGGAGAACAAGTTCTTAGTTTGGGGTTTTTTTCAGAAACTTCACATTCGAAGTATGTAACTCTTGGAGGTAGACGTTATATGTATATATAACTGCTGATGTAGACATGCTGCGAGATTTCAAAATACTGATTGCTGATTCTCAATAATTGGTATGACAATTCTTGTTATAAGGTACGAATGAGTATATGATAGGGTTCCAATAAATATAACGATTTTTCTGAAAATCAAAGATCAGCGAAATTGTTGGTAAGTTTATTGATAATGTGGTGGAACATAAATGGTTCTCCGGTAACGATGGCGAAATGGCAACATATATATCAAGGTTATAATAAGGCTGGTTCGACTAAAAAATTCAAAGTTGACTTGCTGGAACTGTGACAAAACTGACTACTTTGGAGAGGAATTGAAAAGTTATTTTAGCTAATAAATGCCAAAGGGTCTGACACGGATACGTGTCAAACTATGAATTTGGTTTCGAGAGTTTCTCAGGTACATAACTGTGGTTAACATGTGGTTGGATCATCATCTCGATTGTTTATTATTTGAAGTGTCTTCAGGAATTTTGGAGGGTTTGAACACAGATTGAAGTCGTTAATATACATATGATGTTCTAGCACAGTTTTGAAGTCAAAGTATAGCTTTAAAAGATGTAAAAATCTAAGAGTGATGTCTTCTGTTAAATCTTGACTTGGATTTTGATTTGTCAAAATCTGAATATCTAATCAAATTTGGATGAGAATGGTTGTTTTGATTTCTATAAAAGATTGTATATTGTTGTGAAAGTAGTGAGTATAGTTGGTAACTGCTGAATCAGATTCGAAGAATGTAACATATTAATTGTGAATTTATATATCTCTCGGGTATTACCTACCCGTTAAAAAAAAATTTCACAATTAATATTTTGTACAAAAGAATTTTATTACAGCCCTTACGAAAATATATATGTGTATATTTTCCTTTAGATGTAACATAGATTTAATGAGTTAATATTAAATTAAACTCATCTGATTTATGGTTGAAACTAGAATTGAGTAATCTCTAAAACTTTAGAAATTACATAAGTATTTCTTCAATAATACTATGAATCAATACTTCGTTATTTGTTGATACATGATGCTGGTTTTTGTGAAATTCTTGTGAACTTCGCCAGGTATGAATGATGTTATTTGGAAAGTTTCGAGTACATCGATGATGAAAGTGTAAAATCAAACATATATTTAAATAATACACTTAGTTTATTATGAGTTGGAATTTATTGAATTGAGACAAAAATTGTAGTTAATGATGGTTAAGTTGCGGACTAAGGACGTACCTCATTGCATATTAGTAATATGAATTAACCGAGTAGTTAAGATTCACACATAATAGCTTAGTATGGAAAGATATATAAAATATACATATAATTTCTTCAGAGGGAGTGAGTTAATACTTCATAACTTGTTGATACAATATAAGCGTTATTGATTCGTAATGGTGTCCACAGTGATTCTTTAACTAACAGAGTTTGTGATGTTATAGGTGCTGCTGATTCTGATGACACTGACGGCACTGACTGTGATGGTGATGCTACGGTACTGTTGATGTTATTGGTAAAACAAGTCTAGCTTATAAATCACGCATCATTGTTGTCAGTGTTTCTACTCTTCCTTCTATCATTTCGATTCACTCATCTGATTTACGGTTAGGGTTAGAATAGATAATCTCTAATACTTTAGAGAATACATAATCGCCGCGGGGTGTTTCTCCAATGAAGTTATGAATCAACACTTCATCGTTTGTCGTTGTTGGTATTCCTTGGTATCTACAGGGCGTATGACATTGGTGCTCGTGGGACAGATTGTAAAGTTGATGTTTACGACGCGGTTGTTGTTGGGGGTAGTAATGGTACTATTGGAGTTGATGATGGTAGTACTGGTTATACTGCTGGTGCTGCTGCTGGTGTTTGTAACCTTTGCACCATATTCTCCAAAGCCACTATCCGAGCGCGAAGCTTGTTGACTTCTTCTATTACACCGGGGTGATTGTCGGTTCGGACGAGCGGATATATAAAATCTAGAATTTGATGTAGTATATAATCGTGATGAGATACTCTAGAAATGAGAGAGAAAATGGTGTTTCGGACAGGTTCTCCGGTAAGTGCTTCAGGTTCTTCGCCAAGAGGGCAATGTGGTGGATGGAAAGGATCGCCTTCTTCTTGTCTCCAATGATTGAGGAGGCTACGAACCCATCCCCAATTCATCCAAAATAGATGATGGCTGATTGGTTGATCCATTCCAGTCACACTGTTTTCGGAGCTTGAGTGGGATTCCATATCGGAATTCGAGGGACTTGAACTAATAACGAATTCCATTTCGTTTGATTGAATAAAGTATTTTTCGATATGAAATAATTTTCCGGCTATCGGGTGGTATTCTAATTACATAGAATATCTACATATATAGCGCAAAAGATTTCGTAGATTACGGAGGAATTTACGGGATATGTCAAGCAAAGTTTACAGTAACAGATACGCTAAGATATGAATTTTGTCTATACACTATTTATGCAATCAATGAAATAAGACGTGTCTAGACTAAGAATGATAAGCAGGCAATTTTCGACAAAAATTATAAGCAAAACTTTTGACATGCAGACACGGTCGAAGTCCAGACTTACTAATGCATCCTAACTACTATCAGTTAGACACACTAATGCATACTTGGTTCGCTAAGACCACTGCTCTGATACCAACTGAAAGGACCCGTTCATATACATTATAAACGATTCACAATAGTTGATTACATCGCGAGGTATTTGACCTCTATATGATACATTTTACAAACATTGCATTCATTTTTAAAAGACAAACTTTCTTTTCATCTAAAGTTGACGGCATGCATACCATTTCATAATACATCCAACTATAATTGACTTAATAATAATCTTGATGAACTCAATGACTCGAATGCAACATCTTTCGAAATATGCCATGAATGAGACCAAGTAATATCCTTAAAATGAGCTAATGCATAGCGAAAGATTTCTTTAATACCTGAGAATAAACATGCTTTAAAGTGTCAACCAAAAGGTTGGTGAGTTCTTTAGTTTATCGTAATCAATCATTTCCATAATTTTAAAAGACCACAAGATTTCATTTATATAAACATCCATCTCATATCAGGCATTTCGCAAACTGCATAGAGATAAAAATCATTCATATGGTGAACACCTGGTAACTGACATTAACAAGATGCATATAGAATATCCCTATTATTCCGGGACACCTATCGGACATGATAAACTCGAAGTACTAAAGCATTCCAAATTCCAGAATGGGGGTTGTTAGTTCCCGTAGATCTACCTTTAGGATTCGCGTCAATTAGGGGCCAGTTCCCTAATTCTTAGGCTACCAAGCTAAAAAGGGGTATATTCGATTCGATAATCCAACCATAGAATGTAGCTTCGATTACTTGTGTCTATTTCATAAAATATTTATAAAAGCGCATGTATTCTCAGTCCCAAAAATATATATTGCAAAAGCATTTAAAAAGGGAGCAAATGAAACTCACAATACTGTATTTTGTAGTAAAAATACATATGACGTCATTGAACAAGTGCAAGGTTGGCCTTGAATTCACGAACCTATATTAATTATATATATTTATGTTTGATCAATATCTATCTAACAATTTAGGTCAAGTCGTAGTGTAATAATTATAATAATAATAATAATAATAATAATAATAATAATAATAATAATAATAATAATAATAATAATAATAATAATAATAATAATAATAATAATAATAATAATAATAATAATAATAATAATAATTAGATTATAACGACGATAATAACGACGATAATAATAATCATTTTTACAAAAATTCAATTGACTATAACTTCTAAACCGTTCATCGAATCCATTCGATATCTAAATGAAAAGTTCTCAATTTTTCGCTAGCTTTCCAACGACATGCATATCATATACCTTATCTTAATAGCATATGTATTTAATTCAAGATTCGACATAACCTATCTAACGACAATAACGAACGTATAAGCATGCATAATCCTATATACTCGAGCACTAGTCAGGGATACACTAATAATATATAAAAGTTAAGTTATAAGGGCTCACGTATCAATATTGAGATTCAATATTGCAGGAAAAGTACGTAGACGCAACGGGGATAATAAACACTAGTTTGACTCACGAGCAATACTCCCAAACCATACCCATAACCTCTATAGCTATAACCCATAATTTCCTTAGCTCTATCCCACTCGAAAAACAATTTCGAAATCACTCGGATAGCACTCCGTCGTAATATTTTATGTATACTAATAATATCTTGAAATAATACTGAGTAAATATATATATGTAAATCGATTGAGAGAGTTTAGAGAAAAATATTTTCAAGTTTCTATGAAATAATGAAACCTATTGAATTCTATTTATAATAGATTTTTGAATTATTAAAGTGAATTATTAAAGTATGAATTATTAAAGTGAATTATTAAAGTATGAATTATTAAAGTGAATTATTAAAGTATGAATTATTAAAGTTAAATTAAAGTAAAAATAAAGTAAAGGTAAAGTTTAAGTATAGTAAAAGTATAAAACTATGTACGTATAGTACGCGTATAAATATATATAATATTAATTTAAATCGTTATATATATTTAATAAAATAAAATATAAATATCGTTATCTTTATCATACTGGTTAAGTAATGAGTTGTCAAAAGTGGTTCTAGATATTTATAAAAGTTATATACGTTTTAATAATAAAGTTCTTTTTAAACTGAAAACGTTTTTGTACGTTTGAAACTAAATCAAATAAATATGATAATTTTGTTTTCCAAAACTAAGTATATTTAAGAATCATTTTGTTTAAAGGTTAAAATAATGGAAATCGTTATATCATAAAATGTTTTAGAAAAGTAGAATCATATATATTCATAATAGGTTTCAAGTTTTTAAATTACAGTCTGTTGGTGAAGCATGGGATAAAGTCCAAAGGTTAAATAAACGTATGAAATCATCTTAATGAAAAATGTCGAGTTACTTAACTTGTCGATATACAACATCTAAGTTATTTACACTCCACGTTCTTACTTATAAATCACTTTACCATTTTCCGAATGTTGTCAAAAAGAATAAATTTCTTAAATCACAGTGGACCTCATAACATGGTCCTGTAATCATATCACAATGTATCTGATAAATCAATCATTTGATATTATCTTTTAATTCCGTCGATAAACATATTGAAGCAAATACGTTCATGTAAAGTATTATACATTTAATACTTTATTAATATTATCAAGTTATAATATATATATACATATCTATTTATATATAACGGTTGGTGAATCGTCGGAATTTGGTCGAGGTTATAATGAATGTATAAACACAGTTTAAAATTCTTGAGATTTAAGTTAACAAACTTTGCTTATCGTGTAGGAATAATATAAAGATAAAGTTTAAATTTGGTTGGAAATTTCTGGGTTGTCACAGTAACAAGCTTCCAGTATATGTATTCTTTTATATTTCATTAATTTAACTTCGTCATTTGTAAGGTATAGTCATTTACATTTCATTTCTTGCTTTTAATCTGTAAAATGTTTAAATTCATGTCAATTGTTTTAAATTCTTTCACAATGGGCTAAAACCCTAGTGCTAGCTTAGATAAGTTAGGTATGAAATTCAGACAAGAAAACTCATGTGATCCCTTCTAGCCACTGGCTGGGTTTACCTAGCCGCCCTTGTTTTGTACCCTTATTATTCAATACACCATTTCGGAGATTCGGTTAACTTTTTCTCTAAAATGACCAATAATCATTTTATCAATGAAACAAATTTTAAACGTTTTTAACATGTGAGTGGAACGAGAAATTTAGAGACAATTCGTTCAATACACCTGATATCGTCTAAAAATTCGTGTTTTTACCCCCGATATTAAGTCCAAAAATAATAAACATACAAACTTTATTGCCAAATTAAGCATTCATTTGCTTTATATTGTAGATCTAGTCCTTACAAAGGCAATGTAAGAATAATCGAAGAAAACGGGCTTAAAACGAAGAATCTAGAGCGAAAACGGTGAAAAATAATTTACAACACAGGAAACCAAGTTACGATCCGAGAAATCAGCAAAAACGAACAAGGAAAGATGCCACATGACTGCTGTACAGTGCTTGCCCAAGTGGCATGTACATGGCCAGTGTACTCGGGCATGGCTGGCACACGACTGCTGTACACGGCCACGACACACAACCTACCAAGATGTACACGGTCGTGTACACGGCCTGCCCAGAATGGCTATAAATAGGCTTTAGTTTTCTCATTTATAAACAACAACATCACACATCTCATAACTCATATCATACATTTCAATTACAATTTAGTTAGAAGCTTTAGTAGTAGTTAGCCTTTTCGGAGGATACTCCAAGAGTCCCTGCAATCTCGGGCGAAATCATTGTACACTGCACCTTTTTCAGGTTTTAATCTAAATGCTTTTATTTAATAATGTTTTGTCATTATGTGCATTTCGATATTACCATGCTAGCGTAAACTTTTCGTATGTTGCCTTAATAGAAACTTAGGCTAGTGTAGTTATGTAAATATAGTACGATTACTGTTGTTACGCTAAATCTGTAACCCCGATAGGCTTGTATGCTATTATCTTAAGGACTGGCTAACTTATTATTGTGATCGAGACTTGTCCAATCATATGAACTTAGCTACTCTATAGGACCAAGACCCTCACTATACCTGAAGTAAACCCATGAGGCATTTATTGTACTTATGGGACACGAAACTTAGGAATTGAGTCATGAATGACCTAGTATTCCAGATAACTGACCCGAAGAGACCTATTCGGGGCTGTTATGATCTACCTAGTTGCACCAAATCATATGATTCAATCATATTGCATGTTCTTGTTTGATTGTTGCCTTAGGAATTGATTATACTATATATTGCATGCTTCTGGTATGTTTCTATCTTTGTTAATGTCATCTTAACACTGCAATGCTGTATAATGATTAGGATAGTTTGATCATGCGTAGTATGATGATAGGACTGTTAGTTTTCAATCTGGGTTTGTCAACTTAACCCGACAGGCTCCTCTTGTTATGATTGTGTTCATTCAAAACGACACGTAGTTACTCTGTCTCTGACAAATAACGAGGGTTAGGATTAGAACTTAACTTCTGATAGAACCTAGTGCTTAACTAAGGATAAAATCTAAAGTTTTGTCACTCCGAGAGTGTAACCTATGTGACATACCTGCCTTTGTTTAAAGAGAACTCCGAGAGGTCAAAGAATGGTAGGTTTAAACGATTGGCTCATCTGATCAATCCTATATTATGCTAATCAAAGGTTGCCTTCAACATAACTACCTTTCGCTAGCCTAGGTGTATATATTGGTAAACATTTCCTTGATCTACATACTCCAGGTGTCTCTCAAACCTTTTTAATTTCTCGCATCTAGGATTGTTAGATAAAACTCTACTACTATCTATTATCTAGGTAATTTATCTAAAGACAATTATACCCTTAATCTTCAATGCTTTAAACCAATCAAAAACACGACCCTAGTTCAACTTACACTTTCCACCCTTTGAAAGCCAAAAGAAGATTTAGGCCCCACACATATAAATATCATACACAAGACACCCCTACTGTGACCCGCCTGGTCAACCTCATTTCGCGACAATCGAAACCGACTTTCCTGGTGATATCAGTAGGGAACCTAATTTTTTGGCGCTGCTGCCGGGGAATTGAAAATTTTGATTAAGATAGTTTTAACCAAATTACCAGTGATGAGTGGTGGTGTGCAAGAAAGACAATTATACACGAATTTGGTTTTTGGATTATCCCAACAGTCTCCAATTATATTGGAACCAAAAGGATCCTAACTCTTAGAGTCTCAGTAGTCAATCTGGACACCTAGGTACGAAGTAATATGTGAAAACGTTGTATTAATTATAATATCAATAAGGTTAGCGAACAAATTTCAATTATAATTGTTCTATTTAATTTATCGAACCTTGCAGATAATTAATATTTTCTGAAAGTTATTTTTCTTTGTTACTATCTATCATTTTAGAAACCTTTTTAGAAAAAACTATAAAAATGGAAAATCGCGTTACTCTCACTTCTACACAAAAACCATGTTTAGAAGGGAGAGGATGACCGATCATCTTCACAACGAAAGAAGCCCCGATCATAAACACACAATTAATCAGAATGATCAATTCATTTTGCCAATTTCAAGGCATTCTGATTGATGATCCAAATTCTTATCTTAACAAATTCATCAGTCTGGTCGACTCTTATAAGTTACATCAATCTGAGAAAGATATTTTAAAACTTCATCTTTTCCGATATTCTCTATCTACGCATGCTTTAGCATGGTTTGATGTACTTGAGTCAAATTCAATCCATTCATGGGAAGACTTAGCATTAAGGTTCTTAGCCAAATTCTATCCGTCCTCCCTTCAAACCACTCTAAAGAATGATATCGTTAACTTCCATCAAAAGGATGAAGAATCACTATGCTTAGCCTGGGATAGGTTCAATATGATGCTTAGAAGATATCCGAATCATTTGATGAGCCAAACAGATTTAACCTGCACATTTTAGAATGGTTTATCTAAAAATGATAAATTCATTCTTGATACGGCTTCGCAAGGGAATTTCATGATGCATACAACAACTTAAACATGGGATCTCCTAGAAATGATTGTAACACGACAGGAAGACTGGAGTAATGAAGCTGCTAAGGAAGACAACACTCAAACTCAAAAGGTATTGGAATCCAGGTTAGAAGATCTCGACCTAGCAGTTCAAACCTTTTAAATTCCTACATAAAGTCACGAATCTACTAGAACTAATCTAAGGTATCCTTACCCTAGATGCGCCTATAAACAGCATAACAACTTGGACTGCAATATAATCTTTCCACTGTACAAATCGCAATACTCTAAAAAGATTTTAGCCGATTTTATGACCAAGTAATACGTTACAAACCTGCAAGTCATAGAGTGCCAGAATAAGTTTGATGTTTTAATAAAAACTTTTGAAGAACTGATAACAAATTTCCAGCTTACTCTAAAACAGTTAGCGGCTATAATTGAAATAGATTATGAAGAGTTTGGTCATCTAGTCATAACTAGAGGAGGAAAGAAACAACTGTTAATATTCCCGCATATAAAGAGGACACTTCCACACCAAACCTTTCTAATATGGAACCTATGTCAATTGACCATGATTTCTGATAATGCTAAAAATGAACACATAATTCATAGCATTTTTCCTCAAGAAAGACAAGTTTTTAGTTGCAATTGTTCTATTTACAAGTGATATTTGTTTAAATAATAAAAGGTAAAGACAAAAGACATATTCGGCGAATTGAAGACGCAAACGACCAAAAAGCTCAAAAGTACAAAATACAATCAAAGTGGTTCCAATTATTGATGAGAAACATCTCAAAACTACAAAAGTACAAGACACGAAACGCAAAATACAAAATATTAAATTGTACGCAAGGACGTTCAAAAATCCGGAACCGAGACATGAACCAACGTTCAACGTACGACGCAACGGATCGGAAATTATAAATTAATTATGTATATAAATATAATATAATATATAATTAATTATATATTTATAATAAAAACCGTCGGCAGCTTAGGATCCTGGTTTGGTGAGCTGAAATTGTAGGCTCTGCACTCGCGGAGCTCGGAAGAGTAAAATCAACCGCACTCGCGGAGCATAGAATTCTATAAAAGCCCATGCAATTCGACGGTTTTGAGAGACCCTATATATTTTTTATATATATTTTTCTTTCCCCATTTTTATGTATCAAGTATCACTCCAAATCGTAATCTCAATTTGTAATTTTAATTTTAAGTTAGTGATAATAATAAGGATCGATTAGTCGAATGTTTTAAGGTTTTGTAAGTCGAAACTCTGTCCGTGTACCACTACGCTAATAACACCCACTGTAAGTTATGTTTATGTTATTTTCATTAATGTCTCGTAGCTAAGTTATTATTATGCTTATTTAATGCCGAAGTAATCGTGATGTTTGACTAAAAATATTAAAATTGGGTAATTGGGCTTTGTACCATAATTGGGGTTTGGACAAAAGAACGACACTTGTGGAAATTAGACTATGGGCTATTAATGGGCTTTATATTTGTTTAACTAAATGATAGTTTGTTAATTTTAATATAAAGATTTACAATTGGACATACCCATAAATAACCATATACACTCAATCGGACACGATGGGCGGGATATTTATATGTACGAATAATCGTTCATTTAACCGGACACGGGAATGGATTAATAGTCTATAGAATTATTAAAACAGGGGTGAAATTATGTACAAGGACACTTGGTGTAATTGTTAACAAAGTATTAAAACCTTGGATTACACGCAGTCGATATCCTGGTGTAATTATTAAACAAAGTATTAAGACCTTGTTACAGTTTAAGTACTCAATTAGTTGGAATATTTGACTTCGGATATAAGGATAATTTGACGAGAACACTCGCACTTTATATTTATGACTGATGGACTGTTATGAACAAAAACCAGACGGACATATTAAATAATCCAGGACAAAGGACAATTAACCCATGAGCATAAAACTAAAATCAACACGTCAAACATCATGATTACGGAAGTTTAAATAACCATAATTCCTTTATTTTCATATTTAATTGCACTTCTAATTATTGCACTTTTATTTATTGTCATTATATTTAATTGCACTTTTAATTATCGTACTTTTTAATTATCGCAATTTTATTTTATCGCACTTTTATTTATCTCAATTTCATTATCGTTATTTACTTTACGTTTAAAATTAAGTTGTATTTATTTTTAATATTTTACATTAGGTTTTAACTGCGACTAAAGTTTTAAAAATCGACAAACCGGTCATTAAACGGTAAAAACCCCCTTTTTATAATAATAATATTACATAATAATATTTTTATTTTTATAAATGTAAAACTAATATACCGTTAAGTTTGTTTAAAAGATTCCATGTGGAACGAACCGGACTTACTAAAAACTACACTACTGTACGATTAGGTACACTGCCTATAAGTGTTGTAGCAAGGTTTAGGTATATCCATTCTATAAATAAATAAATATATTGTGTAAAATTGTATCATATTTAATAGTATTTCGTTATAAAAAATATATATATATTATTTTTGGCGCCGCTGCCGGGGAAGTTAAACGCCGAAAGCGCAACGCTAAAAATAAGAAGAAAAAAATGTTTTATAAAAGTTTTTGTTAAGTTCTTTTTATAAAGATATAATTTTTAAAAATAATAAAAATATAAAAATACAAAAAGAAAAAAAATAATATCTTTATATTTTTAAGAGTTTATAATATTTATAAAGTAAATAATTATTTTTATTTATTTTTAAAATTAAATTTTTATTTAAGTTATATTTATATTTTTTATATTTTATAAAACAGAAAAATAGAAAAAGTAAAAAAATAGAAAAAAAAATCTGAACCTGCATAAAAATCGAACCTTTCTCAGCTGAAATTGAACCCTCCGCGACTCGCGGAGCTTTTGAACTGAGACTAACCGCACTCGCAGAGGTCCTCTGACAGGTCAAACATAGTACACATTAATTACAGTTTAGGGTTTTATTAATAATAATAATTATTATTAACCCTAATTATTTTTTAAATATTTAATTAATTTGTTTTAGTTTTAATTAATTTGTTTATTTTGTTTAATTAGTTTTCTTAATTTATAAAATTAATACTTTTATAAAATAAATAATATAAAAATAATATTTTTATAAAAATTATAATTTTATAAACTTTAAGTTTATTTTTATATTTTGTATCTTTTTATTTGTTTTAGCATAATTTGTATTTTTTTTATCGTTCGTACTTAGTTTTAAATATAGTATTTGCCATAGTTATTTTTATTTCTAGATTTTTAGGCTTTGCCGTAAAATTCCTTAAGTGCTTTTTCTTTAGACTAAGATCTAGGTGCTTTAGAATTTTGCGACGCCGTTTTTAGTTTTTAGTTCCTTTTTAAGTTATTGCCATTTGGGATATAGTATTTCTTTTAAGCTTTAATATTTTTAGACGCAACTTTTAATTTTTAGTTTTTAGTTCCTTTTTAAGTTTCGACGCGCTACTTTCTTAGTTTTATTTTTCAACGTCTATTATTTTTCAATCTTTTATTTTTCGACGTTTTTCGACGCGCTCTTTTTCTTTCTTATTTCTCGCCATTCTAGTTTTTAGGACTTAGAATTTTCTCTATTTCTTATCTAATATTTCTTTAAATTTCAAACGAAAAATTGTTTTACGTGGTTAAATTGATAGACATCAAAATTTTCTGGTTCGTAGTAATAGTTGGATTTGTACGTGGACCGGGTTATTGGAGCCAAACAGTACTCAATTATATTGAGACCAAACGAATCCTGCCCCTCTGCTGCATCTTTTGGCTATTCGAAACGTGGGCAAAATCAGAAAAGTCTATTAATTTGATAACTTACATAATTTTTCTTATTTTTATAACTAATAGGATATTCAGTGAATGCACCGAGCAAAACGTTCACCACCTTTTGTACGTTCACCACCTGTAACTCGATCAAGACATCTAGCAAATATTGTCGCCGTTGATTTTTCTTTAGAATCGTCATCCAGTCGACCAAGTACTCCAATTCAAATTTTCGATAATCCATTTTTTGAACCCGACCTCACAATTGAGAATCCGGAGAATATTCAGGGACAATTCATAGATCCTGAACCACTAATCTTTCCTCCGGAACCACCAATCATTCAAACAGAGTTTGTTGAGGAACCAACCATTAAATCAGAATCCTTTAGTGATTCAGATTCAACAAATTCAATCATGGAAAATCTGGAACCTTTAAGTATGGAAGACCGAATGCGAGCTAAACGTACTGGCCAAGGTCAAGCAAATACTCAACCTGACATTAACGCGCCAGATTATGAAATCAAAGGACAAATTCTACACATGGTGACTAATCAATGCCAATTTAGTGGTGCGCCGAAGGAAGATCCAAATGAACATCTTCGTACATTTAATAGGATCTGCACTCTATTTAAAATAAGAGAAGTTGAAGATGAACAGATATATCTCATGTTATTTCCCTGGACTTTAAAGAGAGAAGCCAAAGATTGGTTAGAATCGTTACCTGAAGGGGCGATTGGACGTTTTAGTTGAAAAATTTCTTAAACAATTCTTTCCGGCATCTAAAGCCGTTAGACTTCAAGGAGAAATTGTTACGTTCACACAGAAGCCAAATGAAACTCTATATGAGGCGTGGACCAGATTTGGAAAGTTATTGAGAGGATGTCCGCAACATGGTTTAGACACCTGTCAAATAGTACAAATATTCTACCAAGGATGCGACATCACTACAAGAAAAGACATAGATATAGCAGCTGGTGGTTCTATTATGAAGAAAACAGAAACTGATGCTTACAAAATTATTGATAACACTGCTTCCCACTCACATGAGTGGCACCAAGAAAAAGATATCGTTAGATCATCTAAAGCAGCTAGAGCTGATTCTAGCCATGACTTAGATTCCATTTCCGCAAAAATAGATGCTGTCGAGAGACGAATGGAAAAGATGACTAAGGATATTCACTCAATACGAATTAGTTGTGAGCAGTGTGGAGGACCACATTTGACCAAAGATTGTCTCAGTATTGAACTAACAATGGAACAAAGAGAGAATGTTTCATACATAAATCAAAGGCCTGGAAATAATTATCAGAATAATTATCAACCGCCAAGACCAATTTACAATCAAAACCAGAATTATAACCGAAATGTTCCATACAACAATCAACAAGGTCCTAGTAATCAACAAGTATCCAATAATACTTACAATCAGTAAAGACCTAATTTTCAAAACAAACCACTACAAACCGATGATAAAAAGCTAAATTTAGAAGATATGATGACGAAGCTAGTTGAATCTCAAACACAGTTTTTCACATCTCAAAAACAAACCAATGAACAAAATGCTCAAGCATTTAGAAATCAACAAGCTTCTATTCAAAATCTGGAACAAGAAGTGAGCAACCTAGTAAGGTTAATAGGTGAAAGAAAACCGGGAAGTTTACCTAGTGATACAAATGCTAACCCCGGAATGAAACAGCTAAAGCCATTACCACAAGAAGTGGTATTACACTTAAACAACCTAAAATACCTGTAATTTCTGATGAAGCTATTCCTACTCCACAAGAACCACAATCTGAGCAAGATAAGGAAAAGGAACCAGTAGTTGAAAATTTTAATGAAGATAACACAGTTAAGGCTAAACCTTATGTTAAACCATACCAACCACCACTTCCTTACCCGAGTAAAATGAGAAAAGAAAGACTCGAAGCCGAGCAATCCAAATTCTTGGATATGTTTAAACAGATAAATGTAAATCGTCCTTTCATTGATGTGATTTCAGGAATGCCTAGATATGCTAAATTTCTGAAAGATCTAATCACAAATAGAAAGAAAATGGAAGAACTCTCGGCTGTTACTATGAATGCTAATTGTTCTGCAGTGCTGTTGAATAAGATACCAGAAAAATTATCTGATCCAGGAAGTTTCACAATTTCATGTTTTCTGGGTAGTCTAAGTTCAATAGAAGCATTTGCAGATTTAGGTGCTAGTATAAATTTAATGTCGTATTCACTATACGCTAAACTAGGCCTTGGAGAATTGAAACCAACACGAATAAGTATACAACTAGCTGATAGATCAGTAAAATATCCTAGAAGGATAATGGAAAACATGCTAGTTAAAGTTGGTACTTTAGTATTTCCAGTAGATTTTGTTATTCTAGATATGGAAGAAGATTCTCAAATTCCTCTCATATTAGGAAGACCATTCTTAAACACGGCTAAAGCAATGATAGACGTGTTTGGTAAGAAACTGACCTTAAGTATAGAGGACGAAAGTGTTACCTTTTCAGTTGATAGAGCAATGAAACAACCGCAATCTGCAGATGATACATGTTATTATATTCAAACTATAGATTCACATGCAGAACTGTTAGAAGAATTTCCAGAATTACAAGGAACAGGAGAATGTTCTTTAGGAGAAGGAACTGAACCAATTGATGAAACTGAAATGTTAGCTACACTAATGGTTAATGGATATGAATCAACAACAGAAGAAATTCAAATGCTAAAAGAAGAAGACAGATATCGATATAAGTCATCGATAGAAGAACCACCGACATTAGAGTTAAAGCCACTTCCAAACCATTTGGAATATGCTTATTTACATGGTGAATCTGAATTACCTGTAATAATATCGTCTTTTCTCACTGAAAATGAAAAATCTCAACTCATTTCTGTGTTAAAAGCTCATAAATCAGCTATTGCATGGAAGATTCATGATATAAAAGGAATAAGTCCTTCGTATTGCACACATAAAATCCTTATGGAAGAAGGTCATAAAACGTATGTGCAACGCCAACGAAGACTAAATCCTAATATGCAAGATGTTGTTAAGAAAGAAATTATTAAACTGCTAGATGCAGGTTTAATTTATCCAATTTCTGATAGTACATGGGTAAGCCCAGTTCAATGCGTGCCTAAGAAGGGTGGCATGACTGTCATTACAAATGAGAAAAATGAGCTTATTCCTACTAGGACTGTAACAGGATGGCGTGTATGTATTGATTATAGAAAATTAAAGAACGCCACTAGAAAAGATCACTTTCCCTTACCTTTCATTGATCAAATGTTGGAAAGATTAGCTGGAAATAGTTACTATTGTTTTCTTGATGGTTTTTCCGGATATTTTCAAATTCCAATAGCACCCGAAGACCAAGAGAAAACCACATTCACGTGCCCTTATGGTACTTTTGCTTACAAACGCATGCCATTTGGACTTTGCAACGCCCTTGCAACCTCTCAAAGGTACATGATGGCGATTTTTCACGACATGATAGAAGAATGCATGGAAGTTTTCATGGATGACTTTTCAGTCTTCGGTGAAACTTTTGAATCATGTTTAGTTAATCTTGAACGAATGCTTATTAGATGCGAACAATCAAATCTAGTTCTTAATTGGGAGAAATGCCATTTCATGGTTAAAGAAGGCATCGTTCTTGGACATAAAATCTCAAAGGAAGGAATTGAAGTGGATAGAGCTAAAGTAGATGTAATTGCTAAACTTCCACATCCCACCAATGTTAGAGGAGTTAGGAGTTTTCTAGGGCATGCCGGTTTTTACCGACGTTTCATAAAAGATTTTTCTAAAATTGCCACTCCTATGAATAAACTCCTAGAAAAGGATGCCCCATTCATCTTTTCAGATGAATGCATCAAATCTTTTAATATTCTTAAAGAGAAACTCACTAATGTGCCGATCATGATAAATCGAAATTGGAATCTACCGTTTGAACTTATGTGCGATGCAAGTGATTTTGCAATGGGAGCCGTTTTAGGACAAAGGATTGAAAAATGATTTCAACCTATATATTATGCTAGTAAGACGTTACAAGGAGCACAAAAAAATTACACAACTACTGAAAAAGAACTCCTTGCTATTGTCTTTGCTTTTGACAAATTTCATTCATATCTCGTTCTAGCTAAAACGGTGGTCTATACCGACCATTCTGCTCTTAGATACCTATTTTCGAAACAAGATGCCAAACCAAGATTAATCCGTTGGATCGTACTCTTACAAGAGTTCGATATTGAAATCCGAGATAAAAGAGGAGCAGAAAATCTCGCCGCAGATCATCTTTCTCGTCTTGAAAATCCTGAATTAGAAGTTCTAAATGAATCGGCCATACAAGACAACTTTCCTAATGAATATCTATTGAAGATAGATTATAATGAAATTCCATGGTTTACAGACTATGCAAACTACTTAGTATGTGGATTCCTTGAAAAAGGATTATCATACCAAAAATGAAAGAAATTCTTTAGTGAAATAAAACACTATTTCTGGGAAGATCCACATTTGTTTAAAAGTTGTCCCGATGGAATAATACGCCGATGTGTATTCGGAGATGAAGCTAGTAAAATTTTAAACCATTGTCACACAGGACCAACAGGAGGGCATTATGGGCCTCAACTAACAGCAAGAAAAGTTTACGATGCTGGATTCTATTGGCCTACAATTTTCAAAGACGCACACCTTCTTTGCAAATCCTGTGATGCTTGTCAAAGGGCCAAAAAAATAAGTCAACGTGATGAAATGCCACAAAATGTCATTCAAGTATGTGAAGTATTTGACATTTGGGGTATTGACTTTATGGGTCCATTTCCAAAATCTCATAATAATCTATATATTCTCGTAGCCATTGATTATGTATCTAAATGGGCGGAAGCACAAGCTCTCCCGACTAACGATGCACAAGTTGTAGTCAATTTTTTAAAACGTCTTTTTGCAAGATTTGGAACACCGAAAGCTTTAATAAGTGATCGGAGAACTCATTTTTGTAATAATCAACTTGAGAAAGTTCTCAAAAGATATGGAGTAACTCATAAAATCTCCACCGCATATCATCCACAGACAAGTGGACAAGTTGAAAATATCAACCGAGCTTTGAAACGTATTCTAGAGAAAACCGTAGGATCAAATCCGAAGGAATGGTCCATGAAATTGGAGGATGCACTATGGGCTTTTAGAACAGCCTACAAAACTCTAATTGGAACCACACCTTTTAGACTCGTTTATGGAAAAGCATGTCATCTTCCAGTAGAAGTTGAATACAAAGCATTTTGGGCTTTGAAGACATGTAATCTTGATTACATGAAGCTGGATGTCTACGATTAAGTCAATTAAACGAATTAGAAGAATTAAGACAAGAAGCATACGAAAATTCGTTAATCTATAAGGAAAGAACGAAGAAATGGCATGATAAAAGAATCAGAAGTTCAAAAGAATTTAAAGAAGGAGACATAGTTCTTCTTTTCAATTCACGATTCAAGCTATTTCCTGGAAAATTGAAATCAAGATGGTCTGGACCATTCATAGTCAAACGAGTTTTTCCATACGGAACTATAGAATTAATAAATTCAAATGGGATTGAATTTAAGGTTAATGGTCACAGAGTTAAACATTACATAGATAGTACGATGGAAGTTGACAACGAAGTTAATCACAATTTCGATACCACAGCTAACTAAATGTGGGGAGAATCAAGTCTTTTAAAGGATAATATGTATTTCTGTTAGAGTTAGATTTTCTGTTTTCGTGTAGTTCTCGAAAATGGAACCCGAATGGTCTTTCCCTAGCAGACCCTAAAGAACTAGTCTTATCCCCCCATTCTGAATTTTTATTTTTATTTTTAGGTTTTACGAAATGAAGACTTCCTGTGAACTAAACCATGGTCTAATGCTACACGCTTTGATCACTAAACGTAATAATGACACACTTCCAAGTGAACTGGTATCAGTAATCAGAGGTAAATTGGACGGAGTAAGAAAAGAATCCAGATGCAAAAATAATAAGTTACAATTTGGTAAAGGAAAATCAAAATCCGCAGCGAAAAGAAGAGCACGACACCTTGAAAGATGTCACAAATGCGGAAAATGGTCACACGAAGGAAAATGTTCGACGAATCAGACATATTTAAATACCGAGTTCGTTACTTTATGCAGAGATGGACCGTTCATATGTTTAGAAGAAAAAACGTTAAATGCTCGAGGTTACGCCTATGTAGCTATGGAAAACCAATTAGTCCGACTATCTTATGAGTGGGCTAGAGCATATCACTAAGAAATCTATTTCACAGGTAAGTATGTACAATTTTTATTTTTATTTTTATTTTTAACCTTTTGATAATAAACGCTAATTTGTTCGCTATAAAGTATTAAATTGGTATTCAATAAAATTAGGTCTTGCGACCGAAATTATTGATATCATACAAAAATTTACTACATCACTGCGAAATTTACCGTTTATTCTTAAGGTATAAATATCTTTAATCAATCAACCCAAAATATTTCAAAAATTCGTCATGAGTTAAACTAGGTTATGTAACCGAAATTACTTTACCGAAAAGAGGGGCGTATATTTTTGATAATATTTGATTGATTAAAGTGGGATAAAAGACCAAAAAGATTTTTAATTTTATTTTTACTTTGTTTTTAAAATTAATATTAAAATAATATTGTAAACTTTTTAAACCAATATATTTAAAATTGTAAATATTTGAAAAATTAATATTTTTAATATAAGTTTGTATGTATAAAAACAAAAATATAATTTAAGTTTGGTGTGAATTTTTAATATGAATTTTTAATTTTATGCATTTTAAATTTAAGTTTGGTGTGAATTTAAAAACAAAAATTTACTTTATTTCGCTAAATTAAAAATATGATTTTTAAAATTCGTCGTGAGTTGAAGACTAGGTCTTTGAACCGGAATTGCTTTACCCGAGGGAGGGACGAGAACTTTTATTATCATTATTTTTAGTCTTATTGAATTAAAGTATGCAAAAAAAAAACCCAAAAAAAAAAATCTTTGCTTTTAAAACAATGTTTTGAAATGACGAAATTTTAAAATTTTGTCGAGGGACGGACTAGGACATCGTTCCGAAACAACCTCGTCCTAAATAAAAGGAAAAACAAAATTTTAAATTTAATTTATGTTTTATTAGTATAAGGTTTTATATATAAAAAAAAAAACCACCGCGACTCGCGGAGGTTTAAATGGCCCCACCACCGCACTCGCGGAGGTAAAAAAACCCAGAAACA
This sequence comes from Rutidosis leptorrhynchoides, assembly GCF_046630445.1. Taxonomy (NCBI): domain Eukaryota; kingdom Viridiplantae; phylum Streptophyta; class Magnoliopsida; order Asterales; family Asteraceae; genus Rutidosis; species Rutidosis leptorrhynchoides. The sequence goes on from NC_092337.1 coordinate 199,398,905, forward strand.
TATCTGGTCGAACAGACCAGTCCCCTTCACCACCACACCCATTTTCCACGAAAACACACACAAAAACCTCTCAAAATCGAAATTTTTCACCATAAATCGTCAAATTTGTTGCTAAAATCACAATGAGGAGACTATTATCAAGGAATTACACAAGGAAATCGGTAAATTTCTACACCTAAACAACATTTAATCCGAATTTTTAGTGTTCTTGAACAATTTCATACCTAATTCGATTTTGATGCTTTCTAGTGTAATAATGCTTAAATTGTTTGTGTATTATGCTTGTATAACCTAGATTGATGCTATTTAACATGATTAGAAGCTTTGAACTTCAATTTTTGAATAATCTAGGGTTTGTGTTCTTGAGCAAAATTAGGGCTTTTTGATATAAACAGGTTATGGCCGAATTTTGTTGTTAGTTTATGCTAAATTGAGTAGTGTAACATGTTTAGGTTGCTAAATGATTAAAACTTTGATCCTAAACATGATTTATGAAGATTAAAGTGGACTTTTTGAACCAAAATTGCATGAACTTGATTTAATTGATATGAATGCCATGAGGAACTTATTTAATTGCTATAATGATTGTTTTTGACATGTTTTAAAAGATAAATGCGAAGGAACTTTGTATACATTTTTGTAAAAGTATATTTGTAAAAGTGTAGAATTGTTAATATTTTGAAAATGTGTATAGAGTTCAATATGGATTAAACATGTCATTGTAATTGTTTAGATTTATGATTTTGCTAAAACTAATGCATATTTGGATGCACAAAAATTGTGTTTGATATATTTTGCAGACTAAAAGGGGTGAATCTTCATCCCAGGCTCGCAATGCTCCTCCGGAAGATGCAGATCAACAGGAAATTAATAACCAATACCGACAAGATATGCCTCACCCAATTGTTTCATATTCAAACATTCATAAGGCAGATTTACATCCGAATTTGAGATTTGATAGATATTGGATAGACTATCTAAAATATCAAAAGAACCTGCACAACCTTGTGTCTAATGATGTTGAGGTACCCAGAGTTATAGATTGGGAACCATTAGAGGCAGTGGAATTGGTCGAGCCAATCAGGGAATTACTTACTCAAAGGTATGGTAATTCTACTTTTAGTGATTGGGTACGTTTATTCAACATGCTTAGACCTGTATATAGAGAATGGTGTGTAGAGTTATTATGTACTATTGAAATAAATGATCGGGTAGATACTTTAACCGATCGTAGTTTTCTTAGATTTTTATTAGGAGGGGAGATGCGCCATATGTCTTTACTAGATATGGCTCGGGCTTTACGTATATATACGCCCGAGGAGCTAGCATCTTATGATTGTCAGAGGTTAATAGTTTATGGTAGGAGGGTGGATGAGAATTTTGATACGAATGACATATGGAATAGGATGACTAGCCATCGTCGATTCCAGGGGGGATTATACTCTTATCTTGATATTGATAGAGCTGAATTAAGAGTAATCCATAGGTTTTTAGCCAATTCGATTACACAACGAGGTAAGAATAAGGAAAAGGTAAATGAACAGAATTTGTTTTACCACATGTGTATTCGAGACTCACAGAGCGCTGTAAGTATACCTTTTTGTGTGGGTTATTATTTATTGACTATGGTTAGGAGTATGAGGCGTGGTAGCATAATAGGAGGTGGTATATTTATTACTTTAATTGCTGAATATCTCGGTGTGGATAGAAGTCGGGGGGGATTATTAATGGCAGAACCAGAACCCCGCGATAGAATAGAGTTGTGTGTTTATCATGGTGCTAAGGTCTTAAAGAAACGAAACAACACGGCAGCACGTTATGATGGCAGGCATCCACAGGTTGAGGGAGATCAACAGCAAGGTCAACCGAGAGGGGGTAATCCAATGACGGAAATGCAAATTATTATGTCTCGACACGAGTATGAAATGGCTAGACAAAAAGTATTTCAAGATTGGCAGTATCATCAAAGCCAAATCATAAGTCATTGCACACACGTAGGTATAAACTACATTCCTACCGCTATGCCCGAATTTGCTCCTTGGACTTTAGAGAGCCGACCACCATATCCTACATATGACCCGGCCCAAGCATTTTACAGCATCTATGGATACGCTTGGGACCCATACTGGAACCATCCTCCTCATCCGTAATTTTCTTATTTTATATTTTTGTTTATTTTATTGTAATGTTACTAATTCTTAATTTTCTTATTTCTTATTTTATTATTATAATAGCTTTTATAATTTTCTAAATTTATTAGATTTTAATAATTTTTGAATGTGGTGTGAAAACCCAACTTCAAAAATATGTATATATGTGTTTGTAGTTTATCTCATGTACAAAACAGGGTAAAATAACCCATTTTCAAAGACTGGCATTAAGTTCAGCAAAAGCTATTAATTTTGACGACAAAACGAAAAAAAAATGTGATGTACAAACAGACGGAATGAACAAATGATGTGCACCATTTATCATTCAAAGCATACAACAATATGATTGAAAACTTTGGTAAAATTTTAATCATCTTTTTACACTAATCACCCTCAATAATTTAAATTGTTACTGATTTCTTGCAAATGAGGGCATTGCAAGATCTTAAGTGTGAGAAGGGGTTAAATTCTTTCGGATTTTAAAAATTTTTGATTTAAACACTTGATTACCATTAAAAATGCTAGTAACGTAGTAGTTGTATTAGAATCTAGTGCTCTCTGATAACAAAGAACAACCCTTGTCTTATATACTGACTACCCACTTCTAGTAAAATTTTTCAAAATTTTCAATTAAATGAATTCAAAATCATGTTTATACATATTTATGAACGATAAAACTAGGTGTTAACACCGAAATTATTGTTACCTCGGAAAGGACATAAATTGAGAAACAACCCAAAATGTTAGAATTCATTTAAAATGGAATAGAGGACAATAAAAAGGAAAATAAAAGCCAAGTGTGGGAAAAATTTATATGTTATTTAAAACATATATCACATATTTTTGTACAAATAATTGAAGATACTTTTGTTTTGGATAAAATTAACCGTTTTACCCGGTAAATTTTAATATATTTGAAAGAAAGATGGAGCTACACGATGAATCAATTCTATCATTTAAAGGAAGTAAAGTCTTCCGAAAAAGAAACGCGCTTCTTGATTTAGGTCATGAAGTTGTCGTCCAGACCAGCTGTAGGTTGACGAAAAATCTAGAAAATTCATCTCTAAAATCAGCAGGAAATCCACGGACCTCAGCATCAAACAGGGTCGCCATGTGGTCAGACTTATCCTATCCATGAGAGGACTTGTCTCGTAAAATGGGGAGGGCGCCGTGCAAATTAGCTTGATAAGACTAATGAATTAGACCCCCAGAAAGGATAATCTCCTTAAAGATTAAAAATCAGCTTTTAAGCCTGATATTACTCAATCCTTGAGATTGACCTTAAAGATTGAGAATTACAAACTCATGGAATTCGATGATATCTAAACTCGAGCTTGAACGAGAAAATATTTTGATCAAAAATAAAACCGAATTGTTTTCTGAAAACCCATTTTCAATGTGTTCATTACTATTGAACGTAAAATCCTAGGAATTCACCTAGAATTCATTAGGTCACCTGAACCAAATCGGGTGTCAACCATAAGAACGGTGGTTGCATAGTGTGATGACCCGGAAATTTCGACTAAATTTAAACTTAATCTTAAATGATTAATGACTTCGACACGATAAGCAAAGCCTATGAAGTTGAATCTCAAAATTTTAAACTATTCAATTACCCTTCGGTTGTTCTCAACGATTCGCGAACCATTATATGTAAACAGATACATATATATACTATAACTTGCAAACGTAACAAATTTTTAATTGCATGATACCGTACATTAAACTTATTGGTTTATATATCTATTTGAATATATATGCTTTCAAGTTATTTAGTAAACGATAGTAACATTCGATTATTGATTCGATTGATATTTAGATAAGTTAACTAAAACGTTTAAGATGAACAAGTAAAAATACTAATTTGCTACAGTATTTTCAAATTGCTACAGTACCCAAAATGCTACAGTGTTTTCAAAAATCACTATTTGCTACAGTGAAATTGACTTTACTACAGTGAATTGCTACAGTAAAAAATGACTTTGCTACAGTAACTTTGCTACAGTAACACTATTTCAAAATGAAAATGTATATATTATATATATTAACAAATAGCGAGACGATGATTTATAGAAGTAAATGACCAAAACATTTGAAAGTTTAAGATATACTATGAGTGGTATAGTTTATGGATAATTTAAGACTATATTTTGACAAAGGTACGTGACACGAAACGTAAAATGCAAGTTTTCTAAAGGTACGAAAGGACATTCGAAAAACTGGAACCGGGACATAAGTCGAGTGATGACGTACGACTTATCGGAACAAAAATTACAAGTCAACTATGCACGTGAATTTAATATAATATATAATTAATTATTTAAATTATATATATTATATTAATATTTTATCATGTCGACAAACAAATGGACAAATGATTCTGAGCTGGAAATTGAGGCCATGCGATCGCATGGCCATCATGCCCAAAATCCATGCGATCGCATGAGGCAAAATTTCAGGCCAAGTGCTATAAATTCTCGAGTTTTGGCCAGATAAATCACACACACATATATATTATTTTTACTCCGTATTTATTTATTTTATTATTATTATTATTATTATTATTATTATTATTATTATTATTATTATTATTATTATTATTATTAATAAGATTATTATTAATCTTATTATTTTTATTATTAGTGTTATTATTTTTGCGATACAAAAATAATAATGTACATAAAATATTACGACGTAGTGCTGTCCAAGTAATTTTTCAAAACGAGTTTCTGAGAAAGCTAGAGCTAAGGAAAATATGGGTTATTGCCAAGGAGGTTATGGGTAATATTCGGGGGTATTTTTGTGAATCAAACCTCGTGCTTATTATCTCCAATGCGTCTACGTGCTTTCCTGCAATATTGTATATCAATATTAAACTGTGAGTTCATTGATCCCTTTTTATACATATTTTTGGGCTGAGAATACATGCACTTAATTTTAAACGCAATGGATACAAGTACATACTAAATTCTACACTTAGTTTGAACCGAAAATCCCTTAGCTTTGGTAACTAGTAACTGCCAGTTATAAGAACTGGTGGGCACGAGTAGTAGTATATGGATCCATAGGGTTTGACATCCCCGTCTGTTCCAGGTATAGAAAGAAACTCTAGCCTGAACTATAAAACAGACGTATGCTATTTGAAGTTAGTACACGTTGGATTGCGTGTATTGTACATGTTGGTTGCATGTTAAACGAGGGGTACTTATTATAAACGTTAAAGCTTAGTTTCCAGGGTGCTCAACTTTGTAGAACCGATTGATAAACGTTTCGGATGAAACAACTGAAATCTTGTGATTCCCCTTTTATGTAAAACCTATTGATAAACGTTTTGAATAAAACAACTGAACTTTTGTAATCCACATTGATATACGGATTATGTGTAATATTAAAACTATGAACTCACCAACCTTTGTGTTGACACTTGAAGCATGTTTATTCTCAGGTTTCCTAGAAGTCTTCCTCTGTTTGCTTATATGTTAGACAAGCTATGTGCATGGAGTCATACATGGCATATTTTTCAAGGAAACGTTGCATTCACCAAATCATCACCATGTATCTTATTTTGACTGTACTGTCAACGGAAGTACTATTGTAAACTATTATTTACAGTGATTGTCTATATGTAGATATCATCAGATGTTGAAAACCTTTGATTTAAATATTCATTTATGGTGTGCCTTTTCAAAAGAATGCAATGTTTACAAAACGTATCATATAGAGGTCAAATACCTCGCAATGAAATCAATGAATGACGTATTGTCCATATGGATTTGGAGCGATCGTCACAGTTGGTATCAGAGCGTTGGTCTTAGCGAACCAGAATTTGCATTAGTGTGTCTAACTGGTTATTGTTAGGATACATTAGTGAGTCTGGACTTCGACCATGTCTGCATGATAAAAGTTGTTGCTTATAATTTTTTTGTTAGAAATTACCTGCTTATCATTCCTTGTGTGGAAAATTACCTGCTTATCATTTGTAGTCTAGACACACCTTATTGCATGGATTGCATGACTAGTGTATAGACAAAATGAATATCTTAGCGCATCTGTTACTGTTACCTTTACTTGACAGTTTCCGAAAGTTTCTCCGTAATTCGCGGATCCTTTGTACTATATAAAGGTATTCTATGTAATTAGAATATCATCCGATATCCGAAAATCATTTCACATCGAAAATTATTTATCTAACCGTGTAAGATGAATTCTGCAAGTAATTCGAGTTCTTCGGATTCCGATATGAATTTCCACCTGAGTTCCGAAAGCAGTATAACCGGAATGAATCAACCAATCAGTCATCACCAATTCTGGATGAATTGGGGATGGGTTCGTAATCAACTTAATCAATGGAGACAAGAGGAAGGCGATCCTTTCCACCAACCGAATTCACCTCTTAGTGAGGAACCTGAGGCACTTACCGGCGAACCCGTTCGAAACACTATCTTTACCCTCATTTCCAGGATATTTCGCAACGATTATATGATAACTAGAATTTTAAACTTTATTCATCCTCTCGTACCAACCGCCAATCATCCCGGAATAATAGAAGAAGTTAACGAGCTTCGCGCTCGAGTTGTGGCTTTGGAGAATATGATGCACAATTTGCAGGCATCACAGGCAGCACCGGTAGCACCACCAGAACCAGCAGCACAACCAACAACGGTACCAGTACCGACAACAACAACATCCGCAACGTAAACCTTAACCTCACAATCTGTCCCACGAGTATCAACCTCATACGCACCGTAGACACCGAAGAATACTAATAACCATAAACGATGAAGTATTAATTCATAACTTCATTGGAGAAATATCCTGCGACGATTATGTAATCTTTAATATAGAAGAGATTATTCGTTTCTAGTTCCAACCGAAAATCAAATGAGTTTAATAACTCATTAAATCTATATTACATCCGAAGGAAATATACATACATATATTTTCATAAAGATTGTAATTGAAAATCCTTTTGTACAAACTGTTAATGATGAGAATATTTTAACAGGTAGGTAATACCCTAGAAATATATAAATTCCACATTAATATGTTACACTATACATTCTTCAATTCTGATTCAGCAATCATTAACTATACTGCTCAAACCTAAAGATATACGTATCTGTTCATCGCAGAATAACCATTTTCATTCAATTTCATATTCTGATTTCGATAGATCAGAATCCAAGTCAATATTAAACGAAAAACATCACTCTTAGATTCCTACATCTTTCAAAACCATGCTTCGAAAACCATGCTTTGAATTCAGAACAGTACTAGAACATCATATGATTACATTTTGCGTTCAAACCCATCGAAATTATTGGAAACACTTCAACTAATGAACAAACGAGAAGACAAACCAACTACACGATATCTACGAGAAGAAAGATTTGTACTTATAATCATACATCTGGAAAGCTCTCGAAACCTAAGTAAAACTTTAACACGTATCTGTGATAAATCCTTCGGCATTATTATTACTGAAAATAATCTTACAATTCCTTTTCAAGTATCCAGTTTTGTCACAACTTCAGCAAGTCAACTTCATTTGGATAAGCCTTAATTAAACCTTGATATATAGGATTACCCTTTCTATTGTTGTTACCGGGGAACCTTTTATATCCCATCATATTAGCAGTAAATGTACCAGCGACTCCGTCACTCTGCTATTTAAATCTCTCCGGAAATCACTATATATACCTTGAAATCTGATCATGTACTCATCCACATCTTGTAACGGTAATTGCCATACCAACCACCGGGAATTAACAATCAGTATTTTGAATCTCGCAGCGTTTTCTACGACAACAGTTATATATAAACATATAACATCTATCTTCTAGACTTAGATACTTCGAATGTGAAGTTTCTGAAAAACACCCCAAACTGTGAAACTAGTCCTCCTAATTTTGGAAAAATGCTGATAAAGCAGCAAAAACGGTAAACGACTTTAACAGTCAAAAGTTTGATGATAAAGAATAGTATGGTGGTAAAGCTGAGAAAAAGAGAAGGTTTGGAATTGAAAAATGTATTGAGCAAACCATAAAGGAGACTGTGGACAAGTCACAGGGACTAAACTTATACATAAAGAATCTAGATGATTCTGTTTTTGATGAAATATTTAGCGAATATCTTGCTCCTTACTTATTTCAAATTCTTGCGGAACATATTCTTCATCATCCTTCGATATTAGAAATTCTAAGATATTATCATATCTTTCATTATAAATATCTTCGATATTTCTGAAGATATCTTCATAACTATTATCATCCGAAATTATTTATCTCTTCACGCTATCTGTGTTACATCATAAAAGAAACTATTTTAGTTTCTAAAATCTGAAAAATTAAAAAAAAAAAAAAATGGATGTTTTGAAGTAGTGTTGGGAACTGAAGCATGAGTTAATATAATATAATGACACTTGATCAACGTGATTATATTACAGTAAGTCATGCTGAGTTTCTAATGGAACGTGATAAAGGTTCACTGATCCCACCCTCATCATGAACCATGTTACATAACTCTTTTAACCTCTAAACATATCAAGAAAATATTTTTCTTGATGATTCGGTCTTTTCCGGATAATTTGGTAATTTGACAAATCAAGATCGTGCCATTACGATTACCTTCTCAGAACAATAACTATGTCCATCCAAAACTCTATACCTACGAATTCTGGACCATTACAAGAGATACCTAATCGCAAGAAGAAGAAACGAAGGGACAAAGCTCCGAAATAGAAATTGGAGTATAAATTGCAGCAAATAGGAGGGAGTATTAACTGTGAATGACAATGATTATAGAAGACAGGAGTAGGGACATTAAAATATAAGGGGAGATATAAAGCCCGATAACAAACCTGAAATTACAAACCGTGTATATCAATGCGTATAGCAATATAAAGACACGGGAGAATGATAAATACAACAATCCCTAGAGCATAATAGAAATAAACAGATTCTTCTGGTGGGAGCTGGAAAAGAAGGATGATTGTGGCAAACGTCAATATTAGGTCAAGAACCAGAACTGGATTGAGCATTTTCACAATTTTTTTTAATGTATTAATTGGGGAAGAAAGTTTTAAGGGTGGTGAATATTATGAAACGGAAGAAGTCAATTTATAATGGAAATACCGGACAAAGTAGCCAGGGCAGGTTACCACATTTAATTAAAGTGGATCCTAATTTCCTTAAATCCCGGTGAATCAAATCCTGTATATATTTCAAAGATTTTCTTTTAATTTCCTTGAATTCCGGAAATCAAACGTTACTACGTCAAGAGATAAGACGAATCTCTATTCTCCATTTCACTCTATTACGATAACTTCTCTCATACGCTTCGAGTAATTGGATTGTTTTATCCATATTATTCAACGGTGATAAAAATTCTATTTATCAACACATATTCGTCATGAAAACATTTTTATTGTTAGCCATGACGACCTCACTCAAATTTCGGGACGAAATTTCTTTAACGGGTATGTACTGTGATGACCCGGAAATTTCGACTAAATTTAAACTTAATCTTAAATGATTAATGACTTCGACACGATAAGCAAAGCCTATGAAGTTGAATCTCAAAATTTTGAACTATTCAATTACCCTTCGGTTGTTCTCAACGATTCGCGAACCATTATATGTAAACAGATACATATATATACTATAACTTGAAAACGTAACAAAGTTTTAATTGCATGATACCGTACATTAAACTTATTGGTTTATATATCTATTTGAATATATATGCTTTCAAGTTATTTAGTAAACGATAGTAACATTCGATTATTGATTCGATTGATATTTAGATAAGTTAACTAAAACGTTTAAGATGAACAAGTAAAAATACTAATTTGCTACAGTATTTTCAAATTGCTACAGTACCCAAAATGCTACAGTGTTTTCAAAAATCACTATTTGCTACAGTGAAATTGACTTTACTACAGTGAATTGCTACAGTAAAAATGACTTTGCTACAGTAACTTTACAACAGTAACACTATTTCAAAATGAAAATGTATATATTATATATATATTAACAAATAGCGAGACGATGATTTATAGAAGTAAATGACCAAAACATTTGAAAGTTTAAGATATACTATGAGTGGTATAGTTTATGGATAATTTAAGACTATATTTTGACAAAGGTACGTGACACGAAACGTAAAATGCAAGTTTTCTAAAGGTACGAAAGGACATTCGAAAAACTGGAACCGGGACATAAGTCGAGTGATGACGTACGACTTATCGGAACAAAAATTACAAGTCAACTATGCACGTGAATTTAATATAATATATAATTAATTATTTAAATTATATATATTATATTAATATTTTATCATGTCGACAAACAAATGGACAAATGATTCTGAGCTGGAAATTGAGGCCATGCGATCGCATGGCCATCATGCCCAAAATCCATGCGATCGCATGAGGCAAAATTTCAGGCCAAGTGCTATAAATTCTCGAGTTTTGGCCAGATAAATCACACACACATATATATTATTTTTACTCCGTATTTATTTATTTTATTATTATTATTATTATTATTATTATTATTATTATTATTATTATTAATAAGATTATTATTAATCTTATTATTTTTATTATTAGTGTTATTATTTTTGCGATACAAAAATAATAATGTACATAAAATATTACGACGGAGTGCTGTCCAAGTAATTTTTCAAAACGAGTTTCCGAGAAAGCTAGAGCTAAGGAAAATATGGGTTATTGCCAAGGAGGTTATGGGTAATATTCGGGGGTATTTTTGTGAATCAAACCTCGTGCTTATTATCTCCAATGCGTCTACGTGCTTTCCTGCAATATTGTATATCAATATTAAACTGTGAGTTCATTGATCCCTTTTTATACATATTTTTGGGCTGAGAATACATGCACTTAATTTTAAACGCAATGGATACAAGTACATACTAAATTCTACACTGAGTTTGAACCGAAAATCCCTTAGCTTTGGTAACTAGTAACTGCCAGTTATAAGAACTGGTGGGCACGAGTAGTAGTATATGGATCCTTAGGGTTTGACATCCCCGTCTGTTCCAGGTATAGAAAGAAACTCTAGCCTGAACTATAAAACAGACGTATGCTATTTGAAGTTAGTACACGTTGGATTGCGTGTATTGTACATGTTGGTTGTATGTTAAACGAGGGGTACTTATTGTAAACGTTAAAGCTTAGTTTCCAGGGTGCTCAACTTTGTAGAACCGATTGATAAACGTTTCGGATGAAACAACTGAAATCTTGTGATTCCCCTTTTATGTAAAACCTATTGATAAACGTTTTGAATAAAACAACTGAACTTTTGTAATCCACATTGATATACGGATTATGTGTAATATTAAAACTATGAACTCACCAACCTTTGTGTTGACACTTGAAGCATGTTTATTCTCAGGTTTCCTAGAAGTCTTCCGCTGTTTGCTTATATGTTAGACAAGCTATGTGCATGGAGTCATACATGGCATATTTTTCAAGGAAACGTTGCATTCACCAAATCATCACCATGTATCTTATTTTGACTGTACTGTCAACGGAAGTACTATTGTAAACTATTATTTACAGTGATTGTCTATATGTAGAAATCATCAGATGTTGAAAACCTTTGATTTAAATATTCATTTATGGTGTGCCTTTTCAAAAGAATGCAATGTTTACAAAACGTATCATATAGAGGTCAAATACCTCGCAATGAAATCAATGAATGACGTATTGTCCATATGGATTTGGAGCGATCGTCACACATAGCATGGTCAAAGACAGGACCGTGTGCCAGACCGAAAAATTATAAGGGTGAGCTTTACTATTGCTCCTACCAAGGATAGTAATTGCATCCGACACGTTATAGACCATAATTAAAAGCATGTCAGGGGACATTGCCTTAACAGTTGCTTGTTCAACGCTTTCCTTTACAACCGGACGGTAGTTTACCGAAAGGTAATATACGGAGCAAGTATGCTGGACGTGTTTCTTTCCTAATACAAGGTTAGCAAGTGGATGACACAAAACCACAAGTTTTGAGCTAAAATTTTCAAATCTGAAACCCACCAAGCCCACAAAAACAATTTGCAAACACCGGTGAAGGGTTATTCCGGAAAACTTATCTAGGGTAAAAGCTAGATTTAATTTTCAAAAGATCAAATGTTTTCATAAAGATCCAATTTCCTTAAAGGATCTAAATTTTATAGTCATGTGGGACTGTAAACCACAACGTTACTACCATTGTTTATACCGTCGTATAGAAACGCCGTATAGAAATCACTGATGTATAAAGTGTGAAGAATAAAGAAGTGATTCTAGTATTTTTATTTCAAGACTATATTGCTTGAGGACAAGCAACGCTCAAGTGTGGGAATATTTGATAATGCTAAAAATGAACACATAATTCATAGCATTATTCCTCAAGAAAGACAAGTTTTTAGTTGCAATTGTTCTATTTACAAGTGATATTCGTTTAAATAATAAAAGGTGAAGACAAAATACAGATTCGATGAATTGAAGACGCAAACGACCAAAAGCTCAAAAGTACAAAATACAATCAAAGTGGTTCCAATTATTGATGAGAAACGTCTCAAAACTACAAAAGTACAAGACACGAAACGCAAAATACAAAATATTAAATTGTACGCAAGGACGTTCAAAAATCCGGAACCGAGACATGAACCAGCGTTCAACGTACGACGCAACGGATCGGAAATTATAAATTAATTATGTATGTAAATATAATATAATATATAATTAATTATATATTTATATTATATTTATAATAAAAACCGTCGGCAGCTTAGGATCCTGGTTTGGTGAGCTGAAATTGTGGGCTCCGCACTCGCGGAGCTCTGAAGAGTAAAATCAACCGCACTCGCGGAGCATAGAATTCTATAAAAGCCCATGCAATTCGACGGTTTTGAGAGACCCTATATATTTTTTATATATATTTTTCTTTCCCCATTTTTATGTATCAAGTATCACTCTAAATTGTAATCTCAATTTGTAATTTTAATTTTAAGTTAGTGATAATAATAAGGATCGATTAGTCGAATGTTTTAAGGTTTTGTAAGCCAAAACTCTGTCCGTGTACCACTACGCTAATAACACCCACTGTAAGTTATGTTTATGTTATTTTCATTAATGTCTCGTAGCTAAGTTATTATTATGCTTATTTAATGCCGAAGTAATCGTGATGTTTGACTAAAAATATTAAAATTGAGTAATTGGGCTTTGTACCATAATTGGGGTTTGGACAAAAGAACGACACTTATGGAAATTAGACTATGGGCTATTAATGGGCTTTAAGACCTTGTTACAGTTTAAGTCCCCAATTAGTTGGAATATTTGACTTCGGATATAAGGATAATTTGACGAGAACACTCGCACTTTATATTTATGACTGATGGACTGTTATGGTCAAAAACCAGACGGACATATTAAATAATCCAGGACAAAGGACAATTAACCCATGGGCATAAAACTAAAATCAACACGTCAAATATCATGATTACGGAAGTTTAAATAAGCATAATTCCTTTATTTTCATATTTAATTGCACTTCTAATTATTGCACTTTTATTTATTGTCATTGTATTTAATTGCACTTTTAATTATCGTACTTTTTAATTATCGCAATTTTATTTTATCGCACTTTTATTTATCTCAATTTCATTATCGTTATTTACTTTACGTTTAAAATTAAGTTGTATTTATTTTTAATATTTTACATTAGGTTTTAACTGCGACTAAAGTTTTAAAAATCGACAAATCGGTCATTAAACGGTAAAAACCCCCTTTTTATAATAATAATATTACTTATATATATTTGTATTTTTATAAATTTAAAACTAATATAGTGTTAAGCTTGTTTAAAAGATTCCCTGTGGAACAGACCGGACTTACTAAAAACTACACTACTGTACGATTAGGTACACTGCCTATAAGTGTTGTAGCAAGGTTTAGGTATATCCATTCTATAAATAAATAAATATATTGTGTAAAATTGTATCATATTTAATAGTATTTCGTTGTAAAAATAATACTATTTCCTAGTACCCCTCGCACACATCAATTTCAATCCACCATACCTCGTACTTTCCAAAACTCCAGAAATTATCCCGCGAGCACCTATACCCTTTTCGGGTAGACTTAGGAAAGAAAGGCAGGAAGCCCAATTTGCGAAATATTGGGATATCATTAAGAATTTACATTTGAATGTATGACTAGTTAATGCTCTGGTCGAAATGCCAATTTGTGCTAAATTTTTGAAAGAACTACTTTCAAACAAAGATGAATAGTTAGCTTACCCTTAAGTGGGGAGTGCTCATTAGTAATACAACATAGTATTCCCCCAAAGCTATGAGATACATAGAGATTTACTGTACCTTGCTACTTGCAAGACGTTCAAATCAGTAATGCTTTAGCATACTTGGGAGCCAGTGTAAACCTAATGCCTTACTCTCTACTTAAAAAATTAGGACTCAAAGATCTAAATCTAACTAGAATGACGATCCAAATCTCGAACAAATAGGTTAAACTCCCCCGAAGAATTGTTGAGGATGTCATAGTCAGAGTGGATAAGTTTGCAGTTCCCATAGATTTCATCATCATGGATATTGAGGAAGACGCCAAAGTCCCACTCATACTTGGTAGGCCATTCTTGAACACGGCCAAGGCCGTGATCGACGTACACAAAAAATCTTTGAAACTAAGAGTCGAATCTGAGGAAGTCACATTTAATGTTGACCAACTCATGAGACATCCTAAGGAAGAAGATGTCGGGTTGATAGACTATGTTCAAGAATTCATTAATGAATATTTGAAAGAAACTATGGCCATATATAGCCAAGACTAAGTCTCTGAAAGATTGTATTCAACATTCTCTAAAGAAACCACTAACACATACCAGCAAGAATCTCCCATCTCTGAAAGTACACCTACAGGAACGACCACAGTCATAGCTCCACTAGGAGTAGGCATTCCACTACCTCTACTAAGGAGAAGACCGCATGAAGAAACAGACTTCATCCCAGTATTTCAGGAACCGCAGTTAGCAGAAAACTGTGAAGAGTCTCCTAAACCATCTTTCGAAACCAAAGAAGAATTTTCGAAAGATAAGTCACTAAAGAGGAAAATTTCTCGAATGAAAGAACAAATAGCGATAGTTACCACTCTAAGAGAAGAAGGAGAAGAAGAAGAAGAAGAAGAATCAGAGTTCCAAGAAGGCTACGACTCATTAGATGAAAATGAAATTTCTAGAATGAAATCATCTACCGAAGAGCCACTAGTACTAAAGTTGAAGGAGTTGCCCAAGCATATGGAATATGCATTCCTAAAAGGGGAATTGCAATGATATTGCTTCATTTATATATAATTTTATTCGCAATATTAGTTTCATTTTGTTAGTTTTCGGTTATAAGTTGAAGATTTTATGAAGATTTCCGTTAAAGTTCAAGTTGTTAGATTCATAAATGGGAAATGGAAGAATTTTAATGCTTTGAAGTAAATTCGGGTCCCGATTCTAGCGTTTTCAGGTAAAAATCAAAGAAAGGATCAAATTGTGCCCATGTTTAGAGTTCGAGACAAAGAAACTGGTGAAAAAGATGTGGTGCTCGCAATATTGTTGTTGGTGCGCGCGAGGTGTTAACAGAAATCCTGAATGGGTAAAAGAGATTTCGCGCCCTTAATATTTTAAGATCGTGGTCGCGAGTTTATCAAGGGGTCTCGATCGCGAGGTTCCAATCGCGGTCACAAGATTGTTAGCCAACTTCAGTTTTTTAATTCATCTATAAATAGTCGTTTTTATCCGCAAGTTAGGGTATTCAGTTTCAGTTACGAATTTTAGCCTACTTGCAAGTTGGGCTATCAATTTCTTAGTCTTTCTACATACTTTTTAGAGGATTTATACTATTGTATCAATCTTGGTTAGTTTTAATCTTGTAATTACTTTAATTCTTATTCAATTTAATGTCTTCAATTGTTTATCTTTTCTGCTTTATTGTTTCTTGCATTAATATGAGTAGCTAAATTCATAGTTTCAGCTTAGATGATTGAACTGAGGTGAAGGATTGCCATCTTTATAATTTAGATAATTAATTTTATTTTTCAGATTTTGTTTAGCTTAAGAACGACTGTTATCTAGGTTAATTAACTAGTTGAAGTTGCGAGGATTATTAACTATTCAACGAGAGTTGAATTAAGTTATGATCTTTACTAGATTATTGAACGTGAATAATTTAGGCCTTTGGATAATTGTATGCGGGACACTAGTATAATTAGACGATTAGCAATTAAACTGTGATAGACTTGATAATTGTCGAATTGTGTAGGGACACTAAAGCAATTCAAGTTAGATTATTATCTTGAGTAATTTATTGGTGACTAGATTAGAAAACTAGAATCAATGAGAGTTGATTTAGGGATTTAATTAATAATCAGTGAGAATCGAGAGATAATTGCAGTGTGACCATAATTATAATTATTTAAAAACGGACTTAACAAGCAATCCTGATCCGAGGGAATTGATTCTAAGTGGATACCTTTTCTCTATTGATATAAGTTTAAATTAATTTTCGCAATTATTATTATTAACAAACAAAAACCCCCCATTTTTACTAGAATAATTACTAGTTAAAGTTTCTGATAAAACTGCTCACTGTGGACGAACTGGTCAATATTACTTATAAATTACTGCACAAACGGGATTATTTGCCTGTATTGTGTGATAATTATTGGGTATTTTTACTAGTTAGTTTAGAGTACGAAATTACACATCAATTATTTTGGCGCCACTGCCGAGGAGCAGTGTTCAATGGGGAACTTACAAGCTTTTAGTTATTCGATCCTTTTGTGAGAATTTCATTCTTGCAAAAGTTACCTTTCTGTTATTTTTGTTTGGGTTTACGCGTTGATTTTGTTGTGTTTTGATCGCAGGTTAGGTAAATCATAACACTGGAACCTATCTAGAGTTTACCATACACGCAGTAAAGCTAAAGAAGAGCAAGAATCATTGTAGGTCTCTCAGCATTACCTTTTTATATTTCGGATTTTGAATATATTAAGAAGGAAGAAGTTAAGATGGGTGAACTAGCTCAAGGTCACACTATGGAGGCTATGATGAAAGCCACGAGGGCTGGTAATGGGCATGCTATTACACAATCAGTACTTATGGGTGATTTCGAGGTCAAGTGGCAGATTCTCAACATGATTACTCATCGGTACCAGTTCAGTGGTACACCAAAGGAAGATGCACACGAGCATCTTCGAGCTTTCAAGAGCATCTGTAACTTGTTTAAAATTAGAGAATTTGTAGATACTGCTATTTACTTGAGGGTCTTTCTGTGGTCTTTGAAAGACGATGCCAAAGATTGGTTAGAGTCGTTGCCCGATGGTGAGATTGATAGTTGGACGGTTATGGAACATAGGTTCTTACAGCGATTCTTCCCTGCTTCGAAGGCTGCAAAGCTACAGAGTGACATAAATCACTTTGTTCAAAGGTCAAACGAGACACTTTATGATGCTTGGACACGATTCAGTAAAATGCTACGAAATTGTCCTCAACACGGGTTGAACAATTTCCAGAAGGTCCAAATTTTTTACAAAGGTGTTAATGTGCCTACGAGGAAGGAAATTGATATTGTTGCAGGTGGTTCTCTTATGAAAAAGACACCGGATGAAGCCTATAACATCATATCATAAACTGCTACACATTCGTATGATTGGAACCAATATATGAATGTTTCTAGATCATCTCATGTTGCTAGTACCGAAACTAGTGACGAACTCGCATCGGTTAAAACACAACTGGCAACCTTCAAGAGACAGATGGATTCAATGACTAAGGAGATGCATGCTATGAAGGTTGGTTGTAAACTTTCCCAGAGACCATACCTCACGAAGGATTGTGATTAGTCAACGATGGAGGATCAAGCTAATTATTTGGGGTATTTGAAGAAGGGTGATGTGGCACTTGGTGATTTTCCGGGTGGAAAGTAATTTTTCCAACGAAATGGTAATACGGGGGGTAACAACTATCAAGGATGGAATCAAGGGTTCTAAGGTAATCAAAAGACTTATCTGTATAGGCCACTGGGGTTTAACGACATGAATCAACAAGCACAACCAAGGAATTTTCAACAACCCATTCAACCTCAGGTCGACAAAGTTCCGTCATTAGAGAAGTTATTACGGGGTTTCATAATGAAGACTGATGAAAGTATATCGGATTTGAGACAAGATAGTGATTCGACAAAGCAGCAAGTGAGAACTCAGCAAGCCTCGATACAAAACTTGGAATGGGATGTGGGACGTATAGCTCAATCGCTAACGGAGAGACCACCGGGTTCTCTCCCATCAAATATGAAAACTAATCCGAATAACAAGGGGCCAGTCTGAAACGAGCATGTGAATGTGTTGATGCCCTAAAATGAGCCAGATTATGTTTCCTAGCCATGTAATGTGCAGTGGGTCCAATATGTGTCGCTATATATTAGACCCCATGTCTCCCTTTGTTAATTGCTTGCCCCATTTGAGCCACATGATAATAAATGAATGGTTGACTAGTTGACTTATTCTCTCAACATTCATATCATGTTCATCCATATTCATACACATTCATGTTTCAGGGACTAACATTTGGTATCAAGAGCAGGGGTTTGATCTAATCAAACCTCGATCCTAGTCCAAAAACATGTTTTTGTATGAATTTTATACCAAAAACACCACCAAGTCCCAAATATTTTTTATTAGATCTAAGATTTTTATTTTTCATGTTCGTCAATATTTTTTTGGTAAAATCTCAGATTCATATCATCAAACATACTCACCATCATTTCATCAAATCCAAAAACAACAACATAAGTGCTGCGAAAAATTTTTTATTAAAGAAAGTTTGACTTTCTGTTGACTTTTGGGTTTTGATGAGCGAGAGAAAATTTGGAAAAAGTGTTTAAATGGAAAGCTTGGTAATCATCTCGTGATTGTGTGTTCCAAATTTCAGGTTCTGACTCGAAACAACAAGGGAGATCCATCATTTTTTAGTTTTCATGAAAAAGTCACTTATTTTACTTAAATCCGTAATTTTGGTGAAGTTTTTGCGAAATCTAACAATGGGGTTGTGTTTAACGCATTCTAATGCTACTCTCTGCAAAATATGGTGAGTTTTCATGGTGTTTTGAGTGGTTTTCCATTAATGCCGCCATGCTCCTCCACAAGTCACCCATCGCCTCCACCTTTTCCGGCAAGTTGTTCTTCAAGTTTTGGTGTACGAAACGTTGATGTACGAAAATAGTGCCTGTACGAAAACATGGTGCTCGAAAATATGGTGTTCGAAATGTAGTGTATATGAAAACATGTATTATGCCAAAACGAAAAACCTTGGTTTCGTAAATAGTTTCTGAAGAACAGCAATTGTTAGACTGAAGAATAGCAATCGTAAACATTATGCCAAAATGACTAACGGTAACTTCTGGATGAACCAGAAAACCCCCTTCTTACCATATATCCAGCATTGCTCATTCCCGGATGGAATGAAAATACCTGCGCACCTAATATATTACGAAGGAAAAGACGACCCAGATGATTTCCTTAATATATTCGAAGGTGTGGCACGAATAGCCAAATGGGACTTACCCGTGGCATGCCACACATTTTCTTACATGTTGAAAGGAGACCCAAGAGTTTGGTTTGACTCTCTATCGAAAGACTCTGTGGCTAGCTTCGACGACGTGAAACGCCAATTCAAATCTAAGTTTAGCCAACAGGAACGACAAAAAAAGAATCATGTGGTTGCCCATGGAATCAAACAAAAGGATAAAGAAAGCTCTAGAGCTTTCCGCAATAGGTATACTAACGAAACCCAGCAAATCCCCAACCTACCAGCATCCCAAAGAATATCCGGATTACTGTATGGATCCAAGGCCAGAGCGCTTATCGAGCATCTTAGCCGAGACCTACCAAGTACTTATGAGGCTTTACTGAAAAAAGCATATGTATGGCTAGTTGTAAAGGAAATAGTAGGTACCTTCGTCCTAGATAATGCCCCAACAAACAGGAGAAAAGAAAAATCAGAAAGGAGGGATGACAAGCATGGTAAGAAAGAGGACAAGGGAAGATTCCACCCTTATCGAAGAGACACCGGAGCTGGGATCCTAGGGGCATTAATAAAAACCCCCAAGGAAATCCTAGCAACGGAGAAGGCGGCCCATAAATTCAAAGCTCCGGGAAATATTTCCAACCGGAGGAAGCAAAGAGATATGACTAAGTTTTGTGAGTTCCACAATGATTTTAGGCATGAGACAAATCTGGAAAACTGTCTCATCTTATAAAAGGGATCCGAGAACCGAAGAAAAAAAGGGTACAAGAGCAAAGATTAGAAGACAAAAGGCAAGAAATAGAAAACGCCAGCTTGGCAATAGATTCACACCAGTCTTACAAGAAGAGAGAAAGGGTTCGTGCCATCAGAGAATGGGACGAGGTATCATTTTCAGCCCTTGATACCATATGTCCCTCGGATCTACCGGTCACTATCAATGGGAAAATCTTCAAGAGAGAAGTCCGAAGGATATATCTTGACAGCGAAAGTGCTTGCGATGTAATGTACGAGCATTTCTTCGATCGACTAATTCCCGCCGTAAGAGTACGATTAGGTGCCCCAAGAGTACCATTAATAGGATTTTTCGGAGAAAGGTGTCGGCCCATCGGAGAAATTGACCTCGATATCACAATAGGAGAACCACCGTTAACAAGAACTGAAACCATCGATTTGTAGTAGCCCGAACAAGCTCCCCGTACAATATTTTACTTGGGAGAGTAGCTATGAGAAAAATGGGGATAATTGTTTCAAAGGTACATCAAATGGTCAAATTTCATACACACGAAGGTATTGGAACCCTCGCTTCAACGTATGATAGAGACAAGGTAATCCTAGCAATAAAAGAGATAAAGAAGGAACCAACCGAGTGCATCCTAGAAGCATCCGAAGAAGATCCTCAAGTGGAAAAGATATCAGTCAACCCAATGTTTCCTGACCAAGAGATCAGTATAGGCTGCAACCTACCGGTATCCACCAAGCAAAAGCTTCGGAAGTTATTACAAGCTAATGTGGATGTATTCGCCTGGGAAAACAGTGACATGACATGGATCCCTCGTTGCATCAATGTTCAAGGGTCACCTTTTGTTACGGAACACCGGCTCAATGAGCGCAAGCATCTCAAACCAGTACATCAAAAGAAGATAAACCTAGCACACGAAAGAGACGAAGCTGCTTGTAAGGATGTGGAAGGGTTGCTAAAAGCACGAATAATCCACGAAGCCAAATATTCTTCATGGATTGCTAATCCAATGATGGTGAAAAAGTCTAATGGGGGATGGAGAATGTGCGTTGACTTCACCAATATCAACAAGGCATGTCCCAAAAATTGTTATCCCCTACCCGAAATCGACTGGAAAGTCGAATCCCTCAATGGATATCAATACAAAAGCTTCTTGGACGCCTAAAAAAGAGTATCACCAAATCAAAATGGCAAAGGAAGATGAAGAAAAAATATCCTTCTTCACCAGCAAAGGAATCTACTGCTATCAAAAGATGCCCTTCGGGTTAAAGAACGCATGAGCAACTTACCAAAGGCTCGTTGTCAAAGTCTTCCACAATCAACTGGGGAGAAATCTAGTAGCCTACGTGGATGACATGGTAATCAAAAGTCGGAATGAAGAGAACCTAATAGAGGATATTCAGGAAACCTTCGACAAGCTTCGGGCAGTCGACATGAAGTTGAACCCAAAGAAATGTTCTTTCGGAGTTGAAGAAGGAAAATTCCTTGGGTATTACATCACCAAGAAGGGAATTCAAGCGAACCCCGAGAAAATTGACAGGCTCAAGCAACTCCAAACACCAGTACCATAAAAGACATGCAGAGTTTAAATGAAAAGTTAGCATCGCTTAGCAGGTTCGTATCACGAGGGGCAGAAAAACAACTACCTTTCTTCAAAGTCTTGAAAGGATGCTTGGGGAAAAAGAAAATAGTCTGGAGTGAAGAAGCGAAAAAGGCATTTGTTGAAATGAAAGAATATATAGCCAATCTCCCAACCTTAACTTCACCCAGGGAGGGAGAAACACTCTTCATGTACCTGGCCGCTTCGAAAGAATGTATCAGCACAGTCTTAGTCTCAGAACGAGAAAAGGTGCAAGTACCGATATAATTTGTTAGTCGAGTACTTTAGGGAGAAGAGATGAACTATCCTGAGCTCAAGAAGCTCACCTTAGCACTTGTCCACACAGCTAGGAAACCCCGGGGATACTTCCAAGCACATCAAATAATGGTACTCACCAACAAACCCATTAGACAAGTATTCTCGAAGCCTGAAAAGTCGGGGAGAATGGCCAAGTGGGCCATCGAGCTAGGTGAAATGATATTGAATTCAGGGTAAGGCATGCGATCAAAGGCCAAGTTTTGGCAGATTTCATCGCCGAAACAGATGACATTGACAAAGAGTATGCAAATAACTCCACTCAAACTATCACCCCGAAAGTTGAAAATGAAGAATGGAAGTTGTATACTGACGGTGAGTCAAGCTCCGATGGATCTGATGCCAGTCTCATGTTGGTAAATCCCGAAGGAAAAGAGTTTACATATGCATTTCGTTTCGAGTTCCCAATAACCAATAATGAAACTGAATACGAAGCACTACTTGCAGGGCTCAGAATGGCAAAGGAATTAAAAATCCTCCACTTTCGTGCGTTTGTTGACTCTCAATTGGTGTCCAACCAAAACCTGGGTACTTTTGAAGTTCGGAAACCCACCATGCAACTCTACCTCACGAAGGCGAAGGAACTAATTGAAAGTTTCAAAAGGTTCAACATTGAACATGTCCAACAAAGCCAAAAGAAGAAGGCAGATGCACTAAGTAAACTCGCTTCATTAATATTTGAGCATCTTGCAAAAGAGGTCCTGGTGGAGGTGCTAGAGAAGAAATCAATCCTTGAAGAGGAAGTCAATGACCTTATACAAGAAGATGAGGTAACTTGGATTACTCCACTACAAGTGTACCTCGAAGCAAAAATACTACCAGAACACAATAACGAAGCCAGAAAGATAAGAATAAAAGCACCTTCTTACAAAATGATGAATGGGGCCCTGTATCGAAGAGCCTTCCTAACCCCATGGCTTCGATGTGTGGGGCCGAAGCAAGCAACTGTGATAATTCAAGAAATGCATGAAGGCATATGTGGCCTCCACGCAGGACCAAGGTCGGCAGTCGTGAAGATCATGACGCTTGGATACTACTGGCCTACGATGCACCACAATGCAGCAATGGTACTACAAACTTGTGAATCCTGCCAAATCTACTCGAACATTCCCAGGCTACCGAAGCAAGAGTTAGTCTCAGTAACCTCAGCCTAGCCGTTCATAAAGTGGGGGATAGACATTGTAGGACCCATTAATGATACCCCTGGTAGCCCAAGATTCCTAATAGTAGCAATCGACTACTTTACCAAATGGGCCGAAGCAAAGCCCTTGACAGCAATCACAGGCAAACAAGTGGAAAAATTCATTTGGGAACATATTATATGCAGGTTCGGAGTTCCTCAAGAAATAATCTTTGAAAATGGGAAATGATATGACCAAAATGGAAGGTTTTATATATGCGGTGTCATTAAGTCGCAAAGCATCCGAAGCAGTTACCAAAAGAGAGTAATGGTTTTATTATTTATATTTTGCTGGGTTTCCTAGCTATAATTCACCTACTTGTCTTCCTTTTAACGAGTAAGTGGTAAGTATAACTCAGTTTTGTATTTTTGTATGTTTGCTCAGTAGCGTGGGATAAAAGTGCCTAAATATTTAACCCTAGTGACAAGTGGTGATAGATTAAGATTAACTAAAGATAATATAAACTATAAAGATAAAAAAGGATAGGTATGAAGAATAGGATACTAATGGGGAATTATTACGAGAGTTTAACTTCTTAAAATAAAAACTAAACCTCAATCAACCGGGCTATGAACCTAATCGATTTGTCACTAAGAGTTTAGGCTTTGAAGATTCTGGCTAAGACGGATATCCCTACTCCCAACGTTAACCTTAGAGGGTTTAAACGACCTTATGGATAGAATCCTAGGTACATGGATAAAGTGGTATATCCCTAAAGGAAGCCTCATCTTTTCTTAATCCTAGTTGGTCTAACTATAGTAACATTCCACCACTTAACACTAAGTTATGGCTTAACATTAACAGATGTGCAATCTTAGGTATTCTAAGGTACTGCTAATTAGATTAGAGGTCTCTCCTTTGCAATCACTTACTCAACCCCAGATCATCTTACAACATCTCAAGAACATTTCTTCTGACGTGAATCATGCTTTTGAGTAAGCCAATGTTCGCTGAAATCTATATTTCCTACTCTAATCACAACCTAAATCGGCAGCTCTTCTTTGATGGATAAGTGATTAACCGTACGTAGGTACTATATCCCTATTGTGACGTTAAGCACATATAACTACTTACCTTGTATCCTAGGGTTGATCAGGTCCTAATACTAGGTTATACCCACGTGAATAAGCGAAAAGGGTGATCCGTAAATTAGACTTCTAAACCGTCACGGTTTTAGCATAACAGTAGCATAAGTTTCAGATAAGATATTCAACACATAATAAACATTTAGAACGGATAGATAAGCATGTAAGATGAAAGCAACTTAAAGTAACAAGATAACTTTATTAAATTAAGGAAAGTGTTTGATGATGTAGCGTGAGGGTACGAAATAGTATTAAATTTTTAATACAAAATACTACAAAATATGACACAAGTTTTATTAATTTACGGATGGGATATACCTAAACCTTGCTACAACACTATAGGCAGTGTACCTAATCGTAGAGTAGTGTAGTTTTTAGTAAGTCCGGTTCGTTCCACAGGGAGCTGGTGAAGTTAACGCTATATTATTAAGTTTATTTGTAAAAATATATATATAAATAAGTAGTAGTATTATTATAAAATGGGGGTTTTACCGTTTAATGACCGGTTTGTCGATTTTAAGCGTAAAAATAAATGACAAAAATTAAAGTGCGTAAAATAAATTGCGATAAATAAAATGACAGAAAATAAAATTGCGAGTAATAAAATGACAGTAAATAAAGATACGATGAGAAATAAAATAAAAGAATTATGCTTATTTAAACTTCCGTAATCATGATGTTTGACGTGTTGATTTTAATTTATTACCATGGGTTAATTGTCCTTTGTCCTGGTTTATTTGATACATCTATCTGGTTTTTGTCCATAATAGTCCATCGGTCATAAATATAAAGTGCGAGTATCCTCGTCAAATTACCCTTATACCCGAAGTCAAATATTCCAACTGATTAAGGATTTAAACTGTGACGCAGTTATCACTTCTGTCAACAATTACACCAGTTATCACTGTATGTAATCCACCCCTGTTTTAATTAGTTTATGAATATTAATTCATCCACTTGATCAGAATGAATAATCAATTACCCAACCCAATTGATTAATTAAATGATTATAACAGATTCCATATGAACATCACTAAATAGGACAACCATAATCATTATTAATTATTAGGTTAATTAATTTGAAGATAGGTTCGACAGACTCCAATGAGTTATCACTCAATTAGACAATACCCCCCATCTATTAATAGCCCATAGTTCAATTTCCACAAGTGTCGTTCTTTTGTTCAAACCCCAATTATGGTACAAAGCCCAATTACCCAATTTTAGTAATTAGCCCAACATCATGATTACTTCATTTTAAATAAGCATAATAACGACTTAGCTACGAGACATTAATGTAAAAAGGTTGAACATAACTTACAATGATTAAAAATAGCGTAGCGTTACACGGACAGAATTTCGACTTACATACTCAAAAGATCTCTATCATAAATCTTATTATTATCATAATTTAAACTTAAAATTAAGATTATTGTTATATCTTATTACATTAACATTATGATAGAGATATAGAATATAGATATTGATAATTGATATTGATAATTGATCGAAGAAAAAAAAATCGGAGAAAAATTCTTCTCCTTCCATCGTTACAATCGTTCGTTCCTTTTATAGGCTAAATTGTAAATTGAATTTTCATTGACGACCCCTGAAC
Source organism: Rutidosis leptorrhynchoides (assembly GCF_046630445.1). Lineage (NCBI taxonomy): Eukaryota > Viridiplantae > Streptophyta > Magnoliopsida > Asterales > Asteraceae > Rutidosis > Rutidosis leptorrhynchoides. The sequence continues at coordinate 199,425,184 of NC_092337.1, forward strand.
TATGCTCAATTAACAACTTTTTATTATTTAATATTATTCTTATTATGAATTATTTAAATATTATATTTTATTCTTGTGCATAGTTGACTCGTAATTTTTACACCGTTGCGTCGAGCGTTGAGAGTTGGTTCATGTCCTGGTTTCGGATTTTCGAACGTCCTTTCGTATAATTTAATATCTTGTACTTTGCGTTTTGTAACTTGTACTCTTGTCATTTTTAGACGTTCTTCATCAATAATTTGAACCTTTTTGATTGTATCTTGTACATTTGAGCTTTTTGGACGTTTTGGTCTTTCAAATCTTCGTTTTTGTCTTTAAATCTTCATTTTCGAGCGATTTGCGTCTTTCGTCTTCGCACTTATTTATTTAACTATTACAACTAAAAATAAGGAAATTACATTTAAAAACTTTACATATTGGAACGATATTGCTACTAAATATATGTTCATTTGGAACACTATCAAATATCCCCACACTTGAGCGTTGCTTGTCCTCAAGCAATACAGAACTTGAAATAAAAACATACATGAATCACTTTTTTATTCATCACATTTTGTACATCAGTGATTTTGATATAGCGGTATAAACAATGACAGTAATGATGGTTAAAGGTGGGTGTGTCATCCACAGTTGCCTTGGGTTTAGGTCAACGACACTTGCAATCAAATAGCCGATTTACTTTCGGTTTCCAAAGCAAAGTGCACATTTGAAAGGCGGTTTACAGTCCCACATGACTATAAAAATTTAGATCCTTTAGGAAATAGGATCTTTATGAAAACATTTGATCTTTTGAAAATTCAATCTAGCTTTTACCTTAGATAAGTTTTCTGATTTGATCCACCATTGGTGTTGCAAAATATATTTGTGGATCAATATTTTGGCTAAAAACATTTAGGTTCGTGTAATCCACTGCTATCCCGGTATCGGAAAGCACACATCCAGTTTACTTGTTCCGTATATTACCTTTCGGCAAACTACCGTCCGGTTGTAAAGGAAAGCGATGAACAAGAAACTGTTAAGGCAATGTCTAATGACATGCTTTTGGTTATGGTCTTTTAACGTGTCGGATGCTAGAACTATCCTTGGTAGGAGCGATAGTAAAGATCATCCTATAATTTTTCGGTCTGGCACAAGGTCCTGTCTCCGACCATGCTATGCAACCACCGTTCTTACGGTTGACACCTGATTTGGTTCAGGTGACCTAATGAATTCCAGGTGAATTTATTAGGATTTTACGTTCAATGCTAATGAACGCATTGAAAATGGTTTTTCAGAAAACAAATCGGTTTGTATTTTTGATCAAAATATTTTCTCGTTCAAGCTCGAGTTTAGATATCATTGAATTCCATGAGTTTGTAATTCTCAATCTTTAAAGTCAATCTCAAGGATTGAGTAATATCAGGCTTAAAAGCTGATTTTTGATCTTTTAAGGAGATTATCCTTTCTGGGGATCTGATTCATTAGTCTTATCCAGCTAATTTGCACGGTGCCTCCCTATTGTACGAGATAAATCCTTCTCATGGTTAGGATAAATCTGACCACATGGCAACCCTGTTTGATGCTGAGGTCCGTGGATTTCCTGCTGATTTTAGTGATGACTTTTCTAGATTTTTCGTCAACCTACAGCTGGTCTGGACGACAACTTCATGACCTAAATCAAGAAGCGCGTGTCTTTTTCGGAAGACTTTACTTCCTTCAAATGATGGAATTGATTCATCGTGTAGATCCATCTCTTCTTTTCTTTCATCGGATAAAACAGTTGATTATCGTTCAAAACAAAAGTATTTTCAATTGTTTGTACAAAAATATGTGATAGATAGTTTAATTGAATAACTTGGTACATTCTCCCCACACTTAGTTTCTTTCTTTGTCTTTTTATTGTCCTTTATTCCATTTTAAATGAATTCAAGCGTTTTAAGTTGTTTATCAATTTATGTCCTTTTCGAGGTAACGATAATTTCGGTATTAACACCTAGTTTTCATCGTTCATAAATATGTATAAACATGATTTTGAGTTCATTTAGTTGAAAATTTTTCAAATTTTCACAAAATTTGGCAAATAAACTAAGTGCAAACCCGAGAGAATTTATAACCCTTCCCCACACTTGAGATCATGCAATGCCCTCATTTGCATGAAATCAGACTATAATTTAAATTCATGAGGGTGATTAGCGTAGAAAAGTGATTAAAAATACCGAGTTTGCAAACATATTGTTATTTCACATTTGATTTTTTTTTTGCGTCTTGTCAAAATCAGTAGCTTTTGCTGAACTTCATGACAATCTTTGAAAGTGCGTTGTTTTACCCTGTTTTGTACATAAGATAAAATACAAACATATATATATATATATATATATATATTTTTGAAGTTTGGTTTATAACCCCACTTTTCAAAAATTTATAAAGTATAATATTTTTGGCATACTTTAAATCAATAAAATTAAAAATAATGATAACAAAATTTGTCGCCCCGCCCTCGGGTAAAGCAATTTCGGCTCAACGACCTAGTCTTCAACTCACGACGAATTTTAGAAATCATTTTTAAACTTAATGAATTAAAGTAAATTTTGTTTTTAAAATCACACAAAACTTAAATTTAAAAGGCATATTAATTAAAACCTAAAAAATAAAAATTCAGAATGGAGGGAGAAAACTAGTTCTTTAGTGTCTGCTAGCGGAAAAGACCAATCGAATTCCATTCTCGGAACTACACGAGAACAGAACAACTAACTACAAACAGCATTTTCTTTTTAGAATATTTGAATCTCCTCACACTTAGGTAGATGTGGTGTCGAAATTGTGATTAACTTCATCGTTAATTTCTCTTGGTCCATAATCAACTTGCATATCCGTGACTTTTTCTTTAAGCCATTGGTCGGATTCCTGTGTAATATCCACAATTTCAACTAGTTTCTCCTTTTCTTTAGGTGATAGATTGGATACTAACCGGTTACATAACTTAAAGTTCCCCTTGGTTCTAGCATCGCGAATCCGTTTAATAAGTTTCTTCATTGAACTATTAATAACGGGATTATTTAATTTCGTATCAACAACGGGGTTCTTTGTTATCATGTCATCATTAGGTGTTACTTCATTTTCCCCACACTTAGGCGTTTCATTATTGCTAAGTATTACCGTTGGAGTTGGTAAAAGCACATGGTTCTTACCAATTGTTTTTACTGGTTCAACGGTTTTGGCTGGTGGAGATTTAGACTTTCGAATCATAAAGGTGATCGATTTGTCACCACTTTTAAGTGTCATTCTTCCATTTCCTACATCAAATAACGCCTTGGTGGACGCTAAGAATGGCCGACCTAAAATTAGAGGAATGTTTGGGTCCTCTTCTATGTCAATGACAATAAATTCGACTAGAAAGGTTAAATTGCCTACTTGAACGGGTAGTTTGTCAGCAATTCCAACTGGGTGCTTAATGGTTTGATCAAAGAGTCGAACACTCATATCCGTTGGACTTAACTCACCTACACCTAATCTCTTATATAAGGAAAGAGGCATAACACTCACACTCGCACCTAAATCTGCTAGTGCATCATACATGACACAATCACTAAGTAGACAAGGAACAATAAATTCACCCGGATCACCTACCCTAGGTGGAGGTTTTGGTGGAACTGTCTTCACCGGGTTTATATTTACGGCTTTTGTTTCTTGCACTTTCTTATTCTTTTTCTTCTTCTTCTTTCCAGAGGTATCACAATCTTTATTACCTATCACTTGCTCATACTCAACTCCTTTTCTTGGAAACGGGATGGGTGGTTTGTATGGTGCCACCACTGGCTTTACATACTCGGGTGGTGGTGGTGTAACTTCTTCATTGTTACTCTCATCTAAAACCTTCCCATCTTCTGATGCTGGTTTTTCAGAATTTGTTGACACCATATTAACATTCTCATTCCGAGGATTTACTTCAGTATTACTCGGTAGCTTTCCTTGTTCCCTCTCACTCATCATGCTAGCAAGAGTACCTACGTGTTTTTCTAGATTCAAAATGGAAGCTTGTTGAGTTCTTAATGACTGATCAAACCTCTCGTTCGTTTGGGTTTGAGATGTAATGAATTGTGTTTGAGATTCAATCAGCTTTGCCATCATTTCTTCTAGATTTGGCTTTTTCTCTTCGGGTTGTTGTGGTGGTTTATACAAGCTAGGTCTTTGTTGATTGAAAGTGTTGTTTTGAGTTGGTTGGTTATTCGGACCTTGTTGGTTATACCAGTTATTTTCGGGTCCTTTTGGATTGTAAAGAATGTTTTGATTTCGATTTAAGTTTGGCCTTGGCGGTTGATAATTATTTTGATAATTATTTCCCGGCCTTTGGTTCATATAGGAAACATTCTCTCGTTGTTCCATCGTTGGTTCAATGTGACAATCTTTCAATAAGTGTGGTCCACCGCATTGCTCACAACTGATTCGTATTGCGTGAATATCTTTATTCATCTTTTCCATTCGTCTTTCGAAAGCATCTATTTTTGCTGAAACGGAATCAAAGTCATGGCTAGAATCGGCTCTAGCCGCTTTAGATGAACGAACAATATCTTTTTCTTGGTGCCACTCATGCGAGTGGGAGGCTGTGTTATCAATAATTTTGTAAGCTTCAGTTGCGGTTTTCTTCATAATGGAACCACCAGCGGTTATGTCGATGTCTTTTCGTGTGGCGATGTCTACGCCTTTATAGAAGATTTGTACTATTTGAAAAGTATCTAATCCGTGTTGAGGACATCCTCTCAACATCCTTCCGAATCTTGTCCACGCCTCATATAATGTTTCATTTGGCTTTTGCGTGAACGTAACAATTTCTCCTTGAAGTCTCACGGCTTTAGATGCCGGAAAGAATCTTTGAAGAAATTTTTCAACTAAGACATCCCATGTGTCAATCGCCCCTTCAGGTAACGATTCTAACCAATCTTTGGCTTCTCCCTTTAAAGTCCAGGGAAACAACATGAGATAGATCTGCTCATCTTCCACTTCTCGGATTTTGAATAGTGTACAAATTCTATTAAACGTACGAAGATGTTCGTTTGGGTCTTCATTCGGTGCACCACTGAATTGGCATTGGTTAGTTACCATGTGTAGGATTTGTCCTTTAATTTCATAATCTGGAGCATTAACTTCTGGTTTAATAATGGCGTGACCTTGGCCCGTGCGTGTAACTCTCATTCGGTCTTCCATACTTAGAGGTTCTAGATTTTTCATGATTGGAAGTGTTGTATCTGAATCACTAGAGGTTTCTGATTTAATGGTTTCTTCCTCAACAATCTCTGTTTGAATGATTGGTGGTTCCGGAGGAAAGTTTAATGGTTCGGGATCTACAAACCGTTCCTGAATATTTTTCGAATTCTCAATTGTGAGGTTGGGTTCAAAAAAATGGATTATCGGAAATTTGAACTGAAGTACTTGGGCGACTGGATGACGATTCTAAAGAAAAATCAACGGCGGTTATATTTGCTAAATGTCTTGATCTAGTTACAGGTGGTGAACGTACAAAAGGTGGTGAACGTCTTGCTCGGTGCATTCACTGAATATCCTATTAGTTTTTAAAAGGAAAGAAAAATTATAATAAGTTATCCAATCAATAGACTTTTCTGATTTTGCCCACGTTTCGAATAGCCAAAAGATGCAGCAGAGGGGCAGGATTCGTTTGGTCTCAATATAATTGAGGACTGTTTGGCTCCAATAACCCGGTCCACGTACAAATCCAACTATTACTACGAACCAGAAAATTTTGATGTCTATCAATTTAACCACTTAAAATAAATTTTCGTAATTTTAAGAAATTTAGAGAAGAAGTAGAAAAAAAATTCTAAGTCCTAAAAACTAGAATGGCGAGAAATAAGAAAGAAATAGATTGCGCGTCGAAAAATGTCGAAAAATAAAAGGTCGAAAAATAGGCGTCGAAAAATAAAAATAAGAAAGTAGTGCGAAATACGGCGTCGTAAAATTCTAAAGCACCTAAAACTTAGTCTAAGGAATAAGCACTTAAGGGATTTTACGGCAAAGCCTAAAAATTCTAGAAGTAAAAATAACTATGGCAAAACTAAACTTAATACTAAAAGTTGCGACTATAGTCTAAAAATCTAAAGGTAATAAAACTAAAAAAAAACATTTTTTTTATAGACAAAATTTTAAAAATATATATATTTTTTTTTAATAATTTTTTTTTTTTTTTTTTTTTTTACGTTTTTTTTTTTTTTTTACGTTTTTTTTTTTTTTTTTTTTTTTTCGTTTTTTTTTTTTTTAAATTTTTTTTAAAAAAAAACGATTTTTTTTTTTTTACAAATTTTTTTTTTTTTTAAAACGATTTTTTTTTCTTTTAAAAAAAACGATTTTTTTTTTTTTTTTTACACAAATTTTTTTTTTTTTTTTTTTTTAAAAACGAAATTTTTTTTTTTTTTTTTTTAAAAAACGATTTTTTTTTTATTTTTAAAAACGATTTTTTTTTTACAAATTAATAATTTTTTTATAATTATAATTTTTTTTTAAAACTTTTTTTAATTCATTTACTATTCATGAATAGTAAATGAAAATAAATTAATTAATTTACTATTCACATGAAAGCGACATGATAGCAATTATTAATTATAAGTTACATAATATACCCCTGAAGTATTTAATAAATACGACTTTTTTTAAAATTTACGTAAATTTTTGATTCTTAAATATTTTTATATTATTATATTCTATTTCAATATTATTATATTATTATATTCTATTTCAATATTATTATATTATTATATTTTATTTCAATATTATTATAATTAAAAATATAGCGTTTTAGCGCTCCCCGGCAGCGGCGCCAAAAACTTGATGATGTAGCGTGAGGGTACGAAATAGTATTAAATTTTTAATACAAAATACTACAAAATATGACACAAGTTTTATTAATTTACGGATGGGATATACCTAAACCTTGCTACAACACTATAGGCAGTGTACCTAATCGTAGAGTAGTGTAGTTTTTAGTAAGTCCGGTTCGTTCCACAGGGAGCTGGTGAAGTTAACGCTATATTATTAAGTTTATTTGTAAAAATATATATATAAATAAGTAGTAGTATTATTATAAAATGGGGGTTTTACCGTTTAATGACCGGTTTGTCGATTTTAAGCGTAAAAATAAATGACAAAAATTAAAGTGCGTAAAATAAATTGCGATAAATAAAATGACAGAAAATAAAATTGCGAGTAATAAAATGACAGTAAATAAAGATACGATGAGAAATAAAATAAAAGAATTATGCTTATTTAAACTTCCGTAATCATGATGTTTGACGTGTTGATTTTAATTTATTACCATGGGTTAATTGTCCTTTGTCCTGGTTTATTTGATACATCTATCTGGTTTTTGTCCATAATAGTCCATCGGTCATAAATATAAAGTGCGAGTATCCTCGTCAAATTACCCTTATACCCGAAGTCAAATATTCCAACTGATTAAGGATTTAAACTGTGACGCAGTTATCACTTCTGTCAACAATTACACCAGTTATCACTGTATGTAATCCACCCCTGTTTTAATTAGTTTATGAATATTAATTCATCCACTTGATCAGAATGAATAATCAATTACCCAACCCAATTGATTAATTAAATGATTATAACAGATTCCATATGAACATCACTAAATAGGACAACCATAATCATTATTAATTATTAGGTTAATTAATTTGAAGATAGGTTCGACAGACTCCAATGAGTTATCACTCAATTAGACAATACCCCCCATCTATTAATAGCCCATAGTTCAATTTCCACAAGTGTCGTTCTTTTGTTCAAACCCCAATTATGGTACAAAGCCCAATTACCCAATTTTAGTAATTAGCCCAACATCATGATTACTTCATTTTAAATAAGCATAATAACGACTTAGCTACGAGACATTAATGTAAAAAGGTTGAACATAACTTACAATGATTAAAAATAGCGTAGCGTTACACGGACAGAATTTCGACTTACATACTCAAAAGATCTCTATCATAAATCTTATTATTATCATAATTTAAACTTAAAATTAAGATTATTGTTATATCTTATTACATTAACATTATGATAGAGATATAGAATATAGATATTGATAATTGATATTGATAATTGATCGAAGAAAAAAAAATCGGAGAAAAATTCTTCTCCTTCCATCGTTACAATCGTTCGTTCCTTTTATAGGCTAAATTGTAAATTGAATTTTCATTGACGACCCCTGAACTATGCTCAATTAACAACTTTTTATTATTTAATATTATTCTTATTATGAATTATTTAAATATTATATTTTATTCTTGTGCATAGTTGACTCGTAATTTTTACACCGTTGCGTCGAGCGTTGAGAGTTGGTTCATGTCCTGGTTTCGGATTTTCGAACGTCCTTTCGTATAATTTAATATCTTGTACTTTGCGTTTTGTAACTTGTACTCTTGTCATTTTTAGACGTTCTTCATCAATAATTTGAACCTTTTTGATTGTATCTTGTACATTTGAGCTTTTTGGACGTTTTGGTCTTTCAAATCTTCGTTTTTGTCTTTAAATCTTCATTTTCGAGCGATTTGCGTCTTTCGTCTTCGCACTTATTTATTTAACTATTACAACTAAAAATAAGGAAATTACATTTAAAAACTTTACATATTGGAACGATATTGCTACTAAATATATGTTCATTTGGAACACTATCAGTGTTCACCGTTTATAGACGAGATCTGGACCATTAAGTGCTGACATCCTCTAGACCGCTCCTAGTAAAATCTTCGGCGTTCGCCTCCAGGTACTTAATTTCTCGCTCGGAGGTGAGAAGGCCTTAAAAGCTCTTGTGAGAGAAAGTGTATTGTAGTGAGAGAGTGAAGAGAGGTGTGTGGAAAATGAATGACAAAAAGCCTTTAAATAGAAGTGGAAATTGCCAGCAAACGGCTGGCAGGCCGTTTGACAAGCCGTTTGCAGGGGCCGTTTGCACTGGTGGCCCGTTTTTTATGCCCGTTTGCCTGAGCCATTTGGCAGGCCGTTTGGCCTACCCTGGTTTGCTGATTTTACTGGATCGTAACTTGATTTCTCATCTTTCACTGTTTTCGCTCTAGAATCTTCGTTTTAGCTCCGATTCTCTTGATTCTTTTTGCATGGTCTTTGTAATTACTTAATCTTCAAATTTAACCAAAAAGCAATTATTTTGCCGACAAAGTTTGGAACTTTATGTTTTTGGGACTCAATATTGGGAGTGAAAACGTGAATTTTTAGCCGATATCAGGAAACAGTTTGCAGAAGGACATTTCCTAAATTTCTATGAACAATGGAAAATCCAACAAAACTTCACTTCGGTATATCATCCTCAGGGCAATGGTCAGGTAGAAGTAACTAACCGAGATATAATCAAGGGAATCGAGAAGCGCCTGGGAAAATGCAGAAAGGGTTGGATTGATGAACTCCCCCTCGTATTATGGGCTCACAGGACAACCCCAAAACGAAGCAATGGAGAGACACCTTACAGACTTGCATATGGAACAAAAGTTGTTCTTCCGGCTAAAATACAAGTGTTAACAGACAGGACAGTAAACCAAGAAGATAACGAAGAAAATATCCGAATTAACTTAGATCTACTTGAAGAGAGGAGAGAGGCAGCTTTGATCCGTGAAGCTTCGTACGAGCGAATGATTGAAGGCTACTACAACAAGCGAGTGAAGCCTTCAACTTTCAGGGTAGGAGACTATGTCCTAAGACTCAACAGCATAAGCAAGTTGGAATATGAAGGAAAACTGGGACCTAATTGGGAAGGACCTTACCTAATTTCACAAGTGCTAGGAAAAGGTTCCTACAAGCTAGAGACAACTACTGGGAAGCCCATACCAAGGGCATGGAACGGAGCAAATCTCTGAAAGTTCTACCATTTGATGCTCTCTATCTTTTCTATTTAGTATGTAATTCAAAGTTATTGTATTGGTAGTTAAAGTCTACAAACTTCCTACAAAGAACGTAATGAACTTACTACAACTCTTTTGATATAACAATGTCTTAACAAAATTAAATTCCAAATAAGGAATTGCATGAGGATATGACAGCTAGAAATCTGGAATATACCTTAAAGGTATAATTAACCCTATCAAAACCCACATAATACCGAGCAACGAAGCAAAAACTTCCTTAACAATGCTCGAAGTAAGGAAACAAAGTTTCCTTAAAAGTGATCACTATCTGACGATCCCTCCAGGAAGAGAGTTTATTACCCACCTCAGCAGGATGAAATCCATGGTAAACTTACAAAAGCATGCTAAACTTAAAAGGAACTAGAGTTATAAATGTCATATCCAAGGCAAACATAACCGTTGTTCAAAAAGGGCAACCAAGCCCAGGCATACAAGACAAACAACAAAAGATAACAATTGTTTCAGACAATTACACATCATAATTAAGTAGCTGGAGCATCAACTTTCTCAGACTCACCCAAAACTTTAGGGACTTCCACTTGAGTCTTCAACAGTACGGACACCAGGCACAACCTCAGCAAGCATACCCAAAAGATCACGAGGCTTAGCATCCACATTGGCAGCAACACTCCTGACATAACCAAACTCAGCCTGTTCAAGCTCAACAAACGCAGGATCCACCATTGCCTTCCCTTGATTAGTATAATCAGCAAAATCACCAAGCTGCACAATCCCCTTAGATGCCAAATCTCCTATCACCTCGCATCTGGCCTAAACTTTGGAGGCCAACACCACATCACCAAAAAGCTCACCAAAGTCTGCACTCTTTAACAATTGGTAACAAACATGAGGTATAACCCGAGAAATAACCTGTGAATAGTTGGATTTCAACTCCACACAACGTTTCTTGCAAACTTTTAACTCATCAGCAAGTACCAGCTTCTGGTCATCACTTAGCTTCACTTGTTTGTGCAAATTAGATATCTCGTCACGAGCAGCCCTCAACTCTTCTTCGTAATTAGGAGCCATCAACACCTCCTCCTCAAGCTTTTTAACTCGCTCACCTATCGCAGCATTACACCTTTTGAAAGACTCAAACTTTGCAGCGCTTCTTTATAATGGAGGAGGCCATGTGCCCCATAGAGACAGCTTGAAAGTTGATAATCGAATAGGCATCATGAAATTTCTTCATGTTATCAGCAAAGGAATTTCCCCAATTTTCAGGAATAAGACTATCGACGATATCATAACAATCAGTCAGAGCAGGAACTTCAGAAAACACTAGAAAGTCTACAAAAACAAACAAAATTATGGAAAAAAGGAATCAAAGAAGAAATAAAAAAAAGTACATACTAAAAAGAGAGTTTGCAGCATCGCCCATAATGTCATCACTCACTTTGTCACGAAGATGGCCAAACTTTTGCTTCTTCACAGAGGAAAGGTCAGGACATGCCTTACTCTTCAACAAGCCCTTAGCCTTGTAGCATTGTGCCACCCTTTACCCAACACCAGTAGCAAGCGACACAATAAGCTGATCCTCTTGAGTATCAAGATCGATATGAGCTTCAACTTGCTTCGACCTCTCTTTAGTTTTTGGTTTAGATGAGCTCACATCACCATGATCAACTTTTGGTTTGCTTGATATCTCCAAGAACCCAGAACATGTGGGAGAACCAAGATCCTTCACAACATTTGACCTAGCCTGAACAGCAACAGTGTACTCCTTCAACCCTTGAGCCTTGACAACGTTCCTCAAAGACAATTATGTAAAAACATAAAAAAATAGATATGAGAAGTCAAGAAAATAAATACGCATAACAACAAAACCGATATAATGAAACATACCATGTTCCCTATACAAGAACACGGGATTAGTAGTACCCTCCTCCCATCCAGGAGCCATCCCTAACTTAAAAAGTATAGCATCGGGATACGTAGAAGGAATAATGGGATGTTTACAAATTCTCTTAAACGGAGCATCATCATCAGAAATGAAAGGAACATGATCTTTATACTCCTTAGGGACAAATGCCCTAGAAGAATCAGAAAGAGAAGGATAATCTTTAGGAAGCAAGAAAGATTTTTTCAAAAAGACGAAGGAGCACTTCCAATTACGAACATTAGGAAATTGAGAGGAAAAACAATAAACGGGAGGAAAGGCCCCTTTCCTACTTTTTCATTTCTGAACAGTCACCCAATCGCCTGTATCACCGGTGTGAAAGAAGCGACGAAACAAATCAACAGAAGGGTCTCCTCCGTAAGCCTTACACATAACCTTAAAAGACATAACCTTCTTCAAGGCTAAAGGATGAAAGACAGAAATATTCACCTTAAAGTAATCTAAGACACAAAGGAAGAAAGCAGAAATAGGAACCCTAACATTATTTCTGTAAATAATTGGGTGTACACACTAACATAACCCTTAGGAGGTTGTAAAATATGCTTGTCACTAGCAGGAATAAGCATATCACCAGATTTCAAACCAAGTATTTACAGTAGATACGATAGAAAGGAGGGTTTCACATCACTAAAAGAAGCCTCAATACCACGTTTGACATGGTAAAAATAACAAAAAATGAGAAGAAAGAAAATAGTTGAAACAAATCTGTAAGTAACTTAGCATGCGAGGATGAAAGATTTTCTCCAAGATAATTTTTTATTTTTATTTATTTATTTTTTTTTTGACAGAAAAGTGGGTGATAATAGAAGTTGAAGATGCAAGCATTTATCCTTAAGATAGATGAAGGGGTAGCCATCAAATCAACCTGCAAAAACCCTTAGTAACTGGAATTTATTGGACGATCGTGCCCTTGGCAGCAAAGCACAAAAGATTCCACCTTCGGTTCGTATATGCCATAACATACAGCACGAAGAAAACGTCAGCTACAATTAACGAGGTTTAGAAACTAGAGCAAGAATAGTGATCTTGGAGCCCAAAAACCTTGGTCAATTACAAGTCAAGCTAGCTGAACTTTCCTAGCTCGGCTGCACGCTCGTACAACAAAGGAAAGGGACAAGGATACTTGTATCTATAGGCATCCGAATAAGGAAAGGTCAACTAGTATTCCAAAAGCATTGGGAATTAGCGAGCCGGTATGGGAAGCCGCTCCAATCCATTCATAAATAGAGTAGAATGCATGACACACTCCGCATTCAACATTCACTCTCATTCTTACATCACATGTTACATTATTTATCTTGATGGTGTAAAACAATCACTTGATTGTTACCTTCGGAGAATCGCCAGCGAACAAAGTAAAAACCATAATCACACCATTCCACACCTTCGTGACTTGGATATCCTCATATCAATATTAGATTGCCGGTTATTGTACAAACACTATTGTTCGAATGAAATTGCAAAGTACTTGCTACTGGTCTTTCCTTTTAATTTGACATTATAAACATATATAAAATTGACATGATATTTGACAGCAAATATCGTAAGAAGATATTAAAACATGATTTATGCGTAGCAATAATGGAAAGCACGTATATTTGACTAGTATATTTGATTTATACGTCCAAGTTAAAATGTATATGTGGGTAGATTCTGTGGGAAATGACCAACCGGGGATCCCCGTTTACCCGTGGGAAAACCCGATACCCGACAGTTAGTAAGTAAATGGGGACCCGTCGGGTATGGGACCGGGTTTCGGATGAAATTTCTTAATCGGGTTCGGGTATGGGATTCTCTAAACCCGGCCCAAACCCGGCCTGATGCCATCCCTATTTTCGATCTTGGAACTCACTTTGCTAACAACCTCCTCGAAAAGGTGTTAAAAAAGTATGGTGTTACTTATCGATTCTCCACCGCTTATCACCCACAAATGAGTGGGCAAGTGGGGAATATGAATCGTGCGTTAAAGCATATTCTTGAGAAAATGGTTCATGATAATCCAAAGATTGGCAACACAAATTATATGACGTGTTGTGGGCATTCCGAACCGCGTTCAAAATGCCTCTCGGGACCACACCGTTTCATCTCATTTATGGTAAAGCGTGCTATCTTCCGGTAGAGGTAGAACACAAGGCTTATTGGACGTTGAAAAATTATAATATGGATTTAGAGAAAGAGGGTGAAAATAGGCTTGTGAAATTAAATGAGTTAGATGAACTATGGTTAAATGATTATGAGAACTCATTTTTGTATAAGGAGAAAACGAAACGTTGACAAGATGCCCGTTTAAAAGAGATGAAAGATTTTGAATATAAAGTCTTCCTTTACAAATCAAGATTCAAATTTTCACCGGGAAAACTTAAGTCACGATGGTTCGGTCCATTCGTGGTCAAACTAGCTTTTCCGGCCGGTCATGTCGAGTTATATGGAAAAGATGGGGAGAGTTTCAAGGTGAATGGTCATCGGTTAAAAATTTATCATGAGGGATTAAATGAAACCGAGAGGGAGGACCTCACCTTTAACCTGAAAGGCACATGATCACGGGTAGGAGTCAAGAAAACAACTCGTTAAAAAAATCAAATTTTGTATATTTTTTAGAGTTCAATGATGTATAAATTGTTTGCTTGATAAAACCAGAAAAAATCAAAAACAATATAAAACCTCAAAAAAAATTATTAATTTCGTGCAGGAGGCCAATTTTTGCGACCGCAATATCCAAATTTCGCAGCCGCAATTTTTAAACAGAACTTAGGAGTCGAAAAATGCTATCTCGAGGTCGCGATACCGAATTTCGCGGTCGTGAGGTGGTACATTATGGGCGCGAGATGTACGTGGTTTGCCAGGTCCAAAAACTGCATAAAAACAGATTTCGTGGTAGCGATATCGGCTCTCGCGGTCGCGAGCCATGTCTGACGGGCTGTTTTTGTTTCTTTTTATTTCTTTTATTTTCTTAACCACACACATAAAACACTAGTGGCCGCTTATTTTCTCTCAACTCTCAAACCCTAATTCAATTTTTCATCTACAAATCAACAAATCTTGCTAGAATCATGGCCCCTAAAGCTAAATCGGTAACTAATTTATCACACTTTCTTTAATTACATCCAATTTTGAGTTTGACATTATGACATCAAAGCATATATAATCACCACTATCATCAATCATAAACAAAAGACTCAAACTGAGTCAAACTCTGTCAACATGTCAAATCTCAAATTACTCATGAACCCTAATTATCAAAAATCAAACAATTCATTGATTCAAGGCAATTTCTATAACTTAAACTATCAAATATGAATATTATCACAAGAATTAAACCAATTAATCATCAAAACCTAAAACCCCCAAATCATCATCATTATAAACCCTAGAATCAAAAATTGAATTTTAAGCACAAAAAGCATGAACATTCAAGCAATAAACAATTTAAGTTCATACAATCAACAATAAAATCGGCCTTAAAACAAGCAATTAAACCCCACACTTATCTTTACCAAAAACCCATATGAACACAATTGTTAAGGTTATTCATGAATGCTTGAGTTACTTGTTGACTTAGATGATTAAGTTGGTTGATATGAGTTGAGTATATGTTTGAAGTTGGTTGTTTGGTATTGTTAAATTGTTTGACGGTCACTTATATGCTATGTGTAATGAATGGTTTATTTTGCATATAGTGATGGTATGATTATGTGAGATTGCGATGAGGTTTATGAGTTGTCACTAACGCTAACATTTATTGTGCAAATTTGATTTGTTAGTTGTTTAATATTTTGTAGGGAACAAAAAGGCAAAAGCCTTCATCATCCAATACGGCTAATGAGGGTGACAAATACCCATCTCATCCGTATGAGTGTTTCATTACAGAGCGCATGCACTCATTCCTAAGGTAGGAACGCAGGGTTGATAATTATGAATATAGGATAAATCTCTTACAGATGTTATATGATCGGGACTTCATTGCTCCACGATACCCAGATTGGGCTCCATTGGCCGAAGTGGGTGTGGAAAACAAGGTTCGAGGAATGTTGGTATAAAAATATGAAGATGGTTTTGGTAATGAGTTCCAGTATAATGATTGGGTCAACTTCTTTCATTTGGATTGACCGATTTACAAAGTTTGGTGTCTTGAGTTCTTCACTACCTGTTCGTTTATTGAGGAAACCTGCAACATTAATACAAAGAATTTCCTCACTTTTCAACTTGGTTGTCAAAATCACTCTATGACTCTGCGAGAGGTTACTTCTGCATTGGGGATCTATAGCGATGTTGAGATGTTAGCGCCTCATTTTAAAGATTATTTGGAATCGGGGGAGATTTTTACCGGGAAACTTGATAAACATGGTTCTTGGAAGGCGATCTCGAACAAGAACAAGTTTCATGTGAGTGTTAGTCCTTACACTCAGATTAAGGATTTCCGTCTCCGTATCATTCAGTGCTTTATCTCTAATACCACTTTCAGCGTTCTCATAATACCGAAAAAGTCAGCTTGCCCGATTTGTTTATTTGATTTGCATCCCTGATCCGGTTTCCACCCGAATAGTCCAGTGTTAGGAGGAGTGTACATTACTTTGTTGGCTGATTTTTTGGGTTTGTTTCTTACTGGAAAAGGAAGTTGGAGGTTGTATGTTAAGGATATTACTACTGGTGTTAGATTGAGGATGCTTGGAGCCCAACTTTATGAGGGATGTAAGGTGTTGATGCGAGAACATAATCGTTGTGTTAGGTATATGGGCGTGCATCCGTAGGAGGAGGGTGATTTAACGGATTTGGATGTGGAAGAAGCTCTGGCAGCTGATGTTGGTATGGATCAGGGGGAGAGTTCAGGTGGTGCTGCTATATCTTGTGATTTTATTACTAATCATTTTAGTAGTATGTAGATTCATAGTGGGGAGCAGTTTAGTGGTATGCAGCGGTATATTGATGATGGGAATCAGGCCACTAGGGCCTATATCGATGATCGACATAGGGAGCTTCGTCAACACATAGACGAGGGTAATGATAGTACATGGAATAATCAGGCTTGATATCGAGCAGATTTGGCTTGGACACAGCACCCCTTCAATTTTTATCGCCAGTATCCGCAGAACTTATCCGCCTAGTTGGACCTGCATGGACAGATTGGATATGTCCAGGGATGCCTTTTCCTTCTTATGTCACGACCCGAATTTTTCCGATCAATTTATAACTATGAGATTAATATTTACATAAATTAAACCTTACCAACATGATAAGTAATCTAAATTGTTGAGATTTATGTTTTTAAAAAGAGTTTTACACAACGTTTGACCGTCCAATTTGACCGATGATATCACGAACTATATAACAAACGATAATTATACGTTTGTGTATATATATGTATTTATATATATTTAACATGATCTAAGAATGGTTTAACATCTCATGGTGTACTAATAACAATAAGTTATAAGTATACTTTGAGACTACTAACTTAAGTTTTCAAAATGATAACTATACGTAACGTTATTTGACATATATACCTTTAACCTATAATACTTATACAAGTATCGTATAAATATGTATTTAATCACTTTTAAAGGGCTTATATTCATAAAACAATATAAGTATATTTACAAAAGATAGCTATATTTGAATTCTCGTTCCGTTTCCTCAAAATTTCTACACGTATACCTTGAGTATATGTACTCGTATCATACCCAGCTCCTATACGTATTTACTATTAGTATTTACACTTCACAATCACTTTATTAGCAGCCATGAGTCAGCCAATTTTGGATCTTAGCATGCATGATTAATCAATTTGACATATTACAAGACTTTTGCACAATATTACAAATTTATACATCTTTTCACCACCATTTATACTCCATTCCAATTTCATTTTTACTACACATTTTCTCTAACCAAAAACACACTCTTAGGAACCTTTAGTGTTCTTCACAATCTCATCAAATAACCATGAAGATCTAGCTTCAATAACAAGCCTTAATCATCATAATAAATTCCTTACAAGAAAACTTCAATAATCCTTCCAAAAATACAAGTTTACTTCCAACCTTTTGATCCAACTCCACCACTCTTTTGGTTCTAGGATTTTTCTCATCTTTTACAGTAACTTTGTCCAAGTAACTTGAGGTAGTAACCTTGTTCATAACCTTATTCGATTCATATTTATATAGCTATCTTATTTTGTGTTGTAAAATTTTAACAACAAGAACATAGTTTGAATGATTTCAAACTTGTTTCCAAACTAAATAGATCCTTCTAACTTAACTTTTAAAACACTTCAAGACCTGTAATATATCATAATGATATGCTAACTTAACAAGATATAACTTGGTTTTACAAAGAACATCTTAAAAACTGAATCTACGTCGTCGGAGTGCAACCGGGGGCTGTTTTGGGTTGGATAATTAAAAACCATCTTAAGGTTTGAATTGGAAGTTCATGTTCTGGAAAAATGATATTTCTTATGAATATGTTAACACATAAAAATTTCATGGTTTAACTCAAAGTGTAAGTATTTTTAGAAAAATAATCATTAAATGTTGTTTTTATGATGGAAAATGATCACTTTCATAAGTTTCACCAAAGTTTGACCTATAACCTGTGATTTTGAATACAACCTAAGGTATTTTTAGTTCATATTCTTAAAATTTGACTCGATCCAAGGAAGTGGCAAGTTGAACCAATAAAAACGGAGTTGTAATGAAGAAACTACGACTAAAACAAGATCGGGTATCCGAAGCTAGTTTAGCTACGAAATATTTGGAAAAAAATTAAATTAATCATATATTTCTAATTAATATGATATTTCATATATATTTACTTATGGTTTGATTTTATATATTTCAGGACCACCCTTAAACAACACGAGAAGATTAATCATAAGACCTCATGATTGTACGCAACACGTCATTTGACAACACGGTACTTTATGTACGCAACACGTCACTTGACAACATGGTACCATGGGTCGAGATTAATTCTGATCAATACGAATACGATGGGGTCTTTATTTATTTTATTTAAGCAACTAATTGTGGACCACTAACATCGGACTGCTAACTACGGACTAAGAAAATATTAAAAATATTAAAAGTATATATATATATATATATATATATATATATATATATATATATATATATATATATATATATATATATATATATATATGTAACGATTACTTAAAAAGAAAATATGTTGATATATTATATATATGGTTAGGTTCGTGATATCTATCGGAGACCAAGTCGTGATAAATACCTTCAAAGCAAAAGTGAGTATATAGTCCCACTTTTAAACTCTAAATATTTCGGGATGAGAATACATGCATTTTATGATTTACGTTATGGACACAAGTGATTAAAAATATATATTCTATGTTGAGTTGTACCACTGGCATACTTCCCTGTAACTTGGTAACTATTATTTACATGAGGTATTGTAAACGCGAATCCTGTTGATAGATCTATCGGGCCTGACAACCCCAACCGGACTGGATGACCAGTATTCAACGGTTGCACAGTACTTCGTTTCGGTGACTACACTTGGTACGGTGTAGTAAGATTTCATAATAAAGGGAATATGCGACGTTGATTAAATGTTAAGTATGGTTATCAAGTGCTCAACAACTTAGAATATTTTTATTAAAACGTTTATATATGAAATCTTGTGGTCTATATTTATAATGCTGCCGGCATTAAACCTATATCTCACCAACTTTATGTTGACATTTTAAGCATGTTTATTCTCAGGTGATAACTAAAAGCTTCCGCTGCAACATGTTGAATTTAAGCAAGATCTTGAGTATGCATATTTGTGTCAAAAATAAAACTGCATATCGGAGGATTTGTAATGTAAAATATGTTGGAGGTCGTATTGTTATTATCACATGGAAAGTTTGTAAGTCTAAGATTATCGCTAAACGATAATCATTATTAAGTTGTTTAAACCTTGTATTTGTAATAAAAGCTATGGTTTGTATTGTAAAAACGAATGCAGTTTTTGAAAAATGTCGCATATAGAGGTCAATACCTCGCGATGAAATCATATGTTATTTTAGTCGTCCTTATGGTTAAGGTCGGGTTATGACATGTGGTATCAGAGCGTTGGTCTTAGAGAACCAGAGAATTTGCATTAGTGTGTCTTATCGAGTTTGTTAGGATGCATTAGTGAGTCTGGACTTTGACCGTGTTTGATTTCGAAAACTATTGCTTATCCTTGTTGGTTAAAAATTAATATGTAAATATTATGTGGTATTAACGTGCTAGTTGTTATGTGATAGATGTCTGGCTTAGAACTTATTATCACATTCAGCGACTCCGAACCAGAATCTTTAGATGGTGTTCCAGTCATTAACCTGTCCGATGATGAAAACGATACCTTTGGGGAAGACTCACAATTTTCGGATGAATCAATTGAAGAGGAACCGGAAAGTGATCCTGAGGAGGAAGAAATACAGGAAATTACGAAAGACAAGTTCTAAAGAGGAAAGAAACGAAAAGCTACTGAATTGGAAAATCCAAATCCCGAGTTTAGTAAGGATGTTGTGGCACCAACTCCACCAGACACTTCCACCCCTATTCCCGCTATTCCTATTAGTTCTATCCCGGCATCCAGTTCTTCAGCCCCTCCGCCAAAACGCAGGGAGACAGTCAAGATAACCTATAAGAGATTTCTTTGAACACAAACGTTTTGGGTTAAATGATGCGCTGTTGTTTTAAACCATGGGATCATATAATGTTTTATATAATATTACTAGTGTGGTTTGCTTAATGTTTGATGTAAGATAAGCATATGTAAAATAGTGAAGTGTGAAATGCAATAATTTTCCATAGTTGAGTATTATTTGGGTGATAGTAATTGATTTCTGTACTAAGCTATTAAGTATGAACTTTAACGGGTAGGTACTACCCTAGATATAATTATAAAACGCTAATAAGAAGAAAAGGCTTTTATAATAATAACTGGTTCATATTATTAATAAGCTACGATGTACTGTAAATACATACTACATCTATAATATTCCATGTGAATAATTATTTTTTTTCATTCTTATTGAAGATTATGGCGCGATTGAACCGAATGACGGAACAAGAAATCGAGGAACTCATCAATCAGCGAGTGGACGACAGAATGTTATGGGTCGAGGCTGCAAGAGGTGCTGCAGTTAACCCAAATCCTCGTGTGGGATGTACTTACAAAACTTTTCAAGGTTGCAAGCCTTCATCATTCAGTGGAACAGAAGGACCAGTCGGTTTAACCCGGTGGATCGAAAAGATTGAGTCTGTGTTTAAAATCAGTGGTTGTATTAAGAAGGACATGACCAAGTATGCATCGTGCACCTTACAAGATAGTGCACTCACATGGTGGAAAAACTATGTGAAGGCCGTAGGAGGAGATGTTGAAAGGACCCGTCCTAATCCATCTGGACGAAGTCACCAACAACTGGTTCCATTGCGTGATCGAATCCAAAAAAAAACTGTCTTTAAAATGAGCAAATGCACAGCGGAATGTTTCTTTCATACCTGAGAATAAACATGCTTTAAAGTGTCAACTAAAAGGTTGGTGAGTTCATTAGTTTAACATAAATAATCATTTCATCATTTTAATAGACCACAAGATTTTCATTTTTCAGTTCTCATAAATATACGTCCCATGAATAGAGACAAAATAGCATTCATATGGATTGAACACCTGGTAACCGACATTAACAAGATGCATATAAGAATATCCCCATCATTCCGGGATCCTCCTTCGGACATGATATAAATTTTGAAGTACTAAAGCATCCGGTACTTTGGATGGGGCTTGTTGGGCCTGATAGATCTATCTTTAGGATTCGCGTCAATTAGGGTGTCTGTTCCCTAATTCTTAGATTACCAGACTAAAAAGGGGCATATTCGGTTTAATAATCCAGCCATAGAATGTAGTTTTAAGTACTTGTGTCTATTTCGTCAAACATTTATAAAGCAGTGCATGTATTCTCAGTCCCAAAAATATATATTGTAAAAGAATTTAAAAAGGGAGCAAATGAAACTCACACATATAAATATTGTAAAACAGTTAATAAAGCATTTGCATGTATTCTCAGTCCAAAAACGTAAAGAGTAAAAGGAAGCAAATGAAACTCACACATATAAATATTGTAAAACAGTTAATAAAGCATTTGCATGTATTCTCAGCCCAAAAACGTAAAGAGTAAAAGGGAGCAAATGAAACTCACCATACTATATTTTGTAGTAAAAATACATATAACAAAACTGAACAATCCAGGGTTGACCTCGGATTCACGAACCTATATCATTTGTATATATATTAATATACCAAATGTTAATCGAACCAGTTTATATTATTAATAATAATATACTTGTTATTTTATACGTTATATAGATAAATTTATATTTAATTTATACAATTTATATAACTAATACTTATATAAATACTAATAATACTACTTTCTTTAATATTACTACAAACATTTAATAAATATAATACAATAATAAAAGTATATTACTAATATTAATAACAATAACAATAACAATAATAGATAATAATAGAAGTAAAAATCATAATAATAATAATTATAATAATTAATAACAATAATAATAAAAAAAGTTGTGTATACCCTTTAAAGCTTGTGTAAAAAGAATTGCTCCTAACGAGGCTCGAACCCGCGACCTCCCACTAACCAACACCACTCCTTAACTGTTGAACCGATCATTTGTTTCTTGAATTATCTCGCGTGTAAAAATATATAACATATATGAACCATTTATCATTAAACTCAACATTATTTTTGAATGCATCACCCCCCCCCCCCCCCCCTTTTTTTTTAATCTCCATATCATAATTACAGAGTCATCAAATCTTATGTATCATCACCATAAGATCATAATTTTTTTTTTATGATCTTCATCGCTTATAGAGTTAAACATTACAACCACCATCTTTTCCTTTAACTTCTCGGCCCAAGAAACAGAATAAACACTCACGGCCCAAACTGAGAAAACCAATTCATAGTCCAAAGTCACAAGCCTAATTTGATAAACCCATTTAAACGGCCCAAGCTAGATTCGGAAACAGGAAAAAAAAGAGCGAAGAAAACGTGGTGGCCATCAATAATTTTAGTGACATCGGCTTTTTTTTTTATATATAAAAAAAACAAGTGGTGTTATTTATATCACAATTGTCGGCCACTAATGAAACACATATTAACATTTGTTTATTTTATTGATCCAACCTGCAAGAATATATAGTAACCGAATGTTTTTGGATTTTTGAGATATATCGAGTTCGAAATGAATATAAGCAGAGGATATAACAGCAGTCAAACATAAAAAGAAGAATATGGCAGCTTGGGGTGACTTGTTGTGATCCTGTTCAATTGAAACAGAAAATAGTCGCGGCAATGGTGGTTGTAGGGTGATGGTTGATTGTTCACAAAAAGAAAAACGAGGAGGAAGAAGGATAGGGAGGTAGATGAAGAAGAGAGAGAGATGGAGATGAGGTAAAGATTTAATGGAGAAGATGGTTGTCGTGGTGGATTTGTGGTGTTCACGGTGGTGATTCACAATCAACTAAAGGTGGTGTTAGTGGTGTCGGTTTGATCGTGATTTGAACACAACAGGAAAGATATCGTGGTGTTGGTGAAGGTGTTGAGATTATAATCGATTAGAAACAGGAGCATAAATATTGCAACTTGATTATGGTTTGTGGTTTTGATATTCAAATAGTGACGGGTGTGGTTGTGTGGGTGATGGGACGAACCAAGAAACACGATTAATAAGTGGATTTGTGTTTGATCGATCCAAAATAGAAAACTTGTTAGCGGTAGTAAAAATAGTGGCGAGAGTGGTGAAGGTTTAAATGTGGTTTCGTATGATGGTGATAAGATGATAATGGATGGTGATGATCAAAGTTGATGGAGGTAGAAGGTGTTGTAGTAGTTGTTCATGGAGACTCGATGATGGCTATTTGGGGTTGCCGAATAAGGTAATCATGGTGGTAGTAATTTTAGCTTAAGAAGGTGTCCCTCGTACATGAATCGAAACACATAATATACATAAAGGGTGGTGTGTTTTGTTGTTTTAAATCTCAACATATTTATCATGTATATGTATTAGGTAGATAGGAAAATAAAATAGATAGGATAGATAGTAAGTTCACTGGTGAATGAAACATATAACGGAAAGTAACACAGTATTAAATTAAATATAATATAATTAACTTTTCTAATTTAAACGTGTAATATTAATTCTTAGCAGCCTCAGTTTTAAATTATTCTACCGACACTTTTAAAATATCTACCAACACTATTGCACGAGGTAATATTTCGTGTCCATTGCTAAACAGTTAACATATAAAAGTTTTCTGAAAAATCCTCAATTTTTAAATTAAGTCCATTTGTTTGTTTTGGTCATTATGGTATAAAATTTGATTATTAATTACTAAATAAAAATTACATTGACTGTCCCCCTCAATTCTGGTTAAAATATAAAAAGTGTTAAAATTTAATTACTAGGTCCTAAATACATTTTTTAGTAAGCCTAAAATTTATAGAACTCATTTTCGGATCACCGTTTATTTTAGAATTATATAAGTTTGT
Source organism: Rutidosis leptorrhynchoides (assembly GCF_046630445.1). Lineage (NCBI taxonomy): Eukaryota > Viridiplantae > Streptophyta > Magnoliopsida > Asterales > Asteraceae > Rutidosis > Rutidosis leptorrhynchoides. Next base: position 199,449,587 of record NC_092337.1, read on the forward strand.
ATTTAACTTTCTTAATATCGATCGACTGACAAACGAGTGCTATTATCGTTTACTAAATAAATTCTGAACCATATAAATATACATTCAATATACCTTATATATATATATATATATATATATATATATATATATATATATATATATATATATATATATATATATATATATATATATATATATATATTATATATTTATTTACACATAATGGTTCGTGAATCATCGGGAATAGTCGAAGGGTACTTGATTACATGAACACAGTTCAAAGTTTTTGAAATATCAACATTACAGTTTTTGCTTATTGTGTCGAAATCATATAAAGATTCAGTTTAAATTTGGTCGGAAATTCCCGGGTCATCACAGTACCTACCCGTTAAAGAAATTTCGTCCCGAAATTTGAGTGAGGTGGTCATGGCTAACAATAAAAATGTTTTTATGACCAATATGAGTTGATAATTTGAGGTTTATCATCATTGAATAATAATGATAAAATAATTCAATTATTCTAAGAATACGAATGAAGCTATCGCAAAAGAGTGAATTGAAGAAAATAAGATTTTCTTTAGCTTTTGACGTAAATAGGGTTGAATTCCGGAATTCAAGGGATTTAAAGAAAATCTTCGAAATCTAAAAGATTTGATTCTTCGGCGAGTAAGGAAATTAAAATCTCTATAATTAAATACGGTGATCTGCCTCGATTGCTTGGTCTGGTATTTCCACTATAAATGAACTTCTTCCATTCCATTACTTCCTACCACTCCCATTTTCTATATTTTAATTCATACTTTCAAATCATCAGTCTATATGCTTCATCCAGTTCTAATCCTTAATATTTTCCTAATTATTCTTTCTGTCATCCTTCTTTTTAATCTTCCTCCAGAAGAATCTGTTTACTTCTACTATTATCTTGGGGTGATTCTATTCTTAATTATACCGTGTCTTTATATTGCTATTCGTATTAATATCCACGGTTTGTAATCTCCGTGTTGTTGTTAGGCTTTATATTTTCTCTTATATTTTGGAGCTCTTTTGCCTTTTTATTCTCTTCTCGACCTCTAGTAAAGCGAGTAATGATCCAGAATTCGTAAGTATGAAGTTTTGAATGAACTTAATGTTCTAAGCAAGAAAGAACGTGATAGCACGATTTGATTTGTCAAATTACCAGAGTCACTAAGAATAGAACTATCAAGAATATACTTTCTTGATATGTTCAGAAGTTAAGCAGAATGAAAGAGTTATGTAACATGGTACGTGATGATGTTAGGATCTGTGAATCATCACTTCCCATTAGAAACTCAGCATGACTTACTGTAATATAATCACGTTGATCAAGTGTCATTATATTATACTAACTCATGCATCAGTTCCCAACATTACTTCAATAGCTTTCATATTTTAAGCTCGAAAGTTTACAGAATCTAGAACTAACAGTTTCTATATGATGTAACACTAATAGTATGAAGAGATTAATGATTTCAGATAAGAATAGTTATAAAAATATCTTCAGAAATATGGAGGATATTTATACTGAAATATACGATAATATCTTGGAATTTCTAATATCGAGGGATAATGAAGAAGGTTTATCCGTAAGGGTTTAGATTCGGAAGCAAGGTATTCGCTAAAGATTTCTTCAGAAACAGAATCATTTGGATTCTTTGAAGTCAAACTTATTCTTTGTGATTTGTCCACGGCTTCCTTCGTAGTTTCGCATAATCCGCTTTTCGGTACTAAATTCTCTATTGAGTGTTTCCAATATAATGATACACAGGAATAACGAAGAGGTATATAATTTCGGACGAGAATATTTATGAATATATCCTCAGAAATATCGAAGATTTTGATGATGATATTTTGGAATTTATATGTTCGATGGTTGATGGAGAAAGATTTTCCGCAAGATTTTAACATGACTTCGGAGCAAGATATTCTCTAAAGATTTCAACGGATCCAGAATTATCTGGATTCTTTGAATATAGGGTATGGTCCTTGTATTTGTCCTTGGTCCCCTTCGTGGTTAGCTCAATCCGTTTTCCAGTTTCAACGTTTCTGAGCTTTTCCAACATATTATTCTTTATCATCAAACTTCCGGCGACTAAGGTCGTTTACGGTTGCCTACAGTTTCTGCTGCTTCATTCAGCTTTTTCAACATTCAGAGTATTGATTTGTGACTGAGTGCTTTTCAGAATTTCAGAATGAGAGATCATAATTCTAAGAGATAAATGTCATATATATAACCGTTGATGTAGATATGATGTGAGTTTTCAAAGTACTGATTGCTGATTCCCGGTAATGGTTATGGCAGTTCTCGTTACAAGATGCGGATGAGTATATGATAGGGTTTCAATGAAGAAATATAATGATTTATCGGAGAGATTTAAACCAAGAAGCAACGAGGTTGCTTGTACGTCTGCTAGTAATATGGTAAAATATGGAAGGTTCCCCGGTAACAATAAAAGAACATACATAATAATCAAGGTGATAATAAGGTTGTTTCGAACGAAAAGTCGAAGTTGATTTGCTGAAGCTGTGACAAAATTTGCTACTTTGAAAAGGGATCGCAAGGTTATTTTTGCTAATAAATGCCAAAGGATCTGACGCGGCTACGCGTTAAACTTTTACTCAGTTGCCGAGAGTTTCTCAGGTGCATAACTAAATGCATAAATCTTTCCCTCCGTAGATGAAGTGCGGTTGGTTCATCCTCTTGATTGAGGTGTTTTCAAGAATCATGAAAGGTTTGAACGCAGATTGTAATCGTCAAGATACAAATGAGGTTTAAGATGAAATCAAGTGGAAAACTTGAAGAATTGTTTAGTTTCATATGTTATAAATAATATTTTAATTCATTTTAATTGTCCAATGTCGGCAGTCCATAGTTGATAGTCCACAGTTAGCAGTTCAATAATTTAATAAATAATATTTGAATTAATTAATATGTATCGTGACCCGTGTACATGTCTCAGACTCGATCACAACTCAAACTATATATATTATTGTAGAATTAACCTCAACCCTGTATAGCTAACTCCAGCATTACTGCATATAGAGTGTCTATGGTTATTCCAAATAATATATATAGATGCGTCGATATGATATGTTAAAACCTTGTATACGTGTCCCGATATTTAAAGTGCGTAAAATAAATAACAGAAATTAAATGATGATAAATAAAGCTGCGAGAATTAAAATTGCGATAAATAAAATGCGATAAATAAATTGCGATAAAAAAAGGTAATACGAAATTAACAGTTAGCTAGGAACAGTTAGCTAGGAACAGTTAGCGTGGATTCTTAACAAAATTTCTCATAGTTAATTTGTTTGTTTCTAACAAATTTTATTTTGTCAAATGTTTTCTTCATTATGCCACTTGTTGGATTCTGATAGATCAAAATCCAAATATGAAATTGAATGAAAATGGTTATTCTGCGGTGAACGGATTCGTATCTTTGTAGATGTAAGTAGGATAGTAAACGACTGTTGAATCATCTTCGAAGAATGTACAGTGTAACTTATTAATGTGAAATCTGAATACTCCTCGGGTATTACCTACCCATTAAAATATTTTCATCATTAACAGTTTTGTACGAAAGAATTTTTTTTTTTTAATTACAATCTTTATGAAAATATATATACATATATATTTTCTTCAGAGGTAATTATGGATTTAATGAGTCAATATGATATTAAACTCATTTGATTTTCAGTTTGAGCTAGAATAAATAATCTCTAAAACTTTTAGAAACCACATATTCTTCGCATAATATTTCTTCAATGAAGTTATGAATTAATTCTTCATCGTTCATTGTTGTTGGTACTCCTTGGTATCTATAGTGCGTATGACGTTGATGTTCGTGTGACAGATTTGTGAAGTTGAGGTTTACGATGTGGTTGTTGTTGTTGGTAATGGTACCGTTGGCATTGATGATGGTGGTACTGGTTATGCTGCTGGTACTGCTGCTGGTGTTTGTAACCTTTACACCATATTCTCCAAATTGATTACACGAGCGCGAAGTTCGTTGACTTTTTCTATTATTCCGGGATGATTGTCGGTCAGAACGAGCGGTTGAATAAGGTTTAGAATCTGAGTTATGATATAGTCTCTGAGAGAGAGATTGGTGTTTCGAACAGGTTCGTCGGTAAGTGTTTCAGGTTCTTCGCCAAGAGGTGAATTCAGTTGACGGAAAGGATCGCCTTCTTCGCGTCTCCATTGATTAAGTCGACTACGAACACATCAGATGAATTGATGATGGCCGATTGGTTGATCCATTCTGGTTATACTGCTTTCGGAGCTCAAGTGTGTTTCCATATTGGAATAACTGTCGGAATAACTATCGGAATAGCTATCGAATTCTGAGGGGCTCGAACTGGTTGAGGGATTCATCTCGTACGATTAGATGAAGGATTTTCGATAAGAAATAGATTATAGGATGTAGATTAGTACCCTGCAATACATAATTTACATATGCATATATAATACTAAAATCCCATAAGTTACGGAGGAATCTAAGGAAGTTGTCAAGCAAAGTCTACAGTAACAGCTACGCTAAGATATGATTTAGCAGATACGCTAAGATATGAATTTTGTCTATACACTATTCATGCAATCAATGAAGTAAAATGTGTCTAGACTAAGAATGATAAGCAGATAATTTTCGACAAGAAATGATAAGCAAAACTTTTGACAAGCAGACACGGTCGAAGTCCAGACTCACGAATGCATCTAAACAACTATCAGTTAGACATACTAATGCAAGACCTGGTTCGCTAAGACCACCGCTCTGATACCAACTGAAAGGACCCATCCTAATCCATCTGGACGAAGTCACCAACAACTGGTTCCATTGCAATGATCGACTCCAAAAAAAAACTGTCTTTAAAATGAGCAAATGCACAGCGGAATGTTTCTTTCATACCTGAGAATAAACATGCTTTAAAGTGTCAACCAAAAGGTTGGTGAGTTCATTAGTTTAACATAAATAATCATTTCATCATTTTACTAGACCACAAGATTTTCATTTTTCAGTTCTCATAAATATACGTCCCATGCATAGAGACAAAATATCATTCATATGGATTGAACACCTGGTAACTGACATTAACAAGATGCATATAAGAATATCCCCATCATTCCGGGATCCTCCTTCGGACATGATATAAATTTCGAAGTACTAAAGCATCCGGTACTTTGGATGGGGCTTGTTGGGCCCGATAGATCTATCTTTAGGATTCGCGTCAATTAGGGTGTCTGTTCCCTAATTCTTAGATTACCAAACTAAAAAGGGGCATATTCGGTTTAATAATCCAGCCATAGAATGTAGTTTTAAGTATTTGTGTCTATTTCATCAAACATTTATAAAGCAGTGCATGTATTCTCAGTCCCAAAAATATATATTGTAAAAGAATTTAAAAAGGGAGCAAATGAAACTCACACATATAAATATTGTAAAACAGTTAATAAAGCATTTGCATGTATTCTCAGTCTAAAAACATAAAGAGTAAAAGGGAGCAAATGAAACTCACACATATAAATATTGTAAAATAGTTAATAAATCATTTACATGTATTCTCAGCCCAAAAACGTAAAGAGTAAAAGGGAGCAAATGAAACTCACCATACTGTATTTTGTAGTAAAAATACATATAACAAAACTGAACAATGCAGGGTTGACCTCGAATTCACGAACCTATATCATTTGTATATATATTAATATACCAAATGTTAATCGAACCAGTTTATATTATTAATAATAATATACTTGTTATTTTATACGTTATATAGATAAATTTATATTTAATTTATACAATTTATATAACTAATACTTATATAAATACTAATAATACTACTTTCTTTAATATTACTACAAACATTTAATAAATATAATACAATAATAAAAGTATATTACTAATATTAATAACAATAACAATAACAATAATAGATAATAATAGAAGTAAAAATCATAATAATAATAATCATAATAATTAATAACAATAATAAAAAAAATAGTTGTGAATACCCTTTAAAGCTTGTGTAAAAAGAATTGCTCCTAACGAGGCTCGAACCCGCTACCTCCCACTAACCAACACCACTCCTTAACTGTTGAACCGATCATTTGTTTCTTGAATTATCTCGCGTGTAAAAATATATAACATATATGAACCGTTTATCATTAAACTCAACATTATTTTTGAATGCATCACCCCCCCCCCCTTTTTTTTTAATCTCCATATCATAATTACAGAGTCATCAAATCTTATGTATCATCACCATAAGATCATAATTTTTTTTTATGATCTTCATCACTTATAGAGTTAAACATTACAACCACCATCTTTTCCTTTAACTTCTCGGCCCAAGAAACAGAATAAACACTCACGGCCCAAACTGAGAAAACCAATTCATAGTCCAAAGTCACAAGCCTAATTTGATAAACCCATTTAAACGGCCCAAGCTAGATTCGGAAACAGGAAAAAAAAAGAGCGAAGAAAACGTGGTGGCCATCAATAATTTTAGTGACATCGGCTTTTTTTTTTTATATAAAAAAAAAACAAGTGGTGTTATTTATATCACAATTGTCGGCCACTAATGAAACACATATTAACATTTGTTTATTTTATTGATCCAACCTGCAAGAATATATAGTAACCGAATGTTTTTGGATTTTTGGGATATGTCGAGTTCGAAACGAATATAAGCAGAGGATATAACAGCAGTCAAACACAAAAAGAAGAATATGGCAGCTTGGGGTGACTTGTTGTGATCCTGTTCAATTGAAACAGAAAATAGTCGCGGCAATGGTGGTTGTAGGGTGATGGTTGATTGTTCACAAAAAGAAAAACAAGGAGGAAGAAGGATAGGGAGGTAGATGAAGAAGAGAGAGAGAGAGATGGAGATGAGGTAAAGATTTAATGGAGAAGATGGTTGTCGTGGTGGATTTGTGGTGTTCACGGTGGTGATTCACAATCAACTAAAGGTGGTGTTAGTGGTGTCGGTTTGATCGTGATTTGAACACAACAGGAAAGATATCGTGGTGTTGGTGAAGGTGTTGAGATTATAATCGATTAGAAACAGGAGCATAAATATTGCAACTTGATTATGGTTTGTGGTTTTGATATTCAAATAGTGACGGGTGTGGTTGTGTGGGTGATGGGACGAACCAAGAAACACGATTAATAAGTGGATTTGTGTTTGATCGATCCAAAATAGAAAACTTGTTAGCGGTAGTAAAAATAGTGGCGAGAGTGGTGAAGGTTTAAATGTGGTTTCGTATGATGGTGATAAGATGATAATGGATGGTGATGATCAAAGTTGATGGAGGTAGAAGGTGTTGTAGTAGTTGTTCATGGAGACTCGATGATGGCTATTTGGGGTTGCCGAATAAGGTGATCATGGTGGTAGTAATTTTAGCTTAAGAAGGTGTCCCTCGTACATGAATCGAAACACATAATATACATAAAGGGTGGTGTGTTTTGTTGTTTTAAATCTCAACATATTTATCATGTATATGTATTAGGTAGATAGGAAAATAAAATAGATAGGATAGATAGTAAGTTCACTGGTGAATGAAACATATAACGGAAAGTAACACAGTATTAAATTAAATATAATATAATTAACTTTTCTAATTTAAACGTGTAATATTAATTCTTAGTAGCCTCAGTTTTAAATTATTCTACCGACACTTTTAAAATATCTACCAACACTATTGCACGAGGTAATATTTCGTGTCCATTGCTAAACAGTTAACATATAAAAGTTTTCTGAAAAATCCTCAACTTTTAAATTAAGTCCATTTGTTTGTTTTGGTCATTATGGTATAAAATTTGATTATTAATTACTAAATAAAAATTACATTGACTGTCCCCCTCAATTCTGGTTAAAATATAAAAAGTGTTAAAATTTAATTACTAGGTCCTAAATACATTTTTTAGTAAGCCTAAAATTTATAGAACTCATTTTCGGATCACCGTTTATTTTAGAATTATATAAGTTTGTATTTAACTTGCTTAATATCGATCGACTGACAAACGAGTGCTATTATCGTTTACTAAATAAATTCGGAACCATATAAATATACCTTATATATATATATATATATATATATATATATATATATATATATATATATATATATATATATATATATATATATATATATATATATATATATATATATATATATAGATTTATTTTAATATCATATATTATTTTATTTACATAATTAATTAACCCATATAATATTTTAATTTATAATAATTAATATATATATATATATATATATATATATATATATATATATATATATATATATATATTTATTTACACATAATGGTTCGTGAATCATCGGGAATAGTCGAAGGGTACTTGATTACATGAACACAGTTCAAAGTTTTTGAAATATCAACATTACAGTTTTTGCTTATCGTGTCGAAATCATATAAAGATTCAGTTTAAATTTGGTCGGAAATTCCCGGGTCATCACAGATGTAGCTTATGATACTCCCTGGGAAGAATTCAAAACAATGCTAATCAACGAGTATTGTCCAAGGAACGAGGTTAGGAAGTTGGAAGCTGAATTACGAAGCCTGAAAGTTGTTGGTACTGAACTCACCAACTACAATCAGTGATTCATGGAATTAGCTTTGCTATGTCCCGAATTGGTACCAACCGAAGAACGGAAGATAGAACTGTACAAAGATGGTTTACCTAAAAATGTCAAGGCAAATGTTACAGCATCGAAACCCAAGACTATTCATGAAGCCATCACCATGGCAAACGAGTTGATGGACCAGATTATTCTGGATAAGAACACCGATGTCAAGACATCAGAAAACAAAAGAAAGTGGGAAGGTAATCAACAATCCAACAAGAAACAAGAAACAAGAAACCACGCAAGGTGTGGGTAGTGGTTCAAACTTAGGTTACAAGGGATGAAATCCTTTATGTAACAGATGCCATAAACATCACTCTGGTTATTGTAATGTGGTGTGCGATAATTGTAATCGAAGGGGTCATCTTGCTGAAGATTGTAGGGTTCCCGCTACAAATACAAACGGTACCAAGACTTCTGCCACCAATGCAAATAGAACTGCCTTGGCCACTGTTACTTGTTATGGGTGTGGGAAACAGGGTCATTAAAAGAGTCAGTGCCCGAATCCAGAGAAGAATAACAGATCTGCACGTAGAAGAGCATTTGTTATTAATGCTAGAGAGGCGTGCGAAGACCCGGAGCTTATTACGGGTACGTTTACCATTAATAACTTATCTGCATCTATTATATTTGATACTGGTGCCGATAGAAGTTACGTGTGTAGAGACTTTTACGCTAAATTGAATTGTTCATCATTACCTCTAGATGCTAAGTACATGATTGAGTTAGCCAATGGTAAACTAATTAAAGCCGATAAAATTTGCCGTGATTGTAAAATAAATTTAGCCGGAGAAACATTTAAGATTGATTTGATACCTGTAGAATTAGGAAGTTTTGATGTAATAGTCGGCATGGACTGGATGTCCAAAATAGGAGCTGAAGTTGTGTGCGCCAAGAAGGCAATTCGCATTCCTCGTAAGGATAAAACGCCAGTAATGATTTATGGAGAGAAGGGTAACTCAAAGCTAAAACTCATTAGTTGTTTGAAAGCTCAAAAGTGCTTGAAGAAAGGGTGCTATGCCATCTTAGCATATGTTAATAAAGTCGAAACGAAGAAAAAAGTGAAGAGCATCAACGACGTGCCTGTGGCAAGAGATTTTCCTGAAGTATTTCCGGAAGAGTTACCGGGATTACCTCCATTTAGATCTGTAGAATTTCAAATAGATCTAGTACCGGGAGCTGCACCAGTGGCTCATGCTCTATATAGACTTGCACCATCTGAGATGAAAGATTTACAAAGCCAGTTACAAGAATTACTGGACCGTGGTTTCATTCGACCGAGCACTTCACCGTGGGGAGCTCCGATTTTATTCGTCAAGAAGAAAGACATATCTTTCCGAATGTGTATAGATTATCGTGAATTAAATAAGTTAACTATCAAGAATCGGTATCCACTACCGAGAATTGATGACTTATTTGATCAACTGCAAGGATCATGTGTGTACTCGAAAATTGACTTAAGATCGGGCTATCATCAATTACGTGTCAAAGAAGAAGATATTCCAAAAACTGCTTTTCGGACACGCTACGGTCATTACGAATTTTTGGTTATGCCGTTTGGGTTGACTAATGCGCCAGCTATATTCATGGACCTCATGAATCGAATTTGTAGTCCGTATTTAGATAAGTTTGTTATCGTTTTCATTGATGATATTCTTATCTATTTCAAGAGTGAGTAAGAGCATGAGCAGCATTTAAGGTTGGTATTAGAATTGTTAAGAAAAGAACAGTTATACGCCAAATTTTCTAAGTGTGCATTTTGGTTGAAAGAAGTGCAATTTCTTGGCCACGTTGTTAGTAGCAAAGGAATTCAGGTTGATCCAGCTAAAATTGAGGCCATTGAAAAATGGGAGACTCCTAAGACACCAACGCAGATACGCCAATTTTTGGGTTTAGCTGGTTATTATAGAAGGTTTATTCAAGATTTTTCCCGAATAGCTAAACCATTAACAGCGTTAACACAAAAAGGGAAGAAGTACGAATAGACCTTTGAGCAGGAGAGTGCATTTCAATTACTCAAGAAGAAGTTGACCACGACACCTATTTTATCGTTACCTGAAGGGAACGATGATTTTGAGATATATTGTGACGCTTCGCGACAAGTTTTTGGTTGCGTCCTTATGCAACGAAAGAAAGTTATTGAATACGCATCCCGACAATTGAAGATTCACGAGCGGAATTATACGACGCATGATCTAGAATTGGGGGCAGTAGTGTTTGCATTGAAGATATGGAGACACTATTTATATGGAGTTAAATGCACTGTGTTTACTGATCATAAAAGCCTTCAACATATTTTCGATCAGAAACAGCTGAACATGAGGCAACGTAGGTGGGTCGAGCTGATAAACGACTACGATTGTGAGATTCGCTATCATCCCGGGAAAGCGAATGTAGTGGCCGACGCTCTAAGCAGAAAGGAACGGGAACCAATTCGAATACGAGCGATGAACATAAAAATTCGCATGAATCTCAACTCACAAATCAAAGAGGCTCAATGAGAAGCTCTTACAAAAGAAAACATAGGAAATGAAATAATGAAGAAGTATGAGAAGCAACTCGTTATACGGGAAGACAGAATTCGATATTTTGCAAACCGTATTTGGGTACCGAAGTTGGGTGGATTAAGGAAGTTGATATTGAATGAGGCACATAAGACAAGATACTCGATACATCCTGGAGTTGGAAAGATGTATCAAGATCTTAAGACGCATTATTGGTGGCCTAATTTAAAGACAGATGTTGCAACATATGTTGGGGAATGTTTAACTTGTTCCAAAGTCAAAGCAGAACACAAGAAGCCGTCAGGGTTACTTCAACAACCAGAAATCCCAGAATGGAAATGGGACGGTATTACCATGGATTTTATCACAAAGTTACCTAAGACTGCCTGGGGTTATGACACCATTTGGGTAATAGTTGATCGTCTCACCAAATCTGCACATTTCTTGCCTATAAAGAAAATGGATAGAATGGAGAAACTATTACGATTATACATAAAGGAAATTGTTTCAAGGCATGGAATACATATTTCCATTATATCCGATCGTGATAGTAGATTTACATCAAAGTTTTGGCAATCACTACAGGAGGCCCTGGGAACTCGTTTGGATATAAGCACCGCATATCATCCACAAACTGACGGGCAGAGTGAAAGAACAATTCAGACTCTTGAAGACATGCTCAGGGCATGTGTGATCGATTTTGGAAATGGATGGGATAAATATCTACCATTAGCAGAATTCTCGTATAATAACAGTTATCATGCGAGCATTAAAGCTGTACCATTCGAAGCATTGTATGGAAGGAAGTATAGATCCCCTATCTGTTGGAATGAAGTAGGAGATCGACAATTAACTGGTCCCGAGATCATACACGAAACGACTGAGAAGATAGTACAAATCAAGGAGAGATTGAAAACAGCCTGTAGTCGCCAAAAGAGCTACGCCGATGTCCGAAGGAAACCATTAGAGTTTCAGATCGGTGACATGGTAATGTTAAAGGTGTCACCTTGGAAAGGTGTAATACATTTCGGTAAAAGGGGTAAACTGAACCCAAGGTATGTTGGCCCGTTCAAGATCATCGAACGCATTGGACCGGTAGCTTATTGACTCGAGTTACCGCAACAACTCACCGGAGTACATAATACATTTCACGTATCAAACCTTAAAAAATGTCTTGCAAAGGAAAATCTCACCATTCCTCTTGAAGAAATCCAAGTCGACGAGAAACTACAATTCATAGAAGAACCAGTCGAAATCATGGACCGTGAAGTTAAACAACTCAAGCAGAGCAACATACCGATCGTTAAGGTTCGTTGGAATGCTCGAAGGGGTTTCGAGTTTACTTGGGAATGAGAGGATCAGATGAAACGAAAGTACCCACATTTGTTTCCCGAGAACGCAAAATAGGTACAATTTTAAAATTTCGGGACGAAATTTATTTAACGGGTAGGTACTGTAACGACCCGGATTTTTCCGATCATTTTATACCTATGAGATTAATATTTACATAAATTAAACCTTACCAACATGATAAGTAATCTAAATTGTTGAGATTTATGTTTTTAAAAAGAGTTTTACACAACGTTTGATCGTCCAATTTGACCGATGATATCACAAACTATATAACAAATGATAATTATACATTTGTGTATATATATGTATTTTTATATATTTAACATGATCTAAGAATGGTTTAACATCTCATTGTTTACTAATAATAATAAGTTATAAGTATACTTTGAGACTACTAACTTAAGTTTTCAAAATGATAACTATACGTAACGTTATTTGACATATATACCTTTAACCTATAATACTTATACAAGTATCGTATAAATATGTATTTAATCACTTTTAAAGGGCTTATATACATAAAACAATATAAGTATATTTACAAAAGATAGCTATATTTGAATTCTCATTCCGTTTCCTCAAAATTTCTACACGTATACCTAGAGTATATGTACTCGTATCATACTCAGCTCCTATACATATTTACTATTAGTATATACACATCATAATCACTTTATTAGCAGCCATGAGTCAGCCAATTTTGGATCTTAGCATGCATGATTAATCAATTTGGCATATTACAAGACTTTTGCACAATATTACAAATTTATACATCTTTTCACCACCATTTATACTCCATTCCAATTTCATTTTTACTACACATTTTCTCTAACCAAAAACACACTCTTAGGAACCTTAAGTGTTCTTCACAATCTCAGCAAATAACCATGAAGATCTAGCTTCAAAAACAAGCCTTAATCATCATAATAAATTCCTTACAAGAAAACTTCAATAATCCTTCCAAACATACAAGTTTACTTCCAACATTTTGATCCAACTCCACCACTCTTTTGGTTCTAGGATTTTTCTCATCTTTTACAGTAACTTTGTGCAAGTAACTTGAGGTTGTTCATAACCTTATTCTATTCATATTTATATAGCTATCTTATTTTGTGTTGTAAAATTTTAACAACAAGAACATAGTTTGAATGATTTCAAACTTGTTTGCAAACTAAATATATCCTTCTAACTTAACTTTTAAAACACTTCAAGACTTTTAATATATCATAATGATATGCTAACTTAACAAGATATAACTTGGTTTTACAAAGAACATCTTAAAAACTGAATCTACGTCGTCGGAGTGCAACCGGGGGCTGTTTTGGGTTGTATAATTAAAAACCATCTTAAGCTTTGAATTGAAAGTTCATGTTCTGGAAAAATGATATTTCTTATGAATATGTTAACACATAAAAATTTCATGGTTTAACTCAAAGTGTAAGTATTTTTAGAAAAATAATCATTAAATGTTGTTTTTATGATGGAAAATGATCACTTTCATAAGTTTCACCAAAGTTTGACCTATAACCTGTGATTTTGAATACAACCTAAGGTATTTTTAGTTCATATTCTTAAAATTTGACTCGATCCAAGGAAGTGGCAAGTTGAACCAACAAAAATGGAGTTGTAATGAAGAAACTACGACTAAAACAAGATCGGGTATCCGAAGCTAGTTTAGCTACGAAATATTTGGAGAAAAATTAAATTAATCATATATTTCTAATTAATATGATATTTCATATATATTTACTTATGATTTGATTTTATATATTTCAGGACCACCCGTAAACAACACGAGAAGATTAATCATAAGACCTCATGATTGTACGCAACACGTCATTTGACAACACGGTACTTTATGTACGCAACACGTCACTTGACAACATGGTACCATGGGTCGAGATTAATTCTGATCAATACGAATACGATGGGGTCTTTATTTATTTTATTTAAGCAACTAATTGTGGACCACTAACATCGGACTGCTAACTACGGACTAAGAAAATATTAAAAGTATTAAAAGTGTGTATATATATATATATATATATATATATATATATATATATATATATATATATATATATATATATATATATATATATATGTAACGATTACTTAAAAAGAAAATATGTTGATATATTATATATATGGTTAGGTTCGTGATATCTATCAGAGACCAAGTCGTGATAAATACCTTCAAGGCAAAAGTGAGTATATAGTCCCACTTTTAAACTCTAAATATTTCGGGATGAGAATACATGCATTTTATGATTTACGTTATGGACACAAGTGATTAAAAATATATATTCTACGTTGAGTTGTACCACTGGCATACTTCCCTGTAACTTGGTAACTATTATTTACATGAGGTATTGTAAACGCGAATCCTGTTGATAGATCTATCGGGCCTGACAACCCCAACCGGACAGGACGACCAGTATTCAACGGTTGCACAGTACTTCGTTTTGGTGACTACACTTGGTACGGTGTAGTAAGATTTCATAATAAAGGGAATATGCGACGTTGATTAAATGTTAAGTATGGTTATCAAGTACTCAACAACTTAGAATATTTTTATTAAAACGTTTATATATGAAATCTTGTGGTCTATATTTATAATGCTGCCGGCATTAAACCTATATCTCACCAACTTTATGTTGACATTTTAAGCATGTTTATTCTCAGGTGATAACTAAAAGCTTCCGCTGCAACATGTTGAATTTAAGCAAGATCTTGAGTATGCATATTTGTGTCAAAAATAAAACTGCATATCGGAGGATTTGTAATGTAAAATATGTTGGAGGTCGTATTGTTATTATCACATGTAAAGTTTGTAAGTCTAAGATTATAGCTAAACAATAATCATTATTATGTTGTTTAAACCTTGTATTTGTAATAAAAGCTATGGTTTGTATTGTAAAAACGATTGCAGTTTTTGAAAAATGTCGCATATAGAGGTCAATACCTCGCGATGAAATCATATGTTATTGTATTCGTCCTTATGGTTAAGGTCGGGTTATGACATCTTATGATGCTGTTTCCACTCTCGCTCAAGCTCAAGAGGCTCACCAGCAAGTTCAGCAGCAGTATCAGCAACAGCAGCAGCAGGATCAGCAACAGAACCCCGATCCCATTGGTTGATGCATCATTTCATGATGTGTTACACCGATGTCATACTGTGGGAAGAGGAGCCTTGAGCTTCACAATGTGTTGTCTTTTTTAGGAAGAGCAATAGCTTCGTGCTAGTATTTCCTAGACAACACACGCCATGGTCAAAAGTGATGGTAACCCTTTTAAAATATGGAAATGTAGTATCCGCTTCCTACATTTTTTTAAAACTAGCTTAAAATCAAGATGCGTGAGAAGTGGGGTCCAAGGACCTTAAATAAAATTAAATAAGTGTTTACACACTTCCGAGTAAATCTCCCGAATTGTGTTTCAACTCAAAAATAGGTTTCGTAGGGTAAATCCAAACCGCTTTCTTGTGGCCTTTCCATCTTGCTCCTAAAACACCGGAGGAATTTTGTTAGGTCTGGTAACTTCTTCTGTGCCGTTAATTACTACCAAATCGAATGTGGATGGCACCTAAACACACACCTAAGGTAATTTTCTTCCCTTCGCTATTGAACCGGATAGTTTGCTACAGGGTTGGCAATTACCTGTGCGGTTGTCCCAAAACTGGGATGGCTTTGAAAGCACATAGACTTTAAACCTAAAATTTCTGGAAAATATGTTTTGTGTAAAAACTTAAATAGTTTTCCTATTCTAAAATACAAAAATGGTTTTCTAAAGGTCTTGTTTTCCCTAAGGCCAAACTTTTTGGTTCCGCACATGGAGGTTCTTGATTTGGGGTATGAAGCTTTTGGGTAATCACAAATTTGAAGTTGGAAAGATTGAGTTCTACTGAAGGCTTGAACTTTGTATTTGCTTTTTGAAGACTACACGATATGAATTTATTTGCTTATGAAGATGATATCCTTACGTCTTGATTCTATGATTGTTGAAGACTGGTTCGGGTATGTTTATCTTTGCACTAGTTGATATTATTTGAAGATACACTTGCTTAAGGACAAGGAAGGTTAAAATGTGGGGAAATTTGATATCGCTTTATTTATACATAATTTTATTCGCAATATCAGTTTCATTTTGTTGGTTTTCGGTTATAAGTTGAAGATTTTTGAAAATTTTCGTTAAAGTTCAAGTGATTCAATTCATAAATGGGAAATTGAAGAATTGTAATGATTTGAAGTAAATTCGGGTACTGATTCCAGCGTTTTCAAGTAAAAATTGAAGAAAGGATCAATTTGTGCCCATGTTTAGAGTTCGAGACAAAGAAACTGGTGAAAAAGTTGAATCTCGCGACCGCAATGTTCTTCTCGCGATCGTGAGGTAACGTGGTGCTCGCAATATTGTTGATGGTGCTCGCGAGGTGTTAACAGAAATACTAAATGATTAAATGTGATTTCGCGCCCGTAATATTTGAAGATCGTGGTAGCGAGTTTATCAATGGGTCGCGGTCGCGAGGTTCCAATCGCAGTCGTGAGATTGTTAGTCGACTTCAGTTTTTGAATTCATCTATAAATAGTCGTTTTTATCCCCAAGTTAGGGTATTCAGTTTCAGTTACAAATTTTAGCCTATCAGCAAGTTGGGTTACGAATTTATACATACTTTTTAGAGGGTTTATGCTATTGCATCAATATTGGTTAGTTTTAATCTTGTAATCACTTTAATTCTTATTCAATTTAATGTCTTCAAATGTTTATCTTTTTTGCTTTATTGTTTCTTGCATTGGTATGAGTAGCTAAATTCATATTATCTGATTAGATGATTGAACTGAGGTGAAGTATTGTTATCTTTATAATTTAGACAATTAATTTTATTATTCAGATTTTGTTTAGCTTAATAACGATCGTTATCTAAGTTAATTAACTAGTTGAAGTTGCGGAGATTATTAATTATTCAATGAGAGTTGAATTAAGTTGTGATCTTTACTAGGTTATTGAACGTGAATAATTTAGGCCTTTAAATAATTGTATGCGGGACACCAGTATAATTAGACGATTAGCAATTAAATTGTGATAGACTTTGATAATTGTGGAATAGTGTAGGGACATCAAAGCAATTCAAGTTAGATTATTATCTTGAGTAATTTATTAGTGACTAGATTAGAAAACTAGAATCAATGAGAGTTGAACTAGGGATTTAATTAATAATCTGTGAGAATCGAGAGATAATTGCTGTGTCACCATAATTATAATTGTTTAAAAACGGACTTAACAAGCAATCATGATCTGAGGGAATTGATTCTAAGTGGATACTTTTTCTATATTAATTTAAGTTTAATTTACTTTTCGCAATTGTTATTATAAACAAACAACCCCCCCCCCCCAATTTTTACTAGAATAATTACTAGTTAAGTTTCTAATAAAACTGCTCTCTGGACGAAATGATCAATATTACTTTTAAATTACTACACGAACGGGATTAGTTGCCTGTACTGTGTGATAATTATTGGGTATTTTTACTAGTTATTTTAGAGTACGAAATTACACATCAAGCATCTCCCGGTAATCATCTCTAAGGAACTTACACCACAGGAAAGAGCAGAACTTATAAAGGTATTGAAGTCTCACAAAAAAGTAATAGCCTGGAAGATCTTCGATATCAAAGGGATCAGTCCTAACTATTGAACTCATAAGATCTTCATGGAAGATGACTTTAAACCATCAGTTCAAAGGTAGTGGAGGTTAAACCCCATGATTCAAGAAGTCATCAAGAAAGAAGGTTTGTATTGATCATCGCAAAATAAATTAGGCGACCCGAAAAGATCATTTTCACTTCCATTCATAGACCTAATATTAGAAAGATAATCGAGAAATGAGTTCTATTGTTTTCTCGACGATTTTTCTGGATACTTTCAAATCCCTCTAGATCCAAAGGACCATGAAAAGACGATGTTCACCTATCCTTATGGAACATTTTTCTATCGCCGCATGTCCTTCGGGTTGTGTAATGCACCAGCTACATTTCAGCGATGCAAGGTAGAAATTTTCCACGACATGATTGAACTTTGTATGGAAGTCTTCATGGATGACTTCTTAGTTTTCGGAAGTACCTTTACTTCGTGCCTTTCTAACCTAGACAAGATGCTCACTCGGTGCGAAGAGTCAAACCTCGTTCTAAATTGGCAAAAATGTCACTTCATGGTCAAAGAAGGAATAGTTTTAGGACACAAGATATCGAAATCAAGAATAGAAGTAGACGAAGCCAAAATAGAAACCGTATCCAAACTTGCCAAACGTACCACTATAAAAGTCGTTAGGAGTTTCCTAGGACATGCAGGATTCTACCGACGCTTCATAAAAGACTTCTCAAAAATCAATCGACCTATCACTCATCTACTAGAGAAAGAAGTCCCATTTGTATTCACCGTCGAATGTGTCAAAGCCTTCAATTATCTCAAAAAGTGGCTCACACATGCACCAATAATGATAGCTCCCGATTGGAGTCTACCGTTTGAGATCATGTGTGACGCCGGTGATTTTGCTGTTAGAGCAGTGTTAGTCCAAAGAAGGGATAAGCATTTTCATCTAATCTACCATGCTAGCAAAACCTTAACCGGAGCTCGGGAGAATTACACCACTACAGAAAAGGAACTACTAGCAGTAGTATTCACTTTTGACAATTTCCGATCATATCTAATCCTATCGAAAACTACAGTTTACACAAATCATTCAGCCCTTAAGTATTTATTCACTAAGCATGACGCAAAACTAAGACTCCTACGATGGATCCTACTCCTACAAGAATTTGATATCGAGATTAGAGACAAGAAGTGAGTAGAAAATGTCACAGTAGATCATCTTAGTCGCCTAGAAAATCCGGCAATGGAACAACTTACTGAACAAGATATTAGAAACAATTATCCAGAAGAACAGCTTATGAGCTTAGGACAAGCCGAAGTAGGATCACAATTCAGTGATACCCCTTGGTACGTTGACATAGCCAACTACATAGTTGCCGAGGTAGTTTAGAAAGGAATGAGTACATCTCAAAGACGTAAATTGTTCAGTGACATCAAATCCTATTACTGGGACGACCCATACTTGTTTAAAGTCTGTTCAGACCAAGTAATCAGAAGATGTGTGAATGGAAAAAAATCAGTAGGAATCCTCCACCAATTTCATCACGGACCAACTAAGGTCATCACGGAGCAAATCTAACTGCAATAAAGATCTATGAGTAAGGATTTTATTGGCCGACCATATTTAGAGATGCATAAGATCTTGTGAAGAGATGTGATGCTTGTTAACGACATGGGATTATCTCTGCCAGAAATGAGATGCCACGCACCAACATCCAAGCTTGTGAAATCTTCGACATATGGAGATTAGATTTCATGGGACCTTTTCCAAATTGAATGGGAATGAATACATCTTCGTAGCAGTAGATTACATCTCCAGATGGGTAGAAGCTCAAGCCTTTAATTTCCAACAAATGCTGCCAAAGTCGTCACCATATTCCTTAAAAGACTATTTTGCCGATATGGAACTCCTCGAGCTATAAGTGATAGAGGCACACACTTCTGCAATACTCAATTCATGAAAGTGATGCAATAATATGGAGTTACCCACAAGATGTCCACTGCTTATAACTCATAAACTAATGGACAAGTAGAAGTCACGGACAGAGCACTCAACCGCATTTTGGAATGCACTGCCGGCCACCATGGAAATAAATGGGCCGAAAGTTAGATGCTGCTCTGTGGGCATTTTGCACCGCCTACAAGAATCCTCTTGGCACTACACCATACCGAATGATCTATGGAAAGGCATGCCATCTTCCGTTGGAATAAGAATACAAAGCTCTCTGGGCATTAAAGAGTTGTAACCTTGATCCTTCAGAAATTAGAAGGCATCATAAGATGCAGGTAAATGAAATTGTAGAGTTGAGAGACCAAGCGTACGAAACGTTGTATATCTACAAAGAATGAACTAAGCTCATACACGATTCAAAGTTAATTCCTACAAAGTTCGCTCCCAGTGATAAAATTCTTCTCTTTAACTCGCGATTGAAAAAATTCTATGGTAAATTTAAATCAAGATGAAGTGGACCGTTTAAAGTCATACACATGTTTCCACACGGAGCCTTAGAATTAGAAGGACCCATGGGGAATTTCAAGGTTAACGGACACCGACTGAAAGTCTATCTAGAAGATTACCCCAAGGAAGAACAATCTTTCTTCTTCCCAAGTTGACCAAATTAACAAGTGTTTCACCTATGAAATCTGAGACTGATGTGCGTTACATGTATTAAAAAGATGACTAGTTCTGGATCTTCGCCAAGCCTCCCCGTTAAGAGGATGAGGACTGACTGTATTTACACTGTCAACGTTGATTATCACAGACCTTCTACATGACATCTCCAAAAACGATTGTTTCTATGCAGCACAGTCGATGAGGATAGTGTTCACGTAGCACTACCACCGAGACGATCAACACGCATACCTTCATACCCAGGGAGGACTTCAAAGCCAGCACCACCAATTACTGTGTTCCATTCCGGAGTTAGTATTTCAGACACAGCTGTTACTTTGGCTATTCAAAAATACCACAGTAACCGGTATGAGGCATGTAGAGCATTTCTCGAGTGACAAGGGATGCCAGCTAGTACAGTGAGGCCCTCTTCATATTGGCTCAAGCATCATGCCCCGCCTAGACATCGAGTTACACCTCATCCTACTTTTCCATCACCTGTTCCCTCGACTGCATCTGCTTTCACTCAGTACCAAAGGTTCCTATCATCACACTGGTTACCCCTACTGTGGAGACTCCAGGTTTGGCCATTCAGATGATCGTCACCGATTATATTCATGAGACTCCTCTTGAACTACATCTAGTCGTTGTTCCCATCACTATATAGACGATTATTCCGTCACCCATTTCTATTGCTCAACTTTTCGAGATTTCATCTATTCCGGCACAGGACGACGCATTCGATCTCTCGAGATTTCCAATGCTGCCTGACCTCTGTCTTGACACACTTATGACATCTTTAACACCTGTTGGGCATGGTTAGGAGGACTTAACCAAGCTTGATGACCTTGACACATAGCTCTTTTGACGCGGAGCAACACAATCCAACGCAACCAGGATAGTTATAATAGCCCATTTTAGTTTATTTTATTTTTACTTATAAGAAAATTGATGTACTAAAAATATGGCATAGTTGAGTTTCTCCTTTTGGTTTATTGTTTTTGCAGAATCACATGTAAAAGATCTGAGTACTGTATCTGACTTATCTCTAGCTAACTGACCATAGGGGAGTAATTTTTCTTTAGAATACCCTTTATATTTAAAATACCACTACTAAAATCTCTAAGTGTGGGATTACATCCCGCAACCTACTTAGAGATTCTATGAGATATTGTCCTTAATTTACATAATTATTAAAATTTTCTTAAAAGATAACATTAAAAACAATGTTCTTCTATGTGCGGGATGGCAGTATAAGATTAGGCAAATTAAGTACAAGTTTAACCGTTTACGTTTAAAGTTTTTAAAAATTTTGTTAGTCCTAAAAAGATATGGCAACAATATTGGGTTAGGCAAATTAAGTACAAGATTAACCATTTACGTTTAAAGTTTTCAAAAATTTTGTTAGTCCTAAAAAGATATGGCAACAATATTGGGTAAATTCAAAAATAAATTCCATCCAATTATACCAAAAGTTTCTATAAAATTGCGAGAAAATCAGTTTTAAAAGCATTTATTAGGACGAAACGAATAAGCTAAGACTTATGATTTTATCAAACGATTTTTTATGAATGATTGTGTAAAAAGGCTACGCATGACCAAGCATGACCCCTACCAAGAAATAGTGAGGTAACTTGGGCCCAAAGTTATTGTATGAACAGTACAATCTACAAAACTTTGCTATTTCGTTTGAAGAGTGTGCAAGTGTACTAGAACTTGCTCATGATATAGTTTCAAGACCAATGACTTATAAGCGCCATACATAGTATAGGTGCGATCCTTTTCCTGAAATCATTCTGGATAGAAAAGAACAAAAACCATATTTTTTCTTTCCACTCCACGCATTTAAACCGACCAACTCATTCAAAGAGTTGATGAAACACAAAATACTCACCCTCAAATCATTATCAAATATTTTACCCTTTTCTCCTTCAATTCTTTTCTAATTTCCGAATTCTGAAGAAACTTAAAGAGAGAGATCGACCAAGTTTTCCTCAAAATACTTGTAGAAAAATTCTGAAATCCCAGATAGTTTTTGATATGTCCAAAAAGAGTCCTATTTCTGGTGAAATACCTTTCTCTCTTTGGGCACAAGAAGACAATGAAAAAAATTATGAGTAAGGGATATGCTAAAAAAATGGGGGAGCAAAGTCTCCAAATAAGGCATAAAATCTCTGAAGAAAAAGAAGTTTGTGACCCTAGAGAACTTGCAAAAGAAAGAGCCCAGTAAGACAAACTCCTTACAAAGAAATTTGCTTTCTCCGAAGAAACACTTCGCAAAGATAAAATGCCATTTATCCTACAGAAAAAGAATGATATTCCAAAAAACTCAAATCTATCGAATCTCTCAAAAGATTTCCAAAGAGTCAAGAAATCCCCTCTTAGCTAAAGATCAAAAACCTTCATATTTCTCCACCAACCAACCTCTTAACCCGTTCTTTCTCTTGAAGGAATAACCAAGGAAAAGATCAGTTCCATCCTTATCTAGCCAGTGGAGATATCGATTCTCGATCAAGCCTATGACAATAACTGTTACACGACTGGATTATGAGCAACAGTACAATCAGAATTGGACACCCTAAAACTTAAGTGATATGAGTGATCCGATTGTGAGAAACCTGGTCATATATATCTTAAGGCTGAAGATTGAGAATTATTCCTTTGAACCAAGAAACGAATAAAATTCGGCAGTGAAAACATAAAGTTTGTAACTTTTTCTACTACTTTCGAAAAATTCCTTTAAATCAATGACTTTTGAGCATAATAAAATGACCCGAGGTTTGGCAGGATGGGAATCTACTAAAATTGACCTAATGTTTCCGTCATTTTGCTTGAGGACAAGCAAAGCCTAAGTGTGAGATAATTTGATATCGTATAACAATTAGTTTTTTACCCTCGATATTACGACCAAAAACAATGAAGTTACAAACTTTATCACCAAATTAAGTATTTATTTGCTTTATTTTGTATATTTAGTAATTATAAAGGCGATGCATAAAGAATCGAAGAAAACATGCTTAAAACGAAGAATCTAGAACCAAAATGGTGAAAAACAAGTTACGACCCCGGAAATCAAGTTATGATCTGAGAAATCAACAAAAATGACCAAGGAAAGATGCCACACGACTGCTGTACATGGCCTGACAAGGGATTACACGGCCTGCCCAAGTGGCATGTACTCAACCTGTGTACCCGGGCAAGGCTGGCATACGGCTGTTGTACACGGTCGTGTACACAGCCTGCCCAGTGCCGAATGGCTATAAATAGGGTTTAGTTTTCTCATTTTGTAAACAACAACATCGTACATCTCATACCTCATATCATACATTTCAATTACAATTTAGTTAGAAGTTTTAATGGTACTTATCCTTTTCGGAGGATACTCCAAGAGTCCCTTCAATCTTGGACGAAATCATTGTACGCTGAACCTTTTTCAGGTTTTAATCTAAACGCTTTTTTTAATAATGTTTTGTCATTATTTGCGTTTTGAAATTATCATGCTACCTTAAACTTTTTATATGTTGCCTTGATATAAATTTAGGCTAGTGTAGTTATGTAAATATAGTACGATTAATATTGTTACGGGAAATTTGTAACCCCAATAGGCTTGTATGCTAGTATCTTGAGGACTGACAAACTTATTGTTGTGATCGAGACTTGTCAAACCATATGAACATAGCTACTTCATAGGATCAAGACCCACGTTTATACTTTACCTGAAGTATCTATGAACTTGGTATGGCCGGTGAACCCAAGAGGCATTTATTGTACTTATGAGACACAGAACCTAGGAATTGAGTCGGGAATGACCTAGTATGCATGAAAACTGGCCCAAACTGACCTCTTAGGGGCTGTTATGATCTACCTAGTTACACCAATCGTATGATTCAACCTTATTGCATGTTATGGTTTGATTGTTTCATTAGGAATTGATTATACTATATATTGCATGCTTCTGGTATGTTTCTATCTGTTTTACTGATAGCTTAACACTGCAATGCCGTATAATGATTAGGATAGTTTGATTCTGCGTAGTATGATGATAGGAGTGTTAGCTTTTAATTTGGTAATGTCAACTTAACCCAGAAGGCTCCTCTTGTTGTGATTGTGTTCATTCAACACAACACATAGTTACTTTGTCTCCGATAGATACCGAGGGTTAGGATTAGAGCTTAACTAACTTCTGGTAGCACCTAGTTCTTAACAAAGGATAACATTCAATGTTTTATCACTCCGAAAGTGTAACCTAAGTGACATACCTGAATTTACTCAAAGAGAACTCCGAGAGGTCAAGAACAGTATGTTTACAAGATTGGCTCATCCAATCAGTCCTATATTATCCTAATCATAGGTTACCTTCAATGTAACTACCTTCCGCTAGTCCAAGTGTATATCTTGGTAAACATTTCCTTGATCTGCATACTACAAGTATGATATGGCTAAAACGAACGGTTTTATTTGTGCGTTGTCGTTAGGTCACAACACGTCAGAATCAACCACCAAGAGGGGGGTACTGTTTTAAATTTATATTTAGCGAGGCCTAAATCGTACTACTCTTTAATATGAGTAAGGGAAGTATGACCTAGAGTCGTATTTTTTAAGATATCAGTACAATCGAACATATATTAAAGCTTAAGATAGTTATGAAGGAGTAGTGGTTACCTAATTTTGGGATTTTTCTAATTTATAAGACAGATAAAGTAAATGCGATAAAATTCATAATTCAGATAAGGTTAAAGTAAGTGCATACTATGATTTCATCAGTTATTCTGCCGAGATTATGGAATGCTGGATCATGAATAGGCAGACGCCTTGTATTCATTACACTGGTCCTAAACGCCACTGTCGCAAGACATGTAACTGGTTAATGTGATAGGCTTGAAGATTCTAAATAGACAGTGACGTCCCTTATCCTCGACGCTCGTGCAGTCTGACTACAGGCATACACATTCAGACTGCTCATCCAATTGAGCGACTCGGTTGGGTGACGTATTAACATTCCACAAAGGTCTAAACTTTCTTAAGCATAATAGAATACATGGTTTACCATATCCGAGAGACGTGATGTGTTTCAATGCTTTCGTTAATGATTGGTTTTAAAAGATAGTTAGGCCCTTTGAAAAGAGTTCAACCATAAAGAACACCATGGCCAAGTCAGGTTTGAAAGGACCGGTTCATATAAATTATAAACGATTCACAATAGTTGATTACATCGCGAGGTATTTGACCTCTATATGATACATTTTACAAACATTGCATTCGTTTTTAAAAGACAAACTTTCTTTACATCGAAAGTTGGCTGCATGCATACCATTTCATAATACATCCAACTATAATTGACTTAATAATAATCTTGATGAACTTAACGACTCGAATGCAACGTCTTTCGAAATATGCCATGAATGACTCCAAGTAATATCCTTAAAATGAGCTAATGCACAGCGGAAGATTTCTTTCGTACTTGAGAATAAAAATGCTTTAAAGTGTCAACCAAAAGGTTTGTGAGTTCATTAGTTAAACATAAATAATCATTTCCAATAGTATAATAGACCACAAGATACTCATAGTTAGAAAACAATTAGTGCAGGTCTACTCCTGTTGTAAAATCATTCATATGAAGAACACCGGAACCTTTCAAAACAACTCACCAATGGTAGCTAATGCATGCGTGCAATGCAAAATAATCTCACCGTGGTAGTTAATACAATATAATTTCAATAGCGAGAGCTAATGCGTGCGTGCAATGCAAAATCATCTCCCCATAAATAATTTTACAACGCTAGCTAATGCTTGCGTGCAATACAAAATCATCTCACCGAGGGTAGCTAAAACGGGAGCTAATGCGTGCGTGCAATGACAAAATCATCTCTCCATTACTAATTACACAGTCGAATACAATACAATACAATACAATACAATACAATATAATACAATACAATACAATACAATACATCGGGAGCTAATGCGTGCGTACAATGCAAAATCATCTCGCCGATGGTAGCTAAAACGGGAGCTAATGCATGCGTACAATGAAAAATCATCTCTCCGTTACTAACTACAAAATCGAACCATTTCGGGAGCTAATCCGTGTGTGCAATGACAAAATCATCTCATCGATGGTCGATAATACAATCTTTATAGAAATCGAACCTATGAATCCAAATAATTCTATCATAGAATGTAGTTTTGAATACTTGTGTCTATTTCGTCAAATGTTTATAGAAGCAGTTCATGTATTCTCAGTTCAAAAATATATCTCAAAAGCATTTAGTAAAAGTGTTATAAAAACAGCGCATGTATTCTCAGTCCCAAAAATGTAAAGAGTAAAAGGGAATCAAATGAACTCACTCTACAATATTTTGTAGTAAAAATAATCATACGACGATACTGAACAATACAGGGTTGGCCTCGGATTCACGAACCTATATCAGTTATATATATATATATTAATACATATAATCGTAATTGAACAATTTTATATATTATAACTTTATATATTTAATTTGTATATATGTTTGAAAATGATTATTATTTTATATAGTTATATATATATATATATATATATATATATATATATATATATATATATATATATATATATATATATATATATATATATATATATATATATATATATATATATATATATATATATATTTTAAAATACCTAATTTGTATATATGTTTGAAAATTATTATTATTTTATATAGTTATATATATATATATATATATATATATATATTTTAAAATACCTAATTTGTTATATGTGAATATTTCTATAAAAATTGTTAATATAATTAATTTCATACTTGTATGTAATATTACTTGTAAGTATATTTTTATATACGTAATAATATTAATATTAGTTGTATTTTATTATAATGATAATATTGATAATAACATTACTTATAATAATTATATTAAGAATCATAGAAATAATAATAATAATAATAATAATAATAATAATAATGATACTAGTAGTAAAAATGATAATAATAATAATAATAATTATATAGTTGTAATGATAACAAAATAACAATTTTTGTAAAAATAATAATAATTTCTAATAATAACAATAATGATAATCATATTAACAATACTTTTGTCAATGATAATAATATTAATAGAACTAAAAATGGTACTAATGCTAATATTTATGAAAACAATAATAGATTATATTATTTTCATAATAGTTATAATAATAATAATCATAATCATAAAAAAATACTAAAATGATATGACTTATATTTTTAGTAATACTTATAATACTAATGATAATATTAGTAATATTACTTCTTAATAATAATACTAGTAATGATAATAATTTTAGTAATAATAATAATATCATCATTGTAATTATAATTATGATAATAACTATAAATGGTAACTATTACTTTTATTAGTAAAAATAATAATACTAATAACTATAACACTAGTAACAATAATAATAACAATAATAATAACAATAATAATAATAATAATAATAATAATAATAATAATAATAATAATAATAATAATAATAATAATAATAATAATAATGATAATAATAATAATAATTGAAGGATTACAACCTTTGAATAAAGCTTTAAAAAAAAACTACGCCACTGGAGGGACTCGAACCCGCGACCTCTTGAAACCCGAAAAACACCCTTAACCATCTAGCTGTCACTACTTTTCTGATTTATAACACACCCAGATTATAATTAACACGTTTTCATTATTCCTCATCTTCTTCATGATTTCAAACCGTCCAGTAATAAACCAAAATCATATCAACAAGAATTAAAGTTTGAATTAGAAGGTGTGTTTGGAATATAAGTGATAAGTGGTTGACTGGATTGATTAAAGCAAAACAGAAAAAAAAATCAAAAGAAGTGCAGTAGCAGTTCTGCCTTTCGCGAAGAACACAACAATCAAAATCAATTTCTAGGTCACTTTAACTAATGATTCCTACACAAAATAGTTTTTAAATCGTTCTCAGAAACTTTCAAAACCCTTAATTGAACCAAAAACATTACATTGAACTTGAATTTCACGAAGAACAGAAATTTTGACTTTTTGATTTTTAATGCTTGACTCCAAAATTTGGATTCAATATAGAAATTTGGAGTTTTAGACTTTGCAGATAGGTTGAACAAACCATTTCTAACAACACTGCATTAACACATTTTGAAAAACATTACAAAATCGAGCTTTTGATTAATTGAACAAGGAACAGAGGCGAAAGAGTTGTTTTTTTCTAAATTTTCTGTTTGAATTTCCTAAATGCAGTATGAAATAGCAGTATGTATTGATGATAATCGAATCATTGAGCAGTGCCTATGATATGATTGATTTTTGTTTGCATTTGGAGTTGATTTGGATGTGTAACAAGTAGGGGACATGATGGAGTCGATCAGGGAAAAAAATATAACTTAATCTATAATATTCAACAAATTGGTACGACTGAAAGGATGTTAAACGATTTTTAGAGGTATAAACAAAAATCAAACACAGTATGGATTGAGATGTAAAACAGATTTGGATTCTTTACTAGTGCGTATTATTGTATACAATTAATTAATATTAATGATTAATAATTATAATTACATTAATAATAATTTAAATACTAATAATAATAATAATAATATTAATAATAATAATAATAAGAGTAATAATGATAATAATAATATGATGATATTAATAATAACAATAATAATAATATTAATAAGTTTAATAATAATTAATAATGATAATATTAATTAAGATAATAATAATATTGTTAATGATACTAATAGTAATATTAATTATAATATTATTAATATTATTACTGATAATAATATTAATAATAATAATAATGTAACAATAACACAAGTATTAATATTAATATTGATATTAATAATAATAATGAAAGTAATGATAATAATATTAATATAACAATTATATTCAACTTGTGATTATATTTTAATATATTGCCATTTATTAATTGTATCGTATTTAATAATTATATAATATATTGAATTTTTAATATATATATATATATATATATATATATATATATATATATATATATATATATATATATATATATATATATATATATATATATATATATATTAAAAGCAACTTTATAATTTTGTATATTATTTTACATATTAAATTCTAATGATTCAATTACATTTTATTGTTTTCACTACTTACATACATATATATATATATATATATATATATATATATATACATATATATATATATATATATATATATATATATATATATATATATATATATATATATAAATTTTTACAAACATTTGTTCGTGAATCGTCGAAAACTGTCGAAGATCAAATGAATTCATCAAATAGTTCATTAATATTTTTATAACATATAAATTAATTACATGTATAGTTATTTATATATATTTCTATGTACGATTAAAGGTTCGTGAATCGTCATGAATAGTCAAAGGTGAATTGAATGTATGACAAACAGTTCAAAAATTTTGAGATTCAATTAAGTAGACTTTGCTTATCATGTCGAAACCATATAAAATTAAGTTTAAATTTGGTCAAAAATTTCCGGGTCGTCACAAGGTTGACTTCTATAAACACGTTCGGTTATCCTAACGGTCCAATCCTTTATGTGTCTAGACAAATAGTTCCTTAATTAACTAAGAATCCCTCAAACGGGATGCAATGCTTGAGACCGCGTTATGGTGCAGTGTACTAATCAACACTGACTGGGTTCCATGGCCTTACTTAGCAGAGGTACAGCTTACAACAACCATTATAACGACCCTCATTTTTCTATTCTCTATTTTTCCAATATTAAATGCCCAAACAGTATAATTAAAACTTAATGATTAAACTTTAATCAACAATTGTTAAGTGTTAAGAGTTATAAAACATATTAATTAACTTTGTGCAATAATTGATAAGTTAATAAAAGATGAAAATAATAAACTGTTAGTCGACACTCACTGCTAATTAAAATTTATGCATTTATGTAATATTATAACTAATAACCTATAAGTAATAAATAAAAAGTGACATTTATATAAATAATAAAACAATTAGGAACTAAATAAAAAATATATATACAAGTCATGAATTAGTAAAAAGAAAATAATACTTATCATGTAGTAAATGTAAAAATAATAATAAAAATAATAATAATAATAATAATAATAATAATAATAATAATAATAATAATAATAATAATAATAATAATAATAATAATAATAATAATAATAATAATAATAATAATAATAATAATAATAATAATGAGAGTAAAGAATCTTAAACAATTACATCCTTATGTTGACTAAAAAATAAAATAAATAATATATATATATATATATATATATATATATATATATATATATATATATATATATATATATATATATATATATATATATATATATAAACTAGTACCACCTGTTGTTGACTAAAAATTATAAAATAAAATAAAATCATTAATTAGAACATCCTTATATTGACTAACACTCTAATACTTGCACTATATAAACACCCCTAGACTCCTAGTTTCTCATTCACAAATCACACCAAAATCCTCTCTCAAAAACAGTCTCTTCCTCTCCCTCTCTTGTGGTATTCGAATCTTCAAGCTTGTTCTTCGTGTTCATCAAGATTTTTAAGCGTGTTCTTCATTATTTGGGTTATTTGATCTTCATCACCAAGTTTTCTTCTTGTTTCTTGTTAATCTTCATCATCATTAACAAGGTATGATCCAAAATCTTAAAACTTTTAAATCTTTCTTTCAATTCATGTTTATATTCATAATCATATTCGTGAATGATCTTAACATTCATATTATTTAGATCCTCAAAACCCTAATCATTAAAATACTACTTTAATTAACTAACCCTAATTAATGAAACCCTAATACTACTTATACTATTAATTAACAAGTATACACTAATACTATTACTAACACCTATAACCTACTACTTATATTATAACACATAAAAACATTTTGGGATATGTATTAGAGATGTATAGATCTTCGAACTTTCTTGATGAATGGTTTCTACGAAACTCTAGGCGGAAGGGTTTGGATTTCTGATTTAAAGGATCCTATAGCTCAAGCCCCTAGACCTGAAATGGCCATTCGAAGGGAAAGGGGTGATTGGAAGCTTATCTAATACGGCAAGTATCCTAAAATGGAAAACACTCTTAAAGTAGAAACTTTCTAGTTATAGAAACTTACTAAGATAAGAAATCTACTAAAAGTGGAAACTTTCTAAAAATAGAAACTTACTAGGAAAGGAAACTTAGTAAAACGAACTATACTTACAACACTATCATACTTAAACATCTACTTAAACTTGGGCAAAAATACTTACTACTCTTAAATGTCAATAGGTTGACTTTTCTGCTCATTCATCCAACTTTCTATTCTGAAGAATAACTCTCTCTCTCTCTCTCTCTCTCTCTCTCTCTCTCTCTCTCTCTCTCTCTCTACTTACTAAGGTGAATTCATAGCCCCACTCTTTATTGCTAGCAAACTTACTTACTTTTATTGGGGTGAGACACATGCTATTTTTACATTTTACAACTTAGACACAAGTACCAAACTACTAAACTATCTATACCCGGCTATGTCCGACTAAGTCCCTACAGTGATATTTTTAATTGCTCGATGAATGCATACTTAATTATTGGGGGTAGGCCTATCGGGAGTAACGTCCCCGATACATTTGACTAAGTCTTTGTATTACTTTACAATGAAACTAAACCTACAAGTATAAACTACAACTTGTCTTTGGGACAAACTTGAACGTTTAGTCTAAATATCACGCATTGGCATAACTTTTTGATCCTGCGGGAGATCAACTTTACAAACTAAATCTTGTGGTCTAAAAACAACGATAACTACTTTTGTTAAACCTATGATTTCACTCAACCTTTTTGGTTGACACTTTAGCATGTTTGTCTCATGTGCTGATTGATTCTAGCTTACTTACTTACTATTTATGTGATGCTACTTGGACTTAGGAACAAGAGATATCGCATTTACTATTGTTACATTTGAAACATTTACTTTATTGTAATTTCAATTCTTTTAACGACATTTCATTTTCCGCTGCGTACTCTCAATAAAGTTTGATTTTATCATGTATTATTGTTCTCGTATATTATAATATGTTGGTTTATTTGATATTAGTGACATTTCTTCCAGACTCTATCTGGAGGACGTTACAACCGTTGTGCTTCAGCTTGCACGTACGAAGTTATTATGCTTGGTGACTACACTAGCATGGCCTGGGATTGACAATGTACTAAGGGTCTAGTCAGATGTTTCACTACGAAAGAGTCCTCAATCGAAATCCAAAGCTCGATAGACTTACTACAACCGGTGTGCCTCAGGCGATCTTAGGTTGTATCCGATAGACTTCTCTTACCAAGGGGTGACACAAATAGTGTACTCTGAATAGGGGTTCGCGACTTCCCAATAACAGAGCCAATAACTGAAATGTCCCGTTCTTATTGATTAAAAACGTTCCATATTAATTGATTTCGTTGCGAGGTTTTGACCTCTATATGAGACGTTTTTCAAAGACTGCATTCATTTTAAAACAAAACATAACCTTTATTTCATCAATAAAGGTTTAAAAAGCTTTACGTAGATTATCAAATAATGATAATCTAAAATATCCTGTTTACACACGACCATTACATAATGGTTTACAATACAAATATGTTACAACAAAATAAGTTTCTTGAATGCAGTTTTTACATAATATCATACAAGCATGGACTCCAAATCTCGTCCTTATTTAAGTATGCGACAGCGGAAGCTCTTAATAATCACCTGAGAATAAACATGCTTAAAACGTCAACAAAAAATGTTGGTGAGTTATAGGTTTAACCTATATATATCAAATCGTAATAATAGACCACAAGATTTCATATTTCAATACACACCCTATACATAGAGATAAAAATCATTCATATAGTGAACACCTGGTAACCGACATTAACAAGATGCATATATAAGAATATCCCCATCATTCCGGGACACCCTTCGGATATGATATAAATTTCGAAGTACTAAAGCATCCGGTACTTTGGATGGGTTTTGTTAGGCCCAATAGATCTATCTTTAGGATTCGCATCAATTAGGGTGTCTGTTCCCTAATTCTTAGATTACCAGACTTAATAAAAAGGGGCATATTCGATTTCGATAATTCAACCATAGAATGTAGTTTCACGTACTTGTGTCTATTTTGTAAATCATTTATAAAACATGCATGTATTCTCATCCCAAAAATATTAGATTTTAAAAGTGGGACTATAACTCACTTTCACAGATTTTTACTTCGTCGAGAAGTAAGACTTGGCCACTGTTGATTCACGAACCTATAACAATATATACATATATATTAAAGTATGTTCAAAATATATTTACAACACTTTTAATATATTTTGATGTTTTAAGTTTATTAAGTCAGCTGTCCTCGTTAGTAACCTACAACTAGTTGTCCACAGTTAGATGTACAGAAATAAATCGATAAATATTATCTTGAATCAATCCACGACCCAGTGTATACGTATCTCAGTATTGATCACAACTCAAACTATATATATTTTGGAATCAACCTCAACCCTGTATAGCTAACTCCAACATTCACATATAGAGTGTCTATGGTTGTTCCGAAATATATATAGATGTGTCGACATGATAGGTCGAAACATTGTATACGTGTCTATGGTATCTCAAGATTACATAATATACAATACAAGTTGATTAAGTTATGGTTGGAATAGATTTGTTACAAATTTTCACGTAGCTAAAATGAGAAAAATTATCCAATCTTGTTTTACCCATAACTTCTTCATTTTAAATCCGTTTTGAGTGAATCAAATTGCTATGGTTTCATATTGAACTCTATTTTATGAATCTAAACAGAAAAATTATAGGTTTATAGTCGGAAAAATAAGTTACAAGTCGTTTTTGTAAAGGTAGTCATTTCAGTCGAAAGAACGACGTCTAGATGACCATTTTAGAAAACATACTTCCACTTTGAGTTTAACCATAATTTTTGGATATAGTTTCATGTTCATAATAAAAATAATTTTCTCAAAATAACAACTTTTAAATCAAAGTTTATCATAGTTTTTAATTAACTAACCCAAAACAGCCCGCGGTGTTACTACGACGGCGTAAATCCGGTTTTACGGTGTTTTTCGTGTCTCCAGGTTTTAAATCATTAAGTTAGCATATCATATAGATATAGAACATGTGTTTAGTTGATTTTAAAAGTCAAGTTAGAAGGATTAACTTTTGTTTGCGAACAAGTTTAGAATTAACTAAACTATGTTCTAGTGATTACAAGTTTAAACCTTCGAATAAGATAGCTTTATATGTATGAATTGAATGATGTTATGAACATCATTACTACCTTAAGTTCCTTGGATAAACCTACTGGAAAAGTGAAAAATGGATCTAGCTTCAACGGATCCTTGGATGGCTCGAAGTTCTTGAAGCAGAATCATGACACGAAAACAAGTTCAAGTAAGATCATCACTTGAAATAAGATTGTTATAGTTATAGAAATTGAACCAAAGTTTTAATATGATTATTACCTTGTATTAGAATGATAACCTACTGTAAGAAACAAAGATTTCTTGAGGTTGGATGATCACCTTACAAGATTGGAAGTGAGCTAGCAAACTTGAAAGTATTCTTGATTTTATGAAACTAGAACTTTTGGAATTTATGAAGAACACTTAGAACTTGAAGATAGAACTTGAGAGAGATCAATTAGATGAAGAAAATTGAAGAATTAAAGTGTTTGTAGGTGTTTTTGGTCGTTGGTGTATGGATTAGATATAAAGGATATGTAATTTTATTTTCATGTAAATAAGTCATTAATGATTACTATATTTTTGTAATTTTATGAGATATTTCATGCTAGTTGCCAAATGATGGTTCCCACATGTGTTAGGTGACTCACATGGGCTGCTAAGAGCTGATCATTGGAGTGTATATACCAATAGTACATACATCTAAAAGCTGTGTATTGTACGAGTACGAATACGGGTGCATACGAGTAGAATTGTTGATGAAACTGAACGAGGATGTAATTGTAAGCATTTTTGTTAAGTAGAAGTATTTTGATAAGTGTATTGAAGTCTTTCAAAAGTGTATAAATACATATTAAAACACTACATGTATATACATTTTAACTGAGTCGTTAAGTCATCGTTAGTCGTTACATGTAAGTGTTGTTTTCAAACCTTTAGGTTAACGATCTTGTTAAATGTTGTTAACCCAATGTTTATAATATCAAATGAGATTTTAAATTATTATATTATCATGATATTATCATGTATGAATATCTCTTAATATGATATATATATACATTAAATGTCTTTACAACGATAATCGTTACATATATGTCTCGTTTAAAAATCATTAAGTTAGTAGTCTTGTTTTTACATATGTAGTTCATTGTTAATATACTTAATGATATGTTTACTTATCATAGTATCATGTTAACTATATATATATCCATATATATGTCATCATATAGTTTTTACAAGTTTTAACGTTCGTGAATCACCGGTCAACTTGGGTGGTCAATTATCTATATGAAACATATTTCAATTAATCAAGTCTTAACAAGTTTGATTGCTTAACATGTTGGAAACATTTAATCATGTAAATATCAATCTCAATTAATATATATAAACATGGAAAATTTCGGGTCACTACAATAACTACGTTCTATTAGTTGGAAAAGCGATTGAGTTTAAAGCATAATCGAAAAGCATTTCAACAACATACACAAACCATAACATTATTTCGGCATTATAACTGCTTACATCATAGCATTCACTAAAGATAACTACTCACTAATCATGGCAACAATATCACAGAACATAATGATAAGAGACATTATATAAAGATAAAGGATAGAAGTACCAGTAAATTAAACGAGTTCCGAATACAAAAGTGACAACTTTAAACTCCAGACCGCTCCTAATACAATCTTCGGCTTTCTTCTTCGGGTACTAGGTTTCCCGCACGGAGTCGAAGACCTTGAAAGTATGACTAATATTGTACAAGAGAGAGAAAGAAGTGAATTGAAGTGTGTGTTGGAATGAATGACAAAGACCCTTTAAATAAGCAAAAAATTTTCCTGCAAACGGCTGGTAGGACGTTTTGCAGGCCGTTTGTAGGGGCCGTTTATTTGAGCCATTTATCAGGCCGTTTATGAGCTTGGCAGGCCATTTGGCAGGCCGTTTGGCTTGCCTGGTTCCCTAGAACGTAACTTGATTTCTTGTCTTTCACTGTTTTCGCTCTAGAATCTTCGTTTTAGCTCCGATTCTCTTGATTCTTTTTGCACCGTCTTTGTAATTACTTGTTCTTCAATTCTAACCGACGAAGTGGATATTTTACCGATGAAGTTCGAATCTTTCTTGTTTTTGGGCCTAAATACCGGGGTGAAAACGTGACTTTTTAGCCGATATCAAATATCTCACACTTAGACTTTGCTTGTCCTCAAGCAAACTCTCATTTTACCTTAATAAACTATCTCCGCAAGCATGCGAGGAGGTTACATAACATAGGCTAGCTTTCATGGGTCACTCAAATCACACAAGTGTTAGGGTTCCCTATAGATCTAAGAAATAAGTTACCTCATAGCCAATCATGCTGCACCCATCGTCATAGGCTTGATAAAGACTCAAATCCTTGCTACTAATGTGAGAACGGTAGTAATCTCAGCTTCTAGGTCATTTGTCAATGATGGAAAGGAATTTTAGAGTGGTAGTGAAGTTGTTTTTGAGGGGTGAGAAAAAGGGTAATGTAGTCTTTATGCAAATTTTTATTCGGATAGGTAAGAGTGCTGAAATGTTTAAGAAGAACTTTTGAACTTTTCTTCAATTGATAATCATTTTCGGTCAAGTTCTTCTTCGGCGTTTCTCTTTATAAGTTCTGCTCCTTTTTTCAGAACTTTAAAAATATTTTTTTTGGAGATTTCATCTTGAGAAACTTTTTGCCGGTAAACTTTTTCAAGACCTTTGCCATGATACTTAAGAGGTTTATAACATCGGGTTTTCGGAAGGAATCTCATTTTCTGGATTTTTTGAGTAATAGTGAAGATGATGTAAATGTGGTGGTGGAGCAGAAGTAGTGGATGTGCGAAAGGCTTATTTTTGACAAATGTCTAGCTCTTCTGATTATAACCGAATCACGTTTCGCTGCTTTAGAAATGTAGATCTAAAGCAAGTTCTGATTCTAAGCACAGATATCGGCACTCTCAACAAAAAACAGTGAAGCATTAAAGATGAATGCTGGTCTTATTTGGGTGCCTCACCATAATCAATTTAGGTCGATAATGCCTTAGTCATGCAATGCTCTATTAGAGATTAAGTTCAACATAACAAACTTTCTACCCTACTTAAGCCTTACTTTTATTTACAAACGTTTTAGGTTTTCAAAAGTACCTTTTCGAAAAGGCTTTCTCTTGTTAAAAATTTTGAAATTTGGCTTAAGAGCTTAGGATCTTTGTAATGGGTTATTTTAATACATCATAAAAAGATTATACCAACATCCCACACTTAGACGAACATTATCCTCAATGTTCCTAGTGTATCCCACACTTAGGAGTTTTAGTTGAAGATTTGGGAATATTTGTCTAGTGTTTAATTAGGTTGGGATCCCACACTTAGTCATAAGCTAGGATGTGGCATAATTTAAATTTTGAGCTAGTAGCGGGAAGAAAGAAGTACCCCTAGCAGATGTTGCTTGTGAAGATACTAGCTAGCTTTCAATCCTTGCGTCCTTTATCGGCTCATTTGTCATCCTTTATGCTTCTACTCTACTTTATT
The DNA here is from genome assembly GCF_046630445.1 of Rutidosis leptorrhynchoides. Lineage (NCBI taxonomy): Eukaryota > Viridiplantae > Streptophyta > Magnoliopsida > Asterales > Asteraceae > Rutidosis > Rutidosis leptorrhynchoides. Next base: position 199,488,187 of record NC_092337.1, read on the forward strand.
GCACGGGTTGCCTCCCGAGAAGCGCTTTTGTTTAAGTTCGTTGGCTCGACCGTAGTGATGCCTTAAAAAGCAAACATTCCTCGATGATGGTTGTAATCTTGGTCTTCTCGAGGGAATGTGAGTCTTGGTTGGTAAATCCCGAGGAAGTGTCGGACCAATATTGGTAGAAGATCCGGTACTTCTCTTGAAGATCTTCTGAAAGATAAGTAGTGCGCAGTTTCTTCTCGTGATAAGTCTTGAAGTCCGATGAGAATATGATCTACGGCCCTACTAGTTGATCCGTGAATGTCAATCATAGAAGCATTGCTGATGGTGATTGTTTCTCTGATTGGATGCTCATTTCGGAGGACTTTAAACAATGTTAGAAACTGTATCTCTAGAATCTCGAAATCTTCAGAATGGTGATCTCCAGAGTAAGAGTCTGTAGCTTTGCATAGATTTGTTAAAAGACGAAGATGAAAAGAAGTGAAAAGTAATCCTGACCTGAGCATCAACGTCACCGTCTTTGAGTATATCTCCCGACATCCTGCTTTGAATGTGAAACTTGGATCTGTGGATTCGTGGAAAATACGTGAAATCTGCTTCGTAACATAGGTGGCAATGTTGACTTGATCTGGTTCAAGATGAGAGAATGGATTGATGCACCTTACTTCCTCTGTAACTGCATCTCGTAACTCTTTGATAATCAGATCAGCATGGTGATCAATTGTTACGTAAATCACTAGCCTGTCTGGTGTGCTTTCAAAATTATCTCTTTCCAAGAGAGCGAAAAAGCTGTGAATATCCTCGATCATTTGCAAATCAGAGTGATAAGTCGGGCATCCGGTGGAAAGATCCATGTGCTTCCGGATGAGATTCAGTAGTGCTCGTTGTTTTGCTGAGAACGGACGTGCAGATCCGGCTAAGGCGTTGTAAACCTAAGAGTAAATGATCTTCTGATTTTGACAGAATCTTGTCTCTAGAATAGTGCGAACCACTGAATTATGCTCTCATTTCCTTTCTTCTTGGTAGATATGATCATGAAGAGTATTGCTAAATTCTTGAATGTGTTCTTCTAGGATTTCAACATCATTGTCTTCTCTTTGGAGATAGAGGTTGTAATCTTCTTGGATAGCCATAATTCGTTCGGTTAAGCGTAGCTGGAAATCAATTGTTGATTTACGGATGGCTTCGAGAATATCTTCAAATTCATCGGTATCATTGATGAAGGTTATCATGTCTGCATGTGTAGATATTACTGGAATCCGATCTGAAGAAGAGTCCGGCTCCCCTTGATCTGGTTCGGCTGGAGAATGCGAGTTATCTAGAATGTCTTCATGTTGCTCTTCCTCGTCATCATCGGTATATTGTTCTTCTGAGGATTCATCTGATGAACGGGTTTCTTCAGTATTCTGATTCTCGACTTTGATACTTGCAGGGTCAATTTCTATATCTTTAACCTCAACCCTGTCAGTCTTCTTCTTAAAACGAATGATTAAACTATGACATTCTGTCTCAAGCTTCATTAATTCTTCATGACGTTTAATGCTTAGAGAGAGTATTATCATAGTTTCTTTTACGTCTTCCATTTCCTCTTCCTCTTCAGATTCCTCCTCCTCCTCTATTTCTTTGCTGGGATCCTCTTCTTCCATTTCTGGGTAGTCTACAGACTGTGATTCGACTCCCATCTCGATATCATCGACTGTTGGTGAAAACTCGTCATTGGAATTGATCTGTCTGGTGGAAATAGCAAACATCTCTGCCTGTCCAGAAAGATCGGTTGGTCGGTCAATTTTGAAGGTAACGCTCTCCCCATGTGATCGCAAGATCATGGTTTGATTGTACACATCAATGAAAGTCCTAGCCGTATTTATGAAAGGTCTTCCTAACACTACTGGTGTGTGTAGATCTTCCTTGATGTCCATTACTACGAAATCCGTAGGATACAAGAATTTGTTGCTTTTCACCAAGACGTTCTCAACTATGCCCTTAGGATATCGAATTGTGTGATCGGCAAGTTGGAGTGTCATTTTAGTTGGTGACAAGTCTCCTAATTCCAATCTCTTGTAGAGAGAGTAGGGGATTAGGTTGATACTTGCTCCTAAATCTGCTAGCGCATGAATGGTTCCAGATTGGTATATTGAACACGGGAAAATGAATCGGCCCGTTTCTCCTAGCTTTGGTGGTAGAGAGTTTCTAAGTAATGCAAAGCATTCTTCACTCGGGGGAATTTTGTTAGAATCTGGTATCCTCTCCTTTGTAGAGAGAAGCCTTCAGATGTATTTCTTCTGGTTGGGAACTTTGGACATAGTGTCCAGAAATCTTCCATCAAGTTTGAAGGAATCAAGCTTGGATGGTTCCTCCTGTAGCCTTCCAGGATAAGGTACACAAACTGGAGTTGCAGGGGTCAGCTTCTGAGTATATGTCGATTTGTTATTGAGCCTAGCTAACCTTCTCTGTGGTTCTTCCTCTGGGATTACGTAATCCATTTGCTTAGCTTCCTTTATGTGGGGATTTTGGATAGTATTACTTGGTAACCTTCCCCGTGGTCGGGTTTCAAGGGGTTGTGATAATTGTCCGAGCTACGTCTCCAGACTTTTGAGCAGAGCCAATTGATTTCTCATTAGTATCTCCATCTGATCTTGTCTGGCTGTAGTTCTCTGATTTAGCTGTTGTTGCCCTTGAATGAATTGAGTCAACTAATCATCAGCTTCGAGAGTAGGGTTAGTTACTTTTGTAATCTGGGTGGTAGGGGAATTTTCCTCGACTGGTGGACCAGTTAGTGGAAGTGGTTAATCGTAGGACAATTGAGATTGTTGGGCTGGGTAAGGTGGGTAGCGATAACGAAAAGGCTGGTTGCTTTGTTAAAATTGATTAACCCTAGGTTGTTGATTGAATCCGGGATTTGGTGGACGAGCTGGGTATTGAACGTAATAGACTGGACCGTCAGGGTTTTTGTACTTGACTTGATATTCTTCAGTGGGTTGCGGGTTGGTACAATTAACACAGGCCTGAGCTTGGTTGACCTACTGCGGCTGCGTCTTCAATTCTCCGAGTTGTTTAGCGAGAGATTCCATCTTATCCTTGAGGGATTTGATGCCCTCCGTTTGATTGTTAAGTGTAGAGAGTGGGGCATATGATGAAGTTGTTTCACCATTGTTCCAGTCATGATGATGCATTGTCATGTTCTCGAGCAATTCCCATGCTTTGTCTGTGGTTTGGTTCATCAGATTTTCTTGAGCTGCTGCATCGATCGTCGTCTTATGATTTACCGTAAGAACACATTATAGAAGGTACAGATTTGAGCTGACCGTTCTAGCTGGTGATTAGGGCATTTCTTCAGCAGGGTTTTGAATCGCTCTCATATAGTGTAAAGAGATTCATCATAACTTTTTTTGAAGTTAATGATGTCATTCTTTAGTTTGGTTTGTTTAGAAGGGGGAAATATTTGGTTAGGAATTTAGTAGCCATCTCCGTCCATGACGTGATGGAATCTTTTTCCAGTCCTTCGAACTATGTTTGAGCATGATGAGTGAGAGAATAGGGAAACAAGTATAGCCTAAATATATCTTGTCCTATCCCTGGCTGTTTGTAGGAGTTCGAACGAGATATGAATTTATCAAGATGAGAATTAGGATTGTCATTCGATAATCCATGAAACTGACAGCTATTCTGGATGATGTGATGTTTTAACTAGAACAAGTGTCCTTGACTCTCTGGAAATCTGATTGGTCCTCCTCGACCTTCAATCGAGGGTTTGGTATTTTCTGCTAAAGTAACGCGTAACGCCATTTGATTTCTAATTCGTGCTTCCTTGCGTGCTTTAGAGATTATTGCGTCTGGATCAGGTACAAATAACAACAGCCCTTGTCTAGATCGGGTTTGGGTCATACACTGGGTATGCCTTTTTGCTCTTAATTTTAAGCAGATAAACTAAATTTCTAATGTAATCTAAGGTAATTCTAATGTAATCTAAGGCAATTCTAAAGTAATCTAATTTAACTAACTATCCTAAGGTTGAATATGTTTTTGGTTCTGGCTACTTATTCCCGGGTATTTCGATAACAGAGCTCCGCACAAACTATTCAACAAACCAAGTGGCCAGGCAGACTACGAAGAGGCAGGATCCTTTTGGTCCCAATATAATTGGAGACTGTTCGAAAAATCCAACAACCAAGTCCGTGTATAATTGTCTTTCTTAGACACCACTAAATGCTTCTGAATAAGTTTGATAGAGAGCAGTATTGTCTTATACCAAGTCCCCGGCAGTGGCGCCAAAAACTAGCTTCCCTCTTGATATGGCTAAAACGGACGGTTTTATTTGTGTGGTGTCGTTAGGTCGCAACATGTCAGAATCAACCACCAAGAGGGGGTACTATTTTGAATTTATATTTAGCGAGGCCTAAATCGTACCACTCCTTAATATGAGTAAGGGAAGTATGACCTAGAGTCGTATTTTTAAGATATCAGTACAGTCGAACCTATATTAAAGCTTAAGATAGTTATGAAGGAGTAGTGGTTACCTAATTTTGGGATTTTCTAATTTATAAGATAGATAAAGTAAATTCGATAAAATTCGTAATTCAGATAAGGTTAAAGTAAGTGCATACTATGATTTCATCAGTTATTCTGCCGAGATTATGGAATGCTGGCTCATGAATAGGCAGAGGCCTTGTATTCATTACACTGGTCCTAAACGCCCCTGTCGTAAGACATGTCACTGGGTAATGTGATAGGCTTGAAGATTTTGAATAGACAGCAACGTCCCTTACCCCTGACGCCCTTGCAGTCTGACTACAGGCATACACATTCAAACGGCTCATCCAATTGAGCGACTCGGTTGGGTGACGTATTAACATTCCACAAATGTCTAAACTTTCTTAAGCATAATAGAATACATGGTTTACCTTATCCGATAGACGTGATGTGTTTCAATGCTTTCGTTAATGATTGGTTTTAAAAGATAGTTAGGCCCTTTGAAAAGAGTTAAACCATAAAGAACACCATGGCCATGTCAGGTTGACTTCCATGAACACGTTCGGTTATCCTAACGGTCCAATCCTTTATGTTCTAAACAAACAGTTCCTTAATTAACTAAGAATCCCTCAAGCGGGGTGCAATGCTTTGGACCGCATTATGGTGCAGTGTACTAATCAATGCTGACTGGGTTCCATGGCCTTACTTAGCAGAGGTACAGCTTACAATAACCGTTGTGCTTCAGCATGCATGTACGAAGTCTATATGCTTGGTGACTACACTAGCATGGTCTGGGATCGACAATGTACAAAGGATCTAGTCAGATGTTTCACTATGAAAGAGTCCTCAATAGGAATCCAAAGCTCGATAGACTTACTACAACTGGTGTGCCTCAGTCGATCTTACGTTGTATCCAATAGACTTCTCTTACCAAGGGGTGACACAGATAGTGTACTCTGAATTGGGGTTCGCGACTTCCCAATAACAGAGCCAATAACTACGTTCTATTAGTTGGAAAAGCGATTAAGTTTAAAGCATAATCGGAAAGCATTTCAACAAAATACACAAACCATAACATTATTTCGGCATTATAACTGCTTACATCATAGCATACACTAAAGATAACTACTCGCTAATCATGACAACAATATCACAGAATATAATGATAAGAGACATTATATAAAGATAAAGGATAGAAGTACCAGTAGATTAAACGAGTTCCGAATACAAAAGTGACAACTTCAAACTCCAGACCGCTCCTAATACAATCTTCGGCGTTCTTCTCCGGGAACTAGGTTTCACGCACAGAGTCGAAGACCTTGAAAGTATGACTAATATTGTACAAGAGAGGGAAAGAAGTGAATTGAAGTGTATGTTAGAATGAATGACAAAGACCCTTTAAATAAGCAAGAATTTTCCCTGCAAACATTTGGCAGACTGATAATGCTAAAAACGAACATATATTTCATAGCATTATTCCTCAAGAAAGACAAGCTTTTAGTTGCAATTGTTCTATTTAAAAGTGATATTCGTTTAAATAATAAAAGGTGAAGACAAAAGATAGATTCGATGAATTGAAGACGCAAACGACCAAAAAGCTCAAAAGTACAAAATACAATCAAAGAGGTTCCAATTATTGATAAGAAACGTCTCGAAATTACAAGAGTACAAGATTCAAAACGCAAAGTACAAAATATAAAATTGTACGCAAGGACGTTCGAAAATCCGGAACCGGGACCAGAGTCAACTCTCAACGCTCGACGCAACGGACTAACAATTACAAGTCAACTATGCACATGAATATAATATAATATATAAATAATTCTTAAAAATTATATATATATTATATTAATATTTAAAACCGTCGGCAGACTAAGATCCAATTTGGAGTGAGCTGGAATTTCAAACTCCGCGACTCGCGGAGTTTGAAGGCAAAAAATGCCGCGAGTCGCGGAGCCCCAAAAACTGAAACTCCCTATAAAAGCAAACGAATTCTGATCGCAAAAATAACATATATATCCATCCTCTCTATATCTATACGTAAATATTTATATTTATATTTTAATTTTAATTTTAATTTTAATTTTAATCCTAATAATAAGGGTATGTTAGCGAATGTTGTAAGGGTGTAAGTCAAAATTCTGTCCGTGTAACGCTACGCTATTTTTAATCATTGTAAGTTATGTTCAACCTTTTTAATTTAATGTCTCGTAGCTAAGTTATTATTATGCTTATTTAAAACGAAGTAATCATGATGTTGGGCTAATTATTAAAATTGGGTAATTGGGCTTTGTACCATAATTGGGGTTTGGACAAAAGAACGACACTTGTGGAAATTAGACTATGGGCTATTAATGGGCTTTATATTTGTTTAACTAAATGATAGTTTGTTAATGTTAATATAAAGATTTGCAATTGGGCGTCCCTATAAATTACCATATACACTTGATCGGACACGATGGGCGGGGTATTTATATGTACGAATAATCGTTCATTTAACCGGACACGGGAATGGATTAATAGCCACTAGAATAATTAAAACAGGGGTGAAATTATGTACAAGGACACTTGGTATAATTGATAACAAAATATTAAAACCTTGGGTTACACTCAGTCGACATCCTGGTGTAATTATTAAACAAAGTATTAAAATCTTGTTACAGTTTAAGTCCCCAATTAGTTGGAATATTTGACTTCGGGAATAAGGATAATTTGACGAGGACACTCGCACTTTATATTTATGACTGATGGACTGTTATGGACAAAAACCAGACGGACATATTAAATAATCCAGGACAAAGGACAATTAACCCATGGGAATAAACTAAAAATCAACACGTCAAACATCATGATTACGGAAGTTTAAATAAGCATAATTCTTTTATTTCATATTTAATTTCCTTTATTTTATATTTAATTGCACTTCTAATTATTGCATTTTTATTGTTATTGTATTTAATTGCACTTTTAATTATCGTACTTTTTAATTATCGCAAGTTTATTTTATCGCACTTTTATTATTCGCAATTTCATTATCGTTATTTACTTTACGCTTTAATTTAAGTCTTGTATTTATTTTTAATATTTTACATTTGGTTTTAACTGCGACTAAAGTTTTAAAATCGACAAACCAGTCATTAAACGGTAAAAACCCCCTTTATAATAATAATATTACTTATATATATATTTGTATTTTTATAAAAGTAAACTAATATAGCGTTAAGCTTTGTTTAAAGATTTTCCCTGTGGAACGAACCGGACTTACTAAAAACTACACTACTGTAAGATTAGGTACACTGCCTATAAGTGTTGTAGCAAGGTTTAAGTATATCCATTCTCTAAATAAATAAATATCTTGTGTAAAATTGTATCGTATTTCGTCGTATTTCGTATTTAAATTAATACTATTTCGTACACCCCGCTGCACACATCAAGTTTTTGGCGCCGCTGCCGGGGAACAATCTAGCTTAAAAGCCGGAAGCAACGCTAATATATAAAAAAAAAAGATTTTTAGTTTACTTTTATTAAAATTCGTTTTTATAAAAATACGTTTTAAATATTCGAAAATATAAAAAGAAAAACAAAAATATTAGTATTTTTAAGATTTTGTTAAATATTTAAGTTTTATAAAGTTTCTTTATTTTTATATAAGTTTTATTTAAGTATTTTGTTTTTATTTGAAACATAAAAAAAAAACCGAAAAAAAAAATTTAATATATATAAATCTATTTTTAAGATATTTTTAAAATTATAAAGTAGTTCTATTTTTTATTCTACTTTTTAAAATATAAGTTTTTATTATATAAATATTTTTATTTAAAAAAAAAACGCATCAAATTTAAAACTGTACCAGAGTTGAATTTTGGAACCCCGCGACCGCAACTCGCGGAGCTACCCTGACACCGACAGAAACCCTAATCTGCATTTAATTACGGGTAATTATTAATTATTATTATTATTATTATTATTATTATTATTATAATTTGTTTTACTTTTTATTTAATTTATATTTTAGTTAAATTCGTTTAATTAAATTGTAAAATTAATAGTTTTAATAAATAAATAATATAAAAATAATATTTTTATAAAAATTGTATTTTTTACAACTTTTTGTATATTTTTATATTTGTCCCTTTTTAATTGTTTTAGCGTAATATTTGTATTTTTCGCTCATATTTAGTTTTAAACTTAGTTTTTGCCATAGTTATTTTTACTTCTAGATTTTTAGGCTTTGCCGTAGAATTCCTTAAGTGCTTTTTCTTTAGACTAAGATTTAGGTACTTTAGAATTTTGCGACGCCTTTTTAAGTTTTAGTTTCTTTTTAAGTTATTTCCATTTGGGATTTAGTTTTTCTTGTAAGCTTTAATATTTTTAGACGACTTTTTCCTATGTATCAATTATCATTCCAATTAGTAATCTCAATTTGCGATTATAATTTTAAGTTAGTTGTAGTAATAAGGTTAGGTTAGTCAAGTGTTTTTAAGTGTTATAAGTTTCTTTTATTTTTCCGTCACCTTTTATTTTTCAACCATTTTTCTTTTTCGACCTTTTTCCGACGCGCTCTTTTTCTTTCTTATTTCTCGCTATTCTAGTTTTAGGACATAGATTTTTATTCTACTTCTTATCTAAATTTCTTAAAATTACGAAAATTTATTTTAAGTGGTTAAATTGATAGACATCAAAATTTTCTGGTTCGTAGTAATAGTTGGATTTATACGTGGACCGGGTTATTGGAGCCAAACAGTCCTCAATTATATTGAGACCAAACGAATCCTGCCCCTCTGCTGCATCTTTTGGCTATTCGAAACGTGGGCAAAATCAGAAAAGTCTATTGATTGGATAACTTATTATAATTTTTCTTTCCTTTTAAAAACTAATAGGATATTCAGTGAATGCACCGAGCAAGACGTTCACCACCTTTTGTACGTTCACCACCTGTAACTAGATCAAGACATTTAGCAAATATTACTGCCGTTGATTTTTCTTTAGAATCGTCATCCAGTCGACCAAGTACTCCAGTTCAAATTTCCGATAATCCATTTTTTGAACCCGACCTCACAATTGAGAATCCGGAGAATATTCAGGAACGATTCATAGATCCTGAACCACTAAACTTTCCTCCGGAACCACCAATCATTCAAACAGAGATTGTTGAGGAACGAACCATTAAATCAGAATCCTCTAGTGATTCCGATTCAACAAATTCAATTATGGAGAATCTAGAACCTTTAAGTATGGAAGACCGAATGAGAGCTAAACGCACTGGCCAAGGTCACGCAATTACTCATCCAGACATTAATGCGCCAGATTATGAAATCAAAGGACAAATTCTACACATGGTGACTAATCAATGCCAATTTAGTGGTGCTCCGAAGGAAGATCCAAATGAACATCTACGTACCTTTAATAGGATCTGCACACTATTTAAAATTCGAGAAGTGGAGGATGAACAGATATATCTCATGTTATTTCCCTAGACTTTAAAGGGAGAAGCCAAAGATTGGTTGGAATCGTTACTTGAAGGGGCGATTGATACATGGAACGTTTTAGTTGAAAAATTTCTTAAACAATTCTTTCCGGCATCTAAAGCCGTAAGACTTCAAGCAGAAATTGTTACCTTTACACAGAAGCCAAATGAAACTCTATATGAGGCGTGGACAAGATTTGGAAAGTTGTTAAGAGGATGTCCGCAACATGGTTTAGACACCTGTCAATTATTACAAATATTCTACCAAGGATGCGACATCACTACAAGGAAAGACATAGATATAGCAGCTGGTGGTTCTATTATGAAGAAAACCGAAACTGATGCTTACAAAATTATTGATAACACTGCTTCCCACTCACATGAGTGGCACCAAGAAAAAGATATCATTAGATCATCTAAAGCAGCTAGAGCCGATTCTAGCCATGACTTAGATTCCATTTCCGCAAAGATAGATGATGTCGAGAGACGAATGGAAAAGATGACTAAAGATATTCACTCAATACGAATTAGTTGTGAGCAGTGTGGAGGACCACATTTGACAAAAGATTGTCTCAGTATTGAATTAACAATAGAACAAAGAGAGAATATTTCATACATAAACCAAAGGCCTGGAAATAATTATCAGAATAATTATCAACCGCCAAGACCGATTTACAATCAAAACCAGAATTATAACAGAAATATTCCATACAACAACCAACAAGGTCCTAGCAATCAACAAGTATCCAATAATACTTATAATCAGCAAAGACCTAATTTTCAAAACAAACCACCACAACAAACCGATGATAAAAAGCCGAATTTAGAAGATATGATGACGAAGCTAGTTGAAACTCAAACGCAGTTTTTCACATCTCAAAAACAAACCAATGAACAAAATGCTCAAGCATTTAGAAATCAACAAGCTTCTATTCAAAATCTGGAACAAGAAGTAAGTAACCTAGCAAGGTTAATAGGTGAAAGAAAACCGGGAAGTCTACCTAGTGATACAAATGCTAACCCCCGGAATGAAACAGCTAAAGCCATTACCAAAAGAAGTGGTACAACACTTAAACCACCTGAAATACCTGTAACTTCTGATGAAGCTATTCCTACTCCACAAGAACCACAACCTAATCAAGATAAGGAAAAAGAACCGGTAGTTGAAAAGGTTAATGAAGATAACACAGCTAAGGATAAACCTTATGTTAAACCATACCAACCACCACTTCCTTACCCGAGTAAAATGAAGAAAGAGAAACTTGAAGCCGAGCAATCCAAATTCTTGGATATGTTTAAACAGATAAATGTAAATCTTCCTTTCATTGATGTGATTTCAGGAATGCCTAGATATGCTAAATTTCTGAAAGATCTAATCACAAATAGAAAGAAAATGGAAGAACTCTCGGCTGTTACCATGAATGCTAATTGTTCTACAGTGCTGTTGAATAAGCTACCAGAAAAACTCTCTGATCCAGGAGGTTTCACAATTCCATGTTTTCTGGGTAGTCTTAGTTCAATAGAAGCATTGGCAGACTTAGGTGCTAGTATAAATCTAATGCCGTATTCACTATACGCTAAACTAGACCTTGGAGAATTGAAACCAACCAGAATAAGCATACAACTAGCCGATAGATCAATAAAATATCCTAGAGGGATAATGGAGAACATGCTAGTTAAAGTTGGTACTTTAGTATTTCCAGTAGATTTTGTTGTTTTGGACATGGAAGAAGATTCTCAAGTTCCTCTCATATTAGGAAGACCATTCTTAAACACGGCTAAAGCAATGATAGACGTGTTCGGTAAGAAATTGACCCTAAGTATAGAGGATGAGAGTGTTACCTTTTCAGTTGATAGAGCAATGCAACAACCACAATCTGCAGATGATACATGTTATTATATTCAAACTATAGATGCACATGCAGAATTATTAGAAGAATTTCCAGAATTACAAGGAACAGGAGAATGTTCTTTAGGAGAAGGTAATGAATCAATTGATGAAGCTGAAATGTTAGCTACACTTATAGCTAATGGATATGAACCAACAACAGAAGAAATTCAAATGCTAAAAGAAGAAGACAGATATCGATACAAATCATCGATAGAAGAACCTCCGAAATTAGAGTTAAAGCCACTTCCAAACTATTTGGAATACGCTTATTTACATGGTGAATCTGAATTACCTGTAATAATATCGTCTTCTCTTACTGAAAATGAGAAATCACAACTCATTTCTGTGTTGAAAGCCCATAAACCAGCCATTGCATGGAAGATTCATGATATTAAAGGAATAAGTCCTTCGTATTGCACACATAAAATCCTTATGGAAGAAGGTCATAAAATGTATGTGCAACGCCAACGAAGACTAAATCCTAATATGCAAGATGTAGTTAAGAAAGAGATTATTAAACTGCTAGATGCAGGTTTAATTTATCCAATTTCTGATAGTCCATGGGTAAGCCCAGTTCAATGCGTGCCTAAGAAGGGTGGCATGACTGTCATTACAAATGAGAAAAATGAGCTTATTCCTACTAGGACTTTAACAGGATGGCGTGTGTGTATTGATTATAGAAAATTAAATGACGCCACCAGAAAAGATCACTTTCCCTTACCTTTCATAGATCAAATGTTGGAAAGATTAGCCAGAAATAGTTACTATTGTTTTCTAGATGGATTTTCCGGATATTTTCAAATTCCAATAGCACCCGAGGACCAAGAGAAAACCACATTCACGTGCCCTTATGGTACTTTTGCTTACAAACGCATGCCATTTGGACTTTGTAACGCCCCTGCAACCTTTCAAAGGTGTATGATGGCGATTTTTCATGACATGATAGAAGAATGCATGGAAGTTTTCATGGATGACTTTTCAGTCTTCGGTGATACATTTGAAACATGTCTAGCTAATCTTGAACGAATGCTCATTAGATGCGAACAATCAAATCTAGTACTTAATTGGGAGAAATGCCATTTTATGGTTAAAGAAGGCATCGTTCTTGGTCATAAAATTTCAAAAGAAGGAATTGAAGTGGATAGAGCTAAAGTAGATGTAATTGCTAAACTTCCACATCCCACCAATGTTAGAGGAGTTAGGATTTTTCTAGGGCATGCCAGTTTTTACCGACGTTTCATAAAAGATTTTTCTAAAATTGCCACTCCTATGAATAAACTCCTAGAAAAGGATGCTCCATTCATCTTTTCAGATGAGTGTATCAAATCTTTTAATATTCTTAAAGAGAAACTCACTAATGCGCCGATCATGATAACACCAAATTGGAATCTACCATTTGAACTAATGTGCGATGCAAGTGATTTTGCAATGGGAGCCGTTTTAGGACAAAGGATTGAAAAACGATTTCAACCTATATATTATGCTAGTAAGACGTTACAAGGAGCACAAACGAACTATACAACTACTGAAAAAGAACTCCTTGCTATTGTCTTGGTTTTGACAAATTTCGATCATATCTCGTTCTAGCAAAAACGGTGGTTTATACCGACCATTCTGCTCTTAGATACCTATTTTCGAAACAAGATGCTAAACCAAGATTAATCCGTTGGATCTTACTCTTACAAGAGTTTGATATTGAAATCCGAGATAAAAGAGGAGCAGAAAATCTCGCCGCTGATCATCTTTCTCGTCTTGAAATTCCCGAATTAGAAGTTCTAAATGAATCGGCCATACAAGACAACTTTCCTGATGAATATCTATTGAAGATAGATTATAAAGAAATTCCATGGTTTGCAGACTATGCAAACTATTTAGTATGTGGATTCCTTAAAAAAGGATTATCGTACCAAAGACAAAAGAAATTCTTCTGTGATATAAAACACTATTTTTGGGAAGATCCACATCTGTTTAAAAGTTGTCCCGATGGAATAATACGCCGATGTGTATTTGGAGATGAAGCTAGTAAAATATTAAACCATTGTCACACAGGACCAACAGGAGGGCATTATGGGCCTCAACTAACAGCAAGAAAAGTTTATGATGCTGGATTCTATTGGCCTACAATTTACAAAGACGCACACCTTCTTTGCAAATCTTGTGATGCTTGTCAAAGGGCCGGAAAAATAAGTCAACGTGATGAAATGCCACAAAATGTCATACAAGTATGTGAAGTATTTGACATTTGGGGTATTGACTTTATGGGTCCATTTCCAAAATCTCATAATAATCTCTATATTCTCGTAGCCATTGATTACGTATCTAAATGGGCGGAAGCACAAGCTCTCCCAACTAACGATGCACGAGTTGTAGTCAACTTTTTAAAACGTCTTTTTGCAAGGTTTGGAACACCGAAAGCTTTAATAATGATCGGGGTACTCATTTCTGTAATAATCAACTTGAGAAAGTTCTTAAAAGATATGGAGTAACTCATAAAATCTCCACCGCATATCATCCACAAACAAGTGGACAAGTTGAAAATACCAACCGAGCTTTAAAACGTATTCTAGAGAAAACTGTATGATCAAATCCGAAGGAATGGTCCATTAAATTGGAGGATGCACTCTGGGCTTTTAGAACAGGCTACAAAACTCCAATTGGAACCACACCTTTTAGACTTGTTTATGGAAAAGCATGTCATCTTCCAGTAGAAATTGAACACAAAGCATTTTGGGCTTTGAAGACATGTAATCTTGATTTACATGAAGCCGGACGTCTACGATTAAGTCAACTAAACGAATTAGAAGAATTAAGACATGAAGCATACGAAAATTCGTTAATCTATAAAGAAAGAACGAAGAAATGGCATGATAAAAGAATCAGGAGTTCAAAAGAATTTAAAGAAGGAGACATAGTTCTTCTTTTCAATTCACGATTCAAGCTATTTCCTGGAAAATTGAAATCAAGATGGTCTGGACCATTCATAGTCAAAAGAGTTTTCCCATACGGAACGATAGAATTAATAAATTCAAATGGGATTGAATTTAAAGTTAATGGTCACAGAGTTAAACACTACATAGATAGTCCGATGGAAGTCGACAACGAAGTTAATCACAATTTTGACACCACAGCTAACTAAGTGTGGGGAGAATCAAGTCTTTAAAGGATAATATGTATTTCTGTTAGAGTTAGATTGTCTGTTTTCGTGTAGTTCTCGAAAATAGAACCCGAATGGTCTTTCCCTAGCAGACCCTAAAGAACTAGTCTTCTCCCCCCATTCTGAATTTTTATTTTTTTAGGTTTTTACAAAATGAAGACTGCCTGTGAACTAAACCATGGTCTAATGCTACACGCTTTGATCACTAAACGTAATAATGACACACTACCGAGTGAAATAGTATCAGTAATCAGAGAAAGATTGGACGGAGTTAGAAAAGAATCCAGATGCGATGATAATAAGTTACAATTTGGTAAAGGAAAATCAAAATCCGCAGCGAAAAGAAGAGCACGACACCTAGAAAGATGTCACAAATGCGGAAAATGGTCACATGGAGGTAAATGTTCAAATAATCAAACCTATTCAAATACCGAATTTGTTACTTTATGCAGAGACGGACCGTTCATATGTTTAGAAGAAAAGACACTGAATGCTCGAGGTCACGCCTATGTAGCCATGGAAAATCAATTAAACCGACTATCTTATGAATGGGATAGATCATATGACTAAGAAATCAATTTCACATGTATGTTTGTACAGTTTTTATTTTTTATTTTTAACCTTTTGATAATAAACGCTAATTTGTTCGCTATAAAGTATTAAATTGGTATTGAATAAAATTAGGTTTGGCGACCGAAATTATTGATATCATTCAAAAATTTATTACAACACTGCGAAATTTAACGTTTATCCTTAAGGTATAAATATCTTTAATCAATCAACCCAAAATATTTCAAAAATTCGTCATGAGTTAAATTAGGTCATGGAACCGAAATTACTTTACCGAAAAGAGGGGCGCATATTTTTGATAATATTTGATTGATTAAAGTGGGATAAAAAGCCAAAAAGATTTTTAATTTTATTTTTACCATGTTTTTTTAAAATTAATATATAAATCTTAAATTAATATTGTAAACTTTATAAAAACAATATATTTAAAATTGTAAATATTTGAAAAATTAATATAAGTTCGGTGTGAATTTATAATATAAATTTTTAAATTAAGTTTGGTGTGAATTTTTAAAATATGAATTTTATTTTTATGCATTTCAAATTTTAAGTTTGGTGTGAATTTTTAATATTAATTTTGAATTTTATATTTAAGTTGTGTGAATTTAAAAACAAAAATTTACTTTATCTCATTAAGTTAAAAATATGATTTTTAAAATTCGTCGTGAGTTGAAGACTAGGTCTTTGAACCGAAATTGCTTTACCCGAGGGAGGGACGAGAACTTTTATTATCATTATTTTTAATCTTATTGAATTAAAGTATGCCAAAAACATTAAAAAACCCAAAAATCTTAGCTTTTAAAACAATCGCTACAAAAAGACAAATTTTAAAATTTTGTCGAAGGACGGACTAGGACATCGATCCGAAACGACCTCGTCCTAAATAACAAGGGAAACAAAATTTTAAAATTAATTACTTAATTGTTTTAATTAGTATAAGATATAAAAAAAATAATAACAAACTCCGCGACTCCCGGAGTTTGAAGGTTTAAACCCCGCGACTCACGGGAGGACCAAAATACAGAAAAAAATAAAATCGAGCTGAACTGATCAGTCCACACACAACTCAAAAATACTGCAAAAATAATACCCGAAAAACCCGAAAAACACCCCTAAAATCACAATTTTTAACCGTTAATCATCAAATCTTTTACTAAAATCATGTTGAGAAGGATGCTATCAAGGAATTACTCAAGAAAAACGGTAAATTTCTACACCTAAACACCATTTAATCTGAAAATTAGTGTTCTTGAGCAATTTTTTCCCCAATTTGATTTTGATGCGTTTTAGTGTAATTATGCTTAAATTGTTTATGTATTATGCTTGTATAACCTAGATTGATGCTATTTAACATGATTAGAAGCCTTAAACTTCAAATTTTGAGTAATCTAGGGTTTGTATTCTTGAGAAATTTGGGGCTTTTTAATATAAATAGGTTATGGCCGATTTTTGTCATGAATTGTTGCTAAATTAAGTAGTGTAACATGTTTAGGTAGTTAAATGATCCAAACTTTGAGCCTAAACATGGTTTTGAGAATTAAAGTGGACTTTTTCAAGTCTAAAAATTCATGAACTTGGTTTTTGAGAGATAATGCCATTTGAAACTTGTTTAATTGCTAGTAATGATTATTTTGACATGTTATTTGAGTTGAATGCTTATGAACTTGGCGAACATTTTCGTATATGCTTATTTGAAAAAGTGTAGATTTGATGAAAATATGAAAATGAGCTTAAGTTTGATATAAATTGATCATGTCATTGTAATTAGTTTGATTGATGATTTTACTGACACTAATGCATATTTGGATGTACAAAAATTGTGTTTGATGTGTTTTGCAGACTGAAAGGGGTGAATCTTCATCCCAAGCTCGCAATGCTCCTACTGAGAATGCGGAACAACAGGAGGTGGATAACTACTACAAGCAAGATATACCTCATCCAGTCATGACATTTTCTGATATGCACTTGGAAGATTTGCACCCGAACCTGAGATTTGACAGACTTTGGACAGATTATCCAAAATACCAAAGGGGTTTGCATACTCTTCATTCTAAAGTTGTTGAGGTACCTAGGGTCATAGAATGGGGACCATTAGAAGCTGTAGAATTGGTCGGGCCAATTAGGGAATTACTTGCACAGAGGTATGGTAATCCTACTTTTAACGACTGGGTACGTTTATACACCATGCGTAGACCTGTATATAAAGTATAAAGTATGGTGTAAAGAATTGTTGTGTAGTATAGAATTAAATGATCGGGTAGCTAGTTTAACCGATCGATATTTTATTAGATTTTTGTTAGAAGGTTCAATGCGCCACATGTCTTTACTAGACATGGCTCAGGCTTTACGTATATATACGCCCGAGGAGTTAGCATCTGCCGATTGTAGAGGGTTGATACTAAATGGTAGAAAGATAGATGAAAATTTTGATACACATGGTGTATGGAGTCAAATGACAAGCCATCACAGATTCAAAGGGGGAAATTACTCTTATTTGGATATAGATAGAGCTGAATTAAGAGTGATTCATAGGTTTTTAGCTAATTCGATTACACAAAGAGGTAAGAACAAGGAAAAGGTAAATGAACAGGATTTGTTTTACCATATGTGTATTCGAGACCCACAAAGCGCTGTAAGTATACCTTATTGTGTGGGTTATTATTTATCAGCTATGGTTAGGGGGATGAGACCGCATAGCATAATAGGAGGTGGTATTTTTATTATTTTGATTGCTGAATATCTCGGTGTGGATATAAGTCGGGGGGGATTATTAGTCGAAGAACCAGAACCCCGCGATACAATAGGTTTAAATGTATACCATAGTGCGAAAGTTTTGAAGAGGCGAAATAACGCCGCAGTACAATACCATGGTAGACATCCACACGTTGAGAGAAACCAACAGCAAGGTAATGTAGGAGGAGGAAATGAAATGCAAGAAATGCAAAGGTTTATAGCTTCACAGGAGTACGAAAATGCTAGACAGAGAGCATTTGAAGATTGGTAAGTTCATCAAAACCAAATCATAGCTCATTGCCAACATATAGGTAGAAACTATATTCTTACTCCAAAACCCATATTCCCTCCCTGGTCTATAGAGATTCAACCACCGTATCCTACGTATAACCCAGCCGAAGCATTTTATAGCACCTATGGTTATGCGTGGAACCCCTATTGGTATCAGTATCATCCCTAGTCTATTTAGTTTTATTTATTTTGTAATTTGTAATGTTGATACGTTTAATACTTATTTAATATTGTAATAGTTTTTATAATTTTCTAACTTTTATTCTTAGATTTTAATAATTTTTGAATGTGGGGTAATATACCAAACTTCAAAAATATGTATATATGTTTGCAGTTTATCTTATGTACACAACAGGGTAAAACAACGCATTTTCAAAGACTGGCATTAAGTTCAGCAAAAGCAACTAATTTTGACGACAAGATGCAAAATATATGTGAAATAACAACAAGACGGAATGAACAAATGATGTGCACCATTTATCATTCAGCAAGCAAACACAAATATGTTTGGAAACTTTGGTAAAATTTAATCATTTTCACACAAATCACCCTCAATAATTTAAATTATTACTGATTTCTTGCAAATGAGGGCATTGCAAGATCTTAAGTGTGGGAAGGGGTTAAAATCTTTCGGATTTTAAAATTTTTACTTTATACACGTGGTTACCATTAGAAATACTAGTAAAGTAGTAGTTGTATTAGAATCTAGTGCTCTCTGATAATAAAGAACAGCCCTAGTCTTATATACTGACTACCCAATTCTAGTAAAATTTTTCGAAATTTTCAATTAAATGAACTCAAAATCATGTTTATACATATTTATGAACGATAAAACTAGGTTTTAACACCGAAATTATTGTTACCTCGGAAAGGACATAAATTGAGAAACAAACCAAAATGTTAAAATTCATTTAAAATGGAATAGAGGACAATAAAAAGGAAAATAAAAGCCAAGTGTGGGAAAATTTACCAAGTTATCTTAAACATATGTCACATATATCTGTAACAAATAACTGAAAATACTTTTGCTTTGGACTAAACTAAACTGTTTTACCCGATGAAAGAAAAGAAGAGATAGATTACACGATGAATCAATTCCATCATTAAAAGGAAGTAAAGTCTTCCGAAAAAGAAACGCGCTTCTTGATTTAGGTCAGGAAGTTTTCGTCCAGACCAGCTATAGGTTGACGAAAAATCTAGAAAAGTCATCACTAAAATCAGCAGGAAATCCACGGACCTCAGCATTAAACAGGGTCGCCAAGTGGTCAGATTTATCCTAACCATGAGAAGGATTTATCTCGTAAAATGGGGGGGTACCATGCAAATTAGCTGGATAAGACTAATGAATCAGATCCCTAGAAAGGATAATCTCCTTAAAAGATCAAAAATCAGCTTTTAAGCCTGATATTACTCAATCCTTGAGATTGACCTTAAAGATTGAGAATTACAAACTCATGGAATTCGATGATATCTAAACTCGAGCTTGAACGAGAAAATATTTTGATCAAAATTACAAACCGATTTGTTTTCTGAAAACCTATTTTCAATGCGTTCATTACCATTGAACGTAAAATCCTAGGAATTCACCTGGAATTCATTAGGTCACCTGAACCAAATCGGGTGTCAACCGTAAGAACGGTGGTTGCATAGCATGGTCAAAGACAGGACCTTGTACCAAACCTACAAATTATAAGGGTGAGCTTTACTATTGCTCCTACAAAGGATAGTAATTACGTCCGACACGTTATAGACCATAATTAAAAGCATGTCAGGGGACATTGCCTTAAC
Organism: Rutidosis leptorrhynchoides; assembly: GCF_046630445.1. Lineage (NCBI taxonomy): Eukaryota > Viridiplantae > Streptophyta > Magnoliopsida > Asterales > Asteraceae > Rutidosis > Rutidosis leptorrhynchoides. Next base: position 199,508,536 of record NC_092337.1, read on the forward strand.
AGTTGCTTGTTCAACGCTTTCCTTTACAACCGGACGGTAGTTTACCGAAAGGTAATATACGGGACAAGTAAACTGGACGTGTTGCTTTCCAAATACAAGGTTAGCAAGTGGGTGACACAAAACCGCAAGTTTTGAGCTAAAATTTTAAATCTGAAACCCACAAAACCCACAAAAATATTTTGCAAACACCGGTGAAGGGTTATTCCGAAAAACTTGTCTAGGGTAAAATTTAGCTTGAATTTTCAAAAGATCAAATGTTTTCATAAAGATCCAATTTCCTTAAGGATCTACATTTTCATAGTCATGTGGGACTATAAACCGCCTTTCAAATGTGCACTTTGCTTTGGAAACCGAAAGTAAATCGGCTATTTGATTGCAAGTGTCGTTGACCTAAACCCGAGGCAACTGTAGATGGCACACCCACCTTTAACCATGGTTCTATCGTTACTATCATTGTTTATACCGCCGTATCAAAATCACTGATGTATAAAGTGTGAGAATAAAAAAGTGATTCGAGTGAAGTGTGATTTTATTTCAAGTTATGTATTGCTTGAGGACAAGCAACGCTTAAGTGTGAGAATATCTGATAATGCTAAAAACGAACATATATTTCATAGCATTATTCCTCAAGAAAGACAAGCTTTTAGTTGCAATTGTTCTATTTAAAAGTGATATTCGTTTAAATAATAAAAGGTGAAGACAAAAGACAGATTCGACGAATTGAAGACGTAAACAACCAAAAAGCTCAAAAGTACAAAATACAATCAAAGAGGTTCCAATTATTGATAAGAAACGTCTCGAAATTACAAGAGTACAAGATTCAAAACGCAAAGTACAAAATATAAAATTGTACGCAAGGACGTTCGAAAATCCGGAACCGGGACCAGAGTCAACTCTCAACGCTCGACGCAACGGACAAAAAATTACAAGTCAACTATGCACATGAATATAATATAATATATAAATAATTCTTAAAAATTATATATATATTATATTAATATATAAAACCGTTGGCAGACTAAGATCCAATTTGGAGTGAGCTGGAATTTCAAACTCCGCGACTCGCGGAGTTTGAAGGCAAAAAATGCCGCGAGTCGCGGAGCCCCAAAAACTGAAACTCCCTATAAAAGCAAACGAATTCTGATCGCAAAAATAACATATATATACATCCTCTCTATATCTATACGTAAATATTTAAATTTATATTTATATTTTAATTTTAATTTTAATTTTAATTTTAATCCTAATAATAAGGGTATGTTAGCGAATGTTGTAAGGGTGTAAGTTGAAATTCTGTCCGTGTAACGCTACGCTATTTTTAATCATTGTAAGTTATGTTCAACCTTTTTAATTTAATGTCTCGTAGCTAAGTTATTATTATACTTATTTAAAACGAAGTAATCATGATGTTGGGCTAATTATTAAAATTGGGTAATTGGGCTTTGTACCATAATTGGGGTTTGGACAAAAGAACGACACTTGTGGAAATTAGACTATGGGCTATTAATGGGCTTTATATTTGTTTAACTAAATGATAGTTTGTTAATGTTAATATAAAGATTTATAATTGGGCGTCCCTATAAATTACCATATACACTCGATCGGACACGATGGGCGGGGTATTTATATGTACGAATAATCTTTCATTTAACCGGACACGGGAATGGATTAATAGCCACTAGAATAATTAAAACAGGGGTGAAATTATGTACAAGGACACTTGGTATAATTGATAACAAAATATTAAAACCTTGGGTTACACTCAGTCGACATCCTGGTGTAATTATTAAACAAAGTATTAAAATCTTGTTACAGTTTAAGTCCCCAATTAGTTGAAATATTTGACTTCGGGAATAAGGATAATTTGACGAGGACACTCGCACTTTATATTTATGACTGATGGACTGTTATGGACAAAAACTAGACGGACATATTAAATAATCCAGGACAAAGGACAATTAACCCATGGGAATAAACTAAAAATCAACACGTCAAACATCATGATTACGGAAGTTTAAATAAGCATAATTCTTTTATTTCATATTTAATTTCCTTTATTTTATATTTAATTGCACTTCTAATTATCGCATTTTTATTGTTATTGTATTTAATTGCACTTTTAATTATCGTACATTTTAATTATCGCAAGTTTATTTTATCGCACTTTTATTATTCGCAATTTCATTATCGTTATTTACTTTACGCTTTAATTTAAGTCTTGTATTTATTTTTAATATTTTACATTTGGTTTTAACTGCGACTAAAGTTTTAAAATCGACAAACCAGTCATTAAACGGTAAAAACCCCCTTTATAATAATAATATTACTTATATATATATTTGTATTTTTATAAAAGTAAACTAATATAGCGTAAGCTTTGTTTAAAGATTTTCCCTGTGGAACGAACCGGACTTACTAAAAACTACACTACTGTACGGTTAGGTACACTGCCTATAGGTGTTGTAGCAAGGTTTAAGTATATCCATTCTCTAAATAAATAAATATCTTGTGTAAAATTGTATCGTATTTCGTCGTATTTCGTATTTAAATTAATACTATTTCGTACACCCCGCTGCATACATCACAGACCGTTTGCAGGGGCCGTTTGCCAGGCCAACCCGTTTGCAGGGGCCATTTATCTGAGCCGTTTGGCAGGCCGTTTGTGAGCCAGGAAGGCTATTTGGTAGGCCATTTGTCTTGCCTGGTTCCCTGGATCGTAACTTGATTTCTTGTCTTTCACCGTTTTCGCTCTAGAATCTTCGTTTTAGCTCCGATTCTCTTGATTCTTTGTGCACCGTCTTCGTAATTACTTGTTCTTCAATTCTAACCGACGAATGAAGCGACCCATCCTAATCTATAAGGATGAAAACAATAACATATGGTTACATTGCAAGGTATTTGACCTCTATATGATACATTTACAAACATTGCATTCGTTTTTAAAAGACAACCTTTCATTACATCGAAAGTTGATAAGTATGTATATCCTTTCATAAAATATCCCAACAGTATTTGACTTAATATGTCATTTACTTAATAATGATCTTTATTGAACTCAATGACTCGAATGCAACGTCTTTTGAAATATGTCATGAATGACTCCAAATAATATCTCTAAAATGAGCAAATGCACAGAGGAAGATTGCTTTAATACCTGAGAATAACATGCTTAAAAGTGTCAACCAAAGGTTGGTGATTTCATTAGTTTATCGTAATCAATCAGTTCCATTAATTTAATAGACCATAAGATTTTCATTTTCATTTCTTATAAACATCATCTCATATCAGGCATTTCGAAAAAACTGCATAGAGATAAAAATCATTCATATGGTGAACACCTGGTAATCGACATTAACAAAACGCATCTAGAATATCCCCATCATTCCGGGACTCTCATCGGACATGATAAAATCGAAGTACTAAAGCATCCGTAACCCGAATGGGGTTTGTTAGGCCCAATAGATCTATCTTTAGGATTCGCGTCAATTAGGGTTTCTGTTCCCTAATTCTTAGATTACCAGACTAAAAAGGGTGATATTCGATTCGATAATCCAACCATAGAATGTAGTTTCGATTACTTGTGTCTATTTCGTAAAACATTTATAAAAGCAGGGCATGTATTCTCAGTCCCAAAAATATATATTGCAAAAGCATTTAAAAAGGGAGCAAATGAAACTCACAATACTGTATTTCTTAACAATAACGCAAATGACGGCACTGAACAAGTGCCGGGTTGGCCTCGGATTCACGAACCTATATTAAGTATATATATATTTATATATTGGTCAAATAAATGTCTAACAATTTAGGTCAGGTCATAGTGTATCACAATCCTAATGCTCGAGAGTGATATGCAAAGGTTAACAAAAGTCCAACTTGTCTCAAAATGATTTCCAAAATTTATACATACATGTAATGTAACTCAAATATAGTCGTTTTATATATTTAAATATATTTATCAAATTTTATTAGAGTAATTAATATAAATCATTTATTTATAAATAAAATTTATATTAAAATTTATATATGATAAAAATATACTTTTATATATCTCAAGTAATAAAATTTATACAGTTCAATCAAAATCATAAGAATACAGTGTTATGTATTATTAATGTAATTATATTACGTGTGGTAAAAATATCTCTGTATTACATATTTATTTGATAAATAATATTGATAATAATAATAATGAGTAAAAGTTGTATTAATTTGTAATAATAATTATTATTATTATCCTAACAATAATAATAATAATAATACTTATTTACTAATGATGATATTAAGTATAATAAAATGATAATTCTAATCATTACAATTTTAATAATAACGATACTTTGTATTATTAACTGTAGTAATAATAATATTTTATAAAAAAATAGTTCTATTCAAAATGATAATTTTTAATAATAATAATACTAAAATGATAATAATAATGATATTTTATAATAACAATGATATTTATATTAAAATGATAATTTTAATAAAAATGATAGTTTTAATATTAATGATACTTTTAATAATAATAATAACGATAAAAATAATAAAATGATAGTTTTGATAAAAAATAAATAAATAATAATAATAATAATAATAATAATAATAATAATAATAATAATAATAATAATAATAATAATAATAATAATAATAATAATGATGATGATAATGATAATATTGATAATATTAATAATAACCTTAATGATAATAACGATAGTAATAATAATAACAATAACAATTTTTAATGATAATACCTGTATTAATAACGATAATGAGAATAATAATAATATTAATTATTAGATAATAATAATAGTGACGATAATAACGACGATAACGATAACGATAACGATAACGATAACGATAACGATAACGATAACGACGATCGTAATAATAATAATCATTTTTAATAATAATACTAAAATTAATGATAATTCAGTTGACTATATCTTTTAAGCTATTCATCGAAATCATACGCTTTCTAAATGAAAAGTTATTAATTTTTCGTCAGGTTTCCAACGACATGCATATCATATACCTTATTTCAATAGCATATGTATTAAATTTATGATCTATCATAAACTATTTAATGACGAAATTAAACATACAAACATGCATAATCATATATACTCGTGCACTAGTCAGGGATACACTATTAATATATAAAAGTTAAGTTATGAGTGCTCACGTATAAATATTGAGATTCAATATTACAGGAAAGTACGTAGACGCAACGGAGGTGATAAACACTAGGTTGACCTCAAGAGCTATACCCCCAATCCATACTCATAAACTCCATAGCTATAACCCATAATTTCCTTAGCTCTATCTCGCTCGAAAAACTATTTTGAAATCACTTGAACAGCACTCCGTCATAATATTTTATGTATAATACTACTAATAATAATAATCCTTACCATAAGATTAATAATAATAATAATAATAATAATAATAATAATAATAATAATAATAATAATAATAATATAATTAATAATATATACAGAGTGTTTGTTTGAAATGAGAAATGAATTACGCGAATCAGACTTGGGCGAATTTATAGAACATCAGCCACCTAACCACCACATGCGATCGCACGAGGTTTGTAAGGTATAACCATGCGATCGCATGGCTAAGGAATTATGGCCACAATCGATTTTTTTAATCTGCTGACACACAAGTTTTAGTTTAATTAATATATAATATATTTAATCATTATAATTAATTAAATATTATATTATATTTACGTGCATAGTAAATTTGTAATTTTGGTTCCGATGACTCGTACATTGTCTCTCGACTTATGATCCAGTTTCGGTTTCTCGAACGCATTTTCGTACGCTTAGAAAACTGGTACCTTATGTTTTGTGTAATGTACCTTTATAAATAACAAGACTCAAATCAATGAAAACTATCCCACTCAAAATGTAACTTATTCATTTGAGCGTTTTGGTCATTTGCTTCTTTTAATCAACGCCTCGTTATTTATCAAAGCATATTTAATAATATTAGTTTAAATCAAAACCTTTTATGACTAAGTTAAAATATATATATATATATATATATATATATATATATATATATATATATATATATTCATTTAGAATTATAAATTTATACGTAATATATATATTTGAAATATTTATCTAATAATATGATATTTAGCTTTCCAAACTAATTATATTTCAAAGATTATTATATATAATTGTTTAAATAATAGAATTTACTATGTCGTATCACGTTTACGTTTTTGAAAAACTATATATATAAATTTATAATATAAAACTTTTATTAAATTCTTCTAATTTTATATAATCCATTTATCTTTATAAATAATAGATTACAATAAATCAGTTTTTGAAATCATTTTCATACGTTTGAAAATAGATTAGTCGAATATTATGAAATCCAGTTCTCCAATAACTTTTGTCTAACTTTCGTCAATTGATACATTTGTTCTTACTTGTAAATCACCTTACCATTTATTCTGAATACCGTTAAAAAGAAAGGTTTCCTAAATCAAAGTGGACCTCTTAACAGAGACCCGTAACCTAGACACAATGTATCTGATAACCCAATCATTTGGTACCATCTTTTAATTCCGCGGAAAATACGTTTAGGTAAAGTATTATACATTTAATACTTTGATAACGTTTTTAAGTATATATAATATCTATACATATATATACACATATATATTCTTATCTAATTATATAATGGTTCGTGAATCGTCGGGGTTTGGTCAATGTTAAATGAATATATGAACACCGTTTAAGATTTTTGAAATTCAACTTAACAAACATTGCTTATCGTGTCGGAATAATATAAAGATCAAGTTTAAATTTGGTCGGAAATTTACGGGTTGTCACAGTACCTACCCGTTAAAGAAATTTCGTCCCGAAATTTGATCGAGGTCGTCATAGCTAACAATTAAAATGTTTTCATGACTCGTACGAGCTAAGGATTTAAGTTTTATCATCAGTGAGTAGTATGGATAAAACAATTTTTTTTTATGAAGAGTAGGAGTGGAGTTATCACAAAAGAGTGAAATGAGTAAAATAAATTTTCGTCATATCTTTTGACGTAGATAAGGTTGATTTCCAGAGTTGAATGGATTTGGAGAAAATCTTCGTAATAAGATTTGATTCTTTGGTAATTAAGGAAATAAGGATCTTCTTTGATTAGATACAATGATCTATTTCGATTTCTCTGTCGAATGTTTCCCTATAAATCCAACCCCTTTATTTCCTTACTTCCACATCTCCCATCTTCTATACTTTCTTCCCTGATTCATAATTCTAAAACATTTGTAAATATGCTTGATCCAGTTCTGATCCCTGATATGTTCCTAACTATCGCAACAATTATCCTTATTTTCCAACTTCCTCCGGAGGAATCTGTTTACTTCTATTTTGCTCTTGGGGTGGTGATTTTCATAATCCTTCCTTGTATTTGTCTTTCCATAATTATTGACATTTACGGTTAATGATCTTTTTCGTTTGCTGCGATTTATACCACCTTTCTATTTTGGAGCTTCATGCTTTTGTTTTCTTTTTCGCAAGTAATGGTCCGGAATTCGTAGGTATGGATTTTTGAATTTTCATAATATACAAAGTAGAAATGAAAGATAGTAGCACGATTTGATTTGTCAAATTACCAGAATATCCGGAAATGACCGAATCATCAGGAAAAATATTTTCTTGATAGTTTAGAGGTTAAATAGAATGAAAGAGTTATGTAACATTGATAGTGCTCCAAATGAACATATATTTAGTATCAATATCCTTCCAATATGTAAAGTTTTTAGTTGCAATTGTTCTATTTCTAAGTGATATTCATTTAAATAAATAAGAGTGAAGACTGAAGACGCAAATGAAGATTTGAAGACGCAAATGTCCAAAATACTCAAACGTACAAGCTACAATCCAAGTGGTTCAATTTATTGATGATCAAGGTCTAAATATTGATAAAAGTACAAGTCACGAAACGCAAATTACAAGATATCTAAGCATACGAAAAGACGTTCGAAAATCCAGAACCGAGACATAAACCGAGCATCAACGAGCAAGTCAACAGACCTAAAATTACAAGTTAACTCTGCACAAGAATATAATATAATATATATATAATTATATATAGTTATATATATAATTATATATAATTATATATATTATATTATATATTATAAAAATACAGCAGCCCACGTTTTTAAAATGTTGGTGAGCTGGAAGGCGTACCTCCACAATCGCAGAGCTGCAGAGGGTAAAACCTCCACGATCACGGAGCAGTCAAAATCAAAGTTTGCCTATAAAAGGCACGAGCTTCTGCCGAATCTATTACACCATCATTAATCTATCTCTCCATCTGTATAATATATATATATATATATATATATATATATATATATATATATATATATATATATATATATATATATATATATATGTATATATATAATACAAATTAGTTTAGTTTTATATTAGTTTATATTAGGTAATGTAATGGTTATTTACGAGTTTTAAAGTCGAAGTTCTGTCCATGTAAAGCTACGCGATTAATAACCACTGTAAGCTATGTTATTCCTTTTTAAATTAATGTCTCATATTTAAGTTATTATTATGCTTATTTAAGTCGAAGTAATCGTGATGTTAGACTAAATATTAAGACGGGGTTATTGAACTTTGGACCATAATTAGGGTTTGGACAAAAGACCGTCACTTGTGGAAATTAGACTATGGGCTATTAATGGACTTTATATTTGATTAATATAGAGATTTACAATTTGACGTATTTATAAATAGCCACATACGTTCGATCGGGTACGATGGGCGGGATATTTATAAATACTAATAATTGTTCATTTGACCGGAGACGGGGATGGATTAATAGTCAATAGACTCATTAAAACAGGGGTGGATTACATACAAGGGTAATTGGTGTAATTGTTAACAAATTATTCAAACCTTGGATTACACGCAGTCGATAACCTGGTGTAATTATTAACAAAGTATTAAAACCTTGTTGCAGTTCGAATCTCTAATTAGTTGGAATATTTGACTTCGGGTATAAGGTAAATTTGACGAGCATTTTATAATTATGACTGATGAACTTTTATGGGCAAAAACCAGATAGGTTTCAAATAAATCCAGGACAAAGGACAATTAACCCAGGGTAATAAATTAAAATCAAAACTTCACACATCATGATTACGGAAGTTTAAATAAGTATAATTATTTTATTTCATTTCTTAACGCAATTTTATATATCGTCATTTAAATATCGTTATTTATTTTACGCACTTTAATTTTCATCATTTATATTTACGTTTGACTTAAAATCAAAAAACCGGTCATTAAACGGTAAATTCCACTTTTATATATTATTATATATAATTATATATATTTTGTACAAATATAGTTATATAAAAATATAGTGTAAAATAAGCCAGCTCCCTGTGGAACGAACCGGACTTACGAAAAACTATACTACTCTAAGATTTGGTACAATGCCTATAGTGTTGTAGCAAGGTTTAGGTATATCCCATCTGTAAATAAATTAAATTAAAACTTGTGTAATTTGTAGCGTATTCCGTAATAAAAATAATAGTATTTTCGTACCCCTCTGCTGCATCATCAAACATGGTTCTTGACGAGGGTATGATCTGTGAACCTTTATCACGTTCCATTAGAAACTCAGCATGACTTACTGTAATATAATCACGTTGATCAAGTGTTATTATATTATACTAACTCATGCTTCAGTTCCCAACATCACTTCAAAAACATTCATAATTTAAACTCGAAGGTTTATAGAATATAGAAACTAAACAGTTTCCTTTATGATGTAACACTGATAGTGCGAAGGGATAAATGATTTCAGATAAGAATAGTTATGAAAATATCTTCAGAATTATCGAAGATATTTATAATGAAAGATTCGATGATGTTTTAGAATTTTTAAAATATCTGGAATCAAAGAATGATGCGGGAAATTTGTCTGTGAAGGTTTCGAATAAGGAGTAAGGTGTTTGCTATTGATTTCAGCAGACACTGAATCATTTAGATTCTTTGAAGGTAGATTTCGTCTTTGTGATTTGTTCACAGCCTCCTTCATGGTTTGCTCAACCGGATTTCAGTAACTATTTTTTTTCTCATTTTCTGAATTTTTTTAACACACTACTCTTTATCAACAAACTCTCGACTGTTAAGGTCGTTTACAGTTTTTGCTGCTTCATCAACATTTTTTCAAAATTCGGAGAACTAGTTCACAGTTTAGGGAGTTTTTCAGAAACTTCACCTTCGCGGTATGTAAGTCTAGGAGGTAGACGTTATATGTATATATATAACTGTTGGCGTAGAATTGCTGCCAAATTCGAGAATAATGATTCAAGCTTTTTGGTATGGCAACTACCGTTACAAGATGCAGATGAGTACATGATAGGGTTTCAATGAATAAGTATAGTGATTTTTCGGAGAGGCTTAAGTCAAAGGGTAATGAAGTTGTTGATACGTTTACTGTTAATATGGTGGAATGTAAAAGGTTCCCCGGTAACGATGGCGAAAGCAAACTTATATATCAAAGTTATAATCAGGCTTATTCGAATGAAAAGTCAATGTTGATTTGCTGGAGATGTGACAAAATTGGCTAATTTGGAGAGGGATTATAAAGTTATTTTCGGTAATACCAATGCCAAAGGAATTATAGATTCGTGTTAAACTTTTATTTAGGTTCCAAGATTTTTCAAGGTGCATGACTATATACATAAGTCCTTCTTTTCGTAGATAATGTGTGGTTGGATCATCTTCTCGATTGTTCATTAGTTGAGGTATCTTCAAAAATTTTGAAGAGTTTTATGAACAGAAGTGATGTTCTAGCACATTTTTGAAGTCAAAGTATAGCTTTGAAAGCTGTAAGGATCTAAGAGTGATGTCTTCTATTAAATCTTGACTTGAATTTTGATTTGTCAAAATCAGAATATGTAATCAAATTTGGATGAGGATGGTTGTTTTGATTTTCATAAAGAATGTATATCATTGTGAAAGTAGTGAGTATAGTTGATGATTGCTGAATTAGAATCGAATAATGTAACATATTAATTGTGAATTCATATATCTCTCGAGTGTTACCTACCCGTTAAAAGTTTCACAAGTAATATTTTGTACAAGAGAATTTTTATTACAGTCTTTATGAAAATATATATATGTATATTTTCTTTAGATGTAATACAGATTTAATGAGTTAATATAATATTTAAATCATTTAATTTATAGTTGGAATTATTATTGAGAAATCCCTAAACTTTTGAAATTACGTAACCTTTGCTGAGTATTTCTTCCACTTGAATGAAATTGTGAATTACTACTTCGTTATTCATCTATTGATATTTCTTTGATGGATGATGTTGGAGTTCGTGGAATTCTGGTGAACTTCGCAAGACACAGATGATGATTTCTAGAAATTTTCGAGTATATCGAAAATGAAGGTGTAATATCAAACATGTATTTGAATAATACACTTAGTTTATTATGAAACAGAATTCATTGAATTTGAAACAGAGATTGTAGTTAACGATGGTTAAGTCGTTAATGATGGATGTACATCATTGCATATTAGTAATATGAACTAACCGAGTAGTATCTACCCTTTTTCAATTCATACATAATAGCTTAGTACGAAAAGATATATTATGGTTTTAAAATTTTTAAGATATACATATAAATTCTTCAGAGGGAATGAGTTAATAATTCATAACTCGTTGATACAATATACTCATTGTTGATTAGTGATGATGTCCGTGGTGATTATGAAACTGGCAATGATTGTGATGTTGTAGATGATGCCGGTGCTGGTGATGCTGTCGGTACTGATGATGCTGTATAACAAGTCTAGCTTGTAAATCGCGCACCATTCCTGTCAGGGTTTTACTTCATTATTCCTATCCGCCCACTCATCTGATTTATAATTTGAACCAGAATATATAATTTCTAAAACTTTTAGAAACCCCATATTCTCTGCAAAATATTTCTTCGATGAAGTTATGAATCAATACTTCATCTTTTGTTGTTGTTGGTATTCCTTGGTATCTACAGGGCGTTTGACGTTGATGCTCATGGGACAGATTGTGAAATTGAGATTTGCGATGCGTTTGTTGTTGGTGGTGGTAATGGTAATGTTGGAGTTGTTGTCGGTGGTTCTGTTGATGCCGGTGTTGCTGTTGGTGCTTGTAACCTTTGCACCATATTCTCTAAAGCCACTACCCGAGTGCGAAACTCGTTGACTTCTTCTATTACACCGGGGTGGTTGTCGGTTCGAACGAGCGAATGAATAAGATCTAAAATTCGAGATAGTATATAGTCATGATGAGATACTCTGAAAATGAGAGAGAAGATGGTATTACGAACAGGTTCGCCAGTAAGTGCTTCAGGTTCTTCACCAAGAGGGAAATTTGGTGGATGGAAAGGATCGCCTTCTTCTTGTCTCCATTAATTTAGTCGGCTACGAATCCATCCCCAATCCATCCAAAATAGATGATGGCTAAGTGGTTGATCCATTCCGGTTACACTGCTTTAGGAGCTCGTGTGGAAATCCATATCGAAATAGCTGTTGGAATCTAGGGAATTTGAACTGGATACGGGATCCATCTTGTAAAATCAGGGAAATGATTTTTGATATGAAATAGATTATAGGATTTAGATTGGTATTATTCAATACATAATTTGTGTATGTATATATAATACCAAAATCCCATAATTTACGGAGGAATCTTTGAAAAATGCCAGGTAAAGTTTAAAGTAACAGATATGCTAAGACATGAATTTGTCTGTGCACTATCAATGCAATGATTGCAGAAAACATGTCTAGACTTAGAATAATAAGTAGGTAATTTCCTACGGATGATAAGTAGATGATTTCCGACTAGAAACGATAAGCAAAACTTTTGACATGCAGGCACGGTCGAAGTCCAGACTCACTAATGCATCTTAATAACTATCAGTTAGACACACTAATGCAAGACCTGGTTCACTAAGACTACCGCTCTGATACCACATGAAGCGACCCATCCTAATCCATAAGGATGAATACAATAACATATGGTTACATTGCGAGGTATTTAACCTCTATATGATACATTTACAAACATTGCATTCATTTTTAAAAGACAACCTTTCATTACATCGAAAGTTAACAAGTATGCATATCCTTTCATAAAATATCCCAACTGTAGATGATTTAATATGTCATTTACTTAATAATGATCTTTATTGAACTCAACGACTCAAATGCAACGTCTTTTGAAAATATGTCATGAATGACTCCAAATAATATCTCTAAAATGAGCAAATGTACAGCGGAAGATTTCTTTAATACATGAGACTAACATGCTTAAAAGTGTCAACCAAAGGTTGGTGAGTTCATTAGTTTATCGTAATCAATCAATTCCATTAATTTAATAGACCACAAGATTTTAATTTCCATTTCTTATAAACATCATCTCATATCAGGCATTTTGCAAAAACTACATAGAGATAAAAATCATTCATATGGTGAACACCTGGTAATCAACATTAACAAAACGCGTCTAGAATATCCCCATCATTCCGGGACTCTCATCGGACATGATAAAATCGAAGTACTAAAGCATCCGTAACACGGATGGGGTTTGTTAGGCCCAATAGATCTATCTTTAGGATTCGCATCAATTATGGTTTCTATTCCCTAATTCTTAGATTACCAGACTAAAAAGGGTGATATTCAATTTGATAATCCAACCATAGAATGTAGTTTCGATTACTTGTGTCTATTTCGTAAAACATTTATAAAAGCCGCGCATGTATTCTCAGTCCCAAAAATATATATTGCAAAAGCATTTAAAAGGGAGTAAATGAAACTCACAATACTGTATTTCATAACAATAATGCAAATGACGGCACTGAACAAGTGCCGGGCTGGCCTCGGATTCACGAACCTATATTAAGTATATATATTTATATATTGGTCAAATAAATGTCTAACAATTTAGGTCAGGTCATAGTGTATCACAATCCTAATGCTCGAGAATGATATGCAAAGGTTAACAAAAGTCCAACTTGTCTCAAAATGATTTCCAAAATTTATACATACATGTAATGTAACTCAAATATAGTCATTTTATATATTTAAATATATTTATCAAATTTTATTAGAGTAATTAATATAAATCATTTATTTATAAATAAAATTTATATTAAAATTTATATATGATAAAAATATACTTTTATATATCTCAAGTAATAAAATTTGTACAGTTCAATCAAAATCATAAGATTATAGTGTTATGTATTATTAATGTAATTATATTATGTGTGGTAAAAATATCTCTGTATTACATATTGATTTGACAAAATAATATTGATAATAATAATAATAATAATGAGTAAAAGTTGTATTATTTTATAATAATAATAATTATTATTATCCTACTAATAATAATAATAATAATACTTATTTACTAATGATGATAGTAAGTATAATAAAATGATAATTCTAGTCATGATAATTTTAATAATAACGATACTTTTTATTATTAACTATAGTAATAATAATATTTTATAAAAATAATAATTCTATTCAAAATGATAATTTTTAATAATAATAATAATATTAAAATGATAATAATAATGATATTTTATAATAACAATGATATTTCTATTAAAATGATAATTTTAATAAAAATGATAGTTTTAATATTAATGATACTTTTAATAACAATAATAACGATAAAAATAATAAAATGATAGTTTTGATAAAAATATTAATTATTTTAATAATAATAATAATAATAATAATAATAATAATAATAATAATAATAATAATATTGATAATATTAATAATAACCTTAATGATAATAACGATAGTAATAATAATAACAATAACAATTTTTAATGATAATACCTATATTAATAATGATAATGATAATAATAATAATATTAATTTTTAGATAATAATAATAGTGACGATAATAACGACGATAACGATAACGATAACGATAACGTTAACGATAACGATAACGATGGCGATAACGACGATCGTAATAATAATAATAATCATTTTAATAATAATACTAAAATTAATGATAATTCAGTTGACTATATCTTTTAAGCCATTCATCGAAATCATACGCTATCTAAATGAATAGTTATTAATTTTTCGTCATCTTTCCAACGACATGCATATCATATACCTTATTTCAATAGCATATGTATTAAATTCATGATCTATCATAAACTATTTAACGACGAAATTAAACATACAAGCATGCATAATCATATATACTCGAGCACTAGTCAAGGATACACTATTAATATATAAAAGTTAAGTTATGAGTGATCACGTATCAATATTGAGATTCAATATTTCAGGAAAGTACGTAGACGCAACGGAGGTGATAAACACTAGGTTGACTTCAAGAGCTATACCCCCGATCCATACTCATAACCTCCATAGCTATAACCCATAATTTCCTTAGCTCTATCCCGCTCAAAAAACTATTTTGAAATCACTTGGACAGCACTCCGTCGTAATATTTTATGTATAATACTACTAATAATAATACTCCTTACCATAAGATTAATAATAATAATAATAATAATAATAATAATAATAATAATAATAATAATAATATAATTAATAATATATACAGATTGTTTGTTTGAAATGAGAAATGAATTATGCGAATCAGACTTGGGCGAATTTATAGAACCTCAGCCACCTAACTACCGCTTTCGATCGCATGGGGTTTGTAAGGTATAACCATGCGATCGCATGGCTAAGGAATTATGGCGACAATCAATTTTTTTGAACTGCCGACACACGCGTTTTAGTTTAATTAATATATAATATATTTAATCATTATAATTAATTAAATATTATATTATATTTACGTGCATAGTAAATTATAATTTTGGTTCCGATGACTCGTACATTGTCTCTCAACTTATGTTTCGGTTTCTCGAACGTATTTTCGTACGCTTAGAAAACTGGTACCTTATGTTTTGTGTAATGTACCTTTATAAATAACAAGACTCAAATCAATGAAAACTATCCCACTAAAAATGTAACTTATTCATTTGAGTGTTTTGATCATTTGCTTCTTTTAATCAATGCCTCGTTATTTATCAAAGCATATTTAATAATATTAGTTTGAATCAAAACGTTTTATGACTAAGTTAAAATATATATATATATATATATATATATATATATATATATATATATATATATATATATATATATATATATATATATATATATATATATATATATATATATGTGTGTGTGTGTGTGTATGTGTGTGTGTGTGTGTATATATATATATATATATATATATATATATATTCATTTAAAATTATAAATTTATACTTAATATATATGTTTGAAATATTTGTCTAATAATATGATATTTAGCTTTTCAAACTAATTATATTTCAAAGATTATTATATATAATCATTTAAATAATAGAATTTACTATGTCATATCACGTTTACGTTTTTGAAACACTATAAATATAAATTTATAATATAAAGCTTTTATTAAATTCTTCTAATTCTATATAATCAATTTATCTTTATAAATAATAGATTACAATAACTCAGTTTTTGAAATCGTTTTCATACGTTTGAAAATAGATCAGTCGAATATTATGAAATCCAGTTCTCCAATAAGTTTTGTCTAACCTTCGTCAATTGACACATTTGTTCTTACTTGTAAATCACCTTACCATTTATTCCGAATACCATTAAAAAGAAAGGTTTCCTAAATCAAAGTGGACCTCTTAACAGAGACCTGTAACCTAGACACAATGTATTTGATAACCCAATCATTTGGTACCATCTTTTAATTCCGTCGACAAATACGTTTAGGTAAAGTATTATACATTTAATACTTTGATAACGTTTTTAAGTATATATAATATCTATACATATATATACACATATATATTCTTATCTAATTATATAATGGTTCATGAATCATCGGGGTTTGGTCAATGTTAAATCAATATATGAACACCGTTTAAGATTTTTGAAATTCAACTTAACAAACTTTGCTTATCGTGTCAGAATAATATAAAGATCAAGTTTAAATTTGGTCAGAAATTTCCGGGTTGTCACAACGAAGTGGGTATTTTTTCGATAAAGTTCGAATCTTTCTTGCTTTTGGACCTTAATACCGGGGTGAAAACGTGACTTTTTAGCCGATATCAGAGTATCTCTCTAACCTTTTCACTTTAATGCATCTAGGATTGTTAGATAAAACTCTACTACTATCTGTTATCTTGGAAATTTATCTAAAAACAATTATACCCTTTATCTTCAATTCGTTAAACCATTCAAAAATACGACCCTAAATCAACTTACACTTTCTACCCTTAGAAAGCCAAAAAGAAGATTTAGGCCTCGCACACAGGACACCCCTACTGTGACCCGCCTGGTCAACCTCGTTCTGCGACAAATGAAACTGACTTTTCTGGCAATATCAACACCCCTATGTCTTCATACGTCTTTTATAAAGATGGTTTAACTAAAAACACCCTAGGACGGATTTTTAGTGAAACCTGCGTGTGTTGAACCTAACCAAATCTAAAGGTTGTGGTAGTTGCGATTAGTAATCAATCTACGATTGGCTAACCACACCAATTATTATACGCCATATTTATCAAATTATTTGTTTTAACTTAATTTTGTCTTTCAAAGTTTATCGTTCTTTATTTTTCATATGGATAAAGGTTGGTACATTGAATCTAAACCAATATAAATTTCAAGTCCGGAAATCATACCGAACGAGTCTAGGCAAAGCACTACCTTTTAATATTGTTAATTATCGTAATTATTATCTGATATCGGCCAAAAGTCACGTTTTTACCCCCGTTATTGAGCCCTAAATCCATAAAGTTCCAAGCTTTGTCGCCAAAATAATAGCTTTTTCGATTAATTTTGTAGATTAATTAATTACAAAGGCGATGCAAAAATAATCAAGTAAAACGGAGCTAAATCAAAGATTCTAGAGAAAAAACGGTGAAAGACAAGTTACGACCCAGGAAATCAAGTTATGATCCAGGAAACACAGTAGACCAGGGTAGGCCATACGGCTTTCTATCCGGCTTGCCATACGGCCTGCCACTATGTAAAATGCCCTGCCACACGGCCTTGGCTTATGGGCACACAAAACTGCTTGCCTGGTTATACGGCTTGGCCATATGGCCTGCAATACGGCCTGCAATACGGCCTGGCCATACGGCCTGCCAGCCCGTATGCCAGGAAAAACTTTGCCTTTTAAAGAGCTTTTTGCATTCATTTTTACATACACTCAATTTGTACTTCAATTTAGATTTTCAAACTTTTTAGTTAGTTTTTACTAGTTGCTAGCTTAGCTTTTATTTTCCGGAGGATATCCCGGCGAGTCCCTGCAATCTCGGGCAGATTTCTTCGGCCTTTTCAAGTTTTTATCCGAAACGCTTGTCTTATCAATTAAACGTGTATTGTTATCATTTATGTTTGATAATGCATTCCGATATTACTATGTTAGCTTATTTAATCTGTATGTTGCCATGATAGAAGTTTGGTTAGCATAGTTATGTTAAATTAGTAAGGTTACTATTGTTATACTGAATCTGTGACCCCGATAGATTTGTATGCTAGCATCTTAAGGATTTATCAACCTAGGTTATGATCAGGACTTGTCCACCTATATGAACTTAGCTACTTCATAGGATTAAGACCCCTGGTTATACTGTATCTGAAGATTCTATGATCCCGGTATGGCCGGAGTTCCCGAGAGGCATCTAATGCACTTTTAGGACACATATAATAGAAATTGAGATGTGAATAACCTAGTATGCCTATTTACTATTCCAAAGAGACCTCTTAAGAGCTGTTAAGATTTAGTTATTGCCTTAACTATGTAACCCAAACCTATTGCATGCTCCTATTTGGTTGTTGCTCTAGGATTAAGTTATATCTACTGTTTAGGTATCTATTAGGTTTCTATCTGTTTTAATTTCTATATGTCAATTGTAATGCTGTATAATGTTTAGATTGGTATGATCTCATTAGTATGATGAAATTATTGTTAGTTTACATTAAGGTTTTGTCCACTTGACCCGACGAACTCCTTCCGTTTTTGACCAGTGTTCACTCAACACGACACGTTGTTATTTAGTTACCTAAACTGATAACGAAGGTTAGGATTAGAACTCAAGTCACTAATAAACCTAGTGCTTTACTGAGGATAACCTCCGAGGTATAGTTACCCTTCAATTATATGACCAAGTGACATACTTTTCACTACTCAACGAGAACTCCGAGAGTCTAGAGATAAGTAGGTCTGTGTAATTAGCTCATCCAACCAGATGTACACCATTCTAATCTTAGCTTTAACATAAACATAATTACCTTTCCCTAGCCCAAACTGATATCTTGGTCAACATTTTCTTGATCTGCATACTCCGGATATCCTTCCATCATCTTTACGTTTTCGCAATTAGGATTATTAGCTTAAAACCAACTACTATCCTTTATCTAGGTAATTTAATCTAAGACAATTATCCACTTGATCTTCAATTCGTTAAACCATTCAAAAGTACAACCCTAGGTTAACTTACACCTTCTATCTTAGAAAGTTAAAAGTAAATTTAGGCCCACAAAATATAAATAATAAACCACTGTTCTATCTTTGGATAGCTGACTGACGCCTTGTGGCCTAACGACACCGCATAAATAAAACCGTTTGTTATGGTCATATCATAGGTATACCAAGTTTTTGGCGCCGCTGCCAGGGATTGAATAGTTCAATTGAGAAAGATTTTTAACAGACAAAAGTATTATTTGGTGGTGTCTAAGACAGACAATTATACACGGACTTGGTTGTTGGCTTTTTCGAACTGTCTCCAATTATATTGGAACCAAAAGGATCGTTCCTCTCCGTAGTCAATCTGGCCACTTAGGTACGAAGTAATCTGTACGAATCCTATCAATTAAAATATTCGATAAGGTTAGCGACCGAATTTCAAGAATAATTGTTTTAATTAAATTATCGTACTTTTAGTTAATTAATATTTTTTAAAAGTTACTTTTTAAGTCTTTTAAGATAGAAAACCTAAAAATGGAACAACAAAACACCCTTGCTTCTATGCAAAAGTGATGCTTAGAAGAAAGAGGAGGACCAATCACCTTAGGAACCGAAGGAATTCCTGAGATCAGTTCACATATGATCAAATTGGTCAGTATGATGTGTAAATTCAAGGATTTTTGACTGACGATCCAAACTTTCACTTGAATAAATTTATCAGTCTGGTTGACTCTTTTAAGAAGGAAGAAAATGAGAGAAACATTTTGAAACTTCATCTTTTTCAATATTCTTTGTCTACACGCGCTTTAACATGGTTTGATGAGCTTAAACCAATTTCAATACAATCATGGGAGGAATTAGCTACAAAGTTTTTAAACAAATTTTATCCACCCTCCCTACAAACTTGTTTAAGAAATGACATCACAAACTTTTCTCAAAAAGAAACGAGTCATTGTGTCGAGCATGGAATAGAGTAAAGATGATGCGTAAAAGATGTCTGAATCATTCATTAAGTCGGGCATACATAATCTACACGCTTTACAATAGTTTGACCAAGGATGATAAGTCTCTCCTAGACATGACCTCGCAAGGCAATATCATGTCACGAACAGCAGACAAAGCATGGAATCTCTTAGAAATGATAGTTGCACAACAGGAAGATTGGAGCAATGAAGCTGCTAAGAAGGATGACATCTTCACTCATATGGTAAAAATGCTGAAAACCAGGTTACAAGATCTCACCCTCACTCTTTAAAGTTTACCAATTCCCAAAAGTCCCAATGCTACTAGAACCAGTCAAAGGTATCATTACCCTAGATGGGCATATAAACAGCAGAATAGCTCGAACTCTAATATATTCTTTCTATTACGCCAACCTACTCTCCACTCTAAGGAAACTTTAGTCGACTTTATGAAAAAGCAATACATGGTAAACCTTCAAGTCATAGAATGCAAAAATAAGTTTGATACTTTGATAAAGACTTTTGAAGAATTAATAACCAATTTTTAGCTTACGCTTAAACGATTAACCACTAAATTTGAAACAGAGTGTAGTGAGTTTGATGCCCTATTAGTAACTAGAGGCGGGAAGGAAACAACTTTAATATACCCATACAAGATTTTTCCGATACAGAACTTGTGCCAATTGACCCAGTCGTCAATCCACCAGAAACTATCTCTCCTAAAGCTCCGTAAATTATTCTGCGAGCCCGTATACCTTTTCCAGGTAGGCTTAGGAAGGAAAAACAAGAAGCGCAATTCGCTAAGTATTGGGAGATTATTAAAAATTTGCATTTAAATGTAGGACTAGTAGATGCTTTAGTAGAAATGCCAAACTACGCTAAATTTTTCATAGAAAGTCTTTCAAACAAAGAGAGATTAAGAGAGATAGTTAGCTTACCTGTAAGTGAGGAATGTTCATTAATGTTGCAACATGGTATTCCCCCTAAGTTAGGAGATACAAGATGATTTACGGTACCTTGCTACCTGCAAGATGTCCAAATCAGCAATGCGTTAGCAGACTTAGGAGCCAGTGTAAATGTAATGCCCTATTCAATATTCAAAAAGCTAGGACTTAATGACTTAAGACCTACCAGAATGACTATCCAACTTGCGTACAGATCAGTTAAGATTCCTCGAGGAATAGCTGAGGATGTCCTAGTCAGAGTGGATAAGTTTGCATTCCCGTTGACTTCATCATTATGGATATTGAGGAAGACACGAAGGTCCCACTCATTCTTGGCAGACCATTCTTAAATACTGCCAAAACCATAATTGACGTACACGAGAAATCAATAAATTTAAGAGTTGGAAATGAAGAAGTCACATTTAATGTCGACCGAATCATGAGCCATCCTCGCAAAGAAGATCTCAATCTCGCTGATTCTTTTGAAGAACTCGTCAACGAATATCTGGAGGATACCAAGGATATATGTAGTCAAGATCAAATTTCTAAGGATCTGTTCTCTACACTTGACAATCATTCAGCCATAGATCCTGGTCAATATAAATCTCCCCTCTCCTAAAGTAACTTTCTTGACAAGACTATCCTTATAGCACTGCTAGGTCAAGGAATTCCCTACCTCTGTTAAGGAGAAGACCGAATGAAGAAACAGATTTCATTCCAGTATTCCCGGAACCACAGTTAAATGAGGACTGTGATGAAATTCATGAGCCGATCTTCGAAACTAAGGAAGAAGTTTCTGAAGATGAAGCATTAAGAATGACAATTTCTAGAACCAAAGAACAAATAGCATCAGTGACCGTTATTAAGGAGGAAGAAGAATCAGAATTCTAGGAGAGATGACTCGTTAGATAGAAAGGAGATAGCAAGAATGAAGCCATCTATCCAGGAACCTTCATAATTGAAGTTGAAGAAGCTACCCTAACATCTGGAGTATGCATTCTTAGAAGAAGAATCGCAACTCCCTTTAATAATTTCTAAAGACCTCACGCCACATAAGAAGGTGGAATTGATTAAGGTTCTGAAATCACATAAGAAAGCAACTGCTTGGAAGATTTCTGACATAAAAGGAATCAGTCCAAACTATTGCACCCACAAGATCTTCATGGAGGATGATTTAAAACCATCAGTTCATAGGCAAAGAAGGGTCAATCCAATGATTCAAGAAGTCATCAAGAAAGAAGTAATCAAACTTCTAGATGCCGGTCTGATCTATCATATTTTCGATTCGCCATGGGTTAGTCCTATTCAAGTTGTACCCAAGAAGGGAGGAATGACCGCAATCAAAAATGATAATAATGAACTTATACCAACTCGGGAGTTCACTGATTGGAGGGTTTGCATAGATTATCGTAAACTAAACGATGCAACCCGGAAAGATCATTTTCCACTTCCGTTCATTGATCAAATGTTGGAACGCTATCAGGAAATGAGTTCTATTATTTCCTTGATGGTTTTTCCAGCTAATTTCAAATCCCCCTCGATCCAAAGGACCAAGAAAAGACGACCTTCACCTGTCCTTATGGAACATTTTTCTATCGAAGCAGGCCCTTTGGATTGTGCAATGCACCTGCTACATTTCAGTGATGCATGGAGCTATATTCCATGACATGATCGAACGTTGTATGGAAGTCTTCATGGATGAATTCTCCGTCTTCAGTAGTACATTTGATTCGTGCCTTTCTAACCTTGACAAGATGCTCACCCGGTGCAAAGATTCGAATTTAGTTCTAAATTGGGAAAAATGTCACTTCATGGTTAAGGAAGAAATAGTTTTAGGAACATAAGATATCAAATTCAGGAATAGAAGTCGATAAGGCTAAGATTGAAACCGTAACCAAACTTTCAGAACCAACCACAGTAAAAGCTGTGAGGAGTTTCCTTGGACACGCTGGTTTCTACCGACGTTTTATCAAAGATTTTTCAAAGGTCACACGACCTATTACTCATCTCCTCGGAAAGGAAGTTCCGTTCGTCTTTAATAAAAAATGTACTCAAGCGTTCAACTATCTGAAGGAACAGCTCATACATGCACTTATCATGATAGCTCCTGATTGGAGCTTACTATTCGAAATCATGTGTGATGCAAGTGATTTCGCAGTTGGAGTTGTACTAGGAGAACAGAAAGATAAGCACTTTCATCCGATCTATTACGCCAGCAAAACCTTAACCGGAGCTAAAGAGAATTACACCACTACGGAAAAGGAGCTGCTAGTCGTAGTTTTCGCCTTCGACAAATTCCGTTCCTATCTCATACTATCCAAAACTACGGTTTACACAGATCATTCAGCCCTTAAGTATCTGTTTACTAAGCAAGATGCTAAACCAAGACTTCTATGATGTATCTTACTCCTTCAAGAATTTGATATTGAGATTAAAGATAAGAAAGGAGAAGAGATCGTCGCAGCAGATCATTTGAGTCTTTTGGAGAATCCAGCGATGGTACAACTTGTTGAACAAGATATTAGAGACAAATTTCTGGAAGAACAGCTTATGAGCTTAGGACAAGCCAACATAGGATCACAATACACTGATGCCTCTTGGTACGCTGACATGGCCAACTACCTAGTTGTCGGAGTAGTACAAAAAGGAATGAGCACATCTCGAAGAAGGAAGTTCTTCAGGGATGTAAAGTACTACTACTAGGAAGACCCGTACCTGTTTAGAATTTTTCCTGACCAGATAATCAGGAGATGCATAGATGAGAAACAAGCAATAGGGATTCTTCACCAATGTCACCACGGACCAACTAGAGGTCATCATGAAGTAAACTTAACCGCAAGAAAAGTCTACGATTCAGGATTTTATTGGCCGCCTATATTTCGAGATGCGCAAGAGGTTGTAAAGCGTTGCGACACTGACACTTGCCAAAGAAAAGGTATTATCTCTATGAAGAATGAGATGCCTCGGACTAATATCCAAGCTTGTTAAATTTTCGACATATGGGGATTAGACTTTATGGGACCATTCCTCAAGTCTAATGGGAAAGAATATGTCCTCGTAGTAGTAGATTACGTCTCCATATGGGTCGGAGCCCAAGAATTTCCAACCAATGATGCCAATATCTTCACCAATTTCTTGAAGAGACGCTTCTACCGATTCGGAGCTCCATGCGCTATAATAAGTAATAGAGGCACACACTTCTGTAATACCCAATTCATGAAGGTGATGCAACAATACGGAGTCACCCACAAGATGTTCACTACCTATCACCCGCAAACCAATGGAGAGGCAGAAGTCACTAATAGAGCACTTAAAACAATTCTAGAATGAACCGTCGGCCATCATGGGAATAAATGGGCCGAGAAACTAGATGATGCTCTGTAGACATTTCGGACTGCTTACAAGAATCCTCTAGGAACTACACCCTACCGCATGATCTATGGGAAAGCCTGTCACCTTCTGCTAAAACTAGAGTTCAAAACACTCTGTGCATTTAAAACCTGTAACCTCGATCCTTCAGTAACCGCTAGGCATCAGAAGATGCAGATGAATGAACTCACTGAATTAGGAGACCAAGTGTACGAGACGTCATATTTCTACAAGGAACAGACGAAGCTTACACACAATGCAAAACTAATACCAACAAAGTTCGCTCCTGGAGATAAAGTTCTACTATTTAATTCTCGATTCAAGAAATTCGCTGGTAAATTCAGATCACGATGGAGTGGACCATATAAAGTAATACACGCATTTTTGCACGAAGCCGTAGAGTTAGGAGGACCTACCAGCAACTTCAAAGTCAACGGCCACCAATTGAAAGCTTATCTAGAAGACCACAACAGGGAGGAAAACCTCTTCTCCCTTGATCCATTCTGAAGACATGCCAAAAAAAGTTGAGTTGTAACGACTTGATAAACAAAGCGCTCTTGGGAGGAACCCCTTACCTATCCTTTTAATTTCTTAATTTTAATTTCAATTTATTTTCAGTCTACAAAATATTTTACTCTGCACTAACCCTAAGCGTCACACTTGTGCTTAGTACTTACTAGTTTGTTAAAATGTATCCAGGCAAAATGCCAAGTTCATGATATTCCTATAGCATTCTCATTCGCAGGAGAAGGACTCCCAGGGTTAACCAATCAGAGAGCAACACATATCAGCACAGGCCTTCAACGGGACAAATACGCCCGAGATGTTTGATTCTAGAGAGTGTTGAGGAGGATATCAGTACGTCACTCCGGGCGTTTAGCTTCGAGACCCACTGAGCATCCAGAACCGTTAGAGACACGTGAGCCGCAGATTGTAATTCACCATGGAGCCACCATGAGTGACCCAAATTTCACATAGGCGTGACTTAGAGATCATCGGAGACTCTACAGAGCTTTCAAAGCATATCTTCAGCGTGAAAGAATGCCCCAGAGTACTCTAGGCCCTTCATCATTCAGATTAGCACGTCGCATTCCACCAACACGATAAGCTACTCCTAGGCGCTCTACTCCAATCTCAGTTCATTCAGTAGCCTCAACAGTCGCCACAGTTCGTGCTACTCCTATCACGCCGCCTGTTTTAGCTGTTTCACCTGCTCTAGTCATTGAGATGGTCCATTTCATGAGCTACCTGAGGGCTGTCACTTAGTCACAGTCCTTATATCAGTTGAGAAACCTATGGCCCAGGTCTTTGAGATTACCGGAAACATCCCTGATGAGGAGCCATTTCCGAGTCTATCACACCTGGAGATACCATCAGACCTATGTCTAGATACACTATTGGGCCCGGAGAAGGATGCAGGACAGCTGCTTGAGTATTTGCCAAGATTGAAGGACGATGATGATATCTTCAGACCCAATGGTTACTCCACAGACACCGCTCTACAAACTGGCCAGGAGAGTATTTCGTAGACTACTTTATTTTATTTTCTTTTAGTTTTATCTTTAAAAAAATTGTATAAAATATATATATATATATATATATATATATATATATATATATATATATATATATATATATATATATATATATATATATATAGTGGAAATGCTACTCTCTTTAGTTCTTCATGCAGAATTTTATCAAAGAGACTGGTTTTTTCCAGCATTAGGAGTCTAACAATAGGAAAGCCTAGCACTAGAAGAATAACTTGATCGAAGGGAAGTAATCTGTCCTCAAACCTCTTTCAATTATTACGCACTAAAATCTCTAAGTGTGGGGTCATCCCCGCAACCAACTTAGAGATTCTAGAAGATATTATCCTTAATTTATCAAAGTATTCAAAATATTCTATTTTAGGGAACATTAGGGACAATGTTCTTCTAAGTGTGGGGTATTGGGTAAAGGTTTAAGAACAAGTAACCGTAAAACGCCAAATTTTTGAAAAAATCTTTAATCTAAAAAGTAATTAGCAATGAATATTTGGGAAATTCAAAAAATTTTTACCTCGTTTTACCCAAAAGAATCTATAAAATTGCTAGAAGTCAGTTTTTGGAACATTCACTTGAACGGAACGATTAAGCTAAAACTCATGATTTGTGTTAAAAGATTTCTTTTGAATAAATATGTAAGAGGCTACGCATGACCAAGCACGACCCCTACTTTTAAAAAGTGAGGAATTCTTGGACCCAAAGTATCTGTATGACCCATCAAATTTACAGTACTTTGTCAATTCATTTGATGAGCTTGCCGGTCTACGGTTTAAGTTAGAACTTGGTTTTGACATACGTTTCGAGGCCAATGGTTAGTAAGCGCCATACGTAGCGTAGGTGCGATCCTCCTTCCGAAATCATTCTGAATAGAAAAGACAAAAGCCATCCGTTTTCGTTTCCACTCCACGCATTTAAAACGACCAACTCACACCAAAGAGTTGATGAATCAGAAAATACTCACCCCAAATTCACTCCCAAAACATACTACCCATTCACCTTCATTCCTTTCCCGCTTTTCAAAAGATCCAGAGATCAATAAAGAGATAGATCGATAAAATTCGCTTCAAAAGCACTTGTTAAAAGATTCCGAACCCCCGATTGTTTTTTATAGGTCAAAGACCTATTTTCGTAGAATTATCACTTCCTCTTTGGGCACCAGGAACAATGGACAAAAGTTATAAAGAAAAGGGTATGCCAAAAAAAATAAAAAAAAATTAAATAAATTCTCATTGAAGGAGCAAAGTCTCTAGAATAAAGGGAAGAAAAACCCGAGAAGTTGCCCAAAGAAGGATTGTCGAAAGAGCCAAGAAAAATTCTAGACAAAAGTCTTAGCGAAATCCGAATCTTCCGAAGAACTTATCACGGAATTCAAGCCATTTTCTATCCAAAAAAGGATACTCTGAAGAATCAAAATCTATAAATTCTCTTTACAAATCAAAAGATCCGAATACCTTTCACCTTTCCATAAATTCCTCAACCAACCCTACAACCCATCTTCCTCTTGAAAGAATGTCTAGGAAGAAGATCAGTGTTGTTCTTACTTAACTGGTGGAGATATCGATGCTTTACCAAGCTTATGATGAAAACCGTTACATGACTGGCTTCTGAACGACAATACAACTTGATTAGGGCACCATAAACACTTGAGTGATATGAGTGATCCGCTAGTGAGAAGCCTGGTCATGTATACTCTACATCTGAGAGTTGGAAGTACACCTTTTTCACTATGGACGAGATTGAAATCTAGCGACTAAACCATCGATGTTCGAAACTTTTTCTACTACTTTCGAAATATGTGACGATCTTCTGATGAAAGCATAATAAAAGAATCCAAGGGTGGGCGAGGGAGAATCCATTAGAAGAGAACCTTATATTCCCGCTTTTTAATTGAGGACAAGTAAAGCTAAGTGTGGGGTATTTGATATCGGCCAAAGAGTCACGTTTTTACCCCCGTTATTGAGTTCTAAATCCATAAAGTTCCAAGATTTGTCACCAAAATAATCGCTTTTTTGATAAATTTTGTAGATTAAGTAATTACAAAGGCGATGCA
The DNA here is from genome assembly GCF_046630445.1 of Rutidosis leptorrhynchoides. Taxonomy (NCBI): domain Eukaryota; kingdom Viridiplantae; phylum Streptophyta; class Magnoliopsida; order Asterales; family Asteraceae; genus Rutidosis; species Rutidosis leptorrhynchoides. Next base: position 199,537,005 of record NC_092337.1, read on the forward strand.
AAAAGAATCAAGTAAAACGGAGCTAAAACGAAGATTCTAGAGCGAAAACGGTGAAAGACAAGTTACGACCCAGGAAATCAAGTTACGATCTAGGAAACACAGCAGACCAGGGCAGGCCATACGGCTTGCCCTCTGGCTTGCCATACGGCCTGCCACTATATAAAATGGCCTACCATACGGCCTTGGCATATGGGCACACAAAACGGATTGCCTGGTCATACGGCCTGCCATACGACTTGCCATACGGCCTGCCAGCCGTATGCCTGGAAAAACTTTGCCTATTTAAGGAGCTTTTTGCATTCTTTTTTACGCACACTCAATCTGGACTTCAAATTAGATTTTCAAGCTTTTTAGTTACTTTTTAGTAGTAGCTAGCTTAGCTTTTATTTTCTGGAGGATATCCCGGCGAGTCCCTGCAATCTCGGGCAGATTTCTTCGGCATTTTTAGATTTTTACCCGAAACGCTTGTCTTATCAATTAAACATTTATTGTTATCATTTATGTTTAATAATGCATTTCGATATTACCATGTTAGCTTAATTAATGTATTTAGCTTAATTAATCTGTATGTTGCCATGATATAAGTTTAGGTTAGCGTAGTTATGTTAAATTTGTACGGTTACTATCGTTATACTGAATCTGTAACCCCGATAGATTTGTATGATAGTATCTTAAGGATTGACCAACCTAGGTTGTGATCAAGACTTGTCCACCTATATGAACTTAGCTACTTAATAGGATTATGGCCCCTGGTTATACTGTATCTGAAGATTCTATGAACTCGGTATGGGCGGAGTTCACGAGAGGCATCTAATGCGCTTTTAGGACACGAAACTTAGGAATCGAGACATGGATGAACTAGTTTGCCTATTGACTATTCCAAAGAGACCTCTTAGGAGCTGGTAAGATCTAGTTAGTGCCTTAACTGTGTGACCCAAACCTATTGCATGTTCTTGTTTGATTGTTGTCTAGGATTAAGTTATATCAACTGTTCAGGTATCTATTAGGTTTCTATCTGTTTTACTTTTAATATGTCAATTGTAATGCTGTATAATGTTTAGATGGGTATGATCTCATTAGTATGATGAAATGGTTGTTAGTTTACGTTAAGGTTTTGTCAACTTGACCCAACGGACTCCTTCCGTTTGTGAGCAGTAATTACTCAACACGGCACGTTGTTATTCAGTTGCCTAAACTGATAACGAGGGTTAGGGATTAGAACTCAACTCACTAATAAACCTAGTGCTTTACTTAGGATAACCTCCGAGGTATAGTTACCCTTCAATTATACGACCAAATGACATGCTTTTCACTACTCAACGAGAACTCCGAGAGTCTAGATATAAGTAGGTCTGTGTAATTGGCTCATCCAACCAAATCTACACCCTTCTAATCTTAGCTTTAACATAAACATAATTACCTTTCCCTAGCCCAAACTGATATCGTGGTCAATATTTCTCTGATCTACATACTCCGGATAACCTTCCATCATCTTTACTTTTTCGCAATTAGGACTATTAGCTTAAAACCAACTACTATCCTTTATCTAGGTAATTTAACCAAAGACAATTATCCACTTGATCTTCAATTTGTTAAATCATTCAAAAGTACGACCCTAGGTTAACTTACACCTTCTACCTTAGAAAGTTAAAAGTAAATTTATGTCCCGCAAAATATAAATAATAAACCACTATTCTCCCTCTGGATAGCTGACTCTGACGCCTTGCGACCTAACGACACCACATAAATAAAACCGTCCGTTTCGGTCATATCATTATCGCATAAATAAAAACCCTCCAAAACTACTTAAATTTATTAATAAAAATGAATTGCTTTTCGCGAAGCAATCACCTAAATATACATGCACAAATTCCTACCTATGCATATCCCGCCTCTCTTGGGATGATTCCTACATGCCAATCACTAACTACGCCAAACGGATTTTGCGATCCATAGTCGTGTTGCAGTGAATTATTAAAAAGGAATTGTAAATTTCAAAGCAATATCTGTAAGCACATCACACGCACATCACACTTTTAGGCGATGTTGACGGGGAGGCGAAATTTATGAATAAGCGAGCATAGTATTTTTTTGATTTGTTTACAAAAAGTGGTGTTTAGAAAGTCTTGCCTTGGACCTGGTTATTAAATTTTGCAAATAGTCAAAAAAAAATTAACCAAATGGATACCCGCCTCTCTACTAGACCAGTCTAGACATTTGTCTTGGACGACGAGTCAAAAAGGAAAAGGCTAGTTTTTTAAAAAGCAGTCTCCCAGAATTTTAGAAATTTCTTTTTCTATCCGTTTTTTCTTTTTCTTTCTTTTAGGAGAACTTACCTTTCACAAAATTCTTTCTTTCTTTATCTGCTAGTGTACCAACAGAGTTGCCGGTGCGCCACTTTTTGAGCCATGCCTAGATCCCGAGAGACTACTTCGTCTTGCATCCAAAAGCAAGAAGCTCAAGGAAAAGGATACAATCCAGTCACTGAACTTCCGAAGCTTCCACGCCAGATAACTCTCCTAACTCAGATAATCTCTTTACAATAACTACATGGACCGGCCTGTTCGTATGTCAATGGAAGAACTCATGAGAGCTAATCAGCAAGCTCAAGGTCCTGCAACTGCGCAACCTAAAATCGCTACCAATTTTGAAATAACATCTTGTTTCACCATATAATTCGAGAACGGTGTAAGTTCAGTGGTACTCGTAAAGAAGATGCTAATGAGCATCTCAAATTTTTAATTGTGATCTGCACTTTTATTTAAGATCCATTCTTTCGAGGAAGAACTCGTCTACCTCATGATTTTTAACTAGACACTCAAAGGGGAGCCAAAGACTGGTCGGTTACCCTCCCAGAAGGAGAGACCACAACTTGGCTTCAAAAGTTTGAAAATTTCTTAGGACACTTCTTTCCCGCTTCCAAGACTCTGAACTTTCATTCTGAGATCACTATGTTCAAAAAAAGCCTAATGAAACTTAATACGAGGCTTGATCTCGTTTCCTTAAAATGCTAATAATTTTCCCACAACATGGGTCAAATAATTTTCAAAAAGTTTCTACATTCTACAAAGGTTTAACAATAGCTACGCGTAACAAAATACATACGGAAATCGGAGGAAATATGATGAAGAATATGCCGGAAGAAGCGTACGAGATGATTGCGAAACTTCCCTCTCACTCACATTAGTGGCATGTAGATCAACACTTTCCATGGTCTAACAATGCCGTAAATTCTAAAGCTAATGACCTAATAGCCGCTATGAACGCCCAAATTGAAATTTTTGGCCGCCAATTGAAGAAAGTCACTAAAGAAATGCACACCATGAAATTTGGTTGTGAATCATGTGGAGGACCACTGATAATGCTAAAAACGAACATATATTTCATAGCATTATCCCTCAAGAAAGACAAGTTTTTAGTTGCAATTATTCTATTTACAAGTGATATTCATTTAAATAATAAAAGGTGAAGACAAAAGACAGATTCGACGAATTGAAGATGCAAATGACCAAAACGCTAAAAAGTACAAAGTACAATCCAAGAGGTTCAATTTATTGATGAGAAACGTCTAAAAGTTACAAGAGTACGAGCCGCAAAATGCAAAGTACAAGATATTAAATTGTACGCAAGGACGTTCGAAAATCCGGAACCGGGACATGAACCGAGCATCAACGCGCGAGTTAACGAAGTTAAAATTACAAGTTAACAGAGCACAAGAATATAATATAACATATATATAATTATATAAAATTATATATATTATATTATATAATATTTAAATATCGAGCAGCCCACGTTTTGGATTCATATGTGACCAGGAATAGGCGGCCATGCGATCGCATGGCCAGCATGAGTAAAACTCATGCGATCACATGAGCCCAACAGTGTGGCCAGGTTCGATAAATAACGACGAGTTTCAGCGAATTATGGACACCTTTTTCTTTTCCTTTCTCTAATTCTCCATATATATATATATATATATATATATATATATATATATATATATATATATATATATATATATATATATATATATATATATATATATATATTTTTATAATTTTAATTTTAATTTAAGATTAATAATAATAAGGTTATGTTAGCGAATGTTTTAAGTTTGTAAGTCGAAACTCTATCCGTGTAACGCTACACTATTAATACTCATTGTAAGTTATGTTCAACCTTTTTAAATTAATGTCTCGTAGCTAAATTATTATTATGCTTCTTTAAGCCGAAGTAATTGTGATGTTGGGCTAAATATTAAAGACGGGGTTATTGGGCTTTGTACCATAATTGGGGTTTGGACAAAAGATCGACACTTGTGGAAATTGGACTATGGGCTATTAATGGGCTTTATATTTGTTTAACTGAATGATAGTTCGTTAATTTAATATAGAGATTTACAATTTGACATATCTATAAATAACCTTATACACTCGATCGGACACGATGGGCGGGATATTTATAAATACTAATAATCGTTCATTTACCCGGACACGGGGATGGATTAATAGTCAATGGACTCATTAAAACAGGGGTGGATTACATACAAGGACACTTGGTGTAATTGTTAATAAAGTATTAAAACCTTGGATTGCACACAGTCGATAACCTGGTGTAATCATTAACAATGTATTAAAACCTTATTACAGTTTAAGTCCCCAATTAGTTGGAATATTTGACTTCGGGTATAAGGATAATTTGATGAGGACACTCGCACTTTATATTTATGACTGATGGACTGTTATGGACAAAAACCAGATGGACATATCGAATAATCCAGGACAAAGGATAATTAACCCATGGTAATAAATTAAAATCAACACGTCAAACATCATGATTACGGAAGTTTAAATAAGCATAATTCTTTTATTTTATATCTCATCGTACTTTTAATTATCGCAATTTTATTTATCGTCATTTTATTTATCGAACTTTTAATTATCGCAATTTTATTATCGTCATTTACTTTACACTTTAAATTAAGTTATATTTATTTTTAATATTTTACATTAGTTTTAATTGTGACTTAAGACATAAAATCGACAAACCGGTCACTAAACGGTAAAAACCCCCCTTTTTATAATAATAATAATACTACTTATATATATATATATATATATATATATATATATATATATATATATATATATATATATATATATATATATATATATATATATATATATATATATGTATGTATATATATATATATATGTATATGTATATATATATATATATATATATATATATATATATATATATATTTATACAAATATAGTTTTTAAAAAATATAGCGTTAAACTTGGCTAGCTCCCTGCGGAACGAACCGGACTTAGTAAAAACTACACTACTTTACAATTAGGTACACTGCCTATAGTGTTGTAGCAAGGTTTAGGTATATCCACTCTATAAATAAATAAATAACTTGTGTAAAATTGTATCGTATTTAATAGTATTTCGCAATAAAAATATAACTATTTCGTATACACCTCGCATAACATCAAGTATTTTTGGCGCCGCTGCCGGGGAATCACTTAACGCCGAAGCGAAACGCTATATAAAAAAAAAGAATTTTAATCTATTTTTGTAAAAAAAAATACGTTTTAAATATTAAAAAAACATAAAAAAATATAGTATATATAATTATTTAAGTGTTTAAGTAAAAAGAAAATATATTTTATAAAAAGTATAAAAATATCTTTTTTAAATATAATTATAAATATTACTTATATATTATTTTTATAAATTAAAAATCATAAAAAAATATATTATAAAAGTAATTGGGCCGACACTGTAGCAGCCCAAACATTTGAACTGGATCCGCAGGTCATGCGACCGCATGATAATATAATTAACACTCCATGCGATCGCATGGAGCGACTTGACATGCCTGAAACCTTAACTGGTACGGATTAGGGTTAGGTTTTTAATATAATTATTATTAATTAAGTAATTAGGGTTAAGGATTTTATTATTTAGTTTAGTTTTTAATTAATTTTGTATTTTTAAGTTTTAATTAGTTTTATTAATATATAAAACTAATATTTTCATAAAATACTTTATATAAAAATAATATTTTTATAAAAATTGTATTTTTATAACTTTAAGTTTTATTTTTATATTTTGTATCATTTTAATCGTTCATGCGTAATTTTGTATATTTATCGTTCGTAACTAGTTTTAAGATATAGTTTTTGCCGTAGTTATTTTTATTTCAAGATTTTTAGGCTTTGCCGTAAAATCCCTTAAGTGCTTTTTCTTTAGACTAAGATTTAGGTGCTTTAGAATTTTGCGACGCCGTTTTAAGATTTTAGTACTTTTTAAGTCATTGCCGTTTTGGATATAGAATTCCTTTTAAGCTTTAATACCTTTAGACGTAAGTTTTAATTTTTAGTTTTTAGACTTTTAAGTTTCGACGCACTACTTTCTTATTATTTTTCGACCTTTTATTTTTTCGACGTTTTTCGACGCACTCTTTTTCTTTCTTATTTCTCGCCGCTCTAGTTTTTAGGACATAGATATTTTTTTCTTCAAAATTTTGACGAAAAATTATTTTAAGTGGTTAAATTGATAGACATCCAAAATTTTCAGGTTCGTAGTAATAGTTGGATTTGTTAGTGGCGAGTTGTGGGCTTCTGATTTAAAGGTCCTGGCTACCTGCTGCATCTATTGGCTATTCGAAACGTGGGCAAAATCAGAAAAGTCTATTAATTTGATAACTTATATAATTTTTATTTTTATAACTAATAGGATATTCTGTGAATGCACTGAGCAAAACGTTCACCACCTTTCATACGTTCACCACCTGTAACTCGATCAAGACATCTAGCCAACATTGTCGCCGTTGATTTTTCTTTAGAATCGTCATCTTGTCGACCAAGTACTCCAATTCAAATTTTCGATAATCCATTTTTGAACCCGACCTCACAATTGAGAACCCGGAGGATTTCAAGGACAATTCAGAGATCCTGAACCACTAATCATTCCTCCTGAACCACAAATCACTCATCCAGAGATTGTCGAGGAAGAAACCATTAAGTTAGAATCCTCTAGTGTTTCAGATTCAACAAATTCAATCATGGAAATTCTGGAACCTCTAAGTATGAAAGACCGAATGAGAGCTAAACGTACTGGCCAAGGTCATGCAATTACTCAACCAGACATTAATGCGCCAGATTATGAAATCAAAGGACAAATCTTACACATGGTAACTAATAAATGCCAATTTAGTGGTGCGCCGAAGGAAGATCCAAATGAACATCTTTGAACCTTTAATAGGATATGTACTCTATTTAAAATCCTAGAAGTGGAGGATGAACAGATCTATCTCATGTTATTTCTCTGGACTTTAAAAGGAGAAGCCAAAGATTGGTTAGAATCGTTACCTGAAGGGGCGATTGATACATGGGATGTCTTAGTCGAAAAATTTCTTAAACAATTCTTTCCGACATCTAAAGCCGTGAGACTTCAAGGAGAAATAGTTACGTTCACACAAAAGCCAAATGAAACTCTATATGAAGCGTGGACAAGATTTGAAAAGTTGTTGAGAGGATGTCCTCAACATGGTTTAGACACTTATCAAATAGTACAAATATTCTGCCAAGGATGCGACATTACTACACGAAAAGACATCGATATAGCTGCTGGTGGTTCCATTATGAAGAAAACCACAACTGAAGCTTACAAAATTATTGATAACACTGCTTCACACTCACATGAGTGGCATCAAGAAAAAGACATCGTTAGATCATCTAAAGCGGCTAAAGCGGATTCTAGCCATGACTTTGATTCCATTTCCGCAAAGATAGATGCTTTTGAGAGACGAATGGAAAAGATGACTAAAAATATTCACGCAATACGAATTAGTTGTGAGCAGTGTGGAGGACCACATTTGACAAAAGATTGTCTCAGTATTGAACAAACAATGGAACAAAGAGAGAATGTTTCATACATGAACCAAAGGTCTGGAAATAATTATCAAAGTAATTATCAACCGCCAAGACCAAACTACAATCAGAATTATAATCGAAATGTTCTATACAACAACCAACAAGGTCCTATCAATCAACAAGTATCCAATAATACTTACAACCAGCAAAGACCTATTTTTCAAAATAAACCACCACAAACCGATGATAAAAATCCAAATCTAGAAGACATGATGTCGAAGCTAGTTGAATCTCAAACGCAGTTTTTCACATCTCAGAAACAAACTAATGAACAAAATGCTCAAACATTTAGAAATCAACAAGCTTCTATTCAAAATCTGGAACAAGAAGTAAGTAACCTAGCAAGGTTGATAGGTGAAAGAAAACCGGAGAGTCTACCTAGCGATACAAATGCTAACCCCCGGAATGAAACAGCTAAAGCCATTACCACAAGAAGTGGTATTACACTTAAACCACCTGAAATACCTGTAATTTCTGATGACGCTACTCCTACTACATAGGCACCACAGCCTGAGCAAGATAAGGAAACATAATCGGTAGTTGAAAAGGTTAATGAAGATAACACAGTTAAGGCTAAGCTTTATGTTAAACCATACTAACCACCACTTCCTTACCCAAGTAAAATGAGAAAAGAAAGACTTGAAGCCGAGCAATCTAAATTCTTGGATATGTTTAAACAAATAAATGTAAATCTTCCTTTCATTGATGTGATATCAGGAATGCCAAGATATGCTAAATTCTTGAAAGATCTAATCACAAATAGAAAGAAAATGGAAGAACTCTCGGCTGTTACTATGAATGCAAATTGTTCTGCAGTGTTGTTGAATAAGATACCAGAAAAATTATCAGATCCAGGAAGTTTTATAATTCCATGTTTTCTGGGTAGTCTTAGTTCAATAGAAGCATTGGCAGACTTAGGTGCTAGTATAAATTTAATGTCGTATTCACTATACGCTAAACGAGACCTCGGAGAATTGAAACCAACAAGAATAAGCATACAACTAGCCAATCGATCAGTAAAATATCTGTGATGACCCGAAAATTTTGACTTATTTAAACCAATTCTCTATACGATTTATTATTTTAACACGCTAAACAAAGTCTGTTAGATTGAGTCTCAAAATTTTAGAACTGTTTCATATATACAATTACCTTTGATTACTCTCGACGATTCATGAACAATTATATGTATGTATATATATATGTACAAGTAAAAACGACTTTCCTACAGTAAAACCCTATTTGCTACAGTAAAACACTATTTGCTACAGTAAACCACTATTTGCTACAGTAAAACACTATTTGCTACAGTGAAACCGTATTTTGCTACAGTGCTACAGTGAAAAACGACTTTGCTACAGTGATTTGCTACAGTAAACACTATTTGCTACAGTAAACACTATTTGCTACAGTAAACACTATTTGTTACTGTAAAACACTATGAGCCTAGGTCTGCTGGTTCTGAGAGATCACAAGCTGGTACTGATTCTACTGATATTGATCAGCAACCTTCTGTTGCTGCTCACTCATCTGAACCAGCTGATGATCAAGATGCTGTGTGTCCTACAACCAGCTATTTGATGAACCAGCATCCGATTGAGCAGATTATTTGCTACAGTAAAACACTATTTGCTACAGTAACACTATTTGATGTCGACAAACTACCAAACAAAAACAGAAAAGGCGGCCATGCGATCGCATGGCAAAAACACTGAAAACTCATGCGATCGCATGAGCTACAGTAAACGGAAAAGTAATATAAATACGCCTGTTTTGCTCGACGAATTATCACATATTTTTTTCTTCAGTAATAAAAATTTATATTTAAATTATAATTATAATTTTAAATTTAAGTTTAATAATAATAAAGTATATTCGAGGGTGTTTTAATTCGGGTTTTAAACCACTTTAAGCTAAGGAAATATTGGGTATTGTTCGGGGTATTGTTCTTGAATCCAAGGCCAACCATACAGTCGTCTACCATCATTACGTCTACGCAATTTGCCTACAATATTGAGTCTCAATATTGAACTGTGAGTTTATAGTCTCCCTTTTTAAATACTTTAAATATTTTTGGGCTGAGAATATATGCAATTTATTTTAAACGCGATAAGACACAAGTACATACTAAATTCTACACTGAGTTAAACCGAAAATCCCTTAGCTTTGGTAACTAGTAGCTGCCAGTACATAGGATATGGACTGGTGGGCGCGAATAATTGTATATGGATCCATAGGGCTTGACATCCCCGTCCGAGCTAGAGCACTAGCCTTTTAACGGACGTATGTTATTTGAGTTTAAGACACGTTGGTTTGCATGTATTAAAACGAATGGGGTAATTATCACTATAGCGTTAAGTTTAGTTACCAGGGTGCTCTGTTACGTAGAATCTATTGATAAACTTTTGATGAAATCTTGTGCTCTATCTTTATATATGTTTATGACTCGAGCAATTAAACCTATAACTCACCAACATTCGTGTTGACTTTTTAGCATGTTTTATTCTCAGGTCCTTAGAATGCTTCCGCTGTGATGTGCTTGTTGCCTGCATGGAGTCTCTCATGCTTTGTACAAAGTTTATTGCATTCAAAATAAAACTGCGTTGTGTAATAAATAATTGGACTGTGATGTCAACCTGTAAATTAAAGACTTATGTATTTCGGGGTTTTGCTTATACCTAAGCACTCGCCCACATGTTTATAACTTTCTATGTTTAGAAAGTTACTTATTTTAATGAATGCAATATTTTATCAAAACGTATCATATAGAGGTCAAAACCTCACTGTGGAATCAATGATTAATGTGCCGCGTCAATAGCGATTTTGACGGGTCGTTACAGTTGGTATCAGAGCTTGAGGTCATAGGGAACCAGAAATTACATTATTGTGTTTAACTGGTAATTGTTAGGATGCATTAGTGAGTCTGGACTATGACCATATCTGTTTTTCCTGATTTTTGCTTATTATTTGGTCAAAAACATTATATGTGATATATTTATATGCTAACGTAATTGTTGTTTCAATTATGTGATAGATGACTTCTTCTAATCCTATCATTTTGTACGACTCGGAATCGGACACTGAATCTATTCTATCCACAACTGAAAAGGGCGTTCCAATACCTATTAAAGAAGAAATTGTGTTAGCCGGGGAATCTCAACTCCCGGTAAACCCAGAGGAGGTTCCAGCTCCACCCAGCTTTAGTTTTCCGGAGCCACAATATCGTTGGCATGGACCCATGATCCCTGGAGTAAAAGAGGATCGTCCATTTCTAAACAAATATGGACATTGGTCCAGATATACCGCCGACGGGCGGGTTGTGCCGATTACGCCTGGCAGATTTCGGTTCATGACCACCGGTACATATTCTTGCAGTTCGTCATCATATTCTCCTACACATGACTCAGACAGTTCGTCATCATACGAGATCAGTAAGGAGGAGGATTTCGCTAATGAAATAAAAGAGATCACTAAGGAGAAATTCCAACTTGCTATAGATAATAAAAACAACCACAATAATAAAATGTCCTTAATTATTAAAAAAGAACAGGACCATTCGATACGTAACCACCCTTATTGTATTAAACCTACTGAGGCAACGGGTACCTCAAAACCCCAACTAAAAATAAAATACACTGCCAGAATGTCTGTCGGACCATGTGCACACAAACAATTGGCAGAGAGAACCAAATGGGAAGAAGTTTCTGATAGTTCTGAATGAACGACCTCGCAACCATAAATCTTCCATGCGCTATTTTATTGCTTATGTGTGCTACTCTATCTTGTTATATAAAATAAGCATATGTAAAATATCAGTATTGTATGGTATTGTATTATTTTGGTTTATTAATAATAAATGCATGGAATGATTATTTGTATTATTACTACTTCTTATTATTATTATTATTACATAATAATGTAGTAACTCGCTATAATTTTTTATAGTGGAATATTATTAGGATTTTAGTAGTTAATTCCTTGTACTAGCTATTATGTATGAACTTAACGGGTAGGTAATACCCTAGAAATAATTATAAAATGCTAATAAGAAGAAAAGGCTTTTATAATAATTGGTTCATATTATTAATATGCTACGATTAACTATTGACAACTCATTTTACCTATAATATTCTATATGATTAAATTATATCTGTTGTGTTTATTGAAGAAACATGTCTCAAATGTCGGATGCTGAGTTTGAGCAACTAGTCGAGAAACGTGTGAATGAAAGAATTGCTGCAACCGAAGCAGCAAAAGCAACAGCCGAAGCAGCAGCCAAAGCAGCAGCCGTAAACATAAACTCACGAAACGGATGCTCATACAAAACTTTTCAAGGATGCAAACCACAGACGTTTAGTGGAACCGAGGGACCAGTCGGTCTAACCCGATGGTTTGAAAAGATGGAGTCCGTTTTCAAAATCAGTAATTGTGCGAACGGAGACAAGTCAAAGTATGCTTCGTGCACGTTGCGAGATGGTGCACTTACTTGGTGGAACAATTATGCTAAAGCAGAAGGAATAGATACGGCATATGATATCTCTTGGGAAGAACTGAAAAAGATGCTAATCGAGGAGTACTGTCCTCGAAACGAGATCAGAAAAATGGAATCTGAGTTACGTAATCTGAAGGTTATCGGCACGAATCTCAATAACTATGAAAAGTGTTTCATGGAACTAGCCTTGTTGTGTCCCGAATTGGTGCCAAACGAGAAACGAAAGATAGAAATGTATATTGACGGTTTATCGATCAATATCAAAGGAAATGTTACATCGTCCAAACCAAATACGATGCAGGAAGCCATGACTATGGCACACCAACTCATGGACCAGATCACAGAGAGTTCGATTAAGGCACCAATTACCGAAGTCAAGACAACTGAAGGAAAGAGGAAATGGGAAGACTATAAGGGCAAAAGTACTCACCTGAAGAAACAAGAAACTTTTAAAGGTAAACAAGATGGGGCAACTGCAAGTCCAAACTATAAGGGACCCCATCCGTTCTGCAAAAGATGTTACACACATCATGCAGGTTATTGTCAAGTGGTCTGTGATAAGTGCAACAAGAAAGGACATGTGGCGAAAGATTGTTATGCCACCGTTTCTGAAGTAAAGACAAAACTGACCGATGTCAAGAAATGTTTTGGGTGCGGGAAGTCTGGTCACTTTATAAATCAATGCCCTGATAAGGAGAAGAACAAAGAACCCGCACGTGGGAGGGCATTTAATGTTAGTGCCAGTAAAGCACGTGAGGATCCTAATCTTGTCACGGGTACGTTTACCGTTAATAATCAACTAGCTTCTATTATGTTTGATACGGGTGCTGATAGAAGTTATATGTGTAAAGACTTTAGTTTTAAACTAAAATGTGCATCATTACCTCTAGACGATAAATATACTATTGAATTAGCTAATGGTAAACTGATAAAAGCCGATAAAATTTGCCATGGTTGCGAAATGAATCTCGCTGGTGAAACCTTCAAAATCGATTTGATACCCGTAGAATTAGGAAGTTTTGACGTAATCATTGGCATGGACTGGATGTCCAAAACAAGAGAGGAAGTTGTTTGCGCTGAGAAAGCAATTCGCATCCCTCGTAAGGATGAAACGTCATTAATGATTTATGGGGAGAAGAGCAACTCAAAGCTGAACTTTATCAGCTGTATGAAGGCCCAGAAACTTATAAGAAAAGGTTGTTATGCTATTTTGGCACATGTAAAGAAGATCGATACTGAAGAAAGAAGCATTAATGACATGCCGGTTGTAAGAGAATATCCCGGAGTATTTCCAGAAGAATTACCGGGGCTACCTCCACACAGATGTGTAGAATTCCAGATTGATCTCATATCAGGAGCTGCACCTGTAGCCCGATCTCCATATAGACTTGCACCTTCAGAAATGCAAGAATTACAAGACCAGTTGCAAGAATTATCGGACCGTGGATTTATTCGTCCTAGTTTTTCACCTTGGGGTGCTCCTATTCTGTTCGTCAAGAAGAAGGATGGATCTATGAGAATGTGCATAGATTACCGAGAATTAAACAAATTAACGATCAAGAATCGGTACCCATTACCGAGGATTGATGATTTGTTTGATCAATTGCAAGGATCAAGTGTTTATTCCAAGATTGATCTACGCTCCGGATATCATCAGCTGAGAGTGAAGGAAGAAGATGTTCCTAAAACCGCGTTCAGAACCCGTTACGGTCACTATGAATTTCTAGTCATGCCTTTTGGATTGACTAATGCTCCAGCAGTATTCATGGATCTAATGAATCGCATCTGTAGACCGTATTTAGACAAATTTGTCATTGTTTTTATCGACGACATATTGATTTACTCGAAGAACAAGGAAGAACATGAGCAACACTTAAGACTGGTACTAGAGATACTCAAGAAAGAAGAATTGTACGCAAAATTTTCGAAGTGTGATTTCTGGTTACAAGAAGTACAATTTTTGGGACATGTTGTCAGTAAACATGGAATTAAAGTTGACCCTGCCAAGATCGAAGCCATTAGTAAATGGGAAACACCAAAGACTCCAACACAAATCCGCCAATTCTTAGGTCTTGCTGGTTACTACCGAAGATTCATTCAAGATTTCTCTAGAATCGCCAAACCCTTAACTTCATTGACTCAAAAGGGAAAGAAGTATGATTGGTCCACGGAACAGGAATCCTCATTCCAGTTGTTAAAGAAGAAGTTAACGTCTGCACCCATTTTGTCATTACCAGAAGGAAATGATGATTTCGTGATCTATTGTGACGCTTCGCGCCAAGGTTTAGGATGTGTATTAATGCAACGCACAAAAGTTATCGCATATGCCTCACGACAACTAAAAATTCATGAAAAGAACTATACAACACACGATTTGGAACTTGGAGCTGTAGTTTTTGCACTCAAAATATGGAGACACTATCTATATGGCACCAAGTGTACAGTGTACACTGACCATAAGAGTCTTCAGCATATTTTTGATCAAAAACAACTCAATATGAGACAACGTCGCTGGGTAGAGTTGTTAAACGATTACGATTGTGAAATCCGTTACCACCCTGGAAAGGCTAATGTTGTAGCTGATGCCCTAAGTCGAAAAGAAAGAGTAAAACCTCTTAGGGTCCGAGCTTTGAATATTACAATTCGTACCGATCTCACAAAGCAAATTCAAGCAGCACAGTTAGAAGCTTTAAAAGAAGAAAATGAAAAAGGCGAAATGAGCAGAGGGTTAGAAAAACAGCTTGAGGTAAAAGCCGATGGAACCCTGTATTTTGCTGATAGGATATGGGTACCAAAATATGGTAATCTAAGGCAACTAGTACTAGATGAAGCACACAAAACGAGGTACTCAATTCACCCAGGAAACGGGAAAATGTACCACGATCTCAAGAAGTTTTATTGGTGGCCTAATATGAAGACAGAAATTGCTACTTATGTAAGCAAATGTTTGACGTGTGCAAAGGTCAAAGCTGAGCACCAAAAGCCGTCAGGATTACTGCAACAACCAGAAATTCCGCAGTGGAAATGGGAAAGAATAACTATGGATTTCATTACGAAATTGCCAAGGACTGCAAGTAGTCATGATACTATTTGGGTGATAGTTGATCGTCTAACTAAATCAGCTCACTTTCTACCAATAAAGGAGACAGACAGTATGGAGAAATTAGCACGCCTATATTTGAAGGAAGTAGTTTCCAGGCATGGTGTACCCATCTCTATCATATCTGATCGCGACACCCGATTCACATCACGTTTCTGGTAGTCATTACAAAAAGCATTGGGAACTCGATTAGATATGAGCACCGCTTATCACCCACAGACAGATGGTCAAAGTGAAAGAACAATACAAACATTGGAAGACATGTTACGGGCATGCGTGATTGACTTTGGAACCAGTTGGGATCGACACTTACCGTTGGCAGAATTTTCATACAATAACAGCTATCATACGAGCATCAACGCAGTGCCATTTGAAGCACTTTACGGTAGAAAGTGCAGATCTCCTATATGTTGGAGTGAAGTAGGAGAAAGACAACTTACTGGACCAGAAATTATTCACGAAACCACCGAAAAGATCATTCAAATACAACAGCGATTGAAAACGGCCATGAGTCGCCAAAAGAGTTATGCTGATGTAAGAAGAAAACCGCTAGAATTTCAAGTGGGCGACAAAGTCATGTTGAAAGTGTCACCCTGGAAAGGCGTTGTACGATTCGGTAAACGAGGAAAGCTAAGTCCTAGGTACGTAGGACCCTTTGAAATCACCGAAAGAATTGGAACAGTTGCTTATCGATTAAAGCTACCGCAAGAACTTAGTAGTGTTCACAACACATTTCACGTGTCAAATTTGAAGAAATGTTTAGCTGAAGAGGATGTCGTAATTCCTCTTGACGAAATACGAATCAATGATAAACTTCATTTTATCGAAGAACCTGTTGAAATCATGGACCGTGAGGTCAAACAATTAAAACAAAGCAAAATACCGATAGTTAGGGTTCGTTGGAACGCAAGACGAGGACCCGAGTTTACTTGGGAACGTGAAGATCAGATGAAGCAAAAGTATCCACATTTGTTCACTGATATCGCTCATGAAACAGGTACTACTCAAAATTTCGGGACGAAATTTTCTTTAAGGGGGAGGTACTGTGATGACCCGAAAATTTTGACTTATTTAAACCAATTCTCTATACGATTTATTATTTTAACACGCTAAACAAAGTCTGTTAGATTGAGTCTCAAAATTTTAGAACTGTTTCATATATACAATTACCTTTGATTACTCTCGACGATTCACGAACAATTATATGTATGTATATATATATGTACAAGTAAAAACGACTTTCCTACAGTAAAACCCTATTTGCTACAGTAAAACACTATTTGCTACAGTAAACCACTATTTGCTACAGTAAAACACTATTTGCTACAGTGAAACCGTATTTTGCTACAGTGCTACAGTGAAACCGTATTTTGATTTTTCTTTAGAATCGTCATCTTGTCGACCAAGTACTCCAATTCAAATTTTCGATAATCCATTTTTGAACCCGACCTCACAATTGAGAACCCGGAGGATTTCAAGGACAATTCAGAGATCCTGAACCACTAATCATTCCTCCTGAACCACAAATCACTCATCCAGAGATTGTCGAGGAAGAAACCATTAAGTTAGAATCCTCTAGTGTTTCAGATTCAACAAATTCAATCATGGAAATTCTGGAACCTCTAAGTATGAAAGACCGAATGAGAGCTAAACGTACTGGCCAAGGTCATGCAATTACTCAACCAGACATTAATGCGCCAGATTATGAAATCAAAGGACAAATCTTACACATGGTAACTAATAAATGCCAATTTAGTGGTGCGCCGAAGGAAGATCCAAATGAACATCTTTGAACCTTTAATAGGATATGTACTCTATTTAAAATCCTAGAAGTGGAGGATGAACAGATCTATCTCATGTTATTTCTCTGGACTTTAAAAGGAGAAGCCAAAGATTGGTTAGAATCGTTACCTGAAGGGGCGATTGATACATGGGATGTCTTAGTCGAAAAATTTCTTAAACAATTCTTTCCGACATCTAAAGCCGTGAGACTTCAAGGAGAAATAGTTACGTTCACACAAAAGCCAAATGAAACTCTATATGAAGCGTGGACAAGATTTGAAAAGTTGTTGAGAGGATGTCCTCAACATGGTTTAGACACTTATCAAATAGTACAAATATTCTGCCAAGGATGCGACATTACTACACGAAAAGACATCGATATAGCTGCTGGTGGTTCCATTATGAAGAAAACCACAACTGAAGCTTACAAAATTATTGATAACACTGCTTCACACTCACATGAGTGGCATCAAGAAAAAGACATCGTTAGATCATCTAAAGCGGCTAAAGCGGATTCTAGCCATGACTTTGATTCCATTTCCGCAAAGATAGATGCTTTTGAGAGACGAATGGAAAAGATGACTAAAAATATTCACGCAATACGAATTAGTTGTGAGCAGTGTGGAGGACCACATTTGACAAAAGATTGTCTCAGTATTGAACAAACAATGGAACAAAGAGAGAATGTTTCATACATGAACCAAAGGTCTGGAAATAATTATCAAAGTAATTATCAACCGCCAAGACCAAACTACAATCAGAATTATAATCGAAATGTTCTATACAACAACCAACAAGGTCCTATCAATCAACAAGTATCCAATAATACTTACAACCAGCAAAGACCTATTTTTCAAAATAAACCACCACAAACCGATGATAAAAATCCAAATCTAGAAGACATGATGTCGAAGCTAGTTGAATCTCAAACGCAGTTTTTCACATCTCAGAAACAAACTAATGAACAAAATGCTCAAACATTTAGAAATCAACAAGCTTCTATTCAAAATCTGGAACAAGAAGTAAGTAACCTAGCAAGGTTGATAGGTGAAAGAAAACCGGAGAGTCTACCTAGCGATACAAATGCTAACCCCCGGAATGAAACAGCTAAAGCCATTACCACAAGAAGTGGTATTACACTTAAACCACCTGAAATACCTGTAATTTCTGATGACGCTACTCCTACTACATAGGCACCACAGCCTGAGCAAGATAAGGAAACATAATCGGTAGTTGAAAAGGTTAATGAAGATAACACAGTTAAGGCTAAGCTTTATGTTAAACCATACTAACCACCACTTCCTTACCCAAGTAAAATGAGAAAAGAAAGACTTGAAGCCGAGCAATCTAAATTCTTGGATATGTTTAAACAAATAAATGTAAATCTTCCTTTCATTGATGTGATATCAGGAATGCCAAGATATGCTAAATTCTTGAAAGATCTAATCACAAATAGAAAGAAAATGGAAGAACTCTCGGCTGTTACTATGAATGCAAATTGTTCTGCAGTGTTGTTGAATAAGATACCAGAAAAATTATCAGATCCAGGAAGTTTTATAATTCCATGTTTTCTGGGTAGTCTTAGTTCAATAGAAGCATTGGCAGACTTAGGTGCTAGTATAAATTTAATGTCGTATTCACTATACGCTAAACGAGACCTCGGAGAATTGAAACCAACAAGAATAAGCATACAACTAGCCAATCGATCAGTAAAATATCTGTGATGACCCGAAAATTTTGACTTATTTAAACCAATTCTCTATACGATTTATTATTTTAACACGCTAAACAAAGTCTGTTAGATTGAGTCTCAAAATTTTAGAACTGTTTCATATATACAATTACCTTTGATTACTCTCGACGATTCATGAACAATTATATGTATGTATATATATATGTACAAGTAAAAACGACTTTCCTACAGTAAAACCCTATTTGCTACAGTAAAACACTATTTGCTACAGTAAACCACTATTTGCTACAGTAAAACACTATTTGCTACAGTGAAACCGTATTTTGCTACAGTGCTACAGTGAAAAACGACTTTGCTACAGTGATTTGCTACAGTAAACACTATTTGCTACAGTAAACACTATTTGCTACAGTAAACACTATTTGTTACTGTAAAACACTATGAGCCTAGGTCTGCTGGTTCTGAGAGATCACAAGCTGGTACTGATTCTACTGATATTGATCAGCAACCTTCTGTTGCTGCTCACTCATCTGAACCAGCTGATGATCAAGATGCTGTGTGTCCTACAACCAGCTATTTGATGAACCAGCATCCGATTGAGCAGATTATTTGCTACAGTAAAACACTATTTGCTACAGTAACACTATTTGATGTCGACAAACTACCAAACAAAAACAGAAAAGGCGGCCATGCGATCGCATGGCAAAAACACTGAAAACTCATGCGATCGCATGAGCTACAGTAAACGGAAAAGTAATATAAATACGCCTGTTTTGCTCGACGAATTATCACATATTTTTTTCTTCAGTAATAAAAATTTATATTTAAATTATAATTATAATTTTAAATTTAAGTTTAATAATAATAAAGTATATTCGAGGGTGTTTTAATTCGGGTTTTAAACCACTTTAAGCTAAGGAAATATTGGGTATTGTTCGGGGTATTGTTCTTGAATCCAAGGCCAACCATACAGTCGTCTACCATCATTACGTCTACGCAATTTGCCTACAATATTGAGTCTCAATATTGAACTGTGAGTTTATAGTCTCCCTTTTTAAATACTTTAAATATTTTTGGGCTGAGAATATATGCAATTTATTTTAAACGCGATAAGACACAAGTACATACTAAATTCTACACTGAGTTAAACCGAAAATCCCTTAGCTTTGGTAACTAGTAGCTGCCAGTACATAGGATATGGACTGGTGGGCGCGAATAATTGTATATGGATCCATAGGGCTTGACATCCCCGTCCGAGCTAGAGCACTAGCCTTTTAACGGACGTATGTTATTTGAGTTTAAGACACGTTGGTTTGCATGTATTAAAACGAATGGGGTAATTATCACTATAGCGTTAAGTTTAGTTACCAGGGTGCTCTGTTACGTAGAATCTATTGATAAACTTTTGATGAAATCTTGTGGTCTATCTTTATATATGTTTATGACTCGAGCAATTAAACCTATAACTCACCAACATTCGTGTTGACTTTTTAGCATGTTTTATTCTCAGGTCCTTAGAATGCTTCCGCTGTGATGTGCTTGTTGCCTGCATGGAGTCTCTCATGCTTTGTACAAAGTTTATTGCATTCAAAATAAAACTGCGTTGTGTAATAAATAATTGGACTGTGATGTCAACCTGTAAATTAAAGACTTATGTATTTCGGGGTTTTGCTTATACCTAAGCACTCGCCCACATGTTTATAACTTTCTATGTTTAGAAAGTTACTTATTTTAATGAATGCAATATTTTATCAAAACGTATCATATAGAGGTCAAAACCTCACTGTGGAATCAATGATTAATGTGCCGCGTCAATAGCGATTTTGACGGGTCGTTACAATATCCTAGAGGGATAATGGAGAACATGCTAGTTAAAGTTGGTACTTTAGTATTTCCAGTAGATTTTGTTATTCTGGACATGGAAGAAGATTCTCGAGTTCCTCTCATATTAGGAAGACCATTCTTAAACACGGCTAAAGCAATAATAGACGTGTTCAGTAAGAAATTGACCCTAAGTATAGAGGACGAGAGTGTTACCTTTTCTGTTGATAGAACCATGCCACAACCACAATCTGCAGATGATACATGTTATTATGTTCAAACTATAGATTCACATGCAGAATTGTTACAAGAATTTCCAGAATTACAAGGAACATGAGAATGTTCTTTAGGAGAAGGAACTGAACCAATTGATGAAGCTGAAATGTTTGCTACACTCATGGCTAATGAATATGAACCAACAACAGAAGAACTTCAAATGCTAAAAGAAGAAGACAGATATCGATACAAATCATCGATAGAAGAACCACCGATATTAGAGTTAAAGCCACTTCCAAACCATTTGGAATACGCTTATTTACATAGTGAATCTGAATTACCTGTAATAATATCGTCTTTTCTTACAGAAAATGAAAAATCTTAACTCATTTCTGTGCTAAAAGCTCATAAACCAGCTATTGCATGGAAGATTCATGACATTAAAGGAATAAGTCCTTCGTATTGCACACATAAAATCCTTATGGAAGAAGGTCATAAAACCTATGTGCAACGCCAACGAAGACTAAATCCTAATATGCAAGATGTTGTTAAAAAAGAAATTATTAATCTGCTAGATGCAGGTTTTATTTATCTAATCTCTGATAGTCCATGGATAAGCCCAGTTCAATGCGTACCTAAGAAGGGTGGCATGACTGTCATCACAAATGAAAAAAATGAGCTTATTCCTACTAGGACTGTAACGGGATGGCGTGTTTGTATTGATTATAGAAAATTAAATGACGCCACCAGAAAAGATCACTTTCCCTTACCTTTCATTGATCAAATGTTAGAAAGGTTAGCTGGGAATAGTTACTATTGTTTTCTTGACGGTTTTTCCAGATATTTTCAAATTCCAATAGCACCCGAGGACCAAGAGAAAACCACGTTCACGTGCCCTTATGGTACTTTTTCTTACAAACGCATGCCATTTGGACTTTGCAATGCCCCTGCAACCTTTCAAATGTGCATGATGGCGATTTTTCACGACATGATAGAAGAATGCATGGAAGTTTTCATGGATGACTTTTCAGTCTTCGGTGATACTTTTGAATCATGTCTAGTTAATCTTGAACGAATGCTTATTAGATGCGAACAATCAAATCTAGTTCTTAATTGGGAGAAATGTCATTTCATGGTTAAAGAAGGCATCGTTCTTGGTCATAAAATTTCAAAGGAAGGAATTGAAATGGATAAAGCTAAAGTAGATGTAATTGCTAAACTTCCACATCCCACCAATGTTAGAGGAGTTAGGAGTTTTCTAAGGCATGCCGGTTTTTATCGGCGTTTCATAAAAGATTTTTCTAAAATTGCCACTTCTATGAATAAACTCCTAGAAAAGGATGCTCCATTCATCTTTTCGGATGAATGCATCAAATCTTTTAATATTCTTAAAGAAAAACTCACTAATATGCCGATCATGATAACTCCAAATTGGAATCTACCATTTGAACTCATGTGCGATGCAAGTGATTTTGCAATGGGAGCCGTTTTAGGGCAAAGGATTGAAAAACGATTTCAACCTATTTATTACGCTAGTAAGACGTTACAAGGAGCACAAACGAATTACACAACTACTGAAAAAGAACTCCTTGCTATTGTCTTTGCTTTTGACAAATTTTGTTCATATCTCGTTTTAGCAAAAACGGTGGTCTATACCGACCATTCTGCTCTTAGATACCTATTTTCGAAACAAGATGCCAAACCACGATTAATCCGTTGGATCTTACTCTTACAAGAGTTCGATATTGAAATCCGAGACAAAAAGGGAGCAGAAAATCTCGCCGATGATCATCTTTCTCGTCTTGAAAATCCCGAATTAGAAGTTCTAAATGAATCGGCCATACAAGATAACTTTCCTGATAAATATCTATTGAAGATCAATTATAATGAAATTCCATAGTTTGCAGACTATGCAAACTACTTAGTATGTGGATTCCTTGAAAAAGGGTTGTCATACCAAAAATGAAAGAAATTCTTTAGTGATATAAAACACTATTTTTGGGAAGATCCACATTTGTTTAAAAGTTGTCCCGATGGAATGATTCGTCGATGTGTATTCGGGGATGAAGCTATTCAAATCTTAAACCATTGTCACACAGGACCAACAGGAGGGCATTATGGGCCTCAACTCACAGCAAGAAAAGTCTATGACGCTAGATTCTATTGGCCTACAATTTTCAAAGAAGCACACCTTCTTTGTAAATCCTGTGATGCTTGTCAAAGGGCCGGAAAAATAAGTCAACGTGATGAAATGCCACAAAATGTCATTCAAGTATGTGAAGTATTTGACGTTTGGGGTATTGACTTTATGGGTCCATTTCCAAAATCTCATAATAATCTCTACATTCTCGTTGCCATTGATTATGTATCTAAATGGGCGGAAGTACAAGCTCTCCCAATTAACGATGCACGAGTTGTAGTCAACTTCTTAAAACGTCTTTTTGCTAGGTTCGAAACACCGAAAGCTTTAATAAGTGATCGGGGTACTCATTTTTATAATAATCAACTTGAGAAAGTTCTCAAAAGATATGGAGTAACTCATAAAATCTCAACCGCTTATCATCCACAAACAAGTGGACAAGTTGAAAATACTAACCGAGCTTTAAAACGTATTCTAGAGAAAACCGTAGGATAAAATCTGAAGGAATGGTCCATAAAATTGGAGGATGCACTCTGGGCTTTTAGAATAGCCTACAAAAATCCAATTGGAACCACACCTTTTAAACTCGTTTATGGAAAAGCATGTCACCTTCAAGTAGAAATTGAGCACAAAGCATTTTGGGCTTTGAAGACATGTAATCTTGATTTACATGAAGCTGGACGTCTACGGTTAAGTCAATTAAATGAATTAGAAGAATTAAGACATGAAGCATACGAAAATTCATTAATCTATAAGGAAAGAACGAAGAAATGGTATGATAAAAGAATCAGAAGTTCAAAAGAATTTAAAGAAGGAGACAGAGTCCTTCTTTTCAATTCACAATTCAAGCTATTTCCTGAAAAATTGAAATCAAGATGGTCTGGACCATTCATAGTCAAAAGATTTTCCCATACGGAACAATAGAGTTAATAAATTCAAACGGGATTGAATTTAAGGTTAATGGTCATAGAGTTAAACATTACATAGATAATCCAATGGAAGTTGAAGATGAAGTTAATCACAATTTCGACACCACAGCTAACTAAGTGTGGGAAGATTCGAATCTTTTAAGGGTAATATGTATTTCTGTTAAAGTTAGATATTCTGTTTTCGTGTAGTTTCCGAAAATGGAATCCGAATGGTCTTTCCCTAGCAGACCCTAAAGAACTAGTCTTCTCCCTCCATTCTGAATTTTTATTTCTTTTAGGTTTTACGAGATGAAGAATTCCTTTGATTTGAACCATGGTCTAATGCTACAAGCTTTGATTACTAAACGTAATAATGACACACTCCCAAGTGAAGTGGTATCATTCATAAGAGGAAAAATGGACGAAGTGAGGAAAGAACTCAGGAATAATCATCATAAGACACATTTTGATAAAGGAAAATCAAAATTCGCAACAACAAAAAAGAGCACGACACCTTGAAAGATGCCATAAATGCAGAAAATGGTCACACGAAGGTAAATGTTCGAACAATCAAACATATTCAAATACCGAATTTGTTACTCTATGCAGAGAAGGACCGTTCATATGTTTAGAAGAAAAGTTATTGAAAAATTGAGGTTACGCTTATGTAGCTATGGAAAACCAAATCACACGACTCTCCTATGAGTCGGCTAAAGCAGGTCTCTGAGAATTCTATCTCACAGGTAAGTATGTACATTTTTTTTATTGCTTTTAACCTTTTGATAATAAACGCTGAATCGTTCGCTATAAAGTATTAAATTGATATTCAATAAAATTATGTATGCGAAACCGAAATTATTGATATCATACAAAAATTTATTACATCACTGCGAAATTTACCGTTTTTTCATAAGGTATAAATATCTTTAATCAATCAATCCAAAATATTTCAAAAATTCGTCAGGAGTAAACTAGGTAATGTAGCCGAAATTACTTTACCCAAAAGAAGGGCGTATATTTTTGATAATATTTGATTGATTAAAGTAGGATCAAAGACCAAAAAGATTTTTAATTTTTACCTTGTTTTTAAATTAATATTAAGTTATTATTGTAAAAATTTTTAAAACTAATATATTTAAGTTTTTAAATATTTTAAAAATTAATATTTTCAATATAAGTTTGTAAAATTAATGAATAAAAATACTAATGATATTTATATAAAATTTTAATTTTATGCATTTTAAATTTAAGTTTGGTGTGAATTTAAAAACAAAAATGTACTTTATTTCATCAAGTTAAAAATATTATTTCTAAAATTTGTCGTAAGTTGAAGACTAGGTTATGGAACCGAAATTGCTTTACCCAAGGTACGGACGAGAAATTTTGTTATCATTATTTTTAATCTTATTGAATTAAAGTATGCCAAAAACATTAAAAAAACACAAAAATCTTTGCTTTTAAAACAACGTTTACAAATGACAAATTTTAAAATTTTTTCGAGAGACGAACTAGGACAACGATCCGAAACACCCTCATTCTAAAAGAAAATAAAATTTTAAAATTAATTAATTTTTGTTTCATAAGTATAAGGTTTTGTTAAAAAAAACAAAAAAAAAAATACACCTCATGCCATCGCATGGGGTTTGAACTGTGAAGCCATGCGATCGCATGGAGCTAAAAACTGGTCAGGAACAAAAGCAGTCGACCTGCTTCTGTCTCCACACATTTTACACACACATATCATGAAAATACTCCCAAATCCTCTCTAAAATCATCATTTTTTCACCAAAATTCTCCAATTTTCTTGCTATAATCCACTCTAATCATACGTTTGTTCAGAAGTTTTTCAAAGAAGGTAACGATTACACCCCTAAAACTCTTTAAATTCAAATTATAGTGTTCTTGAGCTAATTTTTACCTAATTTGATTTTGTTAATTTCTAGTGTAATTAGAGTTAAATTGTTAGTATATTATGCTTGTATAACCTAGATTGATGCTATTTAACATGATTTGAAGCCTTAAACTTTAAAAATTTTAGGAATCTAGGGTTTGTGTTCTTGAGCAATTTGGGGCTTTTGATATAAATAGGTTATGGCCGATTTTTATCATGAATTATTACTAAATTAAGTAGTGTAACATGTTTAGGTTGCTAAATGATCCAAACATTGATCCTAAACATGATTTTGAGAATTAAAGTAGACTCTTTAAGTCTAAAATTCATGAACTTGATTAGTTTGATATAAATGCCATTTGAAACTTGTTTAATTGCTAGTAATGATTGTTTTGATATATTATTTGAGATAAAAGCTTATGAACTTTATAAACACTTTCATATATGATTATTTGAAAATGTGTAGAATTGATAAAAATATAAAAATGAGTATAAGTTTAATATGGATTAAATATGTTATTGTAATTGTTTTAATTTGTTATTTTGCTAACACTGATGCATATTTGGATGCACAAATTTTGTGTTTAATGTGTTTTGCAGAGAAATACAGATACGGACGGTGCATCATCGTCTAGGCAACCTGATCCGGAACCACAACCAGAGATGCAATATCACGAACCGGAACAACAACCTGAACAACAACAACATTATGATCAACACGTGACATACTATGAACCAGAACCACAATTTTTTATTGCCTACGTAGTATTTCCCGTTCACCATATAATAGAACACCCAACAATTCATGAAGAACAGTTGCATCCCAATTTAAGATTTGTTAGAAGTTGGAGAGATTACCCGACGTACCAAAGTAACAAATTTAAGCTTTGGACCAAAAATGTAGAAGTACCAAGGGTAATAGATTGGGAGCCTTTGGAAAGGGTCCACCTAGCTAACCCAATTAGGCAGCATCTAATCCAAAGGTATGGCAGCTCTTCTTTTTCCGATTGGGAACGTTTATTTACCACTCGTAGGCCTGTATATAAGGAGTGGTGTGTTGAGCTAATGAGTACTATAGCTTTTAATAAAGATGTAGATAGGTTAGACGATAAAAGTTTTCTTAGATTTTTACTTGGCCGTAGGATGTACAGGATGTCCATGCTGGACATGGCCAGGGCTTTACAGATTTATACTCCCGCTGAATTACTATCACCTGATTGTACAAATTTGATTTATTATGGTGAGAGGGTAGATAGAAATTTTGACGCTAAAGCCATCTGGAGGCGTATGTCAAATTTTAATGTGTTTACGCGAGGAGGAAGACACTCCTATTTAGATATTAATAAAGCCAAGCTTCGTATAATACATAGATTCTTAGCAAACTCGATTACACAAAGAGGTAACAACAAGGAGAAAATTACCTTACACGATTTATTTTACCTTAAGTGCATTTGAGACACTAGAAGCTTTGTTAATATCCCCTATTGTGTTGGTTTTTATCTGTCCAAAATGGTGGAAGTTATACAGGAGGGGGGAATAATAGGAGGAGGTATTTTTGTTACTCTCATTGGAGAGTATTTAGGTATAGATATGGAACAAGGGGGTCCAATGATGGTGGTTAGGGAACAAGACGAGACTTTAGGTTTGCAAGTCTATCAAGGTGCAAAGGTATTGACTAGGAGACGCAATCAATCAATACCATATCAGGGCCGTCATCCACAGGTAGAGAGGGGTTCGAATGAGGAGATGGAGGAAGCGGATAACATTAGGGATGTCATTAGGGATAGTGCTACTGACGTTTTTCAGCGTATAGATGAGGTAGAAATGACTAACAAGGCTAGGCATAGTCAGTATGAGCAGTGGCACGCCTAGAATGTGTACGAGAACTCCAGGCGATGCCAGCATGATAGATGGCATTATCATCAGCATCAGATTATGGCCAGCTATCATATCAGGTAACGCATAACTACGTCCCGACTCGACCTGCTTACTATCCGCCACATCAGCCCGATATGCGACCACCCTTTACCTTGTACGACCCTAACCAAGCCTATCAGGACACCTATCACCAACCATGGAACCCAAGCGATGACATGAACTGGACCCCCTATCCAGATTGATATAGTTCCGTTGATGATTTCTATATTTTTATTTTTTTTATCTACTTATGTTTAAACATATAATATTGTGATACTTTTATGAAATTTTTCACATTTTTATTATTTTGTACTAATATTTCATATTTGATTTGAAAGTGGGATATTAAGTCCCATTTCAATTTATCATGCATGTTAATATTTGTATGTTTGTATATTGTCAATTGTACAAAATAGGGTAAAACAACGCATTTTCAAAGACTGGCATTAAGTTCAGCAAAAGCTACTAATTTTGACGACAAAACGAAAAACAAGTGTGATGTAACAACAGACGGAATGAACAAATTAAGTGCACCATTTATCATTTAAAGCATACAACAATATGTTTGGAGACTTTGGTAAAATCTTAATCATCTTTTGACACTAATCACCCTCAATAATTTAAATTGTTACTGATTTCTTGCAAATGAGGGCATTGCAAGATCTTAAGTGTGGGAAGGGGTTAAATTCTTTCGGATTTTTAAAATTTTAATTTAAACACTTGGTTACCATTAAAAAATACTAGTAACGCAGTAGTTGTATTAGAATCTAGTGCTCTCTGATAATAAAGAACAACCCTAGTCTTATATACTGACTACCCAATTCTAGTAAAAATTTTAAATTTTTTTTTCAAATAAATGAATTCAAAATCATGTTTATACATATTTATGAACGATAAAACTAGGTGTTAACACAAAAATTATTGTTACCTCGGAAAGGACATAAATTGAGAAACAACCCAAAACGCTTGAATTCATTTAAAATGGAATAGAGGAGAATAAAAAGGCAAAGAAAGAAAAATAAAAGCCAAGTGTGGGAAAAATTTACCAAGTTATTTAAAACATATATCACATATTTTTGTACAAATAATTGAAGATACTTTTGTTTTGGACGATATTAATCAGTTTTACCCAGTTTATTGTAATATAAATAGAATTTATAAGGAAGTACAGTCTTCCGAGAAAAAGACACGCGCTTCTTGATTTAGGTCAGGAAGTTGTCGTCCAGACCAGTTTTAGAGACTACGAAAAACCTTGAAAGTTTTCTCGAAAATCATCTGGAAATCCACGGACCTCAGCATCAAACAGGGTCGCCAAGTGGTCAGACTTATCCTAACCATGAGAGGATCTGTGTCGTACAATGGGGGGCACCATGCAAATTAGCTTATAAGACTAATGACTCAGATCCCCAGAAAGGATAATCTCCTTAAAGATCAAAAATCAGCTTTTAAGACTGATATTACTCAATCCTTGGGATTGACTTTAAAGATTGAGAATTACAAACTCATGGAATTCAATGATATCTAAACTCGAGCTTGACCGAGAAAATATTTTGATCAAATTACAAACCGAATTGTTTTCTGAAAACCTATTTTCAATGCGTTCATTACCATTGAACGTAAAATCCTAAGAATTCACCGGAATTCATTAGGTCACCTGAACCAAATCGGGTGTCAACCATAAGAACGGTGGTTGCATAGCATGGTCGAAGACAGGACCTTGTGCCAGACCGAAAAACTATAGGGTGATCTTTACTATTGCTCCTACAAAGGATAGTAATTGCATCCGACACGATATAGACCATAAATCAAAAGCATGTCATTAGACATTACCTTAACAGTTGCTTGTTCAACGCTTTCTTTTACAACCGGACGGTAGTTTACCAAAAGGTAATATACGGAGCAAGTAAACTGGACGTGTTGCTTTCCTAATACAAGGTTAGCAAGTGGGTGACACAAAACCATAAGTTTTGAGCTAAAATTTTCAAATCTGAAACCCACAAAACCCACAAAAACAATTTGCAAACACCGGTTAAGGGTTATTCCAGAAAACTTATCTAGGGTAAAAGCTAGATTAAATTTTCAAAAGATCAAATGTTTTCATAAACATCCAATTTCCTAAAGGATCTAAATTTTTATAGTCATGTGGGACAGTAAACCACATCGTTACTATCATTGTTCATACCGCCGTATAGAAATCACTGATGTACAAAGTGTGAAGAATAAAGAAGTGATTCAAGTATGTTTTTATTCAAAGTTCTATATTGCTTGAGGATAAGAAACGCTCAAGTTGAAATGTCCCATTCTTATTGATTAAAAACGTTCCATATTAATTGATTTCGTTGCGAGGTTTTGACCTCTATATGAGACGTTTTTCAAAGACTGCTTTCATTTTTAAAACAAACCATAACCTTTATTTCATAAATAAAGGTTTAAAAAGCTTTACGTAGATTATCAAATAATGATAATCTAAAATATCCTGTTTACACACGACCATTACATAATGGTTTACTATACAAATATGTTACAACAAAATAAGTTTCTTGAATGCAGTTTTTACACAATATCATACAAGCATGGACTCCAAATCTCGTCCTTATTTAAGTATGTGACAGCGGAAGCTCTTAATAATCACCTGAGAATAAACATGCTTAAAACGTCAACAAAAATGTTGGTGAGTTATAGGTTTAACCTATATATATCAAATCATAATAATAGACCACAAGATTTCATATTTCAATACACATCCCATACATAGAGATAAAAATCATTCATATGGTGAACACCTGGTAACCGACATTAACAAGATGCATATATAAGAATATCCCCATCATTCCGGGACACCCTTCGGATATGATATAAATTTCGAAGTACTAAAGCATCTGGTACTTTGGATGGGGTTTGTTAGGCCCAATAGATCTATCTTTAGGATTCGCGTCAATTAGGGTGTCTGTTCCCTAATTCTTAGATTACCAGACTTAATAAAAAGGGGCATATTCGATTTCGATAATTCAACCATAGAATGTAGTTTCACGTACTTGTGTCTATTTTGTAAATCATTTATAAAACCTGCATGTATTCTCATCCCAAAAATATTAGATTTTAAAAGTGGGACTATAACTCACTTTCACAGATTTTTTACTTCGTCGGGAAGTAAGACTTGGCCACTGGTTGATTCACGAACCTATAACAATATATACATATATATCAAAGTATGTTCAAAATATATTTACAACACTTTTAATATATTTTGATGTTTTAAGTTTATTAAGTCAGCTGTCCTCGTTAGTAACCTACAACTAGTTGTCCACAGTTAGATGTACAGAAATAAATCGATAAATATTATCTTGAATCAATCCACGACCCAGTGTATACGTATCTCTGTATTGATCACAACTCAAACTATATATATATTTTGGAATCAACCTTAACCCTGTATAGCTAACTCCAACATTCACATATAGAGTGTCTATGGTTGTTCCGAAATATATATAGATGTGTCGACATGATAGGTCGAAACATTGTATACGTGTCTATGGTATCTCAAGATTACATAATATACAATACAAGTTGATTAAGTTATGATTGGAATAGATTAGTTACCAATTTTCACGTAGCTAAAATGAGAAAAATTATCCAATCTTGTTTTACCCATAACTTCTTCATTTTAAATCCGTTTTGAGTGAATCAAATTGCTATGGTTTCATATTGAACTCTATTTTATGAATCTAAACAGAAAAAGTATAGGTTTATAGTCGGAAAAATATGTTACAAGTTGTTTTTGTAAAGGTAGTCATTTCAGTCGAAAGAACGACGTCTAGATGACCATTTTAGAAAACATACTTCCACTTTGAGTTTAACCATAATATTTGGATATAGTTTCATGTTCATAATAAAAATCATTTTCTCAGAATAACAACTTTTAAATCAAAGTTTATCATAGTTTTTAATTAACTAACCCAAAACAGCCCGCGGTGTTACTACGACGGCGTAAATCCGGTTTTACGGTGTTTTTCGTGTTTCCAGGTTTTAAATCATTAAGTTAGCATATCATATAGATATAGAACATGTGTTTAGTTGATTTTAAAAGTCAAGTTAGAAGGATTAACTTTTATTTGCGAACAAGTTTAGAATTAACTAAACTATGTTCTAGTGATTACAAGTTTAAACCTTCGAATAAGATAGCTTTATATATATGAATCGAATGATGTTATGAACATCATTACTACCTTAAGTTCCTTGGATAAACTTACTGGAAAAGAGAAAAATAGATCTAGCTTCGACGGATCCTTGGATGGCTCGAAGTTCTTGAAGCAGAATCATGACACGAAAACAAGTTCAAGTAAGATCATCACTTGAAATAAGATTGTTATAGCTATAGAAATTGAACCAAAGTTTGAATATGATTATTACATTGTATTAGAATGATAACCTACTGTAAGAAACAAAGATTTCTTGAGGTTGGATGATCACCTTACAAGATTGGAAGTGAGCTAGCAAACTTGAAAGTATTCTTGATTTTATGTAACTAGAACTTGTAGAATATATGAAGAACACTTAGAACTTGAAGATAGAACTTGAGAGAGATCAATTAGATGAAGAAAATTGAAGAATGAAAGTGTTTGTAGGTGTTTTTGGTCGTTGGTGTATGGATTAGATATAAAGGATATGTAATTTTGTTTTCATGTAAATAAGTCATGAATGATTACTCATATTTTTGTAATTTTATGAGATATTTCATGCTAGTTGCCAAATGATGGTTCCCACATGTGTTAGGTGACTCACATGGACTGCTAAGAGCTAATCATTGGAGTGTATATACCAATAGTACATACATCTAAAAGCTGTGTATTGTACGAGTACGAATACGGGTGCATACGAGTAGAATTGTTGATGAAACTGAACGAGGATGTAATTGTATGCATTTTTGTTAAGTAGAAGTATTTTGATAAGTGTATTGAAGTCTATAAAAAGTGTATAAATACATATTAAAACACTACATGTATATACATTTTAACTGAGTCGTTAAGTCATCGTTAGTCGTTACATGTAAGTGTTGTTTTGAAACCTTTAGGTTAACGATCTTGTTAAATGTTGTTAACCCAATCTTTATAATATCAAATGAGATTTTAAATTATTATATTATCATGATATTATCATGTATGAATATCTCTTAATATGATATATATACATTAAATGTCTTTACAACGATAATCATTACATATATGTCTCGTTTCGAAATCCTTAAGTTAGTAGTCTTGTTTATATGTATATAACTCATTGTTAATATACTTATGGAGATACTTACTTATCATAATCTGATGTTAACCATATGTATATCCATATATATATCGTCATGTCGTTTTTACAAGTTTTAACGTTCGTGAATCGCCGGTCAACTTGGGTGGTCAATTGTGTATATGAAACATATTTCAATTAATCAAGTCTTAACAAGTTTGATTGCTTAACATGTTGGAAACATTTAATCAAGTAAATATCAATCTCAATTAATATATATAAACATGGAAAAGGTCGGGTCACTACAGTACCTACCCGTTAAATAAATTTCGTCCCGAAATTTTAAGCTGTTGAAGGTGTTGACGAATCTTCTGGAAATAGATGCGGGTATTTCTTCTTCATCTGATCTTCACGCTCCCAGGTGAACTCGGGTCCTCTAAGAGCATTCCATCGAACCTTAACAATTGGTATCTTGTTTTGCTTAAGTCTTTTAACCTCACGATCCATTATTTCGACGGGTTCTTCGATGAATTGAAGTTTTTCGTTGATTTGGATTTCATCTAACGGAATAGTGAGATCTTATTTAGCAAAACATTTCTTCAAATTCGAGACATGGAAAGTGTTATGTACTGCCGCGAGTTGTTGAGGTAACTCAAGTCGGTAAGCTACTGGTCCGACACGATCAATAATCTTGAATGGTCCAATATACCTTGGATTTAATTTCCCTCGTTTACCAAATCGAACAACGCCTTTCCAAGGTGCAACTTTAAGCATGACCATCTCTCCAATTTCAAATTCTATATCTTTTCTTTTAATGTCAGCGTAGCTCTTTTGTCGACTTTGGGCGGTTTTCAACCGTTGTTGAATTTGGATGATCTTCTCGGTAGTTTCTTGTATAATCTCAGGACCCGTAATTTGTCTATCCCCCACTTCACTCCAACAAATCGGAGACCTGCACTTTCTACCATAAAGTGCTTCAAACGGCGCCAACTCAATGGTTGAATGGTAGCTGTTGTTGTAGGAAAATTCTGCTAACGGTAGATGTCGATCCCAACTGTTTCCGAAATCAATAACACATGCTCGTAGCATGTCTTCAAGCGTTTGTATCGTCCTTTTGCTTTGCCCATCAGTTTGTGGATGATAGGCAGTACTCATGTCTAGACGAGTTCCTAATGCTTGCTGTAATGTCTGCCAGAATCTTGAAATAAATCTACCATCCCTATCAGAGATAATAGAGATTGGTATTCCATGTCTGGAGACGACTTCCTTCAAATACAGTCGTGCTAACTTCTCCATCTTGTCATCTTCTCTTATTGGCAGGAAATGTGCTGATTTGGTGAGACGATCAACTATTACCCAAATAGTATCAAAACCACTTGCAGTCCTTGGCAATTTAGTGATGAAATCCATGGTAATGTTTTCCCATTTCCATTCCGGGATTTCGGGTTGTTGAAGTAGACCTGATGGTTTCTGATGCTCAGCTTTGACCTTAGAACACGTCAAACATTCTCCTACCTATTTAGCAACATCGGCTTTCATACCCGGCCACCAAAAATGTTTCTTGAGATCCTTGTACATCTTCCCCGTTCCAGGATGTATTGAGTATCTGGTTTTATGAGCTTCTCTAAGTACCATTTCTCTCATATCTCCAAATTTTGGTACCCAAATCCTTTCAGCCCTATACCGGGTTCCATCTTCCCGAATATTAAGATGCTTCTCCGATCCTTTGGGTATTTCATCCTTTAAATTTCCCTCTTTTAAAACTCCTTGTTGCGCCTCCTTTATTTGAGTAGTAAGGTTATTATGAATCATTATATTCATAGATTTTACTCGAATGGGTTCTCTGTCCTTCCTGCTCAAGGCATCGGCTACCACATTTGCCTTCCCCGGGTGGTAACGAATCTCAAAGTCGTAATCATTCAATAATTCAATCCACCTACGCTGCCTCATATTCAGTTGTTTCTGATTAAATATGTGTTGAAGACTTTTGTGGTCGGTATATATAATACTTTTGACCCCATATAAGTAGTGCCTCCAAGTCTTTAATGCAAAAACAACCGCGCCTAATTCCAAATCATGCGTCGTATAATTTTGCTCGTGAATCTTCAATTGTCTAGACGCATAAGCAATCACCTTCGTTCGTTGCATTAATACACAACCGAGACCTTGCTTTGATGCGTCACAATAAATCACAAAATCATCATTCCCTTCAGGCAATGACAATATAGGTGCCGTAGTTAGCTTTTTCTTCAATAACTGAAACGCTTTCTCTTGTTCATCCTTCCATTCAAATTTCTTCCCTTTATGCGTTAATGCAGTCAAGGGTTTTGCTATTCTGGAAAAGTCTTGGATGAACCTTCTGTAGTAACCAGCTAGTCCTAAAAACTGGCGTATGTGTTTCGGAGTTTTCGGGGTTTCCCACTTTTCAACAGTTTCTATCTTTGCCGGATCCACCTTAATACCTTCTTTGTTCACTATGTGACCGAGGAATTGAACTTCTTCCAACCAAAATGCACACTTTGAAAACTTAGCGTACAATTCTTCCTTCCTCAATACTTCTAACACTTTTCTCAAATGTTCACCGTGTTCTTGGTAATTCTTTGAGTAAATAAGTATGTCATCAATGAAAACAATGACAAACTTGTCAAGGTATGGTCCACACACTCGGTTCATAAGGTCCATGAACACAGCTGGTGCATTAGTTAAACCAAACGGCATGACCATAAACTCGTAATGACCGTAACGTGTTCTGAAAGCAGTCTTTGGAATATCATCTTCTTTCACCCGCATTTGATGATACCTGGAACGTAAGTCAATCTTTGAATAAACAGACGAGCCTTGTAGTTGATCAAATAAGTCGTCGATTCTCGGTAGTGGGTAGCGGTTCTTGATGGTAAGTTTGTTCAACTCTCGATAGTCGATACACAACCTGAATGTACCATCTTTCTTCTTGACAAACAAAACAGGAGCTCCCCACGGTGATGTGCTTGGTCGAATGAAACCACGCTCTAAAAGTTCTTGTAATTGGCTTTGCAGTTCTTTCATCTCGCTGGGTGCGAGTCTGTAAGGAGCACGAGCTATTGGTGCAGCTCCTGGTACAAGATCTATTTGAAATTCAACGGATCGATGTGGGGGTAATCCCGGTAATTCTTTCAGAAATACATCGGGAAATTCTTTTGCAATGGGAACATCATTGATGCTCTTTTCTTCAGTTTGTACTTTCTTGACGTGTGCTAGAACAGCATAGCAACCTTTTCTTATTAGTTTTTGTGCCTTCAAATTACTAATAAGATGTAGCTTCGTGTTGCCCTTTTCTCCGTACACCATTAAGGGTTTTCCTTTTTCTCGTATAATGCGAATTGCATTTTTGTAACAAACGATCTCTGCTTTCACTTCTTTCAACCAGTCCATACCGATTATCACATCAAAACTCCCTAACTCTACTGGTATCAAATCAATCTTAAATGTTTCACTAACCAGTTTAATTTCTCGATTCCTACATATATTATCTGCTGAAATTAATTTACCATTTGCTAATTCGAGTAAAAATTTACTATCCAAAGGCGTCAATGGACAACTTAATTTAGCACAAAAATCTCTACTCATATAGCTTCTATCCGCACCCGAATCAAATAAAACGTAAGCAGATTTATTGTCAATAAGAAACGTACCCGTAACAAGCTCTGGGTCTTCCTGTGCCTCTGCCGCATTAATATTGAAAACTCTTCCACGGCCTTGTCCATTCGTGTTCTCCTGGTTTGGGCAATTTCTAATAATGTGGCCCGGTTTTCCACATTTATAACAAACTACATTGGCATAACTTGCTCCGACACTACTTGCTCCGCCATTACTCGTTCCGACACCATTTGTTCCTTTTGTTCTGTTAACCCCTGGTCCGTAGACATCACACTTTGCCGCGCTATGACCATTTCTTTTACACTTGTTGCAAAATTTGGTGCAGAATCCCGAGTGATACTTTTCACACCTTTGGCATAGCTGCTTCTGATTATTGTTGTTGTTGCGGTTATTATTGTTGTTAAGATGATTGTTGTGGTTGCTGTTTTTGTTGTTGTTGTTGTTGTTGGGCCGTTTGTTGTAGTTGCGATTGATGTTGCGATTGTTAGGATAGTTATTGCGATTATTGTTATAATTGCTGTTGTTGTTGTATTGGTGATTCTTATCACCGTTTTCCTCCCACTTTCTTTTGACTTGCTTCACATTGGCCTCTTCAGCAGTCTGTTCTTTAATTCTTTCTTCAATCTGGTTCACTAGTTTGTGAGCCATTCTACATGCCTGTTGTATGGAGGCGGGCTCGTGTGAACTTATATCTTCTTGGATTCTTTCCGGTAATCCTTTCACAAACGCGTAGATCTTCTCTTCCTCATCTTCGAATGCTCCCGGACACAATAGGCACAATTATGTGAATCGTCTTTCGTACGTGGTAATATCAAATCCTTGGGTTCGTAACCCTCTAAGTTCTGTCTTGAGCTTATTGACCTCGGTTCTGGGACGGTACTTCTCGTTCATCAAGTGCTTGAATGCTGACCACGGTAGTGCGTACGCATCGTCTTGTCCCACTTGCTCTAGATAGGTATTCCACCATGTTAACGCAGAACCTGTGAAGGTATGCATAGCGTACTTCACTTTGTCCTCTTCAGTACACTTACTTATGGCAAACACCGATTCAACCTTCTCGGTCCACCGTTTCAATCCGATCGGTCCTTCGGTTCCATCAAATTCCAAAGGTTTGCAGGCAGTGAATTCTTTGTAGGTGCATCCTACACGATTTCCTGTACTGCCAGATCCAAGGTTATTGTTGGTATGTAGCGCAGCCTGTACTGCGGCTATGTTTGAAGCTAGAAAAGTACGGAATTCCTCTTCATTCATATTCACGGTGTGTCGAGTAGTCGGTGCCATTTCCTTCAAAATAGTCAAATGGAACAAGTTAATCATACAGAATATTAAGAGTAGTTAATAGTATTTCGTAGCATAATATGAACTCATTTATAAAAGCTTTTTCTTCATATTAGCGTTTTATAAGTTTAAATTCGGGTAGTACCTACCCATTAAGTTCAAACTTAGTAGCTAATATACAATTCAACTACTACAATTCTATATGAAAAACTGATTATAATAATATTTCGCGTTCAAACTTTTATACAATATTTTACAAACTTACAATACCGCTTATTTTACATAAAGCATGAAATATAGCACACAATAACTTTGATACAAGATAGTTGTGAAGATAATTCTAGCTAGTACACAAGTCGTTTAGCAAAGGCAATAAAGACACGTAATTCATACGTCTAGAAACAAGTCATGCATTCTGGTTTTACTAGGACTACTTCCCATCCTTGGTCTTGTGCAACATAACCGTTATGGCCGTTGATAAGACAGCGTGTTGTAACGTCGTCAAAGGGACGAGGGTTACGTAATGTCCAACAGTCCCGTAACAATCTAAAAACCTCATTTCTTACCCTAATTACCGACTCCGTCACTTGTGGGAACGTTTTGTTTAATAGCTGTAGCCCGATGTTCTTTTTCTCACTTTGGTGAGAAGCGAACATTACTAACCCATAAGCATAGCATGCTTCTTTATGTTGCATGTTAGCCGCTTTTTCTAAATCATGAAGTCCTATATTCGAATACATTGAGTCAAAATAATTTCTTAACCCGTTGCGTAAAATAGCATTTGAGTTCCCCGCAATATATGCGTCAAAGTAAACACATCGTAACTTATGAGTTTCCCAATGTGATATCCCCCATCTTTCAAACGAAAGTCTCTTATAAACCAAGACATTCTTGGAACGTTGTTCGAATGTCTTACAAACTGATCTCGCCTTAAATAGTTGTGCCGAGGAATTCTGACCGACTCTAGACAAGATTTCATCAATCATGTCTCCGGGTAGGTCTCTTAAAATATTGGGTTGTCTATCCATTTTGCGTTTTTATACTGTAAAATAGACAAGAGTTAGATTCATAAAAAAAATACTTATTAATACAAGCAATTTTTACATATATCATAAAGCATAAGCACACTATATTACATATATTACACCACATGAATACAACTATCTTATTCCGACTCGCTTGTTTCTTCTTCTTCGGTTTTGGTTCATTTTGCCAAGTTTCTAGGGATATATGATTTTCCCCTAATACGAGCCGTCGTTATCCACATTGGTTTAGAAAAACCCGGTGGTTTAGAGGTTCCCGGGTCATTGTTACAACTTAAGGACTTCGGGGGTTGACGATACATATAAAGTTCATCGGGGTTGGAATTAGATTTCTCTATTTTTATGCCCTTTACCTTATTATTTTCTTTTGCCTTTTTAAATTCAGTTGGGGTAATTTCTATAACATCATCGGAATTCTCGTCGGAATCCGATTCATCGGAGAATTGGTAATCCTCCCAATATTTTGCTTCCTTGGCGGAAACACCATTGACCATAATTAACCTTGGTCGGTTGGTTGAGGATTTTCTTTTACTTAACCGTTTTATTATTTCCCCCACCGGTTCTATTTCTTCATCCGGTTCCGATTCTTCTTCCGGTTCCGATTCTTCTTCCGGTTCCGACTCTTCTTCCGGTTCCTCTTCGGGAACTTGTTAATCAGTCCACGAATCATTCCAATTTACATTTGACTCTTCATTATTATTAGGTGAGTCAATGGGACTTGTTCTAGAGGTAGACATCTATCACATAATATCAAACGCGTTAAGAGATTAATATATCACATAATATTCACATGTTAAAAATATATAGTTTCCAACAAAATTTGTTAAGCAATCATTTTTCAAGTAAACACGGTCGAAGTCCAGACTCACTAATGCATCCTAACAAACTCGATAAGACACACTAATGCAAAATTCTGGTTCTCTAAGACCAACGCTCGGATACCAACTGAAATGTCCCATTCTTATTGATTAAAAACGTTCCATATTAATTGATTTCGTTGCGAGGTTTTGACCTCTATATGAGACGTTTTTCAAAGACTGCATTCATTTTTAAAACAAACCATAACCTTTATTTCATAAATAAAGGTTTAAAAAGCTTTACGTAGATTATCAAATAATGATAATCTAAAATATCCTGTTTACACACGACCATTACATAATGGTTTACAATACAAATATGTTACAACAAAATAAGTTTCTTGAATGCAGTTTTTACACAATATCATACAAGCATGGACTCCAAATCTCGTCCTTATTTAAGTATGTGACAGCGGAAGCTCTTAATAATCACCTGAGAATAAACATGCTTAAAACATCAACAAAAATGTTGGTGAGTTATAGGTTTAACCTATATATATCAAATCATAATAATAGACCACAAGATTTCATATTTCAATACACATCCCATACATAGAGATAAAAATCATTCATATGGTGAACACCTGGTAACCGACATTAACAAGATGCATATATAAGAATATCCCCATCATTCCGGGACACCCTTCGGATATGATATAAATTTCGAAGTACTAAAGCATCCGGTACTTTGGATGGGGTTTGTTAGGCCCAATAGATCTATCTTTAGGATTCGCGTCAATTAGGGTGTCTGTTCCCTAATTCTTAGATTACCAGACTTAATAAAAAGGGGCATATTCGATTTCGATAATTCAACCATAGAATGTAGTTTCACGTACTTGTGTCTATTTTGTAAATCATTTATAAAACCTGCATGTATTCTCATCCCAAAAATATTAGATTTTAAAAGTGGGACTATAACTCACTTTCACAGATTTTTTACTTCGTCGGGAAGTAAGACTTGGCCACTGGTTGATTTACGAACCTATAACAATATATACATATATATCAAAGTATGTTCAAAATATATTTACAACACTTTTAATATATTTTTATGTTTTAAGTTTATTAAGTTAGCTGTCCTCGTTAGTAACCTACAACTAGTTGTCCACAGTTAGATGTACAGAAATAAATCGATAAATATTATCTTGAATCAATCCACGACCCAGTGTATACGTATCTCTGTATTGATCACAACTCAAACTATATATATTTTGGAATCAACCTCAACCCTGTATAGCTAACTCCAACATTCACATATAGAGTGTCTATGGTTGTTCCGAAATATATATAGATGTGTCGACATGATAGGTCGAAACATTGTATACGTGTCTATGGTATCTCAAGATTACATAATATACAATACAAGTTGATTAAGTTATGGTTGGAATAGATTTGTTACCAATTTTCATGTAGCTAAAATGAGAAAAATTATCCAATCTTGTTTTACCCATAACTTCTTCATTTTAAATCCGTTTTGAGTGAATCAAATTGCTATGGTTTCATATTGAACTCTATTTTATGAATCTAAACAGAAAAAGTATAGGTTTATAGTCGGAAAAATAAGTTACAAGTCGTTTTTGTAAAGGTAGTCATTTCAGTCGAAAGAACGACGTCTAGATGACCATTTTAGAAAACATACTTCCACTTTGAGTTTAACCATAATTTTTGGATATAGTTTCATGTTCATAATAAAAATCATTTTCTCAGAATAACAACTTTTAAATCAAAGTTTATCATAGTTTTTAATTAACTAACCCAAAACAGCCCGCGGTGTTACTACGACGGCGTAAATCCGGTTTTACGGTGTTTTTCGTGTTTCCAGGTATTAAATCATTAATTGCATATCATATAGATATAGAACATGTGTTTAGTTGATTTTAAAAGTCAAGTTAGAAGGATTAACTTTTATTTGCGAACAAGTTTAGAATTAACTAAACTATGTTCTAGTGATTACAAGTTTAAACCTTCGAATAAGATAGCTTTATATATATGAATCGTATGATGTTATGAACATCATTACTACCTTAAGTTCCTTGGATAAACCTACTGTAAAAGAGAAAAATAGATCTAGCTTCGACGGATCCTTGGATGGCTCGAAGTTCTTGAAGCAGAATCATGACACGAAAACAAGTTCAAGTAAGATCATCACTTGAAATAAGATTGTTATAGTTATAGAAATTGAACCAAAGTTTGAATATGATTATTACCTTGTATTAGAATGATAACCTACTGTAAGAAACAAAGATTTCTTGAGGTTGGATGATCACCTTACAAGATTGGAAGTGAGCTAGCAAACATGAAAGTATTCTTGATTTTATGTAACTTGAACTTGTAGAATATATGAAGAACACTTAGAACTTGAAGATAGAACTTGAGAGAGATCAATTAGATGAAGAAAATTGAAGAATGAAAGTGTTTGTAGGTGTTTTTGG
Source organism: Rutidosis leptorrhynchoides (assembly GCF_046630445.1). Taxonomy (NCBI): domain Eukaryota; kingdom Viridiplantae; phylum Streptophyta; class Magnoliopsida; order Asterales; family Asteraceae; genus Rutidosis; species Rutidosis leptorrhynchoides. The sequence continues at coordinate 199,579,398 of NC_092337.1, forward strand.
TCGTTGGTGTATGGATTAGATATAAAGGATATGTAATTTTGTTTTCATGTAAATAAGTCATGAATGATTACTCATATTTTTGTAATTTTATGAGATATTTCATGCTAGTTGCCAAATGATGGTTCCCACATGTGTTAGGTGACTCACATGGGCTGCTAAGAGCTGATCATTGGAGTGTATATACCAATAGTACATACATCTAAAAGCTGTGTATTGTACGAGTACGAATACGGGTGCATACGAGTAGAATTGTTGATGAAACTGAACGAGGATGTAATTGTAAGCATTTTTGTTAAGTAGAAGTATTTTGATAAGTGTATTGAAGTCTTTCAAAAGTGTATAAATACATATTAAAACACTACATGTATATACATTTTAACTGAGTCGTTAAGTCATCGTTAGTCGTTACATGTAAGTGTTGTTTTGAAACCTTTAGGTTAACGATCTTGTTAAATGTTGTTAACCCAATGTTTATAATATCAAATGAGATTTTAAATTATTATATTATCATGATATTATCATGTATGAATATCTCTTAATATGATATATATACATTAAATGTCTTTACAACGATAATCATTACATATATGTCTCGTTTCGAAATCCTTAAGTTAGTAGTCTTGTTTATATGTATATAACTCATTGTTAATATACTTATGGAGATACTTACTTATCATAATCTGATGTTAACCATATGTATATCCATATATATATCGTCATGTCGTTTTTACAAGTTTTAACGTTCGTGAATCGCCGGTCAACTTGGGTGGTCAATTGTGTATATGAAACATATTTCAATTAATCAAGTCTTAACAAGTTTGATTGCTTAACATGTTGGAAACATTTAATCATGTAAATATCAATCTCAATTAATATATATAAACATGGAAAAGTTCGGGTCACTACACAAGTGTGGGAATATTTGATAATGCTAAAAACGAACATATATTTCATAGCATTATCCCTCAAGAAAGACAAGCTTTTAGTTGCAATTGTTCTATTTACAAGTGATATTCGTTTAAATAATAAAAGGTGAAGACAAAAGACAGATTCGACGAATTGAAGACGCAAATGACCAAAACAATAAAAAGTACAAAGTACAATCCAAGAGGTTCAATTTATTGATGAGAAACGTCTAAAAGTTACAAGAGTACGAGCCGCAAAACGCAAAGTACAAGATATTAAATTGTACGCAAGGACGTTCGAAAATCCGAAACTGGGACATGAACCGAGCATCAACGCGCGAGTCAACAGAGCTAAAATTACAAGTCAACGGAGCACAAGAATATAATATAATATATATATATATAATTATATAAAATTATATATATTATATTATATAATATTTAAATATCGAGCAGCCCACGTTTTGGAGTCATATGTGACCAGGAATAGGCGGCCATGCAATCGCATGGCCAGCATGAGTAAAACTCATGCGATCGCATGAGCCCAACAGTGTAGCCAGGTTCTATAAATAGCGATGAGTTTCAGCGAATTATGGACACCTTTTTCTTTTCCTTTCTCTAATTCTGAATATATATAAATATATATATATATATATATATATATATATATATATATATATATATATATATATATATATATATATATATATATTTATAATTTTAATTTTAATTTAAGATTAATAATAATAAGGTTATGTTAGCGAATGTTTTAAGTTTGTAAGTCGAAACTCTGTCCGTGTAACGCTACGCTATTAATACTCATTGTAAGTTATGTTCAACCTTTTTAAATTAATGTCTCGTAGCTAAATTATTATTATGCTTATTTAAGCCGAAGTAATCGTGATGTTGGGCTAAATATTAAAGACGGGGTTGTTGGGCTTTGTACCATAATTCGGGTTTGGACAAAAGATCGACACTTGTGGAAATTGCACTATGGGCTATTAATGGGCTTTATATTTGTTTAACTGAATGATAGTTCGTTAATTTAATATAGATATTTACAATTTGACATATCTATAAATAACCATATACACTCGATCGAACACTGTGGGTGGGATATTTATAAATACTAATAATAGTTCATTTAAACGGACACGGGGATGGATTAATAGTCAATGGACTCATTAAAATAGTGGTGGATTACATACAAGGACACTTGGTGTAATTGTTAATAAAGTATTAAAACCTTGGATTGCACACAGTCGATAACCTGGGGAAATCATTAACAATGTATTAAAACCTTATTACAGTTTAAGTCCCCAATTAGTTGGAATATTTGACTTCGGGTATAAGGATAATTTGACGAGGACACTCGCACTTTATATTTATGACTGATGGACTGTTATGGACAAAAACCAGATGGACATATCGAATAATCCAGGACAAAGGACAATTAACCCATGGTAATAAATTAAAATCAACACGTCAAACATCATGATTACCGAAGTTTAAATAAGCATAATTCCTTTATTTTATATCTCATCGTACTTTTAATTATCGCAATTTTATTTATCGTCATTTTATTTATCGAACTTTTAATTATCGAAATTTTATTATCGTCATTTACTTTACGCTTTAAATTAAGTTATATTTATTTTTACATTTGGTTTTTATAATAATAATAATACTACTTATATATATATATATATATATATATATATATATATATATATATATATATATATATATATATATATATATGCATATATATATATATATATACATATATATATATATATACATATATATATATATATATTTATTTATTTATACAAATATAGTTTTTAAAAAATATAGCGTCAAAAATGGCTAGCTCCCTGCGGAACAAACCGGACTTACTAAAAACTACACTACTTTACGATTAGGTACACTGCCTATAGTGTTGTAGCAAGGTTTAGGTATATCCACTCTATAAATAAATAAATAACTTGTGTAAAATTGTATTGTATTTAATAGTATTTCACAATAAAAATATAACTATTTCGTATACACCTCGCATAACATCAACCACACTAACAAAAGATTGTAGCGCCGTCAACATTATGGAGCAAATAAAAAATGTTTCATATGTCAACCAACAACACAAATTTAACAACAACTATCGAAACCACTACTAACAACCCTATCCTCAAAACGAAAACCACTATTAGAATAAATAGAGTCATATTCCATCCAGCATGAATAGAGTCCAAGAGTGATATCGGGCAAAAAGTCACATTTTTATCCCTAATATTAAGCCCTAGAACAATAAAGATTTAAACTTTGTCGGAAAAATTATCGTTTTTTTGGTTGTTTTTGTAGATTAAGTAATTACGAAGGCGATTAAAAAAGAATCAAGTAAAACAGAGCTAAAACGAAGATTCTAGAGCGAAAACGGTGAATGACAAGAAATCAAGTTACGATCCAGTGAAATCAGGCTGACCAGGCCAGCAAACGGTTGGCCATACGGCTTGTCAAAAGGCCTGCCAGTAGAACAAACAGCATGCCAAATGGTCAGAGCAAACGGACTCGATAAACGACTTGCCTTATCAAACGGCCTCCAAAAACGGCCTGCCAGCCGTTTGCAGACAAAAATCAAGTCTATTTAAAGGGCTCTCTCCATCCATTCCAACACACACTCAATTTGTAATTTATTTCATATTTTCAAGATTTTAGTTAGTCTTTAGTAGTAGTTAGCTTAGCTTTTATTTTTCGGAGGATATCCCGGCGAGTCCCTACGATCTCGGGCAGATTTCTTCGGCATTTTCAGGTTTTTATCCGAAACGCTTGTCTTGTGTATTAAACATGTGTTCTTACTTTTTATGTTTAATAATACGTTCCGATATTACCATGATAGCTTAATTAATCTGTATGTTGCTATGATAAAAGTTTGGGTTAGCGTAATTATGTTAATTTAGTACGATTACTGTTATAATACTGAACTAGGAAGTCTGATAGATTTGTATGCTAGCATCTTAAGGATTGACCAACCTAGGTTGTGATCAGGAGTTGTCCACCTATATGAAATTAGCTACTTCATAGGATTAAGACCCCTGATTATACTGTATCTGAAGATTCTATGAACTCGGTATGGCCGGAGTTCCCGAGAGGCATTTAATGCGCTTTTAGGACACGGAACTTAGTAATTGAGACATGAATAACCTAGTATACCTATTGACTATTCCAAAGAGACCTCTTAGGAGCTGTTAAGATCTAGTTAGTGCCTTCACTGTGTGACCCAAGCCTATTGCATGTTCTTGTTTGATTGTTGCCTTAGGTCTTAGTCATATCAACTGTTTAGGTATTCATTAGGTTTCTATCTGCTTTACTATCAGTATATTGACTGTGATGCTGTATAATATTTGAATTGATATGATCTCATTAGTATGATGGAATGGTTGTGTGTTTTCATTTAAGATTTTTCCAACTTAAACTGACGGATTCCTTCCGTTTGTGATCAGTGTTCAATCAACACGACACGTTGTTATTCAGTTACCTGAACTGATAATGAGGGTTAGGATTAGAGCTTAACTCACTAATAAACCTAGTGCTTTACTGAGGATAACCTCCGAGGTATTATTACCCTTCAATTATACGACCAAGTGACATACTTCTCACTACTCAAAGAGAACTCCGAGAGTTCAGAGATAAGTAGGTCTGTGTAATTAGCTCATCCAACTAGATCTACATCATTCCAAGCATAGTCTTAACATAAGCATAATTACCTTCCCCTAACCCAATACTAATATCTTGGTCAACATTTCCCTGATCTGCATACTCCGGACATCCTTCCACTTTGTTTACTTTTTCGCACTTAGGACTTTTAGCTAAAATCATCTACTATCTTTTATCCAGGTAATTTAACTAAAAATAATTATCCACTTGATCTTCAATTTGTTAATCAGCAAAAAAATACGACACTAGGTTAACTTACACCTTCTACACCTTAGAAAGTAAAAGTAAATTTAGGCCCCGCAAAATAAAAATAAACGAAGACACTGTGTGCTACCAAATCGGACATCCTGAGACCTAACGACACCACACAAATAAAACCGTCCGTTGGTAGTGTGACAACCCAGAAATTTCTGAACAAATTTAAACTTGATCTTTATATGTTTTCGAAATGATAAGCAAAGTCTGTAATGTTGAAATCTCAAACACTTTGAACTATGTTCATGTATTAATTTATCATTTGACTGTTCTTGACGAATTCACGAACAATTATGTGTAAATAGATATGTATGAATATATACATATGTGTGAAATACTAAATTGAGTAATATTAGCAAAACAATTAATGGTTTGGTTGATATGGAAATAAGTTATGAAATTATTATATGACTTGAGAACGTTAACAAAGTATTAAATGTATAACGATATACTTTTTCATTTTAGATAAACATCTACGTAATAAAACGTGTTATTGTGAAATGTGTATATATATATATATATATATATATATAGATAGACAAAGTATATTGAACTTATATTTGAGCGGTTTCGTATACAATTAATAGATATAGTAACACTTGATTGTTATTAAATAGGTTAATACAAACATATAAGGATTTAAGATAAACATAAGTTCTAGTAATAAATTATGTAATTTGAATATAATTAGTTTTAGAAGGATAAACTATATAATAGTTATTTGATTTAGTTCCAAACGTACGAGAACATTTTCAGTCTAAAAGAATTTTATTACTAAAACGTTTTAAAATGTAATTTGAAATCTAATTAAAGTTTTATGCTATATATATATATATATATATATATATATATATATATATATATATATATATATATATAATCACATTTACATATATACATATTGTTTTAAAGATATAAAACGTTCTACAATATATTTCGAAAGATTAACGCATTTTACAATATGGCAAGAAGTAGATTATTAAAGTTATTATCATTATCTTTTATTGTTAAAAACTTTAGGAATTATACGTAACTATTAGAGTGTCACGTCTTCTTTTAAAACGAATATAACTTTATAAATATCTAGAACCACTTTTGACAAATTGTTACCAAGTCATTTTAATAAGGATAAAGGTTTTAACGTTATCCTAAATTTCAGAATCTTTCTAGAAACCTTTTAACAAATTATCCATAACAACGATCTGTGATTCAATAAAATATAGATAGATATAACGAGAAATAAAAACGTGTTTTTAAAACTAGCAAGATGTTAAAAAATAAACGATGGCGTATAAATGAATTATATCAAATTAAGTTTTAAAGTGTAAACGTTATGTGTTATAATATTTCCTAAACAAAATAAAAATGAACTTTGAAATATAATTAGTTTTCAAAAACTAAATATTATGTTATTACATAAATATTTCAATTATATATAAATTGTACAAGTTTATGTTTTAAATGATGACATGTATATATTTTACAAATATAAGATTAACTGGATACAAAACGTTTTGATTTAAAATTTATCATATATGTAAATAATGAGACGATGACTTATAGAAGCAAATGACCATAACACTCATATGTAAAAGTTATACTTCGAGTAATATAATTTATCAATGATCAAGTCTAATTATTAATAAAGGTACACGTCGCAAAACGTAAAGTACCAGTTTTCTAAGTGTACGAAAATGCGTTCAAGAAACCGAAAACGGGACGTAAGTCGAGTTACAACGTACGAGTCATCGGAACTAAAATTATAACTTAACTACACACGTGAATATAATATAATATATAATTAATTATATAAATTAAATAAATAAATATATATTATATATTTAAAACTGTCGGCAAGATGAAGTTAAACACAAGTGAGCTGGCCAGGTAGCCCATGCGATCGCATAGCTATAAGGCACTAACCCCATGCGATCGCATGGGGGTTAAGTGCAGCAAATGTGTATAAATTCGATCGATATCTGGTCACTTGTGCATTCTATCTATCCATCTCTCTCGATAACTCTCTCTATATATTAATTATTATTATTATTATTATTATTATTATTATTATTATTAAGATTAATATTATTATTATTAATTGTATTATTATTATTATTAGTATTATACATAAAATACTACGACGAAGTTATGTTCAAATTATTTCAAAACGGGTTTTTCGAGCGGGATAGAGCTAAGGAAATTATGGGTTATAGCTATGGAGATTATGTGTAATGTTAGGGGGTATGCTCGTGAAGTCAATCTAGTGTTTATCATCTCCGTTGCGTCTACGTACTTTCCTGCAATATTGAATCTCAATATTGATACTTGATCACTCATAACTTAACTTTTATATATTAATAGTGTATCCCTGACTAGTGCTCGAGTATATAGGATTATGCATGCTTGTATGCTTAATATTGTCGTTAGATAGTTTATGATAAATCACGAATTTGATACATATGTGATTGAGATAAGGTATATGATACGCATGTCGTTGGAAAGCTGGCGAAAAATTATTAACTTTTCATTTAGAAAGTGTATGATTTCGATGAATGGATTAAAATATATGGTCAACTGACTTATTATTAATTTTAGTATTATTATTGTTAAAATGATTATTATTATTACTATCATTTTTATTATCGTCGTTATTATTATTATTATTATTATTATTATTATTATTATTATTATTATTATTATTATTATCATTATTAATATATGTATTATTATTAAAATTATTATTATTATTACTATCGTTATTATCATTAAGGTTATTATTAATATTATCATTAAGGTTATTATTAATATTATTAGTATTATTATTAATATTATCATAATACTTATTAGTATCATTATCATTAAACCTAATATTAGTATCATCTAATTATTATGATTGCTATTATTATCATTATTATGAATGAGATATAAAAGAGGACTAAAAGCTATTAAACAAATTGATTAGTAAATAATGAGTATAAGTATCATGATGAAATTAAAATAGTGTAAGACATTGATTTAAATACAAATATCGTTTTCAGTATTTTTATCATTAGTATTATTATTAAAAGTATTATTATTATTAAAACTATCACTTTTATTAAAACTATCACTTTTAAGTGTGGGAAGGGGTTAAATTCTTTCGGATTTTTAAAATTTTAATTTAAACACTTGGTTACCATTAAAAAATACTAGTAACGCAGTAGTTGTATTAGAATCTAGTGCTCTCTGATAATAAAGAACAGCCCTAGTCTTATATACTGACTACCCAATTCTAGTAAAATTTTTAAATTTTTTTTTCAAATAAATGAATTCAAAATCATGTTTATACATATTTATGAACGATAAAACTAGGTGTTAACACAAAAATTATTGTTACCTCGGAAAGGACATAAATTGAGAAACAACCCAAAACGCTTGAATTCATTTAAAATGGAATAGAGGAGAATAAAAAGGCAAAGAAAGAAAAATAAAAGCCAAGTGTGGGAAAAATTTACCAAGTTATTTAAAACATATATCACATATTTTTGTACAAATAATTGAAGATACTTTTGTTTTGGACGATATTAATCAGTTTTACCCGGTTTATTGTAATATAAATAGAATTTATAAGGAAGTACAGTCGTTCGAGAAAAAGACACGCGCTTCTTGATTTAGGCCAGGAAGTTGTCGTCCAGACCAGTTGTAGAGACTACGAAAAACCTTGAAAGTTTTCTCGAAAATCATCTGGAAATCCACGGACCTCAGCATCAAACAGGGTCGCCAAGTGGTCAGACTTATCCTAACCTTGAGAGGATCTGTCTCGTACAATGGGGGGCACCATGCAAATTAGCTTATAAGACTAATGACTCAGATCCCCAGAAAGGATAATCTCCTTAAAGATCAAAAATCAGCTTTTAAGACTGATATTACTCAATCCTTGGGATTGACTTTAAAGATTGAGAATTACAAACTCATGGAATTCAATGATATCTAAACTCGAGCTTGACCGAGAAAATATTTTGATCAAATTACAAACCGAATTGTTTTCTGAAAACCTATTTTCAATGCGTTCATTACCATTGAACGTAAAATCCTAAGAATTCACCGGAATTCATTAGGTCACCTGAACCAAATCGGGTGTCAACCATAAGAACGGTGGTTGCATAGCATGGTCGAAGACAGGACCTTGTGCCAGACCAAAAAACTATAGGGTGATCTTTACTATTGCTCCTACAAAGGATAGTAATTGCATCCGACACGATATAGACCATAAATCAAAAGCATGTCATTAGACATTGCCTTAACAGTTGCTTGTTCAACACTTTCCTTTACAACCGGACGGTAGTTTACCAAAAGGTAATATATGGAGCAAGTAAACTGGACGTGTTGCTTTCCTAATACAAGGTTAGCAAGTGGGTGACATAAAACCATAAGTTTTGAGCTAAAATTTTCAAATCTGAAACCCACAAAACCCACAAAAACAATTTGCAAACACCGGTTAAGGGTTATTCCAGAAAACTTATCTAGGGTAAAAGCTAGATTAAATTTTCGAAAGATAAAATGTTTTCATAAACATCCAATTTCCTAAAGGATCTAAATTTTTATAGTCATGTGGTACTGTAAACCACATCGTTACTATCATTGTTCATACCGCCGTATAGAAATCACTGATGTACAAAGTGTGAAGAATAAAGAAGTGATTCAAGTATGTTTTTATTCAAAGTTCTATATTGCTTGAGGACAAGCAACGCTCAAGTGTGGGAATATTTGATAATGCTAAAAATGAACATATATTTCATAGCATTATCCCTCAAGAAACACAAGCTTTTAGTTGCAATTGTTCTATTTACAAGTGATATTCGTTTAAATAATAAAAGGTGAAGATAAAAGACAGATTCGACGAATTGAAGACGCAAATGACCAAAACACTAAAAAGTACAAAGTACAATCCAAGAGGTTCAATTTATTGATGAGAAACGACTAAAAGTTACAAGAGTACGAGCCGCAAAACGCAAAGTACAAGATATTAAATTGTACGCAAGGACGTTCGAAAATCCGAAACCGGGACATGTAAGATCCTGTTTTCTTTTTGGGTTTGGACGCCGTCCAAACATTTGGGACGCCGTCCCAGTTTGAAGACCTGGACGCCGTCCAACATTTTGGGACGCCGTCCAGAATGGCTGGCAGTCATGTCTTTTTGCTTTTAAATATTTTAGATGGGTAAATTGGTAATTTCACTTAGTGGACGAATTAAAGGCCCTAGATCAGTTTGGTTGAGCCTCATTACTCCATTACTAACCACCAAACTTCATCTACTTTAATTCTAGAGAGAGAGTGCTCTTAAGTGTGAGAAAGCTCAAATAGGAGAGAAAGAAGCTTGTTTCGGGTTCTAGCTCGAGCATTGAAGTTGTTCATCTCCTCGTTAGCTTCGTTTTGATTGTGGTGGTAAGCCCTAAAATTGATTTCTCTAGTAAATATGTTTAAGGGTTAGGGTTTGGGTTAATGTTGTACATAAAACCCATGTATGAGTGATTTGGGGGTTTTTGGGTAAGTTTGGGTCATGAAGACCCAAATGGTGACTAACTTAGGGTTTTAAATGTTGAAATGTGTAAATGGGTCTTAAAGGCCTAATAGATCACTAGTACACCTATAGTTAGTGTTAGTGGGAGTCATTTGGGTTGTGGGTGACCTAAATGGGTATGTTGACCTTGAAATGGGTCAAATGGGTCTTTGATGACCTAGTTTGTCTTGCATGTATGAAAATGAGTTAACTTTGTGGTTAAAAGTGTGTTAAGACCTTAATTGGCTAAAGTTAGGGTTTTTGGTGAAGTTAACCCATTATTAGGGTTAAGGGTGCAAAATGGGTCGGGATTGCACTTTGGGACAAAAGACTCTAGATTTTTGAGTGAGTTGCTTGACCGACTTGAGTTGTGAATTGATTATGTGCTAAAATGTAATAGGTACGTTACATTGAAGTGGAAAGTTCGGTTATCTTTCACGAAGACTCTAAGGTGAGTGGAGTAATTATACGTATGTGTATATGACGTATTTATTTGTGGGTGTTATGGTATGAACCATCGAGCCGGTAGTGCCATAACATGTGTGTGATCGAGTGTGAACCATGAGCCGGTAGCACTATAAACTAAGATGTGAACCACGAGCCGGTAGCATCGAGTGTGAACCACGAGCCGGTAGCACTATAAACTAAGATGTGAACCACGAGCCGGTAGCACCGAGTGTGAACCATGAGCCGGTAGCACTATAAAAGAGTATGACTCAATTGCGTATGGTGTGAACCACGAGCCGGTAGCACCATAACGTTATGATTAACCATATTGAGATTGTGGATGGTTTGGCATATTATTTAAATATATTGTGTTGAGTATATGCTAATGCGGTTTTGTGATAATGTGCGACTTGTTAAGTATTTCGGGTATGATGTTATGCTAATTTGAGTTTCAAGTTCGTACAAGGTATTCGGTAATTGTGATTGCAAATAGATGGGTTATATATATGTATGTATAATTATTGCATTCACTAAGCTTTGCTTACCCTCTCGTTGTTTACTTTTTTTATAGGCACGGGCGTTGACAAGGGTAAGAGCATTCAATTGGATTAGGGATCTCCTGCTTGTCTTGTTAGGGGATGCTTTTGGGTGTTAGCTTTTAGAGTTCGACCGAGATTGGATAGTTTAATCCCAAACACCATTGATGTGTGCAGCGGGGTGTACGAAATACTATTAAATTTTATCAGGAAAATACTATTAAATACGATACAATTTTACACAAGATATTTATTTATTTAGAGAATGGATATACTTAAACCTTGCTACAACACTTATAGGCAGTGTACCTAATCGTACAGTAGTGTAGTTTTTAGTAAGTCCGGTTCGTTCCACAGGGAAAATCTTTAAACAAAGCTTAACGCTATATTAGTTTACTTTTATAAAAATACAAATATATATATAAGTAATATTATTATTATAAAGGGGGTTTTTACCGTTTAATGACCGGTTTGTCGATTTTAAAACTTTAGTCGCAGTTAAAACCAAATGTAAAATAATAAATAAATACAAGACTTAATTTAAAGCGTAAAGTAAATAACGATAATGAAATTGCGAATAATAAAAGTGAGATAAAATAAACTTGCGATAATTAAAAAGTACGATAATTAAAAGTGCAATTAAATACAATAACAATAAAAATGCGATAATTAGAAGTGCAATTAAATATAAAATAAAGGAAATTAAATATGAAATAAAAGAATTATGCTTATTTAAACTTCCGTAAATATGCAATTGCTTGGACGCCGTCCCAGTTGTTTGAGCTGGACGCCGTCCCAAACTTTGGACGCCGTCCCACTCTTCTGAGCTGGACGCCGTCCAGGATTCTGGACGCCGTCCAGATGCACTGCCATAAATTTTTTTTTTGGTACGCGTTTTTGGGTTTATGAAGTCGGTTTGTTACAAGTGGTATCAGAGCATGGTCTAAGGGATTTAGGCGACTTGAGATAGGTGCCTAGACTTAGACTTTATTGTGTGAGCGCTTTATGCGGGACTTGTAGGACTTTGGGTCTAATCGGGAATTGTTAGTGCTTTGGTTTATGAGAATTAACCTTGTGCTAATTGTTTGTGTTGTGTTTAGCAAGCATCAAGCGAGATAGGCGTTGTACTAGCGAGTTAATGCGACGTGCTCGCATAGTAATGACTAGCTACCATTATTACGGGCGCAAGTCGTGTTAAACAAGCAATGTACGACGATTGTTGAGCGAGATGGAGTAGTGTGGCATATATGTATATACACATGTAATTGTCCTTTCGTTTTTGTGGTTTAACCTATTTTGTTTTATAGAATGAAGACGAGAAACGGTCCCGATCATAATAACGGAAGTACAAGCTAGGACGCCGAGTTTTCGGCCAAGGTTGAGGCCGTCTTTAAAAAGTTAAAAGCGGATTTTCTTACGGACGTCCGAAAGGTCTTTCAAGATTCGGTTGATGAGCAAATAACCGATCTAATTAATGAACGAATGAAGGCCACTATCGAAGGGGCCCTTGACGCTAGAAGCATATATACTCATGGTGAAGGAGGTGAAGGAAGGCGAGACTTCCACTACAAGAATTTCAAGGATGCTCAACCCCCGATGTTTAATGGGGTACGAGATCCTTTAAAAAGTACATGTTGGATCTCCGATATTGAGGGAGCTTTCCGTACCGCGGAATGTCCTCCCAAAAAGAAGGCGAGGTATGGCTCTAGCATGCTACGAGAAGATGCTAAGTTATGGTGGGATGATAAAATCAACTTGTATGGTGAGGAACAATGTATGGGCTTGACGTGGGAAGAATTTAAGAAGGAGTTTTTCAAGGAATACCGAACTTCTTCCGATCTCGATAGAATCCGGGACGAGTTGCACCATTTGCAACAAGGTTCAATGGACTTAGTTACTCTTAAGTCTACTTTCTTGGCAAAGACTCGTTTTTGCCCGGAGTATGTTGGTGATGATCACAAGCTAATGAAGGATTTCTACCGCACTTTAAATGATGAGTACAAGGGTAAGATTAGTCGGGGTATGGCTAAGTCTTTTGACGAGTTATTTGAATTTGCTCGGGGTTTTGAGCCGGAGGTGCCAAGAAAGAGCGATTTTACTTTTTCAAAGAGGAAGTTTGAGGGTTCAAGTCATTCGAACTTTTCAAATAAGAAGTCCAAGAAAGGCTCCGAAAGCTTTAATAGTGTGAAGAAGGGTGCTTCCGGGGGTTTCGGGCCCACGTGTTATAATTGTAATCAAAGAGGACACATGGCCCGTGATTGCACCAAGGCGTCGAACAAAATCACTTGTTATAATTGCGGCAAAGAGGGGCATAAGAAGCCAGAGTGTCCTGATTTGTGAAATGATAATGTGAAGCGGTTAGAGAAGGCGGCGGGTACGGCTAGGGGTCGCAACTACTTGATGACCAATGACGAAGCCAAACAATCAAACGAAGTAGTCTCAGGTACTTTCATGGTTAATTCTAATCCGGCGAGAATTCTATTTGATAGCGGTGCAAATTTGTCGTTTGTGTCTCCTAAATTTGTGCCTAAACTTGATAGACCGTTAGCTAAGTTAAGTCGTCCGGTAGAAGTCGAAATAGCGGACGGCAAGACGGTGCTAGTGGTTGATGTGTGTGAAAATTGTGATGTTGTTTTTGGTGCCGAAACCTTTAAAATTGATCTTATTCCAATGACCTTGGGCGACTTTGATATTGTCGTTGGTATGGATTGGCTCGATCGTTATAGAGCCGATATTGCATACCATGATAAGTTTATTCGCGTGAAGACCCTAAGTGGGGGAGAGTTAATTATTCATGGTGATAAGCGAAGGAGACCGGGGCCGATATGCACTTTTGCACGGGCACGTCGTTTTGTTGTTACCGGTGGCATGGCTTTCCTTGCTCATGTTGTTGATTATCGTAATGAGCCACCACCCATTCGTGAAATTCCGGTTGTTAGTGAATTCGAAGACGTTTTTCCGGATGAATTACCGGGTGTTCCGGCGGAAAGACAAGTTGAATTTCGCATTGAGTTGGTTCCGGGGGCTACCCCCATTGCTAAAACTCCTTATCGTTTAGCGCCAACGGAGATGCAAGAGTTGTTAAATCAAATTCAAGAATTGCTAGAGAAGGGTTTTATTCGACCGAGTGCTTCACCGTGGGGCGCTCCGGTGTTATTTGTGAAAAAGAAAGATGGTAGTATGCGTATGTGCATCGATTACCGTGAGTTGAATAAAGTGACGATCAAGAATCGTTATCCGTTACCCAGGATTGATGATTTATTTGATCAACTTCAAGGTGCAACGTATTTCTCTAAGATTGACCTATGGTCCGGCTATCACCAAATGCGGGTCCGTGAGGAAGATATTGAGAAAACGGTTTTTAGAACGCGGTATGGGCATTTTGAGTTTATGGTGATGCCTTTTGGCCTTACGAATGCACCGGCGGCATTCATGGATCTTATGAACCGAGTGTGCTAACATATGTTGGACAAGTCGGTAATAGTGTTCATTGACGACATACCAGTCTACTCGAAAAGTATGAATGAACATGAACATCATTTGCGTGAAGTATTGAAGACGCTACGAAAGGAGAAGTTGTATGCAAAGTTCTCCAAATGTGAATTTTGGCTAAGGGAAGTTCAATTCCTTGGTCATATTGTGAACGAAAACGGTATTCATGTAGATCTGGGGAAGATCAAAACGGTGAAGAGTTGGGGACGACCGACTACGCCTACGGAAATCCGAAGTTTTCTCGGATTGGCCGGTTATTATCGTCGGTTTATCCAAGATTTTTCTAAGATTGCTTCTCCATTGACGAAGTTGACGAGAAAGAATGCTAGGTTTAATTGGGAGAACGAGCAAGAGATTGCTTTTCAATTGTTAAAAGAGAAGTTGTGTCAAGCTCCGGTGTTAGTGTTGCCGGAAGGGGTAGAAGATATGGTGGTTTATTGTGATGCTTCCTTAAATGGTCTCGGGTGTGTTCTAATGCAAAGAGGTAAAGTCATCGCTTATGCATCTCGACAATTAAAGGAACATGAAACGAGATATCCGACTCATGATCTTGAGTTGGCGGCGGTTGTGCATGCGTTGAAAATTTGGCGCCATTACTTGTATGGTGTCAAGTGTACGATTTATTCGTATCATAAGAGTTTGAAACATCTCTTTAATCAACGAGATTTGAATTATCGTCAACGTAGGTGGATGGATGTGGTGAAAGACTACGATTGTGAAATACTTTATCATCCGGGTAAGGCGAATGTTGTCGCGGATGCGTTGAGTCGAAAGATTCAACATCCGGCGATAAAAGTGGGGTCGTTATGTTTGATTATTTCCAACGATTTTCTTGAGAAGCTTGGCGAGATTCAAATAGAGGCTTACGTTCACAATAAGCATGTGGAACGAATCGTGGGCCAATCGGAGTTCATTACTATGGACCTGCGTGGTTTGTTGTCTTTTCAAGGAAGGGTGTGGGTGCCTAAGATGGATGATTACCGACGGGTGCTACTTGATGAAGAACATAAGTCAAAATATTCCATTCATCTGGGGGCGACAAAAATGTATCATGACTTGAAGAAAGATTATTGGTGGCCGGGCATGAAACGTGATGTTGTGAAGTATGTTGAGCAATGTGTCACGTGTTTACAAGTAAAAGCCGAACACCAAAAGCCGTATGATAAGTTGCAACTATTAGAAATCCCGAAATGGAAATGGGAGCACATTACCATGGATTTCATTACAAAGTTACCTAAAACGGCGAGAACCCAATTCGATTCGATTTGGGTTATAGTTGACCGATTGACAAAAAGCGCTTTGTTTCTTCCCATTAAAGAAGCGATATCGTCGGAGGCCTTGGCTAAGTTGTTTATCAAGGAAGTGGTCTCGCGACATGGGGTTCCTATATCTATTATTTCGGATCGAGATACCCGTTTTACATCTCGGTTTTGGGAAAAGTTTCATGAAGATATGGGTACGCAATTGAAGTTGAGCACGGCGTATCATCCTCAAACGGACGGTCAAACCGAACGTACGAATCAAACTTTGGAAGATATGTTACGGGCGTGCATCATTGACTTTGGTGGTAGTTGGGATGAGCATTTACCTTTGGTGGAATTCTCGTACAATAATAGTTATCATACTAGTATCGGGATGCCACCTTACGAAATGCTTTATGGGCGTAGGTGTCGAACTCCCGTTTGTTGGGGAGAAGTGGGTCAAAGAGAGATCGGGAGTACCGATTTGGTTTTAGAGACAAATAGCAAGATCGATTTGATTCGGGAACATTTGAAGAAGGCTCAAGATAGGCAAAAGTCGTATGCCGATAGACGTAGGCGATTGATTGAGTTCCAAGAAGGCGATATGGTGATGCTTAAGGTTTCGCCATGGAAGGGTATTATTCGATTTTGAAAATGGGGAAAGTTAGCTCCTCGGTTTATTGGGCCGTTCAAGGTTTCAGCTCGTGTTGGTAAAGTTGCATATCGATTGGAATTACCCGAAGAGCTTGCGGGGATCCATAATACATTTCATGTTTCCCACCTCCATAAGTGTCTTGCGGACGATTCCTCATGGATGCCTTTAGACGAGATCGAGCTAAACAACAAGTTAGAATATGTCGAGGAACCGATTGCTATCCTTGACGAGAAGGTGAAAATGTTGAGGAATAAAGAGGTGAGAACTTTCAAGGTTCAATGGCGGCGTAGTAAAGGTTCCGAGTTCACTTGGGAGCCCGAAGAGTTCGTGTTAGTTTATCTTCCCTCGTGTCATGCGGCTTGGATTGCGAGGTCGCAATCCGGTTCAAGTGGGGGAGAGTTGTAAGATCCTATTTTCTTTTTGGGTTTGGACGCCGTCCAAACATTTGGGACGCCGTTCCAGTTTGAAGACCTGGACGCCGTCCAACATTTTGGGACGCCGTCCAGAATGGCTGGCAGGCATGTCTTTTTGCTTTTAAATATTTTAGATGGGTAAATTGGTAATTTCACTTAGTGGACGAATTAAAGGCCCTAGATCAGTTTGGTTGAGCCTCATTACTCCATTCCTAACCACCAAACTTCATCTACTTTAATTCTAGAGAGAGAGTACTCTTAAGTGTGAGAAAGCTCAAATAGGAGAGGAAGAAGCTTGTTTCGGGTTCTAGCTTGAGCATTGAAGTTGTTCATCTCCTCGTTAGCTTCGTTTTGATTGTGGTGGTAAGCCCTAAAATTGATTTCTCTAGTAAATATGTTTAAGGGTTAGGGTTTGGGTTAATGTTGTACATAAAACCCATGTATGAGTGATTTGGGGGTTTTTGGGTAAGTTTGGGTCATGAAGACCCAAATGGTGACTAACTTAGGGTTTTGAAATGTTGAAATGTGTAAATGGGTCTTAAAGGCCTAATAGATCACTAGTACACCTATAGTTAGTGTTAGTGGGAGTCATTTGGGTTGTGGGTGACCTAAATGGGTATGTTGACCTTGAAATGGGTCAAATGGGTCTTTGATGACCTAGGTTGTCTTGCATGTATGAAAACGAGTTAACTTTGTGGTTAAAAGTGTGTTAAGACCTTAATTGGCTAAAGTTAGGGTTTTTGGTGAAGTTAACCCATTATTAGGGTTAAGGGTGCAAAATGGGTCGGGATTGCACTTTGGGACAAAAGACTCTAGATTTTAGAGTGAGTTGCTTGACCGACTTGAGTTGTGAATTGATTATGTGCTAAAATGTAATAGGTACGTTACATTGAAGTGGCAAGTTCGGTTATCTTTCACGAAGACTCTAAGGTGAGTGGAGTAATTATACGTATGTGTATATGACGTATTTATTTGTGGGTGTTATGGTATGAACCATCGAGCCGGTAGTGCCATAACATGTGTGTGATCGAGTGTGAACCACGAGCCGGTAGCACTATAAACTTAGATGTGAACCACGAGCCGGTAGCATCGAGTGTGAACCACGAGCCGGTAGCACTATAAACTAAGATGTGAACTACGAGCCGGTAGCATCGAGTGTGAACCACGAGCCGGTAGCACTATAAAAGAGTATGACTCAATTGCGTATGGTGTGAACCATGAGCCGGTAGCACCATAGCGTTATGGTTAACCATACTGAGATTGTGGATGGTTTGGCATATTGTTTAAATATATTGTGTTGAGTATATGCTAATGCGGTTTTGTGATAATGTGCGACTTGTTAAGTATTTCGGGTATGATGTTATGCTAATTTGAGTTTCAAGTTCGTACAAGGTATTCGGTAATTGTGATTGCAAATAGATGGGTTATATATACGTATGTATAATTATTGCATTAACTAAGCTTTGCTTACCCTCTCGTTGTTTACTTTTTTTATAGGCACGGGCGTTGACAAGGGTAAGAGCGTTCAATTGGATTAGTGATCTCCCGCTTGTCTTGTTAGGGGATGCTTTTGGGTGTTAGCTTTTGGAGTTCGACCGAGATTGGATAGTTTAACCCCAAACACCATTGATGTGTGCAACAGGGTGTACGAAATACTATTAAATTTTATCAGGAAAATACTATTAAATACGATACAATTTTACACAAGATATTTATTTATTTAGAGAATGGATATACTTAAACCTTGCTACAACACTTATAGGCAGTGTACCTAATCGTACAGTAGTGTAGTTTTTAGTAAGTCCGGTTCGTTCCACAGGGAAAATCTTTAAACAAAGCTTAACGCTATATTAGTTTACTTTTATAAAAATACAAATATATATATAAGTAATATTATTATTATAAAGGGGGGTTTTTACCGTTTAATGACCGGTTTGTCGATTTTAAAACTTTAGTCGCAGTTAAAACCAAATGTAAAATAATAAATAAATACAAGACTTAATTTAAAGCGTAAAGTAAATAACGATAATGAAATTGCGAATAATAAAAGTGCGATAAAATAAACTTGCGATAATTAAAAAGTACGATAATTAAAAGTGCAATTAAATACAATAACAATAAAAATGCGATAATTAGAAGTGCAATTAAATATAAAATAAAGGAAATTAAATACGAAATAAAAGAATTATGCTTATTTAAACTTCCGTAATCATGATGTTTGACGTGTTGATTTTTAGTTTATTCCCATGGGTTAATTGTCCTTTGTCCTGGATTATTTAATATGTCCGTCTGGTTTTATCCATAACAGTCCATCAGTCATAAATATAAAGTGCGAGTGTCCTCATCAAATTATCCTTATACCCGAAGTTAAATATTCCAACTAATTGGGGACTTAAACTGTAACAAGATTTTAATACTTTGTTTAATAATTACCCCAGGATGTCGACTGAGTGTAATCCAAGGTTTTAATATTTTGTTATCAATTATACCAAGTGTCCTTGTACATAATTTCAACCCTGTTTTAATTATTCAAGTGGCTATTAATCCATTCCCATATCCGGTTAAATGAACGATTATTCGTACATATAAATACCCCACCCATCGTGTCCGATCGAGTGTATATGGTAATTTATAGGGACGCCCAATTGTAAATCTTTATATTAACATTAACAAACTATCATTTAGTTAAACAAATATAAAGCCCATTAATAGCCCATAGTCTAATTTCCACAAGTGTCGTTCTTTTGTCCAAACCCCAATTATGGTACAAAGCCCAATTACCCAATTTTAGTAATTAGCCCAACATCATGATTACTTCATTTTAAATAAGCATAATAATAACTTAGCTACGAGACATTAAATTAAAAAGGTTGAACATAACTTACAATGATTAAAAATAGCGTAGCGTTACACGGACAGAATTTTGACTTACACCCTTACAACATTCGCTAACATACCCTTATTATTAGAATTATAATTAAAATTAAAATTAAAATTAAAATTAAAATATAAATTATAAATATAAATATTACGATATAGATAGAGAGGATGGATATATGTTGTGTAAAAATGATCAGAATTCGGTTGGCTTTATAGGGAATTGAGTTCAGGGATACTCTGCGACTCGCGGCCCTTTTTGCCTTCAAACTCCGCGAGTCGCGGAGTTTGTAAATACAGCTCACTCATTTTGGAGTCTTTCTTGCCGACGGATTTTAATTATTTATATAATATATAAATAATTATAAGAATTATTTAAATATTATATTATATTTATGTGCATAGTTGACTTGTAATTTTTAGTTCGTTGCGTCGAGCATTGAGAGTTGACTCTGGTCCCGGTTCCGGATTTTCGAACGTCCTTGCGTACAATTTAATATCTTGTACTTTGCGTTTTGAATCTTGTACTCTTGTAATTTCGAGACGTTTCTTATCAATAATTGGAACCTCTTTGATTGTATTTTGTACTTTTGAGCTTTTTGGTCATTTGCGTCTTCAATTCGTCGAATCTGTCTTTTGTCTTCACCTTTTATTATTTAAACGAATATCACTTGTAAATAGAACAATTGCAACTAAAAGCTTGTCTTTCTTGAGGAATAATGCTATGAAATATATGTTCGTTTTTAGCATTATCAAATATTCCCACACTTAAGCGTTGCTTGTCCTCAAGCAATATCGTCTTGAAATACTAGAATCACTTCTTTATTCTTCACACTTTGTACATCAGTGATTTCTATACGGCGGTATAAACAATGGTAGTAACGATATGGTTTACAGTCCCACATGACTATAAAAATTTAGATCCATTAAGGAAATTGGATCTTTATGAAAACATTTGATCTTTTGAAAATTAAATCTAGTTTTTACCCTAGATAAGTTTTCCGGAATAACTCTTTACCGGTGTTTGCAAAATATTTTTGTGGGTTTGGTGGGTTTCAGATTTGAAAATTTTAGCTCAAAACTTGCGGTTTTATGTCACCCACTTGCTAACCTTGTATTTGGAAAGCAACACATCCAGTTTACTTGTCCCGTATATTACCTTTCGGTAAACTACCGTCCGGTTGTAAAGGAAAGCGTTGAACAAGCAACTGTTAAGGCAATGTCCCCTGACATGCTTTTAATTATGGTCTATAACGTGTCGGATGCAATTACTATCCTTGGTAGGAGCAATAGTAAAGCTCACCCTTATGATTTTTTGGTCTGGCACAAGGTCCTGTCTTTGACCACTATGCAACCACCGTTCTTACGGTTGACACCCGATTTAGTTCAGGTGACCTAATGAATTCTAGGTGAATTCCTAGGATTTTACGTTTAATGGTAATGAACGCATTGAAAATAGGGTTTTCAGAAAACAAATCGGTTTGTAATTTTGATCAAAATATTTTCTCGTTCAAGCTCGAGTTTAGATATCATTGAATTCCATGAGTTTGTAATTCTCAATCTTTAAGGTCAATCTCAAGGATTGAGTAATATCAGGCTTAAAAGCTGATTTTTAGTCTTTAAGGAGATTATCCTTTCTGGGGATCGGATTCATTAGTCTTATCAAGCTAATTTGCATGGTGCCCCCCATTGTACGAGATAAATCCTTCTCATGGTTAGGATAAATCTGACCACTTGGCGACCCTGTTTAATGCTGAGGTCCGTGGATTTCCTGCTGATTTTAGTGATGACTTTTCTAGATTTTTCGTCAACCTACAGCTGGTCTGGACGACAACTTCTTGACCTAAATCAAGAAGCGCGTGTCTTTTTCGGAAGACTTTACTTCCTTTTAATGATGGAATTGATTCATCGTGTAGATCCATCTTTCTTACAGTAAATCAGGTAAAACTTTTTAGTTTAGTCCAAAGCAAAAGTATTTTCAGTTATTTGTACAAAAATATGTGATATATGTTTTGAATAACTTGGAGAATTTTCCCACACTTGGCTTTTATTTTCCTTTTTATTGTCCTCTATTCCATTTTAAATGAATTTTAACATTTTGGTTTGTTTCTCAATTTATGTCCTTTCCGAGGTTACAATAATTTCGGTGTTAAAACCTAGTTTTATCGTTCATAAATATGTATAAACATGATTTTGAGTTCATTTTCATGAAAATTTTGAAAAATTTTACTAGAATTGGGTAGTCAGTATATAAGACTAGGGCTGTTCTTTATTATCAGAGAGCACTAGATTCTAATACAACTACTGCTTTACTAGTATTTTTAATGGTAACCAAGTGTTTAAGATAAAAATTATAAAATCCGAAAGAATTTAACCCCTTCCCACACTTAAGATCTTGCAATGCCCTCATTTGCAAGAAATTGGTAACAATTTAAATTATTGAGGGTGATTTGTGTGAAAATGATTAAATTTTTACCAAAGTTTCCAAATATATTGGCGTTTGTTTGCTGAATGATAAATGATGCACATCATTTGTTCATTCCGTCTTGTTGTTATTTCACATTTATTTTGCATCTTGTCGTCAAAATTAGTTGCTTTTGCTGAACTTAATGCCAGTCTTTGAAAATGCGTTGTTTTACCATGTTGTGTACATAAGATAAACTGAAAACATATATACATATTTTTGAAGTTTGGTATATTACCCCACATTCAAAAATTCAAAAATTATTAAAATCTAAGAATAAAAGTTAGAAAATTATAAAAACTATTACAATATTAAATAAGTATTAAACGTATCAACATTACAAATTACAAAATAAATAAAACTAAGTAGACTAGGGATGATACTGATACCAATAGGGGTTCCAAGCATAACCATAGGTGCTATAGAATGCTTCGGCTGGGTTATACGTAGGATACGGTGGTTGCATCTCTATAGACCAGGGAGCGAATATGGGTTTTGGAGTAGGAATATAGTTTCTACCTATATGTTGGCAATGAGCTATGATTTGGTTTTGATGAACTTGCCAATCTTCAAATGCTCTCTGTCTAGCATTTTCGTATTCCTGTGAAGCTATAAACCTTTGCATTTCTTGCATTTCATTTCCCCCTCCTACATTACCTTGCTGTTGGTTTCTCTCAACCTGTGGATGTCTACCATGGTATTGTACTGCGGCGTTATTTCGCCTCTTCAAAACTTTCGCACCATGGTATACATTTAAACCTATTGTATCGCGGGGTTCTGGTTCTTCGACTAATAATCCCCCCCCCCCCCCCGACTTATATCCACACCGAGATATTCAGCAATCAAAGTAATAAAAATACCACCTCCTATTATGCTATGCGGTCTCATCCCCCTAACCATAGCTGATAAATAATAACCCACACAATAAGGTATATTTATAGCGCTTTGTGGGTCTCAAATACACATATGGTAAAACAAATCCTGTTCATTTACCTTTTCCTTGTTCTTACCTCTTTGTGTAATTGAATTAGCTAAAAACCTATGAATCACTCTTAATTCAGCTCTATCTATATCCAAATAAGAGTAATTTCCCCCTTTGAATCGGTGATGGCTTGTCATTTGACTCCATACACCATGTGTATCAAAATTTTCATCTATCTTTCTACCATTTAGTATCAACCCTCTACAATCGGCAGATGCTAACTCCTCAGGCGTATATATACGTAAAGCCTGAGCCATGTCTAGTAAAGACATGTGGCGCATCGAACCTCCTAATAAAAATCTAATAAAAGATCGATCGGTTAAACTAGCTACCCGATCATTTAATTCTATACTACACAACAATTCTTCACACCATACTTTATATACAGGTCTACGCATGGTGAATAAACGTACCCAGTCATTAAAAGTAGAATTACCATACCTCTGTGCAAGTAATTCCCTAATTGGCCCGGCCAATTCTACAGCTTCTAATGGTCCCCATTCTATGACCCTAGGTACCTCAACAACTTTAGAATGAAGAGTATGCAAACCCCTTTGGTATTTTGGATAATCTATCCAAAGTCTGTCAAATCTCAGGTTCGGGTGCAAATCTTCCAAGTGCATATCAGAAAATGTCATGACTGGATGAGGTATATCCTGTTTGTAGAAGTTATCCACCTCCTGTTGTTTCGCATTCTCAGCAGGAGCATTGCGAGCTTGGGATGAAGATTCACCCCTTTCAGTCTGCAAAACACATCAAACACAATTTTTGTGCATCCAAATATGCATTAGTGTCAGCAAAATCATCAATCAAAATAATTACAATGACATGATCAATTTATATCAAACTTAAGCTCATTTTCATATTTTCATCAAATCTACACTTTTTCAAATAAGCATATACGAAAATGTTCACCAAGTTCATAAGCATTCAACTCAAATAACATGTCAAAATAATCATTACTAGCAATTAAACAAGTTTCAAATGGCATTATCTTTCAAAAATCAAGTTCATGAATTTTAGACTTGAAAAAGTCCACTTTAATTCTCAAAATCATGTTTAGGCTCAAAGTTTGGATCATTTAACTACCTAAACATGTTACACTACTTAATTTAGCAATAATTAATGACAAAAATCGGCCATAACCTGTTTATATCAAAAAGCCCCAAATTGCTCAAGAACACAAACCGTAGATTACTCAAAATTTGAAGTTTAAGGCTTCTAATCATGTTAAATAGCATCAATCTAGGTTATACAAGCATAATACATAAACAATTTAAGCATAATTACACTAAAAAGCATCAAAATCAAATTGGGGAAAAAATTGCTCAAGAACACTAATTTTCGGATTAAATGGTGTTTAGGTGTAGAAATTTACCGTTTTTCTTGAGTAATTCCTTGATAGCATCCTTCTCAACATGATTTTAGTAAAAGATTTGATGATTAACGGTTAAAAATTGTGATTTTGGGGGTTTTTTTTCCGTGTATTTTCGGAGTATTTTCGCTGTGTTTTCTTTGTGGTGTGTGGACTGAGCTGTTCAGCTCGATTTTATTTTTTTCCTGTATTTTGGTCCTCCCGCGAGTCGCGGGGTTTAAACCTTCAAACTCCGCGAGTCGCGGAGTTTGTTTTATTTTATTTTTATTTTTTTATTTTTTATTTTATTTTATTTTTTTTTATATAATCTATAACTTATAAAACAATTAAGTAATTAATTTTTAAAATTTTGTTTCCCTTGTTATTTAGGACGAGGTCGTTTCGGATTGATGTCCTAGTCCGTCCTTCGACAAAATTTTAAAATTTGTCTTTTTGTAGCGATTGTTTTAAAAGCTAAGATTTTTGGGGTTTTTTAATGTTTTTGGCATACTTTAATTCAATAAGATTAAAAATAATGATAATAAAAGTTCTCGTCCCTCCCTCGGGTAAAGAAATTTCGATTCAAAGACCTAGTCTTCAACTTACGACGAATTTTAAAAATCATATTTTTAACTTAATGAGATAAAGTAAATTTTTGTTTTTAAATTCACACAACTTAAATATAAAATTCAAAATTAATATTAAAAATTCACACCAAACTTAAAATTTGAAATGCATAAAATTAAAAATTCATATTTTAAAAATTAAAAATTCACACCAAACTTAATTTAAAAATTCATATTATAAATTCACACCAAACTTATATTAATTTTTTAAATATTTACAATTTTAAAAATATTGTTTTTACAAAGTTTACAATATTAATTTAAGATTTAAATATTAATTTTAAAAACATGGTAAAAATAAAATTAAAAATCTTTTTGGCTTTTTATCCCACTTTAATCAATCAAATATTATCAAAAATATGCGCCCCTCTTTTCGGTAAAGTAATTTCGGTTTCAAGACCTAATTTAACTCATGACGAATTTTTGAAATATTTTGGGTTGATTGATTAAAGATATTTATACCTTAAGAATAAACGTTAAATTTCGCAGTGATGTAATAAATTTTTGTATGATATCAATAATTTCGGTCGCCAAACCTAATTTTATTCAATACCAATTTAATACTTTATAGCGAACAAATTAGCGTTTATTATCAAAAGGTTAAAAATAAAAATAAAAAAAAATAAAAAAAACTGTACAGACTTACCTGTGAGATAGTATTCTTAGTTATATGATCTATCCCATTCATAAGATAGTCGGTTTAATTGGTTTTCCATGGCTACATAGGCGTAACCTCGAGCATTCAGTATCTTTTCTTCTAAACATATGAACGGTCCGTCTCTGCATAAAGTAACAAATTCGGTGTTTGAATAGGTTTGATTATTTGAACATTTACCTCCATGTGACCATTTTCCGCATTTGTGACATCTTTCTAGGTGTCGTGCTCTTCTTTTCGCTGCGGATTTTGATTTTCCTTTAACAAATTGTAACTTATTATCTTCGCATCTGGATTCTTTTCTAACTCCGTCCAATCTTTCTCTGATTACTGATACTATTTCACTCGGAAGTGTGTCATTATTACGTTTAGTGATTAAAGCGTGTAGTATTAGACCATGGTTTAGTTCACAGGCAGTCTTCATTTTGTAAAAATCTAAAAAAAATAAAAATTCAGAATGGGGGGAGAAGACTAGTTCTTTAGGGTCTGCTAGGGAAAGACCATTCGGGTTCCATTTTCGAGAACTACACGAAAACAGACAATCTAACTCTAACAGAAATACATATTATCCTTTAAAGACTTGATTCTCCCCACACTTAGTTAACTGTGGTGTCGAAATTGTGATTAACTTCGTTGTCGACTTCCATCGGACCATGTATGTAATGTTTAACTCTGTGACCATTAACTTTAAATTCAATCCCATTTAAATTTATTAATTCTATCGTTCCGTATGGGAAAACTCTTTTGACTATGAATGGTCCAGACCATCTTGATTTCAATTTTCCAGGAAATAGCTTGAATCGTGAATTGAAAAGAAGAACTATGTCTCCTTCTTTAAATTCTTTTGAACTTCTGATTCTTTTATCATGTCATTTCTTCGTTCTTTCTTTATAGATTAACGAATTTTCGTATGATTCATGTCTTAATTCTTCTAATTCATTTAGTTGACTTAATCGTAGACGTCCGGCTTCATGTAAATCAAGATCACATCTCTTCAAAGCCCAAAATGCTTTGTGTTCAATTTCTACCGGAAGATGACATGCTTTTCCATAAACAAGTCTAAAAGGTGTGGTTCCAATTGGAGTTTTGTAGGCTGTTCTAAAAGCCCAGAGTGCATCCTCCAATTTATTGGACCATTCCTTCGGATTTGATCCTACGTTTTTCTCTAGAATTCGTTTTAAAGCTCGATTGGTATTTTCAACTTGTCCACTTGTTTGTGGATGATATGCGGTGGAGATTTTATGAGTTACTCCATATCTTTTAAGAACTTTCTCAAGTTGATTATTACAGAAATGAATACCCCGATCACTTATTAAAGCTTTCGGTGTTCCAAACATTGGAAAAAGACATTTTAAAAAGTTGACTACAACTCGTGCATCGTTAGTTGGGAGAGCTTGTGCTTCCGCCCATTTAGATACATAATCAATGGCTACGAGAATATAGAGATTATTATGAGATTTTGGAAATGGACCCATAAAGTCAATACCCCAAATGTCAAATACTTAACATACTTGGATGACATTTTGTGGCATTTCATCACGTTGACTTATTTTTCCGGCCCTTTGACAAGCATCACAGGATTTGCAAAGAAGGTGTGCGTCTTTGTAAATTGTAGGCCAATAGAATCCAGCATCATAAACTTTTCTTGCTGTTAGTTGAGGCCCATAATGCCCTCCTGTTGGTCCTGTGTGACAATGGTTTAAAATTTTACTAGCTTCATCTCCAAATACACATCGGCGTATTATTCCATCGGGACAACTTTTAAACAGATGTGGATCTTCCCAAAAATAGTGTTTTATATCACTGAAGAATTTCTTTCGTCTTTGGTACGATAATCCTTTTTCAAGGAATCCACAAACTAAGTAGTTTGCATAGTCTGCAAACCATGGAATTTCTTTATAATCTATCTTCAATAGATATTCATCAGGAAAGTTGTCTTGTATGGCTGATTCATTTAGAACTTCTAACTCAGGATTTTCAAGACGAGAAAGATGATCAGCAGCGAGATATTCTACTCCTCTTTTATCTCGGATTTCAATATCAAATTCTTGTAAGAGTAAGATCCAACGGATTAATCTTGGTTTAGCATCTTGTTTTGAAAATAGGTATCTAAGAGCAGAATGGTCGGTATAGACCACCGTTTTTGCTAGAACGAGATATGATCGAAATTTGTCAAAAGCAAAGACAATAGCAAGGAGTTCTTTTTCAGTAGTTGTATAGTTCGTTTGTGCTCCTTGTAACGTCTTACTAGCATAATATATAGGTTGAAATCGTTTTTCAATCCTTTGTCCTAAAACGGCTCCCATTGCAAAATCACTTGCATCGCACATTAGTTCAAATGGTAGATTCCAATTTAGTGTTATCATGATCGGCGCATTAGTTAGTTTCTCTTTAAGAATATTAAAAGATTTGATACACTCATCTGAAAAGATGAATGGAGCATCTTTTTCTAGGAGTTTATTCATAGAAGTGGCAATTTTAGAAAAATCTTTTATGAAACGTCGGTAAAAACCGGCATGCCCTAGAAAACTCCTAACTCCTCTAACATTGGTGGGATGTGGAATTTTAGCAATTACATCTACTTTAGCTCTATCCACTTCAATTCCTTCTTTTGAAATTTTATGTCCAAGAACGATGCCTTCTTTAACCATGAAATGGCATTTCTCCCAATTAAGTACTAGATTTGATTATTCGCATCTAATAAGCATTCGTTCCAGATTAGCTAGACATGATTCAAATGTATCACCGAAGACTGAAAAGTCATCCATGAAAACTTCCATGCATTCTTCTATCATGTCATGAAAAATCGCCATCATACACCTTTGAAAGGTTGCAGGGGCGTTGCAAAGTCCAAATGGCATGCGTTTGTAAGCAAAAGTACCATAAGGGCACGTGAATGTGGTTTTCTCTTGGTCCTCGGGTGCTATTGGAATTTGAAAATATCCGGAAAATCCATCTAGAAAACAATAGTAACTATTTCTGGCTAATCTTTCCAACATTTGATCTATGAAAGGTAAGGGAAAGTGATCTTTTCTGGTGGCGTCATTTAATTTTCTATAATCAATACATACACGCCATCCTGTTACAGTCCTAGTAGGAATAAGCTCATTTTTCTCATTTGTAATGGCAGTCATGCCACCCTTCTTAGGCACGCATTGAACTGGGCTTACCCATGGACTATCAGAAATTGGATAAATTAAACCTGCATCTAGCAGTTTAATAATCTCTTTCTTAACTACATCTTGCATATTAGGATTTAGTCTTCGTTGGCGTTGCACATACGTTTTATGACCTTCTTCCATAAGGATTTTATGTGTGCAATACGAAGAACTTATTCCTTTAATATCATGAATCTTCCATGCAATGGCTGGTTTATGAGCTTTCAACACAGAAATGAGTTGTGATTTCTCATTTTCAGTAAGAGAAGACGATATTATTACAGGTAATTCAGATTCACCATGTAAATAAGCGTATTCCAAATGGTTTGGAAGTGGCTTTAACTCTAATTTCGGAGGTTCTTCTATCGATGATTTGTATCGATATCTGTCTTCTTCTTTTAGCATTTGAATTTCTTCTGTTGTTGGTTCATATCCATTAGCTATAAGTGTAGCTAACATTTCAGCTTCATCAATTGGTTCATTACCTTCTCCTAAAGAACATTCTCCCGTTCCTTGTAATTCTGGAAATTCTTCTAATAATTCTGCATGTGCATCTATAGTTTGAATATAATAACATGTATCATCTGCAGATTGCGGTTGTTGCATTGCTCTATCAACTGAAAAGGTAACACTCTCCTCCTCTATACTTAGGGTCAATTTCTTACCGAACACGTCTATCATTGCTTTAGCCGTGTTTAAGAATGGTCTTTCTAATATGAGAGGAACTTGAGAATCTTCTTCCATGTCCAGAACAACAAAATCTACTGGAAATACTAAAGTACCAACTTTAACTAGCATGTTCTCCATTATCCCTCTAGGATATTTTATTGATCTATCGGCTAGTTGTATGCTTATTCTGGTTGGTTTCAATTCTCCAAGGTCTAGTTTAGCGTATAGTGAATACGGCATTAGATTTATACTAGCACCTAAATCTGCCAATGCTTCTATTGAACTAAGACTACCCAGAAAACATGGAATTGTGAAACTTCCTGGATCAGATAGTTTTTCTGGTATCTTATTCAATAGCACTGCTGAACAATTAGCATTCATAGTAACAGCCGAGAGTTCTTCCATTTTCTTTCTATTTGAGATTAGATCTTTCAAGAATTTAGCATATCTAGGCATTCCTGAAATCACATCAATGAAAAGAAGATTTACATTTATCTGTTTAAACATATCCAAGAATTTGGATTGCTCGGCTTCAAGTTTCTCTTTCTTCATTTTACTCGGGTAAGGAAGTGGTGGTTGGTATGGTTTAACATAAGGTTTAGCCTTAACTGTGTTATCTTCATTAACCTTTTCAACTACCGGTTCTGTTTCCTTATCTTGATTAGGTTGTGGTTCTTGTGGAATAGGAATAGCTTCATCAGAAGTTACAGGTATTTCAGGTGGTTTAAGTGTTGTACCACTTATTGTGGTAATGGCTTTAGCTGTTTCATTCCGGGGGTTAGCATTTGTATCACTAGGTAGACTTCCCGGTTTTCTTTCACCTATTAACCTTGCTAGGTTACTTACTTCTTGTTCCAGATTTTGAATAGAAGCTTGTTGATTTCTAAATGCTTGAGCATTTTGTTCATTAGTTTGTTTCTGAGATGTGAAAAACTGCGTTTGAGTTTCAACTAGCTTCGTCATCATGTCTTCTAAATTCGGATTTTTATCATCGTTTTGTTGTGGTGGTTTGTTTTGAAAATTAGGTCTTTGCTGGTTGTAAGTATTATTGGATACTTGTTGATTGCTAGGACCTTGTTGGTTGTTGTATGGAATATTTCGGTTATAGTTCTGGTTTTGATTGTAAATAGGTCTTGGCGGTTGATAATTATTCTGATAATTATTTCCAGGCCTTTGGTTTATGTATGAAATATTCTCTCTTTGTTCCATTGTTAATTCAATACTGAGATAATCTTTTGTCAAATGTGGTCCTCCACACTGCTCACAACTAATTCGTATTGAGTGAATATCTTTAGTCATCTTTTCCATTCGTCTCTCGACAGCATCTATCTTTGCGGAAATGGAATCTAAGTCATGGCTAGAATCAGCTCTAGCTGCTTTAGATGATCTAACGATATCTTTTTCTTGGTGCCACTCATGTGAGTGGGAAGCAGTGTTATCAATAATTTTGTAAGCATCAGTTTCGGTTTTCTTCATAATAGAACCACCAGCTGCTATATCTATGTCTTTCCTTGTAGTGATGTCGCATCCTTGGTAGAATATTTGTACTATTTGACAGGTGTCTAAACCATGTTGCAGACATCCTCTTAATAACTTTCCAAATCTTGTCCACGCCTCATATAGAGTTTCATTTGGCTTCTGTGTGAATGTAACAATTTCTGCTTGAAGTCTTACGGCTTTAGATGCGGGAAAGAATTGTTTAAGAAATTTTTCAACTAAAACATCCCATATATCAATCGCCCCTTCAGGTAACGATTCCAACCAATCTTTGGCTTCTCCCTTTAAAGTCCAGGGAAATAACATGAGATATATCTGTTCATCCTCCACTTCTCGGATTTTAAATAGTGTGCAGATCCCATTAAAGGTACGTAGATGTTCATTTGGATCTTCCTTTGGCGCACCACTAAATTGGCATTGATTAGTCACCATGTGTAGAATTTGTCCTTTGATTTCATAATCTGGCGCATTAATGTCTGGATGAGTAATTGCGTGACCTTGGCCAGTGCGTTTAGCTCTCATTCGGTCTTCCATACTTAAAGGTTCCAGATTCTCCATAATTGAATTTGTTGAATCGGAATCACTAGAGGATTCTGATTTAATGGTTCGTTCCTCAACAATCTCTGTTTGAATGATTGGTGGTTCCGAAGGAAAGTTTAGTGGTTTAGGATCTACGAATCGTTCCTGAATATTCTCCGGATTCTCAATTGTGAGGTCGGGTTCAAAAAATGGATTATCGGAAATTTGAACTGGAGTACTTGGTCGACTGGATGACGATTCTAAAGAAAAATCAACGGCAATAATATTTGATAAATGTATTGATCTAGTTACAGGTGGTGAACGTACAAAAGGTGGTGAACGTACAAAAGGTGGTGAACGTCTTGCTCGGTGCATTCACTGAATATCCTATTAGTTTTTAAAAGGAAAGAAAAATTATAATAAGTTATCCAATCAATAGACTTTTCTGATTTTGCCCACGTTTCGAATAGCCAAAAGATGCAGCAGAGGGGCAGGATTCGTTTAGTCTCAATATAATTGAGGACTGTTTGGCTCTAATAACCAGGTCCACGTATAAATCCAACTATTACTACGAACCAGAAAATTTTGATGTCTATTAATTTAACCACTTAAAATAAATTTTCGTAATTTTAAGAAATTTAGATAAGAAGTAGATTAAAAATCTATGTCCTAAAACTAGAATAGCGAGAAATAAGAAAGAAAAAGAGTTCGTCAAAAAAGGTCGAAAAAGAAAAATGGTTGAAAAATAAAAGGTGACGAAAAAAATAAAAGAAACTTATAAAACTTAAAAACACTTGACTAACCTAACCTTATTACTACAACTAACTTAAAATTATAATCGCAAATTGAGATTACTAATTGGAATGATAATTGATACATAGGTAAAAGTCGTCTAAAAATATTAAAGCTTACAGGAAAAACTAAATCCCAAATGGAAATAACTTAAAAAGAAACTAAAACTTAAAAAGGCGTCGCAAAATTCTAAAGCACCTAAATCTTAGTTTAAAGAAAAAGCACTTAAGGAATTCTACGGCAAAGCCTAAAAATCTAGAAGTAAAAATAACTATGGCAAAAACTAAGTTTAAAACTAAATATGAGCTAAAAATACAAATATTACGCTAAAACAATTAAAAAGGGACAAAATATAAAAATATACAAAAAGTTGTAAAAAGTACAATTTTTATAAAAATATTATTTTTATATTATTTATTTATTAAAACTATTAATTTTATATTTTATTTAAACTAAATAAACTAAATATACAAAATAATAATAAAAACTAAAAACTAATTAAAAACTATAAACCTAATTAGGGTTTTAATTAAAAATTAATAATAATAATTACTCCTAATAAATGCTGATTAGGGTTCTGTCAGGCGCGTCAGAGAAACTCCGCGAGTCGCGGTATTCGAAGCAGCAAAGCCCGCGAGTCGCGGGGTTCCAAAATTCAACTCTGGTACAGTTTTTAAATTTGACGCGTTTTTTTTTATTTATTTATTTTATATTTTCTGTTTTATATTTTCTGTTTTATAATCTAAAATTTTTATATAATAAAAACTTATATTTTAAAAATTAGAATAAAAATAGAACTACTTTATAATTTTATAAATAAAAATCTTAAAACTAGATTTATATATATATATATATATATATATATATATATATATATATATATTTTTATATGTTTTAAATAAAAACAAAATACTTAAATAAAACTTATATAAAAATAAAGAAACTTTATAAAACTTAAATATTTAACAAAATCTTAAAAATACTTATATTTTTGTTTTTCTTTTTATATTTTCGAATATTTAAAACGTATTTTTATAAAAACGAATTTTAATAAAAGTAAACTAAAAATCTTTTTTTTTCTTTATATTAGCGTTGCGCTTCCGGCGTTTAAGAAGTCCCCGGCAGCGGCGCCAAAAATACTTGATGTGTGCAGCGGGGTGTATGAAATACTATTAAATTTTATCAGGAAAATACTATTAAATACGATACAATTTTACACAAGATATTTATTTATTTAGAGAATGGATATACTTAAACCTTGCTACAACACTTATAGGCAGTGTACCTAATCGTACAGTAGTGTAGTTTTTAGTAAGTCCGGTTCGTTCCACAGGGAAAATCTTTAAACAAAGCTTAATGCTATATTAGTTTACTTTTATAAAAATACAAATATATATATAAGTAATATTATTATTATAAAGGGGGGTTTTTACCGTTTAATGACCGGTTTGTCGATTTTAAAACTTTAGTCGCAGTTAAAACCAAATGTAAAATAATAAATAAATACAAGACTTAATTTAAAGCGTAAAGTAAATAACGATAATGAAATTGCGAATAATAAAAGTGCGATAAAATAAACTTGCGATAATTAAAAAGTACGATAATTAAAAGTGCAATTAAATACAATAACAATAAAAATGCGATAATTAGAAGTGCAATTAAATATAAAATAAAGGAAATTAAATATGAAATAAAAGAATTATGCTTATTTAAACTTCCGTAATCATGATGTTTGACGTGTTGATTTTTAGTTTATTCCCATGGGTTAATTGTCCTTTGTCCTGGATTATTTAATATGTCCGTCTGGTTTTTGTCCATAACAGTCCATCAGTCATAAATATAAAGTGCGAGTGTCCTCGTCAAATTATCCTTATACCCGAAGTAAAATATTCCAACTAATTGAGAACTTAAACTGTAACAAGATTTTAATACTTTGTTTAATAATTACACCAGGATGTCGACTGAGTGTAATCCAAGGTTTTAATATTTTGTTTTCAATTATACCAAGTGTCCTTGTACATAATTTCACCCCTGTTTTAATTATTCTAGTGGCTATTAATCCATTCCCGTGTCCGGTTAAATGAACGATTATTCGTACATGTAAATACCCCGCCCATCGTGTCCGATCGAGTGTATATGGTAATTTATAGGGACGCCCAATTGTAAATCTTTATATTAACATTAACAAACTATCATTTAGTTAAACAAATATAAAGCCCATTAATAGCCCATAGTCTAATTTCCACAAGTGTCGTTCTTTTGTCCAAACCCCAATTATGGTACAAAGCCCAATTACCCAATTTTAGTAATTAGCCCAACATCATGATTACTTCGCTTTAAATAAGCATAATAATAACTTAGCTACGAGACATTAAATTAAAAAGGTTGAACATAACTTACAATGATTAAAAATAGCGTAGCGTTACACGGACAGAATTTCGACTTACACCCTTACAACATTCGCTAACATACCCTTATTATTAGAATTATAATTAAAATTAAAATTAAAATATAAATTATAAATATAAATATTACGATATAGACAGAGAGGATGGATATATGTTGTGTAAAAATGATCAGAATTCGGTTGGCTTTATAGGGAATTGAGTTCAGGGATACTCCGCGACTCGCGGCCCTTTTTGCCTTCAAACTCCGCGAGTCGCGGAGTTGGTAAATACAGCTCACTCATTTTGGAGTCTTTCTTGCCGACGGATTTTTATTATTTATATAATGTATAAATAATTATAAGAATTATTTAAATATTATATTATATTTATGTGCATAGTTGACTTGTAATTTTTAGTCCGTTGCGTCGAGCGTTGAGAGTTGACTCTGGTCCCGGTTCCGGATTTTCGAACGTCCTTGCGTACAATTTAATATCTTGTACTTTGCGTTTTGAATCTTGTACTCTTGTAATTTCGAGACGTTTCTTATCAATAATTGGAACCTCTTTGATTGTATTTTGTACTTTTGAGCTTTTTGGTCGTTTGCATCTTCAATTCGTCGAATCTGTCTTTTGTCTTCACCTTTTATTATTTAAACGAATATCACTAGTAAATAGAACAATTGCAACTAAAAGCTTGTCTTTCTTGAGGAATAATGCTATGAAATATATGTTCGTTTTTAGCATTATCAACCATGCTCTAGTGTCATTTGGAACTTAAACTTATATTTGGTCGAAACTTTTATTTTTGAACGAAACTCGTAAAATGGGCGATGTGGGCCCGTGGATGTAAAACTTGATTTGATGATGAAAATCTCTTAGTTTCACTTATATTGACTTGTGGTAAAAAGGTTTTCGTTTGAAAGTGTCGGGAAGCGGGTTTTCCGCTCGTGTGAGTTGGACACATGATCAGTAGCTGGGAGGCCATTGGGACGCCGTCCCAATTGCTTGGACGCCATCCCAGTTGTTTGAGCTGGACGCCGTCCCAAACTTTGGACGCCGTCCCACTCTTCTGAACTGGACGCCGTCCAGGATTCTGGACGCCGTCCAGATGCACTGCCATAAATTTTTTTTTTTGTACGCGTTTTTGGGTTTATGAAGTCGGGTTGTTACAGGACATGAACCGAGCATCAACGCGTGAGTCAACAGAGCTAAAATTACAAGTCAACGGAGCACAAGAATATAATATAATATATATATAATTATATAAAATTATATATATTATATTATATAATATTTAAATATCGAGCAGCCCACGTTTTGGAGTCATATGTGACCAGGAATAGGCGGCCATGCAATCGCATGGCCAGCATGAGTAAAACTCATGCGATCGCATGAGCCCAACAGTGTGGCCAGGTTCTATAAATAGCGATGAGTTTCAGCGAATTATGGACACCTTTTTCTTTTCCTTTCTCTAATTCTGAATATATATATATATATATATATATATATATATATATATATATATATATATATATATATATATATATATATATATATATATATATTTATAATTTTAATTTTAATTTAAGATTAATAATAATAAGGTTATGTTAGCGAATGTTTTAAGTTTGTAAGTCGAAACTCTGTCCGTGTAACGCTACGCTATTAATACTCATTGTAAGTTATGTTCAACCTTTTTAAATTAATGTCTCGTAGCTAAATTATTATTATGCTTATTTAAGCCGAAGTAATCGTGATGTTGGGCTAAATATTAAAGACGGGGTTGTTGGGCTTTGTACCATAATTCGAGTTTGGACAAAAGATCGACACTTGTGTAAATTGCACTATGGGCTATTAATGGGCTTTATATTTGTTTAACTGAATGATAGTTCGTTAATTTAATATAGAGATTTACAATTTGACATATCTATAAATAACCATATACACTCGATCGAACACTGTGAGCGGGATATTTATAAATACTAATAATAGTTCATTTAACCGGACACGGGGATGGATTAATAGTCAATGGACTCATTAAAATAGTGGTGGATTACATACAAGGACACTTGGTGTAATTGTTAATAAAGTATTAAAACCTTGGATTGCACACAGTCGATAACCTGGGGTAATCATTAACAATGTATTAAAACCTTATTACAGTTTAAGTCCCCAATTAGTTGGAACATTTGACTTCGGGTATAAGGATAATTTGATGAGGACACTCGCACTTTATATTTATGACTGATGGACTGTTATGGACAAAAACCAGATGGACATATCGAATAATCCAGGACAAAGGACAATTAACCCATGGTAATAAATTAAAATCAACACGTCAAACATCATGATTACCGAAGTTTAAATAAGCATAATTCCTTTATTTTATATCTCATCGTACTTTTAATTATCGCAATTTTATTTATCGTCATTTTATTTATCGAACTTTTAATTATCGCAATTTTATTATCGTCATTTACTTTACGCTTTAAATTAAGTTATATTTATTTTTACATTTAGTTTTTATAATAATAATAATACTACTTAAACTTCGGTAAGTATTTCGCAATAAAAATATAACTATTTCGTATACACCTCGCATAACATCAACCACACTAACAAAAGATTGTAGCGCCGTCAACATTATGGAGCAAATAAAAAATGTTTCATATGTCAACCAACAACACAAATTTAACAACAACTATCGAAACCACTACTAACAACCCTATCCTCAAAACGAAAACCACTATTAGAATAAATAGAGTCATATTCCATCCAGCATGAATAGAGTCCAAGAGTGATATCGGCAAAAAGTCACATTTTTATCCCTAATATTAAGCCCTAGAACAATAAACATTTAAACTTTGTCGGAAAAATTATCGTTTTTTCAGTTGATTTTGTAGATTAAGTAATTACGAAGGCGATTCAAAAAGAATCAAGTAAAACGGAGCTAAAACGAAGATTCTAGAGCGAAAACGGTGAATGACAAGAAATCAAGTTACGATCCAGTGAAATCAGGCTGACCAGGCCAGCAAACGGTTGGCCATACGGCTTGTCAAACGGCCTGCCAGTAGAACAAACGGCCTGCCAAATGGTCAGAGCAAACAGACTCGATAAACGACTTGCCTTAGCAAACGGCCTCCAAAAACGGCCTGCCAGCCGTTTGTAGACAAAAATCAAGTCTATTTAAAGGGCTCTCTCCATCCATTCCAACACACACTCAATTTGTAATTTATTTCATATTTTCAAGATTTTAGTTAGTCTTTAGTAGTAGTTAGCTTAGCTTTTATTTTTCGGAGGATATCCCGGCGAATCCCTGCGATCTCGGGCAGATTTCTTCGGCATTTTCAGGTTTTTATCCGAAACGCTTGTCTTATGTATTAAACATGTGTTCTTACTTTTTATGTTTAATAATGCGTTCCGATATTACCATGATAGCTTAATTAATCTGTATGTTGCTATGATAGAAGTTTGGGTTAGCGTAATTATGTTAATTTAGTACGATTACTGTTATAATATTGAACTAGGAAGTCTGATAGATTTGTATGCTAGCATCTTAAGGATTGACCAACCTAGGTTGTGATCAGGAGTTGTCCACCTATATGAAATTAGCTACTTCATAGGATTAAGACCCCTGATTATACTGTATCTGAAGATTCTATGAACTCGGTATGGCCGGAGTTCCCGAGAGGCATTTAATGCGCTTTTAGGACACGGAACTTAGTAATTGAGACATGAATAACCTAGTATACCTATTGAATATTCCGAAGAGACCTCTTAGGAGCTGTTAAGATCTAGTTAGTGCCTTCACTGTGTGACCCAAGCCTATTGCATGTTCTTGTTTGATTGTTGCCTTGGGTGTTAGTCATATCAACTGTTTAGGTATTCATTAGGTTTCTATCTGCTTTACTATCAGTATATTGACAGTGATGCTGTATAATATTTGAATTGATATGATCTCATTAGTATGATGGAATGGTTGTTAGTTTTCATTTAAGATTTTTCCAATTTAAACCGACGGATTCCTTCCGTTTGTGATCAGTGTTCAATCAACACGACACGTTGTTATTCAGTTACCTGAACTGATAATGAGGGTTAGGATTAGAGCTTAACTCACTAATAAACCTAGTGCTTTACTGAGGATAACCTCCGAGGTATTATTACCCTTCAATTATACGACCAAGTGACATACTTCTCACTACTCAAAGAGAACTCCAAGAGTTCAGAGATAAGTAGGTCTGTGTAATTGGCTCATCCAACTAGATCTACATCATTCCAAGCATAGTCTTAACATAAGTATAATTACCTTCCCCTAACCCAATACTAATATCTTGGTCAACATTTCCCTGATCAGCATACTCCGGACATCCTTCCACTTTATTTACTTTTTCGCACTTAGGACTTTTAGCTAAAATCATCTACTATCTTTTATCCAGGTAATTTAACTAAAAAACAATTATCCACTTGATCTTCAATTCATTAATCAGCAAAAAAATATGACACTAGGTTAACTTACACCTTCTACACCTTAGAAAGTAAAAGTAAATTTAGGCCCCGCAAAATAAAAATAAACGAAGACACTGTGTGCTACCAAATCGGACATCCTGAGACCTAACGACACCACACAAATAAAACCGTCCGTTAGTAGTGTGACAACCCAGAAATTTCTGAACAAATTTAAACTTGATCTTTATATGTTTTCGAAACGATAAGCAAAGTCTGTAATGTTGAAATCTCAAACACTTTGAACTATGTTCATGTATTAATTTATCATTTGACTGTTCTTGACGAATTCACGAACAATTATGTGTAAATAGATATGTATGAATATATACATATGTGTGAAATACTAAATTGAGTAATATTAGCAAAACAATTAATGGTTTGGTTGATATGGAAATAAGTTATGAAATTATTATATGACTTGAGAACGTTAACAAAGTATTAAATGTATAACGATATACTTTTTCATTTTAGATAAACATCTACGTAATAAAACGTGTTATTGTGAAATGTGTGTGTGTATATATATATATATATATATATATATATATATATATATATATATATATATATATATATATATATAGACAAAGTATATTGAACTTATATTTGAGCGGTTTCGTATACAATTAATAGATATAGTAACACTTGATTGTTATTAAATAGGTTAATACAAACATATAAGGATTTAAGATAAACATAAGTTCTAGTAATAAATTATGTAATTTGAATATAATTAGTTTTAGAAGGATAAACTATATAATAGTTATTTGATTTAGTTCCAAACGTACGAGAACATTTTCAGTCTAAAAGAATTTTATTACTAAAACGTTTTAAAATGTAATTTGAAATCTAATTAAAGTTTTATGCTATATATATATATATATATATATATATATATATATATATATATATATATATATATATATATATATATATATATATAATCACATTTACATATATACATATTGTTTTAAAGATATAAAACGTTCTACAATATATTTCGAAAGATTAACGCATTTTACAATATGGCAAGAAGTAGATTATTAAAGTTATTATCATTATCTTTTATTGTTAAAAACTTTAGGAATTATACGTAACTATTAGAGTGTCATGTCTTCTTTTAAAACGAATATAACTTTATAAATATCTAGAACCACTTTTGACAAGTTGTTACCAAGTCATTTTAATA
The DNA here is from genome assembly GCF_046630445.1 of Rutidosis leptorrhynchoides. Lineage (NCBI taxonomy): Eukaryota > Viridiplantae > Streptophyta > Magnoliopsida > Asterales > Asteraceae > Rutidosis > Rutidosis leptorrhynchoides. Next base: position 199,620,269 of record NC_092337.1, read on the forward strand.
AGGATAAAGGTTTTAACGTTATCCCAAATTTCAGAATCTTTCTAGAAACCTTTTGACAAATTATCCATAACAACGATCTGTGATTCAATAAAATATAGATAGATATAACGAGAAATAAAAACGTGTTTTTAAAACTAGCAAGATGTTAAAAAATAAACGATGGCGTATAAATGAATTATATCAAATTAAGTTTTAAAGTGTAAACGTTATGTGTTATAATATTTCCTAAACAAAATAAAAATGAACTTTGAAATATAATTAGTTTTCGAAAACTAAATATTATGTTATTACATAAATATTTCAATTATATATAAATTGTACAAGTTTATGTTTTAAATGATGACATGTATATATTTTACAAATATAAGATTAACTGGATACAAAACGTTTTGATTTAAAATTTATCATATATGTAAATAATGAGACGATGACTTATAGAAGCAAATGACCATAACACTCATATGTAAAAGTTATACTTCGAGTAATATAATTTATCAATGATCAAGTCTAATTATTAATAAAGGTACACGTCGCAAAACGTAAAGTACCAGTTTTCTAAGTGTACGAAAATGTGTTCAAGAAACCGAAAACGGGACGTAAGTCGAGTTACAACGTACGAGTCATCGGGACTAAAATTATAAGTTAACTACACACGTGAATATAATATAATATATAATTAATTATATAAATTAAATAAATAAATATATATTATATATTTAAAACTGTCGGCAAGATGAAGTTAAACACAAGTGAGCTGGCCAGGTAGCCCATGCGATCGCATGGCTACAAGGCACTAACCCCATGCGATCGCATGGGGGTTAAGTGCAGCAAATGTGTATAAATTCGATCGATATCTGGTCACTTGTGCATTCTATCTATCCATCTCTCTCGATAACTCTCTCTATATATTAATTATTATTATTATTATTATTATTATTATTATTATTATTATTATTATTATTATTATTATTATTATTATTATTATTATTATTATTATTAAGATTAATATTATTATTATTAATTGTATTATTATTATTATTATTAGTAGTAGTATTATTATTAGTATTATACATAAAATACTACGACGAAGTTATGTTCAAATTATTTCAAAGCGGGTTTTTCGAGCGGGATAGAGCTAAGGAAATTATGGGTTATAGCTATGGAGATTATGTGTAATGTTCGGGGGTATGCTCGTGAAGTCAATCTAGTGTTTATCATCTCCGTTGCGTCTACGTACTTTCCTGCAATATTGAATCTCAATATTGATACTTGAGCACTCATAACTTAACTTTTATATATTAATAGTGTATCCCTGACTAGTGCTCGAGTATATAGGATTATGCATGCTGTATGCTTAATATTGTCGTTAGATAGTTTATGATAAATCACGAATTTGATACATATGCGATTGAGATAATGTATATGATACGCATGTCGTTGGAAAGCTGGCCAAAAATTATTAACTTTTCATTTAGAAAGTGTATGATTTCGATGAATGGATTAAAAGATATGGTCAACTGACTTATTATTAATTTTAGTATTATTATTGTTAAAATGATTATTATTATAACTATCGTCGTTATTATCGTCGTTATTATCGTCGTTATTATTATTATTATTATTATTATTATTATTATTATTATTATTATTATTATTATTATTATTATTATTATTATCATTATTAATATATGTATTATTATTAAAATTATTATTATTATTACTATCGTTATTATCATTAAGGTTATTATTAATATTATCATTATTATTATTATTATAATGAGTATTATTATTAATATTATCATAATACTTATTAGTATCATTATCATTAAACCTAATATTAGTATCATCTAATTATTATGATTGCTATTATTATCATTATTATGAATGTGATATAAAAGAGGACTAAAAGCTATTAAACAAATTGATTAGGAAATAATAAGTATAAGTATCATGATGAAATTAAAATAGTGTAAGACATTGATTTAAATAAAAATATCGTTTTCAGTATTTTTATCATTGGTATTATTATTAAAAGTATTATTATTATTAAAACTATCACTTTTATTATTATCATTTTAGTATTATTGTTAAAAATTACCATTTTGAATAGAATTGTTATTTTTATAAAATATTATTATTACTACACTTAATATTAAAAAGTATCGTTAATATTAAAATTATCACGATTAGAATTATCATTTTATCATAATTAATATCATCATTAGTAAATATAAATATTGTTATTATTATTAGTAGAATAATAATAATTATTATTATTATTACAAAATAATACAACTTTTACTTATTATTATTATTATCAATATTATTTTATCAAATGAATATGTGATACAAAGATATTTTGACCACATGTAATATAATTACATTAATAATACATACCACTATATTTTTATGATATTAAGTGAACTTTATAAATTTATTTACCTAAGATATATAAAAGTATATTTCTTTTACTATATATAAATTTTAATATAAATTTTTTATTTATTAATAAATAATTTATATTATTTACTCTAATAAAATATGTTAAATATATTTAAATATATAAAACAACTATATCTAAGTTATATAATAATCATGTATAGATGTTGGAGGTCAGTTTGGGTCAAGTTGACTTTTGTTGACTTTTGCATATCAGTCTCTAGCATTAGGATTGTGATACACTATGAACTGACCTAAATTATTAGATAGATATTGACCAACATATAAATATATATACTTAATATAGGTTCGTGAATCCGAGGCCAACCCTACACTTGTTCAATGACGACATATGTATTTTTACTACGAAATATACAGTATTGTGAGTTTCATTTGCTCCCTTTTTAAATGCTTTTGCAATATATATTTTTGGGACTGAGAATACATGCGCTGCTTTTTTAAATGTTTTATGAAATAGACACAAGTGATCGAAACTACATTCTATGGTTGGATTATCGAACCAAATATGCCCCTTTTTAGCTTGGTAGCCTAAGAATTTGTGTTTATGATAATTGCCGCCAATTGACGCGAATCCTAAAGATAGATCTATTTGACCCAACAAGTCTCATCCGAGTTACGGATGCTTTAGTACTTCGATTTATCATGTCCGATGCGAGTCCCGGAATGATGGGGATATTCTATATGCATCCTGTTAAGGTCGGTTACCAGGTGTTTAATCCATATGAATGAATTTTAAACACTTGCGAGTGTATGACTATTGAATAAATGAAATCTTGTGGTCTATTAAAAATTATGGAAATGATTGATTACGATAAACTAATGAACCCACCAACCTTTTAGTTGACACTTGAAAACATGTTTATTCTCAGGTATTAAAGAAATCTTCCGCTGTGCATTTGCTCATTTTAGAGATATTACTTGGAGTCATTCATGGCATATTTTAAAAGATGTTGCATTCAAGTCGTTGAGTTCAATAAATATTATTATTAAGTAAATGACAGATTAGGTCATTTATAGTTTAGATATTATGAAATGGTATGCATACCTGTTAACTTTCGATGTAATGAAAGGTTGTCTTTTAAAAACAAATGCAATGTTTGTAAAATGTATCATATAGAGGTCAAAATCTCGCAATGTAACCACATGTTATTGTATTCATCCTTATGGATTAGGACAGTTTGTCTCATGTGGTATCAGACTGGTGGTCTTAGTGAACCAGGTCTTGCATTAGTGTGTCTAAATGATAGTCGTTAGGATGCATTAGTGAGTCTGGACTTCGACCTTAGTTGCATGTCAAAAGTTTTGCTTATCATTTTCTTTCTGAAATTACATGCTTATCATTCTTAGTCTAGATACAACTTACTGCATTGATTGCATGAATAGTGTATAGACAAAATTCATATCTTATCGTATCTGTTACTGTAAACTTTGCCTGACATATTCCGTAAATTCCTCCGTAATCTATGAAATCTTTTGCTCTATATATATAGATATTCTATGTAATTAGAATACCATCCGATAGCCGGAAATCATTTCATATTGAAAAATCCTTTATTCAATTGTACGAAATGGAATTCGTCATTAGTTCAAGTCCCTCGGATTCTGATATGGAATTCCACTCAAGTTCCGAAAGCAGTGTGACCGGAATGGATCAACCAATTAGCCATCATCTATTCTGGATGAATTGGGGATGGGTTCGTTGTCTACTTAGTCATTGGAGATAAGAAGAAGGTGATCCCTTCCATCCACCACATTGCCCTCTTGGAGATGAACCTAAAGCACTTACCGACGAACCTATTCGAGACACCATTTTCTCTCTCATTTCCAGAGTATCTCGTCACGATTATATACTCTCTCACATTATAGATCTTATTCACCCGCTCATCCGAACCACCAATCATCCCGGAGTAATAGAAGAAGTCAACGAGCTTCGCGCTCGGGTAGTGGCTTTAGAGAATATGGTGCAAAGGTTACAAGCACCAACAGCACCACCGGCACCAACAGTACCATCACCACCACCAACAACAACATCCGCATCCCATACCTCAACATCATAATCTGTACCTCGAGCATCAACATCACATGCACCATAGATACCAAGGAGTACCAACAACAATAACCGATGAAGTATTAATTCATAACTTCATTCGAGAAACATTCTGCGGCAATTATGTAATCTCTAAAGTCTTAGAGATTATCTATTCTAGCCTTAACCATAAATCAGATGAGTGGACTGAAATGATAGAAGGAAGAGTAGAAACCCTGATAGAATGGTGCACGATTTACAAGCTAGACTTTTTTTTACCAACAGCATCAACAGTGCCGTCAGCATCGTCAGAATCAGCATCACCTATAATATCACAAGCTCCGCCAGTTCAAGAATTACCGTGGACATCATTACGAATCAATAACACGTATATTGTATCAATGAGTTATGAAGTATTAACTCACTCCCTCTGAAGAAATTATATGTATATTTTATATATATATATATAAATTTTGAGATCAAAATAAAATTTTTCGTACTAAGCTATTATATATGAATCAAATAAGGGTAGATACTACTCTATTAAATTCATATTACTAATATGCTAAGATGTACATCCTTCCTTAACAACTTAACTATCGTTAACTACAATCTCTATTTCGAATTCAATGAATTTCATTTCATAATAAACCAAGTGTATTATTCAAATATATGTTTGATTTTACACTTTCGATATACTCGAAACTCTCTAAGAAACATCATCGTATCTTGCGAAGTTCACAAAAATTTCACGAACATCAACATCCTTCACTAAGGAATATCAATTAGTATCCATAGTGAAGTACTAATTACATTAGTTAAACACTCCGCGAAAATTATGTAATCTTTAATGTCTTAGAGATTACTCATTTTCAATTCCAGCTAAAAATCAAATGAATATTATATTAACTCAATAAATCTGTATTACATCTGAAGAAAATATACATACATATATATTTTCATAGAGACTGTAATGAAATTCAATTGTACAAAAATGTTACTTGTGAAAATTTTTTTAACGGGTAGGTAATACCTGAGAGATATATAAATTCACAATTTATATGTTACATTCTTCAATTCCGATTCAGCAAATCATCCACTATCCTCCCTACTTTCACAACAGTATACATTCTTTTAATAGAAATCAAAACAACCATACTCATTCAAATCCAATTACATATCCTGATTTTGAAATCTCGGAATTCAATTTGAGGTATAACTGGTATCATCACTCTTAGATCCCTACATCTTTCAAAACTATACTTTGACTTCAAAACTATACTAGAACATCATTTCTACTCATGGAACCCAGAAAAATATTTGTATCATTCAAAATCCTAGAACATCATATGTATATTAACAATTACAATCTGTGTTCAAACCCTTCGAAATTCCTGAAGACACTCGAGATGATGATCCAACCACATGTTACCTGCAGTCTTGTAAAAAAAAAAAAAAAAACCTCGAAACCAAAGTCATAGTTCAACACGTATCAGTGTCAGACCCTTTGGCATTTATTAGCTAAAATAACTTTTCAATCCTGTTTCAAAATAGACTTTTTTGTCACAGCTCCAGCAAGTCAACTTCGACTTCTCAGTCGAAACAGTCTTAATATAACCTCGATTTATACGTTGCCCTTTCGCCAACGTTACCAGGGAACCATTTATGTCCACCACATTAGCAATAAACTTACTAACAACTTCACTGATCTTTGACTTCTCGAAAAATCATTTTATTTATTGAAACCCCATCATTTACTCATCCGCATCTTGTAACAAGAATTATCATACCAATTACTGGGAATTAGCAATCAGTATTTTGAAATCTCGCAGCATGTCTACGCCAACAGTTATAGGCGTACATATAACGTCTATCTCCTAGACTTACATACTTCGAATGTGAAGTTTCTGAAAAACACCCCAATCTATGATTTAGTTCTTTGAAGTTTTGGAAAAGCTGAATGAAGCAGCAGAAACTGTAGATAATCGTAATAGTCAAAAGTTTGATGATAAAGAATAGTGTGTTGGCAAAGCTCAAAAAAAGAGAAGGTTTGGAACTGGAAAACGGATTGAGCAAACTATGAAGGAGGCTGTGGACAAATCACAAGGACGAAATCTAAATTCAAAGAATCCAAATGATTCAGTGTCTGCTGAAATCCTTAGCAAATACCTTGCTCCTTATTCTAAAACCCTTGTGGACAATATTCTTCATCATCCTCTTATCTTAAATATTCTAAAATATCATCGTATCTTCCATTATAAATATCCTCCATATTTCTGAAGATATTTTCATAACCATTCTTATCAGAAATCATTTATCCCCTCACGTTATCTGTATCACATCATAAAGTAAACTGTTTAGTTTCTAAATTCTGAAACCTTCGAGTTTGAAGTATGAATGTTTTTGAAGTAGTGTTGGGAACTGAAGCATGAGTTAGTATAATATAATGACACTTGATCAACGTGATTATATTAAAGTAAGTCATGCTGAGCTTCTAAATGGAACGTGATGATTCACAGATTATAACGTCATCATGTGCTATGTTACACGACTCTTGTATTCTTCTTAAACTCTAAACATATCAAGAAAATATTTCTTGATGATTCGGTCTTTTCCGAGGTATTCTGATAATTTGACAAATCAAGATCGTGCCATTACAATCTCCTCCTTAAAACATTAACTATGTTTATTCCAAAATTCATACCCACGAATTCTGGACCATTATTGGCTTGATTTAAAGTCGGGAAGAGAAAATAAAAGAACGAAGTTCCGAAATGGGAGTATAAATCGCAGCAAATAGGAGAGAGCATTAATTATGGATGGCAATGATTATAGAAGATAGAAGCAGGGACTCTGAAAAATAAGGAAAGATATAAAACCCGACGACAACACATAATTTACAAACCGTGTATATCAATATGTATTGCAACGTAAAGACATGGGAGAACTAAAAACACTATAAAACCAAGAGTATAGTAGAAGTGAATAGATTCCTCCGGTGGCAGATGAAAAAGAAGAATGATAGATATGAAAGTTAGGAGTATATCAAGAATCAGAACTGGATGAAGCATATTAATGAATGCTTTAAATTATGAATTAATAGAGAAAGAATAGAAGGTGTGAGTTATGGAAATAAGGAAATGAAGGGGGTGGATTTATAGTAAAATATCCGACAGAGCAATCGAGACAGATTACCACATTTAATTAAGGAGATCTTAACTTCCTTATTCATCGAAGAATTAGATCTTATAGATTATGAAAATTTTCTCTAAATCCCTTGAAATCCGGAAATCAACCGTGACTACGTCACCGGTTAAGTCAAACCTGCATTTACTCATTTCATTCTTTCATGATAACATCACTTGTATGCTTCACTTAAGCAAATTGTTTTATCCATATTACTCACTGATGATAAAACTCTAATTTTCAGCTCGTATACGTCATGAAAACATACTTATTGTCAGCCATGACCATCCCAATCAAATTTCGGGATGAAATTTCTTTAACCGGTAGGTACTGTGACAACCCGAAAATTTCCGAACAAATTTAAACTTGATCTTTATACGTTTCCGACACGATAATCAAAGTCTGTAATGTTGAAATCTCAAACACTTTGAACTATGTTCATGTATTCATTTATCATTTGATTGTTCTCGACGAATTCACGAACAATTATGTGTAAATAGATATGTATGAATATATACATATGTGTGAAATACTAAATTGAGTAATATTAGCAAAACAATTAATGGTTTGGTTGATATGGAAATAAGTTATGAAATTATTATATGACTTGAGAACGTTAACAAAGTATTAAATGTATAACGATATACTTTTTCATTTTAGATAAACATCTACGTAATAAAACGTGTTATTGTGAAATGTGTACATATATATATATATATATATATATATATATATATATATATATATATATATATATATATATATATATATATATATATATATATAGACAAAGTATATTGAACTTATATTTGAGCGGTTTCGAATACAATTAATAGATATAGTAACACTTGATTGTTATTAAACAGGTTAATACAAACTTATAAGGATTTAAGATAAACATAAGTTCTAGTAATAAATTATGTAATTTGAATATAATTAGTTTTAGAAGGATAAACTATATAATAGTTATTTGAATTAGTTCCAAACGTACGAGAACGTTTTCAGTCTAAAAGAATTTTATTACTAAAATGTTTTAAAATGTAATTTGAAATCTAATTAAATTTTATGCTATATATATATAATCACATTTACATATATACATATTTTTTTAAAGATATAAAACGTGCTACAATATATTTCGAAAGATTAACGCATTTTACAATATGGCAAGAAGTAGATTATTAAAGTTATTATCATTATCTTTTATTGTTAAAAACTTTAGGAATTATACGTAATTATTATAGTGTCACATCTTCTTTTAAAACGAATATAACTTTATAAATATCTAGAACCACTTTTGAAAAATTGTTACCAAGTCATTTTAATAAGGATAAAGGTTTTAACGTTATCCTAAATTTCAAAATCTTTCTAGAAACCTTTTGACAAATTATCCATAACAACGATATGTGATTCAATAAAATATAGATAGATATAACGAGAAATAAAAACGTGTTTATAAAACTAGCAAGATGTTAAAAAATAAACGATGGCGTATAAATGAATTATATCAAATTAAGTTTTAAAGTGTAAACGTTATGTGTTATAATATTTCCTAAACAAAATAAAAATGAACTTTGAAATATAATTAGTTTTCAAAAACTAAATATTATGTTATTTGATAGTACTCTAAATGAACATATATTTAGTATCAATATCCTTCCAATATGTAAAGCTTTTAGTTACTATTATTCTATTTTTAAGTTGTAATCGTTTAAATAAATAAGTGCGAAGACAAAAGGCGAAAACGAAGATTTGAAGACGCAAACGTCCAAAAAGCTTAAATGTACAAGATACAATACAAGTGGTTCAATTTATTGATAAGAAACGTCTAAAAATGACAAGAGTACAAGTTGCGAAACACAAAGTACAAGATATCTATGCGTACGAAAAGACGTTCGAAAAACCGGAACCGGGACCTGAGCCAACTATCAACGCGCGACGCAACGGACCTAAAATTACAACTCTACTATGCACAAGAATATAATATAATATATATAATTATATAAAATTATATATATTATATATTAAAATATAACGTCGACAAGCAAGAAAACAAAATGATGTGAGCTGGATCCCCAGGCTATGCGATCGCATGGCCAGCATGAACAAAATCCATGCGATCGCATGGCAGCAAATTGTTGGTCAGGTTCTATAAATTGGCCAGTTACTCGACGAATTTTACACACACCATTTTTTCTTTCTTCCTCTATAAACTTAATATATATATTATAATTTTAATTTAAGTTAATTTTAATAATAAAGTTATGGTTTAGTTGAGTTATTGTAAGAAATGTTTTACGGGTTTTAAAGTCGGAACTCTGTCCGGGTAACGCTATGCGATAAATAATCACTGTAAGCTATGTTCTTCCCTTTTAAATTAATGTCTTGTAACTAAGTTATTATTATGCTTATTTGAGCTGAAGTAATCATGATGTTGGGCTAAATATTAAGACGGGGTTATTGAATTTTGTACCATAATTAAGGTTTGGACAAAAGACCGACACTTGTGAACATTGGACTATTAACTATTAATAGGTAGGGGGTATTGTCTAATTGAACGACAACTCATTGGAACCTGTCGAACCTATCTTCAAATTAGTTAAACTAATAATTATTAAATTGATTATGAATGTCCTATTTAGTGACATTTATACGACATCGTTTACAATCATTTAATTAATTATTCGGGTTGGGTAATTGATTATTCATTCTGATCAAGTGAGTAAATTAATATTCATATCTCATTAAAACAGGGGTGGATTACATACAAGGATAATTGGTGTAATTGTTTACAAAGTAATAAAACCTTGGATTACACGCAGTCGATAACCTGGTGTAATCATTAAACAAAGTATTAAAACCTTGTTACTGTTCGAATCCCTAATTAGTTGGAATATTTGACTTCGGGAATAAGGTTAATTTGACGAGCATTTTATAATTATGACCGATGGACTATTATGGACAAAAACCAAATAGGTATCAAATAATCCAGGACAAAGGACAATTAACCCAGGGTAATAAATTAAAATCAAAACGTCAAACATCATGATTACGGAAGTTTAAATAAGCATAATACTTTTATTTCATATTTCATCATACCTTTATTTACTATCATTTTAATTACTGCAATTTACTTTATCGCAATTTAAATTCTATCATTTATATTATCGTCATTTATCTTTACGCTTTATTTAAAATCGATAGAACGGTCATTAAACGGGAAAAACCCCCTTTTATAATAATATTACTATATATAATTATATATATTTTATATAAATATAGTTGTTAAAAATATAGCGTTAAACTCAGCTAGCTCCGTGTGGAACGAACCGGACTTACTAAAAACTACACTACTCTACGATTAGGTACACTGCCTATAAGTGTTGTAGCAAGGTTTAAGTATATCTCATCTATATAAATAAATAAAACTTGTGTAAATTGTATCGTATTTCATAATAAAAATAATAGTATTTCGTATACACCCCCGCAAAACATCATTATTGCATAAATATTTCAATTATATATAAATTGTACAAGTTTATGTTTTAAATGATGAAATGTATATATTTTACAAAATATAAGATTAACTGGATACAAAACGTTTTGATTTAAAAATTTATCATATATGTAAATAATGAGACGATGACTTATAGAAGCAAATGACCACAACACTCATATGTATTAGTTATACTTTAAGTAATATAATTTATCAATGATTAAGTCTAATTATTAATAAAGGTACGCGTCGCAAAACATAAAGTACCAGTTTTCTAAGCGTATAAAAATGCGTTCAAGAAACCGGAAACGGGACGTAAGTCGAGTTACAACGTACGAGTCATCGGAACTAAAATTATAAGTTAACTACGCACATGAATATAATGTAATATATAATTAATTATATAAATTAAATAAATAAATATATATTATATATTTAAAACTGTCGGCAAGAAGAAGTTAAACACAAGTGAGCTGGCCAGGTAGCCCATGCGATCGCATGGCTATAAGGCACTAACCCCATGTGATTGCATGGGGGTTAAGTGCAGCAAATGTGTATAAATTCAATCAATATCTGGTCACTTGTGCATTCTATCTATCCATCTCTCTAGATAACTCTCTATATATATTAATTATTATTATTATTATTATTATTATTATTATTATTATTATTATTATTATTATTATTATTATTATTATTATTATTATTATTATTATTATTATTATTAAGATTAAATTATTATTATTAATCGTATTATTATTATTATTAGTCGTAGTTTTATTATTAGTATTATACATAAAATACTACGACGAGGTTATGTTCAAATTATTTCAAAATGGGTTTTTTGAGCGGGATAGAGCTAAGGAAATTATGGGTTATAGCTATGAAGATTATGGGTAATGTTCGGGGGTATGCTCGTGAAGTCAATCTAGTGTTTATCATCTCCGTTGCATCTACGTATATTCCTGTAATATTGAATCTCAATATTGATACGTGAGCACTCATAACTTAACTTTTATATATTAATGGTGTATTCCTGACTAGTGCTCGAGTATATAGGATTATGCATGCTTGTATGCTTAATATTGTCGTTTGATAGTTTATGATAAATCACGAATTTGATACATATGCGATTGAGATAAGGTATATGATATGCATGTCGTTGGAAAGCTGTCGAAAAATTAATAACTTTTCATTTAGAAAGCCTATGATTTCGATGAATGGATTAAAAGATATGGGCAACTGAATTATTATTAATTTTAGTGTTATTATTGTTAAAATGATTATTATTATTACTATCGTCGTTATTATCGTCGTTATTATTATTATTATTATTATTATTATTATTATTATTATTATTATTATTATTATTATTATTATTATTATTATTATCATTATTAATATATGTATTATTATTAAAATTGTTATTATTATTACTATCGTTATTATCATTCAGGTTATTATTAATATTATTATTATTATTATTATTATTATTATTATTATTATTATTATTATTATTATTATTATTATTATTATTATTATTATTATTATTATTAGTATTATTATTAATATTATCATAATACTTATTAGTATCATTATCATTAAAACTAATATTAGTATCATCTAATTATTATGATTGCTATTATTATCATTATTATGAATGCGATATAAAAGAGGACTAAAAGCTATTAAACAAATCGATTAGGAAATAATGAGTATAAGTATCATGATGAAATTAAAATAGTGTAAGACATTGATTTAAATAAAAATATCATTTTCAGTATTTTTATCATTAGTATTATTACTAAAAGTATTATTAATATTAAAACTATCACTTTTATTAAAATGTTCATTTTTAATAGAAATATCATTGTTATTATAAAATATCATTGTTATTATCATTTTAGTATTATTATTAAAAATTACCATTTTGAATAGAATTATTATTTGTATAAAATATTATTATTACTACAGTTAATATTAAAAAGTATCGTTAATATTAAAATTATCACGATTAGAATTATTATTTTATCATAATTAATATCATCATTAGTAAATATAAATATTGTTATTATTATTATTAGTAGAATAATAATAATTATTATTATTATTACAAAATAATACAACTTTAATTATTATTATTATTATTATCAATATCAATATTATTTTTTCAAATGAATATGTGATACAAAGATATTTTTACCACATGTAATATAATTACATTAATAATACATACCACTATATTTTTATGATATTAAGTGAACTTTATAAATTTATTTACCTAAGATATATAAAAGTATATTTCTTTTATTATATATAAATTTTAATATAAATTTTTTATTTATTAATAAATAATTTATATTATTTACTCTAATAAAATCTGTTAAATATATTTAAATATATAAAACGACTATATCTAAGATATATAATAACCATGTATAGATGTTGGAGGTCATTTTGGGTCAAGTTGACTTTTGTTGACTTTTGCATATCAGTCTCGAGCATTAGGATTGTGATACACTATGAACTGACCTAAATTATTAGACAGATATTGACCAACATATAAATATATATACTTAATATAGGTTCGTGAATTCAAGGCCAACCCTACACTTGTCCAATGACGACATATGTATTTTTACTACGAAATACGGTATTGTGAGTTTCATTTGCTCCCTTTTTAAATGCTTTTACAATATATATTTTTGGGACTGAGAATACATGCGCTGTTTTTATAAATGTTTTACGAAATAGACACAAGTGATCGAAACTACATTCTATGGTTGGATTATCGAACCGAATATGCCCCTTTTTAGCTTGGTAGCCTAAGAATTGGTGTTTATGATAATTGCCACCAATTGATGCGAATCCTAAAGATAGATCTATTTGGAAAAACAAGCCTCATCCGATTTACGGATGCTTTAGTACTTCGATTTATCATGTTAGATGAGAGTCCCGGAATGATGTGGATATTCTATATGCATCCTGTTAAGGTCGGTTACCAGGTGTTCAATCCATATGAATGAATTTTAAACACTTGCGAGTGTATGACTATTGAAAAAATGAAATCTTGTGGTCTATTAAAAATTATGAAAATGATTGATTACGATAAACTAATGAACTCACCAACCTTTTGGTTAACACTTGAAAGCATGTTTATTCTCAGGTATTAAAGAAATCTTCCGCTGTGCATTTGCTCATTATAGAGATATTACTTGGAGTCATTCATGACATGTTTCAAAAGATGTTGCATTCAAGTCCTTGAGTTCAATAAAGATTATTATTAAGTAAATGACATATTAGGTCATTTATAGTTTGGATATTATGAAATGGTATGCATACCTGTTAACTTTCGATGTAATGAAAGGTTGTCTTTTGAAAATGAATGCAATGTTTATAAAATGTATCATATAGAGGTCAATACCTCGCAATGTAACCATATGTTATTGTATTCATCCTTATGGATTAGGACGGGTCGTCTCAAGTAGCATATCACTGCTTTTCTTGGCGCCGCTGCCGGGGACTCGAATATTTTGATCGAGAAAGATTTTTAAACAGACAAAGTATTGTTTGGTGGTGTCTAAGAAAGACAATTATATACAGACTTGGTTGTTGGATTTTCCAAACAGTCTCCAATTATATTGGAACTAAAAGGATCCTGCCTCTCCGTAGTCGGCCTGGCCACCTTGATACAAGTAATCTGTAAGAAATCCTATCAGTAAAGATATTCGATCTGGTTAGCGACTGAATTTCAAGAATAATTGTTTTTATTAAATTATCGATCCTTTTAGTAAATTAATATTTTCTAAAAGTTACTTTTAGGTCTTTTTAAACAGGAAAAAAAGGAACAACAAGACACCCTTGCTTCTATGCATAAGTCATGCTTAGAGGAAAGAGGAGGACCAATCACCTTAGGAACCGAAGGAATTCCTAAAATCATTTCACACATGATTAAACTAGTCAGTATGATCTGTAAATTTCAAGGATTACCGACCGACGATCCAAACTTTCATTTAAACAAATTTATCTGTCTGATTGACTCTTTTAAGAAGGAAGAAAATGAGAAAAACATTTTAAAACTTCATCTTTTTCAATATTCATTTTCTGCACACGCTTTAGCATCGTTTGACGAACTTAACGCGAATTCAATCCATACATAGGAGGATTTAGCCATTAAATTTCTAAACAAATTTTATCCACCCTCCCTACAAACCTGTATAAGAAATGACATCACAAACTTTTCTCAAAAAGAAAATTGAGTCATTGTGTCTACCATGGAATAGAATAAAGATGTTGTTTAAAAGATATTTGAATCATTCGTTAAGCCGGGCACACATAATCTGTACGTTTTACAATGGTTTGACCAAGGATGATAAGTCTCTCCTAGACATAGCCTCGCAAGGCAATTTCATGTCCCGAACAGCAGACGAAGCATGTAATCTCTTGGACACAATAGTTGCACAACAGGAAGACTGGAATAATGAAGCTGTTGAGAAGGATGACGTCTTCACTCATACGGTAAAAATGCTGGAAACCAGGTTACAAGATCTCACCCTCACTCTTCAAAATTTACCAATTCCTATAAACTCTGATGCTACTAGAACCAATCTAAGGTATCCTTACCCTAGATGGGCATATAAACAGCAAAATAGCTCGGATCATAATATAATCTTCCCGTTGCACAAACCTACTCTCCACTCTAGGGAAATTTTAGTTGAATTTATGAAAAAGCAATGTGACAACCAGAAAATTTCCGGCCAAATTTAAACTTGATCTTTATATGTTTTCGACACGATAAGCAAAGTCTGTAAGGTTGAGTCTCAAAACTTGTGAACTATTTTCATAGATTCATTTAACCTTTGACCGTTCCCGAAGATTCATGAACAATTGTCTGTAAATAATTATATATATGTAAATATAAGTATAAGTGTATGTATAATATTTCGAATAAATAAAGTTCACTTAATCAATTGGAATTTATAAATGAAAAATAATAAATAGAATAATTAGGTTACTATTATATGAATTTATATAAATATGTATGTGATATTATTATATATGATGTCTATAAATAACTATTATTATATTGTAAGGTATAAATAATAAATATTCAATATATGTTATTACATATATATATATATATATATATATATATATATATATATATATATATATATATATATATATATATATATAATTAGATATATAAATGTAAGTATATATAGTAATATGAAATAATAATAAATAAGTAAAATAATATACAAGATAATAAGGTTGTTATAATATATATATATATATATATATATATATGAATATGAATTCTATAAAATTGATGGTTATATATTGTAAAATATCAAAATGTATAAATATTAAATATTAAATACATAATTGTAATATCGATATATTTAATTACAAATTAAAAGATAAATGTTATTATTTATGATTAATATTAATATCAGTATTATTAATATTACTGATTTATTATATATAGATATTGAATCTGATACATTTATATTGTTATATCATTATTGCTAAATAATACAAATTATTGGTTGTTACCGTTACCATTTTTATAGTAAATAGATTCATTATTGTTATTTATTAATATTATTATTAATATAATTATAATGTTGATTATCAGTATTATTATTATTATTTCAATTATTTTAATTAAATGTATTATAATTAATATAATTATATCTATTTATTATCCATATCGAATATAAATTACATATACATACTCGTAGACATATGATCTGATATATATGTATATATCACAATCTGTTAACAGAAATCAAACAACCCTCTCCACTTTATATTTTTTCTTCTTCTTCTTCTGTATACTCGTGACCCTTAATCATTCCCTTTCTATCTGCTACACTCAATCATATCAAATAATTTAGGAAGGATTCGATTTTCTTTCACTCTCAATAACAAATAAAACTACATATACCTGTTTCTATCTATTAAATTAAAACAGAAAATGCAAAAAGGAACAAAGCCGTTCCTCTGTACCTGTACCTTTTCATCAAATGCTCGAATTCAATTCCGTTTTCAAAAACTAATAATGCAGTTATACTAGGATTCATCTACTCAAACAATCTGTGAGTGTTCAATCTTTAATTCCTTCATTTGATTTTGAATTTCGAAGTCAAAGTTTGGAAATAAAAAGTCAACCACATGAACATAGATCAAATTCAATAAATCTGTGTTATAATAGATATAGAAAACGATTGAAGAATATTAATAGGCAAATTTGGATCAAGTTTTATGAAGAAATCGATTCATAAAAATTCTTCAAATCTCAAATTCATTTTTTTGGAGTTCATAAGAAAATCGATGATGTGTAAACCTCTATCTGCTGCTATTTCATTTTCTGTTTCTGTCCGATGAACCAGACAACTATTAATCACCATCAACCACCATTGTAACCCACAAACACCTTGATGTAACTTCTGTATTCGATTGCTTCTGTTTCGATTTCATTCGATTCTTACTGCTGCTATATAATTCTTTTTGTTGCTGTGTAAATATAGAAGGAAATAAAGATAATAATAATGATGGGTAACAAAGAGTATGAACGAGGAAGACGATTAATAGGGAAATAAGAGTGGAGACCGTGAACGATGGTGAAGATGATTAAAAAGGTTAATGATGGCTATATTTTGATTTTTTTATTTATATAAACAAAACTGCTGTTCATCTAAATCTATATGGAAATTGGGCTTGTTGAATTAATTGTTGGGCTACTCGTTATTTGGGCAATAGTATCTTATTGCTAAACTTTCAAATTGGGCCAAACTATGGAATTACGGGGTATATGGATATAAGTCGTGGATTAAAACAGAAATAAAGGGGTAGCAGACTGGTTAGGCGTGATTTGGTTTAAACGTGAGGTCTTGAGTTCGAGTCCCGTTGAGGACAGTTTATTTTCTTTTAAGCCTATTTTGAGGTAGTTACTTATCAATATTATTATTATCTTTTTTATTATTGTTAATTATTGTTGTTATTATGTTAATATTAATTATATAATTAATATTCCTATCACTTGTGATTACTAAGAAATATTAAAAGTATTATTATTATCATTAACATTAGTATTAGTACCATTTTATAATTATTAGTATTATTATTATTATTATTATTATTATTATTATTATTATTAACATATGTATTATTACAATTATAGTTATTATCATTGTTATTATTATTATTATTATTATTATTATTATTATTATTATTATTATTATTATTATTATTATTATTATTATTATTATTACTATTATTATTATTAATATTAACACCATTATTAGTATTATCATTTTTACAATGATTATTTTTTTTACAAAAGTGTTTGTATTAAAATTAACATATTCATTACTATTATAAGTATTATTATCATTATATTATTAAAGTAAATTATCTTTTTATTTAAAACTACCCTTTATACTAAAATAAACATTATTACTACTATTATTATTACTATTATTACTATCATTATTATTATCATACTTACCGTTATTAGTATTATGACAAATAGATATTTTTACATAACAATACATTACAATAACATTAATATTACATATCTCTATATTTTTATTAAAATGATAGTAACTAAGCTGTATATAAAAAATGTAACAATTAATATATAAACATATGTTGTCATCATATATAAATTCTAATATAAAATTTTATTATTAACATAATATAAAGGATGATAAAAATTAGTTATATAAAATATATGAATTAAATATATTAAAATTATTTAAATAACATATAAGATAACTAGTATATTACTAATAATAATATATATAAATTTATTCGATTACAAGTATATGTTTTAATATATATACGAATGATATAGGTTCGTGAATCTGAGGCCAACCCTGCATTGTTCAATGTCATCATATGTATTTTTACTACAAAATACAGTATTGTGAGTTTCATTTGCTCCCTTTTTAAATGCTTTTGCAATATATATTTTTGGGACTGAGAATACATGCGCTTTTATAAATGTTTTACGAAATAGACACAAGTAATCGAAACTACATTATATGGTTGAATGATCGAAGCCGAATATGCCCCTTTTGCTTGGTAACCTAAGAATTAGTAAACCAATCTACTAATTGACACGAATCCTAAAGATAGATCTATTGGGCCTAACGAACCCCATCCAAAGTACCGGATACTTTAGTACTTCGATGTTGTTTTATCATGTCCGAAGGATTTCCCAGAATGATAGGGGATATTCTTATATGCATCTTGTTAATGTCGGTTACCAAGTGTTCAATCCATATGAATGATATTTTTGTCTCTATGCATGGGACGTATATTTATGAGAACTGAAAATGAAAATCTCGTGGTCTATTAAAATGATGGAAATGATTATTTATGTTAAACTAATGAACTCACCAACCTTTTGGTTGACACTTTAAAGCATGTTTATTCTCAGGTATGAAATAAATCTTCCGCTGTGCATTTGCTCATTCTAGAAATATTACTTGGAGTCATTCATGGCATATTTCAAAAGACGTTGCATTCGAGTCGTTGAGTTCATCAAGATTATTATTAAGTCAATTATAGTTGGATATATTATGAAATGGTATGCATGCTATCAACTTTCGTTGTAAAGAAAGATTGTCTTTTAAAATCGAATGCAATGTTTGTAAAATGTATCATATATAGGTCATGTACCTCGTGATGTAACCAAATGTAATGTATTCTTCCAGATGGATTAGGACGGGTCGTCTCATGTGATATCAGAGCGGTGGTCTTAGCGAACCAGGTCTTGCATTAGTGTGTCTAACTGAGAGTTGTTAAGATTCATTAGTGAGTCTGGACTTCGACCGTGTCTGTATGTCAAAAGTTTTGCTTATCATTTCGTGTTGAAAATTTACCTGCTTATCATCCTAAAAGTCTAGACACGTCTTACTGCCTCTATTGCATAGACAGTGTATAGATAAATTCGTATCTTAGCGTATCTGTTATTGTTACCTTTGCCTGACAGCTTCCGTATATTCTTCAGTAACTTATGGGATTTTAGTATTATATATGCATATGTAAATCATGTATTGCAGGGTACTAATCTACATCCTATAATCTATTTCATATTCGAAAATTTTTCATCTGATCGTACGAGATGGATCCCTCAACCAGTTTGAATTCACCTCTTGGTGGAGAACCTGGAACACTTACCGGCAAACCAATCCGAAACACCAATTTCACCCTCATTGCCCGAATATCTCGCCATAATTATATTCTATCTAAAATTCTAAACCTTATTCATCAGCTCATTCCGACCGAAAATCATCTTGGAGTAATGCAAGAAGTCAACGAGCTTCACACTCGAGTAATAAATTTGGAGAATATGGTGCAAAACTTACCAGCTTCAGCAACACCACCGGCACCAACAGTACAACCAACAATCCAAGTTATCAACATCACATGCCTCAACATCTCATTCTGTACCCTCGAGTATAATCTTCGTTCTACGTATCGTTCTACATCTTGGATCTTCGTTCGACATGATGATTATGTAATCTCTAGTGTTTTAGAGATTATATATTCTTATTTTAACGGTAAATCAAATGAGATTAATATCATATTAACTCATTAAATCCATGATTACATCTGAAGAAAATATATATGTATATATATATTTTCATAAATATTGTAATTAAAAATTCTTTCGTACAAACTGTTAATGGTGAAAATATTTTAACGGGTAGGTAATACCCGAGGAATATTTTTCATTTCATATTAATAAGTACACTGTACATTCTTCCAAATCTGATTCAACAGTCATTTACTATCCTACTTACAACCACCGATATACGTATCCGTTCATCGCAGAATAACCATTTTCATCCAATTTCATATTTGGATTTTGACTTATCAGAATCTAACAAGTGGCATAATGAAGAAAACATTGGACAAAAATAAAATTTGTTAGAAACAAACAAATTAACTATGAGAAAATTTTGTTAAGAATCCACGCTAACAAAATCCTAGCTAACTGTTCCTAGCTAACTGTTAATTCCTTATTACATTTTATTATCGCAATTTATTTATCGCAGTTTATTTCTCGCAATTTACATTCTCGCAATTTTATTTATCGTCATTTAATTTCTGTTATTTATTTTACACACTTTATTTATCGTCATTTAATTACTGTTATTTACGCATTTAAATATCGGGACACGTATACAAGGTTTTGACATATCATATCGACGCATCTATATATATTATTTGGAATAACCATAGACACTCTATATGCAGTAATGCTGGAGTTAGCTATACAGGGTTGAGGTTGATTCTACAATAATATATATAGTTTGAGTTGTGATCAAGTCTGAGACATGTACACGGGTCACGATACGTATTAATTAATTCGAATATTATATATTAAGCTATATATGAATTATTGGACTGTTAACTGTGGACTATCAACTGTGGACTGACGACATTGGACAATTAAAATGAATTAAAATATTGATTATAACCTATGAAACTAAACAATTCTTCAAGTTTGCCACTTGATATCATCCTAAACCTCATTTGTATCTTGACGATTACAATCCGCGTTCAAACCTTTCATGATTCTTGAAAACACCTCAACCTAGAGGATGAACCAACCGAACTTCATCTACGGGAGCAAAGATTGATGCATACAGACATGCACCTGGAAAACTCCCGGAACCTAAGTAGAAGTTTAACACAAAACCGTGTTCCATTGGTATGTTATTATCCAAAATAACTTTACAACACCTCTCCAAAGTAGCTAATTTTGTCACAGCTCTAGCAAGTCAACTTTGAATTTTCAGTCACACTAGTCTTATTATAACCTTGTTATATAAGTTGCCTTTCGTCATCGTTACCGAGAAACTGTTTATATTCCACCACATTAGCAGAAACTTATCAGCAACTTCATTATTCATCGGCTTAAGTCTCTCTGAAGAACCATTATATCTGTTCATTAAAACCCTATCATATACACATCTGCATCATGTAATGAGCATTGTCATACCAATTACCAGAAATCCGCAATTAGTATTTTGAATCTCACCACATTTCTATATCAGCAGTTATATGTATACATATAACATTTATCTCTTAGAATTATGATCTTCCATTCTGAAATTCTGAAAAAGCTGAATACAGCAGCAAAAACTGTATACGACCTTAACAGTCGAAGGTATAAAGATAAAGAATAAGTGTGTTGGCAAAGCTCAAAAAAGTTGGAACTGAAAAACGGATTGAGCAAACTACAAAGGAGACTGTGGAAAAATCACAATGACTAAACCTGTACTTAACGAATTCAGATGATTCTGTATCTGAGGAACTCTACAACGAATATCTTGCTCCTTATTTATTCTAAATCCTTGCAAAAGGAGTTTCTTTATCAACCTTCAATCTTAGAAGTTCCAAAATATCGTCATAAATATCTTCGATATTTCTGAAGATATTTTCATAACTATCCTTATCTGAAATCAGTTATCTTTTCACGTCATCTGTATTACACCATAAAGGAAACTGTTTAGTTTCTATATTCTGTAAACCTTCAAGTTTAAATTATTAATGATTTTGAAGTAGTGTTGGGAACTTATGCATGAATTAGTATAATATAATGACACTTGATCAACGTGATTATATTACAGTAAGTCATGTTGAGTTTCTAATAAAACGTGATGATTCACAGATTATAACTTCATCATGTGCCATGTTACACGACTCTTACATTCTATCTAATCTATAACCATATCAAGAACATATTTTCTTGATAGTTCTATCTTTTCCGTGATGTCTGGTAATTTAACAAATCAGAGTGTGCTAATACAATTTCTTTCTTAGAACATTAGCCATGTTCATTCAAAACACCATACTTACGAATTCGGAATAATTATTCGTTTGACTTAAAGTCGAAAAGAGGAAATAAAAGTTGAATTGAAGAAGAACGAATTGAAGGGATGAGCTGTGAAAATAAGGAAATGAAGAGGGTGGATTTATAGTGAAATAACCGATAAAGAAATCAAGGCAGATTTCTGCATTGAATTAGAGAGATCCTAATATCTTTAATCCCGAGGAAATCATATCTTATACAGTTTTCAAAGATTTTCTTTAAATCCATTGAATTCCAGAAATCAATCACATCTACATCAAAAGATTTGACGAAACACTATTTACTCATCTCTCTTTTGAGATAGCTTCATTCGTACTCTTCGAATAATCGCATTGTTTTATCTGTATTACTCAATAATGATAAAACCCTATTTATCAACTCATATTCGTCATGAAAACATTTTTATTGTTAGCCATGACCACCTCACTCAAATTTCAGGACGAAATTTCTTTAACGGGTAGGTACTGTGACAACCCAAAAATTTCCGACTAAAATTAAACTTGATCTTTATATGTTTTCGACATGATAAGCAAAGTCTGTAAGGTTGAGTCTCAAAACTTGTGAACTATTTTCATAGATTCATTTAACCTTTGACCGTTCCCGAAGATTCACGAACAACTGTCTGTAAATAATTATATATATGTAAATATAAGTATAAGTGTATGTATAATATTTCGAATAAATAAAGGTCACTTAATCAATTGGAATTTATAAATGAAAAATTATAAATAGAATAACTAGGTTACTATTATATGAATTTATATAAATATGTATGTGATATTATTATATATGATGTCTATAAATAACTATTATTATATTGTAAGGTATAAATAATAAATATTCAATATATGTTATTATATATATATATATATATATATATATATATATATATATATATATATATGTATATATATATATATTTATGTATATATATATATATATATATATATATTTAAATATATATAATTAGATATATAAATGTAAGTATATATAGTAATATGAAATAATAACAAATAAGTAAAATAATATACAAGATAATAAGGTTGTTAAAATAAATACATGTATATATATATATATATATATATATATATATATATATATATATATATATATATATATATATATATATATATATATATATATATATATATATATATATATATGAATATGAATTCTATAAAATTGATGGTTATATATTGTAAAATATCAAAATGTATAAATATTAAATACATAATTTTAATATCAATATATTTAATTACAAATTAAAAGATAAATGTTATTATTTATGATTAATATTAATATCAGTATTATTAATATTACTGATTTATTATATATAGATATTGAATCTGATACATTTATATTGTTATATTATTATTGCTAAATAATACAAATTATTATTTGTTACCATTACCATTTTTATAGTAAATAGATTCATTATTGTTATTTATTAATATTATTATTAATATAATTATAATGTTGATTATCAATATTATTATTATTATTCCTATTATTATTATTATTTCAATTATTTTAATTAAATGTATTATAATTAATATAATTATATCTATTTATTATCCATATCGAATATAAATTACATATACATACTCGTAGACATCTGATCTGATATATATGTATATATCACAATCTGTTAACAGAAATCAAACAACCCTCTCCACTTTATATTTTTTTCTTCTTCTTCTTCTTCTGTATACTCGTGACCCTTAATCATTCCATTTCTATCTGCTACACTCAATCATATCAAATAATTTAGGAAGGATTCGATTTTCTTTCACTCTCAATAACAAATAAAACTACAGATACCTGTTTCTATCTATTAAATTAAAACAGAAAATGCAAAAAAGGATCAAAGCCGTTCCTCTGTACCTGTACCTTTTTATCAAATGCTCGAATTCAATTCAGTTTTCAAAAACTAATAATGTAGTTATACTAGGATTCATCTACTCAAACAATCTGTGAGTGTTCAATCTTTAATTCCTTCATTTGATTTTGAATTTTGAAGTCAAAGTTTGGAAATAAAAAGTCAACCACATGAACATAGATCAAATTCAATAAATCTGTGTTATAATAGATATAGAAAATGATTGAAGAATATTAATAGGCAAATTTGGATCAAGTTTTATGAAGAAATCGATTCATAAAAATTCTTTAAATCTCAAATTCATTTTTTTTGGAGTTCATAAGAAGATCGATGATGTGTAAACTACTATCTGCTGCTATTCCGTTTTCTATTTCTGTACGATGAACCAGACAACTATTAATCACCATCAACCACCATTGTAACCCACAAACACCTTGCTGTAACTTCTGTATTCGATTGCTTCTGTTCTGGTTTCATTCGATTCTTGCTGCTGCTATATAATTCTTTTTGTTGCTGTGTAAATATAGAAGCAAATAAAGATAATAATAACGATGGGTAACAAAGAGTATGAACGAGGAAGACGATTAATAGGGAAATAAGAGTGGAGACCGTGAACGATGGTGAAGATGATTAAAAAGTTAATGACGGCTGTATTTTGATTTTTTTAATTTATATAAACAAAACTGCTGGTCATTTAAATATGTATGGAAATTGGGCTTGTTGAATTAATTGTTGGGCTACTCGTTATTTGGGCAGTAGTATCTTATTGCTAAACTTTCAAATTGGGCCAAACTATGGAATTACGGGGTATATGGATTTAAGTCGTGGATTAAAACAGAAATAAAGGGGTAGCAGACTGGTTAGGCGTGATTGGGTTTAAACGTGAGGTCTTGAGTTCGAGTCCCGTCGAGGGCAGTTTATTTTCTTTTAAGCCTATTTTGAGGTAGTTACTTATCACTATTATTATCTTTTTTATTATTGTTAATTATTATTTTTATTATGTTAATATTAATTATATGATTAATATTCCTATCACTTGTGATTACTAAGAAATATTAAAAATATTATTATTATCATTAACATTAGTATTAGTACAATTTTATAATTATTAGTATTATTATTATTGTTATTATTATTATTAACATAGGTATTATTACAATTATAGTTACTATCGTTGTTATTATTATTACTATTACTATTATTATTATTATTATTATTATTATTATTATTATTATTATTATTATTATTATTATTATTATTATTATTATTATTAATATTAACACCATTATTAGTATTATCATTTTTACAATGATTATTTTTTTTTACAAAAGTGTTTGTTTTAAAATTAACATATTCATTACTATTATAAGTATTATTATCATTATATTATTAAAGTAAATTATCTTTTTATTTAAAACTACCATTTATACTAAAATAAACATTATTACTACTATTATTATTACTATTATTACTATCATTATTATTATCATACTTACCGTTATTAGTATTATGACAAATAGATATTTTTACATAACAATACATTACAATAACATTAATATTACATATCTCTATATTTTTATTAAAATGATAGTAACTAAGCTGTATATATAAAATGTAACAATTAATATATAAACATATGTTTTCATCATATATAAATTCTAATATAAAATTTTATTATTAACATAATATAAAGGATGTAAAAATTAGTTATATAAAATATATGAATTAAATATATTAAAATTATTTAAATAAAATATAAGATAACTAGTATATTATTAATAATAATATATATAAATTTATTCGATTACAAGTATATGTATTAATATATATACGAATGATATAGGTTCGTGAATCTAAGGCCAACCCTGCATTGTTCAATGTCGTCATATGTATTTTTACTATAAAATACAGTATTGTGAGTTTCATTTTCTCCCTTTTAAATGTTTTTGCAATATATATTTTTGGGACTGAGAATACATGCGCTTTTATAAATGTTTTACGAAATAGACACAAGTAATCGAAACTACATTATATGGTTGAATGATCGAAGCCGAATATGCCCCTTTTACTTGGTAACCTAAGAATTAGTAAACCAGTCTACTAATTGACGCGAATCCTAAAGATAGATCTATTGGGCCTAACGAACCCCATCCAAAGTACCAGATGCTTTAGTACTTTGATGTTGTTTTATCATGTCCAAAGGATTTCCCGAAATGATAGGGGATATTCTTATATGCATCTTGTTAATGTCGGTTACCAGGTGGTCAATCCATATGAATGATATTTTTGTCTCTATGCATGGGACGTATATTTATGAGAACTGAAAATGAAAATCTTGTGGTCTATTAAAATGATGGAAATGATTATTTATGTTAAACTAATGAACTCACCAACCTTTTGGTTGACACTTTAAAGCGTGTTTATTCTCAGGTACAAAAGAAATCTTCCGCTGTGCATTTGCTCATTTTAGAAATATTACTTGGAGTCATTCATGGCATATTTCAAAAGACGTTGCATTCGAGTCGTTGAGTTCATCAAGATTATTATTAAGTCAATTATAGTTGGATATAGTATGAAATGGTATGCATGCTGTCAACTTTTGTTGTAAAGAAAGATTGTCTTTTAAATCGAATGCAATGTTTGTAAAATGTATCATATATAGGTCATGTACCTCGTAATGTAACCAAATGTAATGTATTCGTCCAGATGGATTAGGGCGGGTCGTCTCAAGCAATACGCGATAAACCTTCAAGTCATAGAATGTCAAAATAAGTTCGACACTTTGATAAAGACTTTTGAAGAATTAATCACCAATTTTTAGCTTACGCATAAACGATTAACCACTAAAGTTGAAATAGAATGCAGTGAGTTTGATGCCCTAGTAATTACTAGAGGAGGGAAAGAAACAACTGTCAATATACCCATACAAGATTTTTTTGATAAGGAACCTTTGCTAATTGACCCAGTGGCCAACCCACCGGAACCTATCTCTCCCAAGGCCCCGGAAATTATTCCGCGCACCCGCATACCTTTCCCAGGTAGGCTTAGGAAAGAAAAACAAGAAGCGCAATTTGCTAAGTATTGGGATATTATCAAGAATTTGCATTTGAATGTACGACTAGTAGATGCTTTAGTAGAAATGCCAAACTGCGCTAAATTTTTCAAAGAAATGCTTTCAAACAAAGAAAGATTAAGAGAGGTAGTTAGCTTGCCCTTAAGTGAAGAATGCTCGTTAGTGTTACAACATGGAATTCCCCCTAAGTTAAGATATACAGGAAGATTTACGGTACCTTGCTACCTGCAAGATGTCCAAATTAGCAATGCGTTAGCAGACTTAGGAGCCAGTGTAAACCTAATGCCCTATTTGTTAATCAAAAAGCTAAGATTAAATGACTTAAGGCCTACCAGAATGACTATCCAACTCACGGACAGATCAGTTAAGATTCCTCGGGGAATAGCTGAGGATGTCCTAGTTAGAGTGGATAAGTTCGTATTTCCCGATGATTTCGTCATTATAGATATTGAGGAAGACACGAAGGTCCCACTCATTCTTGGTAGACCATTCCAGAATACTGCCAAGGCCGTAATTGACGTTCACTAGAAATCATTGAAGTTAAGGGTTGGAGGAGAAGAAATCACATTCAATGTTGATCGCCTCATGAACTATAAGACCCAAATATTTATTGTGCATAATGTATTTATGGTGTACATAAAGTGTGTGAAGCCTGGTGTGATTTAATAGCTGGCAAACTATTCAGACTTTCATGCGCGCCGCGCACTGCCCCTGCGACAGAATTCCTACTTTTTCTATTTTGAGTTAAATGAAGGGCATTTTGGTCATTTCACTTGAGGACGGATCTGTGACCTTAATACCAGAATTGGATCTAGTTTTGGATCACTTTCAAATCCACACAAACACTCTCATCCAATCTAAGAGAGAGGGAGAGAGTTCTAGAGAGAGATTTGGGGTTTTGGGGAAGAAGAAGCTTGAATCGATCAAAAGCTCGGGTGTTAATGTTGTTCATCTTGTTCTTGGCTACGGTTTGGTAGTATTGGTAAGCTCTAACTCTGAATTTAATTGTTATGATTCTTGTTCATGTTAGGGTTTGAGCTTGTTAGGGTTCTAAACCTCATTTCTCATGAAATTAGGGGTTTTATTGTATTGCTAGTGTAAGTGAACCCGATTATTGTGGGTTTAGGGTTTGATGATGAATTTGAAAGTATTCTTCATGGTTTGGGTGTTAATTCACTAGATTGTAAGTGTGTTAATGTTTAGAAGTTCATAAGAACATGTTTGTATGACAAAATGGGTGTTAAACTTGATTTGGTGTCAAACTAAGTCATGAGGTCAAGATTTGATGAACCAGGTATATAAAGGTTTGATTAAAGTGTTAAATGGTGTTTTGGAAAGTAAATTACTAGACGTTAGTGATTAAAGATGTTTTTGAGACTTATGTCAAAATGGGTTGACTTTGATGGGTCAAAATTGGTAATGACACTAGTTTTGGTCAAATAGATGTTAAATGATTTTGTTGAGTGTTAAATGGCATTTTTGAATGAATGTAATCGTGGGAAGTGATTTTGGGTTAAAATGATATTTTAACATAAGTCAAACTTGATCAAACGCAATATGGGTTAATATTACACATGTTGGGGTTTTGGTGCAAACGACGTTTGAAATGATTACTACTTAAGTAGTAATTTAGTGTTAAGACCTAGGTTTGGTCTAATTGGTGTAAAGTGTGATTTGAGTTAATTTGTACTTTGTTGTGTTGGTTTGAATTACCACCCGAAGTGGTAATTGGTTCGTGTCCATTAGGTGTTAAATGGGCGGGTTTTGGCGAGCAAGGTTTGATCCCTCGGCTAAGGGATGTTTGTTTCAGGTTCTCTTTTAGAGGAAGTGTATTTATATGTATATTGTGCCTATATGTGTATTATAGGTAAAAGCTTGCTCGGTTGCGTTTGGATGCGAATTACATGCATGACTTGTGCGAACATTTCAAGGTGAGTGGAATAATTATATATATATGTATATGATTTATTTACTTGTGAGGTATGGGTTAAAGTTCGATGTTGACGATACCATATCTTAGAGTATATTGTTTGTTTTGATGAGGGTTAAAGTTCGATGTTGATAATACCTCATGTATGGATTTAAAGTTCGATGTTGACGAAGCCATACCACTATTGTAGTGACATTCAATGAGAGTTTAAGTTTGATGTTGACGATACCTCATATGTGGGTTTAAGTTCGATTGTTGACGATACCACATTAATTCATTTGATGAGGGCTTAAAGTTCGATGTTGGCGATACCTCATACGTGGGTTTTGAAATGTCCCGTTCATATCGATCATAAATTTTCCATATTAATTGATTTCGTTGCGAGGTTTTGACCTCTATATGAGACGTTTTTCAAAGACTGCATTTGATTTTAAAACAAACCATAACCTTTATTTTATCGATAAAGGTTTAAAAATATTACGACGATTATCAAATAAGGATAATCTAAAATATAGCGTTTTCACACGATTATTACATAATGGTTTACAATAATATTACACATCAATTTAAATCTTCGAATGTAGTTTTTAAACAATATTATACAAGCATGCTGACTCCAACTCTTGTCCATAAATTAGCATGCAACAGCGGAAGCTCTTAATAATCACCTGAGAATAAACATGCTTTAAACGTCAATATAAATGTTGGTGAGTTATAGGTTTAACCTATATATTTATCAAATCATAATAATAGATCACAAGATTTCATTTTTTCCATAAATATACATCTCATATCAGGCATTTCGCAAACTGCATAGAGATAAAATTCATTCATATGTTGAACACCTGGTAACCGACCTTAATAAGATGCATATAGAATATCCCCATCATTCCGGAACTCCCTTTGGACATGATAAAATCGAAGTACTAAAGCAGTTCAAATTCTCTGACTGGGGCTTGTTAGTGCCCATAGATCTATCTTTAGGATTCGCATCAATTAGGGTGTCTGTTCCCTAATTCTTAGATTACCATACTAAAAAGGAGCATATTCAGTTTAATAAATTCAACCATAAAATGTAATTTCACGTACTTGTGTCTATTTTGTAAAACATTTATAAAACTGCATGTATTCTCATCCTAAGAGATATTAGATTTTAAAAGTGGGACTATAACTCACTTTCACAGATTTTTACTTGATCGGGAAGTAAGACTTGGCCACGGGTTGATTCACGAACCTATAACAAATGTATACATATATATCAAAGTATGATCGAAATATATTCACAACATTTTTTATTACGTTTTAACGATTTAAGTTTGTTAAGTTAGCAGTCCAACGTTACTAATCTACAACTAGTTGTCCACAGTTAGATGTACAGAAATAAATCAATATATATTATCTCGAATCAATCCACGACCCAGTGTATACAAGTCTCAGGCTAGATCACAACTCAAAGTATATATATTATTTTGGAATCAACCTGAACCCTGTATAGCTAACTCGAGCATTACTTCATATAGAGTGTCTATGGTTGTTCCCAAATAATATATATAGATGGGTCGATATGATATGTCAAAATATTGTATACGTGTCTATGGTATCCTAAGATTACATAATATATGTTATAATACATGTATAATACAATATAAGTTAGTTAAGTTATGATTTGTATAGATTTGTTACAAATTTCACGTAGCTACAACAAGCAAAATTATCCAATCTTGTTTTACCCATAACTTCTTCGTTTTAAATCCGTTTTGAGTGATTCAAGTTGCTACGGTTTCATAATGAACTGAAATTTATGAAACTAAACAGAAAAAGAATAAGTTATAGTTGGAAATACAGGTTACAAGTCACTTTTTAAAGAGGTAGTCATTTCCGTCGAAAGAACGACATCTTGATGACCATTTTGAAAAACATACTTCAACTTTGTGTTTAACATGATTTTTGGATATAGTATCATGTTCATATGAAATATTATTTTTCCATAAAACAAACTTCCAATTCAAAGATTAAGATAGTGTTTATTTTTCTAACCCAAAACAGCCCCCTGTTTCACTACGACGGCGTATGTCCGGTTTTACGGTGTTTTTCGTGTTTCCAGGTTTTAAATCATTAAGTTAGCATATCATATAGATATAGAACATGTGTTTAGTTGATTTTAAAAGTTAAGTTAGAAGGATTAACTTTGTTTGCGAATAAGTTTAGAATTAACTAAACTATGTTTTAGTGATTACATGTTCAAATCTTCGAATAAGATAGTTTTATATATATGAATCGAATGATGTTATGAACATCATTACTACCTCAAGTTTAGTAGGTAAACCTACTGGAAGTGACAAAAATTGATCTAGCTTCAAAGGATCTTGGATGGCTTGAAAGTTCTTAAAGTAGAATCATGACATGAAAACAAGTTCAAGTAAGATTATCACTCGAATTAAGATTGTTATAGTTATAGAAATTGAATCAAAGTTTGAATATGAGTATTACCTTAATTTAGAAAGATAACCTACTGTAAATAACAAAGATTTCTTGAGATTGAACGATCATTTGAAATGGATTTACAAGATTGGAAGTAAGCTAGTAAGCTTGAAAGTATTTGTGAAGTGTTCTTGATGTGTTCTTGAATGATGATGTTTCTTGATTGTAATTGAAGCTAGATTGACCTAGATGATCAATATTACTAAAGTATAGACGTTCTTAAGCTTAGAGAGAGTTAAGATGGAGAGAATTTGGATTATAAAATCAAAGAAATGTGATGTGTGTGTTGTTTGAAAAAAAATGCCTAATGCTTAGTCAATATAAGGTTACTAGTTTTTGTTTTCATGCTCATAAGTCATGCTAGTTGTCAAATGATGGTTCCCACATGTCTTGGTGACTCACAAGGGCTGCTAAGAGCTGATCATTGGAGTGTATATACCAATAGTAAATACATTTAGAAGCTGTGTGTAGTGACCCGGAACTTTCCAACCAAATTTAAACTTAATCTTTATATGTTTCCGACACGATAAGCAAAGTCTGTAATGACGAGTCTCGAAAACTTTGGAACTATGTTCATATGTTCAATTACCCTTTGACTATGCTCGACGATTCACGAACAATTGTGTGTATATAAATATGTAAATATACTTATATATATATATATATATATATATATATATATATATATATATATATATATATATATATATATATATATATATATATATATATATATATATATATATATAAATGTACAGATAACATTTTAAATTAATAAAGTACGCTTAATCAATTGAAATTAAAAATGAAAAATAATAATTAGAATAATAAAGATATTATTAAACTGAATATATATAAATATATATATAATATTATATGAAATTCATATATGAATTCCATTAGTAATTATTATATGATAACATTTATAAAATATTAAATATTCAATAGATGAATTCCTATGATAAATGATATAACTATTAAATGTTATATATATGTTATTATATATATGTCATAATTAAAAATATGTAATATTAAGTTTGATTACTGGTTAAAAATATAATTAAATATAATTATTATAGTTACTTCCAATATTTTTATTAATATTAATATCAATATTAGTATTATTAATCTTATTATTGTTATTATTGTTATAATTAAAAATTATAATAATTGTAATGTATGATTATCAAACAAAAGCTAAAAATATAAGTATTATTATAAGAATGATTAAAGTTATAATCTAATTATGATTTAAATTAAAATTATCATTTAGTATTATTATTTTCATTCTTATTATTATTAATATAACTTTTGATAAAATTATTATTAATACTATTATTATTAGTAATTCTATTATTATCAAAATTAATAATATTAATGGATTTAATTAATAAATTCATATTTGTAATTTATTTAATATAATATAAATACAGATATCCTTCGTATATTTATGTAAATACATATACAATCGTATATGAGTATAGATATATGCATATGATATAAATACATATATATATAATG
This sequence comes from Rutidosis leptorrhynchoides, assembly GCF_046630445.1. Taxonomy (NCBI): domain Eukaryota; kingdom Viridiplantae; phylum Streptophyta; class Magnoliopsida; order Asterales; family Asteraceae; genus Rutidosis; species Rutidosis leptorrhynchoides. Next base: position 199,654,220 of record NC_092337.1, read on the forward strand.
ATATATATATACACAGATACTGTATATTAACCTGTTTTATTACACCTTCAAGAATCAAAATCAGTTTCCTTTCACTATCAAACTGTTTTTGAATTTGTTTTACGCCTGCAAACTAGTATGAATCAGATTCATATCAATATCTGCTTTTGATTTTATATTGTTTACCTCTGTCCTTCCTGTCTCCCGAATAGAAAGGCGACTTCCATTTGTCAATACAAAACAAAAACGATGGTACCATATTACTACTTCAATTATTCGAAAACTATCTTATATGCTACCATTTCCCTACTGCAATTCGAGATTAAAACCCAAAAGTTCATGAAAAAGTTCAAACACCCTGTTCTTGATAACTTTTTCTTCAAATATTAAATTCATTCTTAATTTCAAAAACTAAAAATGTGGTTCTGTTAGGATTATTTTACTTAATCTTTCTGCAAAGTTTCAAGGTTCAATTCATTATATCGAGTTTCAATTCGCGAGTCAAAGTTCTTGAAATAAAAGTCAAACAATCTGATTATCGAGAAATTCAGTTGTGTTTTAATGTTTTAATTTAAATTGACGATTCATAAAGCTTTTAGGAATACTTTAGAATCTATTTCATGTTTAAACCTCAGTCTAAAAGTTGCTAGATTTTAAAAACACTAATCGAGTTCATATGTTGAAGAAACCACTGCTGTACATTTTTTTTTTTTGTTAAGCTCAACGGATCAGTCTATGAATCGTTTTTGCTTAGTTTATCAATCCTAAAACTAAATCATTAACTCATTAGTAAGATGATTGTGGGTTCTGTCGATTAATGATTTGAAGAAGATGATGAATTCGAGTAAAACAGATACTAGTTATATATTCTAGGTTTACATTATAAATCAGAAAACAATGATGGTCGAGTGGTTAAGGTGCTGGTGGGATTAGCAATGGGTCTCGGGTTCGAGTCTAGTTCATGCCATTTTTTTTATGAAGAGCATTAAAGGTAATACTGTTTATTTTAAAATTATTATTATTATTATTATTATTATTATTATTATTATTATTATTATTATTATTATTATTATTATTATTATTATTATTATTATTATTATTATTATTATTGTTATTGTTATTAGTGTTATTATTATTATTACCATGATGATTATTATTATTGTTATTATTAATATTATTACCATTTTTGTTATTCAATAACATAATTAAGTATCATTAGTGTTATTATTGGTATTATTAATATGGATATATGTATAATTATGATTAGGATTATTATTATGATTACTAGTATTATTTTTATTAAGAATTATGAATATCATCCTTATTATTATCATTAATATAATTAGCATTATTATTATTATTATTATTATTATTATTATTATTATTATTATTATTATTATTATTATTATTATTATTATTATTATTATTATTATTATTATTATTATTATTATTATTATTATTATTATTATTATTATTATTATTATTATTGTTACTAAGTATTATTAGTATCAATTTATAAATTTTAGTAATATTATTACTATCATTATTAGTACTAATATTATACTGTTTGTATTATTATAAAAATGATTATTTAAAAGATCTAATAAGACCATAATTATTATTAAACTTACTACTATCATTAAAAAAATATTATTTTTACTAAAACTATCATTTTTACTTTACTAGTGAAACTATCATTTTAACAAATAAATCTTTTGCATATTATATATATACTTATTACATATACTAAGATTATATTAATTATTCATATAACAAACTAATGATATTTCATGAATACAATATTTATCACATATATAGATATATAGGTATATTAATATAACTAAATGTATAAATATTAACCATTATAATTATATATATACATAACATCAGTATATATATATATACAATGTAATATAAAATACAATATAAATATACATTTCAAAATGAAATTTAGTATTAATTCTATATAACTATAAACATATAAATAATACATAATAATAAATGAAATTTCGTGATTTACACTATATGTATTAATAAATATACAAATTATATAGGTTCGTGAATCCGAGACCAACCCTGCATTGTTCAATATAGTCATATGTATTTTTACTACAAAATACATTTGGTGAGTTTCATTTGCCTTTTTACCCTTTATATTTTTGGGCTGAGAATACATGCAGGTTTTATAAATGATTTACAAAATAGACACAAGTACGTGAAACTACATTCTATGGTTGAATTATCGAAATCGAATATGCCCCTTTTTATTAAGTCTGGTAATCTAAGAATTAGGGAACATACACCCTAATTGACGCGAATCCTAAAGATAGGTCTATCGGGCCCAACAAGCCCCATCCAAAGTACCGGATTCTTTAGTACTTCGAAATTTATATGATGTCCGAAGGAGGATCTCGGAATGATGGGGATATTCTTATATGCATATTGTGAATGTCAGTTACCAGGTGTTCAATCCATATGAATGATTATTTTTGTCTCTATGTATGGGACGTATATTTATGAGAACTGAAAATGAAATCTTGTGGTATATTAAAATGATGGAAATGATTATTTATGTTAAACTAATGAACTCACCAATCTTTTGGTTGACACTTGAAAGAATGTTTATTCTCAGGTACGAAAGAAATCTTCCGCTGTGCATTTGCTCAATTTCTAAATATTACTTGGAGTCATTCATGACATATTTCAAAAGACGTTGCATTCGAGTCGTCGAGTTCATTAAGATTATTATTAAGTCAATTATAGTTTAGATATATATTATGAGATGGTATGCATGCCTGTCAACTTACGATGAAATGAAAGTTTGTCTTTTAAAAACGAATGCAATGTTTGTAAAATGTATCATAGAGAGGTCAAGTACCTCGTGATGTAATCAACTGTTGTGAATCGTTTATTATCGATGTGGACTTTGTCCGAATGGATTAGAACAGGTCTCTACAGTTGGTATCAGAGCTGGTATAACGCCGTCCATGTGTGGCGTGTTAGTCGTAAAGGAGGTTCTCACAGTGTTACCTGTGACGAAGCATTGGCTTTTACTCCTTGAGATCCCTTGCGAGGGTTGGCAGTAGCCGAGTGGCAGGCCCTAAAATCAGTATCGGAGGTACACTCAGTGGTCACCAGGCGGTTAGCTGGGAAGGCACTGGGTGGGACGGTGGTTGTCCCCAACTGTTCTACAGTTGGTATCAGAGCGGTGGTCTTAGCGAACCAGGTCTGTATTAGGGCGTCTAACTGATAAGTCGTTAGGATGCATTAGTGAGTCTGGACTTCGACCGTGTCTGCATGTCAAAAGTTTTGCTTATCATTTAGTGTCAAAAAATTATTTGCTTATCATCCCTAATAAAGTACATGTTTATCATTCTTAGTCTAGACACATCTTACTGCATTGATTGCATAAATAGTGTATAGACAAAAATTTATATTTTAGCGTACATGTTAGTGTTACCTTTACCTGACAGCTTCCGTAGATTCCTCCGTAACTTATGGGATTTTAGTATTATATATGCATATGTAAATTATGTATTGAAGGGTACTAATCTACATCCTATAATCTATTTCTTATCGAAAAATCCTTCGTCTGATCGTACGAGGTGAATCCCTCAACTAGTTCGAGTCCCTTAGATTTCGATAACTATTCCGATAGCTATTCCGACAGCTATTCCGACATGAATATTTACCTAAGCTCTGAAAGCGGTGTCACCAGAATGAATCAATCGATCAGTCATCCCCAATTCAACTGATGGGTTCGTAGTCCACTTAATCAATGGAGACTCGAAGAAGGCGATCCTTTTCACCAACCGAATTCACCTCTTGGTGAAGAACCTGAAGCACTTACCGGCGAACCAATCCGAAACACCATTTTCATCATCATTTCCTGAATATCTCGCTATGATTATGTACTATCTAAAATTCTAAACCTTTTTCATCCGCTCGTTTCGACCGACAATCATCCCGGAATAATAGAAGAAGTTAGCGAACTTCGCGCTCGAGTAATCAATTTGGAGAATATGGTGCAAAATCTACCAGCTTTAGCAACATCACCGGCACCAACAGTACCATCAGTAACAGCACCAATACTATCAACAATCCATGCCTCAACATCTCATTCTGTACCTCGAGTATAATTATCGTTCCACGAATCGTTCTACATCATTTATCTTCGTTCGACATGGCGATTATATAATCTCTAATGTTTTAGAGATTATATATATTCTTATTCTAACGGTAAATCAAATGAGTCTAATATCATATTGACTTATTAAATCCATGATTACATCTGAAGAAAATATATATGTATATATGTTTTCATAAAGATTGTAATTATAAATCCTTTTGTACTAACTGTTAATGATGAAAATATTTTAACGGGTAGGTAATACCCGAGGAATATTAAAGATTCACATTAATAAGTTATACTGTACATTCTTCAAAGCTGATTTAATAGTCGTTTACTATCCTACTTACATCCACTGAAATACAAATCCGTTCACCACAGAATAACCATTTTTATCCAATTTCATATTTGGATTTTTATTTATCAGAATCCAACAAGTGGCATAGTGAAGAAAACATTTGACAAAATAAAATTTGTTAGAAACAAACAAATTAACTATGAGAAATTCTATTAAGAATCCACGCTAACAAAATCCTAGCTAACTGTTCCTAGCTAACTGTTAATTCCATATTACATTTTAATTATCGCAATTTATTTATCGCAATTTAATTATCGCAATTTTAATTTTCACAATTTTATTTATCGTCATTTAATTTCTGTTATTTACTTTACGCACTTTATTTATCGTCATTTAATTTCTGATTATTTATGTTACGCACTTTAAATATCGGGACACGTATACAAGGTTTTGACATATCATATCGACGCATTTATATATATTATTTGGAATAACCATAGATACTCTATATGCAGTAATGATCGAGTTCTCTATACAGGGTTGAAGTTGATTCTACAATAATATATATAGTTTGAGTTGTGATCGAGTCTGAGACGTATACGGGTCACGACACGTATTAATTAATTCGAATATTATATATTAAACTATATATGAATTATTGGACTGTCAACTGTGGACTATCGACTGTGGACTAATAACATTGGACAATTAAAATGAATTAAAATATTGATTATAACATATGAAAGTAAACAATTCTTCAAGTTTCCACTTGATTTTGTCTTAAACATCATTTGTATCTCGATGATTACAATATGCGTTCAAACCTTTAATGATTCTTGAAAACACCTCAATCGAGAGGATGATTCAACCACACATTACCTACGGAAGAAAATCGATGCATCTAGTTATACACCTGAAAACTCTCGAAAACTGAGTAAACGTTTAACGCGTAGCTGTGCTAATTCATTTAGCGTTATTATTACCGAAAATAACTTTGCAATCTCTTTCCAAATTAGCCAATTTTGTCACAGCTTCAACAAGTCAACTTCGAATTTTTTGTTCGAAACAACCTTATTATAACCTTGATATATATGTGTGCTCTTTTATTATTACCGGGGAACTTTTTATATTCCATCATATTACGAACAGAAGTACCAGCAACCTCGTTGCTCCTTGGCTTAAATCTCTTCGACAAAACACTATATTTATCTATTGAAGTCTTATCATGAACTCATCCGCATCTTGTAACAAGAATTACCATACCAATTATCGGGAATCAGCAAATCTGTATTGTGAGTCTCGCAACATTTCCACATCAAACAGTTATATGTATCCATATAACATTTATCTCTTAGAACTATGATCTTCCATTCTGAAATTTTGAAAAGCACCCAGTCTACGAATTAATGCCCTGAATTTTGAAAAGTTGAATGAAGCAACAAAAACTGTAAATGACCTCAACAGCCAAAAGTTGATGATAAAGAATTGTATGTTGGAAAAAGCTCAGAAAAAGTTTGAAACTGAAAAACTGATTGAGCAAACTACGAAGGAGTCTCTGAACGAATCACAAGGATTAAACTTGTACATAAAGAATCCAGATGATTCTGTTTCTGATGAAATCTTTAGCGAATACCTTACTCCTTAACCACTCTAAATCATCATGAATGAATTTCTTCATCAACAATTTGATTCTGAAATCCTAAGATATCATCGTACCGTTCTTTATTAATATCCTCAATATTTCTGAAGATATATTCATAAATATTCTCGTTCGATATTAATTATCTCTCTGCGCTATCCGTATTATATCATAAAAGGAAACTATTTTAGTTTCTATATTCTGCGAACCTTCGAATTTAAAATATGAATGTTTTTGAAGTAGTGTTGGAAACTGATGCATGAGTTAGTATAATATAATGACACTTGATCAACGTGATTATATTACAGTAATTCATGCTAAGTTTCTAATGGAATGTAATGATTCACAGAACATACCGTCATCATGTGCCATTTACACGACTCTTACATCCTACCAATCTCCAAACAGTGTAAGAATATATTTTCTTGATAGTTCTATCTTTTCAGATATTCTAGTAATTTACCAAATCAATATCATGCCATTACGATTTCTTTCTTAGAACATTAACTATGTTTATCCAAAACTTCATACCTACGAATTCTGGACCATTATTCGCTTGACTTGTAGTCGGGAAGAGGAGACAAAAGTATGGAACTCTTGAAAATAAAAGAAAATATAAAGTTCGACAATAACATATAAATTACAAACCGTGCATATCAATACGTATTGCCACGTAAAGGCACGGGAGAATTAAAATTACTATAACCCCAAAGTAATAGTAAAAATAAATAAAATCCTACGGTGGTAGATGAAAGAGAAGAATGACAGATATGAAAGATTGGAGTATATCAAGAATCAGAACTGGATGAAGTATGTTGACGAATGCTAAAAAGTATGAAATTGGGGAGAAAGTATAGAAGGTGTGAGTTGTAAGGAAAAGAAGGGGGTGGATTTATAGTAAAATATTCGACAAAGCAATCAAAACGGATGATCGCATCTAAAGCGAATCCTAATTTCCTTAATTATCGAAGAATCAAATCTTATTACCAAGATCTTCCCCAAATCTCTTAAACTCCGGAAATCAACCTGTCTACGTCAAAAGATATGACAAATCTATACCTACTCATTTCACCCTTGGTGATAGCTTCACTCGTACTCTTCACAAAATCAAACGGTTTTATCTATATTACTCAATGATGATAAAATTCTATTTATCAACTCATATTTGTCATGAAAACATTCTTATTGTTATCCATGACGACCTCTCTCAAATTTCGGGACGAAATTTCTTTAACGGGTAGGTACTGTAGTGACCCGGAACTTTCCGACCAAATTTAAACTTAATCTTTATATGTTTCCGACACGATAAGCAAAGTCTGTAATGAAGAGTCTCGAAAACTTTGGAACTATGTTCATATATTCAATTACCCTTTGACTATGCTCGACGATTCACGAACAATTGTGTGTATATAAATATGTAAATATACTTATATATATATAAATAAAAATAAATATAAATATACAGATAACATTTTAAATTAATAAATTACGCTTAATCAATTGAAATTAAAAATGAAAAATAATAATTAGAATAATAAAGATATTATTAAACTGAATATATATAAATATATATATAATATTATATGAAATTCATATATGAATTCCATTAGTAATTATTATATGATAACATTTATAAAATATCAAATATTCAATAGATGAATTCCTATGATAAATGATATAACTATTAAATGTTATATATATGTTATTATATATATGTCATAATTAAAAATATGTAATATTAAGTTTGATTACTGGTTAAAAATATAATTATTATAGTTACTTCCAATATTTTTATTAATATTAATATCAATATTAGTATTATTAATCTTATTATTGTTATTATCGTTATAATTAAAAATTCTAATAATTGTAATGTATGATTATCAAAAAAAAGGTAAAAATATAAGTATTATTATAAGAATGATTAAAGTTATAATCTAATTATGATTTAAATTAAAATTATCATTTAGTATTATTATTTTCATTCTTATTATTATTAGTATAACTTTTGATAAAATTATTATTAATACTATTATTATTAGTAATTCTATTATTATCAAAATTAATAATATTAATGGATTTAATTAATAAATTCATATCTGTAATTTATTTAATATAATATAAATACCGATATCCTTCGTATATTTATGTAAATATATATACAATCTTATATGAGTATAGATATATGCATATGATATAAATACATATATATATAATGATATATATACACAGATACTGTATATTAACCTGTTTTATTACACCTTCAAGAATCAAAATCAGTTTCATTTCACTATCAAACTATTTTTGAATTTTTTTTTTTGCCTGCAAACTAGTACGAATCAGATTCATATCAATATCTGCTTTTGATTTTATATTGTTTACCTCTGTCCTTCCTGTCTCCCGAATAGAAAGGCGACTTCCATTTGTCAATACAAAACAAAAATGATGGTACCATATTACTACTTCAATTATTCAAAAACTATCTTATATGCTACCATTTCCCTACTGCAATTCGAGATTAAAACCCAAAAGTTCATGAAAAAGTTCAAACACCCTGTTCTTGATAACTTTTTCTTCAAATCTTAAATTCGTTCTTAATTTCAAAAACTAAAAATGTGGTTTTGTTAGGATTATTTTAGTTAATCTTTCTGCAAAGTTTCAAGGTTCAATTCATTATATCGAGTTTCAATTCGCGAGTCAAAGTTCTTAAAATAAAAGTCAACAATCTGATTATTGAGAAATTTAGTTGTGTTTTAATGTTTTAATTTAAATTGACGATTCATAAAGCTTTTAGGAACACTTTAGAATCTATTTCATGTTTAAACCTCAGTCTAAAAGTTGCTAGATTTTAAAAACACTAATCGAGTTCATATGTTGAAGAAACCGCTGTTGTACATTTTTTTTTTTTGTTAAGCTCAACGGATCAGTCTATGAATTGTTTTTGCTTAGCTTATCAATCCTAAAACTAAATCATTAACTCATTAGTAAGATGATTGTGGGTTCTGTCGATTAATAATTTGAAGAAGATGATGAATTCGAGTAAAACAGATACTAGTTATATATTCTGGGTTTACATTATAAATCAAAAAACAATGATGGTCGAGTGGTTAAGGTGCTGGTGGGATTAGGAATGGGTCTCGGGTTCGAGTCTAGTTCATGCCATTTTTTTTATGAAGAGCATTAAAGGTAATACTCTTTATTTTAAAATTATTATTATTATTATTATTATTATTATTATTATTATTATTATTATTATTATTATTATTATTATTATTATTATTATTATTGTTATTATTATTATTATTAGTGTTATTGCTATTAGTGTTATTATTATTATTACCATGATAATTATTATTATTGTTATTATTAATATTATTACCATTTTTGTTATTCAATAACATAATTAAGTATCATTAGTGTTATTATTGGTATTATTAATATGGATATATGTATAATTATGATTAGGATTATTATTATGATTACTAGTATTATTTTTATTAAGAATTATGAATATCATCCTTATTATTATCATTAATCTAATTAGCATTATTATTATTATTATTATTATTGTTACTAAGTATTATTAGTATCAATTTATAAATTTTAGTAATATTATTACTATCATTATTAGTACTAATATTATACTGTTTGTATTATTATAAATATGATTATTTAAAAGATCTAATAAGACCATAATTATTATTAAACTTACTACTATCATTAAAAAAATATTATTTTTACTAAAACTATCATTTTTACATTACTAGTGAAACTATCATTTTAACTAATAAATCTTTTGCATGTTATATATATACTTATTACATATACTAAGATTATATTAATTTTTCATATAACAAACTAATGATATTTCATGAATACAATATTTATCACATATATAGATATATAGGTATATTAATATAACTAAATGTATAAATATTAACCATTATAATTATATATATACATAACATCAGTATATATATACAATGTAATATAAAATACAATATAAATATACATTTCAAAATGAAATTTAGTATTAATTCTATATAACTATAAACATATAAATAATACATAATAATAAATGAAATTTCGTGATTTACACTATATGTATTAATAAATATACAAATGATATAGGTTCGTGAATCCGAGGCCAACCCTGCATTGTTCAATATAGTCATATGTATTTTTACTACAAAATACATTTGGTGAGTTTCATTTACCTTTTTACCCTTTACATTTTTGGGCTGAGAATACATGCAGGTTTTATAAATGATTTACAAAATAGACATAAGTACGTGAAACTATATTCTATGTTTGAATTATCGAAATCGAATATGCCCCTTTTTATTAAGTCTGGTAATCTAAGAATTAGGGAACAGACACCCTAATTGACGCGAATCCTAAAGATAGATCTATCGGGCCCAACAACCATCCAAAGTACCGGATGCTTTAGTACTTCGAAATTTATATCATGTCCGAAGGAGGATCCCGGAATGATGGGGATATTCTTATATGCATATTGTGAATGTCGGTTACCAGGTGTTCAATCCATATGAATGATTATTTTTGTCTCTATGTATGGGACGTATATTTATGAGAACTGAAAATGAAATCTTATGGTCTATTAAAATGATGGAAATGATTCTTTATGTTAAACTAATGAACTCACCAACCTTTTGGTTAACACTTGAAAGCATGTTTATTCTCAGGTACGAAAGAAATCTTCCGCTGTGCATTTGCTCAATTTTGAAATATTACTTGGAGTCATTCATGACATATTTCAAAAGACGTTGCATTCGAGTCGTAGAGTTCATTAAGATTATTATTAAGTCAATTATAGTTTGGATATATATTATGAGATGGTATGCATGCCTGTCAACTTACGATGAAATGAAAGTTTGTCTTTTAAAAACGAATGCAATGTTTGTAAAATGTATCATATAGAGGTCAAGTACCTCGCGATGTAATCAACTGTTGTGAATCGTTTATTATCGATGTGGACTTCGTCCGAATGGATTAGAATGGGTCTCTACACTGTGTATTGTACGAGTACGAATACGGGTGTATACGAGTAGAATTGTTGATGAAAATGAATGAGAATGCAATTGTAAGTATTTTTGATAAGTAGAAGTACTTTGATATGTGTCTTGAAGTATTTCAAAAGTTTATGAATACATCTTAAAATACTACATGTATATACATTTTAACTGAGTCGTTAAGTCATCCTTAGTCGTTACATGTAAGTGTTATTTTAAAACCTTGAAGTTAACGATTTCATTTAATGTAGTTAACCCATTGTTTATTATATCTAATGAGATGTTAAATTATTACATTATCATTATATTATGATGTATGAATATATCTTAATATGATATATATACATTAAAATGTCGTTACAACGATAATCGTTACATATATGCCTCGTTTCGAAATTCTTAAGTTAGTAGTCTTGTTTTACATATGTAGTTCATTGTTAACATACATAATCATATATATAATTATCATTTATCATGTTAAATATAGTGTAACAATACCATAATATGATACATATGTATTTAGTAAGGCGTTGTTATAACGATAATCGTTATATATATCGTTTCGAGTTTCTTAACTTAGTAATCTCATTTTTATGTATATAACTCATTGTTAATATACCTAGTGAGATACTTACTTATCATAATATCATGTTAACTATATATATATATATATATCCATATATATATCATCATATAGTTTTTACAAGTTTTAACGTTCGTGAATTGCCGGTCAACTCGGGTGGTCAATTGTCTACATGAAACTCATTTTAATTAATCAAGTCTTAACAAGTTTGATTGCTTAACATGTTGGAAACATTTAATCATGTAAATATCAATTTCATTTAATATATATATATATATATATATATATATATATATATATATATATATATATATATATATATATATATATATATATATATATATATATATATATATATATGAAAAAGTTCGGGTCAATACAGTACCTACCCGTTAAATAAATTTCATCCCGAAATTTAAAGCTGTTGGAGGTGTTGATGCATCTTCTGGAAATAGGTGTGGGTATTTCTTCTTCATCTGATCTTCATGTTCCCAGGTGAACTCGGGTCCTCTACGAGCATTCCATCGAACCTTAACAATTGGTATTTTATTTTGCTTAAGTCTTTTAACCTCACGATCCATTATTTCGACGGGTTCTTCAATGAATTGAAGTTTTTCATTGATTTGGATTTCGTCTAATGGAATAGTGAGATCTTATTTAGCAAAATATTTCTTCAGATTCGAGACATGAAAAGTATTATGTACCCCGGCGAGTTGTTGAGGTAAGTCAAGTCGGTAAGCTACTGGTCCGACACGATCTATTATCTTGAATGGTCTAATGTACCTTGGATTTAGTTTTCCCCGTTTACCAAATCGAACAACACCTTTCCAAGGTGAAACCTTAAGCATGACTATCTCTCCAATTTCAAATTCTATATCTTTTCTTTTAATGTCCGTGTAGCTCTTTTGTTGACTTTGGGCGGTTTTCAACCGTTGTTGAATTTGGATGATTTTCTCTGTGGTTTCTTGAATGATTTCTGGACCCGTAATCTGTCTATCCCCACTTCACTCCAAAAAATCGGAGACCTGCATTTTCTACCATAAAGTGCCTCAAACGGTGTCATCTCAATACTCGAGTGGTAAATGTTGTTGTAGGAAAACTCTGCTAATGGTAGATGTCGATCCCAACTATTTCCAAAATCAATAACATATGCTCGTAGCATGTCTTCAAGCGTCTGTATCATCCTTTCACTCTGCCCATCAGTTTCTGGATGATAGGCAGTACTCATGTCTAGACGAGTTCCCAATGCTTGTTGTAATGTCTGCCAAAACCTTGAAACAAATCTGCCATCCCTATCAGAGATAATAGAGACTAGTATTCCATGTCTGGAGACAAATTCCTTCAAGTATAATCGTGCCAACTTCTCCATTTTATCATCTTCTCTGATTGGCAGAAAGTGTGCTGACTTGGTGAGATGATCAACTACTACCCAAATAGTATCATAACCACTTGCAGTCCTTGGAAATTTAGTAATGAAATCCATGGTAATGTTTTCCCATTTCCATTCTGGGATTTTAGGTTGTTGAAGTAGACCTGATGGTTTCTGATGTTCTGCTTTGACCTTAGAACACGTCAAACATTCTCTTACATATCTAGCAATATCGGCTTTCATACCCGGCCACCAAAAGTGTTTCTTTAGATCTTTGTACATCTTTCCCGCTTCGGGATGTATTTAGTATCTAGTTTTATGTGCTTCCTTAAGTACCATTTCTCTCACATCTCCAAACTTTGGTACCCAAATTCTTTCAGCCCTATACCGGGTTCCGTCTTCCCTAATATTAAGATGTTTCTTCAAACCTTTGGGTATTTCATTCTTCAAATTTCCCTCTTTTAAAACTCCTTGTTGCGCCTCCTTTATTTAAGTAGTAAGGTTAGTACGAATAATTATATTCATAGCTTTTACCAGCATAGGTTCTCTGTCCTTTCTACTCAAAGCGTCGGCTACCACATTTGCCTTCCCCGGGTGGTAATGAATCTCAAAATCGTAATCATTTAACAATTCAGTTCACCTACGCTGCCTCATGTTCAGTTGTTTCTGATTAAATATATGTTGGAGACTTTTGTGGTCGGTATATATAATACTTTTGACACCATATAAGTGAAGGTATTTCGTATGCCCGAGAGACATATTAAATTAATGTGGCTAATATGTTATGATCCAAGTCGGGTCATACCCAATAACAAACTTACCGAAACCTCATACGTATTTGATCTTAACGATTGGATCATTAAACAAATACGCGACACTTGGATTTTAGAAAATCGGGTTTCTAAAATATTATCACTTGAGATAAATTATTTGGATAATTTATATATAATTGTTTATGGGTTTAAATGATTATTTTGTGTTATATTTTATAAAAGGTTTTATAAAATATATAAGTAACAAAATAATACATAAGTTTATAATAAGTTTATAAACTTTTATAAACTTACATGTATTATTATTAAACAATATATGTGGCAGAATTTTGGACTCCAAGGAAGGGCTCACATGCTTGTTTTGTTACATTTAATACTACACAACTCCTCATAAGCATGCTCAACACTTCTACCAAGTATTGCACTTATTCTCTCAAGTGAAACACATCAAAATACTTGAAAAAAAAACTGCATAAACCTCTTAAAAATAGCTGCTGGTGCCGTGGGGTTTTGGTAGCCAAAAGAGGTTCATAATTTGATTTTTGCAAGTTCATTTCAAGTAAAAATAAATCCTAACCAAAAGCTAGGGTGTTGGTGCACAAGTTTGGGGTATAACAACTTGAGGTTTCATTCTTTTGGAGCTCCATTCATCATCATCATCCTCATCATTTATCAACAAGCTTGGAGAAAGTATAAACTCCTTTCTTACTTGTAGTTTGTAAGTATGTTTCACAACTTGATCCTAATTGGGATTTAACTTTAATTGGTTAAAGATTAACAAGTTACTAAATGGTTATTTACATGCTTCCGCTTTGAATGATTCTTAAAAGATTTTGAGTATTATGAAACTTGTTAAATCCCAACAATGGTATCTAGAGCCGAAGTTGATGGAATATGCTTCGAGATGATTTATTATACTCACTATATATTTTGCATTTTATGTACATGCATGAAAGGAAAATGCAAAAATTATAGTTTTGGGTGGGTTCCTAATTATGGCCGAATTTAAGGGGTTCCAAATTGGTTTTGGAACTTGCCATTTGGTCATATTTTGTTGTATGTAGATGTTCACAATCAAGCCTTGATCTTTTGTTTGAATGGTTGCATGTTTGGATGATTATTAATAATTCATTTGGTATGTAATATTAATTCATTCATATGGTTGTAATATTTATTCAATTAATTTGTAATAATATTATTTTGGTTATGTAATTTATTTTATATTTGGTATGTAAAATAGATTAGGTTGTATTTTCATTTTTTTAGAAAAATGTATTAGGATATTTTTTTGTAAAAATGAAGATGCAAGATGAAGACAAGGAAGATGCAAGATTAAGTGGGAGATTTGAAATCTCCTACTTTGTGCTATAACCCTCAATCGGTGGCATTTGTTTTCGGCTAAACAAATGTCTACCATATTGGCTTGATTGTGAACATATTTGTTTTGCATGCATGGTTGTTTATTGTGTTTGTATGTTTGGTTGCTACAAGTAATTCACAAGTTAACAACAAACAAAATGGCAATTTAATTGGTTAAATTAAACATTATTAACGACATGCAAAACGTTAATTTAAATGGTTAAATTAAAAACGGCTAAACGACATTAATAAACGGTTATTAAGAACATGATAAGGATCATATATATAAAATGGTTTATATCAAGTAATTGGCTAAAATTACAAGACTTGAAAATGGGTTTCAAATGAGCCATACACTAAATGCATGTTGGTGTATGACATAAAAGTTTTCTTAAAACTAGAAATAATGAAAACTTATAATCCCTTATTAACAAGGCAACAAGTTAAATTGTGACACTTAAAAATATTAGGGAACTCATAATGGGATAAAGGTCACCTAACTGTTATGAGCAAACTAATATGATTAAGGTGAATTTCGCACACTAGTGGGATAAAGGTCACCTAACCACTTGTATGTTAAGTTTACACGTTTACACAAGTAGGACGACTTGATTTGGGAATCATGAACTTAGGGTCACCGAAGCATGAGAAACAAATAGGCGTTGATGGGATAAATATGCCATGCAAAAGGATTGCATGATCCCATAACTTAGAAGTTGCAAAAGGATTTCAATTGTCATACAATGACTACCTAGCTAAATCAAATGACGGGATAAAGGTACCCTAACCGAAATTTGGTTTACCGTTGGATTCTAAAATTTAATAAATATCAATTGGATTTAAAGGGTATTGATTGTTAAATTGAAATTAATACTTAATCGACTTTGTTAAATTTTGTAGATGGCCACCAATAACAACAACAACATTCCAAACGCACCAATTAACTTTAACAACCTATCGTTGAGGTCAATCCTCGAAAAGGAAAAACTCAACCATACGAACTTCATGGATTGGTTCCGCAATCTAAGAATTGTCCTCAAACTAGAGGACAGGGCGTATGTGTTGGAAGACCCCATTCCCAATCAACCGGACGAGGATGATACGGAAGGCATGGCTTATTGGGAGAAATATTGCACCGATTCGTTGCAAGTTTCTTGCCTAATGCTTGGGACTATGATACCCGAACTCCAAAAGGATTTTGAGCATCATAGTGCATATGACATGATCACATAGTTGAAGGAGATGTTCCTTCAACAAGCTCGTGTCGAGCGCTTTGAAACGGTCCGAGCGCTTCATGCATGTCGGATGGACAACACCTAATCCGTTTCATCTTATGTCCTTAAGATGAAAAGCCTGATTGATCGAGCAAACCATCTAAATTGCAACGTGTCTAATGAATTAGCCACATACCTTATCCTTAACTCATTATCAAAAAGGTTTGACACATTCGTGTTAAATTATAACAAGAATGGTTGGGATAAAAGCATTGGCGAATTACATGCCATGCTTAAGACGGCCGAAGCGAGCATGGGTAAAAGGGCTTCACCCATGTTTATGATCAATGAAGGTGGGTCCAAAACCAATAACACTTCTAAGCCAAAGGCGGCTAAGAGGAAAGGACCCGCCTACCAAGGCAAGGGCAAGGGAAAGGGGAAGATGGTTACCCCAACCAACAACAACAAGAAGCAAAAGGTTGCCGGAAAAGTTAACCCCAAGGAAGATCCGTGCTTTGGTTACGGTGAAATGGGTCACTGGAAACGCAACTGCCCGGTCTACCTGAAGGAGTTGAAGGAAAAGAGGGATGCAGGGCAAACCTTAGGTAATGTATATATGGTATACATTGAGCTTAGTATTACTTCTTCTAATACATGGGTATTAGACACAGGATGTGGAACTCATATTTGCAATTCTTTGCAGGGGTTCAAAAGAAGTGATCAAGATGCGGGAACAACAAGTCTCTTCATGGGAAATGGAGCAAGGGTGCAAGTGAAAGCTCAAGGAGACTTTGTTTTAAAGCTTCCAAGTGGTTTGGAGCTTATTTTGAAAAATGTTTTGTATGCACCCGATTTATCTCGAAACATTATTTATGTATCCCGTTTGAAACAATATGGTTTTAATCTTAATTTCATTAATGATGATATCCATGTTTCTTTAGATAATGTGTTCTATTTTAAGGCTTAGCCTTCAAATGGTATTTATGAATTGGTTCATGATGACACATCATACAATAGCTCAATATACCATGCAAACACCAAGAAACTCAAAAGGGATTTGAGTGATTCCTACTTATGGCATTGTAGCCTTGGTCACATAAACAAGAATCGAATGCATACACTTCAAAAGAATGGCCTTTTGAAATCAAATGAACTAGGATCGTTTGATGTATGTGAATCTTGTTTACAAGGCAAAATGACTAAAGTACCTTTCAAAGGGACCTATGCAAGGGCTAAAGACTTGTTGGGATTAATACATTCGGATGTATGTGGACCCTTTAAGCCCATGACTAGGAAAGGTGAAAGATACTTCGTCACTTTCATTGATGACTTTAGCCGTTTCGGATATGTCTACTTATTAAGACACAAGGACGAAACTTTTGAAGCATTCAAGGAATATCAAAATGAAGTACAAAATCAACTCAATAAGACAATCAAGGTACTTCGTACCGATAGAGGAGGTGAATACCTAACCGATACTTTCCAAGATCATCTTAAAAGTTGTGGGATTATCTCGCAACTCACTCCTCCTGGAACACCCCAACTTAATGGAGTTTCCAAAAGGAGGAACCGAACCCTAATGGATATGGTTCGATCTATGATGGCTAGAAGCTCGTTGCCTCTATCATTTTGGGGTTATTGTCTATGCTCCGCGGCTCGTATTTTAAATATGGCCCCAACCAAGAAAGTGGAACGAACACCTCATGAGATGTGGTTTGGAAAACCTCCATCTCTATCATACTTAAAGGTATGGGGATGTGAAGCTTACCCTAAGCGTTACGTCCCTAATAAGTTGAGTGCTCGATCCACGAAGTGTATCTTCATAGGATATCCCAAGGATGATATGGGATACTATTTCTATGATCCATCCGAGCAAAATGTATTTGTTGCTCGGAAGGCTGAATTCCTTGAAACTAAGTTCCTAATGGAAGGAGATAGTGAAAGGAAGATAAATCTTGAAGAGGTTCAAGATCAAATAGATGATGCACAATTGGTTGACACTAGCACTCAACATAAAAATGTTGAGAATGATCGAATGGATGATCAAGTACACAAGACGTTCGCAAATCTAGTAGGATTAGTAATCCTCCTGAGAGATATGGGTTTCTCATGGATGGCTGCTATGTGGTTGATTTGGATGAACCAATAAACTACCAAGATGCTTTATCAAGGATTGATAAAGATAAATGGCAGGAAGCCACGAACGCTGAGATGCAATCCATGTATGACAACCAAGTTTGGGAACTTGTTACACAACCTACTGGCTCAAGGCTAGTTGATTGTAAATGGCTTTTCAAAATGAAAACCGACATACATGGAAACTTGGATACATATAAAGCTAGACTTGTAGCAAAAGGTTTCACTCAAACTCAAGGGGTTGACTATGATGAAACTTTTTCGCCTGTGGCAATGCTAAAGTCTATTAGGATATTACTTGCCATTGCTGCTCATTATGATTATGAAATATGGCAAATGGATGTCAAGACCGCT
Organism: Rutidosis leptorrhynchoides; assembly: GCF_046630445.1. NCBI lineage: Eukaryota > Viridiplantae > Streptophyta > Magnoliopsida > Asterales > Asteraceae > Rutidosis > Rutidosis leptorrhynchoides. The sequence goes on from NC_092337.1 coordinate 199,673,086, forward strand.
TTCCTAAATGGACATCTTGAGGAAGATGTCTATATGGTTCAGCCTGAAGGTTTTGTTGATCCAAAATATCCCAAAAAGGTATGCAAGTTAAAGAAGTCAATCTACGGATTGAAACAAGCATCTAGAATGTGGAATCATCGTTTTAATGAGGAGGCCAAGAAATTTGGCTTCATTAAAAATGGTGATGAAGCTTGTGTATACAAGAAAGCTAGTGGGAGCACTATCATGTTCCTTGTACTATATGTGGATGATATATTGTTATTTGGAAATGATATTCCGGCAATGAAAGGTGTTAAAACTTGGCTAAGTAAATGCTTCTCCATTAAGGATCTTGGAGAAGCACAATACGTTTTGGGGATTGGGATCTACAGGGATAGATCCAAGAAACTGATAGGTTTGAATCAAAGTGCATACATTGAAAAGATCTTGAAAAGGTTCAAGATGGAGAACTCCAAGAAAGGTTTGGTACCTATTCAAAAAGGAACACTTCTCAGTTTATCTCAGTGCCCAACCACGAAAGATGAACAGGAGAAAATGAAGAAAGTCACATATGCATCTGCCATTGGGTCAATCATGTATGCAATGATATGCACTAGACCGGATGTGTCATGCGCTCTTAGCCTGACAAGTAGATACCAGAATAACCCAGGAAACAGTCATTGGATTGCTGTTAAAAGTATATTGAAATACCTTAGGAGGACTAAGGATATGTTTCTAATATATGGGTCTAGTGAGGAGGAAATCGCTGTAAAAGGTTACGTGGACGCGAGTTTCCAAACTGATCGAGATGATTCTCGATCACAGTCTGGTTATGTCTTCACGTTAAATGGAGGTGCGGTCTCTTGGAAGAGTTCAAAACAGGATGTTGTTGCATTATCCACTACAGAGTCGGAGTACATTGCTGCCTCATTGGCAGCTCAGGAAGCTGCATGGATGAAGAAATTCATCGACGACTTAGGAGTAGTCCCTTCCATTCAGGACCCTCTTGAGATCTTTTGTGACAACGAGGGTACGATTGCTCAAATCAAGGAACCTCGTGCTCACCAAAAGACCCATCACATTGAGCGGAGATTCAAATACATAAGGGATGAAGTTGAAAAGGGAAAGATATGTATTCGCAAAGTTCATACAGATCTTAACATAGCGGATCCTCTCACGAAGTTCTTACATGGAGCAAAACATCCAGGACATGTTTGTGCATTAGGGCTTCGGTATTCTAGTGATTGGTCATGATCTGTTTTATATATTATAACGGAATGAAATTTATTTAAACTCATTAATATAATTATGGTATTAATTTATTAATCTTGAGTTATGTTCCTATTTTGCATATTTTATCCATGAATAAGTAATTATTCTAAATTCCGTAGTCGATCACATTTGTGGGAACAAGTGTGAGGTTTAGACTATTATGAACTTGGATTGGTATACATTCACGGGATGAATGTGGGGCAAGGTTGCAACTAAGGTTCATAGATATTTGTGGAATACAAATATTGGAAGATCCGCTCTCAAGATTTACTAAATGGAGCCTTTGTGGTTGATCACATGTAATCTTGAGTAAAGGCGAATATCATTGTATCCTCTGACCTGAGATACATATTGGATTCGGATATTTACCAAGTATTGTGCCTTGATTCTTTCCTTCACTATTCTGAAATATGGTAGTTCATAAGGAAGAGCTCAGGTGTGATACAAAGTATATATCTAGGATGTATGTAGTCAAGATGGAATTTGTCCCTCTTATTCGTTGAGAGTCAGATGTCTAAGGCCTGATAAAGTTAAATCTAAAAGAGAGTGATCACTCTGTATCTCTTGGATTTAACATGACATCTAGGATGAAAGGATATAATGAAAAGATTCACCTAATCATATTCGAGATGGGAACTCGAAAAGGATGATGTTATTGAATGGCACAAAGTCATAACATATTGGGGGTGATGGACGGTCGTTAGGTGGTATCCGTCACTTGCATTAATTTCTTATGTTTGTCGTGCAAGTGGGAGATTGAAGGTATTTCGTATGCCCGAGAGACATATTTAATTAATGTGGCTAATATGTTATGATCCAAGTCGGGTCATACCTAATAACAAACTTACCGACACCTCATACGTATTTGATCTTAACGATTAGATCATTAAACAAATACGCGACACTTGGATTTTAGAAAATCTGGTTTCTAAAATATTATCACTTGAGATAAATTATTTGGATAATTTATATATAATTGTTTATGGGTTTAAATGATTATATTGTGTTATATTTTATAAAAGGTTTTATAAAATATATAAGTAACAAAATAATACATAAGTTTATAATAAGTTTATAAACTTTTATAAACTTACATGTATTATTATTAAACAATATATGTGGCAGAATTTTGGACTCCAAGGAAGGGCTCACATGCTTGTTTTGTTACTTTTAATACTACACAACTCCTCATAAGCATGCTCAACACTTCTACCAAGTATTGCACTTATTCTCTCAAGTGAAACACATCAAAATACTTGAAAAAAAAAACTGCATAAACCTCTTAAAAATAATTACTGGTGCCGTGGGGTTTTGGTAGCCAAAAGAGGTTCATAATTTGATTTTTGCAAGTTCATTTCAAGTAAAAATAAATCCTAACCAAAAGCTAGGGTGTTGGTGCACAAGTTTGAGGTATAACAACTTGAGGTTTCATTCTTTTGGAGCTCCATTCATCATCATCATCCTCATCATTTATCAACAAGCTTGGAGAAGGTATAAACTCCTTTCTTACTTGTAGTTTGTAAGTATGTTTCACAACTTGATCCTAATTGGGATTTAACTTTAATTGGTTAAAGATTAACAAGTTACTAAATGGTTATTTACATGCTTCCGCTTTGAATGATTCTTAAAAGATTTTAAGTATTATGAAACTTGTTAAATCCCAACAATAAGTAGCGCCTCCAAGTCTTTAATGCAAAAACAACAGCAACTATTTCCAAATTGTGAGTCGTATAATTTTACTCGTGAATCTTCAATTGTCTGGATGCATAGGCAATTACCTTCATTCGTTGCATTAATACACAACCTAGGCCTTGCTTTGAGGCGTCACAATATATCACAAAATCATCATTCCCTTCAGGCAATGACAATATAGGTGCCGTAGTTAACTTTTTCTTCAACAATTGAAACGCTTTCTCCTGCTTATCCTTCCATTCAAATTTCTTCCCTTTATGCGTTAATGCAGTCAAGGGTTTTGCTATTTTGTAAAAATCTTGGATGAACCTTCTGTAGTAACCAGCTAGTCCTAAAAATTGGCGTATATGCTTCGGAGTTTTCGAGGTTTCCCACTTTTCAACGGTTTCAATCTTTGCCGGATCTACTTGAATACCTTCTTTGTTCACTATGTGACCGAGGAATTGAACTTCTTCCAACCAAAATGCACACTTTAAAAATTTTGCCTACAGTTGTTCCTTCCTCAATAATTCTAGCACTTTTCTCAAATGTTCTTCGTGCTCTTCATCCTTCTTTGAGTAAATGAGTATGTCATCGATGAAAATAATGACAAACTTGTCAAGATATAGTCCACACACTCGGTTTATGAGGTCCATGAACACAGCTGGTGCATTAGTCAATCCTAACGGCATAACCATAAACTCGTAATGACCGTAACGCGTTCTAAAAGCAGTCTTTGGAATATCATCCTCCTTCACCCGCATTTGATGATACCCGAAACGTAAATCGATCTTCGAATAAACCAACGAGCCTTGTAGTTGATCAAATAAGTCATCAATTCTCGGTAGTGGATAACATTTCTTGATGGTAAGTTTGTTCAACCCCACGGTGATGTGCTTGGTCGAATGAAACCACGCTTTAAAAGTTCTTGTAATTGGCTTTGGAGTTCCTTCATTTCGCTGGGTGCGAGTCTGTATGGAGCACGAGTTATTGGTGCAGCTCCTGGTATAAGATCTATTTGAAATTCAACGGATCGGTGTGGAGGTAGTCTCGGTAATTCTTTCAGAAATACATCGGGAAATTCTTTTGCGACGGGAACAACATTGATGTTCTTTTCTTCGGTTTGTACTTTCTCGACATGTGCTAAAACAGCATAGCAACCTTTTCTTATTAGCTTTTGCGCCTTCAAATTACTGATAAGATTTAGCTTCGCGTTGCTCTTTTCTCCGTACACCATTAAGGGTTTTCCTTTTTCCCGTACAATGCGAATTGCATTTTTGTAACATATGATCTCTGCTCTCTCCTTTTTCAACCAGTCCATTCCAATTATCACATCAAAACTTCCTAACTCTACTGGTATCAAATCAATCTTAAATGTTTCACTAACCAGTTTAATTTCTCAATTCCGACATATATTATCTGCTGTAATTAATTTACCGTTTGCTAATTCGAGTAAAAATTTATTATCCAAAGGCGTCAGTGTACAAATTAATTTAGCACAAAAATCTCTACTCATATAGCTTCTATCCGCACCCGAATCAAATAAAACATAAGCAGATGTATTGTCAATAAGCAACGTACCCGTAACAAGCTCCGGGTCTTCCTGCGCTTCTGCCGCATTAATATTGAAAACTCTTATGCGGCCTTGCCTATTAGTATTCCCTTGGTTTGGGCAATTTCTAATAATGTGTGACGACTCGGAAATTTCAGACCAAATTTAAACTTAATCTTAATATGGATTCGACACGATAAGCAAAGTTTGTAATGTTGAGTCTCAAAATTTTGAACTATATTCATGTAGTTAATTACCCTTCGACCATCTTCGACGATTCACGAACAATTGTGTGCAAATAAATATGTGGATAAATATATATATGTAAATATAAATATAAGTATATATATTAATTTGAAGTAATAAATGAATTAATTAATTAATTGAAATAAATATGTAAAGTAATATATGCTATAATAAAATTTATTATCAAAATAAGTCTATTTATACAAATACATATATATCATATATTAATATATATCTATGACTTCGAAGTTAGTTACTAAACGATAGTAACACTCAATCGTCAATCGATTGATATTAAACGTAGTTAAAAACGAATAATTATAAATATATTATATATAATTATATAATATATTTACATAATTTCTATACATAATTATTATAGGTATATTATAGATATATATGTGTATATATATATATATATATAATTTATAATTATGATATGAAGAAATTAGAATATTTCAGTCTATGTAAATATTAGTATGTTAATAATAATTTGTTATAATGTTATTAGTATTATTATTGTTATTAACATTATTATTAACATTATTATTATTATTATTACTAATATCATTATTAACAATATAATCAATAATTATTATCATTAATAATTATTATTATCAGTATTATTAATATTATTATTATTGTTAAATATTATTATTATCAATAATATAATTACTAATATTATTATTAATATTATTAGTATTACCACTATTACTAATATTATTAGAATTATTATAAATATCGTTATTGTTATATAAATATAACTTATTATTATTAATATTAATAAGTATTATTATTATTAACATATTTAATAATTAATTAAATTAAATATATGATATACAGACTGATATATGTGCGAAAGCTGTAAATCACTATCATTGTTTTTTTTTTCTTTTCTTTTTATTTATCTAATCTGTCGCTCTATTATACCTGTGATACCATGCGACACATTAACCTTACCAAAAATAGCTTTGATCAATTATAAATGTTATTCGTACTTCGATCATTCGATTAATCATTTACTTAAATTGTCCTCTACAAATCACAGTTTAATCACAGAAATATTTTTTTTTTTTAAAACCTGACGGTCCCTCTGTATTGTCCACGTTTTGGCCAAAGTTATATATCGAATCAATTATCAAAATCCAGAAATGCAGTCTTCTTAGAATTCATTTACTCAAACTACTTGCCAAAGCTCAGCTTCCAATTCCTAAAATCGAGCACGAATTTGAGAGTCAAAGGTAAATTCAAAAAAAGTCAATATTTGTGTTCATCATAAAATTTGATTTGATTTTGATGTTTCAAGTCCAATTGATGATTCTTTTAGTTTTTATAAACAATTTATAAACTATTTTGTGTTATATACTTTTGCTATAATGCAATAAATATCGAAATTCAAATTTTTTTTAATTATGCTCGACAAACAGCAGTCTGTTCTTTGTTATATGTATTTTTTTAAAACTAATTAATCACAAATGAGAGTTTATATGATTGATTTTAAGTCCTAAAGTGATATTGTAATTCACGGCTGAGTTTTTGTTGGGTTTATTCGATTGGAATGATGAAGATGAAGAAGCATAAATAGAAAACGGTTTATATTTATTAGGAGTTGTAATATATCAGAAAATGGGCAATAGCCCAGACGGTTTGAGGAGGTTGCGGGTTAGCGAGGGGTCTCGGGTTCGAGTCCTGCTGGTGACATCTTTTTATTTTTCAGCCCATTTTGAGAGGTAGTGATCTTTATATTTATTATTATTATTATTATTATTATTATTATTATTATTATTATTATTATTATTATTATTATTATTATTATTATTATTATTATTATTATTATTATTATTATTATTATTAGTTGTTGTTGTTATTATTATTATGATAATGATAATTGTTGTTACTCCTAAAATGTTAGAAGTATTATTATTAATCACATTAAGAGTTATTATTATTGTAATTATTAATATAAGTATTATAGTTACAATTACAATTAGGATTTTTATTATTGATATTACTAACATTATTATCCTTACTAGTAATATCATTATGTAGTATCATTATAAATACTAACATTAATAATAAAAAGATTGCTGTTATTATTATTATGAACATTAAGTATTATGTATTTTTTTTTATCAAAAGTATTATTTTCGTTACTATTATTATCAAACTTTTTGTTTCATTTAAAAACTACAGTTATTATCATTATTATTAATAAGGTTATTATTATTATTAGTAGATCATTATTTTTATCAAAAACTATCTTTTCAAATAGATAAATATTTTATACATAAATATACTATTTACATATACTATAATTATAATAAAACCTCATATAACTATATATATCAAATTTATTAAGATTATGTATATTAATACTTACAAATGACAAACTATCGATTTTAAATGTAACACTAAATAATTACGTATATAAATTTGGACATATTAATATAACTATACAAATAATAAAGCAATTGGAATATATACACAAATCAGCTATACATAATATATAAATTAAAATGTAATAAAAATATTTATTCGAATACTATTATATATATTAATGAATATACAAATGATATAGGTTCGTGAATCCAAGGCCAATCTTGCGCTTGTTCAATATAGTCATATGTATTTTTACTACAAAATACATTAGGTGAATTTCATTTTCCTTTTTACCATTTATTGTGAGTTTCATTTGCTCCCTTTTTAAATGCTTTTGCAATATATATTTTTGGGACTGAGAATACATGTGTTACGTTTATAAATGTTTTACGAAATAGACACAAGTAATCGAAACTACATTATATGGTTGAATGATCGAAGCCGAATATGCCCCTTTTACTTGGTAACCTAAGAATTAGTAAACCAGTCTACTAATTGACGCGAATTCTAAAGATAGATCTATTGGGCCTAACGAACCCCATCCAAAGTACCGGATGCTTTAGTACTTCGATGTTATTTTATCATGTCAGAAGGATTTCTCAGAATGATAGGGGATATTCTTATATGCATCTTGTTAATGTCGGTTACCAGGTGTTCACCATATGAATGATTATTTTTGTCTCTATGTATGGGACGTATATTTTTGAGAAATGAAAATCTTGTGGTCTATTAAAATGATGGAAATGAATGATTATGATAAACTAATGAACTCACCAACCTTTTGGTTGACACTTTAAAGCATGTTTATTCTCAGGTATGAAAGAAATCTTCTGATGTGCATTTGTTCATATTAAAGATATTACTTGGAGTCATTCATGACATATTTCAAAAGACGTTGCATTCGATTCGTCGAGTTCTTCAAGATTATTATTAAGTCAATTATAGTTGGATATATTATGAAAGGGTATGCATGCCATCAACTTTCGATGTAATGAAAGTTTGTCTTTTAAAAACGAATGCAATGTTTGTAAAATGTATCATATAGAGGTCAAGTACCTCGTGATGTAACCAAATGTAATGTATTCGTCCAGATGGATTAGGATGGGTCTCTACAGTTGGTATCAGAGAGGTGGTCTTAGCAAACCAGGTCTTGCATTAGTGTGTCTAACTGATAGTTGTTAGGATGCATTAGTGAGTCTGGACTTCGACCGTGTTTGCATGTCAAAAGTTTTGCTTATCATTTCGTGTCGGAAATCATCTGCTTATCATCCTTAGGAAATTACTTGCTTATCATTCTTAGTCTAGACATATCTTACTGTAATGATTGCATGAATAGTGTATAGACAAAATTCGTATCTTAGCGTATCTGCTAATTCATATCTTAGCATATCTGTTACTGTAGACTTTGCCTCCGTAACTTATGGGATTTTAGTATTATATATGTATATGTAAATTATGTATTGCAGAGTACTAATCTACATCCTATAACCTATTTCTTATCGAAAATCCTTCATCTGATCGTACGAGATGAATCCCTCAACCAGTTCGAGTCCCTCAGATTTCGATAGCTATTCTTATAGTTATTCTGATAGTTATTCCGACAGCTATTCCGACATGGATGATCACCTAAGCTTCGAAAGCAGCGTCACCAGAATGAATCAACCAATCCGCCATCCCCAATTCATCTGATGGGTTCGTAGCCTCCTTAATCAGTGGAGACAAGAAGAAGGCGATCCTTTCCATCCACCACATTGCCCTCTTGACGATGAACCTGAAGCACTTACCGGTGAACCTGTCTGAAACACCATTTTCTCCCTCATTTCCCGAGTATCTCGTCATGATTATATACTAAACCAAATTCTAGATTTTATTTATCCGCTCGTCCGAACCGACAATCACCCCGGTGTAATAGAAGAAGTCAACGACCTTCGCGCGCGGGTAGTGGCTTTGGAGAATATAGTGCAAAGGTTACAAACACCAGCATCAGCATCAGCAGCATAAACAGTACCACCATTAACAACATCAACAGTACCATCACCATCACCAACATCAACATCCGCATCCTACACCTCAACATCATAATCTTTATCTCGAATATCAACATCATACGCACCGTAGATGCCAAGGAGTACCAACAACAATGAACGATGAAGTATTGATCCATAAATTCATTAATATTCTGCGAAGAATATGTGGTTCCTAATAGTTTTAGAGATTACTTATTCTATCTCAAACCGAAAAGCAAATGAGATTAATATCGTATTAACTCATTAAATCCATGATTTCATCTTAAGAAAATATATATGCAAGAATATTTTCATAAAGATTCCAATTAAAAATTCTTTTGTACAAACTGTTAATGGTGAAAATATTTTAACGGGTAGGTAATACCCGAGGAATATTTAGATTTCACATTAATAAGTTATACTGTACGTTCTTCGAGTCTGATTCAATGATCATTTACTATCCTACTTACATCTACAGATATACGAATCCGTTCATCACAGAATAACCATTTTCATTCAATTTCATATTTAGATTTTGACCTATCAGAATCCAACAAGTGGCATAATGAAGAAAACATTAAACAAAATAAAATTTGTTAGAAACAAACAACTTAACTATGAGAAATTTTGTTAAGAATCCACGCTAAAAAAATCCTAGCTAACTGATCCTAGCTAACTGATTACATTTTATTTATCGCAGTTTATTTATCGCAATTTAATTATCGCAATTTTATTTATTGTCATTTAATTTCTGTTATTTACTTTACGCACTTTATTTATCATCATTTAATTTCTATAATTATTTTACGCACTTAAATATTGGGACACGTATACAAGGTATTGACATATCATATCGACACATCTATATATATTATTTGGAATCACCATAGACACTCTATATGCAGTAATGATCGAGTTCTCTATACAGGGTTGAGGTTGATTCTATAATAATATATATACTTTGAGTTGTGATCGAGTTTGAGACATGTACACGGGTCACGATGCGTATTAATTAATTCGAATGTTATATATTAAACTATATATGAATTATTGAATAGCTAACTATGGACTTTGAACTATGGACTATCAACTGTGGACAATTAAAATGAATTAAAATATTGATTATAACATATGAAATTAAACAATTCTTCAAGTTTGCCACTTGATTTCATCTTAAACTTCATTTGTATCTTGACGATTACAATCTGCGTTCAAACCTTTCACGATTCTCGAAAACATCTAAATCGAGAAGATGAACCCACCGCACTTCATCTATGAGATAAAAGATTTATGCATATAGTATGCACCTGAAAACTCTCGAAAATTGAGTAAACGTTTAACACATAGCTGTGTTAACTCCTTTAGTGTTATTATTACCCTAAATAACTTTGCAATCCCTTTCCAAATTAGCCAATTTTGTCACAGCTCCAACAACTCAACTTCGACTTCTTACTCGGAATAGCTTATTATAACTCTGATATATAAGTTGTCTTTCGTCATCGATACCGGGAAACCGTTTATATCTCACCACATTAGCAATAAAATTACCAACAACTCCCGTTGATCTTTGACTTTCCGAAAAAATCACTATATTCAGTGAAACCCTATCATTTACTCACTTACATCTTATAATGAGAATTACTATACCAACTACCGGGAATTAGCAATCAGTATTTTGAAATCTCGCAGCATGTCTACATTAACAGTTATAAGTATACATATAATCCTTTTCTCTTAGAATTATGATCTTCCACTATGAAATTTTGAAAAGCAACCAGTCTACAAATCAATACTCCAAATTCTGAAAAAGCTGAATACAGTAGCAAAAACTGTACAAGCTGAATACAGCAGCAAAAACTGTACAAGCTGAATACAGCAGCAAAAACTGTACACGACCTTAACCATCGAAGGTACAATGATAAAGAATAGTATGTTGGCAAAGCTCATAAAAGTTGGAACTGAAAACCGGATTGAGCAAACCATGAAGGAGACTCTGAACAAATTATAAGGACTAAACTTGTACATAAAGAATCCAGATGTTTCTGTTTCTGATGAAATCTTTATCGAATACCTTACTCCTTAACCACTCTAAATCATCGTGAATGAATTTCTTCATCACAATTTTATTCTGAAATCCTAAAATATCATCGTACTTTTCTTTATTAATATCCTCAATATTTCTGAAGATACCTTTATAAATATTCTCATTCAATATTAATTATCTCTCTGTGCTATCCGTATTATATCATAAAAGGAAACTGTTTTAGTTTCTATATTCTGCGAACCTTCGAATTTAAAATATGAATGTTTTTGAGGTAGTGTTGGGAACTGATGCATGAGCTAGTATAATGTAATGACACTTGATCAACGTAATTATATTACAATAAGTCATGCTGAGTTTCTAATGGAACGTGATGATTCACATATCATAACGTCATCATGTGTCATGTTACATAGCTCTGTCATTCTGCTTAACTTCTGAACATATCAAAGAAGCATATTCTTGATAGTTCTATCCTCAGTGATTTTGATAAATTTGAAAATCAAATTGTGCTATCACGTTCCTTCCTGCTTAGAACATTATAATCATTCGAAACTCCATACTTACAAATTCTGGACCATTACTCGCTTTACTAGGAGTCGAGAGGAGAATAAAAAGGCAAAGAGCTCCAAAATATAAGAGAAAATATAAAGCCCAATAACAACACGGAGGTTACAAACCGTGAATATTAATACGAATAGCAATATAAAGACACGATATAATTAAGAATAGTATCACCTAAGGTAATAGTAGAAGTAAACAGATTTTTCTAGTGGAAGAGAAGGATGACAGAATTGATAATTAAAAAAAAACCAGGATTAGAACGGGATTAAGCATTTTTGCAATCTTTTGGATGTATGAACTAAGAAAGAAAGTATAGGAATGGTGAGAATAATGGAACGGAAAAGTTTAATTTATAATGTAAATATCAGATAGAGTAATCGAGGCTGATCATCGCATTTAATTAAAGAGATCCTAATTTCCTTAAATCTCGAAGAAATCAGATCTTATAGATTTCCAAGATTTTCTTTAAATCCCTTAAATTCCAGAAATCAACTATGACTACGTCACCGGTTAAGTCGAACCTGCATTCACTCATTCCATGCTTTTATGATAGCTTCACTCGTACTCTTCAAATAAATGAATTGTTTATCCCATATTACTCAATGATGATAAAACTCTATTTATCAGCTCATATTTGTCATGAAAACATTTTTATTGTTAACCATGACCACCACACTCAAATTTCGGGATGAAATTTCTTTAACGGGTAGGTACTGTGACGACCCAGAAATTTCCAACCAAATTTACAGTTAATCTTAATATGGATTCGACACGATAAGCAAAGTTTGTAATGTTGAGTCTCAAAATTTTGAACTATATTCATGTAGTTAATTACCCTTCGACCATCTCGTACGATTCACGAACAATTGTGTGCAAATAAATATGTGGATAAATATATATATGTAAATATAAATATGAGTATATATATTAATTTGAAGTAATAAATGAATTAATTAATTAATTGAAATAAATATGTAAAATAATATATGGTATAATAAAATTTATTATCAAAATAAGTCTATTTATATAAATACATATATATCGTATATTGATATATATCTATGACTTCGAAGTTAGTTACTAAACGATAGTAACACTCAATCGTCAATCGATTGATATTAAACGAAGTTAAAAACGAATACTTATAAATATACTATATATAATTATATAATATATTTACATAATTTCTATACATAATTATTATAGGTATATTATAGATATATATATGTATATATATATAATTTATAATTATGATATGAAGAAATTAGAATATTTCAGTCTATGTAAATATTAGTATGTTAATAATAATTCGTTATAATAATGTTATAAGTATTATTATTGTTATTAACATTTTTATTAACATTATTATTATTATTATTATTATTATTATTATTATTATTATTATTATTATTATTATTATTATTATTATTACTAATATCATTATTAACAATATAATCAATAATTATTATCATTAATAATTATTATTATCAGTATTATTAATATTATTATTATTGTTAAAAATTATTATTATCAATAATATAATTACTAATATTATTATTAATATTATTAGTATTACCACTATTACTAAAATTATTAGAATTATTATAAATATCGTTATTGTTATATAAATATAACTTATTATTATTAATATTAACAAGTATTATTATTATTATTAACATATTTAATAATTAATTATATTAAATATATGATATACAGACTGATATATATGCGAATGCTGTAAATCACTATCAGTGTTTTTTTCTTTTCTTTTTATTTATCTAATCTGTCGCTCTATTATACCTGTGGTACCATGCGACACATTAACCCTACCAAAAACAGCTTTGATCAATTATAAATGTTATTCGTGTAACGACCCGACAAAATCGTCATTGACGGCACCGTTAACTTAGGTCCCGTTACGTGGTAGTAGTCCCTATATGAGACACGTTTGACCAAAATTATATCGCATTCATTTGAAACGTACAAACTTACAAAGTCTAGTTTACCAAACGGATCGACAACAAGTTTAAATTTACAAAAGTTATGAAGTGTAAATGAAACAACTTGCGACATAATTAGTTTAAAATCACGGTTTGCTATAAATAGCGAAAGTATGTATGCTTTAAGTTTGAATCCAAAGTTGCTATCACTAGCATATGCATGTATGCTTGACTCCAAGCAAGTAATCAAAGTGTGCGGAAGCATGTATCAAGTAGCCAAGTATGAACCTGAGAAACATATAGAAAACTGTCAACGAAAAACGTTGGTGAAATCATAGATGTAGTAATAAACGTTATTTTTGAATCACAAGATTTAGTATTTCCATAAAATTGATCATCCAAAAGTTGCATTCCAAAATAGGTTCGCGAGCACCCAATTATCAATGCTTAACATTCCTTCCATAGAACCCCATCACAATAGTGTTAGAACATACACTGTTTCTTAAAAATATATTTCATTCGTAAACGGTAGCGAACCGTTTGAATGAGGGTTTGTCAAACTCAAATGGATCCATACAACATAAGTTCTCGCTTACACCCGGCAAGTGTAACTAATGATAATCAAATTGAGGATTTTGTTCTAAACTCGCTGTGGAATGTTTGTTTCATCGGACTTGTGTTCAAAACATAAAAGTAAGTAGTACAAGATGTAACAAAGTATATGTTTCTCAGCCCACGATTTAAAAGTATAAAAAGTTGTTGAAAAGGTGGGACTATGATCTCACCTCGAGTGCACGAGTATAAATGTACTTTACAAAGTAAACGTGTGCATGAAAGTTGTTTAGCCTTGACCTAAACAAGTAAGTTGTATCAATTAACCGGTTACGACACAAGGTCGGCGAAATGTGTTCAATTAGTCCTATGGATCGTTACAACTCGATTAGTATAGCATGTGAATCACGTTTGTCAAGTTTCAAGCAAGAATCAAGTATAAAAGAGGATTAGAACGATTGCATAAGTTTTTAGTTAAGTTTGACTAAAATTCAAACTTGGTCAAAGTCAAAGTCAACGAGGTTGGGTCAGGTCTCGGACAATTTTTCTAAGTTATATAATCATATATAAGCATGTTGGCCAAGTTTCATGTTAATCGGAGGTGCGTAGCATAGTTAGAATTAAACGGTAAACGACCAAGCGAAGCAGAATCTGGCAGTTCATCTGGATGGCGTCCAGATTTGCTGGACGGCGTCCAGCATTGAAGGACTGGACGGCGTCCAAGAATTTGGACATCGTCCAGATCAGTATGCAGACCCTGTTTTGCTGAAATACGCAAGTGTACTAACCAAAACTCAAACTAACACAATTTGTGAACTGAAAACACTTAGAACATGTATCTTATATCGTTTGAAAGGTATTTTGACAAGGAGTACAACTAACCACATATCATCAATCGATTTCATCATTTACAACAACAAAACCTCATCAAATGATCGTTAAATGTTCATAATCAAAGTCTCAAGTTTGCAAAATGCATTTCATGATTCGGGCAACCAATTTACATGTATGATATGCCGTTTCGAAGGTAATCAAGCATACAATCCAACCAAACACTTACCAACAATATTTCATGGCATTAAAATCATCAAAAGTCCATTTTAAGAGTTATCAAACCCTAACCAAAACCCACAAAATCAATATTCAAGTTTATGAAGTTTTCTAAAGCAACCTACACATCAAATTGAAGCTAGTGATACTAGTAACACAATTAATACATGAACTTTAACAATTTAACAACATTAACTCATCCAAAATCAAAGATTAAGCATACCCATTTCAAATGTTCATACTAGTTACCCAAAACAACAAATCGAGCAAATAAATCATATATTCATGCTAGACACGAGTCATAGACACTAACTAACACCATTTCAAGTCAAAAACACGAATTTAAAGAAATCTAGAGTTTTAGAAATGTTACCCAAACGAGATGAAGTTGGTATCAAATTGTAGAGGATGAAGAGAGGATTCCAAATATGTAATTTGTTTTGTTGCAAGCTTCCTAGATTGAATTTAGATGATGATTTTGTGTTTAAGGGTTTGAGAGAATAAAAATGGAAGTAATGAAATGGGGAGGATGAAATGAATGGAGGAGGGTGAAGGTTGACTAGTTGACCTAGTCATCCCTTTGCCCTCTTGGCAAGTTTAGTCCCTCAAGTTTGTAGTCGGGTGCGGGAATTAACCAAACGAATTATTTTAAAAACGCTCGAGTAAACGAGTGATGTTATAATTAAATAACGGAAATATTAGTACGTTAGTCAACGAAAGGTACGAATTTTGATAACGGAAGATATTATCTTAAAAAAAGACGGGCGTTAAAATAATTTAACGAAAAAATGCGGGATGTTACATTACCTACACCTTAAAAGAAATTTCGTCCCGAATTTTAGTTGGAAGTAGTAGTTGTTGTTTCTTCTTCGAAACCTTGCGTTGCAAATTCTACGAATAAGTGAAGGTACTTCCTTGGGCATTTCAACGAACTTGACATTTGGGATTTTTCGTCGTTTTAGAGTTTGGTTTCACGATTCACAATTTCAACCGGTTCTCATAGGAAGTGGAGTTTGTCATCGATAGTAAGTTCATCAAAAGAAATAACAAGTTCTTGTTCGGCAAGATACTTCTTTAAGTTTGATGCATAGAATGTAGGATGAACGGAGCTCAAATGAATCGGAAAATCTAAATGGCTAGCAACGGGTCCAAAACGCCCCAAGATTTTTAAAAGGATCAAAATATCGCTGTAGTGACCCGTCCTAATCCATCTGGACGAAGACTTCAACAGTTGGTCCCATTGCGATGAACGGACCTCTATATGCCATGAACGACTCCATGTAATATGAGCAAATGCACAGCGGAAGATTTCTTTCATACCTGAGAATAAACATGCTTAAAAGTGTCAACCAAAAGGTTGGTGAGTTCATAGGTTTATCATAACAATCATTACATTATATTAATAGACCACAAGATTTTCGTTTATAAATATATGTACACTCGCAAGTGTATAAAACCGTTCTGCTTATGTTGAGGCCTCAGTAACTAACCTTAACAATAATATAATAAGTCATCTTCGCAAAGATGGATATGTACACTCGTATGTGTATAAATAATCCTCGAAGTACTAAACATCCGCCCACTAGTTCTTATGTCTAGTGCAGTCTACAGGATGGGGGTGTTAAGCCCGATAGATCTATCTTTAGGATTCGCACTTACATGCTCTTATAACATATAACTAAATTACCTAGCACATCAATCTGCAGAATATCATTTTTAATCACTTGTCTCTATTTCGTAAAGCATTTATAAAATATTGCATGTATTCCCAGCCCAAAATATATATTGCAAAAAGTAATTAAAAAGGGAGTAAATGAAACTCACCATACTGTATTTTGTAGTAAAAATACATATAACGGCATTGAACAAGTATAGGGTTGACCTCGGATTCACGAACCTATATCAAGTATATATATATTAACACGTATAATATTAATTAACTAAGTTTATAATGTATTAAGATTAACTGTTACATATATAATCATATTACTATCTATATTGTATAAGATATTTATATATTAGGTATTACTTAATAAAAATAATATTTTGTTTAAAAAAATACAAAACTATGTAATATTAGTATAGGTATGTAATAAATATATAATATTTGTTGTACTAATTATAAAAATATTGCTAGTGATATTTTTAATAATAATGATAGCGTTAATGAAAATTAAATGATAATTTTAGTAAGTATGATAATTTTACTAATAATGATATCTTTAACAATAAGGATACTTTTAATAATAATAATAATAATAATAATACTTTTACTAAATGATATTTATAAAAGTGATATTTTTTTTAACAATAATGATAACAACAATAATATCAATGATGTTAATAATAATAATAATAATAATAATAATAATAATAATAATAATAATAATAATAATAATAATAATAATAATAATAATAATAATAATAATAATAATAATAATAATAGTAACAAAAATAATAAGTGTTCTACCTTTAAAAGTTTTTCTCAAAAAGATTATGCCCTAGACCAAACTAGAACCTGAGACCTCCCGCTAACCCGAAAACACACCCAACCATTCGACCAATTTAGTTTTTCTGGGAAAATACCATATCCAAATATGTTTAACTCGGCCCAAGTATAACTTTAATATCCAACTCGTTAAATTAAATGGGATGTTTGCTGTATTTCTTTAACCACGTCCCCACTATCATTATCAATGTCAACTTGCCAACGTCATCTGAAATGTCCCGTTCATATTGATTATAAACGTTCCATATTAATTGATTTCATTGCGAGGTTTTGACCTCTATATGAGACGTTTTTCAAAGACTGCATTCATTTTAAAAACAACCATAACCTTTATTTTATCAATAAAGGTTTCAAAAGCATTACGTAGATTATCAAATAATGATAATCTAAAATATACCGTTTACACACGACCATTACATAATGGTTTACAATAGAAATATATTACAACGACATATGTTTCTTGAATGCAGTTTTTACACAATATCATACAAACATGGACTCCAAATCTTGTCCTTATTTTAGTATGCAACAGCGGAAGCTCTTAGTATTCACCTGAGAATAAACATGCTTTAAACGTCAACAAAAATGTTGGTGAGTTTTAGGTTTAACATACAAAAATGTTGGTGAGTTATAGGTTTAACATACATACATATCAAATCGCATCCCATACATAGAGATAAAAATCATTCATATGGTGAATACCTGGTAACCGACATTAACATGATGCATATATAAGAATATCCCCATCATTCCGGGACACCCTTCGGATATGATATAAATTTCGAAGTACTAAAGCATCCGGTACTTTAGATGGGGTTAGTTAGGCCCAATAGATCTATCTTTAGGATTCGCGTCAATTAGGGTGTATGTTCCCTAATTCTTAGATTACCAGACTTAATAAAAAGGGGCATATTCGATTTCGATAATTCAACCATAGAATGTAGTTTCATGTACTTGTGTCTATTTTGTAAATCATTTATAAAACCTGCATGTATTCTCATCCCAAAAATATTAGATTTTAAAAGTGGGACTATAACTCACTTTCACAGATTTTTACTTCGTCGGGAAGTAAGACTTGGCCACTGGTCGATTCACGAACCTATAACAAATATGTACATATATATCAAAGTATATTCAAAATATATTTACAACACTTTTAATACATTTTGATGTTTTAAGTTTATTAAGTCAGATGTCCTCGTTAGTAACCTACAACTAGTTGTCCAACGTTAGATGTACAGAAAAAATTGATATATATTATCTTGAATCAATCCACGACCCAGTGTATACACGTCTCAGGCTAGATCACAACTTAAAGTATATATATTTTTGGAATCAACCTCAACCCTGTATAGCTAACTCCCACATTACTGCATATAGAGTGTCTATGGTTGTTCCAAATAATATATACACATGGGTCGATATGATATGTCAAAACATTTGCATACGTGTCTATGGTATCCCAAGATTACATAATATATTAGAATACATGTATAATACAATATAAGTTAGCTAGGATATGATTAATATAGATTTATTACCAATTTTTACGTTGCTACAACAAGAAAAATTATCCAATTTGTTTTACCCATAACTTCTTCATTTTAAATCCGTTTTGAGTGAATCAAATTGCTATGGTTTCATATTGAACTCTATTTTATGAATCTAAACCGAAAAAGTATAGGTTTATAGACAGAAATATAAGTTACAAGTTATTTTTGTAAGGGTATTCATTTCAGTCGAAAGAACGACGTCTAGATGACCATTTTAGAAAACATACTTCCACTTTGAGTTTAATCATGATTTTTAGATATAGTTTCATGTTCATACGAAAAATAATTTTCCCAGAAGAACAACTTTTAAATCAAAGTTTATCATAGTTTTTACTTAACTAACCCAAAACAGCCCGCGGTGTTACTACGACGGCGTATGTCCGATTTTACAGTGTTCTTCGTGTTTCCAGGTTTTAAATCATTAAGTTAGCATATCATATAGATATAGAAAATGTGTTTAGTTGATTTTAAAAGTCAAGTTAGAAGGATTAACTTTTGTTTGCGAACAAGTTTAGAATTAACTAAACTATGTTCTAGTGATTACAAGTTTAAATCTTTGAATAAGATAGCTTTATATGTATGAATCGAATGATGTTATGAACATCATTACTACCTCAAGTTTTCTGGATAAATCTACTGGAAATGAAAAAAATGGATCTAGCTTCAAAGGATCCTTGGATGGCTTGAAAGTTCTTGAAGCAGAATCATGACACGAAAACAAGCTCAAGTAAGATTTCCACTCGAAATAAGATTGTTATAGTTGTAGAAATTGAATCAAAGTTTGAATATGAGTATTACCTTGTATTAGAAAGATATCTTACTGTAAATAAGAAAGATTTCTCGAGGTTGTATGATCACTCTACAAGATTGGAAGTAAGCTAGCAAACTTGGAAGTATTCTTGATTTTATGAAACTAGAACTTGTAGAATTTATAAAGAACACTTAGAACTTGAAGATAGAACTTGCGAGAGATCAATAAGATGAAGAAAATTGAAGAATGAAAGTGTTTATAGGTGTTTTTGGTCGTTGGTGTATGGATTAGATATAAAGGATATGTAATTTTGTTTTCATGTAAATAAGTCATGAATGATTACTCATATTTTTGTAATTTTATGAGATATTTTATGCTAGTTGCCAAATGATGGTTCCCACATGTGTTAAGTGACTCACATGGGCTGCTAAGAGCTGATCATTGGAGTGTATATACCAATTGTACATACATCTAAAAGCTGTGTATTGTACGAGTACGAATACGGGTGCATACGAGTAGAATTGTTGATGAAACTGAACGAGGATGTAATTGTAAGCATTTTTGTTAAGTAGAAGTATTTTGATAAGTGTCTTAAAGTCTTTCAAAAGTGTATGAATACATATTAAAACACTACATGTATATACATTTTAACTGAGTCGTTAAGTCATCGTTAGTCGTTACATGTAAGTGTTGTTTTGAAACCTTTGGGTTAACGATCTTGTTAAATGTTGTTAACCAAATGTTTAAAATATCAAATGAGATTTTAAATTATTATATTATCATGATATTATGATGTACGAATATCTCTTAATATGATATATATACATTAAATGTCGTTACAACGATAATCGTTACATATATGTCTCGTTTCAAAATCATTAAGTTAGTAGTCTTGTTTTTACAAATAAAGTTCATTGTTAATATACTTAATGATATGTTTACTTATCATAATATCATGTTAACTATATATATAACCATATATATGTCATCATATAGTTTTTACAAGTTTTAACGTTCGTGAATCACCGGTCAACTTGGGTGGTCAATTGTCTATTTGAAACCTATTTCAATTAATCAAGTCTTAACAAGTTTGATTGCTTAACATGTTGGAAATATTTAATCATGTAAATAACAATTTCATTTAATATATATATAAACATGGAAAAGTTCGGGTCACTACATCATATATATCATCATTGCCAAAAAGTATTAATCATCTTCATTCATGAACATCATCGACAATATTATACCATTATTATCATTATCATTTATTATCTTATAATTGTCATCATAAAGTATATACATCGTCCCATTATTTCGTCATCGATTTAGTTGTAACATCAGGGGTTAAAACAGAAGCACTGCAGTAGTAGCTGCAGTAGCTTGTTTCGATCAAAACAGTAGAAAAAAAAGGAGATCTGTTGCAGGAGAAAAATGGTGGTTTATGGAAGTTTGGTGTGGCGACTGCAGCAGCAAAATGGGACTGCAAGTGGTCGTTTTTGTAGCGAGTTAAACAGAAAAATATGGCAGTAGCAAGAGTAGTTTTCGTTGGGTCATAGTGGTGGTTTAAATGAAGGTGTTGGTGGTGGTTTATGATCAAGATCGCAGCAGCAGTAACAATTTTATGGGTGTGGTTCGATGGTAGTGGTGACTGTGAGATCAAAGGTGTTGTCGGTGTGGTGTTAAAAGGTGGTGGAATAGTGGTGATAGCTCTCGGTGATCATAAGTAAGTGAGGGAGAGAGAGAGAGAAAAGTGGAAAGTGGCTATGGCGTTTAATGGTTGTTCGATGGTTGAGGTGTCGTAGTGATGGAGAGGGTGGTTGTGCTCACGGTGGTTCCCTGGTTATAGATGGTGGTGGCGAGGTGATCAAGGTTGATGATGGTTATGGAGTTCAAAATGGCGGTTTATGGTTGTTCGTGGTGCCTGTAGGATGGCGGTGGAGGTAGAGGGTTTTAAGGTGATGAAGGTGATGGTCATAAAAGCCGATGGTGTGGAAGGGTGAAGGGTGGTGATGAAGAAAGTGGGTTGTTTAGTTTGCTGAATTCATGTGTATGCATGATCTTCCTTGGCCCTTAAACCCATTTCTATTGAATATTTATAAGCCGGCCATTCTAGATATAAGATCTCCTAGGATCGGAAATTGACATACAACA
Organism: Rutidosis leptorrhynchoides; assembly: GCF_046630445.1. Classification (NCBI taxonomy): domain Eukaryota; kingdom Viridiplantae; phylum Streptophyta; class Magnoliopsida; order Asterales; family Asteraceae; genus Rutidosis; species Rutidosis leptorrhynchoides. The sequence continues at coordinate 199,695,305 of NC_092337.1, forward strand.
ATGAGTCACACTTTAATTAAACGTCATCATTTTTTTTAATTTAACACCGCTAAAGATTATTTAATCTCATCAAATCTTAATGCAACATACAACATGTGACATGAGATGTAAAAAAAATAATTTTGAATAATGCATTTTCTATTTAGCCATGGGACATGCCATAGAGTTAGGTATGTAATAGACTTATAAAAGTTTGGCTGCCAGCAAGTTATATATATAATATAGGTATTAGATGAATAAGTCATAAAGCACACAGTATTCTTACATCATTTTAAATTGATTAAACAAATTGTCCATCCAATTATCAACAATCATCAATAGTATTCAATTAGGTATAGTTTCATACACTAATATTAAAGATTAAAGAATTTCATTCATTGATTAATATCGTGCAGAGAGAATGAATGGAATCTTCAAACAGTACAGCAGCCTTTAAAATTGGCTCTTTCTACCAACAACATTTCAAGGAGTATAAATCGTGCTCCGTTGATAAATCAGTGGTGGATAAAAGTTTCCAGAAAAATCCCATATTTTTAAATTAACTATATTTATTTATTTTGGTCATTATGGTATAAAATTCAGTCATTGATTTAATAAATAAAAATTACATCAACTGTCCCTCTCATTTATGGGTAAAATATAAAAAGTGTTAAAACTTAATAAATAGTTCCTAAATACATTTTTAATAAACCTAATAACATAAGTACCTTTTTAATTCGTTTACTATCAATTGAATGACAAATGAGCATTTCTGTCGTTTACTAAATATCTTCCAAATTATAAAATATATATATTATATATATTTTATTTATATATAGATACTTTATATATTTTATTATTATTTTTACAAAATTAATTATAACAATTACTATATATACTATTTCATATTATATATATATATATATATATATATATATATATATATATATATATATATATATATATATATATATATATATTTAAAATATATGCATATCCATTTACAAGCAATCATATTGTGAGTCGTCGGGAATAGTCAAAGGTTAAATGATTGAGATGAAACAGTTCAAAATTTTTGAGACTCAGCCTAACAGACTTTTCATATCGTGTGAAAAATATTAAATCGTATTGAGAGTTTGGTTTAAAATTACCAGGTCGTGACAGTACCTACCCGTTAAAGAAATTTCGTTCCGAAATTTGAATGTGATCGTTATGGTTAACAACAAGAATGTTTTCATGACGAATATGAGTTGATAACTGGAGTTTTATCCCTATTGATTAATATAGATAAAATAACTCGAGTACTCGAAGCGTACAATTAAAGCTATCACTTAAAGAGTGAATCAAGAAAAGAAAGCTCGTCTTATCTTTTGACGTAGTTACTGTTAAATTTTTGGAATTCAAGGGATTTAAAGAAATCTTCTAATCAGAAAGAAAATGTAATATCATGATTAATTAGCAAACTGCTGGAATCACGGTAAGGATAGAACTATCAAGAAAATAATTTCTTGATATGTTTAGAGGTTAAGTAGAATGAAAGAGTTATGTATCATGGCACATGATGAGGGTAAGATCTGTGAACCATCATCACGTTCTATTAGAAATTCAGCATGACTTACTGTAATATAATCACGTTGGCCGGACGTCATTATATTATACTAACCCATGCTTCAATTCCTAACACTTCTCCACAAGTCATTCATAGTTTATACTTAGATTTTACAGAAGTTTCCAATATAATGGAATATAGATAGCACGAAGAGGTAGATAATTTCGGTCAAGAATATTTATGAAAATATCCTCAGAAATATCGAAGATATTTATGATGATATTTTGGAATTTCTAAGTTCGAAAGTTGATAAGGAAAAATTTTTCGCAAGATTTTAACATGACTTCGGAGCAGGATATTCTCTAACGATTTCATCGGATCCAGAATTACCTGGATTCTTTGAATATAGGGTTTGTTCCTTGTATTTGTACTTGGTCTCCTTCATGGTTAGCTCAATCCGTTTTCCAGTTCCAATTTTTCTGAGCTTTTCCAGCGTATCCTTCTTTATCATCAAACTTTTGACTGTTATGGTCATTTATAGTTTTTGCTGCTTCATCAGCATTTTCAAAACTCAGAAAACTGATTCATAGGCTAGAGTGCTTTTCAGAATTTAAGAATGAGATATCATAATTCTAAGAGATAAATGTTATATTTATACATATAACCGTTGATGTAGAAATGCTGCGAAATTCAAAATACTGATTACTGATTCTCGATAATTGGTATGGAAATTATCGTTACAAGATGCGGATAAGGTTTCGATAATTATAATGATTTTTCGAAAAGTCAAAGTTCAACGAATTTGTTGGTAAGTTTACTACTAATGTGGTGGAATATAAACGGTTTTCCGGTAACGATAAAAGAGCACGTATATATATCAAGGTTATAATAAGGTTGTTTCGAACGAAAAATCGAAGTTGACTTGCTGGAGCTGTGACAAAATTGACTAATTTTGGAAATGAATTGCAAAGTTATTTTCGGTAATAACAATGCCAAAAGAGTTAACACATATACGTGTTTAACGTTTAGTCAGGTTCCGAGTGTTTTCAGGTGCATAACTATATGCATTAATCTTTTCTTCCGTAGTTGAAGTTCGGTTGATTCATTCTCTGGATTGAGGTGTTTTCAAGAATCATGAAAGGTTTGAACGTAGATTGTAATCGTCAAGATACAAATGAGGTTTAAGATGAAATCAAGTGGCAAACTTGAAGAATTGTTTAGTTTCATATGTTATAATCAATATTTTAATTCATTTTAATTTTCCAATGTTGATAGTCCTCAGTTGATAGTCCACAGTTAGCAATTCAATAATTCATAAATAATTATATATATAATATTTGAATTAATACGTATCGTGACCCGTGTACATGTCTCAGACTCGATCACAACTCAAAGTATATATATTATTGTAGAATCAACCTCAACCCTGTATAGAGAACTCGATCATTACTGCATATAGAGTGTCTATGGTTATTCAAAATAATATATATATATATATATATATATATATATATATATATATATATATATATATATATATATATATATATATATATATATATATATATATATATATGCGTCGATATGATATGTCAAAACCTTGTATACGTGTCCCGATATTTAAAGTGCGTAAAATAAATACAGAAATTAAATGACGATAAATAAAATGCGTAAGGTAAATAACAGAAATTAAATGACGATAAATAAAATTGCGAGAATTAAAATTGCGATAAAATAAATTGCGATAATTAAATTGTAATACGGAATTAACAGTTAACTAGTTAGCTAGGAACAGTTAGCTAGGATTTCGTTAGCGTGGATTCTTAACAAAATTTCTCATAGTTAATTTGTTTGTTTCTAACATATTTTATTTTGTCCAACGTTTTCTTTATTATGCCACTTGTTGGATTCTGATAGATCAAAATCCAAGTATGAAATTGAATGGAAATGGTTATTCTGCGGGGAACGGATACGTATATCTGTGGATTTGAGCAGTATTGTTAATAATTGCTGAATCTAAATTGAAGAATGTACAGTGTAACTTATTAATATGAAATCTAAATATTCCTCGGGTATTACCTGCCCGTTAAAATATTTTCACCATTAACAGTTTGTACAAAAGAATTTTTTTTTTTTTACAATCTTTATGAAAACATATATACATATATATTTTCTTCAGATGTAATCATAGATTTAATGAGTTAATATGATATTAAACTCATCTGGTTTACCGTTAGAACTAGAATACATAATCTCTAAAACATTAAAGATTACATAATCGCCATGAAGAACGAAGATAATTGATGTAGAACGATACGTAGAACGATGATTATACTCGAGGTACAAAATGAGATGTTGAGGCATGGATTGTTGATGGTACTGGTGCTGTTATTGATGGTACTGGTGCTATTATTGATGGTACTGTTGGTGTCGGTGATGTTGCTGAAGCTGGTAAATTTTGCACCATATTCTCCAAATTGATTACTCGAGCGCGAAGTTCGTTGACTTCTTCTATTACACCGGGATGATTGTCGGTTCGGACGAGTGGATGAATAAGATCTAGAATCTAAGATAGTATATAATCGTGATGAGATAATCTAAAAATGAGAGAGAAAATGGTATTACGAATAGGTTCACCGGTGAATGCTTCAGGTTCTTCGCCCAGAGGATAATATGGTGGATGAAATGGATCGTTTCTTCTTGTCTCCAATGATTAAGTAGACTACGAACCCATCAGATGAATTGGGGATGGCTGATTGGTTGATTCATTCTGGTGATGCTGCTTCCAGAGCTTAGGTGAATATCCATGTCGAAATAGCTGTCGGAATAACTATCGGAATGGCTATCGGAATCTCAGGAATCGAACTGGCTGAGGGATTCATCTTGTACGATCAGATAAAGGATTTTTGATAAGAAATAGATTATAGGATGTAGATTAGTACCCTGCAATACATAATTTACATATGCATATATAATACTAAAATCCCATAAGTTACGGAAGAATCTACGGAAGCTGTCAGGCAAAGGTATCAATAACATATACGCTAATATATAAATTAGCAGATATGATAATATATGAACTTCGTCTATACACTATTCATGCAGTCGATGCAGTAAAATGTGTCTAGACTAAGAATAATAAGCAAGTGATTCTCTAAGAATGATAAGCAGGTAATTTTTGACACAAATGATAAGCAAAACTTTTGACATGCAGACACGGTCGAAGTCCAGACTCACTAATGCATCTAAACAACTATCAGTTAGACATACTAATGCAAGACCTGGTTCGCTAAGACCACCGCTCTGATACCACCTGTAGTGACCCGTCCTAATCCATCTGGACTAAGTCTTCAACAGTTGGTCCCATTGCGATGAACGGACCTCTATATGCCATGAACGACTCCATGTAATATGAGAAAATGTACAGCGGAAGGTTTCTTTCATACCTGAGAATAAACATGCTTAAAAGTGTCAACCAAAAGGTTGGTGAGTTCATAGGTTATGATTATCATAACAATCATTTCATTATATTAATAAACCACAAGATTTCCGTTTATAAATATATGTACACTCGTAAGTGTATAAAACTGTTCTGCTTATGTTGAGGCCTCAGTAACCAACCTTAACAATAATATAATAAGTCATCTTCGCAAAGATGGATATGCACACTCGCAAGTGTATAAATAATCCTCGAAGTACTAAACATCCGCCCACTAGTTCTTATGTCTAGTGCAGCCTACAGGATGGGGGTGTTAAGCCCGATAGATCTATCTTTAGGATTCGCGCTTACATGCTCTTATAACATATAACTAAATTACCTAGCACATCAATCCGCAGAATATCATTTTTAATCACTTGTCTCTATTTCGTAAAGCATTTATAAAATATTGCATGTATTCTCAGCCCAAAATATATATTGCAAAAAGCAATTAAAAAGGGAGCAAATGAAACTCACCATACTGTATTTTGTAGTAAAAATACATATGACGGCATTGAACAAGTATAGGGTTGACCTCGGATTCACGAACCTACATCAAGTATATATATATATATATATATATATATATATATATATATATATATATTAACACGTATAATATTAATTAACTAAGTTTATAATGTATTAAGATTAACTGTTACATATATAATCATATTACTATCTATATTGTATAAGATATTTATATATTAGGTATTACTTAATAAAAATAATATTTTGTTTAAAAAAAAATACAAAACTATGTAATATTAGTATAGGTATGTAATAAATATATAATATTTTTTGTACTAATTATAAAAATATTGCTAGTGATATTTTTAATAATAATGATAACGTTAATGAAAATTAAATGATAATTTTAGTAAGTATGATAATTTTACTAATAATGATATCTTTAACAATAAGGATACTTTTAATAATAATAATAATACTTTTACTAAATGATATTTATAAAAGTGATATTTTTTTTTAACAATAATGATAACAACAATAATATCAATGATGTTAATAATAATAATAATAATAATAATAATAATAATAATAATAATAATACTAATAATAATAATAATAATAATAATAATAATAATAATAATAATAATAATAATAGTAGTAACAAAAATAATAAGTGTTCTACCTTTAAAAGTTTTTCTCAAAAAGATTATGCCCTAGACCAAACTAGAACCTGAGACCTCCCGCTAACCCGAAAACACACCCAACCATTCGACCAATTTAGTTTTTCTGGGAAAATACCATATCCAAATATGTTTAACTCGGCCCAAGTATAACTTAAATGTCCAGCTCGTTAAATTAAATGGGATGTTTGCTGTATTTCTTTAATCACGTCCCCACTATCATTATCAATGTCAACTTGTCCACATCATCTATGTCATCATTGCCAAAAAGTATTAATCATCTTCATTCATGAACATCATCGACAATATTATACCATTATTATCATTATCATTTATTATCTTATAATTGTCATCATAAAGTATATACATCGTCCCATCATTTCGTCATCGATTTAGTTGTAACATCAGGGGTTAAAACAGAAGCACTACAGTAGCAGCTGCAGTAACTTGTTTCGATCAAAATAGTAGACAAAAAAAGGCAATCTGTTGCAGGAGAAAAATTGTGGTTTATGGTTGTTTGGTGTGGCGACTGCAGCAGCAAAATGGGACTGCAGGTGGTCGTTTTTGCAGCGAGTTAAACAGAAAAATATGGCAGTAGCAAGAGTAGTTTTCGTTGCGTCATAGTGGCGGTTTACATGAAGGTGTTGGTGGTGGTTTATGATCAAGATCGCAGCAGTAGTAACAGTTTTATGGGTGTGGTTCGATGGTAGTGGTGACTGTGAGATCAAAGGTGGTGTCGGTGTGGTGTTAAAAGGTGGTGGAGTAGTGGTGATAGCTCTCAGTGATCATAAGTAAGAGAGGGAGAGAGAGAGAGAAGTGGAAAGTGGCTATGGCGTTTAATGGTTGTTCGATGGTTGAGGTGTCGTAGTGATGGAGAGGGTGGTGGTGCTCACGGTGGTCCCCCGATTATAGATGGTGGTGGCGAGGTGATCAAGGTTGATGATGGTTATGGAGTACAAAATGGCGGTTTATGGTTGTTCGTGGTGCCTGTAGGATGGCGGTGGAGGTGGAGGGTTTTAAGGTGATGAAGGTGATGGTCATAAAAGCCGAAGGTGTGGAAGGGTGAAGGGTGGTGATAAAGAAAGTGGGTTGTTTGGTTTGCTGAATTCATTTGTATACATGATCTTCCTTGGCCCTTAAACCCATTTTTATTGAATATTTATAAGCCGGCCAGTCTAGATATAAGATCTCCTAGGATCCGAAATTGACATGCAACAATGAGTCACACTTTAATTAAACGTCATCATTTTTTTTAATTTAACACCGCTAAAGATTATTTAATCTCATCAAATCTTAATACAACATGTGACATGACATGTAAAAAAAATAATTTTGAATAATGCATTTTCTATTTAGCCATGGGACATGCCATAGAGTTAGGTATGTAATAGACTTATAAAAGTTTGGCTGCCAGCAAATTATATATATAATATAGGTATTAGATGAATAAGTCATAAAGCACACAGTATTCTTACATCATTTTAAATTGATTAAACAAATTGTCCATCCAATTATCAACAATCATCAATAGTATTCAATTAGGTATAGTGTCATACACTAATATTAAAGATTAAAGAATTTCATCCATTGATTAATATCGTGCAGAGAGAATGAATGGAATCTTCAAGCAGTACAGCAGCCTTTAAAATTGGCTCTTTCTACCAACAACATTTCAAGGAGTATAAATTGTGCTCCGTTGATAAATCAGTGGCGGATAAAAGTTTCCAGAAAAATCCCATATTTTTAAATTAACTATATTTATTTATTTTGGTCATTGTGGTATAAAATTCAGTCATTGATTTAATAAATAAAAATTACATCAACTGTCCCTCTCATTTATGGGTAAAATATAAAAGGTGTTAAAACTTAATAAATAGTTCCTAAATACATTTTTAATAAACCTAATAATATAAGTTCCTTTTTAATTCGTTTACTATCAATTGAATGACAAATGAGCGTTTCTGTCGTTTACTAAATATCTTCAAAATTATAAAATATATATATTATATATATTTTATTTATATATAGATACTTTATATATTTTATTATTATTTTTACAAAATTAATTATAACAATTACTATATATACTATTTCATATTATTATATAAAAATATATATATATATATATATATACACACATATATATATATATATATATATATATATATATATATATATATATATATATATATATATATATATATATTTTAAAATATATGCATATCCATTTACAAGCAATCATATTGTGAGTCGTCGGGAATTGTCAAAGGTTAAATGATTGAGATGAAACAGTTTAAAATTTTTGAGACTCAACCTAACAGACTTTGCATATCGTGTCAAAAATATTAAATCGTATTGAGAGTTTGGTTTAAAATTAGTCGAAAATTTCCAGGTCGTGACAATCGCGAATTTAGCTTTCTACATTTCCTGAAATGGATTACACCTTTCTAAGGTGCGACTTTTAACGTTACGCGGTTTCCCACTTGGAATTCGAGAGGTTTACGTCTAACATTTGCATGGCTCTTTTGGCGACTACAGATCGTCTTGGGCCTCTCTTGGATTTGAACGATCTTAACAGTTATTTTATGAATGAGTTCGATTCCAGTAGTTTGATTGTTGCCTACGTCGGCCCAACAAATTGTAAAATGATAATTGCGGACATATAAAGTTTCGAAAAGGTGCGGCGTTAATACACGAAAGAAAATTTTGTAGTAAGAGAATTTGACTAAAGACAAGTACTTTTCCTCAAGTAAATTTGAAGTCGATAACACGAACTCGTATTATGGTTTTCAAGGTTTGAATCATATGTTTGTTTGGTCGTTCGGGATGTGGTTGATGTGTTGTACTCATGTTTAAACGTGGTCCCGAGACTTTTTGTAAGGCACTCCAAAATCTAGAAGTGAAACGAGGATATCGATTTGAAATGAGGTACATCTCTTTAAGGTATATTGAACAAGTTCGTTAGGACTTGAAAACATTAGTTAGAACAAGTTTCTCAAGAAATTCGCGCCACGAAAGATTTATCGGTTTCCGAAAACGTTCGTTAGGAATATTCCCCCTCGTGGCGAATAATAGTATAATGTGAAGAGTCTCTCTCTCCATTGAGAATTTAGATAAAAGATTTCCTTAAACGGAAGTACGAGTGTAATGCGAGAGAAGTTTCCGCCTCGATGTGAGCATACCAAACAGTTTGTAGTTCGTCGATAAAACTGTGCGAAAACGAGATAGTATACACGTGTAACATACGTCTGATGTTGAAAGAATTTGCCATTCATTTGGAAGCATAAATATGGTTCGACAATAATCGAAGATGTGTCCCGGGTATGGTTGTTATCAGTATTCTCGGAGTTTTCGCATGTTCAAACAAGAAAAATGAAGTCATGTACATGGCACATGGTGGTGATTAGGTTGATCGAGTCCAATCACCATCACGAGTCATTAGAACTTTGGTATGACTTACCATAATATATTCACGTTGATCGAGTGTCGTTATATTATGTTAATTCATACCTCCATTCCCACATTACTCCATAGAATCAAGTTCGTGTAATCGTGAAGATTTAAAATGAACAAAGTGTAGCGACGTCTCTAACGTGACTCATATTGAATCGAAAGAATTAGTGCAACTCTAAAGAAGCGTTCCCCGAGGGAAGTGTATAAATGATTGTTCACGTCAATGCGATTCAAGTCAAACAATAATGTATTCTTGTACGAGAAGTGTAACGAATTATGATAACGAATAGTACGCAACCGTAGTGATAAAAATAGTGATGACGATACTCACCTAAAGTAGTGATGGTAGTAACAAGAAGTGGTAGATAGTAAGGAACACCGGTGTGACACCGATAGCAAGTTGAGATGGTTGGAGAATAACAACGTGGGAGACAGAGTTCCCGAACCAGTATGACTAATGAAGTCGTCGTCATCCTTACGCGTTTGAATCTTAAGTTTACGTGTATTACCGGGAAGCGGTAGATTACAGATTCGCATGATGAAAACTTGGTACCATTAGAAAGTTGCCTAAGAATGTTTCAAGTATAATGTACAAGTAGTCAAGTAAGTGCTATCTATAGCAAATGTATGTCAGAATGCAATGGCTAACTATCCGGTTGTAGTCTAGATTCACTAATGCGTCCTAACGACTCTGTTAGACACACTAATGCATATCCTAGTTCCCTATAACCAATGCTCTGATACCATCTATAACGACCTGACAAAATCATCATTGACGGTGCCGTTAACTTAGGTCCCGTTACGTGGTCATAGTCCCTATATGAGACACGTTTGACCAAAATTATGTCGCATTCATTTGAAACGTACAAACTTACAAAGTTTATGTGACGACCCGAGAATTTCCGACCAAATTTAAACTTAATCTTAATATGAATTCGACACGATAAGCAAAGTTTGTAATGTTGAGTCTCAAAACTTTTGAAACTGTTTACATGAATTCAATTAACCTTTGACAATTCCCGACGACTCACGATACAATTGTTTGTAAATGGATATGCATATATTTCAATATATATATATTTGTATATAATAATATGAAATAGTATATATGTACAATGCAATTCATAAGAAAAATCATCACCAATTGAATTCCTCTTCTACAACAATCAACCATCTTTCTGTTTTCTTATTCTATTTCTATTCGAACAACATAGACGTAAATCTCTATCTCTATATTATTACTCGGATATTATTATTATTATTACTAACAAAATATTATTATTATTAATGTATTTATTAATTATTAATAATAAATATAATATATAAAACAATCACGAATTTGGTTGGAATCATAATCAACTTTGTATATTACTGTTTTCCCGTGTTTTAATGTCAACAAACAAATTTGTGTGGGTACCAGAAAGATAGTGTAAATCAATTTCTACTATTGCTTGGTCATCCATTTTTTTCTTTATGTAATATATATGCATATACAAAACATACAATTACATATATGCATACTTCAGCCTCCATGATTGATAAACGCTTTATATATATTATTTGAGTTATTGTGTATGTTTCCTTGTACCCTACCAATCCCAATTATATACATATAGGTGCACGTGAAAATTCAACTACCCATTTGATTTATTAATTTGGTTTCTATCCTTGATTCTTTTCTTTTACTTATAATACTCGATCAAAACAAGAACCCGATTCTAGTTATTATTCGACAAAACCCACCTACATATTATCTTCCTTCTCGTTTGCTAACCAAACCAAATAAACACATCACTATACTACTTGCTACTACTTCGTTTTTAGTTTCTATTTGGCTTAAAACTCATGGGTTATTTGTGGTTGCTCTCAATCAAAACCCACAAACTCAATAACTAAGACAACAATCGAACCATATCCACCACCTAAACCATTTCACATCACCAGCATGTTACCATTTTCGATGGCAACAACAACAAACTACCACCCTTGGTCATCATCTTCATCTTAATCCTCCCTGATCATCAACCATTCCTATTACTACTGGTGCAGCTTACATGTTTTTGTGCAGCCACACCCATCGAAACCCACAACACACAAACCATCACCTTGTGTTTTTATCACCAACATAAAACCACCATTGTTAACCACCATGGAAGACATCTAGAAGCCACCATCACCACATAAACTATTTGTTGCTGTCACTGCGTAATTTTCTGTTTCTATTCTATATATACTTCTTTTCTATTTTAATTGCTAATGCCTTGCTACCATACGAAGGCCACCACCACCTCCTAATCACACACCACCCTTACGTAACCGAACACATGTTATTGTTCTTTTTTCTACTTCTTGTATCCGATTCGAAACAAACATACAAAGCCCATATACAAACCGTCACCTTTTAACCATCTTCTCGCTATATATATTTTTTTATTTTGTTCGTGATTCAACCTGCAACGAAATAAAACCTGCATAATGCTGCTGCCTCATATTTTCATTCATATTACCTTTTGATTTAAATAAACCAAAATTTTCTTTTGAATAATACAACTTGGGCAATTTAACTACTTTTGAAAATAGATACAACACCTTACCCCACCAACTAACTACTTGGACAATGGCAGACACTTATAACCCCACCTCACCAACTAGTGGTTTTAAAAATTATATAACTATTAGCATTATTTTTGTCTTATGGGTATGAAATAAAAACCGAACCCCACCAACACTTGCAATATCCAGCTATTCCATGAGGCATGTATTAAATCTAAAACAAATTAGGATTGTGAAAACTTGTTTGTTGTTGGGCCATGATCCAATCCTCTTTTGGGCCGAGGAAGTGATGAAAACGTGTTGCTCTTCGAACCATCAAACGGGTTACGTTACTTGTCGTGTTTTCCTATTGTGTTGATCATACCCATTATAACCATCATTCGATTCATGGTTCAGACCGTAAACCCCACCTTTGATCACCACTATAATTACCACTATTTCGATCAAATTATAACCATAACAACCATCGAATAATACCTGTGCACTACTACTATTCTATTTATGTATCATCGAGCTCAAACCCATGTGATTGATAGTTGTTGCGTCTGTTTCCATTCCTGTTAAGAATAAAGGTAAACAGTGAATGATGTTATGATGATGATTCGCTGAAGATGATTAAGAACGAAGAAGATGGCGATGATTTGTTAAATGATGATGATGTTATGCAAGATGATGATGCGAATAGTAATGATAATAAAAGATGATGATGATTATGATATTGATGATGATGAGATGAAACGAATTGATGATAACAAGAATGATATTGATGATGGACGTGGCAGATGAATCCAACCCCAAACCTACTTAATCGTTTTTTTAGTATTGGACTCAATTGATTAGTGGGTTATTTTTCTTGGGCCAAAATCTATATTTTTACGTTGGGTCGAGTATTTGTTTTCTTGTGGGGCCAAGATTTAGCCTATGTTTTCCTGATTGGGCCGAAAAGAATAGGTATATATTTAAATTTGGGGCATTTTAAACAGAAAAAGAGATACAGAGGGATGGTTAAGAGAGTGTTTGGGTTACCGAGAGGTCTCGTGTTCGAATCCGGGCCAAGGCAATTTATTTTTAGCTTTTCCCATTTAAGGTAGTTATTTATTTATTTATTATTATTATTATTATTATCATTATTATTTTTATTATTATTATTATTATCATTATTATTATCATTATTATTATTATTATTATTATTATTATTATTATTATTATTATTATTATTATTATTATTATTATTATTATTATTATTATTATTATTTTAGCAAACAAAAGACATTTATATAAAGATATAATAATTATATATATCATAATTATATCTAACTTACTATTTTAAAATAACATATAAAAATAACATATATATATAGCCATATATAACATTTAAAATATTAAATACATTATTATTCTAAATAAGTAATATATATAATTAATGTATATAAACTTGTCTAATTACAACAACAACAACAACAACAACAGTACCCAATACCACTTGAGTGGTGTATGGGGGAGGTGAGATGTAGACAATCCTTCCTTTATCCGAGAATAAAAACAAGTCATTTCTCCACCCAGAAAAGTAGAGGAAGTCATCCCTCTCTTTATTTGGCGGATAAAGAGATTGCTTCCGAGTGGACCTCCGGCCTTAAAAAAAAAAATAATAATAATAATAATAAATAAATACATAAAAATTGAGACGCCATAAAAATGGTAGAATCAAATTTTCATGGGTTTAAAAGCCTGCCTGAAAATCGATTTAGGCTCTAAGCGGCAGTCAAGACGCCACTTAATCGACGTTTGGTGTTGCCTCAATAAATAAAGCCAAGGGACCTTGTAAACAGAACACGAAAGGTATGCCGGGTGGAAGTTGTTGCACAAGCAAAGAGCCAACCACCCGTAACAAACCAAAGCACCACTCATGCACCTTTACGGTAGACATCCCCGAAGCCACACAACTAAAAGAAAATCACTCAAGCTCATGAGCAAAGAAGGTCGTCCTCAGCCATAATGACCTCAGGATGCACCGAACGATACGAGACACACACACACCCCCACCCACCCACCACACACACACGCACCCATCTATACACACCCCCATACACACACACACACCCCCAATAAAACATAAATCTATATACAAACCAGCATACAACCGTACATAAACATACCTAAATACCTGCAAGAACACGTACCTACGTACATACAAACGCCAACAAAACAAGCAAAAAACAAACATACAAACCTAAAAAAAAAAAAAAAAAAGCCTAGCAAAAATACATAATCAAAACCTACAATTCTTCAAAAAAAAAAACAGAAAACCTACAAACATAGACATAAAAAACCTACACTACAAAACTTACATACATACCTCCCAAAAACAAACGTACAAACCATGCATACATATCAACAAACAAACGTGCATACAAACACCAAAAAACAAAAACCTACTCGTCTACTAGTACTAGTAGATGTAAATAATAAAAAACGGTAATGATAATGATACTAGTAATAATAGTAATAATTATAATAATAATACAAGTACAAGTAGTAGTAAAATAATAGTTAATAGTAATAGTAATAAACATAATAATAATAGTAATAATTATAATAAAAATTAATAATACAAATAATAATAATAATCCTAATAATAATAGTAATAATAATAATAATAATAATAATAATAATAATAATAATAATAATAATAATAATAATAATAATAATAATAGTTTTAGTAAAAGTACAGTAATAGTATTGCTAAGAGTATAGTAGTAGTACAAATGATAATAATACTAATAGTAATAATAATAATAATAAACATAATAATAATATTAATAATAATAATAATAGTAATATTAGTAAAAGTATAGGAATAGTACAGAGTAGTAGTGATAATAATAATACAAATAGTGATAGTAAAAAAAAAAATAATAATAGTAATAATAAAAATAATAATATTAATATTAATATTAATACTAATAATAATAATAATAATAATAATCCTAATAATAAAACTAGTAAAAAAAAGAATAATAATAATAATAATAATAATAATAATAATAATAATAATAATAATAATAATAATAATAATAATAATAATAATAATAAAAGAAAAGTAACCCTACTCGACTATTCTAATTCTAGCCCTCCACGCACCCCTATCAGAAGTCATGTCCTCGGTCAACGAAAGCTCCCTCATGTCGAGCCTTAGTCTATCCATCCACCTACGAGTAGGTCTACCCCTTCTCCTAACGCCAACGACCGTGAGTGCCTCGACTCTCCTAACCGGTGCAATACTTGGTCGCCTCATCACATGCCCAAACCATCGAAGTCGTTCTTCTCTTAGCTTGTCGATGATGCTACCGACCCCAAGGTCTTCCCTAAACACCCCATTTGGGATCATATCTAACATGGTTTTACCGCACGTCCACCTAAGCATCCTCATTTCTGCCACTTCCATCCTTCTCTCTTGGGCCTTCGTCATTGGCCAACATTCCGATCCGTACAACATGGCAGGTCTAATTGCCACCTTGAAGAATTTCCCTTTCAATTTGAACGGTATCTTCTTGTTGCACAAGACCCCTTTCGCTGCTCTCCACTTCATCCAACCTACCTTAATACGATGAGTCACGTCCTCGTCTATCCTCCCTGATTTGTGGAGGACCGAACCTAGATATCTAAACGTGATTATATTATACTTGATATAGGTTCGTGAATCCGAGGTCAATCCTGCATTTTTCAATATAGTCATATGTATTTTTACTACAAAATACAGTATGGTGAGTTCATTTGCTCCCTTTTACTCTTTACATTTTTGGGACTGAGAATACATGCACTGTTTTTACAACTGCTTTATTAAATGCTTTTGAAATACATTTTGAACTGCGAATACATGAAATGCTTTTATAAATGTTTGACGAGATAGACACAAGCAAAACATTCCTCGAATGAATTATGTGGACGTGATAATTGCCACCATTGAATTATGTGGACGTGATAATTGTCACAATTGATATGATGATTTTTCCCCTGATTATTATTGCTTGGTAACCTAAGAATTAGGGAAAATCACTAATTTTGAGAATTAGTGCACGCCTAATTGACGCGAATCCTAAAGGTAGCTACCGGGTTTAACACCCCCACCCAGAATGTTCACTAGACGGAAGGGCTAGTGGGCGTGGTATTTAGTACTTCGAAGTTTATATGATTATTATACAGACGAGATGTTCTGTTTTGGGGATATTATTATGCGCATTATATGTTAAGGTCGGTTACCAAGCCAAGCTACGAAAGAAATGAAAAGTGAATGTTATGTATCGAGAGAATGATTTTATACACAGGTTATGTGTATGTTATTTTTATGCACGAGATATGTGTATGGTTACTAAGATTTATGAAAGATGATTTCGTACACGAGAAAGGTGTACTGTATTTAAAAGATATCGCATGTACATTACAGGTGGGTATAGGATTCGGGCCCATTTGTACCATGCAGGATTTAAATCTTGTGATCTATTAAAATGATGAATTTTATTGTTTTATGATAAACCTATGAACTCACCAACCTTTTGGTTGACACTTGAAAACATGTTTATTCTCAGGTATGAAAGAAATCTTCCGCTGTGCATTTGCTCATTTTAAAGACTTTACTTGGAGCCGATCATCGCAATGGGACCAGATGTTGGTAACTTCGTCCAGATGAATTAGGATGGGGTATGACAGTTTAGTTTACCAAACGGATCGACAACAAGTTTAAATTTACAAAAGTTATGAAGTGTAAATGAAACAACTTGCGACATAATTAGTTTAAAATCACGGTTTGCTATAAATAGAGAAAGTATGTATGCTTTAAGTTTGAATCCAAAGGTGCTATAACTAGCGTATGCATGTATGCTTGACTTCAAGAAAGTAATCAAAGTGTGCGGAAGCATGTATCAAGTAGCCAAGTATGAACCTGAGAAACATATAGAAAACAGTCAACGAAAAATGTTGGCGAAATCATAGATGTAGTAATAAACGTTATTTTTGAATCATAAGATTTAGTATTTCCATAAAATTGATCATCCAAAAGTTGCATTCCAAAATAGGTTCGCGAGCACCCAATTATCAATGCGTAACATTCCTTCCATAGAACCCCATCACAATAGTGTTAGAACATACACTGTTTCTCGAAAATATATTTCATTCGTAAACGGTAGCGAACCGTTTGAATGAGGGTTTATCAAACCCATATGGATCCATACAACATAAGTTCTCGCTTACACCCGGCAAGTGTAACTAATGATAATCGAATTGAGGATTTTGTTCTAAACTCGCTGTGGAATGTTTGTTTCATAGGACTTGTGTTCAAAACATAAAAGTAAGTAGTACAAGATGTACCAAAGTATATGTTTCTCAGCCCACGATTTAAAAGTATAAAAAGTTGTTGAAAAGGTGGGACTATGATCTCACCTCGAGTGCACGAGTATAAATGTACTTCACAAAGTAAACGTGTGCATGAAAGTTGCTTAGCCTTGACCTAAACAAGTAAGTTGTATCAATTAACCGGTTACGACACAAGATCAGGCGAAATGTGTTCAATTAGTCCTATGGCTCGTTACAACTCGATTAGTATAGCATGTGAATCACATTTGTCAAGTTTTATGCAAGAATCAAGTATAAAAGAGGATTAGAACGATTGCATATGTTTTTGGTTAAGTTTGACTAAAAGTCAAACTTGGTCAAAGTCAAAGTCAACGCGGTCGGGTCGGGTCTCGGACAATTTTTCTAAGTTATATAATCATATATGAGCATGTTGGCCAAGTTTCATGTTAATCGGAGGTGCGTAGCATAGTTATAATTAAACGGTAAACGACCAAGCGAAACAGAATATAGCAGTTCATCTGGACGGCATCCAGATTTGCTAAAAGGTAAAGGACTGGACGGTGTCCAAGAATCTGGATGGCGTCCAGATCAGTATGCAGACCCTGTTTTGCTGAAATACACAAGTGCACGAACCAAAACTCAAACTAACACAATTTGCGAACCGAAAACACTTAGAACATGTATCTTATATCGTTGGAAAGGTATTTTGATAAGGAGTACAACTTACCACATATCATCAATCGAGTTCATCATTTACGACAACAAAACCTCGTCAAATGATCGTTAAATGTTCATAATCAAAGTCTCAAGTTCGCAAAATGCATTTCATGATTCGGGCAACCAATTTACATGTATGATATGCCGTTTCGAAGGTAATCAAGCATACAATCCAACCAAACACTTAACAACAATATTTCATGGCATTCAAATCATCAAAAGTCCATTTTAAGAGTTATCAAACCCTAACCAAAACCTACAAAATCAATATTCAAGTTTATGAAGTTTTCTAAAGCAACCTACACATTAAATTGAAGCTAGTGATACTAGTAACACAATTAATACATGAACTTTAACAATTTAACAACATTAAATTATCCAAAATCAAAGATTAAGCACACCCATTTCAAATGTTCATACTAGTTACCCAAAACAATAAATCGAGCAAATAAATCATATATTCATGCTAGACACGAGCCATAGACACTAACTAACACCATTTCAAGTCAAAAATATGAATTTAGAGAAATCTAGAGTTTTAGAAATGTTACCCAAACGAGATGAAGTTGGTATCAAATTGTAGAGGATGAAGAGAGGATTCCAAATATGTAATTTGTTTTGTTGCAAGCTTCCTAGATCGAATTTAGATGATGATTTTGTGTTTGAGGGTTTGAGAGAATAAAAATGGAAGTAATGAAATGGGGAGGATGAAATGAATGGAGGAGGTGAAGGTTGACTAGTTGACCTAGTCATCCCTTTGCCCTCTTGGCAATTTTAGTCCCTCAAGTTTGTAGTCGGGTGCGGAAATTAACCAAACAAATTATTTTAAAAACGCTCGAGTAAACGAGTGATGTTATAATTAAATAACAAAAATATTAGTACATTAGTCAACGAAAGGTACGAATTTTGATAACGGAAGATATTATCGGGCGTTAAAATAATTTAACTGAAAAATGCGGGATGTTACAATTCGTACTTCGATCATTCAATTAATCATTTACTTAAATTTTCCTCTGCAAATCACAGTTTAATCACAGAAATATATTTTTTTTTTAAAACCTGACGGTCCCTCTGTATTGTCCACGTTTTGGCCAAAGTTATATATCGAATCAATTATCAAAATCCAGAAATGCAGTCTTCTTAGAATTCATTTACTCAAACTACTTGCCAAAGCTCAGCTTCCAATTCCTAAAATCGAGCACGAATTTGAGAGTCAAAGGTAAATTTAAAAAAAGTCAATATTTGTGTTCATCGTAAAATTTGATTTGATTTTGATGTTTTAAGTCCAATTGACGATTCCTTTAGTTTTTATAAACAATTTATAAACTATTTTGTGTTATATACTTTTGCTATAATGCAATAAATATCGAAATTCAAAATTTTTTTATGTTATTATGCTCGACGAACGGCAGTCTGTTCTTTGTTATATGTATTTTTTTTTTAAACTAATTAATCACAAATGAGAGTTTATATGATGGATTTTAAGTCCTAAAGTGATATTGTAATTCACGGCTGCGTTTTTGTTGGGTTTATTCGATTGGAATGATGAAGATGAAGAAGCATAAATAGAAAATAGTTTATATTTATTAGGAGTTGTAATATATCAGAAAATGGGTAATAGCCCAGACGGTTTGAGGAGGTTGAGGGTTAGCGAGGGGTCTCGGGTTCGAGTCCCGCTGGTGACATCTTTTTATTTTTCAGCCCATTTTGAGAGGTAGTGATCTTTATATTTATATTTATTATTATTATTATTTATTTTTTATTATTATTATTATTATTATTATTATTATTATTATTATTATTATTATTATTATTATTATTATTATTATTATTATTATTATTATTATTATTATTATTATTATTATTATTATTATTAGTTGTTGTTATTATTATTCTGATAATGATAATTGTTGTTACTCCTAAAATGTTAGAAGTATTATTATTATTAATCACATTAAGAGTTATTATTATTGTAATTATTAATATAAGTATTATAGTTACAATTACAATTAGGATTTTTATTATTGTTATTACTAACATTATTATCCTTACTAGTAATATCATTATGTAGTATCATTATAAATACTAACAGTAATAATAAAAAGATTGCTGTTATTATTATTATGAACATTAAGTATTATGTATTTTTTTATTAAAAGTATTATTTTTGTTACTATTATTATCAAACTTTTCGTTTCATTTAAAACCTACAGTTATTATCATTATTATTAATAAGGTTATTATTATTATTATTAGATCATTATTTTTATCAAAAACTATCTTTTCAAATAGATAAATATTATATACATAAATATACTCTTTACATATACTATAATTATAATAAAACCTCATATTACTATATATATCAAATTTATTAAGATTATGTATATAAATACTTACAAATGACAAACTATCGATTTTAAATGTAACACTAAATAATTACGTATATAAATATGGACATATTAATATAACTATACAAATAATAAAGAAATTGGAATATATACACAAATCAGCTATACATAATATATAAATTAAAATGTAATAAAAATATTTATTCGATTACTATTATATATATTAATGAATATACAAATGATATAGGTTCGTGAATCCAAGGCCAACCTTGCGCTTGTTCAATATAGTCATATGTATTTTTACTACAAAATACATTAGGTGAGTTTCATTTGCCTTTTTACCCTTTATTGTGAGTTTCATTTGCTCCCTTTTTAAATGCTTTTGCAATATATATTTTTGGGACTGAGAATACATGCGTTATGTTTATAAATGTTTTACAAAATAGACACAAGTAATCGAAACTACATTATATGGTTGAATGATCGAAGCCGAATATGCCCCTTTTACTTGGTAACCTAAAAATTAGTAAACCAGTCTACTAATTGACGTGAATCCTAAAGATAGATCTATTGGGCCTAACGAACCCCATCCAAAGTACCGGATGCTTTAGTACTTCGATGTTGTTTTATCATGTCCGAAGGATTTCCTGGAATGATAGGGGATATTCTTATATGCATCTTGTTAATGTCGGTTACCAGGTGTTCACCATATGAATGATTATTTTTGTCTCTATGCATAGGACGTATATTTTTGAGAAATAAAAATCTTGTGGTCTATTAAAATGATGGAAATGAATGATTATGATAAACTAATGAACTCACCAACCTTTTGATTGACACTTTAAAGCATGTGTATTCTCAGGTATGAAAGAAATCTTCCGTTGTGCATTTTCTCATATTAGAGATATTACTTGGAGTCATTCATGACATATTTCAAAAGATGTTGCATTCGAGTCGTCGAGTTCTTCAAGACTATTATTAAGTCAATTATAGTTGGATATATTATGAAAGGGTATGCATGCCGTCAACTTTCAATGTAATGAAAGTTTGTCTTTTAAAAACGAATGCAATGTTTATAAAATGTATCATATAGAGGTCAAGTACCTCGCTATGTAACCAAATGTAATGTATTCATCCAGATGGATTAGGATGGGTCTCTACATAATGTGGCCCGGTTTTCCACATTTATAACAAACTACGGCGGCATTATTTGTTCCGACATTATTTGTTCCTTTAATTATGTTGTTCTTCGGTCCGTAAATCTCACACTTTGCCGTGCTATGACCATTTCTATTACACTTGGTGCAAAATGTTGTGCAGAACACATTCGGATGTACTCTGCACACCTTTGGCATGGCTGTTTCTGCTGTTTGTTGTTATTGAAATGGTTGTTATTACGATTGTTATTATTGTTGGGACGATTGTTGTAGTTGTTGTTGGGACGTTTGTTGTTGTTGCGGTTGATGTTGCGGTTGTTGGGATAGTTGTTGCGATTGTGGTTGTAATTATTATTGTTGTTGTATTGGTGACCCTTGTCACTGGTTTCTTCCCACTTTCTCTTGACTTGTTTCGTGTTGGCTTCTTCGGCTGCCTGTTCTTTAATTCTTTCCTTAATTTGATTTATGAGTTTGTGAGCCATTCGACTTGCCTTTTGTATGGAGTCAGGCTCGTGTGAACTCACATCTTCTTGAATCTTTCCTGGTAACCCTTTTACAAATGTGTCGATCTTCTCATCTTCATCCTCGAACGCTCTTAGACACAATAGGCACAACTCTGTGAATCGTCGATCATAGGTGGTAATGTCGAATCCTTGTGTTCGTAATCCTTTAAGCTCTACTTTGAGCTCATTGACCTCGTTTCTGGGACGGTACTGCTCAGTGATCAGGTGTTTGAATGCTGACCACGGTAATGTATAAGCAGCATCTTGTCCCACTTGCTCGAGATAGGTATTCCACCATGTTAACGCAGTACCTGTGAAGGTATGCGTAGTGTACTTTACTTTGTCTTCTTTAGTACATTTACTTATGGCAAACACTGATTCAACCTTTTCGGTTCACCATTTCAATCCGATTGGACCCTCGGTTCCATCGAATTCCAAACGTTTACAAGAAGTGAATTCTTTGTAGGAGCATCCTATACGATTTCTTATGGAATTAGTTCCACTGCTAGAACTAGAGTTATTGTTGTTACTTTGCATTGCGGCCTGTACTGCAGCTATGTTCGCAGTAAGGAAAACACGGAAGTCTTCCTCACTCATGTTCAAGTTCTGACGAGTCGTCGGTGCCATTTCCTTCAAAATAGCTAAAAGTATTGAGTTAATCATATAGAATTTAAGAGTACTCAATAGTATTTCATAGCATAATATGAACTTATTTATAAAAGCTTTTTCTTCATATTAGCGTTTTATAGTTTTAATTCGGGTAGTACCTACCCGTTAAGTTCATACTTAGTAGCTACTATACAATTCAACTACTACAATTCTATATGAAAAACTGATAATAATATTTCGCGTTCAAACTTTTATACAATATTTTACAAACTTACAATACCGCTATTTTACATATAGTTTGAAATATAGCACACAATAACCTTAATACAAGGCAGTTGTAAAGACAATTCTAGTTAATACGCAAGTCGTTCAGCAAAGGCAATAAAGACACGTAATTCATAAGTCCAGAAACAAGTCATGCATTCGGGTTTTACTAGTATTATTTCCCATCCTTGGTCTTGTGGAAAATAACCGTTGTGATCGTTGGCTAGACAGCATGTTGTAACGTTTTCAAAGGACGGGGGTTACGTAATGCCCAACAGTCCCGTAATAATCTAAAAATCTTATTTCTCACCCCAACTACTGAATTCGTCACTTGTGGGAATGTTTTATTTAGTAGTTGCAATCCTATGTTCTTTTTCTCGATTTGGTGAGAAGCGAACATTACTAACCCGTAGACATAACATGCTTCTTTATGTTACATGTTTGAAGCTCTTTCTAAAGAATGAAGTCCTATGTTGGGATAGGTAGAGTCAAAATAGGCTCTCAACCCGTAGCGTAAAATTGCATCTGGATTCCCCACATTCAATGCTTTAAAGAAAGCACGGCGTAACTTATGATCTCCCCAATGTGATATACCCATTCTATTAAAGGAAAGCCTTTTATAAACTAAGGCATGCCTGGAACGTCTTTCAAATGTTTGACAAACTAATTTCGCCATAAATAATTGTGCCGATGAACTCTGACCGACTCTAGACAAGATTTCATCAATCATGTCCCCGGGTAGGTCTTCTAAAATATTCGGTTGTCTATCCTTAACGTCCATTGTGTGTTTTTATACTGTAAAATAGACGAGGATTAGATTCGTAAAAGATAATTAACAAACAATACAAGAAATTTTTACATATAACATGAAAATACAAGCACACTACAATACATATATTACACAACATGATTACGACTCTTTATTCTGACTCACTCATTTCTTCCTCTTCGGACTTGGTTCGTTTCGCTAATTTCCTAGGGATATATGGTGCTCCCATAATACGAGCCGTTCTTTTCTCAAATGGTCTAGAAAAACCTGGTGGCTTAGATGTTCCTGGGTTATAGTGAAAGTTTAAGAAATACGGGTGTTTACGGTACACCCCATCAGGGTACTTCATGTTAACATAAAGTTCATCGGTTTTGGGCTCGGGTTTTTCTATTTTAATTCCTTTTCCCTTATTGTTTTCTTTTGCTTTTTCAAACTGGGTCGAGGTAATTTCTATAACATCATCGGAATCCTCATCAGGATTCGATTCATCAAAAAACTGGTAATTTTCCCAATATTTTGCTTCCTTGGCGGAAACACCATTGGCCATTTTTAATTTTGGTCCATTGGTTGAGGATTTTCTTTTATTTAATGTTTTTCTGTAGTTATTAATAATTCTTCCTCCGGAACCTCTTCTTCTTCCGGTTCCTCTTCTTCCGATTCCTCCTCTTCCGGTTCCTCCTCTTCCGGTTCCTCCTCTTCCGGTTCTTCCTCGGGAATTTGTGAATATTTCCAAAATATATTCGACTCTTCATTATTATTAGGTGAGTCGATGGGATTTGTACTAGAGGTAGACATCTATCACACAATATCAAACACGTTAAGAGATTACTATATCACATAATATTTACATGTTAATAATATATAGTTTCCAACAAAAAGTGTTAAGCAATCGTTTTTAAAGAAAACACGGTCGAAGTCCAGACTCACTAATGCATCCTAACAAACTCGGTAAGACACACTAATGTAAATTTCTGGTTCTCTAAGACCAACGCTCGGATACCAACTGAAATGTCCCGTTTATATCGATTATAAACGTTCCATATTAATTGATTTCGTTGCGAGGTTTTGACCTCTATATGAGACGTTTTTCAAAGACTGCATTCGATTTTAAAACAAACCATAACTTTTATTTTATCGATAAAGGTTTAAAAATATTACGACGATTATCAAATAATGATAATCTAAATTATAGCGTTTTCACACGATTATTACATAATGGTTTACAACAATATTACACATCAATTTAAATCTTCGAATGCAGTTTTTAAACAATATTATACAAGCATGCTGACTCCAACTCTTGTCCATAAATTAGCATGCAACAGCGGAAGCTCTTAATAATCACCTGAGAATAAACATGCTTTAAACGTCAACAAAAATGTTGGTGAGTTATAGGTTTAACCTATATATTTATCAAATCATAATAATAGACCACAAGATTTCATTTTTTCCATAAATATACATCTCATATCCGGCATTTTGCAAACTGCATAGAGATAAAATTCATTCATATGTTGAACACCTGGTAACCGACCTTAACAAGATGCATATAGAATATCCCCATCATTCCGGGACACCCTTCGGACATGATAAAATCGAAGTACTAAAGCAATTAAAATTCTCTGACTGGGGCTTGTTAGTGCCCATAGATCTATCTTTAGAATTCGCGTCAATTAGGGTGTCTGTTCTGTAATTCTTAGATTACCAGACTAAAAAAGGGCATATTCGGTTTAATAAATTCAACCATAGAATGTAGTTTCACGTACTTGTGTCTATTTTGTAAAATATTTATAAAACTGCATGTATTCTCATCCCAAGAGATATTAGATTTTAAAAGTGGGACTATAACTCACTTTCACATATTTTTACTTCATCGGGAAGTAAGACTTGGCCACGGGTTGATTCACGAACAGATAACAAATGTATACATATATATAAAAGTATGATCAAAATATATTCACAACATTTTTTATTACGTTTTAACGATTTAAGTTTGTTAAGTTAGCAGTCCAACGTTAGTAATCTACCACTAGTTGTCCACAGTTAGATGTACAGAAATAAATCAATATATATTATCTCGTATCAATCCACGAACCAGTGTATACAAGTCTCAGGCTAGATCACAACTCAAAGTATATATATTATTTTGGAATCAACCTGAACCCCGTATAGCTAACTCGAGCATTACTGCATATAGAGTGTCTATGGTTGTTCCCAAATAATATATATATGGGTCGATATGATATGTCAAAACATTGTATACGTGTCTATGGTATCCCAAGATTACATAATATATGTTAGAATACATGTATAATACAATATAATTTAGTTAAGTTATGATTTGTATAGATTTGTTACAAATTTCACGTAACTACAACAAGCAAAATTATCCAATCTTGTTTTACCCATAACTTCTTCGTTTTAAATCCGTTTTGAGTTATTCAAGTTGCTATGGTTTTATAATGAAATGAAATTTATGAAACTAAACAGAAAAAGTATAAGTTTATAGTCGAAAATACAGGTTACAAGTCACTTTTTAAAGAGGTAGTCATTTCCGTCGAAAGAACGACATCTTGATGACCATTTTGAAAAACATACTTCAACTTTGTGTTTAACCATGATTTTTGGATATAGGATCATGTTCATATGAAATATTGTTTTTCCAGAAAACAAACTTCCAATTCAAATATTAAGATTGTTTTTATTTTTCTAACCCAAAACAGCCCCCGGTTTCACTACGACGGCGTATGTCCAGTTTTACGGTGTTTTTCGCGTTTCCAGGTTTTAAATCATTAAGTTAGCATATCATATAGATATAGACCATATGTTTAGTTGATTTTAAAAGTTAATTTAGAAGGATTAAGTTTGTTTGCGAACAAGTTTAGAATTAACTAAACTATGTTCTAGTGATTACATGTTCAAATCTTCGAGTAAGATAGTTTTATATATATGAATCGAATAACGTTATGAACATCATTACTACCTCAAGTTTAGTAGGTAAACCTACTGGAAGTAACAAAAATTGATCTAGCTTCAAAGGAACTTGGATGGCTTGAAAGTTCTTGAAGTAGAATCATGACATGAAAACAAGTTCAAGTAAGATTATCACTCGAATTAACATTGTTATAGTTATAGAAATTGAATCAAAGTTTGAATATGAGTATTACCTTGATTTAGAAAGATAACCTACTGTAAATAATAAAGATTTCTTGAGATTGAATGATCACTTGAAATGGATTTGCAAGATTGGAAGTAAGCTAGTAAGCTTGAAAGTATTTGTGAAGTGTTCTTGATGTGTTCTTGAATGATGATGTTTCTTAATTGTAATTGAAGCTAGATTGACCTAGATGATCAATATTACTGAAGTATAGACGTTCTTAAGCTTAGAGAGAGTTAAGATGGAAAGAATTTGGATTAGAAAATCAAAGAAATGTGATGTGTGTGTTGTTTAAAAAAAAATGCCTAATGCTTAGTCAATATAAGGTTACTAGTTTTTGTTTTCATGCTCATAAGTCATGCAAGTTGTCAAATGATGGTTCCCACATGTCTTGGTGACTTACAAGGGCTGCTAAGAGCTGATCATTGGAGTGTATATACTAATAGTAAATACATTTAGAAGCTGTGTATTGTACGAGTACGAATACGGGTGTATACGAGTAGAATTGTTGATGAAAATAAATGAGAATGCAATTGTAAGCATATTTGATAAGTAGAAGTACTTTGATATGTGTCTTGAAGTCTTTCAAAAGTGTATGAATACATCTTCAAATACTACATGTATATACATTTTAACTGAGTCGTTAAGTCATCGTTAGTCGTTACATGTAAGTGTTGTTTTGAAACCTTTAAGTTAACGATCTCATTTAATGTAGTTAACCCAGTCGTAGTTTGGCGACCTACGGGGCGGACACTTTTTGTTATCTAAAGGCGAAGTCTCTGGGCACAGTTTTGAAAATCGGATTATTGAGTTCGCCTAGGCTTGGTTGACTTTGTCAGAAAAGAAAGTAGGTTTCGGGGGTTCATTGATATCCATTTGCATGCTAGCCGGAGGAGGACTATCCGAACTAGAGCTAGCCAAAAGAGTAAGAAAGCCACCCTTACCTTCTATGTTTTTAGTAAAGGGCCTTTTCAATAAGGCCATACATAAAAACTTCTTGTTAGTAGTCTTTCGCGTGGCAGATAGCGGCGCAGCAGTTCTTCCATACCAACAGAGCTATTCCCATGTTCCGATCTTTCCATTTCTTTTACCCATTTCTTGGGTAAAGTCTCCCAACTATATTTGAAAATGAATTTGTTCCGTTGTTTCCAGCCTAAGGTCTATAATAGCCTATAGGAGTTGTGGTTGTAGCTCAATCAGTTCATCTTCGTTCATCCCAGGCCAAAGGCGAAAAAGAGAGAAAAAGGCAATTCCTTCTCTTCTGTTGTTTATTATATCTAATAAGATGTTAAATTATTACATTATCATGATATTATGATGTATTAATATATCTTAATATGATATATATACACATTAAAATGTCGTTACAACGACAATCGTTACATATATGCCTCGTTTCGAAATTCTTAAGTTAGTAGTCTTGTTTTACATATGTAGTTCATTGTTAACATACATAATGATATATATAATTATCATTTTATCATGTTTAATATAGTGTAATAATACCTTAATATGATACATATGTATTTAGTAAGGCGTTGTTAGAATGATAATCGTTATATATATCGTTTCGAGTTTCTTAACTTAGTAATCTCATTTTTATGTATATAACTCATTGTTAATATACCTAGTGAGATACTTACTTATCATAATATCATGATAACTATATATATATATATATATATATATATATATATATATATATATATATATATATATATATATATATATATATATATATATATATATATATCATATAGTTTTTACAAGTTTTAACATTCGTGAATCGCCGGTCAACTGGGGTGGCCAATTGTCTACATGAAACTCATTTTAATTAATTAAGTCTTAACAAGTTTGATTGCTTAACATGTTGGAAACATTTAATCATGTAAATATCAATTTCATATAATATATATAAATATGGAAAAGTTCGGGTCACTACATGTTTTAAGTTCGATGTTGACGATACCACATTATTTGGAACGGATGGGATTTAAGTTCGATGTTGATGATACCATTCGTAGGGCTAGCCTTGAAATCTTGAATACTAATGGATGTTGTGAACATCAATGTTTATTTGTGTTGTAATGTAGCATATTATATTGTTCGGATTTTATGCTATTGTTGTGCTAACTTGCGGTATTGAAAATTTAGCGTTATACTTTGCAATGGTATGCTAATTTAAATGCTAGTGTGTATGAGGTAAATTGTGTAAGTGATTGCAAGTAAGTAGGTTATATATGTATGTGTATACTTATTGCACTCACTAAGCGTTAGCTTACCCCTCTCGTTGTTTACCTTTTTCAGGTATTGTGTTATGAGGCTAGCTAGTTGTTAGACTAGTTGCGTAGGAACGTTTGGGCTCGATGGGATAGATTTTGGATATGCGGACGCGGATTGGGGGATTTGGTAGTCCCCGGGATTATGCTCTTGGTATCGGGTTGGGTTATAGAGTCCTAAATCGTCTAAATGTAAATTGGGAGTGAAACTTGTATCTTGTACGAAAGTCGAAAAACGGCCGATGTGGGCCCGGTGTTGTAAAACTCGTTTTATTATTGGAACGTGTTAGTTGTAACTATTATAATGTGTTGTGAAAAGTGTTTCGCCTAAAAGTGTCGGGAAGTGGGAGATCTTTAATCAAAATTTGAAAAATCCGGACAGAGGCTGTCAGGCCTTGTGCGCGCTGCGGACATAAAGGGTTGCTTGCCCCGCACCCTTCTGGAAAAAAAAAATCTTTTGCTGCGTATTCGATTGGATAACAGGTTGAGTCGTTACATGAACCATCCTAAGGAAGAAGATGTGAATCTCTCTGATTCTTTTCAAGAACTCGTCAACGAATACCTGGAACAGACCGTGGCTATATATAGTCAAGATCAAATTTCTAAGGATCTGTTCTTTACACCTCCTGAAGGAAATCTCAACAACCATTCCGCCATAAACCATAGTCAACACATATCTCCCCTCTCTGAAAGTAACTTTCTTGGCAAGACTATTCAAATAGCACCGCTAGGACAAGGCATTCCTTTACCTCTACTAAGGAGAAGACCGAATGAAGAAACAGATTTCATTCCGGTACATCAGGAACCCCAGTCAAAGGAGGACTGTGAGGAGTTTCCCGAACCTACCTTCGAAACTAAAGAAGACGTTTCTGAAGAGGAAGCATTAAGACAGACAATTTCCAGAAATGAAGAACAGATAGCATCAGTGACCGCTACTGAAAAATCAGAATTCCAGGAGAAGTATGACTCGTTAGACCGAAAGAAAATAGCTAAGATGAAGCCATCTATCAAGGAACCTCCGGAATTGGAGTTAAAGAAGTTACCCGACAATCTGGAGTATGCATTCTTAGAAGGAGAATCACGACTCCCTGTAATCATCTAGAAAGAACTCACGCCACAAGAGAAGGCAAAATTGATTCAAGTATTAAAATCACATAAGAAGGCAATTGCTTGGAAGATCTCCAACATCAAAGGGATCAGCCCCAACTATTGCACCCATAAGATCTTCATGGAAGATGATTTCAAAACTTCAGTTCAGAGGCAAAAAAGGGTCAACCCTATGATTCAAGAAGTCGTCAAGAAAGAAGTAATCAAACTTCTAGATGCCGGTCTGATCTATCCTATCTCTAATTCACCATGGGTTAGTCATGTTCAAGTGGTACCCAAAAAGGGAGGGACAACCATAATTCAAAATGAGAATAATGAACTTATTCCAACTCGGGAAGTCACCGGTTAGAGGGTTTGCATAGATTATCGTAAACTAAACGATGCAACCCGAAAGGATCATTTTCCATTACCTTTCATCGATCAAATGTTGGAACGTATATCAGGAAATGAATACTACTGTTTCCTTGACAGTTTTTCTGGCTACTTTCAAATTCCCCTCGATCCAAAGGACCAAGAGAAAACAACCTTTACTTGTCCTTATGGAACATTTGTTTATCGACGCATGCCCTTTGGGTTATGTAATGCACCAGCTACATTCCAGCGATGCATGGTGGCAATATTCCATGACATGATTGAACGTTGTATGGAAGTCTTCATGGACGACTTCTCAGTCTTTGGTAGTACCTTTGATTCGTGCCTATCAAACCTTGATAAGATGCTCACCCATTGTGAAGAGTCAAATTTAGTTCTGAATTGGGAAAAATGTCACTTCATGGTTAAAGGAGGAATAGTTTTAGGACATAAGATTTCAAAAGCAGGAATAGAAGTTGATAGGGCTAAGATTGAGACCATTACTAAGCTTCCAGAACCTACCACAGTAAGAGCGGTAAGGAGTTTCCTAGGACACGCCGGTTTCTACCGACGTTTCATTAAGGATTTTTGAAAAGTCACACGACCTCTCACTCATCTCCTAGGAAAGGAAGTCCCGTTTGTCTTCGATAAAGAATGTCGAAAAGCATTCAACTATCTGAAAGAACAGCTAACACATGCGCCCATCATGATAGCTCCTGATTGGAGTCTACCATTTAAAATCATTTGTGATGCGAGTGACTTCGCAGTTAGATCTGTGCTTGGACAACGGGTAGATAAGCACTTTCATCCAATCTATTACGCGAGAAAAACCTTAACCGGAGCTCAAGAGAATTACACTACTACAGAAAAGGAACTGCTAGCCGTAGTATTCGCCTTCGACAAATTCCATTCCTATCTCATCCTGTCCAAAACTACAGTCTATACAGATCATTCAGCCCTCAAATATCTATTCACTAAGCAAGACACGAAACCAAGACTCCTATGATGGATCTTACTCCTTCAGGAATTCGATATTGAGATTAAACATAAGAAAGGAGCAGAGAACGTCGCAGCAGACCATCTTAGTCGTTTGGAAAACCCAGCGATGGAACAACTTGCTGAACGAGATATCAGAGATAAATTTTCGGAAGAACAACTTATGAGTTTAGGACAAACTCACATAGGATCACAATTTACTGACACTCCTTGGTATGCCGACATGGCCAACTACCTAGTTTCCGGAGTTGTACAGAAGGGAATGAACACCTCCCGAAGAAGGAAGTTCTTCAGGGATGCTAAGTACTACTACTGGGAAGATCCTTACCTCTTTAGAATTTACCCTGATCAGATAATCAGGAGGTGCATAGACGAAAAACAAGCAGCAGAGATTCTTCACCAATGTCACCATGGACCAACTGGAGGTCATCATGGAGCAAATTTAACCGCAAGCAAAGTCTACGAATCAGGATTCTATTGGCCGTCTATATTTCGAGATGCGCAAGAGCTTGTAAAGCGTTGTGACGCATACCAAAGGCAAGGTATTATCTCTATGAAGAATGAGATGCCTCGGACTAATATCTAAGCTTACGAGATCTTCGATATATGGGGATTAGACTTCATGGGCCCATTCCCAAAGTCTAATGGGAAAGAATATGTCCTCGTAGCAGTAGATTACGTCTCCAGATGGGTCGAAGCCCAAGCATTTCTGACTAATGATGCCAAAGTCGTCACCAACTTCCTGAAGAGACTCTTCTACAGATTTGGAGCTCCCCGTGCTATAATAAGTGATAGAGGCACACACTTCTGTAATACTCAATTTATGAAGGTGATGCAACAATACGGAGTTACCCACAAAATGTCCACTGCCTATCATCCGCAGACCAACGGACAAGCAGAGGTCACGAACAGAGCACTCAAAAGAATCTTAGAACGAACTGTCGGCCATCATGGAAATAAATGGTACGAAAAACTAGATGATTCTATGTGGGCATTACGGACTGCTTACAAGAATCCTTTAGGAACTACACCCTACCGCATGATCTATGGAAAAGCATGTACCTTCCGCTGGAACTTGAACATAAAGATCTCTGAGCTCTGAAGACCTGCAACCTCGATCCCTCAGTTACCGCAAAACATCGGAAAATGCAAATGAACGAGCTTGCCGAATTAAGAGACCAAGATACGAAACGTCATACATCTACTAGGAACGAACAAAGCTTACGCATGACACAAAATTGATTCCTACAAAGTTCACCCATGGAGATAAAGTTCTGCTCTTCAATTCTCGGTTCAAGAAGTTCACTGGAAAATTTAGATCAAGATGGAGTGGCTCATACAAAGTTGTACATGCTTTTCCACACGGAGCCGTGGAATTGGAAGGACCTACTGGGAACTTCAAAGTCAAAGGCCACCGGTTAAAAGCTTATCTAGAAGACCACGATAAGGAGGAGCACCTCTTCTCCTTTGATCCATTCTGAAGATCTGGTAAAGAAAAGTCGAGCTGTAACGACTTGATAAACAAAGCGCTAATGGGAGACACCCCTTGCTTATCCTTTTATTATTATTTATTTTTATTTCGATTATTTTCAATCTTAAGATATTATCTCTGTGTACTAACAACTAAGTGCCGTAATTGCGCTTAGTACTTACAAGTTTGTTGAATGTGTTCAGGCAAAAATGCCAAGTTCAGGAGCTTCAGTTTGCATCCCAGTTCGCAGGAGGAGGACTCCTAAAGTTTACTCATCCGGAAGCAGTGCTGATCAGAACAGACCATCAACAGGCCAATTAGGCCCAAGGCGATTGATATTGGAAAGCATTGAGGAGGATATTGGCATAACACTGCCAGCTCCTCCCGTTCGACGATCTAGACGTTTAGCCAGGAGATCAGCCGAGCACACACAGCTGCCAGAGACACATTAGCCACAGATAGTGATACACTATGGAGCCACTTTAAGTGACCCTGATGTTGCATGGGCACTACTTAGAGACCAGCAGAGGATCTACTAAGCTCTTAGAGCATACCTTCAACGTGAGGGGATGCCGCGCAGTACTCAGGGCCCGTCTTCATTTAGGCTAGCGGGCCGTGTTTAGCCGACATGACAAGCTACGCCCAGGCGTTCCACACCGGCCTCAATTCACTCAGTTACCTCAGCTGCCATACCTGCACACGCTACTCCTATTCCCATCATGCCGCCTGCTCCAGTCACCGAGCCAGTTCCAGTCACTGAGCTACCTGAGGGTTGTCACTTAGTCACTATTCCCATTTCAGTTGAGCCACCAACGGCCCAGGCATTTGAGATCACTGGGAGCATACCTGATGAGGAGCCTTTCCCGAGCCTATCCCACATGGAGTTGCCGTCAGACCTATGTCTGGATTCACTACTAGGCCCTGAGTTGGATATAGGGCAACCTCTCGAGTATTTACCAAGACTAGAAGATGATGATGATATCTTTAGATACTTTGCAGCACCGACTCAGCACATTGACCAGGATAGTATCCCATAGACTACTTTATTTTACTTTTAGTTTTATCTTTTTGAAGCATTGTACTAAAAAAGTTATATATAGTGGAAATGCTACCTTTCTCTTTTTGTTCTTCGTGCAGAAATATTATCAAAAGCGACTGGTTCCAAGGAGATCGACCGTAAGAAGGCCCAGCACTAGGAAAGTAACACGACCATAGGGAAGTAATCCTTCCTCAAACCTATTTGGATTATAATGCACTAAAATTTCTAAGTGTGGGGTAACCCCCGTAACTAACTTAGAATTTTAGAAGTCAATGTCCTTAATTTATAAAGTATTAAAATATTCTTTCTATAGAACATTAGGGATAATGTTCTTCTAAGTGTGGGGTAATGGGTAAAGGTTTTAAAAGTCGAGTAACCATAAAATGCCAAGTTTTAAAAAATTCTTTTGTCCAAAAAGTAATTAACTAATGGATATTGGGTAATTTTGAAAAATTCTTACCTTGTTTTTGCCCAAAAGATCTAATAAAATTGCTAAAAATTGGTTTTCGAAACATTTATTAGGACGGAACGATTAAGCTGAAACTTATATTTTGTGTCAAAAGATTTCTTTTAAGAAAATATGTAAAAGGCTACGCATGATCAAGCATGACCCCTACTCCCCAAAAGGTAAGGAATCTTGGACCCAAAGTATCTGTATGACCCATCAAATCTACAGTACTTTGTTATTTCATTTGATGAGCGTGCCGGTGTACGGTTCAAGTTAGAACTTGGTTCAGACATACGTTTCAAGACCAATGGTTAGTGAGCGCCATACGTGGTGCAGGTGCGATACTCCTTCCGAAATCATTCTGAATAGAGAAGACAAAAAGCCATCCGTTTACGTTTCCACTCCACGCAATTTAAATCAGCCAACTCACATAAAGAGTTAATGAATCAGAAATGTTCACCCCAAATTCACTCCCAAAATACACCATTCACATTCATCCCCTTTCCATTCATCAAAAGATCCAGAGATTTATAAAGAGATAGATCAATTAAATTTCGCTTCAAAAGCACTTGTTGAAATATTCCGAACCCCTGATTGTTTTTGATAGGTCAAAGACCTATTTTTAGTGGATTATCACTTCCTCTCTGGGCACCAGGAACGAAAAACAAAAGTTATGAAGAAAGGGTATGCCGAAAAAAACAATTGAAAGAGCAAAGTCTCTAGAGCAAGTCTCTATGAATAAGGCAAAGAAAAACCCGAGAAGATGCCCTGAAGAAGAATGCCAGAAGAGCAAAAGAAAATTCTAGACAAAGTCTTAGCAAAATCCGCCTCTTACGAAGAAAACTTTTACGGAATTCTAGGCCATTCTCTATCCAAAATGGATACTCTGAAGAATCAAAGTCTATCAATTCTCTCAAAAATCAAAAGATCTGGATACCTTTCACCGATCCATAAATTCCCGACCAAAACCCTATAACCCGTCTTCCTCTTGAAAGAATGCTTAGGAAGAAGATCAGTATCTTCCTTACTTAACCGGTGGAGATATCGATGCTTTACCAAGCCTATGATGAGAACTGTTACAAGACTCATTTCTGAGCGACAATACAATTAGAATAGGACATCCTAAACACATGATTGATATGAGTGATTCGCTAGTGAGGAGCCTGATCATGTATACTCTACATCTGAGAGTTGGAAAGTACGCCTTTTTCACTATGGACTCAATTGAAATCTAGCGACCAAACCATCGAAGCTGGAAACTTTTTCTAATACTTTCGAAAGATGTCCCAACTTCTGATGAAGGCATAATAAAAAGATCTACGGGTGGGGCAAGGAAGAGTCTATTAGAAAGATCCTTTTATTCCCGATTTTTGCTTGAGGACAAGCAAAGCCAAGTGTGGGGTATTTGATATCGGGCAAAAAGTCACATTTTTATACCCAATATTAAGCCCTAGAACAATAAATATTTAAACTTTGTAGGTAAAATTATCGTTTTTTCTGTTGATTTTGTAGATTAAGTAATTACGAAGGCGATGCAAAAAGAATCAAGTAAAACGGAGCTAAAACGAAGATTCTAGAGCGAAAACGGTGAAAGACAAGAAATCAAGTTACGATCCAGTGAAATCAGGCTGACCAGGCCAGCAAATGGCCTGCCATATGGCTTGTCAAATGGCCTGCCAGTATGGCAAATGGCCTGCCAAACGGTCAGAGCAAACGGACTCGATAAACGGCTTGCCTTATCAAACGACCTCCAAAAACGGCCTGCCAAACGGCCTGTCAGCCGTTTGCAGGCAAAAATCAAGTCTATTTAAAGGGCTCTCTCCATCCATTCCAACACACACTTAATTTGTAATTCATTTAATATTTTCATGCTTTTAGTTAGTCTTTAGTAGTAGTTAGCTTAGCTTTTATTTTTCAGAGGATATCCCGGCGAGTCCCTGCGATCTCGGGCAGATTTCTTCAGCCTTTTCAGGTTTTAATCCGAAACGCTTATATTTTGTATTAAATATGTGTTCTTACTTTTTATGTTTAATAATACGTTCCGATATTACCATGATAGCTTAATTAATCTGTATGTTGCCATGATAGAAGTTTGGGTTAGCGTAATTATGTTAATTTAGTACGATTACTGTTATAATACTGAATTAGGAAGTCTGATAGATTTGTATGCTAGCATCTTAAGGATTGACCAACCTAGGTTGTGATCAGGACTTATCCACCTATATGAAATTAGCTACTTCATAGGATTAAGACCCCTGGTTATACTGTATCTGAAGATTCTATGAACTCGGTATGGCCAGAGTTCCCAAGAGGCATTTAATGCGCTTTTAGGATACGGAACTTAGTAATTGAGACATGAATGACCTAGTATGCCTATTGACTATTTTGAAGAGACCTCTTAGGAGCTGTTAAGATCTAGTTAGTGCCTTCACTGTGTGACCCAAGCCTATTGCATGTTCTTGTTTGATTGGTGCCTTAGGTCTTAGTCATATCAACTGTTTAGGTATTCATTAGGTTTCTATCTGCTTTACTATCAGTATATTGACTGTGATGCTGTATAATATTTGAATTGATATGATCTCATTAGTATGATGGAATGGTTGTTAGTTTTCATTTAAGGTTTTGCCAACTTAAACCGACGGATTCCTTCCGTTTGTGATCAGTGTTCAATCAACACGACACATTGTTATTCAGTTACCTGAACTGATAACGAGGGTTAGGATTAGAGCTTAACTCACTAATAAACCTAGTGCTTTGCTGAGGATAACCTCCGAGGTATTGTTACCTTTCAATTATACGACCAAGTGACATACTTCTCACTGCTCAAAGAGAACTCCGAGAGTTCAAAGATAAGTAGGTCTGTGTAATTGGCTCATCCAACCAGATCTACATCATTCCAAGCATAGTCTTAACATAAGCATAATTACCTTCCCCTAACCCAATACTAATATCTTGGTCAACATTTCCCTGATCTGCATACTCCGGATATCCTTCCACTTTATTTACTTTTCCGCACTTAGGACTTTTAGCTAAAATTAACTACTATCTTTTATCCAGGTAATTTAACTAAAAGACAATTATCCACTTGATCTTCAATTCGTTATTCAGCAAAAAAATACGACACTAACTTACACCTTCTACACCTTAGAAAGTAAAAGTAAATTTAGGCCCCGAAAAATATAAACAAACGAAGACATTGTGTGCTACCAAATCGAACATCCTGCGACCTAACGAAACCACACAAATAAAACCTTCCATTAGTAGCATATCAAAGACCATCCAGAGAGAAAAGTAGTGTAGAAATTATGTTCTTATTTTTCTTGTACTTTATCAAGCTTTTAAGCATTTTAATTCAAGATTATAGCTTATTTTAGTTTGAAGTCTTAGAACAATCTTGTGTGAAGCTTCCACTATCTATATTCTTCTACATTTCAGCAATTTAAATTCATCATTTGCAAGGTATACTTATGTACATTTCATTTCTTGCTTTTAATCTTTAAATTGTTTATAGTCATGTTAAATTTAGAATCTTACACAATAGGTTAAAACCCAGTGCTAGCTTAGATAAGCAAGTTATGAAATTCGAACAAGAAAAAGTCTTCTTATCACTTTCGACTGCTTGATGGGTTAACCTAGCTGCCGGCTAGAGTGTGATGAAGCCATCTCCTGACTATTTCTTAGTCACCGACTTCATGTTGATCAAATCTAGATAACACTCTAAGTAAAATGTATTTCAATTTGTGTCTGTACGTGTATTATTCAAAACACCATCATGGTGATTTGGTTAAACTCTCATTCTCGAAAGCGACTAGTAATCGTTTAATCAACGGAACAAGTTTAAATATTTCAACATGTAGATGGAACGCGAAATTTAGCAACGACTCATTCGATACACTCCTACGTCTTCATACATCTTTTACAAAGATGATTTTACTATGAACACCCATGATGAATTTTTAGTAACCTCCATGTTTTGGGACCTAACTAAAACTAAGAAGTTGTAGTAGTTGTGACTACTGATCAAGCTACAATTGGTTAACCTCACTAACCAATAGGGGTGTACGTTCGGTCGGTTTACGGGTTAGTTGGTTTAATCGGTTTGGATAATTCGGTTTTTTTAGAAAAAAATTATGCACCAATAACCAAACCAAATTGGTTAAAACCAAACCAATCCAACCAGATAAGAATCGGTTTATTTGGATCGGTTCCCCACTAAACCAATTAAAAATTATTACATATGTTAAACCAAGTCTATATACATATATTAAACACTTAAACTTGAGTAAATGACATACTGATACTAGTAGCATTTTCTAATGCTACCGCTCATTCACATAATTGTACAACCTATGCTTCTTGTTAGTAAGGATGAACATTCAATAAATTGATGATAAAAAATTTATGAAATTAACATGAGTTAAGGAATAACATACCATGGTGATAAATCGATGACTTGAGGAATTAAAACAAAACAAAACAAGAACAACTGATAACCTTTAAATCGTAAAGATTGTGAATATTGTAAAATTGAACTATATCATATTTATAA
Organism: Rutidosis leptorrhynchoides; assembly: GCF_046630445.1. Lineage (NCBI taxonomy): Eukaryota > Viridiplantae > Streptophyta > Magnoliopsida > Asterales > Asteraceae > Rutidosis > Rutidosis leptorrhynchoides. Next base: position 199,734,584 of record NC_092337.1, read on the forward strand.
TGGGGAAACAAATGATAAAACTAAGGAATTGAACTTAATTTTGGGATTGATTGAATATAAAATAAGAAAGTTTCAAAGATTAGGACTTTAGTAGCTTCCTTTATCTTTGAAATGTGAATGATTTATGCTCATAGCTGGAACTTTCCCTATTCTAGATATTTCAATAATGATCTTGTATAATATATAAAACGAAACGATATAATGGAACTAAATCGGGTTTTGGGGTTATAACCATGGTTTTGTTTTTATACCCAAAACCAATCCATAAATCATTTTATAATTCGGGTTCCACCAAAAACCAAAACCAAATCCAAATTAGCCAAATCCGTTTCATCTAAACTCATTTGGATTGGTCAGTTTTTCGGGTTTATACATCATATTTATCGAATTATTTGATTTAAACATAACATTGTCTTACAAAGGTCTTTAACTGTCATATTTTAAAATTGGTACACTAATTTTAATAAATTTGAATTTCATGTTCGGAAATCATACCATATGAGTCTTAGCAAAGCAATACTTTTTATTATTGTTAAAAATCTTTATTTTTGTCGCATAAATCAAAACCCCACACAAAAAAATTACTTACATTTATTCATTAAAATTGATTGTTTTTCGTGAAACAATCACCCAAAAATACTCCCTTAAATTCCTGCCTTAGCACATCCCGCCTCTCTCGGGACGAATCCTACTTATCAATAACTATACTAGGCCCAACGGATTTTGTGATCCATAGTTTTACTGTATTGAATTGATGATAAATAGGAATTATAAATTTAAAATCATGATCTACACACATACATACACACGTCAACCACATCATCCACTCTGACTACGAATTAAAAATTGAAAAACAACATTAGTCCATCTTTGAATGCGCATCTAAACCTGAGAATCAATAAGACACCCGAGGCGAGTGTGTATGTACGATTCGTAAGTTAATACAAGTATAAATATATGTAATATATATAATAAGTAGACATGTATCACACAATCAGAACAACAGCTCACGTTATTTTATCATAATATATCATAAGTATACATATTTAACATGATCACATTGTATTTTTAAGTCGGGTTGTAGTCTCGACTCACTAATGCGTCCTATGACTCGGTATGACACCCTGATGTAGTCCTAGTTCCCTACAACTATTAGCTCTGATACCAACTATAACACCCCGTCAAATTCCATTTGATGATGTGTTAATCATCGGGTCTCACTAACAGTTACGCCCTCTAAATGAGACGTTTTTCAAAAGTATTCGCATTTATTTAGATAAAAATTTGACTTAAAAAGTAAGTCTCCAACAAGTAATTAAATACCAAAAGTACCGTAGTAAATGAGCAACAATATTTAATAAAAGAAACAGTTTTAAATGTGAATAATAATAAAGTCTTTAGGAAAGCATGTTGGACACCAACACGTATGCCATTCATCTCTAATATGAGCAAAATCTATACATCTATAGACCTGAGATAAAACATGCAAAATGAGTCAACAATAATGTTAGTGAATCTACATATTTAAGTATTCAGTTATCAATATTAGACCACGAGATTTAGTAGAAAACATTGTAAAAGTATATATATATATTCTTATGAGCACTTGAATACAAGCTTAACACTACGAATAGTTTAGAACTACGCGATTTCCTTTACCCCATTTAAGTATTCACTTGTTCATGTGTACAGTTTATGAAGTAATAAGCACCACAATATGTAGCAGTGAGGCTGTCAAACCTAACGGATTTGTCCCCATGATTCGTGCTTACAAAAGTGAATAAAGTATTCAAGCTAAGGGCTTTCTGAATAGAACTCATATGTATAAAGTTAGTACTCGTGTAGAACTTATAAAACAGTTTGAAAGTAGCATGTATCTCATCCCAAAAGTAAAAGTGTGAATGGGATTGTAGACTCATCTTGAGATATCGATAAAGTAATGCAATAAGCACAAGTAAACAAGACGGTTACAATAGTGTAAAGCAACCTAGTTATAATTATAGGTTGCCATATAAGTCTAATCCAAATAGTAGTTGATCCACAGTAAAATTTGTCTTTTTGCTCAGACCGACTCGATTATATAGTAAAAGTCAACACATAGTCAACGAAACTCATGCAAGTCAACAAAAGTCAAACTTGGTCAAGATGGTCAATCTAAGTCAAACACATCAGTAGTTTATGATTGTATGCATAGAATCACTCGTTATCGCATGTTTTCGGTTTGATTGATTGTGGACAGCAGACTAATCGACCATTTTAGTGAACTTAACTGATGTTTTTTGTTAAAATAAAGTTTCTAAATGTGTTCCTCTCATCAAGACATTGATTCTAGACTCCAGATTCATGTTATTTCGATTCCCAGAACTCAAGTTATGATTAAAATGGTGTTTTCATGAAATTAAAATGTAAAAATGAATGTGTTCAGGTTTTGTCCGACTTTGTGACCATTTTTGGAGTCTCTAGGGTGTACTACTGTGTTAGTATTGATGATTGGATGAACTTTCATGTTCGGGTCATCAAAATCCGAGCCACGGATCACCCGTTATGACTAAAACTTATTTTTGATCGGATTAAAGTCTCAAGTTGAATTATGGTTGTTGGTCATGACTTAGGGGCTGGTCTTAGGGTGTTCTTAAGTTCACTAATGTGTCGGGTGGTTTGGTTAGACGTGGATATATATAAGACTCGTCAAAAATCGACACCCGAGGCTCAAGTTATGACCCGACGAACGTTTTAATTAAACTTATGATTATAACATTTAACTTATGATATAAATAATGATTTTTATTATTATTAAATTATTTATGATATAAAAGTAATTAATTTTATTTAAGAATTATGATATATATATTTATTATATCATTTATTAATTATCTTATGATTTAGTTAAACTTTTAATTAAACATATGAGTAATAATACTTTTATTATTAATGGAAAATACTTATGATAAGTATTAAACTTATGTTATAAGGTTATTATTATAAGACTTATAATAAAGTCTAAATAATTATTTAATTATTATAAGGCTTAGTTATTATTTAATTATAATTTAATTAGTAAATACTTATGGTTTAATAATTAAAATTAAATACTTATGATATGATTAATAATTCATTATTAATTAATAATACTTATGATATGATTAAAAATTTATTATTAATTAATAATACTTATGTTATTAGTAATATTTAATCAATTAATTAAATATTTATATTATATTAATTATATCATTTAAACTTATGTTAACTTTATTAATTCAATTTAATTTAATTAAACTTATGTTATGACATAATTATACATATATGACTTTAAATAACATTATAACTTATATTATTAATATAATATACACTTTAAAATTCAATGTTGACTATGTTTGACCAAGGTTGACTTTCGGTTGACTTTGACTTTTGTTGACTTTCTAATTAAGGAAACTTTCCTAACTTATAAACTTTCTAAAAAATAGAAACTTTCTAAATATGGAAACTTTCTAAAAATAGAAACTTTTCTAAAATAGAAACTTTCCTAAAATAGAAACTTTCCTAAAATAGAAACTTTCCAAAAATGGAAACCTGCTAAAAATAGAAACTTTCTAAAAATAGAAAGTACGTGTCCTTACGCTGTTCTGATCAAACCGAAGCATACTGAGTGTTGTTCTATGTCTACTTGCAACAAGTACTATAGCTATCATACTAAGACTTGGCCTAAGTTAGTTATTTATATCGACCTACTTTATTTATAGGTCGGCATTGTGATCATTCTTGATCACTTTACTTCGTGCAGTTCACGTTTTCTGTGTTACAACTTCGTTTATGTTAAGGTGAGTTATAGTCCCGCTTTTCATATTATTTAAAGTATTTTTGGGATGTGATTACATGCATTTTTGTTTTACGTTTAGACACAAGTGGCAATTAAATTTAAATTATTCATTATGTGTTGAACAAAAATATTTCCTAGTCTAGTAACTGTAATCACTGGTTTCTACTGGGGAACGCGAATCCTATGGATAGATCTATCGGGCTTGACAGCCCCATTTCGAGCTAATCGCGCTAGCAATTTATAATCGAAATGTATTAGTACTTCGTATTTATTTGAAGATACACCTGTTTAGTGTATATATTGTGTTTGGTAAGGGTATGGAAATGGTTAAGTGGTTACTAGGTGACTCATAGATAATGGAATAATATTTTAATGTTTTCTAACATTTTAAATCTTGTGGTGTAAAGTTTATACATTTATTTAAACCTATAATTCACTCAACATTTTTGTTGACAGTTTACTCGCATGTTTTCACATGTACTTAATTTTTTGAGCTTCTGCTGTGTTAGAGGGTCTGCATTCATTGGGCAGATTTTGATAAACATTTAAAAACTCCGCATTCTTTTGGTTAATTAAACTTGTGGGTTTTGTTGACATGTTTTGGTCAACTTTGGTTATTTAATAAGTTGAGTTGTTTAGAACTACTTATTTTGAGTAAATTTCCTTTTTGGGAAACTTTTTGGTTAAAGAATGCAATGTGGTTTAATAATTTCATATAGAGTTCGATCAAGCTATGGGACCAAGTGACGGAGCCGTTAAGGGTACTTGACGGGGCCATTACAGTTGGTATCAGAGCTCTGGTTGTAGGGAACTAGGCGGTCATAATGTGGTTAACCCTTGGTCTTTAGGGTGCATTAGAGTCTAGTCTACAGCCCGACCTTCTTGATATAGCATTATTATGTATTTCATTTCATATGAGAAACAATATAAGCATTTCATTTCTCTATTTGTGTGTGGTTTGTGGTTTTTACTGTTTGTAGATGTCGGCTTCAAGCAACAGTTCCGTCCCTGCTCCCTTTTCCCCATCTGCCGCCCGTCGTCGTGCACGGCAGCCTCGCCTGAGGGACCCGGTTAACTACTACATGGCTACCATCACTCATATGACTAGGGCGTATACGAACGAGATGCGCATTGATACTCTCAGCGACTGTATGCGTGTTTTGCCGCATACGGAAGTGATGGATGAGATTAGAGCTGATATGGATACGTTCGTTAGTTTCAAGCATGGGGTCGAGTTTAAGATGCAGAAGCGTAATCGAGAGGTGGACGCTAGGTGAAAGGAAAGTTGAGGAAGTATGAGACCCTAAAGAGCCTCATACCGGCCCAGCTTATCACACCCGCTCCAAGCAGATGTGATGTGATGTTCATGAGTAATTATTTTATTTCATAGACATATTATCCTTTTTATACATTCATTTTTGGGTGATGTACGGCGTTTTGCCGAAGATTTTGTTATGAGATATTTCATTTATGTATGGATGGTTATTTCTTTCATAACATCTAGTTATCATTATCATATTTTTATTCTGGTGTTGTGACTCTTGGCATGCTATATTATGCGTAATATAGTTCATGTATGTTAGGTGCTAAGTAGGTTGTATGATTTTTCATAAAGTATGTATGCATGTGGTGGCTATTTCTATAACTATCATAACTATCATGTTATTACTCATAGTGTTTATTGACTATTATTTTAATGGTTAATCTTTTCGTGTTCGATCTATTCCCTTATAATACTAGTATTATTCTTAGTACTAACGGTTGTGTTATTCTGTTTTGAAGATCATGCCTCCCCGTGAGTCCAACGAAGCTCATATGCAACGCCTAATTTCTGAAGGGTAAGTAGCTGCTATGGCATCTAATGCTAATGCCAATGCCAACAATCAGGTGGGATGCTCCCACAAGACTTTTATGGATAGTCATCCACAAGAATTTAGTGACACCGAAGGACCCATTGGACTTACTCGTTGGTTTGAGAAGGTTGAGTCAATTTTTCAGGTTAGTAGAGTCCGTGATGAGGACAAGGTTAGTTTCGCCAACTGCACTCTCAAAGACAGTGCTTTAACTTGGTGGAATAATTTGGTTAGCAGTTTGGGTAATGATGTTGCTTATGGTTTATCTTGGAATGATTTTAAAGAGAGAATGATCACCCTTTATCGCCCCAGGGGTGAACTTAAGAAGTTGGAGACTGAGCTTAAGAACTTAAAGATGAAGGGCACCGATTAGATGCCTATAAGCAAAGGTTCTTTGAATTGACGTTGTTGTGTCCAAATGCTTATGCTGATGAGGACCGTAAGATTGAAGCTTATATTGATGGGTTATCTGAGTAGATTGAGCATGGGGTTGAGTCTAGTGAGCCCCAGACTATTGAAGCTGCCATGTCTATGGTGCACAAGCTTAATGATAAGATTTTGAGAAGAAGTAAGAAAGCTGCGACTGATGCCAGTGAGGAAGTTATTAAAAAGGCTGATGATGGGAAAAGGAAGTGGGATAACAACCGCAACCAGAACCAAAGTCAGTAGAACAAACAAAATATTTCTGGTTCTAATAACCATAATCAGCGTGTTTGTTTGCGATGTTATAAGGCTCATGATGGTTATTGTATGGTTACTTATAAAAGTTGTTCCAAGCAGGAACACATTGCTAAAAATTATACGGTGATCAAGCCAGATACTGCTACTCCTGCTACAAGTGGTGGTAATAATGGTGGTAACAATGGTGGTAATCGTAATGGGAAGGCGAGAAATGGTTGTAATCAGAAGGTGTGTTATGAATGTGGTAAACCTGGGAATTTTCATGATACCTACCCTAATAAGAAGACTACTAAAAATGCACGTGGAAGGGCGTTCAACATTAATGCCAGGGATGCTGAGGAAGATCCAAAACTTGTTACGGGTACGTTCTCGGTCAACGATTTATCAGTTTATGTACTATTTGATTCAGGGGCAGATTTAAGTTTTATGTCAAGTAAATTTACTCCAAAAATCAAAACTCCGTTAACTCCTTTAGACAGAACTTATGTTGTAGAGGTAGCTAATGGTAAAGTGCTTACTGCTAAGAATGTGTATCGTAAGTGTAACATTAATCTGGCTGGTAGAGATTTTGAGGTAGATTTAATACCGATTGATCTAGGTAGTTTTGACGTTGTTATTGGTATGGACTGGTTGTCTCCGAACCGTGCTGAAATCGTGTACTATGAGAAGGCTGTTCGTATTACTAATGTGGTTGGAGATTCGTTGATGGTTTTTGGGGATAAGAAATGCAGACACTTAAATCTTATTAGCTGTTTGAAATTTCATAAACATCTTCGCAAAGGCTGTCATGCTATTCTAGCCCATGTTTTTGATTCTGATAAAGAAGAGAGGAACATTGGTGATGTTCATATTGTTAGAGATTTTCCCGAAGTGTTCCCCGAAAATTTACCTGGCCTTCCGCCGCAACGCGTGGTAGAATTTCAAATCGAACTTGTTCTCGGTGCTGCTCCTGTAGCATGTGCTCTGTATCGACTTGCGCCTTCCGAACTTCAAGAATTGTCGAGTCAACTTCGTGAGTTGTTAGACAAAGGTTTTATTCATCCCAGTTCGTCCCCTTGGGGAGCTACTGTTCTATTTGTTAGAATGAAGGATGGTTCGTTTCATTTGTGTATTGATTATCGTTAGCTGAAAAAGCTTACAGTTAAAAAATCATTACCCTCTTCCTAGAATTGATGATCTGTTCGATCAGCTTAAGGGTTCGTCTGTTTATTCTAAGATCGATCTTCGTTCCGGTTATCATCAACTGCGTGTTAAAGAATCTGATGTTCTAAAAACCGCTTTCCGCACCCGTTATGGTCACTATGAATTCCTTGTTATGTCGTTCGGATTGACAAATGCACCTGCTGTGTTCATGGACCTCATGAATCGTGTGTGTAGACCCTATCTGGAAAAATTCGTTATTGTTTTCATCGACGACATCCTTATTTATTCCAAGAGTGATGAAGAGAACGAAGAACATTTAAAGTTGGTGCTTGATTTGTTGAGGAAAGAAGAGTTGTATGCTAAGTTCTCTAAGTGTGCTTTCTGGTTAAGAGAAGTTCAATTCCTTGGACATGTTGTTAGTAAACAGGAAATACAGGTTGATCCTGCCAAGATTGAGGCAATTGAGAAGTGGGAAATTCCGAAAACTCCTACTCAGATCCATTAGTTTCTAGAGTTGGCAGGCTACTATAGAAGGTTCATTCAAGATTTCTCTCGTATAACGAAACCTCTGACTGCTTTAACGCATAAGGGAAAGAAGTATGAGTGGAAGGATGAACAAGATTTTGCTTTCCAAACTCTGAAGAAGAAGTTGACTTCTGCTCTGATATTGTCATTACCTGATGGTAATGATAATTTTTTTGTCTATTATGATGCGTCGCGTCAGGGCTTTGGTTGTGTTTTGATGCAACGAAAGAAAGTCATCGCTTACGTGTCACGTCAGTTGAAGATCCATGAACAGAATTATATAACCCATGATTTAGAATTGGGACCTATTATGTATGCACTTAAGATTTAGAGACATTATCTGTATGGGGTCAAAAGTACAGTGTACACTGATCACAAAAGTCTTTAATACATTCTTGATCAAAAATAGTTAAACATAAGGCAGCGAAGATAGGTTGAGATGTTGAATGATTATGATTGTGAACTTTTATATCATCCGAGGAAGGCCAATGTTGTGGCCGATGCGTTAAGTCAAAAAGATAGAGTTGAACCTCGCAGATTTAGAGCCTTGAATATGACCATTCGAACAAACCTTGCAAGGCAGATTCTTGCAGCTCAACAAGAAGCCTTAAAGGAGGAAAACTTCGTGAACGAGAAGGTCAAAGGCATGAGTAAGAAATTTGTGGTACGAGCAGATGGCACTCGGTATTTTGTGGGACGCCTTTGGGTTCTGAAATTTGGTGATCTGTGACAACTTGTTTTAGATGAGGCTCATAAGTCTAGGTACTCTATTCATCCTGGTTCAGGAAAGATGTATCATGATCTTAAGGAGCTATATTGGTGGCCTAATTTGAAAACTGATGTGGCTACTTACGTGGCTAAGTGTTTGACCTGTGCTAAGGTTAAAGCTGAACATCAGAAACAGTCTGGACTTTTGGTGCAACCTGAGATTCTCGAGTGGAAGTGGAAAGGTATTACGAAGTTACCGAGGGTAGTGGGTGGTTATGATACCATTTGGGTGATTGTTGATCGACTCACAAAGTCAGCTCATTTCTTGCCTATTAAGGAAACCGATTCGATGGAGAAACTTACTCGTTTGTATTTGAAGGAAATTGTTTCAAGACATGGTGTTCCTGTATCTATTATTTCAGACCGAGACAGTCGATTTATATCGAGGTTTTGGCAATCCTTACAGGAAGCTTTGGGAACTAAGTTGGATATGAGCACCTCTTATCATCCGTAGACGGATGGTCAGAGTGAAAGGACCATTCAAACGTTAGAAGACATGTTACGAGCATACGTTATTGATTTTAGTAATGGGTGGGATAGATATTTGCCACTAGCTGAATTTTCTTATAATAACTGCTATCATGCAAGTATTAAAGCCGCAAAGCTCTGTATGGTAGAAAGTGTAGGTCTCCTATCGGTTGGAATGAGGTTGGGGATGCTCAATTCACAGGCCCAGAGATTATTCATGAGACTACCGAGAAGATTGTACAGATTAAAGAAAGATTGAGAACCGCCAGAAGTTGGCAAAAGAGTTATGCCGATAAGAGAAGGAAAGATATTAAATTTCAGGTCGGTGACCGTGTTATGTTAAAAGTATCACCTTGGAAGGGTGTGGTACGATTTGGTAAGAGGGAAAGTTGAATCCTCGATTTGTTGGGCCATTTGAGATTACAGAGAGAGTGGGACCCGTAGCTTATCGTTTGAAATTGCCACAAGAACTTAGCGCCGTTCATGACGTTTTCCATGTGTCGAATTTGAAGAAGTGTTTGACCGAGGCCGATGAAACTATTCCTCTAGATGAACTTCATGTTGATAAATAACTCCATTTTATTGAGGAACCTGTTGAAATTATGGATCGAGAGGTTAAGACACTCAAGCAGAGTAGAATTCCTATCGTCCGAGTGAGATGGAATGCCAGACGCGGTCCCGAGTTTACTTGGGAACGTGAAGATCAGATGAGGCAGAAGTACCCGCATTTGTTCCCAAATGACGAGTCAACCCCTGCACCTGTTTAAATTTCAGGACGAGATCTCCGTAACGGGAAGGTACTGTCACGACCCTACTTTTTCCGTTATCTTTTACCGTTTATTATTTAACGTCCGTTAATTGCTTTTCATATCACGTCATTTCTATGACCTATATTATTATTTTTGTAATAATATATTAATTTTTATGTGTTAAATGAATATTTTTATTCATATTTTAAGTTGTACGTTTCTACCTGTTGTGGATTTCTATCCGGCGAATCTTTTCGGTTTTCAAACCAACGGTCAAACTTTTGGGATTTTTAAATCCAAATTATTTTAAATATGATATTTTGATGTCATATGATTATATATAGTGTTTATATATTTTATTCGTCGCGTATTTGTTATCTCTCCGAATAATCAATCACGTAATAGCGTTTTCGCGTTTCGGGCTTCGATCGGGCGTTCGGGCTAAAAACAATTATCCAAATCAAGAAGTTAGCCCACTATGGGGCCCAACCCATGCCATATTCGGCCGAACCCCTTGTAGAGGGGGGAGAGCCTTGATTTTTTTTTTCATTTTTGCAATTACACTTCAACATTACATTTCATTTTCATTAAACTTCCCTAAACCTAAATTGCTCTCATCCCTCTCCTCTCCTCTCTTGTGGCCGTCACCACCTACAACCATCATCATCATCATCATCATTTCATAAAAATTATTGCTTGGAACAAGAAGCTTTCATCATCATCGCGTTTCCCTCGTTCATCTCTACACGATAGTATCTTTTGATTATTGATTAGGGTATAAACCCTAACCCTAACTTTTTGATTTTTACATTATTTTTCTATTTTTGAGGTTTAATCTGATAGTATAGTGCTTGTATGTTGTTGGTTTATTGATTGTATGCATAGAATCACTCGTTATCGCATGTTTTCGGTTTGATTGATTGTGGACAGCAGACTAATTGACTATTTCAGTGAACTTAACTGATGTTTTTGTTAAAATAAAGTGTCTAAATTTTTTCCTCTCATCAAGACATTGTTTTAGACTCCGGATTCATGTTATTTCGATTCCCGGAACTCAAGTTATGATTAAAATGGTGTTTTCATGAAATTAAAATGTAAAAATGAATGTGTTCAGGTTTGGTCCCACTTTGTGACCATTTTTGGAGTCTCTAGGGTGTACTAATGTGTTAGGATTGATGATTAGATGAACTTTCATGTTCGGGTCATCCAAATCCAAGCCACGGATCACCCGTTATGACTAAAACTTGTTTTTGATCTGATTAAAGTCTCAAGTTGAATTATGGCTGTTGGTCATGACTTGGGGGCTGTTCGTAGAGTGTTCTTGAGTTCACTAATGTGTCGGGTGGTTTGGTTACATGAGGATATATATAAGACTCGTCAAAAACCGACACCCGAGGCTCAAGTTATGACCAGGCGAACGTTTTAATTAAAACTTATGATTATAACATTTAACTTATGATATAAATAATGATTTTCATTATTATTAAATTACTTATGATATAAAAGTAATTAATTTAATTTAAGACTTATGATATATATATTTATTATATCATTTATTAATTATCTTATGATTTAATTAAACTTTTAATTAAACTTATGATTAATAATACTTTTATTATTAATGAAAAATACTTATGATAAGTATTAAACTTATATTATAAGGTTATTATTATAAGACTTATAATAAAGATTAAATAATTATTTAATTAGAAGAGAGCATAGGAAGTTAATTAGCGATGGGAGGTGTGTGTGAGAAAGCAAAGAGAGACAAAGTGAGGTTTCCTCATCGTGAGAGCATGGGATTAGGGGATCGGCACAACGGTGATACTCGAGACCATTTTTCTAGGCTTTTCGGACTTTAACTCACATCATTCATGTTCTTTAATTTCCCAGAAGGATGGAGTGTACCGGATTTCTGGAAATTGTTCAAACCTTTTGGTGATTTGCGGGACATTTATATAGCAGGTAAACGGTTGAGGAATGGACAAAAATTTTCTTTTGTTAGATTCGCTAATGTGAAGGATTCAAATCGATTGCTTGGGGACTTAGAAAAGATTAAGTTCGATGAAAACCCTATTAGGGTTTATATTGCCTTTGATAGAAAGAAACAAGAGGTCTAGAGAAGTTACGGTGTACCTGAACCAAGCAATACGGGTAGAAGGGACTTGAACACTTATCGTGACAATAGAGAATATAGGGATGTAGCAGGTTTCAGAAATTTTGATCTTAGGGAAAACCTAAATTCGAAGAAGGAGGATTTAAGGACGAAGCTTGATGTTAACAGGGAAAATTCGAAGAAAGAAGATTTAAGGACGAATATTGATGCTGATAAGGATCACAAAGGTGTTAATGGGTGGTCTGAGAACACCAGAAGTCTAACCAACAATGATTCTTATTACAACCATGAGATCTTAGGCAAGTCTATTGTGGGGAAACTTACTTCTTTAGATTATCTTGGTCAAATCCCTACTTTGTGCAAGGCTAAGAATGTTAATAATTTTTGGGTAAAATACATTGGAGGGTTTGATTTCCTTCTTGTTTGTGAGTCTTCGGATGAAGCATTAAAGATTGTTAACAACAAAGATCATGCGATATGGAAGTGGTGTTCGGAGGTGAATATCCTTGATAAGATGTTTGGGTCCTTAAAGAGGTTGGTGTGGGTAGCTGTGAAAGGGATACCGGTGACCTGTTGGAATGAAAGAACTTTTCAATCGGCTACAAGATGGTGGGGTAGTGCAGTCGTTATGGCTAACTGCAAAATTGAGGAGGGTAATCAAAATCTTGTTGAAGGTCATGTTCTCCTAGAAACTACGGACGCCTCGTTCATTGATGATTCTGTTAATCTTTCTTCCGAGTGTGGAATGTTACAGGTCCACGTTAAGGAAATGCCAAACAAACAAGTCACTATGGATATTGGTAATCATGATTTCGTCGATCATACCAATTATTCAGATAAAGATGAATCCGATGATGAATTTATTGAAGACACGTTTGCTGCCTCTGAAGATGAAGATCCATTAGATTTTGAAGAAGAGCTAGAAGATACTTGAATTCCGGCGAGTAATGGCAACCGGAATTTTGATGTTTCCGGTGAAAAGAAGAAGGAACGTTGCTGTATGGAAGATGAAGAATTAGCCTGCTTAGGAACTCGTAAACTTTTCAGGGATAATAATGATGAGGTGGATGTTGGGAGTGATGTCGAGGCGGTTCAGATTCCCATAACCCTAGCATGGGTGCATTGAATTCTCCTGCCCCTCCAAATCGTGTCTCAACACCAAAATCTGGGTCCAAAAAGAATTTTAACCCGTGTGTTGGGCTAAAAAATTCACACCCTCTATTGCAGCCCAATGACATGTGTGGAGAGGAAATTGGGCAAAAGGCCCACTCAGCAACTGAACCATGCCCATGCCTGTTTTTCGAACAAGGTAATCAATTCGTGATGGGTCATGTTGGATCCATTGTTGATGATGAACCCATCTCACCTAATGTTACAGCTAAGGCAAACGATGGGTATGTTGATAAGTGCAATCATCACGAAGATAGAAGCGACAACCTCTCCAGACAATTCAATAGAAAATCACGTGATTGTTGTTGGCATAAGGTCAGATCTTGTAGATTTTCCTCTCATTTTTTGAATGTTAAAAATGTTGCCTGTAATCAAACTCAATATAATAATCAATTGAGGTCATTCTGTACCTCGTGTGGAAATGGATCCAATCAAGAGACGGATGATATGTCAGTTAATAATTCTTATGTCTCTGCTGATGGTGTAAAGTCAAATTCGAGCAATTCCTTCGAATCAAAGGCAATCAACGAGTATGGTAAGAAGATTGGGCTCAAATGGAAGGAGAAATCCTCCTAACAGTAACTCCCTTTCCATCCCTTTTCGTTATCTTTTGTTTATCAATGAAGTGTATTTCCTTAAATATTAGAGGGTTCGGGTGTGGGAAGGAGGATAAACGTCCTTGGGTCAAACAATTGATTCGTGAGGAAAAACCTAGTTTTTTGGCTTTATAAGAAACCAAACTTAACATTATCGATCGTAATTGGGTTAGTGATATATGGGGATCAAACTCGTGTAAGTTTTTACAAAAAGAGAAGGTTGGGAATTTGGGAGGTTAACTTTTGGTTTGGGATACTAATGTCTTTGATGCTACTAATATTATTTCGTTGGATCGTGTGATTGGCATACGAGGTGTATGGAAGGCTTCGGGTGAAGAGTTAAATGTGGTTAATGTTTATGGGCCTCATGAAGACTCGAAAAAGAAACTGTTATGGGAGGCTTTATCTAAATTACTAAAGGATAATGATGATTTGTGGATCCTTTGTGGTGATTTTAATGAAGTCAGGTGTCCGGAGGAAAGATTAAATTGTGATTTCATTGATAGTATAGCCAGGAACTTCAATGACTTTATCGATGCAAACAAATTACTCGATATTCCATTGGGTGGTAGAATCATTACAAGGGTAAGTGATGATGGCGTAAATTTAGCAAGTTAGATTGTTTCCTCATTTTGTAAAAATTCTTAAGTTTGTAGTGTGATTTGTCGGCCATTGCCCTTGGTAGAAAGCTCTCGGATCATTGTCCTATTATCTTAAAAGACGAAGAGATAGACTTTGGCCCGAAACCGTTCAAAGTTATCGACGAATGTCTTGACCATAAAGATGTTAAGAAAATTTTCACTGATGCTTGGCACTCTCCGATTGCTAGTACATCTCGTCTGGATTGTTCTTTTGCTTATAAACTAAAAAATGTCAAAAGTGAGTTGAAAAGGTGGAGTAAAGAAGTGTATGGATCTATCGACACTGAAATTGAAATAGCAAAAAAGTCGTCTATGGAATTGGAAATTAAGGCTGAAACAAGCGGCCTTACGGCTGCTGACCGTGATAAGTGGATGGCGTCGAGAAAGGTGTGGTTATAAAAAGAAAAGGAAAAATCAATATGCTTAGACAGAAAGCTAGAATCGGGTGGATTACGGAAGGTGATGAAAACACTCGTTATTTCCATTCGGTCATTAAGCGAAAATATAACAAAGGTAATATTCGTGGTATAACCATCAACGGCTTCTGGAACGAAAACCCAAGTGATATCAAGCATGCGGCGTTTAGTCATTTCAGTCGTCTCTTCGATAGCTCAAGTGGTGAAAGGCCTTGTTTTAAAGATCTCAACTATCCTTCCATCTCAGTTAGTAAGGCGGCTGAGCTGGAACATAAGTTTTCAGAAAGCGAAATCCTCGAGGTGATTGGTGATTGTGGGTCAAATAAGGTACTCGGCCCGGACGGGTTCAATACTAAATTCTATAAGAAGTTTTGGGATATCATCATGATTGATCTTGTTAATGCGTTTAATTGGTTTTGGGAAAGATGTGATATTTTGAAGGGATGTAATGCCTCATTTGTGACTTTAATACCAAAAAAATCCGATCCTTTAGCTTTTGGTGACTTTAGGCCGATTAGTTTGATAAGTAGCTACTACAAAATTGTAGCAAAAGTCTTATCTAATAGGCTTAAGAGGGTCATCCCCGAATTGATTGGGATCGAGCAAAGTGCTTTTTTGAAAGGTCGTTTCATCTTGGATGGAGCTCTTATTGCTAATGAAACGCTTGATTTTCTCCGTTGTAAAAAGTCTAAAAGTTTCATCTTTAAGATTGACTTTGAAAAGGCCTTTAATAGTTTGAATTGGGAGTTTCTTTTGGAGACTATGAGGTGCATGGGGTTTGGTGAAAGGTGGATTAGGTGGATCTCTGCTTGTATCAAGTCGGCTTCGGTTTCTATTCTTGTTAATGGATCTCCTACTAACGAATTTACGCTTGGTAGAGGCATTCGACAAGGCGACCCTCTATCACCTTTTCTTTTTATCATCGCCGCTGAAGGTCTCAACATTCTTAGCAAATCGGCAATCGATAATGGCATGTTAAAAGGTGTTTGTGTTGGCTCCGAGAACATTGTGGTTTCGCATCTCCAATATTCGGACGATACAATTTTCTTTGGAGAATGGAGTAGGTCAAATGTTCGAAACCTTATGAAATTGTTAAAATGTTTCGAGTTAGCATCGGGGTTAAAAGTGAATTTTCATAAAAGCTCCATGTTTAATATTGGGATCCCCTTGGTTGAATTTAATGAAATTATCAATCACTTTGGGTGTCAAATTGGATCGTTCCATTTTACTTATCTTGGAATTTCAATTGGGGTGAAGATGACTCGTGTTAGTTCGTGGCAACCGGTAATCGATAAAATACAGAATAAAATCTCGGAATGGAGAATGCGTTCGATGTCATTTGGGGGTAGATTAGTCTTGATTAAATCAGTCCTTTCGAGTATCCCGTTGTACTATTTCTCTCTTTTTCGTGCTCCACGGAGTGTGCTCAAGTTACTTGAGAGTATTAGGCGTATTTTGTTTGGGGCGGGATGGGTTTTGATTCTCCAAAACTTTCTTGGGTGAAGTGGGATTGCATTCTTTCTTCATACGGGGCGGGGGGTTTAAACATCGGGTCTCTCGATAATAAAAATATTGCCTTACTTGGAAAGTGGAGGTGGAGGTTTTTAACCGAACCCGAAACTTTGTGGGCTAAGGTAATACGTAGCATTTATGGGTCAAATGGGGGGTGTTTTTCGGGTTACAACACTCTTTTCTCACGCTCATCAGGTACTTGGACAGCCATTTGTAAAGCTAATGAGTCCTCTGTTGGCACTGTCGGGTCTATTTTCAGCTCGTTTTCAAGGAAAGTAGGCAACGGGGCTTCTATTAATTTCTGGGATGACGTGTGGTTAGGGACTGAAAGATTCAGGGATCGTTTTCCTCGTTTGCACAGGATCGAAGCAAATCATGCTGCTTCTGTTCAGCTTCGCATGGCAGGTGATCGTAAATTGTGAGATTAGACGCGTGAGCCGAGAGGGCGTACAGCAACGGAATTTCGGGATTTGCAGGCGATAATTGCTGATGTCAACTTAGATTCGAACGCTGTTGATTCTTGGCGATTCTTGTTAACATCAGATGGTTCTTATTTGGTCAAGCAGATTTTGTGGGTGTTAGATTCCTGTTATCTTTCGAATACTTCGACAGGTAATGACATTTATCGCAACAAGCTTGTTCCTAAAAAAGTGGAAATTTTCGTGTGGAGGGCGGCGAAGAAAAGGATTCCGGTTAGATTGGAGCTCGATAAAAATGGGATTGAGCTTCATAGTCTTCGATGTCCTATTTGTGATGGAGACTTAGAATCGGTGGAGCACGCTCTTCTTTCGTGTAATCAAGTGGGTAATCTTTGGGATCGAATTTTCAATTGGTGGAATTTAAGCTTCAACATAAATAATTTGCTTAATCTCATCAAAACTTCTGATAGTAATAACTTCTCTAAAGTGGGCAAGTTGGCGTGGCAAGCCACTCGGTGGATTGGGTTGTACCTCATTTGGAAATATAGAAATAACTTGGTGTTTCGTAATAAAAAATGGAACATCTCGATGGTCTTAAGTGAGTTGCAACTTACATCCTTTGAGTGGATCTACAGAAGAGTTTGTGGCGTTATCTTCGATTAGGACATTTGGAAATCTAATCCAAGCTACTACGTGTATCATTCCTAGCTCTTCTTTTTGTTGTTGTATAGTCCATGTTTGGTTGCTTTCTTCGCAACCATGTTTATTAGGTCGTGGTTTCGTGCTTCTTTGTTTTGTTAGTCTCGTGTTTCTTACCCTCTTTTTGTGAGGGCGTCTTTCGTGTATCATTTTCGTGTTTTTATTCATATATTGTTGTTCGGAAAAAAAAAATTTATTTAATTATTATAAGGCTTAGTTATTATTTAATTATAATTTAACTAGTAAATACTTATAGTTTAATAATTATAATTAAATACTTATGATATGATTAATAATTTATTATTAATTAATACTCCGTAATACTTATGATATGATTAAAAATTTATTATTAATTAATAATACTTATGTTATGACTAATATTTAATCAATTAATTAAATACTTATGTTATATTAATTAGATCATTTAAACTTATGTTAACTTTATTAATTCAATTTAATTTAATTAAACTTATGTTATGACATAATTATACATATATGACTTTAAATAACATTATAACTTATATTATTAATATAATATACACTTTAAAATTCAACGTTGACTATGTTTGACCAAGGTTGACTTTTAAATTGACTTTCGATTGACTTTGACTTTCAGTTGACTTTTGTAACGACCCTGGATTTTCCAACGTTTATTTATTAATAATAATTATTATTATTACGTATGATAAAACGAATGTATGTTATTACATTTACATGTTGCCATGATTGCCCGAACTTGACTTTAATTGCCCGAAACTTCTTTGTGACACCCGGAACCTTCACGAATAATATTTTCAAGTATTATTTACATTCATGATTGATTTTATTAATCATTTTAATTAACTATGGTTATTAGTTAGTTACTTGGGCTTTAAATGGATTAATTTGTTAATTAATTGAACTTGGGCCTTGTTAATATTAATGGACTTTTGAATGAAGACTTATAAGCCCAACCTACTCCTTAATGGACCTTTTAGCCCAATCTACCATGTGTAAGTATCATTTTAGTGAGGTAACTAGTTAGTTTTAACAATTGGAATCTAGTTCACTCATAATCCCCATGCATAACCATTCTTTATCCAACTTTTGAAGCTTTACTTACAAGTGACCACAAAACTAATCCCTCCCCTCTTTTTTTTGCTGCTGCTGGCCGAAGGTTTAGGCCTTGGGGAGTGCCTTTTTTTGTTTCATTTCTCTTATTACTACTTCACTTGTTACTCTCTCAATAAAACACACACTTACTTGCTTCATCTTTTCATTCTTTTTCTCTCTAAACTTGTAAGTTACATGGTACTTTTTCTCTTCTTTTCTCCTTGTAAAAACCGAACCTAAAGCACTCTTATTCATCATCATTGTTTGTTGTTGGTTACTTGTTACTTACTAGTTGTTGTTACTTTGTTAATTTGTTACTTACTTACATATACAAGAATCAAACTCACTAGTTTCATTCTTAATTTATCTTGAAATTTCAAGAACACACAAGAACTAAACTTACTAGTTTATGTTCTACATATATTGTTTCAAAAGTTTGTAAGTTCATGTGTTGAAAGCATACTTGTGATTCATGAAATAAACTTTAAAGTTTACTTTCCTTAAAGATCAAGCTTAGGCTTGAATCTTTAAAGTATGCAAACCATGAACTTAATTACTTGTTTACTTAGCTATTTACTTCATTTACTTGCACTTTAATTTCATGATTTATGTTATTATTGGTCAAGTGTTACTAGTTAACCTTGATCTCATTTCTCTTGAACTAAAAGTTAACTTAAAAGTTCAAGAACATGTAAATAAGTTTTCTTTAAATATAACTTTGTATACTTATGCTTGATCTAGACTTTTGAGTCTTGGATCTTCAAGATCTAACTAAGAACTATGTTCTACATCTTAAGATCTTGATTTATAAGTTCACTTTCAAGTTTGTAACTTATTATTAGTTTTAAAGTTCATTATGTGTTAGATCTAAGACTTTGATGTAACTTTGGTTCATCAAACTTCATACAACTCTTAAGTAAGTTGTGCTTCATGTCTTAGACTTACACAAGGATTATGATGGTCAAAACTTGGTAAATATGATGTAAACACAATAATGAGTTATACACTTGAAGCTATAGGCATCAAGGATGAGAACCATGATGAACATCAAAACACCAAACCCACCGGAACCCATTATTTTTCTGCTTACTGTTCTCTGCCTACTGTTCTGCTGTTTCTGTAACAGACCAGTAGACCTGGGCTGTTGTGATTATGATTTTCAAATAGCTCTTTTCGAGTAGATAACTTTTCATATAATACTCGTCTTAATCCGAGTTACGGTTTAGGATTTATGGCCCTCCGATCGTCACTATGTCCTTTTAACGTTGTGCAGAAATTTCTGACCTACTCGCACTTAGACCATCGCCACGGTCAAACAAAGACGAGTTTGCTTCTGTAAATTTGACCACACTTAAGGGACTCATATACGGAGCAATGGCCACTTGTCTCACCTTAATTCAGTAAGGGTAGAGGCCGTGGTGATTGACTGAAGTCAGCCTTTGTTTTAAACTACTTTCATGAACGAAACTTACTTTACACCTTTTGTTAAATGATGAATGATGATGACCCTTAAGACCTTATTTACATACTTTTAAACCTATTAAGACGATTTACTGACTTAGTACTATTTGACTTAGGTTGAGGACTTTCGGACCGATTACTTGCACCTTTTCCGAACCGACTTTACGACTACATTATCATTGTGAGTTATAGCATTCCCTTTTTACTTTAACTTATGTTGGGAACTGAGAATACATGCGTATTTTATGTTTTACATACTAGGCACGAGTACTTAAACTTATATATGTGTGGGTTATACAATGGCATAAACATTCCCTTTAGCTCGGTAACGTTTAATCATTGGCTTTTGAACCGTGAACGCGAATCTTTGATATGGATCCATAGGGTTTGACATCCCCACTTGGGCTAGTAGCGCTAGCATTTAACGAGTGTTTAATTCTTCGTAAACATACGCACTTGCCAAGTGTACTTTCAGGGGGTATAAACGTTAAGTTAGTTACCAAGTGCCCACGGTTAACATATACTTTATCATACTATTTTGAAACGCTCTTTGTAGCACTGAAATCTCGTGGCCTACCTTATATACTGTTATACTTAAACTATAGCTCACCAACCTTTGTGTTGACGTTTTTAAGCATGTTTTTCTCAGGTGCTTGAGGTTAGCTTCCGCTGTATACTAGTCGTGCTGTAGACACCCGCTGCTTAGAGTTGCTATCGCATGAACTACTTTATTTTGCATTCAAACATTCGTACTTTTGAACTATGACTTGTAACGACCGTTGTGGTCACATACACTTATTATTTGCTTCTACCTAGTGAAGCATGCTTTTTGGATTGTAAAACATTCGATGTTGGTTTAAACATCACTTTATTAATGAATGCAAACTCTTTTGAAAACGCATATAGTACTTAACCTTGTAATGATCCTGTTGTTGATGATTCGTACACGATGGTTTTGTACGGGGCATCACATTTGGTATTAGAGCATTGGTTGTAGGGAATTAGGTTGTATTAGTGAGTCTAAGACCGACCCGAGTAGGATTCACTAATAGGACTAATCTACAACTTGCTAGTTTACTTGTTTCCGCTGAACTTACTGCATGTTGCTGCTTACTGTTACTGCTATATGCCGTATGCTATTACATGATTTCACTACTGTCTGATATTACTTGCTTTTGATTGCATGCTACTTCTGCATGATTCGTTATTATTGCCATGCTACTTATTGTTATACATGATTTAAACTGTTGGCCTAATACGTGCTTGCTTTATGACTTACTGACATGGAAAATTTATTTTTCCTTGTTCAGATGTCGGATGTACCACCTGCTAGCATTTTGGGCAGTTTAGACTCTTCATCTACTCCACCTACCACCGTTGCCGATCCACCGATCCCGATACGCACGAGTGACCCAGGCGCTTCATCTTCCGGGACTAGCAGCCAGCCGCCTGCACCAGTGACTACTATTGATGGACACATGGACCCTGCGGAGATTCCAGCTCCGTCTGCTCCCGGATCCTCGGAGTCACAGCCCCGCATCGGTGGTGTTGTGATCCCCACGGAGTTTGGGGAAGGGCCATTCCGTAACCATATGCGCATACCGTGCCGACGCGCTCCAGATGGACGTTTAGTGCCGATTCCGCCATTCAGACACAGAGAGATGTTGGCCGCCTTCGAACTGCCAGTTCAGCCACCCGTGTCACCGCCACATGATTCGAATGACTCATCATCCGCCGATTCTTCATCAGATGATTCTTCATCAGACTCCAGTGACGACAAGGACCCTGCTGATGTACCTATTCAGCCACCCTCTACCCTGCCGAAGAAGCGGTACCGTCCTGATGGTACCGTCATTCCAGGGTGAATGGAGGTCGTGCTTTCACTGACGCTTTTGGTCGGCGTCGGAGGGTTACTGCCCGTAAGCGGCTTGTGCCGTACCCTGCCGACCCACTCATACGTAAGGCACCTCGTTACGTGCTGACTATTTCTGGAGCCGGGACATCTGCACCCCGTTTCGTGCGGTCTACACCACCCGCACCGCTAGCACCGCCAGAACTGCCAGCACCGCCTGCCCCACCATCTCCCACAGTCGAGGAATTGAAAAGGGAGGTGGGAATCCTCCGAACTCGGGTTACTGAGCTCGAGGAGCAGTTGGCTCAGGTTTTAGACATCCTACACCCACCTTCACCGTAGGACCTTTTATATTAGATTTCATGATGTAATCTAGTTGTAGTTTCATATTTCACTTATGTATTGTACGAATCTATCATGATGTATGAAACTTATTATTAATGAATGGAAACTTTGTGATGTTACTTTTTGCACAAGTGTTCTACTTGCGTTACTGTATGGTGTTTTGTGGTACTTGTATCAACATGCGTTACTTAATTAACACGTGTTGTGCTGTTTACATGTTGGTTGTTATATACTATATTATTATATATTGAATGCTGAATTTTGACTTGAGTCAAAATGTTTGTATAGAACACCATGGCTAACGGTCGATCCACACCTACTGCTGCTCAAATTGAAGAGATGATCCAAGAACGTGTAGCCGCAGCCCTAGCAGAAAGAAACCTCCAAGCTCCACTGCCACCACCACCGGTTATCCCACCCGTTCGAAATGGGTGTACTTACAAGGAATTCCAGAGCTGCAAACCGCATAACTTCAGTGGAACCGAGGGACCGGTTGGTCTCACCAGATGGTTCGAGAAACTTGAATCAGTATTCCGAGTTAGCAACTGTTCGGAGGAAAACAAGACCAAGTTTGCATCTTGCACGCTATCTGACGGCGCGCTAACGTGGTGGAACACGTTAGCTCAAGCGAAAGGCATTGATGTGGCGTATGCTACACCATGGGAGGAATTCAAGGCTGCTATGGTTGATGATTATTGCCCGAGAACCGAAATCCAGAAGATGGAAATCGAATTTATGCAGTTAAAGGCCGTTGGGAACGACCTTGATGGCTACAACAGGAGATTTTTGGAACTAGCTCTTATGTGTCCGACCATGGTCACCCCGGAATTCAAGCGTATGGAGAGATACTTCTGGGACTCCCTAAGTCCATCAAAGGAAAAGTCACATCGTCCAAACCACCGAATGTTCCCGAAGCAATGAGCATGGCGCATACTTTGATGAATCAGATAACCATTGATGAACCGGAGAAAACTAAGACTGAAGCGGGTACTAGTGAGAAGCGCAAATGGGATAACCACAACAACAACAACAACAACAACAGGGGAAGAAACTATGAACAGAACCCGGCGAAACGACATGAGGGTTTTAGAGGAAACAACAACGGTGGAAACCCCAACCCCAACAACAACACCAACTCCAACCCGAACTACAAGGGAACCTTACTGTAATGCAAGAGGTGTTACAAACACCACACTGGGTATTGCAATGTTGTCTACGAGAAGTGCCAACGGTCTGGGCATGTTGGAAAAGACTGCAAGGTAATCACTTTGAATGGGAAGCCGAATACCAATGGACCTAAAAAGTGCTACGAATGCGGGCAGACGGGCCATTTCAAAAATGCGTGCCCAAACAAGCGAAAAGATGGCGGACCACCCGCGCTAGAGCTTTCAATGTTAATGCAAGGGACGCATGCGAAAACCCCGACTTGGTGACAGGTATATTCACAATCAACAATCTTTTAGCTTCTGTCTTGTTTGATACTGGTGCGGATAGAAGTTATGTATGTAGACATTTTTGCGATAAGATTAATTGGTCATTAGTCCCGTTAAAAGAGAGTATGCTTGTCGAGGTCGCCAATGGAAAACTTGAAAAAGTTGACCATATTAGTCGAGGAGCTATTATCAACATAGCTGGTGCAGATTTCGAAATTGATTTGATACCTATCAAACTGGGAAGTTTTGACGTGATCGTTGGTATGGATTGGTTGAGTAAGATAAGGGCAGATATTATCTGTGGAGATAAAGCACTTCACATACCACAAGGAGATGGCGAACCACTGGTTATCTATGGAGAGAGATGTACCTCGAAGTTGAACCTCATTAGTTGCGTGAAAGTGCAAAAGATCATGAAGAAGGGACGTTTTGCTGTCCTAGCACATGTGAAAGCGGTAGAAACTGAGGTGAAGAGCGTGAACGACGTTCGAATTGTGAACGAATTTTCCGATGTCTTCCCAGAGGAATTGCCTGGATTGCCACCGCCGAGAGCCGTAGATTTTCAGATCGACTTAGTGCCAGGAGCTGCACCTGTAGCTCACGCACCTTATAGACTCGCACCTTCCGAGATGCAAGAATTACAAAGCCAACTATAAGAACTACTTGATCGAGGATTTATCCAACCAAGCTTCTCGCCTTGGGGCGCACCTGTTCTGTTTGTGAAAAAGAAGGATGGATCCTTCTGTATGTGTATCGACTACCGTGAACTCAACAAATTGACTATCAAGAATCGGTATCCTCTTCCACGAATTGACGATCTTTTTGATCAACTACAAGGATCGAGCGTTTACTCAAAGATCGATTTACGATCCAGTTATCACCAGTTGAGGGTGAAGAAAAGTGACGTGATGAAAACTGCATTTAGAACTCGTTATGGTCATTATGAGTTTCTCGTGATGCCATTCGGTTTGACAAATGCACCTGCCGTGTTCATGGACCTCATGAATCGTGTCTGCAAGCCTTACTTGGACAAGTTTGTTATCGTCTTCATAGATGATATCCTCATCTACTCTAAGAGCGAAGAAGAACATGAGCAACACCTCCGACTAGTACTTGAACTCTTGAGACAAGAGCAACTTTACGCCAAATTCTCCAAGTGCGAATTTTGGTTGAAGGAAGTCCAGTTTCTGGGTCATGTTGTGAGCGACCAGGGTATCAAAGTTGACCCCGCTAAGATTGAAGCCATCAGCAAGTGGGAGACCCCCACTACTCCGACGCATATTCATCAATTCCTAGGTCTCGCCGGTTACTACCGAAGGTTCATTGAAGGATTTTCTCTGATTGCGCGTCCTTTGACTGCGCTGACTCACAAAGGCAAGAAGTTCATTTGGGAACCCACACACGAATCAGCATTCCAAACTTTGAAGAATAAGTTGACCACCGCACCTATCCTATCACTTCCTGAAGGCAGTGACGACTTTGTTGTTTATTGTGATGCATCGAAAAGTGGTTTTGGTTGTGTACTGATGCAACGATCAAAGGTTATCGCCTATGCCTCCCGCCAATTGAAGATTCACGAGCAGAACTACACTACTCACGATCTTGAACTTGGAGCCGTTGTCTTTGCACTTAAATTGTGGAGACACTATTTGTATGGAACTAAGAGCACTATCTTCACCGATCACAAGAGTCTCCAGCACATCTTCGATCAGAAGCAACTGAATATGAGACAACATCGATGGATCGAGACGCTCAACGATTACGATTGTAAACTCCGTTATCATCCTGGCAAGGCCAATGTTATAGCTGACGCTTTAAGTCGAAAGGATAGGATGACACCTCTTCGTGTTAGGGCTCTGAACATCACCATCCATTCAAACCTCAACAGCCAGATCAGAGTAGCCCAAGATGAGGCTCTCAAGAAGGAGAATATATCTCACGAACATTTGAACATACTTGTCTCTCGATTCGAGGTTAGGGAGTCTGGACTACGATGTTATGCCGGAAGAATTTGGGTACCTTACTATGGAGATTTACGGAACCTTATACTTGATGAAGCACACAAGTCGAGATATTCGATTCATCCTGGAGCGGGCAAAATGTACCATGACTTTAAAGAACAGTATTGGTGGCCGAATCTTAAGAAGGACGTTGCGACTTATGTTGGTAAGTGTTTGACTTGCTCGAAGGTTAAAGCCGAGCATCAGAGACCTTCTGGGTTACTTCAACAGCCGGAGATCCCACAATGGAAGTGGGAAAGGATAACAATGGATTTCATCACCAAGCTACCAAAGACGGTAGGCGAATACGATACTATTTAGGTTATTGTTGACCGCCTTACCAAATCTGCACACTTTCTAGCGATGAAGGAAACGGATACAATGGAAAGAATTGCTCAATTATACATCAAGGAGGTTGTGTCTCGTCACGGTGTACCTTTATCGATCACCTCCGATCGCGATCCCCGTTTTTCTTTTAGATTTTGGCGTTCTTTGCAAGAAGCCATGGGAACTCGTCTTGACATGAGTACTGCTTATCATCCTCATACTGACGGGCAAAGTGAATGAACGATTCAGACGTTGGAAGACATGTTGCGTGCATGTGTCATTGATTTTGGAAAGGCCTGGGAAAGGCATTTGCCACTAGCCGAATTCTCGTACAACAACAATTATCACTCGAGCATTAACGCCGCACCTTTTGAAGCATTGTATGGCCGCAAGTGCCGATCTCCTATTTGTTGGGCCGAGGTAGGCGAAAAGCAAATCACTGGACCCGAGGTAGTCCATGAGACGACGGAGAAGATTGCTCAGATTCAAGCGAGACTTAAGACTGCCCGCAATCGTCAAAAGAGTTATGCCGATCTTAAACGAAAAGACTTTGAATTCAACGTTGGTGATCGTGTAATGTTGAAGGTTGCACCTTGGAAAGGTGTGATCCGTTTTGGAAAACGTGGAAAGTTAAACCCACGATACATTGGTCCTTTTGAAATCTTGGAACGTGTTGGACCCGTTGCTTACCGTTTGGATCTACCAGCACAATTGAGCTCAGTTCATCCTACCTTCCATGTGTCAAACTTGAAGAAGTGTCTTGCTGCACCCGAACTTATCATACCACTTGAGGAACTTACGATTGACGAGAAACTTCACTTTGTGGAAGAACCAGTTGAGATTATGGATCGTGAGATCAAAACTTTGAAACGTAATAAGATTCCGATCGTCCGAATGCGATGGAATGCCAAACGAGGACCTGAATTTACTTGGGAACGAGAGGATCAAATGATGCGGAAGTATCCTCACCTTTTCCCGACTCCTCCATCTACCTCAGCTTAAAATTTCGGGACGAAATTTTCTTTAACAGGTGGGTAATGTAACGACCCTGGATTTTCCAACGTTTATTTATTAATAATTATTATTATTAATACGTATGATAAAACGAATGTATGTTATTACATTTACATGTTGCCATGATTGCCCGAACTTGACTTTAATTGCCCGAAACGTCTTTGTGACACTCGGAACCTTCACGAATAATATTTTCAAGTATTATTTACATTCATGATTGATTTTATTAATCATTTTAATTAACTATGGTTATTAGTTAGTTACTTAGGCTTTAAATGGATTAATTTGTTAATTAATTGAACTTGGGCCTTGTTAATATTAATGGACTTTTGAATGAAGACTTATAAGCCCAACCTACTCCTTAATGGACCTTTTAGCCCAATCTACCATGTGTAAGTATCATTTTAGTGAGGTAACTAGTTAGTTTTAACAATTGGAATCTAGTTCACTCATAATCCCCATGCATAACCATTCTTTATCCAACTTTTGAAGCTTTACTTGCAAGTGACCACAAAACTAATCCCTCCCCTCTTTTTTTTGCTGCTGCTGGCCGAAGGTTTAGGCCTTGGGGAGTGCCTTTTTTTGTTTCATTTCTCTTATTACTACTTCACTTGTTACTCTCTCAAAAAAACACACACTTACTTGCTTCATCTTTTCTTTCTTTTTCTCTCTAAACTTGTAAGTTACATGATACTTTTTCTCTTCTTTTCTCCTTGTAAAAACCGAACCTAAAGCACTCTTATTCATCATCATTGTTTGTTGTTGGTTACTTGTTACTTACTAGTTGTTGTTACTTTGTTACTTTGTTAATTTGTTACTTACTTACATATACAAGAATCAAACTCACTAGTTTCATTCTTCATTTATCTTGAAATTTCAAGAACACACAAGAACTAAACTTACTAGTTTATGTTCTACATATATTGTTTCAAAAGTTTGTAAGTTCATGTGTTGAAAGCATACTTGTGATTCATGAAATAAACTTTAAAGTTTACTTTCCTTAAAGATCAAGCTTAGGCTTGAATCTTTAAATTATGCAAACCATGAACTTAATTACTTGTTTACTTAGCTATTTACTTCATTTACTTGCACTTTAATTTCATGATTTATGTTATTATTGGTCAAGTGTTACTAGTTAACCTTGATCTCATTTCTCTTGAACTAAAAGTTAACTTAAAAGTTCAAGAACATGTAAATAAGTTTTCTTTAAATATAACTTTGTATACTTATGCTTGATCTAGACTTTTGAGTCTTGGATCTTCAAGATCTAACTAATAACTACGTTCTACATCTTAAGATCTTGATTTATAAGTTCACTTTCAAGTTTGTAACTTATTATTAGTTTTAAAGTTCATGTATGTGTTAGATCTAAGACTTTGATGTAACTTTGGTTCATCAAACTTCATACAACTCTTAAGTAAGTTGTGCTTCATGTCTTAGACTTACACAAGGGTTATTATGGTCAAAACTTGGTAAATATGATGTAAACACATCAATGAGTTGTACACTTGAAGCTATAGGCATCAAGGATGAGAACCATGATGAACATCAAAACACCAAACCCACCGGAACCCATTATTTTTCTGCTTACTGTTCTCTGCCTACTGTTCTGCTGTTTCAGTAACAGACCAGTAGACCTGGGCTATTGTGATTATGATTTTAAAATATCTCTTTTCGAGTAGATAACTTTTCATATAAGACTCATCTTAATCCGAGTTACGGTTTAGGATTTATGGCCCTCCGATCGTCACTATGTCCTTTTAACGTTGTGCAGAAATTTTTGACCTACTCGCACTTAGACTGTCGCCACAGTCAAACGAAGACGATTTTGCTTCTGTAAATTTTACCACACTTAAAGGACTCATATACGGAGCAATGGCCACTGGTCTCACCTTAATTCAGTAAAGGTAGAGGCCGTGGTGACTGACTGAAGTCAGCCTTTGTTTTAAACTACTTTCATGAACGAAACTTACTTTACACCTTTTGTTAAATGATGAATGATGATGACCCTTAAGACCTTATTTACATACTTTTAAACCTATTAAGACAGTTTACTGACTTAGTACTATTTGACTTAGGTTGAGGACTTTCGGACCGATTACTTGCACCTTTTCCGAACCGACTTTACGACTACATTATCATTGTGAGTTATAGCATTCCCTTTTTACTTTAACTTATTTTGGGAACTGAGAATACATGCGGATTTTATGTTTTACATACTAGGCACGAGTACTTAAACTTATATATGTGTGGGTTATACAACGGCATAAACATTCCCTTTAGCTCGGTAACGTTTAATCATTGGTTTTTGAACCGTGAACGCGAATCTTAGATATGGATCCATAGGGTTTGACATCCCCACTTGGGCTAGTAGCGCTAGCATTTAACGAGTGTTTAATACTTCGTAAACATACGCACTTGCCAAGTGTACTTTCAGGGGGTATAAACGTTAAGTTAGTTACCAAGTGCCCACGGTTAACATATACTTTATCATACTATTTTGAAACGCTCTTTGTAGCACTGAAATCTCGTGGCCTACCTTATATACTGTTATACTTAAACTATAGCTCACCAACCTTTGTGTTGACATTTTTAAGCATGTTTTTCTCAGGTGCTTGAGGTTAGCTTCCGCTGTATACTAGTCGTGCTGTAGACACCCGCTGCTTAGAGTTGCTATCGCATGAACTACTTTATTTTGCATTCAAACATTCGTACTTTTGAACTATGACTTGTAACGACCGTTGTGGTCACATACACTTATTATTTGCTTCTACCTAGTGAAGCATGCTTTTGGATTGTAAAACATTCGATGTTGGTTTTGACATCACTTTATTAATGAATGCAAACTCTTTTGAAAATGCATATAGTACTTAACCTTGTAATGATCCTGTTGTTGATGATTCATACACGATGGTTTTGTACGGGGCATCACAACTTTTGTTGACTTTCTAATTAAGGAAACTTTCCTAACTTATAAACTTTCTAAAAAATAGAAACTTTCTAAATATGAAAACTTTCTAAAAATAGAAACTTTCCTAAAATAGAAACTTTCCTAAAATAAAAACTTTCCAAAAATGGAAACCTGTTAAAAATAGAAACTTTCTAAAAATAGAAAGTACATGTCCTTACGCTGTTCTGATCAAACCGAAGCATACTGAGTGTTGTTCTATGTCTACTTGCAACAAGTACTATAGCTATCATACTAAGACTTGGCCTAAGTTAGTTATTTATATCGACCTGCTTTATTTATAGGTCGGCGTTGTGATCATTCTTGATCACTTTACTTCGTGCAGTTCATGTTTCCTGTGTTACTACTTCGTTTACTTTAAGGTGATTTATAGTTCCGCTTTTCATACTATTTAAAGTATTTTTGGGATGTGATTACATGCATTTTTGTTTTACGTTTAGACACAAGTGGCAATTAAATTTAAATTATTCATTATGTGTTAAACGAAAATATTCCCTAGTCTGGTAACTGTAATCACTGGTTTCTACTGGTGAACGCGAATCCTATGGATAGATCTATCGGGCTTGACAGCCCCATTTCGAGCTAGTCGCGCTAGCAATTTATAATCAGAATGTATTAGTACTTCGTATTTATTTAAAGATACACCTGTTCAGTGTATATATTATGTTTGGTAAGGGTATGGAAATGGTTAAGTGGTTACCAGGTGACTCATAGATAATAGAATAATATTTTAATATTTTCTAACATTTTAAATCTTGTGGTCTAAAGTTTATACGTTTATTTAAACCTATAATTCACTCAACATTTTTGTTGACAGTTTACTCGCATGTTTTCACAGGTACTTGATTTGTTGAGCTTCCGCTGTGCTAGAGGGTCTGCATTCATTGGGCAGATTTTGATAAACATTTAAAAACTTCACATTCTTTTGGTTAATTAAATTTGTGGGTTTTTGTTGACATGTTTTGGTCAACTTTGATTATTTAATAAGTTGAGTTGTTTAGAATTGCTTATTTTGAGTAAATTTCCTTTTTGGGAAACTTTTTGGTTAAAGAATGCACTGTGGTTTAATAATTTCATATAGAGTTCGATCAAGCTGTGGGACCAAGTGACGGGGCCGTTAAGGGTACTTGACGGGGCCATCACACAGTCAATCTAGAAAACTGATTTACACAACAAATAAACCGAAAACTTTAACCGGTCATAACTAATAAACTATGTATCGAAAATATGCGATTTTTTAACGAAAAAATATTAATTTTTCGAGAGCAATTCATCTAGATACATATCAAATATACAAAATATAAGTCTAAGATATCAGTAGCATGCAATACAAATTCGGGATTAATAAAAAACACATCAACCAAACAATTTATCGAATAAAAACATGCACACAATCAAGGACTAGAGCAATGACCACTAATTACTATGAAATCATAAAAAAAAAATTGAATTATAAAGCTAGGTTGAGAAATTATACCACTGGAGATTAAATGGCTTATACAAAATCGTAGAGAACGATTTCTATCAAGCAAGCACTAGCTAAAAATCAACAATTGATGATGTATTAGGGTTGATGATGGTCGATGAAGAGGAGAGGAGAAGCTGTTTTTTTTTTTATGTGAAATAACTAACATGTAGTGATTTTTTGATTAGATTAGTTTAGGGCCTAATTAAGTGGTAATAGACAATAGTAACTAACAATGGCTCAAAATAAAACAAGGGGAGCCCCCTTCTTGGATAATTCGACCGAATAGCCCAATGAGTGTGTTCCCGATCCTAAGTTTTGACTAATTTTGGCTCATTTCTAGTTGCCGTTAACCGTACCGAATTCTCAGAACGTTAACCGGTCGTTTAAACAAATCCACGAGGTTTAATTTATTAAAACAACTAATAAATTAAATACAATTTAAAAACATAATAATTATATAAAATAATTATTATAAGTTAATTGTTGTTCATTTCGTTGTCTCAAAGACGTTTTCCCGGTTTTCACCAACAGTACGTAATTCAAAGTACTTCTAAATCGAAGCGGATTCTTATAGAATATGTATTACATATTATCATGTATCCTCTAAGGAATAAGTATGAATTCACACAATCCAAGAAGTAGAGTTCAAGTAATCACCGTTAAATATTCTTAAATGTATTTAAAAAAATTCGGCATAGAAAATTCGTATAATTTAACTAACGATCGTCTAGTATTTAACGGAAGGTTTAACGAAAAAACTCGAGTTGTAACATCTTCTGATATCCTACGTGCATGGATTTTCTTATTGACAAAATCATTTTTTTGAAAACCAATATAATTATTGCATTCCTATAATAATAAAAAAGTTTAGAAAAATATATATTAATTAACTATATATCATTCGAAACTATGTTTTTACTATTCACAACCTTTTTATATTGAAATGGTATTTTTTTTTTGCTACTACTACTACTACTAATAATAATAATAATAATAATAATAATAATAATAATAATAATAATAATAATAATAATAATAATAATATTAATAATAATAATATTAATAATATTAATAATATTAATAATAATAATAATAATATTAATAATAATATTAATAATAATAATTATTATTATTATTATTATAATATATATATATATATATATATATATATATATATATATATATATATATATATATATATATATATATATATATATAAAAGAAAAAGCTTTTTGTTTAGGTGTTATTTTTATTAAATTAAATTATTTTTAAATTATAATATATTATATATCCCTATAGATATTAGATATAAATTTACATATATAGATTATATATATATAATATAATATTATTACTCCATATATGCAAATATTATTTTTTATTTATGAAGATGCTATGGGATGGGATATATTATATGTCCATACTAGAGTAGTAGCTTCAATAAATAATTTTATATTATACGTCTATTTAATTGTGTCAAACAATATATCTCATCTTAGTTTCCCTAATTAAAACACATATAATTGTTATTAATTATTTAATTGTTAAATTTTATCATTATTATTATTTATATAAAATTAATAATTAATATCTATGATATTAAAAAAAAATTCATGGTACGAACCAACGGAGCATCTCTTTTTAGCAATAAATATAGAAGTTATTTTAATTTACAGTTTAAGTCTTTAAAAAATTTATGAACACGCAAATATAATTATTAGTATAATATTAATTAAACATGACGATTCCCCAGAGTACCATTAAGTTACTAACACCACCCAAAATCACATTTAAAATTTGTCAACACCACGAGCTCTTAAACTCAAAAGATTTTTTAAAATTCGTCAACACCACGGGCTCTTAAACTCAAAAGAATTTTTAAAATTTGTCAATACCACGGGCTCTTAAACTCAAAAGAATTTTTAAAATTTGTCAACACCACGGGCTCATAAACTTAAATAATAGTATCGCTATTTACATATCAATATGAACTACAAATTACATTTTTTCACATTTTTTACAAACTTGTGCAACGCACCAGTTAAAAAAACTAGTATCTCTTTTAAACATTATAAGAGGATCATTATCTTTCATCATTAATGAAGTTAAGCCATTGATAACCATAGGATCATGACTAAGTTTTAATCACAACTATCCATTTTGCCTATTAGCTAACAAAAAAATTAGATTAGCTAATCATTCAATTAAATGACTAAAATACCCTACCATTTAATTCTAAACTACAATATACTACCACTACGCTATCAACTAGACACTGAATCAAATACCCAAATCGAATTTTAGTTTCTCTCATACTATATTTCTCATTACACATATTTTATATTGTAAACCTATATCACCATCTTTCAGGGTCGTTCATTATACATCTACTTTCTCACTTGCAAGTCGTGATTCAACAGCAATGAATCAAGGCGGATCCTAATGAAGGTATTTCATATGCCCGAGAGACATATTAAATTAATGTGGCTAACATGTTATGATCCAAGTCGGGTCATACCCAATAACAAGCTTACCAACACCTTATTCATATTTGATCTTAACGATTGAATCATTGATTAAATACGCAACACTTGAATTTTAAGGAAAAGGTTTCTTAAATAATATTACTTGATATGTTTATATAAGTTATGGAATAACTTATAACAAGGATTTAATTATTTATAGGTTAAATAATTAATTAAGTTATGTTACATTTTATAAGTTGGTTTTATAAAATATACATAACAAATAATATACAAGTTTATAAAATGTGTTTTATAAAATCATGTTTTATAAAAATTGATTTTATAAATTCAGTTTTTTATAAAAGTATATTATAATATGATCATTAGTAGTGGCTTTGGAAGTTCAAAACACATGCTAGAGATTCTTCATTGAATGGCCCATACTTTTCCAAGGATCTATAAGCATGCTCCTTGACTAAAAGCTACACACACATGCAAACATATCAAGAGAATAAGTGCAAAAAAACTGCATTTTTGCTGCAGTTAGGCCGTGGGGTTTGAAGCACAATAGGGAGATCTTCAAGCTCATTTTGCAAGTAATTTAAGTGTCTTATTAAATCCTAACTAAAGGCTAGGTGTTGGTGCATAAGTTTGGGGTATTTCTCCTTGAGGTTTCATGCTTTTGAAACTACATTCATCATCATTTCTTTGGGTTGCTGCTGTCCAGAAATCAGTGAACAAAGAAAGCGGTTTGTAGCTTAGTTAACAAGGTTGTTAAGGTTTTAAAGTCTAGCTAACTTAAAGGGTGTTGTTGTGCATCAAAGGCTTGAAGTTCTACACATATATTCATCATCTTATAAGCATTTTGGTCAGCCCTTAAATTTATTTTAAGGAGGTACAAACTCTTCCTTTCTTGTTAGTTTGTAAGCTTATGTTCACAACTTGATCCTATTGGGATTTAACTTTAAATTGGTTTAAAGATTAATAAGTTTAATTGGTAATTACACGTTTCCATTTTGATTATAATCTTAAATGGTTTTAAGAGTTTCAAACTTGTTAAATCCCAACAATGGTATCTAGAGCCGAAGTTGTTGAAATATGCTTCGAATTGTTGTTTTAAACCCACTATATTTGCAATCTATGAACATGCATGAATGTAGATTGCAAAAACAAATGGGTTTGGGTGGGTTTATGATGAATGCCGAATTCAAAAGGTTCCAAAAGTGGGTTTGGGCTCTTCCATTTGGTTCATATTTGGTTACATGTTAATGTTCACAATCTTAGCCTTGACCTTGTGTTGCATGCATGTGTGTTTGGTTGATTTGTAATGTTATTTGGTTTGTAATATTATTCATTCATATGGCATGTAATAATTCATTCATTTGGCTATGTAATTTGTTTTACATTTGGTATGTAAAATAGAATAGGTTGTATTTTCATTTTCTAGATAAAAATGTATTAGGATACATATTTTGTAAAAATGAAGATACAAGAAGATGAAGACTTGAAGAACACAAGGAGCATATGGATGCAAGGTTAAGTGGGAGATTTGAAATCTCCTACTTTGTATTATTACCCCTTAACCCGGTGACATTTGTTTTCGGCTAAACAAATGTCCACCAAAATGGCTAGATTGTGAACATACTTGTTTTGCATGTGTGGTTGTTTGTTTGTTTATTGTATTGTATGTTTGGTTGATACAATTAATCACAAGATAACAACAAGCAAAACGACAATTTAAATGGTTAAATT
The DNA here is from genome assembly GCF_046630445.1 of Rutidosis leptorrhynchoides. Lineage (NCBI taxonomy): Eukaryota > Viridiplantae > Streptophyta > Magnoliopsida > Asterales > Asteraceae > Rutidosis > Rutidosis leptorrhynchoides. The sequence continues at coordinate 199,770,334 of NC_092337.1, forward strand.
AGATGTATTAATGACATGCAAAACGACAATTTAATTGGTTAAATTAAAAGCAACTAAAGACCTTAATAAATGGTTATTAAGAACAAGAAAAGGATCATATATATATAAAATGGTTTATATCAAGTAATTGGCAAATTACAAGACATGAAAATAGTTTTTCATAAGTACCATACACTAAATGCATGTTGGTGTATGGCATAAAAGTTTTCTCAAACTAGTATTAATGAAAACTTAATATCCCTTTTACAAACAAGGAAAACAAGTTAAACGCCATCCTATTGTGGGACACTTGAACATAGTAGTGAACTCATAATGGGATAAAGGTCACCTAACCGTTATGAGCAAACTAATATGGTTAAGGTAAAATTCACATGCTTGTGGGATAAAGGTCACCTAACCACTTGCATGTTAATTTTACATGTTTACACAAGTAGGACGACTTGATTTGGGAATCATGAACTTAGGGTCACCGAAGCATGAGGAACAAATAGGCGTTGATGGGATAAATATGCCATGCAAAAGGATTGCATGATCCCATAATTTAGAAGTTGCAAAAGGATTGCAATTGTCATATAAATGACTACCTAGCTAAATCAAATAACGGGATAAAGGTCACCTAACCGAAATTTTATTTACCGTTGGATTCTAATATTTAATAAGACAATTATAATATAAAAGGGTATTGTTTATTAAATTTGAAATCAATACTTAAATGAACTTTGTTAATTTTGTAGATGGCCGCTAATAACAACAACAACATGCAAAACGCACCACTTAACCTAAACAACCTATCGTTAAGGTCTCTCCTCGAGAAAGACAAACTCAACCATACGAACTTTATGGATTGGTTCCGTAATCTTAGGATTGTCCTCAAACTCGAGGATAAAGCGTATGTGTTGGAGGACCCCATTCCCGATCAACCCGACATGGATGATACGGAGGGCATGGCTTACTATGACAAATATTGTGCCGATTCGGTGCAAGTTGGTTGCCTAATGCTTGGGACTATGATACCCGAACTCCAAAAGGATTTCGAACATCATAGTGCATATGACATGATAACGCAATTGAAGGAGATGTTCCTTCAACAAGCACGTGTCGAGCGCTTCGAAACGGTTCGAGCGCTACATGCATGTCGTATGGATGACACCCAATCCATCTCCTCCTATGTCCTCAAAATGAAAAGCCTCATTGATCGCGCAAACCGTCTTAACCTCAACATTTCCAATGAGCTAGCCACCGATCTTATCCTAAACTCCTTGTCAAAGAGGTTTGACCAATTTGTAATTAATTACAATATGAATGGGATGGATAAGACCATTGGTGAACTTCATGGCATGTTAAGGACGGCAGAAACTAGCATGGGTAAGAGGGCTTCACCCGTGCTAATGATCAATGATGGTGGGTCCAAAGGTAACAACACCTCTAAGCCAAAGGCGGCTAAGAGGAAAGGACCCGCCCATCAAGGCAAAGGAAAGTGGAGGATGGTTACCCCAACCAAAAATAAGAACAAGAAGCAAAAGGTTGCCGGACAAGCAAACCCCAAGGAAGACCCGTGCTTCGGTTGCGGTGAAATGGGTCACTGGAAACGCAACTGCCCGGTCTACCTTAAGGAGTTGAAGGAAAAGAGGGATGCGGGGCAAACCTCAGGTAATGTATATATGGTATATATAGAGCTTAGTATTACTTCTTCTAATACATGGGTATTAGACACTGGATGTGGAACTCACATTTGCAATTCTTTGCAGGGGTTCAAAAGAAGTAGCAAGCAAACGGGAACATCAAGTCTCTTTATGGGTAATGGAGCCAAAGTGCAAGTGAAGGCTCAAGGAGACTTTGTATTAAAACTTCCAAGTGGTTTGGAACTTATTTTGAACAATGTTTTGTATGCACCGGATTTATGTCGAAACATTATTTCTGTTTCCCGTTTGAAACAATATGGTTTTAATGTTAATTTTATTAATGATGATATCCATGTTTGTTTAGATAATGTATTCTATTTCAAGGCTTCGCCTTCAAATGGAATTTATGAATTGGTTCATGATGACACATCATCTAGTAGCTCAATGTACCATACAAGCACCAAGAAACTCAAAAGGGATTTGAGTGATTTCTACTTATGGCATTGTCGCCTTGGTCACATAAACAAGAACCGAATGCATACACTTCAAAAGAATGGACTTTTAAAATCAAATGAGATGGACTCGTTTAATGTATGTGAATCTTGTTTACAAGGCAAAATGACTAAAGCACCTTTCAAAGGGACCTATGAAAGGGCTAAAGACTTATTGGGATTAATACATTCGGATGTGTGTGGACCCTTTAAGCCCATGACTAGGAATGGTGAAAGATACTTTGTTACATTCATTGATGACTTCAGTCGTTTCGGATATGTCTACTTGTTAAGGCATAAGGATGAAACTTTTGAAGCATTCAAAGAATATCAAAATGAAGTACAAAATCAACTCAACAAGACAATCAAGGTACTGCGTACCGATAGAGGAGGTGAATACCTAAGCGATGCCTTCCAAAATCATCTTAGAAGTTGTGGGATTATCTCACAACTCACTCCTCCTGGAACACCCCAACTGAATGGAGTTTCCGAAAGGAGGAACCGAACCCTAATGGATATGGTTCGATCTATGATGGCTAGAAGCTCGTTACCTCTATCATTTTGGGGTTATTGTCTATGCTCCGCGGCTCGTATTTTAAATATGGCCCCAACCAAGAAAGTGGAACGAACACCTCATGAGATGTGGTTTGGAAAACCTCCATCTCTTTCATACTTAAAGGTATGGGGATGTGAAGCTTACCCTAAGCGTTACGTCCCTAATAAGTTGAATGCTCGATCCACGAAGTGTATCTTCATAGGATATCCCAAGAATGATATGGGATATTATTTCTATGATCCATCCGAGCAGAATGTATTTGTTGCTCGGAAGGTGGAATTCCATGAAACTAAGTTCCTAATGGAAGGAAATAGTGAAAGGAAGATAGATCTTGAGGAGGTTCAAGATCAAGTAGATGATACACAATTGGTTGACACTAGCACTCAACATGAAAATGTTGAGAATGATCAAATGGATGATCAAAATACACAAGACGTTCGCAGATCTGGTAGGATTAGTAATCCTCCTGAGAGATATGAGTTTCTCATGGATGGTTGCTATGTGGTTGATTTGGATGAACCAATAAACTACCAAGATGCTTTATCAAGGATTGATAAAGATAAATGGCAGGAAGCCATGAACGCTGAGATGCAATCCATGTATGACAACCAAGTTTGGGAACTTGTTACACAACCTGCTGGCTCAAGGCTAGTTGATTGTAAATGGCTTTTCAAAATGAAAAATGACATACATGGAAACTTGGATACATATAAAGCTAGACTTGTAGCAAAAGGTTTCACTCAAACTCAAGGGGTTGACTATGATGAAACTTTTTCGCCTGTGGCAATGCTAAAGTCTATTAGGATATTACTTGCCATTGCTGCTCATTATGATTATGAAATATGGCAAATGGATGTCAAGACCGCTTTCCTAAATGGACATCTTGAGGAAGATGTCTATATGGTTCAGCCTGAGGGTTTTGTTGATCCGAAATATCCTAAAAAGGTATGCAAGTTAAAGAAGTCAATCTACGGATTGAAACAAGCATCTAGAATGTGGAATCATCGTTTTAATGAGGAGGCCAAGAAATTTGGCTTCATTAAAAATGGTGATGAAGCTTGTGTATACAAGAAAGCTAGTGGGAGCACTATCATGTTCCTTGTACTATATGTGGATGATATATTGTTATTTGGAAATGATATTCCGGCAATGCAAGGTGTTAAAACTTGGTTAAGCAAATGCTTCTCCATTAAGGATCTTGGAGAAGCACAATACGTTTTGGGGATTGGGATCTACAGGGATAGATCCAAGAAACTGATAGTTTTAAATCAAAGTGCATACATTGAAAAGATCTTGAAAAGGTTCAAGATGGAGAACTCTAAGAAAGGTTTGGTACCTATTCAAAAGGGAACACTTCTCAGTTCATCTCAGTGCCCCACCACGAAAGATGAACAGGAGAGAATGAAGAAAGTCCCATATGCTTATGCCATTGGGTCAATCATGTATGCAATGATATGCACTAGACTGGATGTGTCATGCGCTCTTAGCCTGACAAGTAGATACTAGAATAACCCAGGAAACGGTCATTGGATTGCTGTTAAAAGTATATTGAAATACCTTAGGAGGACTAAGGATATGTTTCTGATATATGGGTCTGGTGAGGAGGAACTCGCTGTAAAAGGTTACGTGGATGCGAGTTTCCAAACTGATCGAGATGATTCTCGATCACAATCCGGTTATGTCTTCACATTAAATGGTGGTGCGGTCTCTTGGAAGAGTTCAAAACAGGATGTTGTTGCATTATCCACTACAGAGTCGGAGTACATTGCCGCCTCATTGGCAGCTCAGGAAGCTACATGGATGAAGAAATTCATAGACGACTTAGGAGTGGTCCCATCCATTCAGGACCCTCTTGAGATCTTTTGTGACAACGAGGGTGCGATTGCTCAAATCAAAGAACCTTGTGCTCACCAAAAGACCCGTCACATTGAGCGGAGATTCAACTACATAAGGGATGAAGTTGAAAAGGGAAAGATATGTATTCGCAAAGTTCACACAGATCTTAACATAGCGGATCCTCTCACGAAGCTCTTACATGGATCAAAACATGCTGGACATGTTTGTGCATTAGGGCTTCGATATTCTAGTGATTGGTCATGATCTGTTTTAAGTATTGTAACGGAACGAAATTGTTCAAACTCATTAATATAATTATGGTTTAATTTATTTTGAGTTAAGTTCCTATTTTGCATATTTTATCCATGAATAAGCAATTATTCTAAATTCCGTAGTTGATCACATTTGTGGGAACAAGTGTGAGGTTTAGACTATTATGAACTTGGATTGGTATACATTCACGGACTGAATATGGGGCAAGGTTGCAACCAAGGTTCATAGATATTTGTGGGATACAAATATTGGAAGACCCGCCCTCAAGATTTACTAAATGGAGCCTTTGTGGTTGATCACATGTAGTCTTGAGTAAAGGCGAATATCATTGTATCCTCTGACCTGAGATACATATTGGGTTCGGATATTTACCAAGTATTGTGCCTTGATTCATTCCTTCACTATTCTGAAATATGGTAGTTCATAAGGAAGAGCTCAGGTATAATACAAGGTATATATATTTAGGACGTATGTAGTCAAGATGGAATTTGTCCCTCTTATTCGTTGAGAGTCAGATGTCTAAGGCTTGATAAAGTTAAATCTAGAAGAGAGTGATCACTCTGTGTCTCTTGGATTTAACATGACATCTAAGACGAAAGGATATAATGAAAAGATTCACCTATTCATATTCGAGATGGGAACTCGAAAGGGATGATGTTATTGAATGGCACAAAGTCATAACATATTGGGGGTGATGGACGGTCGTTAGGTGGTATCCATCACTTGCATTAATTTCTTATGTTTCTCGTGAAAGTGGGAGATTGAAGGTTTTCATATGCCTGAGAGACATATTAAATTAATGTGGCTAACATGTTATGATCCAAGTCGGGTCATACCCATTAACAAGCTTACCAACACCTTATTCGTATTTGATCTTAACGATTGAATCATTGATTAAATACGCAACACTTGAATTTTAAGGAAAAGGTTTCTTAAATAATATTACTTGATATGTTTATATAAGTTATGGAATAACTTATAACAAGGATTTAATTATTTATAGGTTAAATAATTAATTAAGTTATGTTACATTTTATAAGTTGGTTTCATAAAATATACATAACAAATAATATACAAGTTTATAAAATGTGTTTTATAAAATCATGTTTTATAAAAACTGATTTTATAAATTCAGTTTTTTATAAAAGTATATTATAATATGATCATTAGTAGTGGCTTTGGAAGTTCAAAACACATGCTAGAGATTCTTCATTGAATGGCCCATACTTTTCCAAGGATCTATAAGCATGCTCCTTGACTAAAAGCTACACACACATGCAAACATATCAAGAGAATAAGTGCAAAAAAACTGCATTTCTGCTGCAGTTAGGCCGTGGGGTTTGAAGCACAATAGGGAGATCTTCAAGCTCATTTTGCAAGTAATTTAAGTGTCTTATTAAATCCTAACTAAAGGCTAGGTGTTGGTGCATAAGTTTGGGGTATTTCTCCTTGAGGTTTCATGCTTTTGAAACTACATTCATCATCATTTCTTTGGGTTGCTGCTGTCCAGAAATCAGTGAACAAAGAAAGCGGTTTGTAGCTTAGTTAACAAGGTTGCTAAGGTTCTAAAGTCTAGCTAACTTAAAGGGTGTTGTTGTGCATCAAAGGCTTGAAGTTCTACACATATATTCATCATCTTATAAGCATTTTGGTCAGCCCTTAAATTTATTTTAAGGAGGTACAAACTCTTCCTTTCTTGTTAGTTTGTAAGCTTATGTTCACAACTTGATCCTATTGGGATTTAACTTTAAATTGGTTTAAAGATTAATAAGTTTAATTGGTAATTACACGTTTCCGTTTTGATTATAATCTTAAATGGTTTTAAGAGTTTCAAACTTGTTAAATCCCAACACCTAATTGAATTGAAAATCACATAATCGATTCTGAACGTAATTGCTTACTTGCGAAAACTAAACATGTTTAATTGGCTATTCGATAAGCCCTAACTTCAATCATGCGAACCCTAATCCCAATATTCAATCATATTCAATTCGAGTCTGATAACAATACGATTACACGCTTGTAGATAATGAATGATGAAGAAGGTCACCCTACATCAGTTAATTGACGGAATTCAGATCCTCATTGAATGCTTGTGATCGCACAATTGGGTTATCAGGTATAACTTTGTGATCTTAGTTTTTTTATTAAATTAATACAATATTCATAACTTTATCAATTGCAGGATTTTTATTAATCGGTTGTTTAACATACCTTATAAAATTACTTTCATATAATATTGTTATATACGGTTTTCATATAATATTTTTATAAAAGAGATATGTGTTTTAGAACATATTTGATCAAATTCGGAAAAATATAACATTATGCGATATACATATAATGTTCTAGCACAATTTGTCAACTGCAAGATTTTATAAAAAGATAATATTTTTTTCATTTACGTGTAATCATGTAACATCCCGTTTTTCCCGCACATATTGAAAGGTACATACTTAATCATTTGTACGTTTGTAGCTCACTAGATTATGAGTAATTGTATAGATATATGTGTGTGTGTATATATATATATATATATATATATATATACTTGATAATGTGCGCGCATACAAGTTTATACATGGGCTTTGATAGCGTTAAGTCTTGTGAGACTATTGTTGAAGGTTAGGCGAATGTAGGAAGCGGGATTTAGGTGTACGAATCAAATGAAATCAAAATGTGTTTTAGATTGTCAAACTGTTCAGGCTTAGGCTAATGCCGCGCCGCGACGATCTGGGCCGCGACGCGACAAACAAAGGAAATCTGGATCAGAAGTTGAGTTAAGAAGGGTCTTTTTTCCTTTTATACGTCGCGCCGCGAGAATTTGGGTCGCGCCGCGACATTTCTGCTGGACAGATTCCGGACTTAGCTCATTTTAAGAGATTTTTATGGGCAATTTGGTAATTTGACTTGTGGGTCTGATGGAGCATTAAATCTCCACCACTTATCCATTTATTTCATTTTTCCTTTTATCTTTTCTTTCCATTTTCTCTCCCAAAACACAAAACCCACTTAGTTTAATCTTGAGATTTGAAGGTGAAGATTTGTGAATCAAACCTAGGAGTAAGAATTAAAGTTATTCTCCTTGTTGTTAGCTACAAGAAGATAGTCTTGGTAAGTTCTAACTCTATGTTTCAAGTTTTAATTAGTTATGCTAGGGTTTTGGTTCATTTGGAACTTATGTGACCCATTTGGGGTTAAAATGGGTGAACTTGAGTTGTGTTGATGAAAGGAAACCCTAAGTAACTATAATCTAGGGTTTGGACTTAAGATTTGAAGTTAAAAGTGTTAAATGGGTTCTTTGTCACTAATACACTTGTTAATGATGATGAAAATAGTTAATGAACTAAGTTTGACTTGATTGTGAGTCTAAGTAATATAAAATGGGTTAAAATGTACTAGTTGACCTAATTAGATGAAATGGGTATGGATTACCCTAACTTTTGTGTTAATTGAAGTTAGTAGACTTTAATTCACTAGTCTTAGTGATTAAAGTCGAGTCTTGGCCATTTATGGGCGGTTGTGTGTAGTTGAGTCATTTAATGCAAATTGGGTCATTAAATGCTCAAGTGGGATTATTGTGGTTAATCCCACTAGTTGTGAAATTGAATGTGCACTTAATGATTTAGGTACATTGCGTTGAAGCTCGGAAGTGCTAAATCATCATCCTTGTGACAAGGTGAGTGGAGTAATTATACGTATGTGTATATAGCGTATTTATTTGTGAATGTTATGGTATGAACCACCGAGCCGGTAGTGCCATAACATGTGTGGGTTAGGATGTGAACCACGAGCCGGTAGCATCGAGTGTGAACCACGAGCCGGTAGCACTATAAACTAAGATGTGAACCACGAGCCGGTAGCATCGAGTGTGAACCACGAGCCAGTAGCACTATAAACGAGTATGACTCAAAAGCGTATGGTGTGAACCACGAGCCGGTAGCACCATAGCGATATTGGTTAACCATATTGAGATTGTTGTTTTTGTTTAGCATATTATATATATACTGAGTTGACTATATGCTAATGAAGTGGTGTGATAATGTACGACTTGTTAGTGTTACGGGTATGTTGACATGCTATGTGAGTTACAAGTTCGTATGAGGTATTTGGTGTTGTGATTGCAAATGGATAGGTTATATATATGTATGTATAATTGTTGCACTCACTAAGCATTGCTTACCCTCTCGTTGTTTATCATTTTATAGGTTCCAGCTTGGACAAGGGTAAGGGCATACGGTTGGATTAGTTGTCTCCCGTTTATGTTAACAGGGGGTGCTTTTGGCATAGCTTTTGAAGTTTGGCCTAACGTTTTGGGTAGTTTAGCCCCAAACTGTGCTCGAGTGTCGTTTGGATTATAAACTATCATTGTAGTGGGTCAAACTTGTATAAAATTTAATTAATGATCTTCGTGCCTTTTATAAACATTTAAATTGATGTACGTTTAAATGGAACTTGTGGAATGGTTTACATATTTAATTGGCGCGTAAATGTGTATTATATAAAAAAAAAATTATCGTATGGAATACGGGTTGGGTTGTTTCAAGTGGTATCAGAGCATGGTCTAAGGGATTTAGGCGACTCGAGATAGGTGCCTAGACTTAGACTTTATTGTGTGAGCGCTTTATGCGGGACTTGTAGGACTTCGGGTCTAATCGGAAATTGTTAGTGCTTTGGTTTATGTGAACTAACCTTGTGCTAATTGTTTTGTGTTGTGTTTATCAATCATCAAGCAAGACGGACGTTGTACTAGCGAGTTAATGCGACGTGCTTAGGTAACAATGATTAGCTACTGTTGTTACGGGTGCAAATCGTGTCAAACGAGTAATGTAAGACAATTGTTGAGCAAGATGGAGTAGTGTGGTGCGCATGTATATACTTACGTGTTATGCCTTTTCGTTCATGATTTAACCTTTTCCGTTTTATAGAATGAAGACGAGAAACGAACACGATAATGATATCGGCGGTACAAGCGAGGACCCCGATTTCGTGGCCAAAGTTGAGGCCATATTGAAGAACTACAAGGAGGACTTCCTTGTTAGCATGAGAAAGGTTTTCAAGGAATCGGTTGATGAGCAAATAACCGATTTAATTAATGAACGAATGAAGGCCACCGTCGATGAGGCTCTTGACACTAGAAAACATTTATCCTCGTGGTGAAGGAGGTGAAGGAAGGCGGGACTTCCATTACAAAAATTTCAAGGATACTCAACCTCCGATGTTTAATGGGGTGAGGGATCCATTGAAAAACACTTGTTGGATTTCCGATATCGAGGGGGCGTTCCGTACCGCGGAGTGTCCTCCCGAGAAGAAGACGAGGTATGGGTCTAGCATGTTACGTGAAGAAGGCAAGTTGTGGTGGGACGATAAAATCAATTTATATGGTCAAGAGCAATGTATGAGCTTGACATGGGAGGAGTTTAAGAAGGAATTTTTCCAAGAATACCGAACTTCTTCCGACCTTGATAGAATCCGGGACGAGTTGCATCATTTGCAACAAGGTTCAATGGACTTGGTTACTCTCATGTCTACCTTTTTGGCAAAGACTCGTTTTTGCCCGGAATACGTTGGTGACGATCACAAGCTAATGAAAGATTTCTACCGTACTTTGAACTATGAGTTAAAGGGTAAGATTAGTCGGGGAATGGCTAAGGCCTTTGAAGAGCTATACGAGTTGGCTAGGGGTTTTGAGCCGGAGGTTCCAAGGAAGAGTGATTTCACTTTTTCAAAGAGAAAGTTTGAAGGTTCGAGTCATTCGAATTTTTCAAATAAAAAGAACAAGAAAGGCTCCGAGAGCGTTAATAGTGTGAAGAAGGGTACTTCCGGGGGTTTCGGACCCACGTGTTATAATTGTAACCATAGAGGGCACATGGCCCGTGATTGCACCAAGGCGTCGACCAAAATCACGTGCTTTAATTGTGGTAAAGAGGGGCACAAGAGGCCGGAAAGGCCCGATTTGAATAATGATCATGCTAAGAAGTTAGAGAAGGCGGTAGGCATGGCTAGGGGTCACAACTACTTAATGACCAATGACGAAGCCAAACAATCCAACGAAGTTGTCTCAGGTACTTTTATGGTTAACTCTAATCCGGCAAGGATTTTATTTGATAGCGGTGCAAATTTGTCGTTTGTATCTCCAAAATTTGTGCCTAAACTTGATAGACCGTTAGCTAAGTTAAGTCGTTCGGTAGAAGTCGAAATAGCGGACGGCAAGACGGTGCTAGTGGTTGGTGTGTGTAAAAATTGTGACGTTGTGTTTGGTGCCGAGAACTTTAAAATTGATCTTATCCCGATGACGTTGGGCGACTTTGATATCGTTGTTGGTATGGATTGGCTCGACCGAAATAGAGCCGATATTGCACGCCATGAGAAATTTATCCGTGTGAAGACCCCAAGTGGGGGAGAGTTAATTATTCACGGCGATAAATGAAGAAGACTTGTGCCGATATGTTCTTTTGCACGGGCACGTCGTTTTCTTGTTAGTGGTGGCATGGCTTTTCTTGCCCATGTTGTTGATACTCGTGATGAGCCACCACCCATTCGTGAAATTCCGGTGGTTAGTGAATTCGAAGACGTTTTTCCGGAGGAGTTACCGGGTGTTCCGGCGGAAAGACAAGTTGAATTTCGCATTGAGTTGGTTCCGGGAGCTACTCCCATTGCTAAAACTCCTTAACGTTTAGCACCAACGGAAATGCAAGAGTTGTTAAATCAAACCCAAGAGCTACTTGAAAAGGGTTTTATCCGACCGAGTGCTTCGCCATGGGGCGCTCCGATTTTATTCGTGAAGAAGAAGGATGGTAGTATGCGGATGTGCATCGATTATCGGTAGTTGAATAAAGTGACGATCAAAAATCGTTATCCATTGCCTAGGATTGACAATTTGTTTGACCAACTCCAAGGTGCGACGTATTTCTCAAAGATTGACCTACGGTCCGGCTATCACCAAATGCGGGTCCGTGAGGAAGATATTGAGAAAACGGCTTTTCGAACGCGTTATGGGCATTTTGAGTTTGTAGTAATGCCTTTTGGTCTTACGAATGTACCAGTGGCATTCATGGATCTTATGAACCGAGTGTGCCAACCTATGTTGGACAAGTCGGTGATTGTGTTCATTGACAACATACTAGTCTACTCGAAAAGTATGAACGAGCATGAACGTCATTTGCGTGAAGTATTGAAGACGTTACGAAAGGAGAAGTTGTATGCTAAGTTCTCCAAATGTGAATTTTGGCTAAGGGAGGTTCAATTCCTTGGTCATATTGTGAACAAAGACGGTATTCAAGTAGATCCGGGGAAGATAGAGACGGTGAAGAGTTGGAGACAACCGACTACGCCTACGGAAATCCAAAGTTTTCTCGGATTGGCCGGTTATTATCGTCGGTTTATCCAAGACTTTTCTAAGATCGCTTCTTCATTAACGAAATTGACGAGGAAGAACGCGAGGTTTGTTTGGGAGAACGAGCAAGAAGTTGCCTTTCAATTGTTAAAGGAGAAGTTATGTCAAGCTCCGGTGTTAGTGTTGCCAGAAGGAGTGGAGGACATGACGGTTTATTGTGATGCTTCGTTAAATGGGCTCGGGTGTGTTCTAATGCAAAGAGGTAAAGTCATCCCTTATGCCTCTTGATGTTTCACGAGGTGTATATAAAATAGCTATTAATTTTAGCAGAAAATACTATTAAATACGATACAATTTTACACAAGATATTTATTTATTTAGAGAATGGATATACTTAAACCTTGCTACAACACTTATAGGCAGTGTACCTAATCGTACAGTAGTGTAGTTTTTAGTAAGTCCGGTTCGTTCCACAGGGAAATCTTTAAACAAAGCTTAACGCTATATTAGTTTACTTTTATAAAAATACAAATATATATATAAGTAATATTATTATTATAAAGGGGGGTTTTTACCGTTTAATGACCGGTTTGTCGATTTTAAAACTTTAGTCGCAGTTAAAACCAAATGTAAAATATTAAAAATAAATACAAGATTTAAATTAAAGCGTAAAGCAAATAACGATAATGAAATTGCGAATAATAAAAGTGCGATAAAATAAACTTGCGATAATTAAAAAGTACGATAATTAAAAGTGTAATTAAATACAATAACAATAAAAATGCGATAATTAGAAGTGCAATTAAATATAAAATAAAGGAAATTAAATATGAAATAAAAGAATTATGCTTATTTAAACTTCCGTAATCATGATGGTTGACGTATTGATTTTAGTTTTATGCCCATGGGTTAATTGTCCTTTGTCCTGGATTATTTAATATGTCCGTCTGGTTTTTATCCATAACAGTCCATCAGTCATAAATATAAAGTGCGAGTATCCTCGTCAAATTATCCTTATACTCGAAGTTAAATATTCCAACTAATTGGGGACTTAAACTGTAACAAGATTTTAATACTTTGTTTAATAATTACACCAGGATGTCGACTGAGTGTAACTCAAGGTTTTAATATTTTGTTATCAATTATACCAAGTGTCCTTGTACATAATTTCACCCCTGTTTTAATTATTCTAGTGGCTATTAATCCATTCCCGTGTCCGGTTAAATGAACGATTATTCGTACATATAAATACCCCGCCCATCGTGTCCGATCGAGTGTATATGGTAATTTATAGGGACGCCCAATTGTAAATCTTTATATTAACATTAACAAACTATCATTTAGTTAAACAAATATAAAGTCCATCAATAGCCCATAGTCTAATTTCCACAAGTGTCGTTCTTTTGTCCAAACCCCAATTATGGTACAAAGCCCAATTACCCAATTTTAGTAATTAGCCCAACATCATGATTACTTCGTTTTAAATAAGCATAATAATAACTTAGCTACGAGACGTTAAATTAAAAAGGTTGAACATAACTTACAATGATTAAAAATAGCGTAGCGTTACACGGACAGAATTTTGACTTACACCCTTACAACATTCGCTAACATACCCTTATTATTAGGATTAAAATTAAATTTAAAATTAAAATTAAAATATAAATATAAATATATACGATATAGATAGAGAGATGGATATATGATGGATGAAAAATGATCAGAATTCGGTTGGCTTTATAGGGAGTTTCAAACTTTGGGTCTCCGCGACTCGCGGCCCATTTTGCCTTCAAACTCCGCGAGTCGCGGAGTTTGTATATACAGCTCACCAGCTTTTGGCTCTTTGTTTGCCGACGATTTATTTTATAAATATAATATATATATATATAATTAATATAATTAATTATATATTATATTATATTTATATATATAATTAACTTGTAATTTTTAGTCCGTTGCGTCGAGCGTTGAGAGTTGACTCTGGTCCCGGTTCCGGATTTTCGAACGTCCTTGCGTACAATTTAATATCTTGTACTTTGCGTTTTGAATCTTGTACTCTTGTAATTTCAAGACGTTTCTTATCAATAATTGGAACCTCTTTGATTGTCTTTTGTACTTTTGAGCTTTTTGGTCGTTTGCGTCTTCAATTCGTCGAATCTGTCTTTTGTCTTCACCTTTTATTATTTAAACGAATATCACTTGTAAATAGAACAATTGCAACTAAAAGTTTGTCTTTCTTGAGAAATAATGCTATGAAATATATGTTTGTTTTTAGCATTATCAAATATTCCCACACTTAAGCGTTGCTTGTCCTCAAGCAATATCGTCTTGAAATACTAGAATCACTTCTTTATTCTTCACACTTTGTACATCAGTGATTTCTATTCGGCGGTATAAACAATGGTAGTAACGATATGGTTTACAGTCCCACATGACTATAAAAATTTAGATCCATTAAGGAAATTGGATCTTTATGAAAACATTTGATCTTTTGAAAATTAAATCTAGTTTTTACCCTAGATAAGTTTTCCGGAATAACCCTTCACCGGTGTTTGCAAAATATTTTTGTGGGTTTGGTGGGTTTCAGATTTGAAAATTTTAGCTCAAAACTTGCGGTTTTGTGTCACCCACTTGCTAACCTTGTATTTGGAAAGCAACACATCCAGTTTACTTGTCCCGTATATTACCTTTCGGTAAACTACCGTCCGGTTGTAAAGGAAAGCGTTGAACAAGCAACTGTTAAGGCAATGTCCCCTGACATGCTTTTAATTATGGTCTATAACGTGTCAGACGCAATTACTATCCTTGGTAGGAGCAATAGTAAAGCTCACCCTTATGATTTTTCGGTCTGGCACAAGGTCCTGTCTTTGACCACTATGCAACCACCGTTATTACGGTTGACACCCGATTTGGTTCAGGTGACCTAATGAATTCCAGGTGAATTCCTAGGATTTTACGTTCAATGGTAATGAACGCATTGAAAATAGGGTTTTCAGAAAACAAATCGGTTTGTAATTTTGATCAAAATATTTTCTCGTTCAAGCTCGAGTTTAGATATCATTGAATTCCATGAGTTTGTAATTCTCAATCTTTAAGGTCAATCTCAAGGATTGAGTAATATCAGGCTTAAAAGCTGATTTTTTTTTTTTTTTTTTATCTTTTAAGGAGATTGTCCTTTCTGGGGATCTGATTCATTAGTCTTATCCAGCTAATTTGCATGGTGCCCCCCCCATTTTACGAGATAAATCCTTCTCATGGTTAGGATAAATCTGACCACTTGGCGACCCTGTTTAATGCTGAGGTCCGTGGATTTTCTGCTGATTTTAGTGATGACTTTTCTAGATTTTTCGTCAACCTACAGCTGGTCTGGACGACAACTTCATGACCTAAATCAAGAAGCGCGTGTCTTTTTCGGAAGACTTTACTTCCTTTTAATGATGGAATTGATTCATCGTGTAGATCCATCTTTCTTACAGTAAATCAAGTAAAACTTTTTAGTTTAGTCCAAAGCAAAAGTATTTTTAGTTATTTGTACAAAAATATGTGATATATGTTTTGAATAACTTGGAGAATTTTCCCACACTTGGCTTTTATTTTCCTTTTTATCGTCCTCTATTCCATTTTAAATGAATTTTAACATTTTGGTTTGATTCTCAATTTATGTCCTTTCCGAGGTTACAATAATTTCGGTGTTAAAACCTAGTTTTATCGTTCATAAATATGTATAAACATGATTTTAAGTTCATTTAATTGAAAATTTTGAAAAATTTTACTAGAATTGGGTAGTCAGTATATAAGACTAGGGCTGTTCTTTATTATCAGAGAGCACTAGATTCTAATACAACTACTGCTTTACTAGTATTTTTAATGGTAACCCAGTGTTTAAGATAAAAATTTTTAAAATCCGAAAGAATTTAACCCCTTCCCACACTTAAGATCTTGCAATGCCCTCATTTGCAAGAAATCAGTAACAATTTAAATTATTGAGGGTGATTTGTGTGAAAATGATTAAATTTTTACCAAAGTTTCCAAATATATAGGCGTTTGTTTGCTGAATGATAAATGGTGCACATCATTTGTTCATTCCGTCTTGTTGTTATTTCACATATATTTTGCATCTTATCGTCAAAATTAGTTGCTTTTGCTGAACTTAATGCCAGTCTTTGAAAATGCATTGTTTTACCCTGTTGTGTACATAAGATAAACTGCAAACATATATACATATTTTTGAAGTTTGGTATATTACCCCACATTCAAAAATTATTAAAATCTGAGAATAAAAGTTAGAAAATTATATAAACTATTACAATATTAACATAAGTATTAAACGTATCAATATTACAAATTACAAAATAAATAAAACTAAGTAGACTAGGGATGATACTGATACCAATAGGGGTTCCAAGCATAACCATAGGTGCTATAAAATGCTTCGGCAGGGTTATACGTAGGATACGGTGGTTGCATCTCTATAGACCAGGGAGGGAATATGGGTTTTGGTGTAGGAATATAGTTTCTACCTATATGTTGGCAATGAGCTATGATTTGGTTTTGATGAACTTGCCAATCTTCAAATGCTCTCTGTCTAGCATTTTCGTACTCCTGTGAAGCTATAAACCTTTGCATTTCTTGCATTTCATTTCCCCCTCCTACATTACCTTGCTGTTGGTTTCTCTCAACCTGTGGATGTCTACCATGGTATTGTACTGCGACGTTATTTCGCCTCTTCAAAACTTTCGCACCATGGTAAACATTTAAACCTATTGTATCGCGGGGTTCTGGTTCTTCGACTAATAATCCCCCCCGACTTATATCCACACCGAGATATTCAGCAATCAAAGTAATAAAAATACCACCTCCTATTATGCTATGCGGTCTCATCCCCCTAACCATAGCTGATAAATAATAACCCACACAATAAGGTATACTTACAGCGCTTTGTGGGTCTCGAATACACATATGGTAAAACAAATCCTGTTCATTTACCTTTTCCTTGTTCTTACCTCTCTGTGTAATTGAATTAGCTAAAAACCTATGAATTACTCTTAATTCAGCTCTATCTATATCCAAATAAGAGTAATTTCCCCCTTTGAATCGGTGATGGCTTGTCATTTGACTCCATACACCGTGTGTATCAAAATTTTCATCTATCTTTCTACCATTTAGTATCAACCCTCTACAATCGGCAGATGCTAACTCCTCAGGCGTATATATACGTAAAGCCTGAGCCATGTCTAGTAAAGACATGTGGCGCATCGAACCTCCTAACAAAAATCTAATAAAAGATCGATCGGTTAAACTAGCTACCCGATCATTTAATTCTATACTACATAACAATTCTTCACACCATACTTTATATACAGGTCTACGCACGGTGAATAAACGTACCCAGTCATTAAAAGTAAAATTACCATACCTCTGTGCAAGTAATTCCCTAATTGGCCCGGCCAATTCTACAGCTTCTAATGGTCCCCATTCTATGACCCTAGGTACCTCAACAACCTTAGAATGAAGAGTATGCAAACCCTTTTGGTATTTTGGATAATCTATCCAAAGTCTGTCAAATCTCAGGTTCGGGTGCAAATCTTCCAAGTGCATATCAGAAAAGGTCATGACTGGATGAGGTATATCTTGCTTGTAGTAGTTATCCACCTCCTGTTGTTCCGCATTCTCAGCAGGAGCATTGCGAGCTTGGGATGAAGATTCACCCCTTTCAGTCTGCAAAACACATCAAACACAATTTTTGTGCATCCAAATATGCATTAGTGTCAGCAAATCATCAATCAAAATAATTACAATGACATGATCAATTTATATCAAACTTAAGCTTATTTTCACATTTTTATCAAATCTACACTTTTTCAAATAAGCATATACGAAAATGTTCGCCAAGTTCATAAGCATTCAACTCAAATAACATGTCAAAATAATCATTACTAGCAATTAAATAAGTTTCAAATGGCATTATCTTTCAAAAATCAAGTTCATGAATTTTAGACTTGAAAAAGTCCACTTTAATTCTCAAAATCATGTTTAGGCTCAAAGTTTGGATCATTTAACTACCTAAACATGTTACACTACTTAATTTAGCAACAATTCATGACAAAAATCGGCCATAACCTGTTTATATCAAAAAGCCCCAAATTTGCTCAAGAACACAAACCCTAGATTACTCAAAATTTGAAGTTTAAGGCTTCTAATCATGTTAAATAGCATCAATCTAGGTTATACAAGCATAATACATAAACAATTTAAGCATAATTACACTAAAAAGCATCAAAATCGAATTGGGGAAAAAATTGCTCAAGAACACTAATTTTCGGATTAAATGGTGTTTAGGTGTAGAAATTTACCGTTTTTCTTGAGTAATTCCTTGATAGCATCCTTCTCAACATGAATTTAGTAAAAGATTTGATGATTAACGGTTAAAAATTGTGATTTTGGGGGTGTTTTTGCGGGTTTTTTCGAGGGTTATTTCGCAGTTTTTTTTTATTTTCTGTGTTGGGACTGATCAAATCGATCAGTATATATTTTTTTTCTGGTTTTTTCATCCTCCGCGAGTCGCGGTGGATTTATCTTTCAAACTCCGCGACTCGTGGAGTTTGTATTTTTTTTTTTTTTTATATCTTATATTAATTAAAACAATTAAGTAATTAATTTTAAAATTTTGTTTCCCTTGTTATTTAGGACGAGGTCGTTTCGGATCGATGTCCTAGTCCGTCCTTCGACAAAATTTTAAAATTTGTCTTTTTGTAGCGATTGTTTTAAAAGCTAAGATTTTTGGGTTTTTTAATGTTTTTGGCATACTTTAATTCAATAAGATTAAAAATAATGATAATAAAAGTTCTCGTCCCTCCCTCGGGTAAAGCAATTTCGGTTCAAAGACCTAGTCTTCAACTTACGACGAATTTTAAAAATCATATTTTTAACTTAATGAGATAAAGTAAATTTTTGTTTTTAAATTCACACAATTTAAATATAAAATTCAAAATTAATATTAAAAATTCACACCAAACTTATAATTTAAAATGCATAAAATTAAAATTCATATTTTAAAAATTAAAAATAAAAAATTCACACCACACTTAATTTAAAAATTCATATTATAAATTCACACCAAACTTATATTAATTTTTCAAATATTTACAATTTTAAATATATTGTTTTTACAAAGTTTACAATATTAATTTAAGATTTATATATTAATTTTAAAAACATGGTAAAAATAAAATTAAAAATCTTTTTGGCTTTTTATCCCACTTTAATCAATCAAATATTATCAAAAATATGCGCCCCTCTTTTCGGTAAAGTAATTTCGGTTCCAAGACCTAATTTAACTCATGACGAATTTTTGAAATATTTTGGGTTGATTGATTAAAGATATTTATACCTTAAGAATAAATGTTAAATTTCGCAGTGATGTAATAAATTTTTGTATGATATCAACAATTTCGGTCGCCAAACCTAATTTTATTCAATACCAATTTAATACTTTATAGCGAACAAATTAGCGTTTATTATTAAAAGGTTAAAAATAAAAAAAAATAAAAACTGTACAAACATACCTGTGAAATAGATTTCTTAGTTATATGATCTATCACATTCATAAGATAGTCGGTTTAATTGGTTTTCCATAGCTACATAGGCGTAACCTCGAGCATTCAGTGTCTTTTCTTCTAAACATATGAACGGTCCGTCTCTGCATAAAGTAACAAATTCAGTGTTTGAATAGGTTTGATTATTTGAACGTTTACCTCCATGTGACCATTTTCCGTATTTGTGACATCTTTCTAGGTGTTGTGCTCTTCTTTTCGATGCGGATTTTGATTTTCCTTTACCAAATTGTAACTTATTATCTTCGCATCTGGATTCTTTTCTAACTCCGTCCATTCTTTCTCTGATTACTGATACTATTTCACTCGGTAGTGTGTCATTATTACGTTTAGTGATCAAAGCGTGTAGCATTAGACCATGGTTTAGTTCACAGGCAGTCTTCATTTTGTAAAAACCTAAAAAAATAAAAATTCAGAATGGGGGGAGAAGACTAGTTCTTTAGGGTCTGCTAGGGAAAGACCATTCGGGTTCCATTTTCGAGAACTACACGAAAACAGACAATCTAACTATAACAGAAATACATATTATCCTTTAAAGACTTGATTCTCCCCACACTTAGTTAGCTATGGTGTCAAAATTGTGATTAACTTCATTGTCGACTTCCATCGGACTATCTATGTAGTGTTTAACTCTGTGACCATTAACTTTAAATTCAATCCCATTTGAATTTATTAATTCTATCGTTCCGTATGGGAAAACTCTTTTGACTATGAATGGTCCAGACCATCTTGATTTCAATTTTCCAGGAAATAGCTTAAATCGTGAATTGAAAAGAAGAACTCTGTCTCCTTCCTTAAATTCTTTTGAACTTCTGATTCTTTTATCATGCCATTTCTTCATTCTTTCTTTATAGATTAACGAATTTTCGTATGCTTCATGTCTCAATTCTTCTAATTCGTTTAGTTGACTTAATCGTAGACGTCCGGCTTCATGTAAATCAAGATTACATGTCTTCAAAGCCCAAAATGCTTTGTGTTCAATTTCTACTGGAAGATGACATGCTTTTCCATAAACAAGTCTAAAAGGTGTGGTTCCAATTGGAGTTTTGTAGGCTGTTCTAAAAGCCCAGAGTGCATCCTCCAATTTAATGGACCATTCCTTCGGATTTGATCCTACGGTTTTCTCTAGAATACGTTTTAAAGCTCGGTTGGTATTTTCAACTTGTCCACTTGTTTGTGGATGATATGCGGTGGAGATTTTATGAGTTACTCCATATCTTTTAAGAACTTTCTCAAGTTGATTATTACAGAAATGAGTACCCCGATCACTTATTAAATCTTTCGGTGTTCCAAACCTTGCAAAAAGACGTTTTAAAAAGTTGACTACAACTCGTGCATCGTTAGTTGGGAGAGCTTGTGCTTCCGCCCATTTAGATACATAATCAATGGCTACGAGTATATAGAGATTATTATGAGATTTTGGAAATGGACCCATAAAGTCAATACCCCAAATGTCAAATACTTCACATACTTGGATAACATTTTGTGGCATTTCATCATGTTGACTTATTTTTCCGGCCCTTTGACAAGCATCACAGGATTTGCAAAGAAGGTGTGCGTCTTTGTAAATTATAGGCCAATAGAATCCAGCATCATAAACTTTTCTTGCTGTTAGTTGAGGCCCATAATGCCCTCCTGTTGGTCCTGTGTGACAATAGTTTAATATTTTACTAGCTTCATCTCCAAATACACATCGGCGTATTATTCCATCGGGACAACTTTTAAACAGATGTGGATCTTCCCAAAAATAGTGTTTTATATCACTGAAGAATTTCTTTCGTTTTTGGTACGATAATCCTTTTTCAAGGAATCCACAAACTAAGTAGTTTGCATAGTCTGCAAACCATGGGATTTCTTTATAATCTATCTTCAATAGATATTCATCAGGAAAGTTGTCTTGTATGGCCGATTCATTTAGAACTTCTAATTCTGGATTTTCAAGACGAGAAAGATGATCAGCGGTGAGATTTTCTGCTCCTCTTTTATCTCGGATTTCAATATCAAACTCTTGTAAGAGTAAGATCCAACGGATTAATCTTGGTTTAGCATCTTGTTTTGAAAATAGGTCTCTAAGAGCAGAATGGTCGGTATAGACCACCGTTTTTGCTAGAACGAGATATGATCGAAATTTGTCAAAAGCAAAGACAATAGCAAGGAGTTCTTTTTCAGTAGTTGTATAGTTCGTTTGTGCTCCTTGTAACGTCTTACTAGCATAATATATAGGTTGAAATCGTTTTTCAATCCTTTATCCTAAAACGGCTCCCATTGCAAAATCACTTGCATCGCACATTAGTTCAAATGGTAGATTCTAATTTGGTGTTATCATGATCGGCGCATTAGTGAGTTTCTCTTTAAGAATATTAAAAGATTTGATACACTCATCTGAAAAGATGAATGGAGCATCCTTTTCTAGGAGTTTATTCATAGGAGTGGCAATTTTAGAAAAATCTTTTATGAAACGTCGGTAAAAACCGGCAAGCCCTAGAAAACTCCTAACTCCTCTAACATTGGTGGGATGTGGAAGTTTAGCAATTACATCTACTTTAGCTCTATCCACTTCAATTCCTTCTTTTGAAATTTTATGACCAAGAACGATGCCTTCTTTAACCATGAAATGGCATTTCTCCCAATTAAGTACTAGATTTGATTGTTCGCATCTAATAAGCATTCGTTCAAGATTAGCTAGACATGATTCAAATGTATCACCGAAGACTGAAAAGTCATCCATGAAAACTTCCATGCATTCTTCTATCATGTCGTGAAAAATCGCCATCATACACCTTTGAAAGGTTACAGGGGCGTTGCAAAGTCCAAATGGCATGCGTTTGTAAGCAAAAGTACCATAAGGGCACGTGAATGTGGTTTTCTCTTGATCTTCGGGTGCTATTGGAATTTGAAAATATCCGGAAAATCCATCTAGAAAACAATAGTAACTATTTCCTGCTAATCTTTCCAACATTTGATCTATGAAAGGTAAAGGAAAGTGATCTTTTCTGGTGGCGTCATTTAATTTTCTATAATAAATACACACACGCCATCATGTTACAGTCCTAGTAGGAATAAGCTCATTTTTTTCATTTGTAATGATAGTCAAGCCACCCTTCTTAGGCACGCATTGAACTGGGCTTACCCATGGACTATCAGAGATTGGATAAATTAGACCTGCATCTAGCAGTTTAATAATCTCTTTCTTAACTACATCTTGCATATTAGGATTTAGTCTTCGTTGGCGTTGCACATACGTTTTATGACCTTCTTCCATAAGGATTTTATGTGTACAATACGAAGGACTTATTCCTTTAATATCATGAATCTTCCATGCAATGGCTGGTTTATGAGCTTTCAACACAGAAATGAGTTGTGATTTCTCATTTTCAGTAAGAGAAGATGATATTATTACAGGTAATTCAGATTCACCATGTAAATAAGCGTATTCCAAATAGTTTGGAAGTGGCTTTAACTCTAATTTCGGAGGTTCTTCTATCGATGATTTGTATCGATATCTGTCTTCTTCTTTTAGCATTTGAATTTCTTCTGTTGTTGGTTCATATCCATTAGCTATAAGTGTAGCTAACATTTCAGCTTCATCAATTGGTTCATTACTTTCTCCTAAAGAACATTCTCCTGTTCCTTGTAATTCTGGAAATTCTTCTAATAATTCTGCATGTTCATCTATAGTTTGAATATAATAACATGTATCATCTGCAGATTGCGGTTGTTGCATTACTCTATCAACTGAAAAGGTAACACTCTCATCCTCTATACTTAGGGTCAGTTTCTTACCGAACACGTCTATCATTGCTTTAGCCGTGTTTAAGAATGGTCTTCCTAATATGAGAGGAACTTGAGAATCTTCTTCCATATCCAAAACAACAAAATCTACTGGAAATACTAAAGTACCAACTTTAACTAGCATGTTCTCCATTATCCCTCTAGGATATTTTATTGATCTATCGGCTAGTTGTATGCTTATTCTGGTTGGTTTCAATTCTCCAAGGTCTAGTTTAGCGTATAGTGAATACGGCATTAGATTTATACTAGCACCTAAGTCTGCCAATGCTTCTATTGAACTAAGACTACCCAGAAAACATGGAATTGTGAAACTTCCTGGATCAGATAATTTTTCTGGTATCTTATTCAACAGCACTGCTGAACAATTAGCATTTATAGTAACAGCCGAGAGTTCTTCCATTTTCTTTCTATTTGAGATCAGATCTTTCAAGAATTTAGCATATCTAGGCATTCCTGAAATCACATCAATGAAAGGAAGATTTACATTTATCTGTTTAAACATATCCAAGAATTTGGATTGCTCGGCTTCAAGTTTCTCTTTCTTCATTTTACTCGGGTAAGGAAGTGGTGGTTGGTATGGTTTAACATAAGGTTTAGCCTTAACTGTGTTATCTTCATTAACCTTTTCAACTACCGGTTCTTTTTCCTTATCTTGATCAGGTTGTGGTTCTGGTGGAGTAGGAATAGCTTCATCAGAAGTTACAGGTATTTCCAGAGGTTTAAGTGTTGTACCACTTCTTGTGGTAATGGCTTTAGCTGTTTCATTCTGGGGGTTAGCATTTGTATCACTAGGTAGACTTCCCGGTTTTCTTTCACCTATTAACCTTGCTAGGTTACTTACTTCTTGTTCCAGATTTTGAATAGAAGCTTGTTGATTTCTAAATGCTTGAGCATTTTGTTCATTAGTTTGTTTCTGAGATGTGAAAAACTGCGTTTGAGTTTCAACTAGCTTCGTCATCATGTCTTCTAAATTCGGCTTTTTATCATCGGTTTATTGTGGTGGTTTGTTTTGAAAATTAGGTCTTTGCTGATTGTAATTATTATTGGATACTTGTTGATTGCTAGGACCTTGTTGGTTGTTGTATGGAATATTTCTGTTATAATTCTGGTTTTGATTGTAAATCGGTCTTGGCGGTTGATAATTATTTCCAGGCCTTTGGTTTATGTATGAAATATTCTCTCTTTGTTCCATTGTTAATTCAATACTGAGACAATCTTTTGTCAAATGTGGTCCTCCACAATGCTCACAACTAATTCGTATTGAGTGAATATCTTTAGTCATCTTTTCCATTCGTCTCTCGACAGCATCTATCTTTGCGGAAATGGAATCTAAGTCATGGCTAGAATCGGCTCTAGCTGCTTTAGATGATCTAACGATATCTTTTTCTTGGTGCCACTCGTGTGAGTGGGAAGCAGTGTTGTCAATAATTTTGTAAGCATCAGTTTCGGTTTTCATCATAATAGAACCACCAGCTGCTATATCTATGTCTTTCCTTGTAGTGATGTCGCATCCTTGGTAGAATATTTGTACTATTTGACAGGTGTCTAAACCATGTTGCGGACATCCTCTTAATAACTTTCCATATCTTGTCCACGCCTCATATAGAGTTTCATTTGGCTTCTGTGTAAACGTAACAATTTCTGCTTGAAGTCTTACGGCTTTAGATGTAGGAAAGAATTGTTTAAGAAATTTTTCAACTAAAACATCCCATGTATCAATCGCCCCTTCAGGTAACGATTCCAACCAATCTTTGGCTTCTCCCTTTAAAGTCCAGGGAAATAACATGAGATATATATGTTCATCCTCCACTTCTCGAATTTTAAATAGTGTGCAGATCCTATTAAAGGTACGTAAACGTTCATTTGGATCTTCCTTCGGCGCACCACTAAATTGACATTGATTAGTCACCATGTGTAGAATTTGTCCTTTGATTTCATAATCTGGCGCATTAATGTCTGGATGAGTAATTGCGTGACCTTAGCCAGTGCGTTTAGCTCTCATTCGGTCTTCCATACTTAAAGGTTCCAGATTCTCCATAATTGAATTTGTTGAATCGGAATCACTAGAGGATTCTGATTTAATGGTTCGTTCCTCAACAATCTCTGTTTGAATGATTGGTGGTTCCGGAGGAAAGTTTAGTGGTTCAGGATCTATGAATCGTTCCTGAATATTCTTCGGATTCTCAATTGTGAGGTCGGGTTCAAAAAATGGATTATCGGAAATTTGAACTGAAGTACTTGGTCGACTGGATGACGATTCTAGTGAAAAATCAACGGCAGTAATATTTGCTAAATGTCTTGATCTAGTTACAGGTGGTGAACGTACAAAAGGTGGTGAACGTCTTGCTCGGTGCATTCACTGAATATCCTATTAGTTTTTAAAAGGAAAGAAAAATTATAATAAGTTATCCAATCAATAGACTTTTCTGATTTTTGCCCACGTTTCGAACAGCCAAAAGATGCAGCAGAGGGGCAGGATTCGTTTGGTCTCAATATAATTGAGGACTGTTTGGCTCCAATAACCCGGTCCACGTACAAATCCAACTATTACTACGAATCAGAAAATTTTGATGTCTATCAATTTAACCACTTAAAATAAATTTTCGAAATTTTAAGAAATTTAGATAAGAAGTAGAATAAAAATCTATGTCCTAAAACTAGAATAGCGAGAAATAAGAAAGAAAAAGAGTTCATCGGAAAAAGGTCGAAAAAGAAAAATGGTTGAAAAATAAAAGGTGACGGAAAAATAAAAGAAAATTATAAAACTTAAAAACAATTGACTAACCTAACCTTATTACTACAACTAACTTAAAATTATAATCGCAAATTGAGATTACTAATTGGAATGATAATTGATACATAGGTAAAAGGTGTCTAAAAATATTAAAGCTTACAGAAAAAACTAAATCCCAAATAGAAATAACTTAAAAGAAAACTAAAACTAAAAAAAAAAATGTCGCAAAATTCTAAAGTACCTAAATCTTAGTCTATAGAAAAAGCACTTAAGGAATTCTACGTCAAAGCCTAAAAATCTAGAAGTAAAAATAACTATGGTAAAAACTAAGTTTAAAACTAAATATGGGCTAAAAATACAAATATTATGCTAAAACGATTAAAAAGGGACAAAATATAAAAATATACAAAAAGTTGTAAAAAATACAATTTTTATAAAAAATATCATTTTTATATTATTTATTTATTAAAACTATTAATTTTATAATTTAATTAAACTAATTTAACTAATTATATAAATTAAATAAAAAGTAAAACTTAAAATAAAACTAATTATAATAACAATAAGTATTTAGGGTTATAATAATAATAATTAATAATTACTCCGTAATTAATTGCAGTTAGGGTTTCTGTCGGTGTCAGGTCTCCTCCGCGAGTCGCGGTATTCGATGCAGCAAACCCCGCGAGTCGCAGGGTTCCAGAATTCAACTGACAGGTTATTTAATATTCGACGCATTTTTCTTTTTCTTTTTTTTATTTTCTGTTTTTATATTTTCTGTTTTATATCAAAATATTTGTATAATAAAAACTTATATTTAAAAAACTTAAATAAAAATAGAACTACTTTATAAATTTAAAAATATCTTAAAAATAGATTTATATATATTAAAATTTTTTTTATATGTTTTAAATAAAAACAAAATACTTAAATAATAAAGAAACTTTATAAAACTTAAATATTTAACAAAATCTTAAAAATACTTTATATTTTTGTTTTTGTTTTTATATTTTCGAATATTTAAAAACGTATTTTTATATAAAAACGAATTTTAATAAAAGTAAACTAAAAATCTGTTTTTTTTTTATATTAGCGTTGCGCTTCCGGCGTTTAAGAGTTTTCCCCGGCAGCGGCGCCAAAAATATACTTGATGTTTCGCGAGGTGTATATAAAATAGCTATTAATTTTAGCAGAAAATACTATTAAATACGATACAATTTTACACAAGATATTTATTTATTTAGAGAATGGATATACTTAAACCTTGCTACAACACTTATAGGCAGTGTAAATAATCGTACAGTAGTGTAGTTTTTAGTAAGTCCGGTTCGTTCCACATGGAAATCTTTAAACAAAGCTTAACGCTATATTAGTTTACTTTTATAAAAATACAAATATATATATAAGTAATATTATTATTATAAAGGGGGGTTTTTACCGTTTAATGACCGGTTTGTCGATTTTAAAACTTTAGTCGCAGTTAAAACCAAATGTAAAATATTAAAAATAAATACAAGATTTAAATTAAAGCGTAAAGTAAATAACGATAATGAAATTGCGAATAATAAAAGTGCGATAAAATAAACTTGCGATAATTAAAAAGTATGATAATTAAAAGTGTAATTAAATACAATAACAATAAAAATGCGATAATTAGAAGTGCAATTAAATATAAAATAAAGGAAATTAAATATGAAATAAAAGAATTATGCTTATTTAAACTTCCGTAATCATGATGGTTGACGTATTGATTTTAGTTTTATGCCCATGGGTTAATTGTCCTTTGTCCTGGATTATTTAATATGTCCGTCTGGTTTTTATCCATAACAGTCCATCAGTCATAAATATAAAGTGCGAGTATCCTCGTCAAATTATCCTTATACTCGAAGTTAAATATTCCAACTAATTGGGGACTTAAACTGTAACAAGATTTTAATACTTTGTTTAATAATTACACCAGGATGTCGACTGAGTGTAACCCAAGGTTTTAATATTTTGTTATCAATTATACCAAGTGTCCTTGTACATAATTTCACCCCTGTTTTAATTATTCTAGTGGCTATTAATCCATTCCCGTGTCCGGTTAAATGAACGATTATTCGTACATATAAATACCCCGGCCATCGTGTCCGATCGAGTGTATATGGTAATATATAGGGACGCCCAATTGTAAATCTTTATATTAACATTAACAAACTATCATTTAGTTAAACAAATATAAAGCCCATCAATAGCCCATAGTCTAATTTCCACAAGTGTCGTTCTTTTGTCCAAACCCCAATTATGGTACAAAGCCCAATTACCCAATTTTAGTAATTAGCCCAACATCATGATTACTTCGTTTTAAATAAGCATAATAATAACTTAGCTACGAGACATTAAATTAAAAAGGTTGAACATAACTTACAATGATTAAAAATAGCGTAGCGTTACACGGACAGAATTTCGACTTACACCCTTACAACATTCGCTAACATACCCTTATTATTAGGATTAAAATTAAATTTAAAATTAAAATTAAAATATAAATATAAATATATACGATATAGATAGAGAGATGGATATATGATGGATGAAAAATGATCAGAATTCGGTTGGCTTTATAGGGAGTTTCAAACTTTGGGTCTCCGCGACTCGCGGCCCATTTTGCCTTCAAACTCCGCGAGTCGCGGAGTTTGTATATACAGCTCACCAGCTTTTGGCTCTTTGTTTGCCGACGATTTATTTTATAAATATAATATATATATATAATCAATATAATTAATTATATATTATATTATATTTATATATATAATTAACTTGTAATTTTTAGTCCGTTGCGTCGAGCGTTGAGAGTTGACTCTGGTCCCGATTCCGGATTTTCGAACGTCCTTGCGTACAATTTAATATCTTGTACTTTGCGTTTTGAATCTTGTACTCTTGTAATTTCAAGACGTTGCTTATCAATAATTGGAACCTCTTTGATTGTCTTTTGTACTTTTGAGCTTTTTGGTCGTTTGCGTCTTTAATTCGTCGAATCTGTCTTTTGTCTTCACCTTTTATTATTTTAACGAATATCACTTGTAAATAGAACAATTGCAACTAAAAGCTTGTCTTTCTTGAGGAATAATGCTATGAAATATATGTTCGTTTTTAGCATTATCACCTCTAGACAATTAAAGGAACAAGAAACGAGATATCCGACTCATGATCTTGAGTTGGAGGCGGTGGTACATGCGTTAAAAATTTGGCGCCACTACTTGTATGGTGTCAAGAGTACGATTTATTCGGATCATAAGAGTTTGAAACATCTCTTTAATCAACGAGATTTGAATTATCGTCAACGTAGGTGGATGGATGTGGTGAAAGATTACGATTGTAAAATACTTTATCATCCGGGCAAGGCGAATGTGGTCGCGGATGCGTTAAGTCGAAAGAGTCATCACCCGGCGTTACGATTGGGATTGTTACGTCTGATTATTACTAACGATTTTCTTGAAAAACTTGGTGTGATTCAAATAGAGGCTTACGTTCACAACAAGCATGCGGAACGAATTATGGGGCAATCGGAATTCATTACAATGGATTCGCGTGTTTTGTTGTCTCTTCAAGGAAGAGTGTGGGTGCCTAAGATGGGTGATTATCGACAAGTGTTACTTGATGAAGCACATAAGTCAAAGTATTCCATTCACCCGGGCGCGACGAAAATGTATCTTGATTTAAGGAAAGATTATTGGTGGTCGGGCATGAAACGTGATGTTGTGAAGTATGTTGAGCAATGCATCACGTGTTTGCAAGTTAAGGCCGAGCACCAAAAGCCGTATGGTAAGTTACAACCGTTGGAAATCCTGAAATGGAAATGGGAGCACATTACCATGGATTTCATCACAAAGTTACCTAAAACGGCGAGAACCTAGTTTGATTCGATTTGGGTTATAGTTGATCGATTGACGAAGAGTGCTTTGTTTCTTCCCATTAAGGAAGCGATATCGTCGGAGACTTTGGCTAAGTTGTTTATCAAGGAAGTTATCTCTCGACACGGAGTTCCTATATCTATTATTTCGGATCGAGATACCCGTTTTACATCTCGGTTTTGGGAGAAATTTCACGAAGATATGGGTACGCAATTAAAATTAAGCACGGTGTATCATCCTCAAACGGACGGTCAAACCGAACATACGAATCAAACTTTGGAAGATATGTTACGAGCGTGCATTATTGAGTTCGGTGGTAGTTGGGACGAGCACTTACCTTTGGTGGAATTCTCGTACAATAATAGTTATCATACTAGTATTGGGATGCCACCTTATGAGACGCTTTATGGGCGTAGGTGTCGAACCCCGATTTGTTTGGGGTGAACTAGGACAAAAGGAAATCGAGAGTACTGATTTGGTCTTAGAGACGAATAGCAAAATTGATGTGATTTGAGAGCATTTGAAAAAGGCTCAAGATAGGCAAAAGTCGTATGCCGACAAACGTAGACGAACGATCGAATTTCAAGAAGGTGACATGGTGATGCTTAAGGTTTCGCCATGGAAAGGTATTATTCGATTCCGGAAACGAGGAAAGTTAGCTCCTCGGTTTATTGGACCATTTAAGGTTTTAGCTCGTGTTGGTGAAGTCGCGTATCGTTTGGAATTACCCGAAGAGCTTGCGGGGATCCATAACACATTTCATGTTTCCCATCTCCGTAAGTGTCTTGCGGATGATTCATCTTGGGTGCCATTAGACGAGATCGAGCTAAACAATAAGTTAGAATATATTGAGGAACCGATTGCCATACTTGATGAGAAGGTCAAAAGGTTGAGACATAAAGAGGTTAGGACTTTTAAAGTTCAATGGCGTCGTAGTAAGGGTTCCGAGTTTACTTGGGAGCCTGAAGAGTTTGTGTTGGCTTATCTTCCCTCTTGTCATGCAGCTTGGATCGCGAGGACGCGCTCCGATTCAAGTGAGGGAGAGTTGTAACATCCCGTTTTTCCCGCACATATTGAAAGGTACATACTTAATCATTTGTACGTTTGTAGCTCGCTAGATTATGCGTAATTGTATAGATATATGTGTAGATATATATATATATATATATATATATATATATATATATATATATATATATATATATATATATATATATATATATATATATATATATATATATATATACTTGATAATGTGTGCGCATACAAGTTTATACATGGGCTTTGATAGCGTTAAGTCTTGTGAGACTATTGTTGAAGGTTAGGCGAATGTAGGAAGCGGGATTTAGGTGTACGAATCAAATGAAATCAAAATGTGTTTTAGATTGTCAAACTGTTCAGGCTTAGGCTAATGCTGCGCCGCGGCGATCTGGGCCGCGACGCGACAAACAAAGGAAATCTAGATCAGAAGTTGAGTTAAGAAGGGTCTTTTTTCCTTTTATACGCCGCGCCGCGAGAATTTGGGTCGCGCCGCGACATTTCTGCTGGACAGATTCCGGACTTAGCTCATTTTAAGAGATTTTTATGGGCAATTTGGTAATTTGACTTGTGGATCTGATGGAGCATTAAATCTCCACCACTTATCCATTTATTTCATTTTTCCTTTTATCTTTTCTTTCCATTTTCTCTCCCAAAACACAAAACCCACTTAGTTTAATCTTGAGATTTGAAGGTGAAGATTTGTGAATCAAACCTAGGAGCAAGAATTAAAGTTGTTCTCCTTGTTGTTAGCTACAAGAAGATAGTCTTGGTAAGTTCTAACTCTATGTTTCGAGTTTTAATTAGTTATGCTAGGGTTTTGGTTCATTTGGAACTTATGTGACCCATTTGGGGTTAAAATGGGTGAACTTGAGTTGTGTTGATGAAAGGAAACCCTAAGTAACTATAATCTATGGTTTGGACTTAAGATTTGAAGTTGAAAGTGTTAAATGGGTTCTTTGTCACTAATACACATGTTAATGATGATGAAAATAGTTAATGAATTAAGTTTGACTTGATTGTGAGTCTAAGTAATATAAAATGGGTCAAAATGTACTAGTTGACCTAATTAGATGAAATGGGTATGGATTACCCTAAGTTTTGTGTTAATTGAAGTTAGTAAACTTTAATTCACTAGCCTTAGTGATTAAAGTCGAGTCTTGGCCATTTATGGGTGGTTGTGTGTAGTTGAGTCATTTAATGCAAATTGGGTCATTAAATGCTCAAGTAGGAGTATTGTGGTTAATCCCACTAGTTGTGAAATTGAATGTGCACTTAATGATTTAGGTACATTGCGTTAAAGCTCGGAAGTGCTAAATCATCATCCTTGTGACAAGGTGAGTGGAGTAATTATACGTATGTGTATATAGCGTATTTATTTGTGAATGTTATGGTATGAACTGTTGGAGTATGATACAAATTCAAAGCGAGCGGAAGCATTTTTAAAACTTTACAAAATCATACTCTTCCACGGATCATTGTACAAAACTTTAGCAAACAAAACAAAATTAACGAAATTAAACAACAGAAGATTAGAATACAACCTTTGTAGCCTTTTGAAGATCGAATCTGAAAAACCCAAAGAAGAGTTTCTCTAAACGGTAGACACCCAAAGTTCCAACTTTGCTTCGATCTATACCTTCTACTTAACGGATCTTTTCTTTTCCATATTTCCACCAAAACCCGAACCCAATTATAAAGTATTTTGGTTACTTGAAAATGAGAAAGAGAAATAGCATTTTGTATGTGTGTTTTTGTATCTCAAGTTACATATATATTTTCAATACCAAGACTTGGTATTATATAGAATAAAATTGATACATATAATACAAATATAAAGATTTGGAAAGATTTTAAAAGATTTGCAAAATCAAATCTTTATATAAAATAAGATTTACAAATCAAATCAAATCTTATTTATATCAAATCAAATCTTATATATTATATAAAATATGATTATAGTACAAATCTTTATATAAAATAAGATTTACAAATCAAATCAAATCTTATTTATATCAAATCAAATCTTATATATTTAGATTTGTAAGTATATGTACACACATAAAAAAAACTTACTTAATTTATTAAACCATTAACTAATGATTAATAAATTAATTTCCGATTAGAAGGTATATCAAACAATTTACGATTGGCCTTTGTGTGTGACCGAATAGGATAAATGGACTTTTATTATTTAATGTCATGGGCATATCTTCGGAATATATGTACCACGGTCAAACCATGATCGAACCGTAGCCAACCCGAGAACATATTTCTAACAGACTCCCACTTGCACTGACATTAATAATATTGGCCTGTCTTAAAAGACACACCATGTGTAACAACTAGTCTGCTATGTTGCACTCCTATATTTTTATTTATATCAATCATCCTTTTGTTCTAGATATCTTTATGAACGTGTGACATGGTTAAGTGTCAATCATCATCGTTCAAGATTATATTTCCCGATAGAGATTTGTGGTGATCAAATAGACTGCTATTGCATCAATTCAGTCGTAGCATGGCCATGCATTTAATGCAGCACAAATCAACGAGGGGCCCAGAGATATCGCTTCAACTTGCTATGAGAAGAAGGAACAAATTGCTTCAACTGTATAGACATCCACCACATCCCATATTGTACCTGATCTGCACCCTTATGACTGGCATTTACGCACATCGTTAAATACAGGTCAAAGTAGAATATAGTTTGTGTCAGGATTCCTCATACATATCCACTCTAGGATAAATGATATTGCCATATTAGAGCTTACTTGTGACTTAAAACCATGAAGTAGCATCTAAGTGTGGTCATTCCAGAACCTTGAATCAACTATCAAGTTCCTCATGAATGTAGTTTCATATAAGCCTATATTACTACACTTCATAGCAGCCTTAATTCAATTCTCTCTTCCTTAGAGAATGACCGACTGTGGAAGTTTATGAAATAGTATTCATTGGAAGTTAAAACATGCAAAATGAAACATGGCAATATACAATTAAATGATCGCATCGTGCGTATAATATAATCTCAATATATTAATCATCAGATCAATTGCAACATATATTATTGCACAATGTTTAAAGTTTCAAACTTAACATAATAAATACGATCAAACTTTATCATCAATGACACGAATGCCAATAGACATGCTGTGAGCATCATGCTTAGTCTATGGCAAAGGCTTGGTGAAAGGATCAGCCAAGTTCTTAGTCGTGTCTACTCTACTTAATAATATGTCATTTTCTGCTACAAGTTGACGGATGTAATGGTACTTTCTGAGTATATACAGTGTGCGCTTTTGTGACCTCGTTTCTTGAGCCAAGACAACCGCACTCACATTGTCGCAGAAAATCTCAGCAGGATCATGGATTGTAGGAACCACTCCTAGATCCCCGATGAATTTCTTTATCCACATGGCCTCTTTAGCAGCTTCATTTACCGCTATATACTCGGCTTCTGTCGTAGAATCAGCAATAGTACTTTGCTTGCCACTTCTCCATGTGACGGCTCCACCGTTCAACATAAATACAAATCCTGATTGTGAAGAGCAATCATCTCTATCTGATTGGAAACTAGCGTCTGAGTATCCTTTGACGCTCAGCTCGTCATTCCCACCATAGACCAAGAACATCTCTTTGGTCCTCCTAAGATACTTTAGAATGTTCTTGACTGCTATCTAATGAGCTTCACCAGGATTGGCCTGATAATGACTAGTCATGCTTAGTGCATACGACACGTCAGGCCTAGTGCATATCATCGCATACATGATCGATCCTAAAGCTGAAGCATATGGAGTACGACTCATGGTAGCTGACTCCAAGTCAGAATTAGGACATTGAGACTTGCTCAATATCATTCCAGGGTTCATAGGAACGCACCCTTTCTTAGAGTTATGCATACCGAATTTCTTCAGTATCTTATCTATATATGCACTTTGGTTTAGCCCAATTAATCTCCTTGACCTATCTCGATAGATCTTTATTCCCAAAATATATGATGCATCTCCTATGTCTTTCATGGAGAAACATTTCCCTAGCCAAGCTTTGACATCTTTCAGTGTCGGGATATCGTTTCCCATGAGTAATATGTCATCGACATATAGTACAAGGAAGACTACAAAACTCCCACTAGACCTAACATAGACACATGGCTCATCTTCGCCTCTAATAAAACCAAATTCTTTGATCTTCTCATTAAAGCAAAGATTCCAGGTACGAGAAGCTTGTTTAAGTCCATAAATGGACCTTTGAAGCTTGCACACACTATTAGGATACTTAGGATGTACATAACCCTCAGGTTGTGTCATAAACACATCCTCTGTTAGTTTACCATTAAGGAAAGCTGTTTTTACATCCATTTGCCATATCTCATAGTCATAAAATGCAGCTATGGCAAGAAGTATTCTAATGGATTTCAACATAGCTACTGGTGAAAAAGTTTCATCATAGTCTACACCATATTGTTGCGTGTAACCCTTAGCCACCAGTCTAGCTTTGAATGTGTGTACATTTCCATCCATATCGGTCTTCTTCTTGAAGACCCACTTACACCCAATAGTTTTAATACCTGGTATATGATCAATCAAGATCCAGACTTGATTATTATGCATGGATTGGATCTCGTTGTCCATAGCCTCCTTCCATTTGGCAGACTCGGGGCCTGTCATCGCTTCCTGATAGGTAATAGGTTCATCAGAATCTATATTTTCGTCATCACCCTCAAATATGTGTAAACTATATTTCTTTGGTGTTCGACGCACTCTATCAGATCTACGTATGGGTGGTGGCTGTAGGTCAGTTTCTCTTTCAATTGCAGGCTCGTCGACCTCTTGAGGAGAATCGGTTCCAATATCGGTTTCCATGTCGGTTGATTCTTGAATTTCTTCAAGGTCAATTTTGCTCCCACTGGTTCCTTTCGATATGAGATCCTTTTCAAGGAAGACTCCCCTTCGAGACACAAAGACTTTGTTCTCAGTAGGGTTGTAAAACAAATATCCAAAAGAATCAGTCGGGTAACCAACAAATAAACACTTTTCAGATCTGGGTTCAAGTTTATCTTGAGCTTCACGACGAATGTAAGCCTCACAACCCCAGATTCTTAGATATGAGAGAGACACAGTTTTACCATGCCATATCTCATAAGGTGTTTTGGAAACTTTCTTGGTTGGGATGAGGTTAAGGATCCTTGCGGCAGTTTGTAGGGCGTAACCCCAAAAACTGATTGGAAGCATTGTGCGGCTCATCATGGATCGAACCATATCAAGTAATGTTCGATTCCTCCTTTCAGCCACACCATTATGTTGTGGTGTTCTAGGAGGAGCTAATTATGAGATTATCCCACAACCCCGTAGATGATCACGAAATTCATCATTAAGATATTCACCACCTCTATCAGATCGGAGAATCTTAATTCTTTTGTTCAGTTGATTTTCTACTTCGTTTTGGTATGCCTTGAACACTCCAAAAGTTTCAAACTTTTGTTTAATTAAATAAACATAGCCATATCTACTGAAGTCATCAGTAAATGTAACGAAGTATCGTTCCTGGTGTCTAGTAGGTGATCTGAACGGACCGCACACATCAGTGTGTACCAACCCCAACAGATCCTTTGCCCGTTCACAGTTTCCTGTGAAAGGTGCCTTTGTCATTTTTCCTGATAAGCAAGATTCGCATTCATCATACGATATTATATCAAATGATTCTAGAATTCCATCTGACTGGAGTTTGGCTATGCGTTTCTTGTTTATGTGGCCTAAACGATAATGCCATAGATACGTTTTATCCAAAACATCTTTGGATGAATCAACATTGTAGATTGAACTATCATTTAGCTTTGCTGTGGTTTCTAAGATGCCTTTACAAGGACTAGCCTTGAAATAAAACATCTCATTTTTGTGAACAAGTATTGATCCATTATCAAAACTAAAATTAAAACCATCATTAAATAAAGCATCAAAAGATATAATGTTTCTTGCCATTTCGGCACTATAGCAAACATTAGATAAAACAATACATAAACCAGAATCAAAAGAAAGCTTGTATTCTCCAATCATGTCAACAGAGGCAACATTCTTATTCCCCATGATTAGATTAAGCTCCCCGGTCTTCAGCTTCCTACTTCTTGTGAGTCCCTGCACTTTGTACAAATGTGAGTACCACATCCCGTGTCCAATACCCAGGAATTAGAAATAGTAGTATTGTTTAGTTCAATCATGAACAAACCTGAAGGTACGGCGACTCCCTTAGCCCGTAGTTCATTAAGTTCCTTCAAGTACTTAGTACAATTGCGCCTCCAATGTCCTTTATCCCCACAATGAAAGCATATTACTTCTTCAGGAGACTTGGTTTGCGGGATCTTTGAAGTAGAAGAGTTAGCAATGCCCTTAGGTTTAGGTTTGAAGTTGGACGTGCCAACCTTACCCTTGCCCTTGTTCTTGCCCTTTGCTTTGTTTTTCTTCTTCTTAATCCCACCTTCACGAATGGGTAGAACGGTAGTTGCGGGTTTAGCTTTGGCCATGTTAGCCTCAGCAGTTTTTAACATGCCATGGAGCTCCATGATTGTTTTCTCCATATTGTTCATATTATAGTTCATAATGAATCCTTCATATGCACTAGTCAGCGAGTTCAGGATAAAATCCGTTGCAAGCTCCTGACTTATGGAAAAACCAAGGCGCTCCAACCGGTCTATGTACCCTTTCATTTGTAGTACATGGACACTAACACTACTTCCCGTTGCCATTTTGCAAGATACGAGAGCTTTCACGGTGTCAAACCTTTCTTGCTTTGCTTGTTGTTGGAACATGTCCTTGAGTTGGTTAAGCATGTCATACGACCCTAAGCTCTCCATGCCCTTTTGGAGCTCTGGAGACATGGTCGCCAACATCAAGCATGCTACCTCATTAGACTCGGAACACCGTTTTGCAAACTCGTCCCTAGCCGCTTGAGTAGCTCTCGATCCGGGTTCTGCCGGTAAGGGTTCCTCAATTGCCCTGATCTTTCCTTCCATCCTAAGAGCAATTCTTAGGTTGCGAAGCCAGTCCATGTAGTTCAAGCCCGTAAGCTTGTCCTTTTCGAGGAGCCCTTTAAGGCAGAAATTAGTGATTGATGATGGAGTAGGATTTGTGTTTGTTGCAGACATCTGTCATATTTTATTTTTAAAGTAAGTTGTATTAGTTAGTTTGATATGTTTAAACCTTGTTAAGATAATTACCCAAGTGTGTTTAATATTCAAACAATTATAATTAACAAGGCTAAGATCCATATTTCACTTATGTTAACGACGGGTTCGCCGCGGATCGCCAACCATAAGCTATTTAGGTAGGTAACTATATTACCAATTTCATCCATTATGAAATTCTTAGGTTCTGCGGGATTTAGTGATAATCAATTATTTCACTTGGCATGTTTAATCCCTTCTACGCTAATCCTTCCTCGTGGCGGGTTTGCCGCAAATCACGATTTCAGATTGTAAACCGTCCGTGATAGATACACGTGAAATCCGGCCCAAGACTCTCGGGTATCGCGAAATTCACCTCACCCTTCCCAACACCCAATTAAAGTCCAGCCCAAGACTCTCGGGTATCGCGAACTCGAACAGGTAGAAGGTTCGGATGTGTGTACTACTCATGGATAGCGTAAAGTTTACATTTAAAACGGGTTTTTGTTTTCTTTTAGCAAAAGTAGTTTACACCATTTTAAAACATTTGCTAATTATGTATTGCGTGTTGCGTTTGTTAAACTAATTTTAACCAAACCGTTTTATATGATTATTGTCCCTTTTGTTTTTTTTTAAAAACATTTTCTAGCTAGCATGGCATAGACAAATAATAAAACAATAATAATCATGACACGCAATTATCGGTAGTATGCCTCGAGTCTTATGCGTTTTTCCGGTGAGCCAACACACGGAAAAACATGGTAAAATAGGGACATAACCTTGTGTGAGAATTGGCTCCCACTAAAACCACCATCTCCATTATATGCTCGGATGGGCCGCCTTGTGAACATCGTCTTCTTGATTTCAATCTTGGTTGCATTATCTTACAAAATAACTATTCTATTTTCTATACTATTACAAATACAATATAAATAGAAAGACGACATGCAAGTCGTTTAATAAATTATTACATTCATCCCGAATAAATAATAAATTAAATCATACAACCAAACATCCACACAAGGGTCTTATTGAGGCAAATACTACCGATTTCATACAACAATCGTATACATAACAAATGGAGTGCCAACCGTCCATTTTCATATAACATGTTTCGATAAGGATTGATTTAAACAACACTTAATGGCACTTATAATATTCAATCCTTGTTTACATAACATATGTATGTAAACCCACTTCATATTTTGTAAGTATGGTTTTCATGCCAAAACCATCCAAATAAACATATTAAGTGAATCAAAACATGTTGGAGATTTATTCACTTTACCAAAGCATAAAGTCTAAAATTAATAATTTTAATTTTCTCATTTCATGTAAAACATGAAAAGAATTCATGTACTTTATTTTCCTAAACATTGAATCTTTAATATTCAACATGCAAGTTACCATTAAAATTTTCGGATTTTGGTAGATTCATACATGTAACTTTAAATGGTCATATCTTACTCATTTCTAATCCGTTTTCGATGAATTTTTTTTTCAAATTTAAGTTCTTTCAGTTAGCTTTCAAATGCAATTGGTCTCATACAATAATATTGAGTTTAAAGCCCCAAAACAGTCCATCAAATACGGACTGTCCAGGCTGAAAAAAAATTCTTAAATGAAAAAAAAAATGAATTTAACCCATTTTACATTTTGCCAAAATCCAAGATTCAAATTAGTATTTAGGAAACATAAAACATAAATCATGATACTTGTTTTGCATGTTTGTTATGCATGATCATCTCCAAGAATCATGCACAACGCATCCATCAAAACTAAATATCATAAGAAAAGTTTGCTAAAACTTGTACAAGATGGCTCGGATACCACTGTTGGAGTATGATACTGAAATGTCCCGTTCTTATTGATTAAAAATGTTCCATATTAATTGATTTCGTTGCGAGGTTTTGACCTCTATATGAGACGTTTTTCAAAGACTGCATTCATTTTAAAACAAACCATAACCTTTATTTCATCAATAAAGGTTTAAAAAGCTTTACGTAGATTATCAAATAATGATAATCTAAAATATCCTGTTTACACACGACCATTACATAATGGTTTACAATACAAATATGTTACAACAAAATAAGTTTCTTGAATGCGGTTTTTACACAATATCATACAAGCATGGACTCCAAATCTCGTCCTTATTTAAGTATGCGATAGCGGAAGCTCTTAATAATCACCTGAGAATAAACATGCTTAAAACGTCAACAAAAATGTTGGTGAGTTATAGGTTTAACCTATATATATCAAATCATAATAATAGACCACAAGATTTCATATTTCAATACACATCCCATACATAGAGATAAAAATCATTCATATGGTGAACACCTGGTAACCGACATTAACAAGATGCATATATATAAGAATATCCCCATCATTCCGGGACACCCTTCGGATATGATATAAATTTTGAAGTACTAAAGTATCCGGTACTTTGGATGGGGTTTGTTAGGCCCAATAGATCTATCTTTAGGATTCGCGTCAATTAGGGTGTCTGTTCCCTAATTCTTAGATTACCAGACTTAAAAAAAGGGGCATATTCGATTTCGATAATTCAACCATAGAATGTAGTTTCACGTACTTGTGTCTATTTTGT
Source organism: Rutidosis leptorrhynchoides (assembly GCF_046630445.1). Taxonomy (NCBI): domain Eukaryota; kingdom Viridiplantae; phylum Streptophyta; class Magnoliopsida; order Asterales; family Asteraceae; genus Rutidosis; species Rutidosis leptorrhynchoides. Next base: position 199,811,285 of record NC_092337.1, read on the forward strand.
AAATCATTTATAAAACCTGCATGTATTCTCATCCCAAAAATATTAGATTTTAAAAGTGGGACTATAACTCACTTTCACAGATTTTTACTTCGTCGGGAAGTAAGACTTGGCCACTGGTTGATTCACGAACCTATAACAATATATACATATATATCAAAGTATGTTTAAAATATATTTACAACACTTTTAATATATTTTGATGTTTTAAGTTTATTAAGTCAGCTGTCCTCGTTAGTAACCTATAACTAGTTGTCCACAGTTAGATGTACAGAAATAAATCGATAAATATTATCTTGAATCAATCCACGACTCAGTATATACGTATCTCAGTATTGATCACAACTCAAACTATATATATTTTGGAATCAACCTCAACCCTGTATAGCTAACTCCAACATTCACATATAGAGTGTCTATGGTTGTTCCGAAATATATATAGATGTGTCGACATGATAGGTCGAAACATTGTATACGTGTCTATGGTATCTCAAGATTACATAATATACAATACAAGTTGATTAAGTTATGGTTGGAATAGATTTGTTACCAATTTTCACGTAGCTAAAATGAGAAAAATTATCCAATCTTGTTTTACCCATAACTTCTTCATTTTAAATCCGTTTTGAGTGAATCAAATTGCTATGGTTTCATATTGAACTCTATTTTATGAATCTAAATAGAAAAAGTATAGGTTTATAGTCGGAAAAATAAGTTACAAGTCGTTTTTGTAAAGGTAGTCATTTCAGTCGAAAGAACGACGTCTAGATGACCATTTTAGAAAACATACTTCCACTTTGAGTTTAACCATAATTTTTGGATATAGTTTCATGTTCATAATAAAAATCATTTTCTCATAATAACAACTTTTAAATCAAAGTTTATCATGGTTTTTAATTAACTAACCCAAAACAGCCCGCGGTGTTACTACGACGGCGTAAATCCGGTTTTACGGTGTTTTTCGTGTTTCCAGGTTTTAAATCATTAAGTTAGCATATCATACAGATATAGAACATGTGTTTAGTTGATTTTAAAAGTCAATTTAGAAGGATTAACTTTTGTTTGCGAACAAGTTTAGAATTAACTAAACTATGTTCTAGTGATTACAAGTTTAAACCTTCGAATAAGATAGCTTTATATGTATAAATCGAATGATGTTATGAACATCATTACTACCTTAAGTTCCTTCGATAAAACTACTGGAAAAGAGAAAAATGGATCTACCTTCAACGGATCCTTGGATGGCTCGAAGTTCTTGAAGCAGAATCATGACACGAAAACAAGTTCAAGTAAGATCATCACTTGAAATAAGATTGTTATAGTTATAGAAATTGAACCAAAGTTTGAATATGATTATTACCTTGTATTAGAATGATAACCTACTGTAAGAAACAAAGATTTCTTGAGGTTGGATGATCACCTTACAATATTGGAAGTGAGCTAGCAAACTTGAAAGTATTCTTGATTTTATGTAACTAGAACTTTTGGAATTTATGAAGAACACTTAGAACTTGAAGATAGAACTTGAGAGAGATCAATTAGATGAAGAAAATTGAAGAATTAAAGTGTTTGTAGGTGTTTTTGGTCGTTGGTGTATGGATTAGATATAAAGGATATGTAATTTTGTTTTCATGTAAATAAGTCATGAATGATTACTCATATTTTTGTAATTTTATGAGATATTTCATGCTAGTTGAAAAATGATGGTTCCCACATGTGTTAGGTGACTCACATGGGCTGCTAAGAGCTGATCATTGGAGTGTATATACCAATAGTACATACATCTAAAAGCTGTGTATTGTACGAGTACGAATACGGGTGCATACAAGTAGAATTGTTGATGAAACTGAACGAGGATGTAATTGTAAGCATTTTTGTTAAGTAGAAGTATTTTGATAAGTGTATTGAAGTCTTTCAAAATTGTATGAATACATATTAAAACACTACATGTATATACATTTTAACTGAGTCGTTAAGTCATCGTTAGTCGTTACATGTAAATGTTGTTTTGAAACCTTTAGGTTAACGATCTTGTTAAATGTTGTTAACCCAATGTTTATAATATCAAAAGAGATTTTAAATTATTATATTATCATGATATTATGATGTACGAATATCTCTTAATATGATATATATACATTAAATGTCGTTACAACGATAATCGTTACATATATGTCTCGTTTCAAAATCATTAAGTTAGTAGTCTTGTTTTTACATATGTAGTTCATTGTTAATATACTTAATGATATGTTTACTTATCATAATATCATGTTAACTATATATATAACCATATATATATCATCATATAGTTTTTACAAGTTTTAACGTTCGTGAATCACCGGTCAACTTGGGTAGTCAATTGTCTATATGAAACCTATTTCAATTAATCAAGTCTTAACAAGTTTGATTGCTTAACATGTTGGAAACATTTAATCATGTAAATATCAATCTCAATTAATATATATAAACATGTAAAACTTCGGGTCACTACAGTACCTACCCGTTAAATAAATTTCGTCCCGAAATTTTAAGCTGTTGAAGGTGTTGATGAATATTCTGGAAATAGATGCGGGTATTTCTTCTTCATCTGATCCTCACGCTCCCAGGTGAACTCGGGTCCTCTACGAGCATTCCATCGAACCTTAACAATTGGTATCTTGTTTTGCTTAAGTCTTTTAACCTCACGATCCATTATTTCGACGGGTTCTTCGATGAATTGAAGTTTTTCGTTGATTTGGATTTCATCTAACGGAATAGTGAGATCTTATTTAGCAAAACATTTCTTCAAATTCGAGACGTGGAAAGTGTTATGTACGGCCGCGAGTTGTTGAGGTAACTCAAGTCGGTAAGCTACTGGTCCGACACGATCAATAATCTTGAATGGTCCAATATACCTTGGATTTAATTTCCCTCGTTTACCAAATCGAACAACGCCTTTCCAAGGTGAAAATTTAAGCATGACCATCTGATGTTTCGCGAGGTGTATATAAAATAGCTTATATTTTTACAGGAAATACTATTAGATACGATACAATTTTACACAAGATATTTATTTATTTAGAGAATGGATATACTTAAACCTTGCTACAACACTTATAGGAAGTGTACCTAATCGTACAGTAGTGTAGTTTTTAGTAAGTCCGGTTCGTTCCACAGGGAATCTTTTTAAACAAAGCTTAACGCTATATTAGTTTACTTTTATAAAAATATAAATATATATATATAAGTAATATTATTATTATAAAGGGGGGTTTTTACCGTTTAATGACCGGTTTGTCGATTTTAAAACTTTAGTCGCAGTTAAAACCAAATGTAAAATAATAAATAAATACAAGACTTAAATGAAAGCGTAAAGTAAATAACGATAATGAAATTGCGAATAATAAAAGTGCGATAAAATAAACTTGCGATAATTAAAAAGTACGATAATTAAAAGTGCAATTAAATACAATAACAATAAAAATGCGATAATTATAAGTGCAATTAAATATAAAATAAAGGAAATTAAATATGAAATAAAAGAATTATGCTTATTTAAACTTCCGTAATCATGATGTTTGACGTGTTGATTTTAGTTTTATGCCCATGGGTTAATTGTCCTTTGTCCTGGATTATTTAATATGTCCTTCTGGTTTTTGTCTATAACAGTCCATCAGTCATAAATATAAAGTGCGAGTGTCCTCGTCAAATTATCCTTATACCCGAAGTTAAATATTCCAACTAATTGGGGACTTAAACTATAACAAGATTTTAATACTTTGTTTAATAATTACACCAGGATGTCGACTGAGTGTAATCCAAGGTTTTAATATTTTTTTATCAATTATACCAAGTGTCCTTGTACATAATTTCACCCCTGTTTTAATTATTCTAGTGACTATTAATCCATTCCCGTGTCCGGTTAAATGAACGATTATTCGTGCATATAAATACCCCGCCCATCGTGTCCGATCGAGTGTATATGGTTATTTATAGGTACGTCCAATTGTAAATCTTTATATTAAAATTAACAAACTATCATTTAGTTAAACAAATATAAAGCCCATTAATAGCCCATAGTCTAATTTCCACAAGTGTCGTTCTTTTGTCCAAACCCCAATTATGGTACAAAGCCCAATTACCCAATTTTAGTGATTAGCCCAACATCTTGATTACTTCGTTTTAAATAAGCATAATAATAACTTAGCTACGAGACATTAATGTAAAAAGGTTGAACATAACTTACAATGATTAAAAATAGCGTAGCGTTACACGGACAGAATTTCGACTTACACCCTTACAACATTCGCTAACATACCCTTAATATTAGAATTATAATTAAAATTAAAATTAAAATATAAATTATAAATATAAATATATCGTATGAATGGAGAAAAGAGAAAGATAGATTGTTTTTTTGGTGCACCAAAGCTCGATTTTTATAGGCATGTGGGCTGGAACTGGGGCTCATGCGATCGCATGGATTTATTCCTTCCAGCTGGGGAGGCTCATTTTTGGTTGTTTTCTTCTGCCGACGGTTTTATAAATAATATAATATATTAAATAATTATAAGAATTATTTAAATATTATATTATATTTATGTGCATAGTTGACTTGTAATTTTTAGTCCGTTGCGTCGAGCGTTGAGAGTTGACTCTGGTCCCGGTTCCGGATTTTCGAACGTCCTTGCGTACAATTTAATATCTTGTACTTTGCGTTTTGAATCTTGTACTCTTGTAATTTCGAGACGTTTCTTATCAATAATTGGAACCTCTTTGATTGTATTTTGTACTTTTGAGCTTTTTGGTCGTTTGCGTCTTCAATTCGTCGAATCTATCTTTTGTCTTCACCTTTTATTATTTAAACGAATATCACTTGTAAATAGAACAATTGCAACTAAAAGCTTGTCTTTCTTGAGGAATAATGCTATGAAATATATGCTCGTATTTAGCATTATCAAATATTCCCACACTTGAGCGTTGCTTGTCCTCAAGCAATATCGTCTTGAAATATTAGAATCACTTCTTTATTCTTCACACTTTGTACATCAGTGATTTCTATACGGCGGTATAAATAATGATAGTAACGATAGAACCATGGTTAAAGGTGGGTGTGTCATCCACAGTTGCCTCGGGTTTAGGTCAACGACACTTGCAATCAAATAGCCGATTTACTTTCGGTTTCCAAAGCAAAGTGCACATTTGAAAGGCGGTTTATAGTCCCACATGACTATGAAAATGTAGATCCTTAAGGAAATTGGATCTTTATGAAAATATTTGATCTTTTGAAAATTCAATCTAGCTTTTACCCTAGATAAGTTTTCCAGAATAACCCTTCACCGGTGTTTGCAAAATATTTTTGTGGGTTTGGTGGGTTTCAGATTTGAAAATTTTAGCTCAAAACTTGTGGTTTTGTGTCACCCACTTGCTAACCTTGTATTTGGAAAGCAACACGTCCAGTTTACTTGTCCCGTATATTACCTTTCGATAAACTACCGTCCGGTTGTAAAGGAAAGCGTTGAACAAGCAACCGTTAAGGCAATGTCCCCTGACATGCTTTTAATTATGGTCTATAACGTGTCGGACGCAATTACTATCCTTGGTAGGAGCAATAGTAAAGCTCACCCTTATGATTTTTCGGTCTGGCACAAGGTCCTGTCTCTGACCATGCTATGCAACCACCGTTCTTACGGTTGACACCCGATTTGGTTCAGGTGACCTAATGAATTCCAGGTGAATTCCTAGGATTTTATGTTCAATGGTAATGAACGCATTGAAAATAGGGTTTTCAGAAAACAAATCGGTTTGTAATTTTGATCAAAATATTTTCTCGTTCAAGCTCGAGTTTAGATATCATTGAATTCCATGAGTTTGAATTCTCAATCTTTAAGGTCAATCTCTAGGATTGAGTAATATCAGGCTTAAAAGCTGATTTTTAATCTTTAAGGAGATTATCCTTTCTGGGGATCTGATTTGTTAGTCTTATCCAGCTAATTTGCACGGTGCCCCCCCATTGTACGAGATAAATCCTTCTCATGGTTAGGATAAATCTGACCACTTGGCGACCCTGTTTAATGCTGAGGTCTGTGGATTTCCTGCTGATTTTAGAGATGACTTTTCTAGATTTTTCGTCAACCTACAGCTGGTCTGGACGACAACTTCTTGACCTAAATCAAGAAGCGCGTGTCTTTTTCGGAAGACTTTACTTCCTTTTAATGATGGAATTGATTCATCGTGTAGATCCATCTCTTCTTTTCTTTCATTGGGTAAAATGGTTTAGTTTAGTCCAAAGCAAAAGTATTTTCAGTTATTTGTTACAGATATATGTGACATATGTTTAAGATAACTTGGTAAATTTTTCCACACTTGGCTTTTATTTTCCTTTTTATTGTCCTCTATTCCATTTTAAATGAATTTTAACATTTTGGTTTGTTTCTCAATTTATGTCCTTTCTGAGGTAACAATAATTTCGGTGTTAAAACCTAGTTTTATCGTTCATAAATATGTATAAACATGATTTTGAGTTCATTTAATTGAAAATTTTGAAAAATTTTACTAGAATTGGGTTGTCAGTATATAAGACTAGAGCTGTTCTTTATTATCAGAGAGCACTAGATTCTAATACAACTACTACGTTACTAGTATTTTTAATGGTAACCAAGTGCATAAAGATAAAAAAAATTTAAAAATCCGAAAGAATTTAACCCCTTCCCACACTTAAGATCTTGCAATGTCCTCATTTGCAAGAAATCAGTACAATTTAAATTATTGAGGGTGATTAGCGTAGAAATGATTAAATTTTACCAAAGTTTCCAAACATATTGGCGTTTGTTTGCTGAATGATAAATGGTGCATATCATTTGTTCATTTCGTCTGTTGTTACATCACATTTATTTGTCATCTTGTCGTCAAAATTAGTAGCTTTTGCTGAACTTAATGCCAGTCTTTGAAAATGCGCTGTTTTACCCTGTTTTGTACAATCGACAATATACATACATACAAATATAATCATGCATGGCAATTTGAAATGGGACTTAATATCCCACTTTCAAATTCTAAATATGAAATATTAGTACACAATAGTAATAAAAATAATAAAAATTACACAAATATATCCAATAACATAAGTTTAAACATGAAAAAGTCAAAAGATAAAAACATAAAAATCATAAAAATAACCAAATGGAACTAAATCAGTCTAGATAGGGGTTCCAGTTCATCTCATCGGGTAGGTTCCATTGTTGGTTATAGGTGTTCTGATAGGCTTGGTCATAGTCATACCGGTTAAAGGGTGGTCGGATATCGGGGCTATGTGGCGGAAAATGAGCAGGTCGAGTAGGTACATAGTTATTTGGTACCTGATATGATAGCTGGCTCATGATTTGGTGCTGATGAACTAACCAGCTATCGTGTTGGCGTCGCCTATAATCCTCGTATACTCGTTCAGAGTTCCACTGCTCATACATACTATGTCTGGCCGCGTTCGTCATTGCTTCCTCATCTATACGAACGTGGACGTCAAGAATAGCATCTCGAAAGACATCCCTAATGTCTTCCGCCTCCTCCATTTCCTCGTCTGAGTCTCTCTCTACCTGAGGATGAGATCCCTCATAGGGTACTGCCTGGTTACGTCTACTTTTCAATACCTTAGCACTCACATAAACTTTCAATCCTAAGGGCTCAACCTGTTCTCTACAAATCTGTAATGGACCCCCTTGGTTCCTATCAACACCTAAATACTCTCCAATGAGAGTAACAAAAATACCTCCTCCTATTATACTCCCGTCCTGCATTCCCTCTACCATTTTAGATAAATTAAAAGCAACACAGTAAGGGATATTGACAAAGCTTCTAGGATCCCGAATACACTTTAGGTAGAATAAATCATATAAGGTAATTTTTTCTTTATTATGACCTCTTTGTGCAATCGAGTTAGCCAAAAATCTATGAATAATACGAAGCTCAGCTCTGTCAATATGTGTATAGGAGTGTCCTCCTGCTCGTGTAAAAACATCAAAATGTGACATACGCCTCCAAATGGCGTCAGCGTCAAAGTTACTATCTACCCGTTCACCATAATGAATCAAGTTTGTACAATCGGGTAATAGCAACTCACCAGGAGTATATATCTATAAGGCCCTGGCCATGTCCAGCATGGACATTCTGTACATCCTACCGCCAAGGATAAACCTAAGAAATCTTCTATCATCTATTCTAACTATATTTGTATCAAGTGATACAGTACTCATCAACTCAACACACCATTCCTTATATACAGGTCTACGAATGGTGAAAAGACGTTCCCAATCTGTAAAAGAAGAACTGCCATACCTTTGAACTAAAAGCTGTCTAACACGGTCAGCTAGATGGACCGTTTCTAAAGGGGCCCAATCGATTACCCTTGGCACCTCTACATTTTTTGTTACCAATTTGAATTTGTTCCTTTGATATGTCTCGTAATCTCTCCATCTTCTATCAAATCTCAGATTAGGATGTAGAGTGTGCTCAGGAATCGTTGGGAATTCTACTGGCGGCCTCATTGGGAATACTATGAATTCATTAACAAACTGTACCGGATCATAATAAGGTATGTGCTGATCAGGCTGTTGTTGTTCCTGTTGTGGTTCTTGTTCGTGTTGCATTTCTGGTTCTGGTTCTGGTGCTGGTGCTGGTCGTCTAGATGATGATGCTCCTGAACCTCCAGTATCGGCTCTCTGTAAAACACATTAAACACAAAATTTGTGCATCCAAATATGCATTAGTGTTAGCAAAATAACAACTTAAAACAATCACTATAACATGTTAAATCAAAATTAAACTTATACACATTTTCACAATTTTTCACAATTCTACACTTTTCAAATAAGCACATATGAAAATGTATACAAAACTCATAAGCATTTAACTCAAATAACATGTCAAAATATTCATTACTAATAATTAAACAAGTCTCAAATGGCAAATATATCAAATTAATCAAGTTCATGAATTTTGGACTTAAAAAGTCCACTTTAATCTCCAAAAATCATGTTTAGGATCATTGTTTGGATCATTTAACTATCTAAACATGTTACACTACTCAATTTAGCAATAATTCATGACAAAAATCGGCCATAACCTGTTTATATCAAAAAGCCCCAAATTTCTCAAGAACACAAACCCTAGATTTCTAAAAATTTTGAAGTTTTTGGCTTCAAATCATGTTAAATAGCATCAATCTAGGTTATACATGCATAAAATACTAACAATTTAACACTAATTACACTAGAAATTAACAAAATTGCATTAGGTAAAAAATTGGTAATTATCACAAAAACTAGGAATTTATAGAGTTTAGGGTGTAATTTTTACCAATTTGCTGAAGAATGAGAATCTAGGCATGATTAGAGCAAGAAAAATGACGAATTACGGTGGAAAAATGGCGAAAATTGGTGAATTTTTGGAGTTGGTTCGTGAATGTGTGTGTGTTGTGGTGAAGAGCAGAACTCGCTGCTGTATTTGTTTCTGGCTTGGATTTCAGCTCCATGCGATCGCATGGAGTTGAAGTGTAAAACCCATGCGATCGCATGGGGATCCGGGTACAGTGTTTTCAGCTTTTTTTTTTTATATATAAAACCTTATACTTTATAAAACTTATAATTAATTAAATTTTAAAAATTTGGTTTCCTTTAGGAGCGAGGGCGTTTCGGATCGTTGTCCTAGTCTGTCCCTCGACAAAATTTTAAAATTTGTCAAATCAAAGCGCAGTTTTTTAAAAGTAAAGATTTTTGGGTTTTTAAATGTTTTTGGCATACTTTAATTCAATAAGATTAAAAATAATGATAATAAAGTTCTCGTCCCTCCCTCTGGTAAAGCAATTTCGGTTTAAAGACCTAGTCTTCAACTTACGACGAATTTTTAAAAATCATATTTTTAACTTAATGAGATAAAGTAAATTTTTGTTTTTAAATTCACACAATTTAAATATAAAATTCAAAATTAATATTAAAAATTCACACCAAACTTAAAATTTTGAAATGCATAAAATTAAAAATTCCTATTTTAAAAATTAAAAATTCACACCAAACTTAATTTAAAAATTCATATTATAAATTCACACCAAACTTATATTAATTTTTCAAATATTTATAATTTTAAATATATTGTTTTTATAAAGTTTACAATATTAATTTAAGATTTAAATATTAATTTTAAAAACATGATAAAAATAAAATTAAAAATCTTTTTGGCTTTTTATCCCACTTTAATCAATTAAATATTATCAAAAATATGCGTCCCTCTTTTCGGTAAAGTAATTTCGGTTCCAAGACCTAATTTAACTCATGACGAATTTTTGAAATATTTTGTGTTGATTGATTAAAGATATTTATACCTTAAGAATAAACGTTAAATTTCGCAGTGATGTAATAAATTTTTGAATGATATCAATAATTTCGGTCGCCAAACCTAATTTTATTCAATACTAATTTAATACTTTATAGCGAACAAATTAGCGTTTATTATCAAAAGGTTAAAAAAAAAAAAAAAAAAAAAAACTGTACAAACATACCTGTGAAATAGATTTCTTAGTTATATGATCTATCCTATTCATAAGATAGTCGGTTTAATTGGTTTTCCATAGCTACATAGGCGTAACCTCGAGCATTCAGTGTCTTTTCTTCTAAACATATGAACGGTCCATCTCTGTATAAAGTAACAAATTCGGTATTTGAATAGGTTTGATTATTTGAACATTTACCTCCATGTGACCATTTTCCGCATTTGTGACATCTTTCTAGGTGTCGTGCTCTTCTTTTCGCTGCGGATTTTGATTTTCCTTTACCAAATTGTAACTTATTATCTTCGCATCTGGATTCTTTTCTAACTCCGTCCATTCTTTCTCTGATTACTGATACTATTTCACTCGGAAGTGTGTCATTATTACGTTTAGTGATCAAAGCGTGTAGCATTAGACCATGGTTTAGTTCACAGGCAGTCTTCATTTCGTAAAAACCTAAAAAAAATTAAAAATTCAGAATGGGGGGAGAAGACTAGTTCTTTAGGGTCTGCTAGGGAAAGACCATTCGGGTTCCATTTTCGAGAACTACACGAAAACAGATAATCTAATTCTAACATAAATACATATTATCCTTTAAAGACTTGATTCTCCCCACACTTAGTTAGCTGTGGTGTCGAAATTGTGATTAACTTCGTTGTCGACTTCCATCGGACTATCTATGTAGTGTTTAACTCTGTGACCATTAACTTTAAATTCAATCCCATTTGAATTTATTAATTCTATCGTTCCGTATGGAAAAACTCTTTTGACTATGAATGGTCCAGACCATCTTGATTTCAATTTTCCAGGAAATAGCTTGAATCGTGAATTGAAAAGAAGAACTCTGTCTCCTTCTTTAAATTCTTTTGAACTTCTGATTCTTTTATCATGCCATTTCTTCGTTCTTTCTTTATAGATTAAAGAATTATCGTATGCTTCATGTCTTAATTCTTCTAATTCGTTTAGTTGACTTAACCGTAGACGTCCAGCTTCATGTAAATCAAGATTACACGTCTTCAAAGCCCAAAATTCTTTGTGTTCAATTTCTACTGGAAGATGACATGCTTTTCCATAAACAAGTCTAAAAGGTGTGGTTCCAATTGTAGTTTTGTAGGCTGTTCTAAAAGCCCAGAGTGCATCCTCCAATTTAATGGACCATTCCTTCGGATTTGATCCTACGGTTTTCTCTAGAATACGTTTTAAAGCTCGGTTGGTATTTTCAACTTGTCCACTTGTTTGTGGATGATATGCGGTGGAGATTTTATGAGTTACTCCATATCTTTTAAGAACTTTCTCAAGTTGATTATTACAGAAATGAGTACCCCGATCACTTATTAAAGCTTTCGGTGTTCCAAACCTTGCAAAAAGACGTTTTAAAAAGTTGACTACAACTCGTGCATCGTTAGTTGGGAGAGCTTGTGCTTCCGCCCATTTAGATACATAATCAATGGCTACGAGTATATATAGATTATTATGAGATTTTGGAAATGGACCCATAAAGTCAATACCCCAAATGTCAAATACTTCACATACTTGGATGACATTTTGTGGCATTTCATCACGTTGACTTATTTTTCTGGCCCTTTGACATGCATCACAGGATTTGCAAAGAAGGTGTGCGTCTTTGTAAATTGTAGGCCAATAGAATCCAGCATCATAAACTTTTCTTGCTGTTAGTTGAGGCCCATAATGCCCTCCTGTTGGTCCTGTGTGACAATGGTTTAATATTTTACTAGCTTCATCTCCAAATACACATCGGCGTATTATTCCATCTGGACAACTTTTAAACAAATGTGGATCTTCCCAAAAATAGTGTTTTATATCACTGAAGAATTTCTTTCGTTTTTGGTACGATAATCCTTTTTCAAGGAATCTACAAACTAAGTAGTTTGCATAGTCTGCAAACCATGGAATTTCTTTATAATCTATCTTCAATAGATATTCATCAGGAAAGTTGTCTTGTATGGCCGATTCATTCAGAACTTCTAATTCGGGATTTTCAAGATGAGAAAGATGATCAGCGGCGAGATTTTCTGCTCCTCTTTTATCTCGGATTTCCATATCAAACTCTTGTAAGAGTAAGATCCAACGGATTAATCTTGGTTTAGCATCTTGTTTTGAAAATAGGTATCTAAGAGCAGAATGGTCGGTATAGACCACCGTTTTTGCTAGAACGAGATATGATCGAAATTTGTCAAAAGCAAAGACAATAGCAAGGAGTTCTTTCTCAGTAGTTGTATAGTTCGTTTGTGCTCCTTGTAACGTCTTACTAGCATAATATATAGGTTGAAATCGTTTTTCAATCCTTTGTCCTAAAACGGCTCCCATTGCAAAATCACTCGCATCGCACATTAGTTCAAATGGTAGATTCCAATTTGGTGTTATCATGATCGGTGCATTAGTGAGTTTTTCTTTAAGAATATTAAAAGATTTGATACACTCATCTAAAAAGATGAATGGAGCATCCTTTTCTAGGAGTTTATTCATAGGAGTGGCAATTTTAGAAAAATCTTTTATGAAACGTCGGTAAAAACCGGCATGCCCTAGAAAACTCCTAACTCCTCTAACATTGGTGGGATGTGGAAGTTTAGCAATTACATCAACTTTAGCTCTATCCACTTCAATTCCTTCTTTTGAAATTTTATGACCAAGAACGATGCCTTCTTTAACCATGAAATGGCATTTCTCCCAATTAAGAACTAGATTTGATTGTTCGCATCTAATAAGCATTCGTTCCAGATTAACTAGACATGATTCAAATGTATCACCGAAGACTGAAAAATCATCCATGAAAACTTCCATGCATTCTTCTATCATGTCGTGAAAAATCGCCATCATACACCTTTGAAAGGTTGCAGGGGCGTTACAAAGTCCAAATGGCATGCGTTTGTAAGCAAAAGTACCATAAGGGCACGTGAATGTGGTTTTCTCTTGGTCTTTGGGTGCTATTGGAATTTGAAAATATCCGGAAAATCCATCTAGAAAACAATAGTAACTATTTCCGGCTAATCTTTCCAACATTTGATCTATAAAAGGTAAGGGAAAGTGATCTTTTCTGGTGGCGTCATTTAATTTTCTATAATCAATACACACACGCCATCCTGTTACAGTCCTAGTAGGAATAAGCTCATTTTTCTCATTTGTAATGACAGTCATGCCACCCTTCTTAGGCACGCATTGAACTGGGCTTACCCATGGACTATCAGAAATTAGATAAATTAAACCTGCATCTAGCAGTTTAATAATCTCTTTCTTAACTACATCTTGCATATTAGGATTTAGTCTTCGTTGGCGTTGCACATACGTTTTATGACCTTCTTCCATAAGGATTTTATGTGTGCAATACGAAGGACTTATTTCTTTAATATCATGAATCTTCCATGCAATAGCTGGTTTATGAGCTTTCAACACAGAAATGAGTTGTGATTTCTCATTTTCAGTAAGAGAAGACGATATTATTACAGGTAATTCAGATTCACCATGTAAATAAGCGTATTCCAAATGGTTTGGAAGTGGCTTTAACTCTAATTTCGGAGGTTCTTCTATCGATGATTTATATCGATATCTGTCTTCTTCTTTTAGCATTTGAATTTCTTCTGTTGTTGGTTCATATCCATTAGCTATAAGTGTAGCTAACATTTCAGCTTCATCAATTGGTTCATTACCTTCTCCTAAAGAACATTCTCCTGTTCCTTGTAATTCTGGAAATTCTTCTAATAATTCTGCATGTGCATCTATAGTTTGAATATAATAACATGTATCATCTGCAGATTGTGGTTGTTGCATTGCTCTATCAACTGAAAAGGTAACACTCTCATCCTCTATACTTAGGGTCAGTTTCTTACCGAACACGTCTATCATTGCTTTAGCCGTGTTTAAGAATGGTCTTCCTAATATGAGAGGAACTTGAGAATCTTCTTCCATGTCCAAAACAACAAAATCTACTGGAAATACTAAAGTACCAACTTTAACTAGCATGTTCTCCATTATCCTTCATGGATATTTTATTGATCTATCGGCTAGTTGTATGCTTATTCTGGTTGGTTTCAATTCTCCAAGGTCTAGTTTAGCGTATAGTGAATACGGCATTAGATTTATACTAGCACCTAAGTCTGCCAATGCTTCTATTGAACTAAGACTACCCAGAAAACATGGAATTGTGAAACTTTCTGGATCAGATAATTTTTCTGGTATCTTATTCAACAGCACTGCTGAACAATTAGCATTCATAGTAACAGCTGAGAGTTCTTCCATTTTCTTTCTATTTGAGATTAGATCTTTCAAGAATTTAGCATATCTAGGCATTCCTGAAATCACATCAATGAAAGGAAGATTTACATTTATCTGTTTAAACATATCCAAGAATTTGGATTGCTCGGCTTCAAGTTTCTCTTTCTTCATTTTACTCGGGTAAGGAAGTGGTGGTTGGTATGGTTTAACATAAGGTTTAGCCTTAACTGTGTTATCTTCATTAACCTTTTCAACTACCGGTTCTTTTTCCTTATCTTGATCAGGTTGTGGTTCTTGTGGAGTAGGAATAGCTTCATCAGAAGTTACAGGTATTTCAGGTGGTTTAAGTGTTGTACCACTTCTTGTGGTAATGGCTTTAGCTGTTTCATTCCGGGGGTTAGCATTTGTATCACTAGGTAGACTTCCCGGTTTTCTTTCACCTATTAACCTTGCTAGGTTACTTACTTCTTGTTCCAGATTTTGAATAGAAGCTTGTTGATTTCTAAATGCTTGAGCATTTTGTTCATTAGTTTGTTTCTGAGATGTGAAAAACTGCGTTTGAGTTTCAACTAGCTTCGTCATCATATCTTCTAAATTCGGCTTTTTATCATCGGTTTGTTGTGGTGGTTTGTTTTGAAAATTAGGTCTTTGCTGATTATAAGTATTATTGGATACTTGTTGATTGCTAGGACCTTGTTGATTGTTGTATGGAATATTTCGGTTATAATTTTGGTTTTGATTGTAAATCGGTCTTGGCGGTTGATAATTATTCTGATAATTATTTCCAGGCCTTTGGTTTATGTATGAAATACTCTCTCTTTGTTCCATTGTTAATTCAATACTGAGACAATCTTTTGTCAAATGTGGTCCTCCACACTGCTCACAACTAATTCGTATTGAGTGAATATCTTTAGTCATCTTTTCCATTCGTCTCTCGACAGCATCTATCTTTGTGGAAATGGAATCTAAGTCATGGCTAGAATCTGCTCTAGCTGCTTTAGATGATCTAACGATATCTTTTTCTTGGTGCCACTCATGTGAGTGGGAAGCAGTGTTATCAATAATTTTGTAAGCATCAGTTTCGGTTTTCTTCATAATAGAACCACCAGCTGCTATATCTATGTCTTTTCTTGTAGTGATGTCGCATCCTTGGTAGAATATTTGTACTATTTGACAGGTGTCTAAACCATGTTGCAGACATCCTCTTAATAACTTTCCATATCTAGTCCACGCCTCATATAGAGTTTCATTTGGTTTCTGTGTAAACGTAACAATTTCTGCTTGAAGTCTTACGGCTTTAGATGCAGGAAAGAATTGTTTAAGAAATTTTTCAACTAAAACGTCCCATGTATCAATCGCCCCTTCAGGTAACGATTCCAACCAATCTTTGGCTTCTCCCTTTAAAGTCCAGGGAAATAACATGAGATATATCTGTTCATCCTCCACTTCTCGGATTTTAAATAGTGTGCAGATCCTATTAAAGGTACGTAAATGTTCATTTGGATCTTCCTTCGGCGCACCACTAAATTGGCATTGATTAGTCACCATGTGTAGAATTTGTCCTTTGATTTCATAATCTGGCGCATTAATGTCTGGATGAGTTATTGCGTGACCTTGGCCAGTGCGTTTAGCTCTCATTCGGTCTTCCATACTTAAAGGTTCCAGATTCTCCATAATTGAATTTGTTGAATCGGAATCACTAGAGGATTCTGATTTAATGGTTCATTCCTCAACAATCTCTGTTTGAATGATTGGTGGTTCCGGGGGAAAGTTTAGTGGTTCAGGATCTACGAACCGTTCCTGAATATTCTCCGGATTCTCAATTGTGAGGTCGGGTTCAAAAAATGGATTATTGGAAATTTGAACTGAAGTACTTGGTCGACTGGATGACGTTTCTAAAGAAAAATCAACGGTGGTAATATTTGCTAAATGTCTTGATCTAGTTAAAGGTGGTGAACGTACAAAAGGTGGTGAACGTCTTGCTCGGTGCATTCACTGAATATCCTATTAGTTTTTAAAAGGAAAGAAAAATTATAATAAGTTATCCAATCAATAGACTTTTCTGATTTTGCCCACGTTTCGAATAGCCAAAAGATGCAGCAGAGGGGCAGGATTCGTTTGGTCTCAATATAATTGAGGACTGTTTGGCTCCAATAACCCGGTCCACGTACAAATCCAACTATTACTACGAACCAGAAAATTTTGATGTCTATCAATTTAACCACTTAAAATAAATTTTCGTAATTTTAAGAAATTTAGATATGGAGTAGAACAAAAATCTATGTCCTAAAACTAGAATAGCGAGAAATAAGAAAGAAAAAGAGTTCGTCGGAAAAAGGTCGAAAAAGAAAAATGGTTGAAAAATAAAAGGTGACGGAAAAATAAAAGAAACTTATAAAACTAAAAAAAACACTTGACTTACCTAACCTTATTACTACAACTAACTTAAAATTATAATCGCAAATTGAGATTACTAATTGGAATGATAATTGATACATAGGTAAAAGTCGTCTAAAAATATTAAAGCTTACAGAAAAAACTATATCCCAAATGGAAATAACTTAAAAAGAAACTAAAACTTAAAAAGGCGTCGCAAAATTCTAAAGCACTTAAATCTTAGTCTAAAGAAAAAGCACTTAAGGAATTCTACGGCAAAGCCTAAAAATCTAGAAGTAAAAATAACTATGGCAAAAACTATATTTAAAACTAAGTATGAGCTAAAAATACAAATATTACGCTAAAACGATTAAAAAGGGACAAAATATAAAAATATACAAAAAGTTGTAAAAAGTACAATTTTTATAAAAATATTATTTTTATATTATTTATTTTATTAAACTATTAATTTTGTAATTTATAAAAACTAATTAAAATTTTAAATACAAATTAATTAAAACTAATCTAAATAATAAAATAACCTAAACCCTAATTAGGGTTATAATTAATTATAATTAATAATTATACTCCGTAATGATTGCTGGCTGCAGTCTGGCGTGTCAGATGGGCTCATGCGATCGCATGAGTTCTCAGTTTCCCAGCCATGCGATCGCATGGGCTAGGGTTTCGGGCCACAGAGTGGGCTGCTACAGTACAGGCCGAATTAATATTTTTTTTTTCAGTTTTTGCTGTAAAATATAAAATATATTTATTAATTAAATAAAACTTATATTTTTACAAAATAAAAAAAATAGAAATAAAGAAACTTTATAAAACTTATTTATTTACCAAACTCTAAAAAAAATATTTATATTTTTGTTTTTCTTTTTATATTTTCGAATATTTAAAACGTATTTTTATAAAAACGAATTTTAATAAAAGTAAAAAAAATCTTTTTTTTTTATTAGCGTTGCGCTTCCGGCGTTTAAGAGTTCCCCGGCAGCGGCGCCAAAAATACTTGATGTTTCGCGAGGTGTATATAAAATAGCTTATATTTTTACAGGAAATACTATTAGATACGATACAATTTTACACAAGATATTTATTTATTTAGAGAATGGATATACTTAAACCTTGCTACAACACTTATAGGCAGTGTACCTAATCGTACAGTAGTGTAGTTTTTAGTAAGTCCGGTTCGTTCCACAGGGAATCTTTTTAAACAAAGCTTAACGCTATATTAGTTTACTTTTATAAAAATACAAATATATATATATAAGTAATATTATTATTATAAAGGGGGGTTTTTACCGTTTAATGACCGGTTTGTCGATTTTAAAACTTTAGTCGCAGTTAAAACCAAATGTAAAATAATAAATAAATACAAGACTTAAATTAAAGCGTAAAGTAAATAACGATAATGAAATTGCGAATAATAAAAGTGCGATAAAATAAACTTGCGATAATTAAAAAGTACGATAATTAAAAGTGCAATTAAATACAATAACAATAAAAATGCGATAATTAGAAGTGCAATTAAATATAAAATAAAGGAAATTAAATATGAAATAAAAGAATTATGCTTATTTAAACTTCCGTAATCATGATGTTTGACGTGTTGATTTTAGTTTTATGCCCATGGGTTAATTGTCCTTTGTCCTGGATTATTTAATATGTCCATCTGGTTTTTGTCCATAACAGTCCATCAGTCATAAATATAAAGTGCGAGTGTCTTCGTCAAATTATCCTTATACCCGAAGTTAAATATTCCAACTAATTGGGGACTTAAACTGTAACAAGATTTTAATACTTTGTTTAATAATTACACCAGGATGTCGACTGAGTGTAATCCAAGGTTTTAATATTTTGTTATCAATTATACCAAGTGTCCTTGTACATAATTTCACCCCTGTTTTAATTATTCTAGTGACTATTAATCTATTCCCGTGTCCGGTTAAATGAACGATTATTCGTGCATATAAATACCCCGCCCATCGTGTCCGATCGAGTGTATATGGTTATTTATAGGTACGTCCAATTGTAAATCTTTATATTAAAATTAACAAACTATCATTTAGTTAAACAAATATAAAGCCCATTAATAGCCCATAGTCTAATTTCCACAAGTGTCGTTCTTTTGTCCAAACCCCAATTATGGTACAAAGCCCAATTACCCAATTTTAGTGATTAGCCCAACATCATGATTACTTCGTTTTAAATAAGCATAATAATAACTTAGCTACGAGACATTAATGTAAAAAGGTTGAACATAACTTACAATGATTAAAAACAGCGTAGCGTTACACGGACAGAATTTCAACTTACACCCTTACAACATTCGCTAACATACCCTTATTATTAGAATTATAATTAAAATTAAAATTAAAATATAAATTATAAATATAAATATATCGTATGAATGGAGAAAAGAGAAAGATAGATTGTTTTTTTGGTGCACCAAAGCTCGATTTTTATAGGCATGTGGGCTGGAACTGGAGCTCATGCGATCGCATGGATTTATGCCTTCCAGGCCATGCGATAGCATGGCCAGCTGGGGAGGCTCATTTTTGGTTGTTTTCTTCTGCCGACGGTTTTATAAATAATATAATATATTAAATAATTATAAGAATTATTTAAATATTATATTATATTTATGTGCATAGTTGACTTGTAATTTTTAGTCCGTTGCGTCGAGCGTTGAGAGTTGACTCTGGTCCCGGTTCCGGATTTTCGAACGTCCTTGCGTACAATTTAATATCTTGTACTTTACGTTTTGAATCTTGTACTCTTGTAATTTCGAGACGTTTCTTATCAATAATTGGAACCTCTTTGATTGTATTTTGTACTTTTGAGCTTTTTAGTCGTTTGCGTCTTCAATTCGTCGAATCTGTCTTTTGTCTTCACCTTTTATTATTTAAACGAATATCACTTGTAAATAGAACAATTGCAACTAAAAGCTTGTCTTTCTTGAGGAATAATGCTATGAAATATATGTTCGTTTTTAGCATTATCACCATCTCTCCAATTTCAAATTCTATATCTTTTCTTTTAATGTCAGCGTAGCTCTTTTGTCGACTTTGGGCGGTTTTCAACCGTTGTTGAATTTGGATGATCTTCTCGGTAGTTTCTTGTATAATCTCTGGACCCGTAATCTATCTATCCCCCACTTCACTCCAACAAATCGGAGACCTACACTTTCTACCATAAAGTGCTTCAAACGGCGCCATCTCAATGCTTGAATGGTAGCTGTTGTTGTAGGAAAATTCTGCTAACGGTAGATGTCGATCCCAACTGTTTCCGAAATCAATAATACATGCTCGTAGCATGTCTTCAAGCGTTTGTATCGTCCTTTCGCTCTGCCCATCAGTTTGTGGATGATAGGCAGTACTCATGTCTAGACGAGTTCCTAATGCTTGCTGTAATGTCTGCCAGAATCTTGAAATAAATCTGCCATCCCTATCAGAGATAATAGAGATTAGTATTCCATGTCTGGAGACGACTTCCTTCAAATACAGTCGTGCTAACTTCTCCATCTTGTCATCTTCTCTTATTGGCAGGAAGTGTGCTGATTTGGTGAGACGATCAACTATTACCCAAATAGTATCAAAACCACTTGCAGCCCTTGGCAATTTAGTGATGAAATCCATGGTAATGTTTTCCCATTTCCATTCTGGGATTTCGGGTTGTTGAAGTAGACCTGATGGTTTCTGATGCTCAGCTTTGATCTTAGAACACGTCAAACATTCTCCTACGTATTTAGCAACATCGGCTTTCATACCCGACCACCAAAAATGTTTCTTGAGATCCTTGTACATCTTCCCCGTTCCAGGATGTATTGAGTATCTGGTTTTATGAGCTTCTCTAAGTACCATTTCTCTCATATCTCCAAATTTTGGTACCCAAATCCTTTCAGCCCTATACCGGGTTCCGTCTTCCCGAATATTAAGATGCTTCTCCGATCCTTTGGGTATTTCATCCTTTAAATTTCCCTCTTTTAAAACTCCTTGTTGCGCCTCCTTTATTTGAGTAGTAAGGTTATTATGAATCATTATATTCATAGATTTTACTCGAATGGGTTCTCTGTCCTTCCTGCTCAAGGCATCGGCTACCACATTTGCCTTCCCCGGGTGGTAACGAATCTCAAAGTCGTAATCATTCAATAATTCAATCCACCTACGCTGCCTCATATTCAGTTGTTTCTGATTAAATATGTGTTGAAGACTTTTGTGGTCGGTATATATAATACTTTTGACCCCATATAAATAGTGCCTCCAAGTCTTTAATGCAAAAACAACCGCGCCTAATTCCAAATCATGCGTCGTATAATTTTTTTCGTGAATCTTCAATTGTCTAGACGCATAAGCAATCACCTTCGTTCGTTGCATTAATACACAACCGAGACCTTGCTTTGATGCGTCACAATAAATCACAAAATCATTGTTCCCTTCAGGCAATGACAATATAGGTGCCGTAGTTAGCTTTTTCTTCAATAACTGAAACGCTTTTTCTTGTTCATCATTCCATTCGAATTTCTTCCCTTTATGCGTTAATGCAGTCAAGGGTTTTGCTATTCTGGAAAAGTCTTGGATGAACCTTCTATAGTAACCAGCTAGTCCTAAAAACTGGCGTATGTGTTTCGGAGTTTTCGGGGTTTTCCACTTTTCAACAGTTTCTATCTTTGCCGGATCCACCTTAATACCTTCTTTGTTCACTATGTGACCGAGGAATTGAACTTCTTCCAACCAAAATGCACACTTTGAAAACTTAGCGTACAATTCTTCCTTCCTCAATACTTCTAACACCTTTCTCAAATGTTCACCGTGTTCTTGGTCATTCTTTGAGTAAATAAGTATGTCATCAATGAAAACAATGACAAACTTGTCAAGGTATGGTCCACACACTCGGTTCATAAGGTCCATGAACACAGCTGGTGCATTAGTTAAACCAAATGGCATGACCAACGCTCGGGGTTCTGCACCAAATTTTGCACGAGAAACATAAGGTCCATTAATATATCACATAATATTCACATGTTAAAAATATATAATTTCCAACAAAATATGTTAAGCAATCATTTTTCAAGTAAACACGGTCGAAGTCCGGACTCACTAATGCATCCTAACAAACTCGATAAGACACACTAATGCAAAATTCTGGTTCTCTAAGACCAACGCTCGGATACCAACTGAAATGTCCCGTTCTTATTGATTAAAAACGTTCCATATTAATTGATTTCGTTGCGAGGTTTTGACCTCTATATGAGACGTTTTTCAAAGACTGCATTTATTTTAAAACAAACCATAACCTTTATTTCATCAATAAAGGTTTAAAAAGCTTTACGTAGATTATCAAATAATGATAATCTAAAATATCCTGTTTACACACGACCATTACATAATGGTTTACAATACAAATATGTTACAACAAAATAAGTTTCTTGAATGCGGTTTTTACACAATATCATACAAGCATGGACTCCAAATCTCGTCCTTATTTAAGTATGCGATAGCGGAAGCTCTTAATAATCACCTGAGAATAAACATGCTTAAAACGTCAACAAAAATGTTGGTGAGTTATAGGTTTAACCTATATATATCAAATCATAATAATAGACCACAAGATTTCATATTTCAATACACATCCCATACATAGAGATAAAAATCATTCATATGGTGAACACCTGGTAACCGACATTAAAAAGATGCATATATATAAGAATATCCCCATCATTCCGGGACACCCTTCGGATATGATATAAATTTCGAAGTACTAAAGCATCCGGTACTTTGGATGGGGTTTGTTAGGCCCAATAGATCTATCTTTAGGATTCGCGTCAATTAGGGTGTCTGTTCCCTAATTCTTAGATTACCAGACTTAATAAAAAGGGGCATATTCGATTTCGATAATTCAACCATAGAATGTAGTTTCACGTACTTGTGTCTATTTTGTAAATCATTTATAAAACCTGCATGTATTCTCATCCCAAAAATATTAGATTTTAAAAGTGGGACTATAACTCACTTTCACAGATTTTTACTTCGTCGGGAAGTAAGACTTGGCCACTGGTTGATTCATGAACCTATAACAATATATACATATATATCAAAGTATGTTTAAAATATATTTACAACACTTTTAATATATTTTGATGTTTTAAGTTTATTAAGTCAGCTGTCCTCGTTAGTAACCTACAACTAGTTGTCCACAGTTAGATGTACAGAAATAAATCGATAAATATTATCTTCAATCAATCCACGACCCAGTGTATACGTATCTCAGTATTGATCACAACTCAAACTATATATATTTTGGAATCAACCTCAACCCTGTATAGCTAACTCCAACATTCACATATAGAGTGTCTATGGTTGTTCCGAAATATATATAGATGTGTCGACATGATAGGTCGAAACATTGTATATGTGTCTATGGTATCTCAAGATTACATAATATACAATACAAGTTGATTAAGTTATGGTTGGAATAGATTTGTTACCAATTTTCACGTAGCTAAAATGAGAAAAATTATCCAATCTTGTTTTACCCATAACTTCTTCACTTTAAATCCGTTTTGAGTGAATCAAATTGCTATGGTTTCATATTGAACTCTATTTTATGAATCTAAATAGAAAAAGTATAGGTTTATAGTCGGAAAAATAAGTTACAAGTCGTTTTTGTAAAGGTAGTCATTTCAGTCGAAAGAACGACGTCTAGATGACCATTTTAGAAAACATACTTTCACTTTGAGTTTAACCATAATTTTTGGATATAGTTTCATGTTCATAATAAAAATCATTTTCTCAGAATAACAACTTTTAAATCAAAGTTTATCATGGTTTTTAATTAACTAACCCAAAACAGCCCGCGGTGTTACTACGACGGCGTAAATCCGGTTTTACGGTGTTTTTCGTGTTTCCAGGTTTTAAATCATTAAGTTAGCATATCATACAGATATAGAACATGTGTTTAGTTGATTTTAAAAGTCAAGTTAGAAGGATTAACTTTTGTTTGCAAACAAGTTTAGAATTAACTAAACTATGTTCTAGTAATTACAAGTTTAAACCTTCGAATAAGATAGCTTTATATGTATAAATCAAATGATGTTATGAACATCATTACTACCTTAAGTTCCTTGGATAAACCTACTGGAAAAGTGAAAAATGGATCTACCTTCAACGGATCCTTGGATGGCTCGAAGTTCTTGAAGCAGAATCATGACACGAAAACAAGTTCAAGTAAGATCATCACTTGAAATAAGATTGTTATAGTTATAGAAATTGAACCAAAGTTTGAATATGATTATTACCTTGTATTAGAATGATAACCTACTGTAAGAAAAAAAGATTTCTTGAGTTTGGATGATCACCTTACAATATTGGAAGTGAGCTAGCAAACTTGAAAGTATTCTTGATTTTATGTAACTAGAACTTTTGGAATTTATGAAGAACACTTAGAACTTGAAGATAGAACTTGAGAGAGATCAATTAGATGAAGAAAATTGAAGAATGAAAGTGTTTGTAGGTGTTTTTGGTCGTTGGTGTATGGATTAGATATAAAGGATATGTAATTTTGTTTTCATGTAAATAAGTCATGAATGATTACTCATATTTTTGTAATTTTATGAGATATTTCATGCTAGTTGCCAAATGATGGTTCCCATATGTGTTAGGTGACTCACATGGGCTGCTAAAATCTGATCATTGGAGTGTATATACCAATAGTACATACATCTAAAAGCTGTGTATTGTACGAGTACGAATACGGGTGCATACGAGTAGAATTGTTGATGAAACTGAACGAGGATGTAATTGTAAGCATTTTTGTTAAGTAGAAGTATTTTGATAAGTGTATTGAATTCTTTCAAAAGTGTATGAATACATATTAAAACACTACATGTATATACATTTTAACTGAGTCGTTAAGTCATCGTTAGTCGTTACATGTAAATGTTGTTTTGAAACCTTTAGGTTAACGATCTTGTTAAATGTTGTTAACCCAATGTTTATAATATCAAAAGAGATTTTAAATTATTATATTATCATGATATTATGATGTACGAATATCTCTTAATATGATATATATACATTAAATGTCGTTACAACGATAATCGTTACATATATGTCTCGTTTCAAAATCATTAAGTTAGTAGTCTTGTTTTTACATATGTAGTTCATTGTTAATATACTTAATGATATGTTTACTTATCATAATATCATGTTAACTATATATATAACCATATATATGTCATCATATAGTTTTTACAAGTTTTAACGTTCGTGAATCACCGGTCAACTTGGGTAGTCAATTGTCTATATGAAACCCATTTCAATTAATCAAGTCTTAACAAGTTTGATTGCTTAACATGTTGGAAACATTTAATCATGTAAATATCAATCTCAATTAATATATATAAACATGGAAAAGTTCGGGTCACTATAGATACAAATTCAAAGCGAGCGGAAGCATTTTTAAAACTTTACAAAATCATACTCTTCCACGGATCATTGTACAAAACTTTAGCAAACAAAACAAAATTAACGATATTAAACAAGAGAAGATTAGAATACAACCTTTGTAGCCTTTTGAAGATCGAATCTGAAAAACCCAAAGAAGAGTTCCTCTAAATGGTAGACACCCAAAGTTCCAACCTTGCTTCGATCTATACCTTCTACTTAACGGATCTTTTCTTTTCCTTATTTCCACCAAAACCCGAACCCAATTATAAAGTATTTTGGTTACTTGAAAATGAGAAAGAGAAATAGCATTTTGTATGTGTGTTTTTGTATCTCAAGTTACATATATATTTTCAATACCAAGACTTGGTATTATATAGAATAAAATTGATACATATAATACAAATATAAAGATTTGGAAAGATTTTAAAAGATTTGCAAAATCAAATCTTTATATAAAATAAGATTTACAAATCAAATCAAATCTTATTTATATCAAATCAAATCTTATATATTATATAAAATATGATTATAGTACAAATCTTTATATAAAATAAGATTTACAAATCAAATCAAATCTTATTTATATCAAATCAAATCTTATATATTTAGATTTGTAAGTATATGTACACACATAAAAAAAACTTACTTAATTTATTAAACCATTAACTAATGATTAATAAATTAATTTTCGATTAGAAGGTATATCAAACAATTTACGATTGACCTTTGTGTGTGCCCGAATAAGATAAATGGACTTTTATTATTTAATGTCATGGGCATATCTTCGGAATATATGTACCACGGTCAAACCACGATCGAACCGTAGTCAACCCGAGAACATATTTCTAACATGAACCACCGAGCCGGTAGTGCCATAACATGTGTGGGTTGGGATGTGAACCACGAGCCGGTAGCATCGAGTGTAAACCACGAGCCGGTAGCACTATAAACTAAGATGTAAACCACGAGCCGGTAGCATCGAGTGTGAACCACGAGCCGGTAGCACTATAAACGAGTATGACTCAAAAGCGTATGGTGTGAACCACGAGCCGGTAGCACCATAGCAATATTGGTTAACCATATTGAGATTGTTGTTTAGAATATTATATATATACTGAGTTGAGTATATGCTAATGAAGTGGTGTGATAATGTACGACTTGTTAGTGTTACGTTTATATTGACATGCTATGTGAGTTACAAGTTCGTATGAGGTATTTGGTATTGTGATTGCAAATGGATAGGTTATATATATGTATGTATAATTATTGCACTCACTAAGCATTGCTTACCCTCTCGTTGTTTATCATTTTATAGGTTCCGGCTTGGACAAGGGTAAGGGCATACGGTTGGATTAGTTGTCTCCCGTTTATGTTGACAGGGGGTGCTTTTGGCATAGCTTTTGAAGTTTGGCCTAACGTTTTGGATAGTTTAGCCACAAACCGTGCTCGAGTGTCGTTTGGATTATAAACTATCATTGTAGTGGGTCAAACTTGTATAAAACTTAATTAATGGCCTTCGTGCCTTTTGTAAACATTTAAATTGATGTACGTTTAAATGGAACTTGTGGAATGATTTACATATTTAATTGGCGCGTAAATGTGTATTATATATAAAAAAAATTTATCGTATGGAATACGGGTTGGGTTGTTTCAAATCATTGATAATTGTGCTGTCAATTGCAGCAATTTTATAAAAATTTACAAAAAGTTGATATATTATAGAGATTTTAAGATCAACAACAGTTTGCTAACAATTTTTTGAGTATTTTTAGGTGATTATCTATATTTTTGTCAACAAAATCAATATATTTAGTAAAATAAATCGATTATATAATATGAAAATTATTTTTCCTCTCATAGAAGATTAGTAAGTGATATCATCATTATATTGAGAATTGTGATTAGTATTCTTATACTTTTTGTTTTTTCTCAAATAGATGAAAATGCTCAAAAGGTAATCATCAATCATAGGCCTCTAAGGCATCCTAATATTGTTCGGTTTCAAGATGTTTGATTGTTTTCATCAGTTTTTATGATATATGTTTAAGATGGTTCCAGATGAGGAAAACTAATTTGATGTTCTGTTGCATTGAAGGTCACATTGACCCCCAACTTATTCAGCGATTGTGATGGAATACGTTGTTGGGGTGAGTTATTTGATAGAATATGCAACTCACGTCGCTCTAGTGAGGATGGGATTCTTATTTGATGATTTTAAGTTTGCTAAATGGTTTACCCAAGCAATTACAGCATAAAAGTTTTGCAAGTTTCTTGGGTCAGAGCAAGTGACTGATCTTCAGACTTATTCTTATTGTTGGGTTTTAACAAGTTCATAATACTTAAAACTTTTAAGAATCTTATCAAAGCGGAAGCATGTTAGTTACATTTTAACTTGTTAATCTTTAAACCATTTTAAAGTTAAACCCCATGGATCAAGTTGTGAAATAATATGCTTACAAACTAAGTAGAAAGTTAAGATGTTTATACCTCCTTAAACAAGTTTAAGGGCTACAAAATGCTTGGATAATGATGAAGGAAATGAAGAAGCAAAGCACCAAAACACCCTTGCCTTGTTATAAACCTTGTACACCTTGAAACCTAGCTTGAAACCTCACTTGCTTGGCTTCCAAAACCGACCAGCAGCAAGGTTGATTTGAGCAGAATGTTTAATGGAATTGATGACTAATTAGCTTCTAACTTGAAGCCTCAAGTGACTTATACCCACAAGCAATGATCCTAACACTTTTGCCTTTAGTTAGGATTTGTTTTACACTTGATGTAAGCTTGTATTAGTAAACTTAGAACCCCTTTTGAGTACACAACAGCCCACGGCCTGGAGACAGCAGGTGGAGCAGTTTTTGTGCAGTTTTTTTACTTGTGGTTTGATGTGTATTGCATGTTATTTTTGAGTCAAGGCCTTGGTAAACTTATTAAGCATGCACCTAGGAGTTATGACCTCAAAAATGCCAAAAGGGAATAAGCATGGGATGACTTCTTGGGTCTCCAAAATCTGCCCATATTCATCCATTATTTTATACAAGATGTTAATTATATAAAACTTGTAAATGATTTTATAAACCTTGTATAAAATAAACATGTAATTCTCCTTGCAATAATTTTATAAACCATTTTATAAAATATAACACAACATAATTATTTAAACCTATAAATAATTAAATACAAATTATCCAAATAATTTATTTCAAGTAATAACATTTCAGAAAACCGATTTTCTAAAGTTCAAGTGTCGCGTATTTATTTAACGATCCAGTAGTTAAGATTAAATACATATAAAGTGTTGGTAAGCTTGTTATTGGGTATGACCCGACTTGGATCAAAGCACATTAGCCACATTAATTTAATATGTCCCTCGGGCATACGAAATACCTTCAATCTCCCACTTGCACGAGAAACATAAGAAATTAATGCAAGTGACAGATACCACCTAACGACCGTCCATCACCCCCAATATGCTATGACTTTGTGCCATTCAATAACATCCTCCTTTTCGAGTTCCCATCTCGAATATGAATAGGTGAATCTTTCAATATATCCTTTCGTCGTAGATGTCATGTTAAATCCAAGAGATACAGAGTGATCACTCTCTTATAGATTTAACTTTTCAAGCCTTAGACATCTGACTCTCAACGAATAAGAGGGACAAATTCCATCTTGACTACATACGTCCTAGATATACACTTTGTAATATACCTGAGTTCTTCCTTATATACTACCATGTTTCAGAATAGCGAAGGAAAGAATCAAGGCACAATACTTGGTGAATATCCGAACCCATTATGTATCTCAGGTCAGAGGATACAATGATATTCGCCTTTACTCAAGATTACATGTGATCAACCACAAAGGCTCTATACAGTAATTCTTGAGAGCGGGTCTTCCAATATTTGTTTCCCACAAATATCTATGAACCTTGGTTGCAACCTTGCCCCACATTCAACCTATGAAAGTATACCAATCCGAGTTCATAATAGTCTAAACCTCACACTTGTTCCCACAAATGTGATCGACTACGGAAATTTTGAATAATTGCTAATTCATGGATGAAATATGCAAAATAGGAACATAACTCAAATAAATTAACACCATAGTTATATTAATGAGTTTGAATAATTTCGTTCCGGTACAATACTTAAAACAGATCATAACCAATCACTAGAATATCGAAGCCCTAATGCACTAACATGCCCTTCATGTTTTGCTCCATGTAAGAGCTTCGTGAGTGGATCCGCTATATTAAGATCTGTGTGAATTTTGCGAATACATATCTTTCCTTTTTCAACTTCATCCCTTATGTAGTTGAATCTCCGCTCAATGTGACGAGTCTTTTGGTGAGCACGAGGTTCCTTGATTTGGGCAATCGCACCCTCGTTGTCACAAAAGATCTCAAGGGGGTCCTGAATGGAAGGGACCACTCCTAAGTCGTCGATGAATTTCTTCATCCATGCAGCTTCCTGTGCTGCCAATGAGGCGGCAATGTACTCCGACTATGTAGTGGATAACGCAACAACATCCTGTTTTGAACTCTTCCAAGAGACCGCACCTCCATTTAATGTAAATACATAACCGGATTGTGATCGAGAATCATCTCGATCAGTTTGGAAGCTCGCGTCCACGTAACCTTTTACAGCGAGTTCCTCCTCACCAGACCCATATATTAGAAACATATCCTTAGTCCTTCTAAGGTATTTCAATATACTTTTAACAGCAATCCAATGACTGTTTCCTGGGTTATTCTGGTATCTACTTGTCAAGCTAAGAGCGCATGACACATCCGGTCTAGTGCATATCATTGCATACATGATTGACCCAATAGCAGACGCGTATGGGACATTCTTCATTCTCTCCTGTTCATCTTTTGTGGTAGGGCACTGAGATGAACTGAGAAGTGTTCCTTTTTGAATAGGTACCAAACCTTTCTTAGAGTTCTCCATCTTGAACCTTTTCAAGACCTTTTCAATGTATGCACTTTGATTCAAACCTATCAATTTCTTGGATCTATCCCTGTAGATCCCAATCCCCAAAACGTATTGTGCTTCTCCAAGATCCTTAATGGAGAAGCATTTACTTAACCAAGTTTTAACACCTTGCATTGCCGGAATATCGTTCCCAAATAACAATATATCATCCACATATAATACAAGGAACATGATAGTGCTCCCACTAGCTTTCTTATATACACAAGCTTCATCACCATTTTTAATGAAGCCAAATTTCTCAGCTTCCTCATTAAAACGATGATTCCACATTCTAGATGCTTGTTTCAATCCGTAGATTGACTTCTTTAACTTGCATACCTTTTTAGGATATTTTGGATCAACAAAACCTTCAGGCTGAACCATATAGACATCTTCCATAATATATCCATTTAGAAAAGCGGTCTTGACATCCATTTGCCATATTTCGTAATCATAATGAGCAGCAATGGCAAATAATATCCTAATAGACTTTAGCATTGCCACAGGCGAAAAAGTTTCATCATAGTCAATCCCTTGAGTTTGAGTGAAACCTTTTGCTACAAGTCTAGCTTTGTATGTATCCAAGTTTCCATGTATGTCGGTTTTCATTTTGAAAAGCCATTTACAATCAACTAGCCTAGATCCAGGAGGTTGCGTAACAAGTTCCCAAACTTGGTTGTCATACATGGATTGCATCTCAGATTTCATGGCTTCCTGCCATTTATCTTTATCAATCCTTGATAAAGCATCTTGGTAGTTTGTTGGTTCATCCAAATCAACCGTATAGCAACCATCTATGAGAAACCCATATCTCTCAGGAGGATTGCTAATCCTACCAGATCTACGAATGTCTTGTGTATTTTGATCATCCATTTGATCATTCTCAACATTTTCATGTTGAGTGCTAGTGTCAACCAATTGTGTATTATCTACTTGATCTTGAACCTCTTCAAGATCTATCTTCCTTTCACTATTTCCTTCCATTAGGAACTTAGTTTCAAGGAATTCCGCCTTCCGAGCAACAAATACATTCTGCTCGGATGGATCATAGAAATAGTATCCCATATCATCCTTGGGATATCCTATGAAGATACACTTCGTGGATCGAGCATTCAACTTATTAGGGACGTAACGCTTAGGATAAGCTTCACATCCCCATACCTTTAAGTATGATAGAGATGGAGGTTTTCCAAACCACATCTCATGAGGAGTTCGTTCCACTTTCTTGGTTGGGGCTATATTTAAAATACGAGCCGCGGAGCTTAGACAATAACCCCAAAATGATAAAGGTAACGAGCTTCTTGCCATCATAGATCGAACCATATCCATTAGGGTTCGGTTCCTTCTTTCGGACACTCCATTAAGTTGTGGTGTTCCGGGTGGGGTAAGTTGTGAGATAATCCCACAACTCCTAAGATGATCTTGGAAAGCATCGCTTAGGTATTCACCTCCTCTATCGGTACGAAGTACCTTAATTGTCTTGTTGAGTTGATTTTGTACTTCGTTTTGATATTCTTTGAATGCTTCAAAAGTTTCATCCTTGTGTCTTAATAAGTAGACATATCCGAAACGACTGAAGTCATCAATGAAAGTGACGAAGTATCTTTCACCATTCCTAGTCATGGGCTTAAAGGGTCCATACACATCCGAATGTATTAATCCCAATAAGTCTTTAGCCCTTTCATAAGTCCCTTTGAAAGGTGCTTTAGTCATTTTGCCTTGTAAACAAGATTCACATACATCAAACGAATCCATTTCATTTGATTTCAAAAGTCCATTCTTTTGAAGTGTATGCATTCGGTTCTTGTTTATGTGGCCAAGGCGACAATGCCATAAATAGGAATCACTCAAATCCCTTTTGAGTTTCTTGGTGCTTGTATGGTACATTGAGCTACTAGATAATGTGTCATCGTGAACCAATTCATAAATTCCATTTGAAGGTGAAGCCTTGAAATAGAATACATTATCTAAATAAAAGTGGATATCATCATTAACAAAATTAGGATTAAAACCACATTGTTTCAAACGGGAAACGGAAATAATGTTTCGACATAAATCGGGTGCATACAAAACATCTTTCAAAATAAGTTCCAAACCACTTGGAAGCTTTAACACAAAGTCTCCTTGAGCCTTCACTTGCACTTTGGCTCCATTACCCATGTAGAGACTTGATGTTCCCGTTTGCTTGCTACTTCTTTTGAACCCCTGCAATGAATTGCAAATGTGAGTTCCACATCCAGTGTCTAATACCCATGTATTAGAAGAAGTAATACTAAACTCTATATATACCATATATATATTACCTGAGGATTGCCCCGCATCCCTCTTTTCCTTCAACTCCTTAAGGTAGACCGGGCAGTTTCGTTTCCAATGACCCATCTCACCGCAACCGAAACACGGGTCTTCCTTGGGGTTTGCCTTTTCCGCAACCTTTTGCTTTTTATTCTTGTTCTTGGTTGGGGTAACCATCTTCCCCTTTCCCTTGCCTTGACAGGCGGGTCCTTTCCTCTTAGCCACCTTTGGCTTAGAGGTCTTACCTTTGGACCCACCTTGATCGATTGCTAACACGGGTAAAGCCCTTTTACCCATGCTAGTTTCCGCCGTTCTAAGCATACCGTGAAGCTCACCTATGCTCTTATCCATCCCATTCATATTGTAATTAATTACAAATTGATCAAACCTTTTTGATAGGG
Source organism: Rutidosis leptorrhynchoides (assembly GCF_046630445.1). NCBI lineage: Eukaryota > Viridiplantae > Streptophyta > Magnoliopsida > Asterales > Asteraceae > Rutidosis > Rutidosis leptorrhynchoides. Next base: position 199,844,529 of record NC_092337.1, read on the forward strand.
AGTTAAGGATAAGATCGGTGGCTAACTCATTGGATATGTTTAGGTTAAGTCGGTTAGCACGATCGATAAGGCTTTTCATCTTGAGTACATAAGTTGAAACCGATTGGGTATCGTCCATACGACAAGAATGTAGCGCCCGAACCGTTTCGAAGCGCTCGACACGCGCTTGTTGGAGGAACATCTCCTTCAATTGCGTTATCATGTCGTATGCACTATGGTGCTCGAAATCCTTTTGGAGTTCGGGTATCATAGTCCCAAGCATTAAGCATGAGACTTGAAGGGAGTCGTGGCAATACTTATCGTAAGAGGCCATTGCCTCCACATCATTCTCATCCGGTTGATCGGGAATGGGGTCCTCAAGCACATACATTTTATCCTCTTGTTTGAGGACAATCCGAAGATTGCGGAACCAATCCATAAAGTTTGTATGGTTGAGTTTGTCTTTCTCTAAGAGAGACCTTAATGATAGGTGGTTCAGGTTAAGTGGTGCGTTTGGAATGTTGTTGTTGTTATTGGCGGCCATCTACAAAATTAACAAAGTTCGTTTAAGTATCGATTTTAATTTAACATTCAATACCCTTTTAAAATTTTAATTGACTTATTAAATATTAGAATCCAACGGTAAATCAAATTTCGGTTAGGTGACCTTTATCCCGTTATTTGATTTAGCTAGGTAGTCATTATATGACAATTGCAATCCTTTTGCAACTTCTAAGTTATGGGATCATGCAATCCTTTTTCATGGCATATTTATCCCATCAACGCCTATTTGTTCATCATGCTTCGGTGACCCTAAGTTCATGATTCCCAAATCAAGTCGTCCTACTTGCATAGATGTGTAAATTTAACATACAAGTGGTTAGGTGACCTTTATCCCACAAGCATGCGAAATTTACCTTAATCATATTAGTTTGCTCATAATGGTTAGGTGACCTTTATCCCATCATGAGTTCCCTAATATTCCTAAGTGTCACACAATTAGGATGGCGTAAAAACTTGTTTACCTTGTTAGTGAAAGGGATTTTGAGTTTTCGTTAATTCTAGTTTAGGAAAACATTTACACCATACACCAACATGCATTTAGTGTATGGTTTATTTGAAAATCCATTTTTCATATCTTGTAATTAAGCCAATTACTTAATATAAACCATTATATATGTATGATCCTTATCATGTCCTTAATAACCGTTTATTAATGTCCTTTTACCATTTCAATTTAACCATTTAAATTGTCGTTTTGCATGTACTTAGAACGTCTAATTTAACCGATTAAATAGTCGTTTTGCTTGTTGTTATCTAGTGATTAATTGTATCATCCAAATCACACAAACATAATAAACATACAAGCAACCACACATGCAAAATAAGTATGTTCACAATCTAGCCATTTTGGTGGACATTTGTTTAGCCGAAAACAAATGCCACCGGTTAAGGGGTTAAAGCACAAAGTAAGAGATTTTCAATCTCCTACTTAATCTTGCATCCAAATGCACCTTGTGTTCTTCAAGTCTTCACCATCTTGTATCTTCATTCATCATCTTGTATCTTCATTTTACAAAATATATATCCTAATACATTTTTATCTAGAAAATGAAAATACAACCTATTCTATTTTACATACCAAATATAAAATGAATTACATGACCTTATGAATGAATTATTACATGCCAAATGAATAAATATTACAACCATATGAATGATTAATAATTACATACCAAATGAATCATAAATCATTCAAACACACATGCAATCAACACAAGGTCTAGGCATAGATTGTGAACATTAACATGCAACCAAAATATTACCAAATGGAAGAGTCCAAACCCACTTTTGAACCTTCAACAATTCGGCATCCTCCTTAAACCCACCCAAATCCAACAATTTTTGCATTCTTCTTTCATGCATGTACTTAGAATGCAAAGTTGATGGGATTTAAAGCAACAATTCGAAGCATATTTCAACAACTTCGGCTCTAGATACCATTGTTGGGTTTTAACAAGTTCATAATACTTAAAACTTTTAAGAATCTTATCAAAGCGGAAGCATGTTAGTTACATTTTAACTTGTTAATCTTTAAACCATTTTAAAGTTAAACCCTATGGATCAAGTTGTGAAATAATATGCTTACAAACTAAGTAGAAAGTTAAGATGTTTATACCTCCTTAAACAAGTTTAAGGGCTGCAAAATGCTTGGATAATGATGAAGGAAATGAAGAAGCAAAGCACCAAAACACCCTTGCCTTGTTATAAACCTTGTACACCTTGAAACCTAGCTTGAAACCTCACTTGCTTGGCTTCCAAAACCGACCAGCAGCAAGGTTGATTTGAGCAGAATGTTTAATGGAATTGATGACTAATTAGCTTCTAACTTGAAGCCTCAAGTGACTTATACCCACAAGCAATGATCCCAACACTTTTGCCTTTAGTTAGGATTTGTTTTACACTTGATGTAAGCTTGTATTAGTAAACTTAGAACCCCTTTTGAGTACACAACAGCCCACGGCCTGGAGACAGCAGGTGGAGCAGTTTTTGTGCAGTTTTTTTACTTGTGGTTTGATGTGTATTGCATGTTATTTTTGAGTCAAGGCCTTGGTAAACTTATTAAGCATGCACCTAGGAGTTATGACCTCAAAAATGCCAAAAGGGAATAAGCATGGGATGACTTCTTGGGTCTCCAAAATCTGCCCATATTCATCCATTATTTTATACAAGATGTTAATTATATAAAACTTGTAAATGATTTTATAAACCTTGTATAAAATAAACATGTAATTCTCCTTGCAATAATTTTATAAACCATTTTATAAAATATAACACAACATAATTATTTAAACCTATAAATAATTAAATACAAATTATCCAAATAATTTATTTCAAGTAATAACATTTCAGAAAACCGATTTTCTAAAGTTCAAGTGTCGCGTATTTATTTAACGATCCAGTCGTTAAGATTAAATACATATAAAGTGTTGGTAAGCTTGTTATTGGGTATGACCCGACTTGGATCAAAGCACATTAGCCACATTAATTTAATATGTCCCTCGGGCATACGAAATACCTTCACTTATTTCGGTTCTGTGCAGGCTCAAAGCTTATTTCAACAACTAATATCCCTGGGTTAGATGATGTCATCATAAGGTATGTCCCACATTTTCTATTTAAAAAAATATGCAATATCTAAACAATAAAATAACGTGTTTAATAGTCTGGTTCATGATATTAGTGTTGCTTGTGCATCCTCTGTTGGTTAGCATTGTTTCAGCAACTCTATCATTGAGACATGAAGCTAGAAAACACATTGATTGACAGAAGCCTTGCTCTTTGATTAGAAATATGTGATTTTGGTTACTTCAAGGTATTATCTAAATTCTCATTGTCTAGATTGTTATTCGGGATCCTTATTATATTATACCATGTCAATGGTTACAATATCTTAAAAAAAATTTGAATGTTGTGTTGCAGTCCCAGTACTACATTTACAGCTAATTTACAGCCAAAATTGATAGTTGGAACACTATAATACATTGTTCCTGAGGTGTTATCAAGAGAAGAGTATGATGGGAAGGTAAACATTCATAAACATTTGTATACGGTTTCTCGCTAACGGTTGTTGCTATTCATCGGCGTATCATTAGTTATTTTTGGAAAGCTTTAAATGAAATGTGTGGAAATTAGTGTATTTTGGAGTGGATGAATCATAGGTTACAATGACCGTAGGTACTACTATGGAGGGTTCAAGTGTTTAATTCTTTAGCGGTACACCTACGTATAACTAACTAATTAGTAATTAATGCTAATAGAATGTGGTTCCATTTATGGTAATCAACTACATGCTCTTGATGTTTAAGCGATGAAGCGATGATTATATGATTATGAAATAAATATAATCGATTACAGCTATTGATGTTTTTTTTTTTGTTAATGAATTCAGTGATTTGCTTACAAAATTTGTTGTTTGTCTAATCATTCAGAAAGCAAGTACCAGTTTGAATGTTACCAACTTCATGACAACAAAGTTCTCAGATGAATCTAGGTAAACCTAATTTATTATTATATCATTCAGTTTATGTTCCATTGGTTTTTCACGACTTTTAACATCGTTTCCGATTTCTGATAATAATCACTTGTAGTTTCCTATATGTTTAATGTGATAGTTCAAAGTATCATATCTGGTTATGATCAATTTTACTATATTATCAAATCAAAATTGATACATTTTTATATTCGAAGGCTAATTTTTGAATCCTACATTCTAAACAACTATACTGATAAATTTATTGTCTGTTTGGTATCTCGACAATAGTGAGAGGATAAGATGGCCTTATAGGCACACCATGTTAGCAATGTGTTTGACTACGTTTCAACTCAGAAAGACAAAACTTAACAGACAGTGGTCCTTATGTATAACTTCAAAGTCATGGAATTGGGAGGTAATCCATTATTTTTATTATTTCTGTCTTCGTTTAAGAATGCCCCAAATCACTACTTTTATTATTGTTTTTTTGTTACTAATCACTTATGGTAACCCTCAATGTATAAAGAGATAATCAAAGTATCATATTTATTTTTTGCACAAACGAACTTGATTCAATGTAGTGTTCACATATCCGTACTATTTTTATGTGAATTTTTGGTTTGGCACTAGCTTTCGCGTTTTTTTGGGTTTTGCCTTGGTTGACGATGGTTGGTATTAATTGTCTTTGCTGATTATGATGTTACATTACCTCTTTGTGTGAAGATACAGATGTATTGAAAGACAATAATCCTACAACTGGTCATCAGAGATACAAAACTGAAGTATCGGTTGACTAAGAGAATGTTGTAAAAGAGACTCCTAGAGTTTATGCTTTCCAATCTGGAAGATCTAAACCTCGAAGGGAATCTAACGTTGATTCTAACACTTTAACTGAATTCTCAATAGTAAGTTTAAATAGAATAAATGTTAAATGTGTCATAACCAGAGGTGGGCATTTGTGTATATTTAGTATTGGGTGCAGTGGGTTCGACGACCCTGAAAACGTTTTTTTCCCTTATATTTACTGTATTATGAAGCAATCTTCCTAAGACCACTCCCAACCATGACACCGTCATGGACACTTCCTCAGCGCCACATCAGCTTTCTCTCTCCTCATTTCTCACCACTTCCTCTCATAACACTCTCAGGACACATCATTGCCAACCATGACATACTTCCTCCCAATCACATACCCCACAAAATTAATTAAATAAGTAATGTACAAGGTTGTTTATGCTAAAGTACAAGTAAATAAAGCAAAGAAAAAAAGAAAGAAAAAATGATCTCGTGCTGGAAGATGCTTGGGGAAGAAACAGATGAGGGCGAATCTTGTGAGGGCGGACTGAGGGCTTGGGAGGGCACACCAATGCCAATGGAGCCCTCGAGGAAGAATGGTGAGGAAGGGATTGAGGGCGGACCATTGGGAGTGGTCTAATATAAGGAAAAACGGAACGTTTCATACTTATAGTATGTAATATAAGGAAAAACGGAACGTTTCATACTTATAGTATGTCTAATATTTTTGTTTACAAATGATATGATGATAACAAATGTTGCACTCAAAACATTTTTTTTTTCTAATTCCATAATGCCAATATGATGGTACAAATAACTTTTATGTTAGAGTTTGTTAAATGTATTTACATATATATTTTCTTTATTTTTATACGAATTTGTCTTAGATACCGAACATGCTATAGCTACCATAAGACAACTTACAAAAGCTATTTACTTGGCATGATTTTGCATGAATGATCCTGCTATTTACGCGATTAGTCAGGTTTGACTTCTATGTTTATCTCAACACTCCTTGTCCGATGCTTATGTTGTTGCACTCGATGTTTCTTAAGTTATCTCTTTTGATCACCGTTATGCTTGATACTTGTGCTGGTATACGCCCTTTTGAAGTTAAAAGTAAAAGTGTTGTTTTCGTTTTGTTGTATATTAGTAATGTGGTTTGGTTTCGTCACTTTAAGTATGTAATCATATGGTTGTTTGTTTGAAATGTATAATTGCAAGTATCGAAATGAAATAGCTGTTGTTTTAGTGTTATAGTTAAAAGTGTATTAACTGGCCATTTTGACCCCTTGACCCGTTTGGACTATATAGTGTCAAACAAGGTATTTGTTGGTTTGAACCTGTGCACCATGTCATGTTAAGTGTATTGGTGGTATTTTGAAAATGAGTCTTGAACATAATTTGTTAAAGCCTATTGAGACTCGACAAACTCAAACACATCATATATAACAATTTGTGGGGCTGTTTTCGGTAAGCCATAACATTTAAACCGTAACTCCTTTTTTGATAAATAAGTTGTACAAGAAAAGGCGAAAGAGTCTACTTTTCATTGGTCATGTCCAAGGAATTAAATCTAATTGTGTGGGCCCGGAAGCTGTTGAAAAGCGACTTATTATATGCATATAAAAAAGATTTGGTCAAAAGGGAGTTACAATTTGTAACTCAATTAAAACAATGTTTTTTGAATATTCTGCGAATTCGCGGGTCTTAAACTAGTTAATAATAATATAATAATAGTTAATAATAACAATAACATAATATAATAATAATAATTAATAATTAATATTAATATATTAATATTTAATATTAATAATAATAATAATAATAATAATAATAATAATAATAATAATAATAATAATAATAATAATAATAAAGGGTGACCAAGTCCATTGCGCTTATGGATAAGGTTGCTAAGCTTGATGATCCTCAGTGTGAGTTGTTGTTGCTTAGGGCATGTACGGGAGTTTCTAAACTCTACTTTTTCTTGCGTACTTGTCCTCCTAGTATATTTGAGGCGGCTCAACGCGCTTTCGATGGAGCCCTTCGATCTTCCTTGGAGCGTATTGTTACTGCTTCAGGGCCTGGGTTTGGTGATTGGCAGTGGCGGCTTGCCACCTTCCCATTTGCATTTGGAGGGCTTGGTGTTTATTCTGCGGGAGATGTTCGTCATTATGCTTTTCTGGCTTCTCGATTACAGTCTGCTGGATTGCAGACCAAGCTCCTACGTCATGCGGGTATTGTTGGTCTTGGTCGTGCTTTTGAAGATGCATTGGGTCTGTTTAATAAAACGGTTGGGTTTGATATTTTAGGTAATCCGAGTGAGGTCGCTGCCCCAATACTCATGAAGAAATTGGCAGATGTTTATTTCACAAAGGTTACCGCTTCTGCAGAATCCACTTTTTCGTTATCTCCCCGACAATCGGCCTTATGGAAATCACAGCAGAGTGATCACACCTCTGCTTGGCTAAGGGCAGTCCCTATTTTGGGGTTGGGTCAGACGATGAACGCAAAGACTTACCGATGTGTGTTGTGCTACCGGTTAGGTGTTCCATTGTTCTCTATCTCGACGGCATGCTCTGCCTGTTCAAGGGTTTTTACTGGGGATATTTTCGGGGATCACGCGGTGTCTTGTGCTGGTATGGTGGGTATTAAGCATCGACATAATATTGTCCGGGATTCCCTTGTTGATGTTTGTTATCGATCTGGGATTTCAGCGAGAAAGGAGGTTGACATTGGGTTGTCTGGAGGGAACGACAGGGCCCTCAGACCTGCAGATGTGTTACTTTATTCCTGGGATTGTGGTCGCGATGTTTGTGTTGACTTGACAGGGTCTTCTCCTTTGACACAGTCTGGGCTTTCTGACTTTGTCCCTGGACGTGCTGTGATTAATGCGGCTCGTCGGAAGCGGGTCAAGTACGAATCTAGTTGTCTGGCGATTGGTTATGGTTTCATTCCTTTCTCATTTTCTTCTCTTGGGGAATTAGAGAAGGAGGCTGTTTCTTTGCTAAAGCGGGTTCAGAAGAGTTCGCTGGCGCAAGATATTGGTGCCGGTGCTGCTGCTCATATTTTTACTAGGATATGTTTTGCTATTGCTAGAGGTGTGGGGGTCCAGATTATCTCTAGGCTTCCCACTAATTTTTTGTAAATTTTAAAACTTTTAAGTTTATAATAATAATAATAATAATAATAATAATAATAATAATAATAATAATAATAATAATATCCAAATATTTAAGTTTAAGATAAGCATTAAAGAAGTGAAAGGTAACAAAGGGAATCCAAACGAGCAAGGTGGTTGTGGGCCCTACCAAAAAAAAACCCAACCCAACCCAAGTTGTTCACCGTATAAAATAACACTGTAGCTAGGTTATATAATATTCACATTACGATCACGTACTTCTACGGTTCGTTACATAAAACAGCTTTTCTTTTTTTACACACAGATCTCTCACCTAGTAGTCACATACTCAAATCACCGCCAATTGTAATTGCAATTGCAATTGTATTTCAGATGGCCATGGAAGATAATAATGAAAGCTGCGGTAGCAGAGCGGTTGAATCGCCGAAACAAAGCCGGCAACGACGGCAGAAACTTGAGGTATATAACGATGTACTCACTCGATTGTATGATATGAATCATGAGGACACTCAACAACCTGATTTTGAAGACCAGCTATGGATTCACTTTAATCGTCTTCCGCCTAGGTATGTATATGATTATAATTCTGTTTTCTTATTTCTCTGTTTAATTTTATTCATTATTTAATTAAATTGTGTGTGTTTATGATTATGATGTATAGATATGCGTTGGATGTGAATGTTGAGAGAGCGGAAGATGTGATAACACATAAGAAAGTTTTGCAGATGGCAGAAGATCCTGCTAATAGGCCTGCATTTGAAGTCCGTTTAGTGCAGGTATATAATTTATGCTTAAATGTTATGTTTTATTTAGAAGTAAACTTTTTAATGATATGATAAATTATTTAATTAGAAGTGTAGTGCTTGAATTTTGAGTAATTTTCAACTTGCTATTAAGTAATTCACAGCTTGTTGCATTTAGTGACATTGATTACATTTTATGGTAATGGTTTGAAATTTTCTGATTGAGGTTTAGAGGAATTCCTTATTTCTTTTAGTGAATCTGTTTGCGTGACATGGAAATAGATGGATTAAGATTACTGATCGGTAGGAATCGAGTGCGTTTTTATTTACATCTGAAAATTTAAGTTTATGCTATAATACACAAACTAACAAGTATAAGCGTGCGCTTGTTTGCCTTTTGACTGAATAGTTCAACACCGAATGCTAAATCGTTTGCATTGAGTGCGTTTTTATTTACATCTGAATGGCAATTGATGCTGAACCCATCAATATGTGATGAAACATTAAGAGTTGATTACGCTTATAAACATTTCAACACATCCATTTCCTTTACTATCCTTTTGTCTATTCATTTAAAAGGTTATTACATTGGTTTTACATCATGCATAGAGTTCATTCATAATGATTATCAAATATGTTATTGTCATTCAAAACCAAGTTCAATTAAAACTTTTGAATAATTCAGATTTTAAACCATTCGGCCTTTAATCATTCTGGTTTATCCAACTCACCCTAAGTAACACACAACATGGAACCAACGCCAGGCCAAGCTTGTTGTGAAGTAGTATGATTAGACTTCGGGTTCTTTGCTTTTATGCTAAAGTTGAACAGGCCAACTACCTTTTGTATGAATTCTATCAGAATAATGCGTCTCTGGTATTAATTACCACTCTCATTCTTCATCTAGCCTCCTTTCTCAATTGTTTTTCTGCACTTGAACATAACAGTTATCTTGTTGACTTCAACTCTCTTCTTGAGTAAAATGCCAGAATTAGACAATCCATTTAAGTCAATCAATAGGACATTCACATGTCCTGATCTGATATCACTAATTTGTTGCTCAATTCTGAGTTAGTTTTTACGCACCATAGTACAACACTTATTGAAGTCTTGCCAAAGGATAGTTTTAAACTGTACCAAGTTAACTGTTTCGAGGTCTCACATCATCTCACCTATTAGTAGTTCTGAATTGGTAATAGATGAATGGTTACCATGTCTTGCGTTATCTGAGAAATGACATCCAAGTGTTTTGCCAAAGGATTACAAATACAAATTGCACCATGTCTTAGGATATTGATTCCAATATGTTGGTGTGTTCTTTCTTTAAATATTGTTAGATATGTGATTAAATGTTTCCAATATTGTAAGCTGGGCAGTCAATTTTTCATATCGAAGTATGTCGGACAACCATCAATTTATTGAGGCAACAACAAGCGTCGATATAGTGGCGTCTTGACTGTCGCTTTGAGCCTAAATTGATTTTCAGGCAGCATTTAAAACCTATGGAAATTTGATTAAACCATTTCCATGGAGTCTCTTTTTCTTTTCATTTTATTTATTTAAACTTTTTTTTTTTTTTTTAGCCGGAGGTCCCACGGAAGCAATCTCTCTGCCCTGGAGTAGAGAGGGGGATGACTTTCTCTTCCTATGGGCCTCGACTCATGGTTAAAGAAACGACTTCTCTCTTACTCTACGGTAGAGGAAGGATTGTCTACATCTCACCTCCCCCATACCTCGCATGTGCGGGTATTGTTGTTGTTGTTGTTGTTGTATGTTCATGACACTCTTCCAAGTAATTGGAGATCATTTAACACACCACACAATAGTGTTAGGTACTCTTAACTTTCATTGTGTACATTCTTGATAAGTTTTCTTTCTCTAACAAGATGCATATGATTCTATTTATATATAAATCTTTGTAAGGAACTATGAAAAATTATCCTGCCATTGTAGAAACATTCCAAGTGCTTTCTTAATTACCTTTTGATTTTACTTCTGTCTTATGCAAGGAATATTTTATATAGGTTCATCCGACTTCAGATGGGAACACATCTGATTTTGACCATATCGAATTCTCACTTAAAGAAGATGCTCAGAGTGCTTCAACTTACAGCAGCAGAAGCGGGTATTGACAAATGTCTTTTTTTTATAAGCTTTATCTTTGTTTGCTGACTAGTGTATTTGTATATGCATGATCCTATAACTTGTTCAGCATCTGAACCCTGTTAATGTCTGATATTTTTTTTTACCATTAATATTTATATGCCACCATAATTTTTATTTATTTATATTTTTTTAATTTTCTTCTTTAGATTGCATCCCCCGCCTTCTTTTGGTTCAGCTCAAAATCTTGAAGTGCTTGCACTTAAAGGCAGTAGACATCATGATGATAGTTATGCTGAAAATGATGTGAATTCAACATCAGTATCTTCTAGGTAACATCTATCTAACTTATTAATAGTATGCATTTTTAAATGATGAATACATTAGTCAAGAAACTGTATAAAATGCAACAGTAATTAGTTTGATTACTTACAATGTGTTAGCTAGCATGCATTGAAATGGTCCCCTTAAAATTTATAACTACCACCACTAGAACTGAGCTGTGTTATATATGCTATATTTGTTCGTTTTTAACTTCCACAGTTGTCAAAAAGAATCTCTTACTTAAAATGCATTTTCAGTGATCTACTTCTAATCTTTATTAAACAGTTCAAGACTAAAACAATTTGATTTTGGGAATAATCTCATTTTATAGTGAACCCTCTTGAAAGATACTTGTGCTGTTTTACCTAGTTGTGTTTAATTTAACTGCTCTTCCACACGCATTTCCTTTAGACAAAATGCCTATTTCACCTATTTTTTTATGCGTTATTCTCTTATATCTTTCTCAATATGATCTAAATCAACAGATTTTTGCAACTAATTCTCAGCTTTTGTACCATATGTTGTTAGTAGTCTTTTAAGCTGCTATATTAAAGTTAGTTTCCTAAGTGCTTTTTATAATCGGGGATAATGCAGGCCTATGCATGAGATAACCTTTTCAACAATCGACAGACCAAAGCTCTTAAGTCAGGTACTATACATTCCTCTTTTTTCTCTTGGGCTGGTGCATAATTCGTTTAATTTCCCTTCTGAAACTGCATAAGTCAGAATAAGATGATCTTAGTGTGAAGTTAACCTATAACAGTTTTTTAAAATCTTGAATGCTATGATATATATGTGCATAAAGGTTATGTATTACATTATAGTATTACACAATGGGAAGCTAACTTATTAGATGATTACTGTTTCTATATAATTATTGGCTCAATTTTTTTAATATGTGTTTTATAATTCAAGAGACTTAGATTAAGCTACACATGTATCAAATTTCAGTTGACTTCATTACTTTCTGAGGCTGGATTGAACATTCAAGAAGCACATGCTTTCTCAACCGCTGATGGCTTCTCTTTGGATGTCTTTGTTGTTGATGGATGGCCTCATGAGGTATAATCTCAATTTTATAAACATGATTGAATTGAATCATAATAAGAAAGAACGTTAAGTGTTTTTTATTCTTATAATGTAGTCAGTAACATTGCATAATGAACACAAATAACAGAACAGCTGTGTTGTTGTGTCAAGATCAAAGATCCAGTCCTAAACTTTGCTTTATGTCTATGTTGACTTATAGTTAAAAAATATTTTTGATAAAACTTCAAGGATGACATCTTTCGTTATGGGTTTGAGCTCATTTTTGGACTAGAATATAAATTGAATCAAGAATAGGAACCATAAAGTTCCATTTTTTTATGCCCTCGTTTGTTACTCTATATGTACTAATTGGTATTTGGCAACACTAGGAGACTGAACAGCTCCGAAACGCACTTACAAAGGAGATAATGAAGGCTAAGGTAGTTTATTGTTGTCTCTCTTGGTGTTTTACAACATTCACTTCTCCACATCATATGTTGTTTCATCTTGTCTAAATTTTTTCAGGGGGAATCTTATGGTGAAAAACACTCATCATCTACTACTACTACCAAAAATGTTCCTACTACAAGCAATTCAATACCATCTAAAGATCATGTGAAAATACCTACTGATGGGACTGATGTATGGGAAATTGATGCCAAGATGCTGAAATTTGAAAATAAAGTTGCATCTGGTACTTTTGGTGACCTGTATGTGTTTCAACTCTAAACTTTTTTTTTTTTTTTTACATTTAAAAAAAAAAGATAATGGCTCTAACATTTGCAATTTTCTTAGATATAAAGGCACGTATTGTAGTCAGGAAGTGGCTATTAAAGTTCTTAAGCCAGAGCGAATAGATGCAGATATGCTTAGAGAATTCTCTCAGGAGGTTTTTATTATGAGGTCAGTATCTTTTATTTTACTTTGGTTTTCTAATTCATATTTTTTTGCTTATGGAGCTTGTTTACCTTTTACCATTTTTGTTTTCCTAAACTCATATTTTAAATTCAATAAATGGTCAAACTTTATATCTAACTTTTTGTCTTAGACATGTCATGTAATCCCTTCATTCATCCTTTCATTCGCATCGCTGTTACAATTCGCCATGTTTCCAAAGATGTACATTAGCAGATAGGAGGATTGCTATTACAATTCATAGAATTGTTTTTTATTTATTTGTTGTTTTTAAATAATAAAATTCGTAGAATCAGTTTCTTTTGCAGCTAGTTATGTTTTCCCTGTTTTCCTTTGGCTTGACAGGAAGATTAGACACAAGAATGTTGTTCAATTCATTGGAGCATGTACAGAACCTTCTAAACTGTGTATTGTAACAGGTAACATGACTAATATTTAAAGCTTTATCATTTATTTTGTATAATCAGTTGCTAGTTTGTGATGCATCACCGATCGATAGTTATTTCGAGCTATGTTTAATTTTGTAGTATAAAGTACCTTGATGTATATGTTAAGCGTATGGCTATGGTCTTGGGGCTTTCATACCTTCCATTTTGGAAAGATTACATTTACACCAAGTTTACATAATACACAAATATTTTTTTTAGTGTTGCATGTACCATATGTACTTTATGCAGGACCAGAACACTCCCTGAAGTGTGTAAAGCTTATGAAGCATATTCCTCTAAATTATATATGCATTGTTCGATATATATTGGTGTTTGTATTGGAACAAGTAGATTTTTAACTTGTATTATGAATTGAACGAAGGTTTGAAACTTGTATAGGAAAAACTTGTTCTGAATGATAATGTTTTGTTCTGTCATCAGAGTTCATGGCACGAGGAAGCATATATAATTATTTACACAAGCAGAACGGTTCTTTTAAGATGCCTTTGTTACTGAAAATAGCGATTGATATATCTAAGGGCATGAGCTACCTGCATCAAAATAATATCATTCACAGGGACTTGAAAACTGCCAATCTTTTAATGGATGAACACGAAGTAAGAGTTCCCTCGGTATTCACATTCATTGTTATATGATAAATTGTTCTGGATAATTGTTTATACGAACATGGTTCTCTTGAAAATCGTATCTTTCTATTGTTTAAATGGGTCTAGCATAAATTATCTTGAAAATACAATATACGCTAATCAATCAGTAGGGTAGCTGCATGTGGTTTATTTCTTATTTGGCAGTATGAATAACTTAAACTTTTAAAAATGTGTGCTTTCATAACTAAAGCTGAATCTGTATCCTGATATAACATCAATCAACGTTCTCAATGGAGCAGAATTGAGCACTTTGTTAAACTAAACCTTTCTTCACTACCACTTTTGACTTGGACTCGAATTATACTTAGGTTGTTACAATGAGAATGTGTAGGACAGTTACATAAAGTACATGTCACTATGGTATACAAACCTTGTTTATATAGAATCATCTTCTTTTTAATACTATGATGGAAGAATATAACAGTTTCTTTGTGGATACCTATCTTGTGTTTATTGTGTGGTTCGTAGACGGTACTTAGTGAATTACTGATGAAAGCTTACTCACATAACTATTAACAAGTAAACATTTTATTTGTTGACTTGCACAATTTCGAGTCTTGTTTAAAATTATTATTTTCCTGGACAGGTTGTGAAAGTTGCTGATTTTGGAGTTGCGAGGGTGCAGACTGAATCTGGAGTAATGACTGCAGAAACTGGAACTTACCGTTGGATGGCACCTGAGGTATCACTATGCTTTTATATACGGTGTCTATGAGTTTGAATTCCCAGTTATTGTATCACTTTTTGTTCTTCGGGACCTTTTGTTTACCTTTTTTGACATCATAATAGTGGCTAGTGTAAATGGATAAGTTTTCCCTGTCCAGGCTACCCGGTAAAGGGAAGTATTCAGATGTACAAGGCCTAACCGTGACCGTTTTCTATCCTTTACCTTGGCCACCACAAAATATGCTTATAGTGAGGTTTGAACCTGAGACGTCTTGTGAGGATATTCAGGACCCAATCACCTAACCATTTGACAATCATGACATGTTGTTCATTTGTATCTCTTTATTCGTTCTTACATTTCCTATGCATGGGCTTGTCTTAGTAACAGTTGTTATGAATTGAAGGTTATCGAGCACAAACCATATGATCATAAAGCTGATGTGTTCAGTTTCGCAATAGTGCTATGGGAGCTTCTAACAGGAGAAGTAAGTGCATTTTGAATTGAATAATAAACGAGAATTTTTTGTTTCATTGACTTACATTTTTATGTTTGACATGTGTTGTTTTCACAGGTTCCCTACTCATATTTAACACCATTACAAGCAGCAGTTGGTGTTGTACAACAGGTAGTCTTTCCTTTCATTAACTGAATTCATTGGTGGTTTACTCGAAAACAGTCAATCGAGCAAATGGTACTTTTAACCTGAAAACTTGGTAACAAAACCAAACTATATATTCATGGTTGCAAACGGTGGTTGCGGCGGTTTGTGACTAGCCCGCCCCTTTTTGCTCAAAAACGTCTAATTAGTCAGTCAACACTAAAAATTAGGTCAAAGTCGTTCAAAGTCAGTCAACGCTGTCAAAAGTCAACTTTTCTTTTCTGGCCTTTTTCTAGCGTAAAGGAAAATCCCAACCCCATTTAAAATTAGCTGAGAAAAACACCGACTTACATAGTATCCCTTAAGGTTAAATTAATAAGATATGGCCCGTTGAATATTTGGGTGGAGTTTATTTAAATTTTTTTATGAAAATGAGTATTTGACACTTTGGGGGCTCGATTTTAATATTTGAACAAACTATGAGGGCTTTTTTGAAAAAAAAAGGTGGGAAAAGGGAAAAAAGTGAAAGGACGAAAACGCCCCTGGTGACTATTAATCGTTTTTGTCTATTAGGTAGTATATAAAGTATGTGGTCGATTTATAATGAATGAGAAGTTTAATGGTTAAAGTATAAAATGTTAAAAGTTTGTGGTAAATTTATAAAAGCTATAAAGTTAACTATTATATATTTTGAGGCTAAAATGTAAATAAGTAAAAGATTGGGGGTAGTTTGTGAAACTTGTGAGGTTAAAAAAAACAAATCGACCCCCCCATACAGGGGGTAAATTGTCACATTACCATTCTCATAAAAAATCTTAAATAAACTACACCCAAATATTTAACGGGCAATATCTTCTCGCTCGCAACGAGTCAAATTTTTCCGACACCATCGTTAAACTCGAAATAATTTTAGGAACACAATGTCACTAGCTATACGCAAAACGGACGCTTTTTAAAAAAGGCTAAATATTTGGGTTACTTTTCATACACGTTGATTTCGCGTTAATTTTTTAAAAGTCGACAATTCCATAGCGAAATGCGGAGATGCACATATGTTGTTAATTTAAAATAACATTTAAATTTTTCACGGGTTATACCTTTTAGTTCGACTCGAGTTGCGCTTCAACAACATCATCGTTAGCCACGAAATAATTTTACAAACAAAACGCAATAAAATACATTGAAAACCGAACCCCCGGCGCGAAGCGAGGGTTTGAACACTAGTTATAACTATTTGTAATGAACATACTATTCTTTTTTTTTTTTTTTTTTTTTAGATTACACTTTCTAAACGTAGTTGTTATACTTATCGTTAACACATATCTTTAATATTGTACAATTATATAACGAATGTAACGAACACTATAAATTACTAGTAATATTTAACTGATTTTATATATAGACATATCGCTTCGCGCCGGGGTTCGGTTTTCAATGTATTATATTGCGTTTAGTTTGTAAAATTATTTCGTGGCTAAAGATGATATCGTTGAAGCGCAATTCGATTCGAACTAAAAGGTATAATCCGTGAAAGATTTAAATGTTATTTTAAATTAACAATATATGTACATCTCCGCGTTTCACTATGGAATTGTCGACTTTTAAAAATTTAACACAAAATCGACGTGTATGAAAAGTACCTCAAATATTTAGCGTTTTTTAAAAAGCGTCTGTTTTGCGTATAGTTAGTGACAGTGTGCTCCTAAAATTATTTCGAGTTTAACGATGTTGTCAGAAAAATTTAACTCGTTGCGAGCGAGAAGATATGGCCCGTCGAATATTTGGGTGGAGTTTATTTAAATTTTTTTATGAAAATGAGTATTTGACACTTTGGGGGGTCGATTTTAATATTTGAACAAACTATGGGGGCTTTTTTGAAAAAAAAGGTAGGAAAAGGGAAAAAAGTGAAAGGACGAAAACGCCCTGGTGACTATTAATCGTTTTTGTCTATTAGGTAGTATATAAAGTATGTGGTCGATTTATAATGAATGAGAAGTTTAATGGTTAAAGTATAAAATGTTAAAAGTTTGTGGTAAATTTATAAAAGCTATAAATTTAATTATTATATATTTTGAGGCTAAAATGTAAATAAGTAAAAGATTGGGGGTAGTTTGTGAAACTTGTGAGGTTTACTATTCACTTTTGCTATACCTTTTAGATAAGTATGTGGTCGATTTATAATTAATGAGAAGTTTAATGGTTAAAGTATAAAATGTTAAAAGTTTGTGGTAAATTTATAAAAGCTATAAAGTTAATTATTATATATTTTGAGGATAAAATGTAAATAAGTAAAAGATTGAGGGGAGTTTGTAAATTTATAAAAGCTATAAAGTTAATTATTATATATTTTGAGGATAAAATGTAAATAAGTAAAAGATTGAGGGTAGTTTGTGAAACTTGTGAGATTTACTATTCACTTTTGCTATACCTATACCTTTTAGATATATAGATATAATAAATAATTATACAAAACATTTTAAAAGATATATATATATATATATATATATATATATATATATATATATATATATATATATATATATATATATATATAGGGGTAGGATCAAGAGGGAAGTAACCAATCGGGGGAAGCAAAAAATTTTTTTTTTTACATTTTTTGAAAAAACTTTGTTCACGAACATTATAGATGATATGAAAATATGAACATTTAGTAGAGACACTTTGTGATAAATGTTTTTATTTTGGCGGGAAAACGCTCGAAGAAGTAATATATAACAATTATCGTGTTTTTCGAGCGTATTTTAAGGTTTTAGCTATTGGGGTTTAGATATTAGGGTTTATAGGGTTTAGATATTAGGGTTTAGAAATTTAGGGTTTAGATTGAGTTTTTAAGACGAACGGTTTAGAGTTTAGGGTTTAGGGTTTGGTGTTTTGGGTTTATGGAATAAACCCTAAACCCTAAACTCTAAATCGGGCTAAATTTTACTTCACAAAACATGAAAAAAAAGCGTTCATATTCTTCACGAACAATATTATGTTGAATGTTATTTTTGTCGATCGTTTTCCCGCCTAAATAATAACATTCATCACGAAGTGTCTCTTCTAAATGTTCATATTTTCGTGTGACCTTGATGCCGGAAAAAAAAAATTTCAAAGAAAACGAAAAAAAAAAAAAAATTTTGCTTCCCCCCGATTGGTTACTTCCCCATTGATCCTGCCCCTATATATATATATATATATATATATATATATATATTATTTAAACTAACACCACCACATCATCTTATTTGTAAATCATTTGCTTTTGAAATATTATGTTTAAAATATTTGTGTTTTAAAAATTTATATTAAATAATTTTTATTTAAAAGTATTTTTATTATAAAAGTCAACGTTGGTTAACATCCTTCTCGACCTTTCAAGGTCCTGACTAACTCGTCCCCGTCTCGCGTCTTTTTAAACCTTGTATATATTTATGTTGGAACATGTTCATAATGAAGGAAAATCAAATCATTATGTTGCTCAATGGTTGTAAGTTGGTGTTGGTAAAGTATAACAAACAATGGATTATTTCTTGGTTCATCAGGGTTTACGGCCTACGATCCCTAAGCAGACTCATCCAAAGCTCACTGAATTGCTTGAGAGTTGCTGGCAACAGAATCCCACTATGAGGCCAAACTTCACTGAAATTCTAGACAAACTAAAGCATTTAGCAAAAGAGGTATGTTTGATCTCTGATCGGTTAAACGGGTAGAATTATAAAAATGGTGAAAAATGATATGGGTCAGATGGGTGTCGAACAAGTCCAGACCATTTGAAAAGTCATCCACGGTGCATGATTAAAAACAATCTAAATCTATTTATATCAAAATCCAGATAATTTTGCAAAAAACTCATAACTTTTGGGTAAAAAATTTTCACCTCAGCCCAAGTCGCAACTCGTTCGTTTTGACTTGACCAGCACAACATTTTACATGTTTTTCAACCCACCTGATTTTGCCACTTCTATGTAACTAAAACTCTTCATCTGTAATTCTTGAACTTTTTTTAGCAGCTATGAAGATATCAAATTGTACTGAAACATAGACTATGATTTTCTTTTGGGTTACCGACCAAATTGCCAAAAAAAGCTTTTTTAATGTTTTGCCCCAAAAATAAAATATTACAATTTTGGTTAACAACCCTTCTTTTTATACTTGAATTTGTATCTTGTGATTTTTCAAGTTGGAACAATTTGATCAGGTTGGGAATGCTGGTGAGGGGCAAAAGGACAAGTCAATTAGCGGATTTTTCTCAAGTTTTAAGAAAGGATACCACTGAAGCAGCAGGTATCGAATGAACGAGATGTAATTTGTGTGATTATCTTATTATTCATGCACAAATTCCACTTATATACAGTAGAGTGTTACTTTCTATGCTGAACCAATATTCTCATCATCAAATTTCTTCCTTCTTGTTGATATCACACCATCACTTTTTTAGTGGTCATAAAAATGGCATCCCAAAAACCAGATCAGAAGGCTAAGCAGACAAAAAGACAATATTTAACATGAGTAGAACTCCAAATGTTGATCTTTTGTTTAACTTGAGTATCTGAGGTTTAAAATTTTGTTACTGAGCGAAACTTTTGGATCAGATTTTCATTACTCAGTTTTGGGATCTTAATTGCAATTGAAGAGCGTATTTAACTTGTACTGTTGAAATTCTTAGGTATCGACTTTAACTTATAATCCGTTAACAAATCGTTTAATGGCGTGGAAAAACCTTTCGGCTTTCGCTACTTGAGCAACTTACATATCCCGTATCTTTTTTTTTTCACGTGTTTCAAAATCATTCACATATTGAGGTATCTTTGTGCAAGGTTGTACTTCTACAGTTTCCGTTAACCACAAGAAATGTGTTGAGAACACAACTGAATGTTCAATATTTGATTAAATCCGAGATAGATATCGAAGATAAAAACGCAACTTTTTAGCTGATATCAACATCAATATCCGAAAGTTGCTTAATAGATTATATTGCCCTAATAAAGTCTAACCATATACCGGCAGCATCACAATGTAGCTTGACTAGGGAAATGAAATGAAGCAGAGAGAAAATAAATAAAGTTCTTGTTCCTTGAGTTTTGTATTGGAGAGTGATCGTACCAAATTCGGGAAACGGATAGGATACGATTGCAAGTCTCAATCACGTTAACGGTGAGCGGTTTGGTCTTCTCGAACTCCCCAGAATATCGTTGATTACCGAATCCAAATACTTGTTTCAAATCCATTTCAGGTCAAACTCAGTCAATCATCTAGAGAGAAAAAGTTCTCTTGTAGAGAGAAAAAGTTCTGCTCTAACAAAATGATGTGATCTGCCCATTAATGGAATTCAGGTGGCCTTTTTATAGTTAAAAAAGTTAAAGGTTCTCCTCCAGAAAAAGGACACGTGTCATGCTCTTATTGGTGGGTCAACCCTTATCTTTCGGAGATGGACCAGTCAACTCCATAATATTCGGATCATGACTTTCACACCTCATCGGTTCCGGCTTACCGTAAATCCTCTATCCGATGTTCGCTGATTTCAAACTTATGGTTTTATACCTTTTATTCACGTTTATGGTGATCAGTTGTGCATTCGAACATGCTTTTCTGTTAGATTTCTATACGCTAGCCGAATAGCGTATTATTAAGTCCCCTCAGTTTCAGAATGATAGCTTTTAAATGTATCTTGTCAAAATTAAAAAATCATTTCTTCCACTTCTACGAGCCTCCATACATTAAATGCTCCTGAAATTCGGATTTGACAATCTCAATTCTTTGATTAATTTTCATTGTTGTTTGCCATCTCCACCGTCCACGTGTACTTTTGATCATATCTTAAATAATGGTAAAAAAATCCTTTGAATTACCTCTTTACATCCCTATATATATCCCTAGCATTTACTCCTATCAACTACCTCACCTTTTATTTCTTTTCTATCCGCTTATAATTATAATGTCATCCGTCCGCTAGTAATCGTTCTTTTCTTGATGTTCGCCATGTTCCCCGTTAAATTTCTCGACAATATTTGGAGTATCTTTATCATCGCTTTCCAATTCTTCATTCTGTTGACGCAGTAATCCCGTCATCGTCTGATCGTGCTCATCAACCCCCTTTAGGTAAAATTGCTCTATATGCTCATGCGCTGGAATCCGCAACCTTCGCATTCCTTTAACTGAATTATTCCAATCGTTGATTTGTCATTATAAAATTGCTATTGGTCAACTTGAACCCGCTAGTATCCACGAAATTATTATTTTCGAAATGTATTGTCATGCCACGAAGCAACCTCCTTCTCTTTGTATCTTTGAAAATATTTTTCAAATTGAATCTTATCATGTCGGCTGGTTTTATTTTAAACAATACGGCTTTTTAAATCTTCGAGCGGAGCCAATACGTGATTGGGAGACATCCTTCTTTTTTGTAAATGAAGACATTTTGCTAAATGAATATTGATCAGATAGAATTTGGCACGCTAATCGCTATGCGCCTATTGTTCCTAGGTCCAAATTATCAAATTCAGAGAAAAACGTTATGAGAAGTTTAGGTCAGAAGCCTTATTTAACGCACATATGCGGAGCACATACTTGTTCTTGACTCCGTTAGCAACGACTAGCAGAATTCTCGTATTCGCCCCGTAATTAATTATAAGGGCAAAGGTATGAATATCTCTTGTTTCGCTATTCCTATTTACTGTTATTCCTTTATTTATTATTATGTATTTTCTTTTTCAGAATTAAACTTATACGAGATTTTAAATTTCAATACCCCTCAAGAGCTTTGTTTTTCAACCAAGCCCATTGCTCAAGA
This sequence comes from Rutidosis leptorrhynchoides, assembly GCF_046630445.1. Classification (NCBI taxonomy): domain Eukaryota; kingdom Viridiplantae; phylum Streptophyta; class Magnoliopsida; order Asterales; family Asteraceae; genus Rutidosis; species Rutidosis leptorrhynchoides. The sequence goes on from NC_092337.1 coordinate 199,866,749, forward strand.
TAAGAGTCCTCCTCATATGCGCTCCGCTCCTGTGCGTACCGCAAGATCTGCCGGTATCAAAACGAAAATCTTCAGTTGATCAACATAGGAATGTTACATCCCACTCTTCTTCTCTTCATATACCAACTGAAGGTGAATTAGCTGATTAAAATTTATCATCCTTTTTAACCCATACATTGTATCACGAATTCTATAAATAAAATCTCGCTAATTTGGTCCGTGGATTAAAGTAATCAACTCTTGATTACATATAACCACGTTAAATTATCACGTTCTTTTTTATTTGTTATTGTCTTCGTTTGTCTTTGTAGGAAGAGTGATTTTCTGGAAATCACTCATATTGTTGGGTCCTATATCCTAACAGTCATGAGAGGTGTTTTACCATTAGGTTGTAGATAATGTTTCAAATATTGTACATATGGTCATGTGGGTGTTTTACTATTAGGTTGTACATAATGCTTCAAATATTGTATGTATGGTCACGAGGGTGTTTACCATAAAGTTCTGTATAATGTTTCTCATATTGTATAATTAACAAGTAAATAGTTTTATTAAATAAATAATTAATTATTTTAATGACAATATCATGGTAGCTTAAAATTTTTCTTTTTATTTTTAATTTTTTTAAGCTTGTATATTCTCCATTTATGACATTATCATGATACAGTGGCGAAAATACATGGGGGGTAGGGGCTTCAAATTTTGCTCAAAAATCTTCAACTTTTGCTCAAAAACCTTCATAATTTGCCCAAAAACCTCAATTTTTGCCCCAAAACCTACATATTTTGTCAAAAAAAATTGCTATGGTTTTAAAATTTTTTTTGCCCCCAGTGAAAAAATTTCTAGTTTCGCCACTATCATGATAGAGATTTCTTAGAAAGTATAGATTTTCCTTCCAATGCTTCCTTCCAACCCCTTCATTTCATTTTTTTTCCTTCCTTCCCGAAAAATCTTGGGAACAAAGCCTAAATGATAGATAAATATATATACCAAATTTTACTGCAAATCAAAATGCATACATCAACTATAAATAACAATTAATTAATTAATTTGTAGTTTAAAGCATATCCGACTAAGACCATTCGTAACGGGTCCTAAGTGACCCCGTTACTTGTCCACTTGGCACCAGAAACGCCGGAAAATGGCCGTAACCAGGCGGCACCTGGTGGCGTCAGTTTCGCGTTTGGGGAGAAGAAACGAGGGAGGTCACAGCTGTTTCTTTTTCTTTTTTTATTTTTTTTATTAATTTAAAAATATTATTTTTATCCCCATTTAATACTTAACTCAATTAGATTTTAACACATCATCACAATACTTCAAATTAACACCAAAAAGTAACACCACCAATACTCCACTCAACAAAGTAACACGTCATACTCATCCAAAAAGTGCAAAAAGGCAAGTAACACGAAAAGTGACACCGCTAACCATTACAAATGGTCTAACCAACATTCTTGTAGAGTTACACGTAACATTAGTTAAAACCTATATTTACTTATTACTTATTTTTCAATTAACGACAAAAGTTACATGTTTTTGTGTTTGTATCTTATTATATTACATTATATTCTAATTTGTTAAAAATACATTAATGAATTTATTTCATAATAGCAATATTTTAAAAAATTAAATATCCAATGGATATTCAATAACCCCTTAATTCAATTGATATAGATATGAGCCGATGAACTGGAATTATATGCGTATGGAGTGAATTTTTTTAAATGAATTTGCATATGGTATGTAATTTATATTCGAATCATCGTCATCTGTAAATGTAAGAGCCGCACGCTTGGTACCACCCCGAGTATGGTGTAATCTATCACAAATCAAACTCGGATAATTTAAGGCATCAATAAAAGATACAAAAGCCTTCAAATTTAGTGTGGGCTTAAGAATGTTCAAAATAATAAAATTGGGTGATAATAGTTCAGATTATATATGAAGAGGTATACGTGTTGATCTTGGGACATTAGTAAATACTAAACTTAATTATACTTGGTTTACGAATTATGAACTCAAACTTGTCTGAATCACAAAAACAGATTTTTATCTTCAAATGCATTGAAGGTCATTGTCAATGTTGTTTGGCATAAGGCAGAAGTGTGCCTTTTAATTGGCTGGACATCATCTTCATCTATATATCTTTTCTTATTAGTTCACACTATTTGATCTATGAACACCAGACTCTCAATTGAATAATAAATATGAATTATAAGAACAATAATTGAGAGAACACGATATGAAGATATATGAAAGATAATATTAATCGTGCAAAGATACATTACAAGGCTAAACCGTAGCCTCTATTTATACAGTTTTAAAACCAAATCTGAAGATTTGGTTTCCTAAACAACTTTACTAATAATAAGGAAAAGATAAACTCTAAACTTAACAAATCTTCAAATCACTTTAAAAGTTTATCTTCTGGAGATAAGGCAGAATCAAAAACGTATCTTCTAAATATTTAAACATATCTCCAAAATCCTCCTTATCTTAGCCATCAAGAAAACCAAAAACGTTGACTTCACCGAACATCAGAGTCTGCAACTTCAGACTCTACAACTTCAGACTCTAAAAACCTGCAAAATATTTTTGACTCATCAGATTATTTTTCCAACAATCTCCCCCTATCTGATGATGTCAAAACCACCTGTCCATCTACTTGTTCAACTCTGCAAACTCTCTTTCAATCAACCTGCACTTGCTCTTCATATACTTAATTTTCTTCAACATGAGAAGTTTACTATACAAGTGATTCACCAATTTAACTCTGAAAGGATAAGTCTGCTCTGTCACACATCTAGTCAACAAACCAATCAACAATTCAATACTAGCTCCTTCAAACTGCTCAACTCTCATCATCATCCTTTGATTTCCATTTGTTTTGAACATTAAAGCATCTAAATACTCAATATACCTTTCATCAACAAATTCTAAATGCTCTGAAACAGCATACCTCTCTACATGACCCTTAACTCTCCTCTCCTTCACCTCTTGATCAAACATCTCACAAAATATCTCATAATCCTTGAAACTTATAAACCCTTCTTCAAATACTAAGTGTACCAAACTAGATACCCTCTTCAATACTTCTTGCACTATAGCTTGATCATCTGCACACTCCTGGATACACACAGCTAACCCTTTCCATTCACAGAACCCTAGACGAACAATTTGGTTCAACTTAACTGTAGTGACCCGAACTTTTCCATGTTTATATATATATTAAATGAAATTGTTATTTACATGATTAAGTGTTTCCAACATGTTAAGCAATCAAACTTGTTAAGACTTGATTAATTGAAATAGGTTTCATTTAGACAATTGACTACCCAAGTTGACCGCTGATTCACGAACGTTAAAACTTGTAAAAACTATACGATGACATATATATGGTTATATATATAGTTAACATGATTTTATTATAAGTATGTATCTCATTAGGTATTTTAACAATGAGTTATATACATAAAAATAAGACTATTAATTTAAGAAACTCGAAAACGATATATATAACGATTATCGTTATAACAACGTCTTACTAGGTACATATGAATCATATTAAGATATTGATACACTTGGTTAATTATGTTAAATGATAAGTAAATATATTATTAAGTGTATTAACAATGAAATACATATGTAAAAATACGACTACTAACTTAATGATTTCGAAACGAGACATATATGTAACGATTATCGTTGTAACGACATTTAACTGTATATATATCATACTAAGATATATTATATATCATAATATCATGATAATATAACAATTTAACATCTCATTTGTTATAATAAATAATGGGTTAACAACATTCAACAAGATCGTTAACCTAAATGTTTCAAAACAACATTTACATGTAACGACTAACGATGACTTAACGACTAAGTTAAAATGTATATACATGTAGTGTTTTAATATGTATTCATACACTTTTGAAAGACTTCAAGACACTTATCAAAATACTTCTACTTAACAAAAATGCTTACAATTACATCCTCGTTCAGTTTCATCAACAATTCTACTCGTATGCACCCTTATTCGTACTCGTACAATACACAGCTTTTAGATGTATGTACTATTGGTATATACACTCCAATGATCAGCTCTTAGCAGCCCATGTGAGTCACCTAACACATGTGGGAACCATCATTTGGCAACTAGCATAAAATATCTCATAAAATTACAAAAATATGAGTAATCATTCATGACTTATTTACATGAAAACAAAATTACATATCCTTTATATCTAATCCATACACCAACGACCAAAAACACCTACAAACACTTTCATTCTTCAATTTTCTTCATCTAATTGATCTCTCTTAAGTTCTATCTTCAAGTTCTAAGTGTTCTTCATAAATTCCAAAAGTTCTAGTTTCATAAAATCAAGAATACTTCCAAGATTGCAAGTTTACTTCCAAGTTTTCTAAATCCATTCCAAGTAATCATCCAAGATCAAGAAACCTTTGTTACTTACAGTAGGTTATCTTTCTAATACAAGGTAATAATCATATTCAAACTTTAATTCAATTTCTATAACTATAACAATCTTATTTCGAGTGGAAATCTTACTTGAAATTGTTTTCGTGTCATGATTCTACTTCAAGAACTTTCTAGCCATCCAAGGATCCTTTGAAGCTAGATCTATTTTTCTCATTTCCAGTAGGTTTATCCAAGGAACTTGAGGTAGTAATGATGTTCATAACATCATTCTATTCATACATATAAAGCTATCTTATTCGAAGGTTTAAACTTGTAATCACTAGAACATAGTTTAGTTAATTCTAAACTTGTTCGCAAATAAAAGTTAATCCTTCTAACTTGACTTTTAAAATCAACTAAACACATGTTCTATATCTATATGATATGCTAACTTAATGATTTAAAGCCTGGAAACACGAAAAACACCGTAACACCGCGGGCTGTTTTGGGTTAGTTAATTAAAAACTATGATAAACTTTGATTTAAAAGTTGTTATTCTGGGAAAATGATTTTTATTATGAACATGAAACTATATCCAAAAATTATGGTTAAACTCAAAGTGGAAGTATGTTTTCTAAAATGGTCATGTAGACGTCGTTCTTTCGACTGAAATGACTACCTTTACAAAAACGACTTGTAACTTATTTTTCCGACTATAAACCTATACTTTTTCTGTTTAGATTCATAAAATAGAGTTCAATATGAAACCATAGCAATTTGATTCACTCAAAACGGATTTAAAATGAAGAAGTTATGGGTAAAACAAGATTGGATAATTTTTCTCATTTTAGCTACGTGAAAATTGATAAAAAATCTATTCCAACCATAACTTAATCAACTTGTATTGTATATTATGTAATTTTGAGATACCATAGACACGTATACAATGTTTCGACCTATCATGTCGACACATCTATATATATTTCAGAACAAACATAGACACTCTATATGTGAATGTTGGAGTTAGCTATACAGGGTTGAGGTTGATTTCAAAATATATATAGTTTGAGTTGTGATCAATACTGAGATACGTATACACTGGGTCGTGGATTGATTCAAGATAATATTTATCGATTTATTTCTGTACATCTAACTGTGGACAACTAGTTGTAGGTTACTAACGAGGACAGCTGACTTAATAAACTTAAAACATCAAAATATATTAAAAGTGTTGTAAATATATTTTGAACATACTTTGATATATATGTATATATTGTTATAGGTTTATGAATCAACCAGTGGCCAAGTCTTACTTCCCGACGAAGTAAAAAATCTGTGAAAGTGAGTTATAGTCCCACTTTTAAAATCTAATATTTTTGGGATGAGAATACATGCAGGTTTTATAAATGATTTACAAAATAGACACAAGTACGTGAAACTACATTCTATGGTTGAATTATCGAAATCGAATATGCCCCTTTTTATTAAGTCTGGTAATCTAAGAATTAGGGAACAGACACCCTAATTGACGAGATAGATCTATTGGGTCTAACAAACCCCATCCAAAGTACCGGATGCTTTAGTACTTCGAAATTTATATCATATCCGAAGGGTGTCCCGAAATGATGGTGATATTCTTATATATGCATCTTGTTAATGTCGGTTACCAGGTGTTCACCATATGAATGATTTTTATCTCTATGTATGGGATGTGTATTGAAATATGAAATCTTGTGGTCTATTGTTACGATTTGATATATATAGGTTAAACCTATAACTCACCAACATTTTTGTTGACGTTTAAAGCATGTTTATTCTCAGGAGAATACTAAGAGCTTCCGCTGTTGCATACTAAAATAAGGACAAGATTTGGAGTCCATGTTTGTATGATATTGTGTAAAAACTGCATTCAAGAAACTGATTTCGATGTAACATATTTGTATTGTAAACCATTATGTAATGGTCGTGTGTAAACAGGATATTTTAGATTATCATTATTTGATAATCTACGTAAAGCTTTTTAAACCTTTATTTATAAAATAAAGGTTATGGTTTGTTTTAAAAATGAATGCAGTCTTTGAAAAACGTCTCATATAGAGGTCAAAACCTCGCAACGAAATCAATTAATATGGAACGTTTTTAATCAATAAGAACGGGACATTTCAGTTGGTATCCGAGCGTTGGTCTTAGAGAACCAGAAAATTTGCATTAGTGTGTCTTATCGAGTTTGTTAGGATGCATTAGTGAGTCTGGACTTCGACCGTGTTTTCTTTAAAAATGATTGCTTAACATTTTTGTTGGAAACTATATATTATTAACATATATATATTATGTGATATATTAATCTCTTAACATGTTTGATATTGTGTGATAGATGTCTACCTCTAGCACAAATCCCATTGACTCACCTAATAATAACGAAGAGTCGAATATATATTGGACTGATTCACAAGTTTCCGAAGAAGAACCGGAAGAAGAATCAGAACCGGAAGAAGAATCAGAACCGGAAGAGGAGGAACCGGAGGAGGAAATAGAACCGGTGGGGGAAATAATAAAACGGTTAAGTAAAAGAAAATCCTCAACCAACCAACCAAGGTTAATTATGGTCAATGGTGTTTCCGCCAAGGAAGCAAAATATTGGGAGGATTACCAATTCTTCGATGAATCGGATTCCAACGAGAATTCCGATGATGTTATAGAAATTACCCCAACTGAATTTAAAAAGGCAAAAGAAAATAATAAGGGAAAGGGCATAAAAATAGAGAAATCTAATTCCAACCCCGATGAACTTTATATGTATCGTCAACCCCCGAAGCCCTTATGAAATGTCCCGTTCTTATTGATTAAAAACGTTCCATATTAATTGATTTCGTTGCGAGGTTTTGACCTCTATATGAGACGTTTTTCAAAGACTGCATTCATTTTTAAAACAAACCATAACCTTTATTTCATAAATAAAGGTTTAAAAAGCTTTACATAGATTATCAAATAATGATAATCTAAAATATCCTGTTTACACAAGACCATTACATAATGGTTTACAATACAAATATGTTACATCGAAATCAGTTTCTTGAATGCAGTTTTTACACAATATCATACAAACATGGACTCCAAATCTTGTCCTTATTTTAGTATGCAACAGCGGAAGCTCTTAGTATTCACCTGAGAATAAACATGCTTTAAACGTCAACAAAAATGTTGGTGAGTTATACGTTTAACCTATATATATCAAATCGTAACAATAGACCACAAGATTTCATATTTCAATACACATCCCATACATAGAGATAAAAATCATTCATATGGTGAACACCTGGTAACCGACATTAACAAGATGCATATATAAGAATATCCCCATCATTCCGGGACACCCTTCGGATATGATATAAATTTCAAAGTACTAAAGCATCCGGTACTTTGGATGGGGTTTTTTAGGCCCAATAGATCTATCTTTAGGATTCGCATCAATTAGGGTGTCTGTTCCCTAATTCTTAGATTACCAGACTTAATAAAAAGGGGCATATTCGATTTCTATAATTCAACCATAGAATGTAGTTTCACGTACTTGTGTCTATTTTGTAAATCATTTATAAAACCTGCATGTATTCTCATCCCAAAAATATTAGATTTTAAAAGTGGGACTATAACTCACTTTCACAGATTTTTACTTCGTCGGGAAGTAAGACTTGGCCACTGGTTGATTCACGAACCTATAACAATATATACATATATATCAAAGTATGTTCAAAATATATTTACAACACTTTTAATATATTTTGATGTTTTAAGTTTATTAAGTCAGCTGTCCTCGTTAGTAACTTACAACTAGTTGTCCACAGTTAGATGTACAGAAATAAATCGATAAATATTATCTTGAATCAATCCACGACCCAGTGTATACGTATCTCAGTATTGATCACAACTCAAACTATATATATTTTGGAATCAACCTCAACCCTGTATAGCTAACTCCAACATTCACATATAGAGTGTCTATGGTTGTTCCGAAATATATATAGATGTGTCGACATGATAGGTCGAAACATTGTATATGTGTCTATGGTATCTCAAGATTACATAATATACAATACAAGTTGATTAAGTTATGGTTGGAATAGATTTGTTACCAATTTTCACGTAGCTAAAATGAGAAAAATTATCCAATCTTGTTTTACCCATAACTTCTTCATTTTAAATCCGTTTTGAGTGAATCAAATTTCTATGGTTTCATATTGAACTCTATTTTATGAATCTAAACAGAAAAAGTATAGGTTTAAAGTCGAAAAAATAAGTTACAAGTCATTTTTGTAAAGGTAGTCATTTCAATCGAAAGAACGACGCTAGATGACCATTTTAGAAAACATACTTCCACTTTGAGTTTAACCATAATTTTTGGATATAGTTTCATGTTCATAATAAAAATCATTTTTCCAGAATAACAACTTTTAAATCAAAGTTTATCATAGTTTTTAATTAACTAACCCAAAACAGCCCGCGGTGTTACTACGACGGCGTAAATTCAATTTTACGGTGTTTTTCGTGTTTCCAGGTTTTAAATCATTAAGTTAGCATATCATATAGATATAGAACATGTGTTTAGTTGATTTTAAAAGTCAAGTTAGAAGGATTGACTTTTATTTGCGAACAAGTTTAGAATTAACTAAACTATGTTCTAGTGATTACAAGTTTAAACCTTCGAATAAGATAGCTTTATATGTATGAATCGAATGATGTTATGAACATCATTACTACCTCAAGTTCCTTGGATAAACCTACTGGAAATGATAAAAATAGATCTAGCTTCAAAGGATCCTTGGATGGCTTGAAAGTTCTTGAAGCAGAATCATGACACGAAAACAATTTCAAGTAAGATTTCTACTCGAAATAAGATTGTTATAGTTATAGAAATTGAATTAAAGTTTGAATATGATTATTAACTTGTATTAGAAATATAACCTACTGTAAGTAATAAAGGTTTCTTGATCTTGGATAATTACTTGGAATGGATTTAGAAAACTTGGAAGTAAACTTGCAATCTTGGAAATATTCTTGATTTTATGAAACTAGAACTTTTGGAATTTATGAATAACACTTAGAACTTGAAGATAGAACTTGAGAGAGATCAATTAGATGAAGAAAATTGAAGAATGAAAGTGTTTGTAGGTGTTTTTGGTCGTTGGTGTATGGATTAGATATAAAGGATATGTAATTTTGTTTTCATGTAAATAAGTCATGAATGATTACTCATATTTTTGTAATTTTATGAGATATTTCATGCTAGTTGCCAAATGATGGTTCCCACATGTGTTAGGTGACTCACATGGGCTGCTAAGAGCTGATCATTGGAGTGTATATACCAATAGTACATACATCTAAAAGCTGTGTATTGTACGAGTACGAATACGGGTGCATACGAGTAGAATTGTTGATGAAACTGAACGAGGATGTAATTGTAAGCATTTTTGTTAAGTAGAAGTATTTTGATAAGTGTCTTGAAGTCTTTCAAAAGTGTATGAATACATATTAAAACACTACATGTATATACATTTTAACTGGGTCGTTAAGTCATCGTTAGTCGTTACATGTAAATGTTGTTTTGAAACCTTTAGGTTAACGATCTTGTTGAATGTTGTTAACCCATTGTTTATTATAACAAATGAGATGTTAAATTGTTATATTATCATGATATTATGATATATAATATATCTTAGTATGATATATATACAGTTAAATGTCGTTACAACGATAATCGTTACATATATGTCTCGTTTCGAAATCATTAAGTTAGTAGTCTTATTTTTACATATGTATTTCATTGTTAATACACTTAATAATATATTTACTTATTATTTAACATAATTAACCAAGTGTATCAATATCTTAATATGATTCATATGTACCTAGTAAGACGTTGTTATAACGATAATCGTTATATATATCGTTTTCGAGTTTCTTAAATTAATAGTCTCATTTTTATGTATATAACTCATTGTTAAAATACCTAATGAGATACATACTTATAATAAAATCATGTTAACTATATATATAACCATATATATGTCATCGTATAGTTTTTACAAGTTTTAACGTTCGTGAATCACCGGTCAACATGGGTGGTCAATTATCTATATGAAACCTATTTCAATTAATCAAGTCTTAACAAGTTTGATTGCTTAACATGTTGGAAACACTTAATCATGTAAATAACAATTTAATTTAATATATATATAAACATGGAAAAGTTCGGGTCACTACAGTACCTACCCGTTAAATAAATTTCGTCCCGAAATTTTAAGCAGTTGGAGGTGTTGACGTATCTTCTGGAAATAAATGCGGGTATTTCTTCTTCATCTGATCTTCACGCTCCCAGGTGAACCCGGGTCCTCTTCGAGCATTCCATCGAACCTTAACAATCAGTATCTTGTTTTGTTTAAGTCTCTTAACCTCACGATCCATTATTTCGACGGGTTCTTCAATGAATTGAAGTTTTTCATTGATTTGGATTTCGTCCAACGGAATAGTGAGATCTTCTTTAGCAAAACATTTCTTCAAATTTGAGACGTGGAAAGTGTTATGTACAGTCACGAGTTGTTGAGGTAGCTCCAGTTGGTAAGCTACTGGTCCGACACGATCTATAATCTTGAATGGTCCAATGTACCTTGGATTTAGTTTCCCCCGTTTACCAAATCAAACAACGCCTTTCCAAGGTGAAACCTTAAGCATGACCATTTCTCCAATTTCAAACTCTATATCTTTTCTTTTACTGTCCGCGTAGCTCTTTTGTCGACTCTGGGCGGTTTTCAATCTTTGTTGAATTTGGATGATTTTCTCGGTAGTTTCTTGTATTATCTCCGGACCCTTAATCTGTCTATCCCCCACTTCACTCCAACAAATCGGAGACCTGCACTTTCTACCATAAAGTGCTTCAAACGGCGCCATCTCAATGCTTGAATGGTAGCTGTTGTTGTAGGAAAATTCTGCTAACGGTAGATGTCGATCCCAACTGTTTCCGAAATCAATAACACAAGCTCGTAGCATGTCTTCAAGCATTTGTATCGTCCTTTCGCTCAGCCCATCAGTTTGTGGATGATAGGCAGTACTCATGTCTAGACGAGTTCCCAATGCTTGCTGTAATGTCTGCCAGAATCTTGAAATAAATCTGCCATCCCTATCAGAGATAATAGAGATTGGTATTCCATGTCTGGAGTCTACTTCCTTCAAATACAGTTGCGCTAACTTCTCCATCTTGTCATCTTCTCTTATTGGCAGGAAGTGTGCTGACTTGGTTAGACGATCAACTATTACCCAAATAGTATCATAACCACTTGCAGTCCTTGGCAATTTAGTAATGAAATCCATGGTAATGTTTTCCCATTTCCATTCCGGGATTTCAGGTTGTTGTAGTAGACCTGATGGTTTCTGATGTTCAGCTTTAACCTTAGAACACGTCAAACATTCTCCTACATATTTAGCAATATCGGCTTTCATACCTGTCCACCAAAAATATTTCTTAAGATCCTTGTACATCTTCCCCGTTCCAGGATGTATTGAGTATCTGGTTTTATGAGCTTCTCTAAGTACCATTTCTCTCATATCTCCAAATTTTGGTACCCAAATTCTTTCAGCCCTATACCGGGTTCCGTCTTCCTGAATATTAAGATGCTTCTCCGATCCTTTGGGTATTTCATCCTTTAAATTTCCCTCTTTTAAAACACCTTGTTGCGCCTCCTTTATTTGAGTAGTAAGGTTAGTGTGAATCATTATATTCATAGATTTTACTCGAATGGGTTCTCTGTCCTTTCTGCTCAAGGCGTCGGCTACCACATTTGCCTTCCCTGGGTGGTAACGAATCTCAAAGTCGTAATCATTCAACAATTCAATCCACCTACGCTGCCTCATATTCAGTTGTTTCTGATTAAATATGTGTTGAAGACTTTTGTGGTCGGTATATATAATACTTTTGACCCCATATAAGTAGTGCCTCCAAGTCTTTAATGCAAAGACAACCGCGCCTAATTCCAAATCATGCGTCGTATAATTTTGCTCGTGAATCTTCAATTGTCTAGACGCATAAGCAATCACCTTCGTCCGTTGCATTAATACACAACCGAGACCTTGCTTTGATGCGTCACAATAAATCACAAAATCATCATTCCCTTCAGGCAATGACAATATAGGTGCCGTAGTTAGCTTTTTCTTCAATAATTGAAATGCATTCTCTTGTTCATCCTTCTATTCAAATTTCTTCCCTTTATGTGTTAATGCAGTCAAGGGTTTTGCTATTTTGGAGAAATCTTGGATGAATCTTCTGTAGTAACCAGCCAATCCTAAAAATTGACGTATATGCTTCGGAGTTTTTGGGGTTTCCCACTTTTCAACGGTTTCGATCTTTGCCGGGTCCACCTGGATACCTTCTTTGTTCACTATGTGACTGAGGAATTGAACTTCTTCCAACCAAAATGCACACTTTGAAAACTTAGCGTACAGTTTTTCTTTCCTCAATACTTCTAGCACTTTTCTCAAATGTTCTTCGTGCTCTTGATCATTCTTTGAGTAAATAAGTATGTCATCGATGAAAACAATGACAAACTTGTCAAGATATGGCCCACACACTCGGTTCATAAGGTCCATGAACACAGCTGGTGCGTTAGTCAATCCAAACGGCATAACCATAAACTCGTAATGACCATAACGCGTCCTAAAAGCAGTTTTTGGAATATCATCCTCCTTTACTCGCATTTGATGATATCCAGAAAGTAAATCGATTTTCGAATAAACCGACGAGCCTTGTAGTTGATCAAATAAGTCATCAATTCTCGGCAGTGGATAACGGTTTTTGGTGGTAAGTTTGTTCAACTCTCTGTTGTCAATACACAACCTAAATGTACCATCCTTCTTCTTGACAAATAAAATAGGAGCTCCCCATGGTGATGTGCTTGGTCGAATGAAACCACGTTCTAATAGTTCTTGCAGTTGGCTTTGCAGTTCTTTCACCTCGCTGGGTGCGAGTCTATAAGGAGCACGAGCTATTGGTGCAGCTCCTGGTACAAGATCTATTTGAAATTCAACAGATCGATGTGGAGGTAGTCCCGGTAATTCTTTTGGAAATACATCGGGAAATTCTTTTGCGACGGGAACATCATTGATGCTCTTTTCTTCAGTTTGTACTTTCTCGACGTGTGCTAGAACAGCATAGCAACCTTTTCTTATTAGTTTTTGTGCCTTCAAATTACTAATAAGATGTAGCTTCATGTTGCCCTTTTCTCCGTACACCATTAAGGGTTCTCCTTCTTCTCGTACAATGCGAATTGCATTTTTATAACATACGATCTCTGCTTTCACCTTCTTCAGCCAGTTCATGCCAACTATTACATCAAAACTCCCTAACTCTACTGGTATCAAATCAATCTTAAATATTTCGCTACCCAGTTTAATTTCTCGATTCTGGCATATATTATCTGCTGAAATTAATTTACCGTTTGCTAATTCGAGTAAAAATTTACAATCCAACTGCGTCAATGGACAACTTAATTTAGCACAAAAATCTCTACTCATATAGCTTCTATCCGCACCCGAATCAAATAAAACGTAAGCAGATTTATTGTCAATAAGAAACGTACCCGTAACAAGCTCCGGGTCTTCCTGTGCCTCTGCCGCATTAATATTGAAAACTCTTCCGCGGCCTTGTCCATTCGTGTTCTCCTGGTTCGGGCAATTTCTAATAATGTGGCCCGGTTTTCCACATTTATAACAAACTACATTGGCATAAATTGCTCCGACACTACTTGCTCCGCCATTACTCGTTCCGACACCATTTGTTCCTTTCGTTCTGTTAACCCCTGGTCCGTAGACCTCACACTTCGCCGCGCTATGACCATTTCTTTTACACTTGTTGCAAAATTTGGTGCAGAACCCCGAGTGATACTTTTCACACCTTTGGCATAGCTGCTTCTGATTATTGTTGTTGTTGCGGTTGTTATTGTTGTTGGGATGATTGTTGTAGTTGCTGTTGCTATTGTTGTTGTTGTTGTTGTTGTTGTTGTTGTTGTTGTTGTTGTTGTTGGGCCGTTTGTTGTAGTTGCGATTGATGTTGCGATTGTTGGGATAATTGTTGCGATTATTATTGTAATTGCTGTTGTTGTTGTATTGGTGATTCTTATCACCGTTTTCCTCCCACTTTCTTTTGACTTGCTTCACATTGGCCTCTTCAGCCGTCTGTTCTTTAATTCTTTCCTCAATCTGGTTCACTAGTTTGTGAGCCATTCTACATGCCTGTTGTATGGAGGCGGGCTCGTGTGAACTTATATCTTCTTGGATTCTTTCCGGTAATCCTTTCACAAACGCGTCGATCTTCTCTTCCTCATCTTCTTTGGATGGGGTTTGTTAGGCCCAATAGATCTATCTTTAGGATTCGCATCAATTAGGGTGTCTGTTCCCTAATTCTTAGATTACCAGACTTAATAAAAAGAGGCATATTCGATTTCGATAATTCAACCATAGAATGTAGTTTCACGTACTTGTGTCTATTTTGTAAATCATTTATAAAACCTGCATGTATTCTCATCCCAAAAATATTAGATTTTAAAAGTGGGACTATAACTCACTTTCACAGATTTTTACTTCGTCGGGAAGTAAGACTTGGCCACTGGTTGATTCACGAACCTATAACAATATATACATATATATCAAAGTATGTTCAAAATATATTTACAACACTTTTAATATATTTTGATGTTTTAAGTTTATTAAGTCAGCTGTCCTCGTTAGTAACCTACAACTAGTTGTCCATAGTTAGATGTACAGAAATAAATCGATAAATATTATCTTGAATCAATCCACGACCCAGTGTATACGTATCTCAGTATTGATCACAACTTAAACTATATATATTTTGAAATCAACCTCAACCCTGTATAGCTAACTCCAACATTCACATATAGAGTGTCTATGGTAGTTCCGAAATATATATAGATGTGTCAACATGATAGGTCGAAATATTGTATACGTGTCTATGGTATCTCAAGATTACATAATATACAATACAAGTTGATTAAGTTATGGTTGAAATAGATTTGTTACCAATTTTCACGTAGCTAAAATGAGAAAAATTATCCAATCTTGTTTTACCCATAACTTCTTCATTTTAAATCCGTTTTGAGTGAATCAAATTGCTATGGTTTCATATTGAACTCTATTTTATGAATCTAAACAGAAAAGGTATAGGTTTATAGTCGGAATAATAAGTTACAAGTCATTTTTGTAAAGGTAGTCATTTCAGTCGAAAGAACGACGTCTAGATGACCATTTTAGAAAACATACTTCCACTTTGAGTTTAACCATAATTTTTGGATATAGTTTCATGTTCATAATAAAAATCATTTTCCCAGAATAACAACTTTTAAACCAAAGTTTATTATAGTTTTTAAATAACTAACCCAAAACAGCCCGCGGTGTTACTACGACAGCGTAAATTCGGTTTTACGGTGTTTTTCGTGTTTCCAGGTTTTAAATCATTAAGTTAGCATATCATATAGATATAGAACATGTGTTTAGTTGATTTTAAAAGTCAAGTTAGAAGGATTAACTTTTATTTGCGAACAAGTTTAGAATTAACTAAACTATGTTCTAGTGATTACAAGTTTAAACCTTCGAATAAGATAGCTTTATATGTATGAATCGAATGATGTTATGAACATCATTAATACCTCAAGTTCCTTGGATAAACCTACTGGAAATGTGAAAAATAGATCTAGCTTCAAAGAATCCTTGGATGGCTTGAAAGTTCTTGAAGCAGAATCATGACACGAAAACAATTTCAAGTAAGATTTTCACTTGAAATAAGATTGTTATAGTTATAGAAATTGAATTAAAGTTTGAATATGATTATTACCTTGTATTAGAAAGATAACCTACTGTAAGTAACAAAGGTTTCTTGATCTTGGATGATTACTTGGAATGGATTTAGAAAACTTGGAAGTAAACTTGCAATCTTGGAAGTATTCTTGATATGAAACTAGAACTTTTGGAATTTATGAAGAACACTTAGAACTTGAAGATAGAACTTGATAGAGATCAATTAGATGAAGAAAATTGAAGAATGAAAGTGTTTGTAAGTGTTTTTGGTCGTTGGTGTATGGATTAGATATAAAGGATATGTAATTTTGTTTTCATGTAAATAAGTCATGAATGATTACTCATATTTTTGTAATTTTATGAGATATTTCATGCTAGTTGCCAAATGATGGTTCCCACATGTGTTAGGTGACTCACATGGGCTGCTAAGAGCAAATCATTGGAGTGTATATACCAATAATACATACATCTAAAAGCTGTGTATTGTACGAGTACGAATACGGGTGCATACGAGTAGAATTGTTGGTGAAACTGAACGAGGATGTAATTGTAAGCATTTTTGTTAAGTAGAAGTATTTTGATAAGTGTCTTGAAGTCTTTCAAAAGTGTATGAATACATATTAAAGCACTACATGTATATACATTTTAACTGAGTCGTTAAGTTATCGTTAGTCGTTACAGGTAAATGTTGTTTTGAAACCTTTAGGTTAACGATCTTGTTAAATGTTGTTAACCCATTATTTATTATAACAAATGAGATGTTAAATTGTTATATTATCATGATATTATGATATATAATATATCTTATTATGATATATATACAGTTAAATGTCGTTACAACGATAATCGTTACATATATGTCTCGTTTCGAAATCATTAAGTTAGTAGTCTTATTTTTACCTATGTATTTCATTGTTAATACACTTAATAATATATTTACTTATCATTTAACATAATTAACCAAGTGTATCAATATCTTAATATGATTCATATGTACCTAGTAAGACGTTGTTATAACGATAATCGTTATATATATCGTTTTCGAGTTTCTTAATTTAATAGTCTCATTTTTATGTATATAACTCATTGTTAAAATACCTAATGAGATACATACTTATAATAAAATCATGTTAACTATATATATAACCATATATATGTCATCGTATAGTTTTTACAAGTTTTAACGTTCGTGAATCACCGGTCAACTTGGGTGGTCAATTGTCTATATGAAACCTATTTCAATTAATCAAGTCTTAACAAGTTTGATTGCTTAACATGTTGGAAACACTTAATCATGTAAATAACAATTTCATTTAATATATAAATAAACATGGAAAAGTTTGGGTCACTACATTACCTACCCGTTAAATAAATTTCGTCCCGAAATTTTAAGCATTTGGAGGTGTTGACGTATCTTCTGGAAATAAATGCGGGTATTTCTTCTTCATCTGATCTTCTCTTTCCCAGGTGAACTCGGGTCCTCTATGAGCATTCCATCGAACCTTAACAATTGGTATCTTGTTTTGCTTAAGTCTTTTAACCTCACGATCCATTATTTCGACGGGTTCTTCGATGAATTGAAGTTTTTCGTTTATTTGGATTTCATCTAACGGAATAGTGAGATCTTCTTTAGCAAAACATTTCTTCAAATTCTAGACGTGGAAAGTGTTATGTACAGCCACGAGTTGTTGAGGTAATTCAAGTCGGTAAGCTACTGGTCTGACACGATCAATAATCTTGAATGGTCCGATATACCTTGGATTTAATTTCCCTCGTTTACCAAATCGGACAACGCCTTTCCAAGGTGCAACTTTAAGCATGACCATCTCTCCAATTTCAAATTCTATATCTTTTCTTTTAATGTGCTCTTTTGTCGACTTTGGGCGGTTTTCAACCGTTGTTGAATTTGGATGATCTTCTCGGTAGTTTCTTGTATTATCTCTGGACCCGTAATCTGTCTATCCCCCACTTCACTCCAACAAATCGGAGACCTGCA
The DNA here is from genome assembly GCF_046630445.1 of Rutidosis leptorrhynchoides. Taxonomy (NCBI): domain Eukaryota; kingdom Viridiplantae; phylum Streptophyta; class Magnoliopsida; order Asterales; family Asteraceae; genus Rutidosis; species Rutidosis leptorrhynchoides. The sequence goes on from NC_092337.1 coordinate 199,885,033, forward strand.
CTTTCTACCATAAAGTGCTTTAAACGGTGCCATCTCAATGCTTGAATGGTAGCTGTTGTTGTAGGAAAATTCTGCTAACGGTAGAAGTCGATCCCAACTGTTTCCGAAATCAATAACATATGCTCGTAGCATGTCTTCAAGCGTTTGTATTGTCCTTTCACTCTGCCCATCAGTTTGTGGATGATAGGCAGTACTCATGTCTAGACGACTTCCTAATGCTTGCTGTAATGTCTGCTAGAATATTGAAATAAATCTACCATCCCTATCAGAGATAATAGAGATAGGTATTCCATGTCTGGAGATGACTTCCTTCAAATACAGTCGTGCTAACTTCTCCATCTTGTCATCTTCTCTTATTGGTAGGAAGTGTGCTGATTTGGTGAGACGATCAACTATTACCCAAATAGTATCAAAACCACTTGCAGTCCTTGGCAATTTAGTGATGAAATCCATGATAATGTTTTCCCATTTCCATTCTGGGATTTTGGGTTGTTGAAGTAGACCTGATGGTTTCTGATACTCAGCTTTGACCTTAGAACACGTCAAACATTCTCCTGCGTATTTAGCAACATCGGCTTTCATACCCGGCCACCAAAAATGTTTCTTGAGATCCTTGTACATCTTCCCCGTTCCAGGATGTATTGAGTATCTGGTTTTATGAGCTTCTCTAAGTACCATTTCTCTCATATCTCCAAATTTTGGTACCCAAATCCTTTCAGCCCTATAACGGGTTCCGTCTTCCTGAATATTAAGATGCTTCTCCGATCCTTTGGGTATTTCAACCTTTAAATTTCCCTCTTTTAAAACTCCTTGTTGCGCCTCCTTTATTTGAGTAGTAAGGTTAGTGTGAATCATTATATTCATAGATTTTACTCGAATGGGTTCTCTGTCCTTTCTGCTCAAGGCGTCGGCTACCATATTTGCCTTCCCCGAGTGGTAACGAATCTCAAAGTCGTAATCATTCAACAATTCAATCCACCTACGCTGCCTCATATTCAGTTGTTTCTGATTAAATATGTGTTGAAGACTTTTGTGGTTGGTATATATAATACTTTTGACCCCATATAAATAGTGCCTCCAAGTCTTTAATGCAAAAACAATAGCGCCTAATTCCAAATCATGCGTCGTATAATTTTGCTCGTGAATCTTCAATTGTCTAGACGCATAAGCAATTACCTTCGTTCGTTGCATTAATACACAACCGAGACTTTGCTTTGAGGCGTCACAATATGTCACAAAATCATCATTCCCTTCAGGCAATGACAATATAGGTGCCGTAGTTAGCTTTTTCTTCAATAACTGAAACGCCTTCTCTTGTTCATCCTTCCATTCAAATTTCTTCCCTTTATGCGTTAATGCAGTCAAGGGTTTTGCTATTTTGGAGAAATCTTGGATGAATCTTCTGTAGTAACCAGCCAATCCTAAAAATTGACGTATATGCTTCGGAGTTTTTGGAGTTTCCCACTTTTCAACGGTTTCGATCTTTGCCGGGTCTACCTGAATACCTTCTTTGTTCACTATGTGACCGAGGAATTGAACTTCTTCCAACCAAAATGCACACTTTGAAAACTTAGCGTACAGTTTTTCTTTCCTCAATACTTCTAGCACTTTTCTCAAATGTTCTTCGTGCTCTTGATCATTCTTTGAGTAAATAAGTATGTCATCGATGAAAACAATGACAAACTTGTCAAGATATGGCCCACACACTCGGTTCATAAGGTCCATGAACACAGCTGGTGCGTTAGTCAATCCAAACGGCATAACCATAAACTCGTAATGACCATAACGCGTCCTAAAAGCAGTTTTTGGAATATCATCCTCCTTTACTCGCATTTGATGATATCCAGAAAGTAAATCGATTTTCGAATAAACCGACGAGCCTTGTAGTTGATCAAATAAGTCATCAATTCTCGGCAGTGGATAACGGTTTTTGGTGGTAAGTTTGTTCAACTCTCTGTTGTCAATACACAACCTAAATGTACCATCCTTCTTCTTGACAAATAAAATAGGAGCTCCCCATGGTGATGTGCTTGGTCGAATGAAACCACGTTCTAATAGTTCTTGCAGTTGGCTTTGCAGTTCTTTCACCTCGCTGGGTGCGAGTCTATAAGGAGCACGAGCTATTGGTGCAGCTCCTGGTACAAGATCTATTTGAAATTCAACAGATCGATGTGGAGGTAGTCCCGGTAATTCTTTTGGAAATACATCGGGAAATTCTTTTGCGACGGGAACATCATTGATGCTCTTTTCTTCAGTTTGTACTTTCTCGACGTGTACTAGAATAGCATAGCAACCTTTTCATATTATTTTTTGTGCCTTCAAATTACTAATAAGATGTAGCTTCGTGTTGCCCTTTTCTCCGTACACCATTAAGGGTTCTCCTTCTTCTCGTACAATGCGAATTGCATTTTTATAACATACGATCTCTGCTTTCACCTTCTTCAGCCAGTCCATGCCAACTATTACATCAAAACTCCCTAACTCTACTGGTATCAAATCAATCTTAAATATTTCGCTACCCAGTTTAATTTCTCGATTCCGGCATATATTATCTGCTGAAATTAATTTACCGTTTGCTAATTCGAGTAAAAATTTACTATCCAACAGTGTCAATGGACAAATTAATTTAGCACAAAAATCTCTACTCATATAGCTTCTATCCGCACCCGAATCAAATAAAACGTAAGCAGATTTATTGTCAATAAGAAACGTACCCGTAACAAGCTCCGGGTCTTCCTGTGCCTCTGCCGCATTAATATTGAAAACTCTTCCGCGGCCTTGTCCATTCGTGTTCTCCTGGTTCGGGCAATTTATAATAATGTGGCCCGGTTTTCCACATTTATAACAAACTACATTGGCATAACTTGCTCCGACACTACTTGCTCCGGCATTACTCATTCCGACACCATTTGTTCCTTTCGTTCTGTTAACCCCTGGTCTGTAGACCTCACACTTCGCCGCGCTATGACCATTTCTTTTACACTTGTTGCAAAATTTGGTGCAGAACCCCGAGTGATACTTTTCACACCTTTGACATAGCTGCTTCTGATTGTTGTTGTTATTGTTGTTGTTGTGGTTATTATTGTTGTTGGGATGATTGTTGTAGTTGCTGTTGTTGTTGTTGGACCGTTTGTTGTAGTTGCGATTGGTGTTGCGATTGTTGGGATAGTTGTTGCGATTATTGTTGTAATTGTTGTTGTTGTTGTATTGGTGATTCTTATCACCATTTTCCTCCCACTTTCTTTTGACTTGCTTCACATTGGCCACTTCAGCAGTCTGTTCTTTAATTCTTTCTTCAATCTGGTTCACTACTTTGTGAGCCATTCTACATGCCTGTTGTATGGAGGCGGGCTCGTGTGAACTTATATCTTCTTGGATTCTTTCCGGTAATCCTTTCACAAACGTGTCGATCTTCTCTTCCTCATCTTCGAACGCTCCCGGACACAATAGGCATAATTCTGTGAATCGTCTTTCGTACGTGGTAATATCAAATCCTTGGGTTCATAACCCTCTAAGTTCTGTCTTGAGCTTATTGACCTCGGTTCTGGGACGGTACTTCTCGTTCATCAAGTGCTTGAATGCTGACCACGGTAGTGCGTACGCATCATCTTGTCCCACTTGCTCTAGATAGGTATTCCACCATGTTAACGCAGAACCTGTGAAGGTATGCGTAGCGTACTTCACTTTGTCCTCTTCAGTACACTTACTTATGGCAAACACCGATTCGACCTTCTCGGTCCACCATTTCAATCCGATCGGTCCTTCGGTTCCATCAAATTCCAAAGGTTTACAGGCAGTGAATTCTTTGTAGGTGCATCCTACACGATTTCCTGTACTGCTAGATCCAAGGTTATTGTTGGTATGTAGCGCAGCCTGTACTGCGGCTATGTTTGAAGCTAGAAAAGTACGGAATTCCTCTTCATTCATATTCACGGTGTGTCGAGTAGTCGGTGCCATTTCCTTCAAAATAGTCAAATGGAACAAGTTAATCATACAGAATATTAAGAGTAGTTAATAGTATTTCGTAGCATAATATGAACTCATTTATAAAAGCTTTTTCTTCATATTAGCGTTTTATAAGTTTAAATTCGGGTAGTACCTACCCGTTAAGTTCATACTTAGTAGCTAATATACAATTCAACTACTACAATTCTATATGAAAAACTGATTATAATAATATTTCGCGTTCAAACTTTTATACAATATTTTACAAACTTACAATACCGCTTATATTACATAAAGCATGAAATATAGCACACAATAACTTTGATACAAGATAGTTGTGAAGATAATTCTAGCTAGTACACAAGTCGTTTAGCAAAGGCAATAAAGACACGTAATTCATACGTCCAGAAACAAGTCATGCATTCTAGTTTTACTAGGACTACTTCCCATCCTTGGTCTTGTGGAACATAACCGTTATGGCCGTTGATAAGACAGCGTGTTGTAACGTCGTCAAAGGGACGCGGGTTACGTAATGTCCAACAGTCCCGTAACAATCTAAAAACCTCATTTCTTACCCCAATTACCGACTCTGTTACTTGTGGGAACGTTTTGTTTAATAGTTGTAGCCCGATGTTCTTGTTCTCACTTTGGTGAGAAGCGAACATTACTAACCCGTAAGCATAGCATGCTTCTTTATGTTGCATGTTAGCCACTTTTTCTAAATCACGAAGTCCTATATTCGGATACATAGAGTCAAAATAATTTCTTAACCCGTTGCGTAAAATAGCATTTGGGTTCCCCGCAATATATGCGTCAAAGTAAACACATCGTAACTTATGGGTTTCCCAATGTGATATCCCCCATCTTTCAAACGAAAGTTTCTTATAAACCAAGATATTCTTGGAACGTTCTTCGAATGTCTTACAAACTGATTTCGCCTTAAATAGTTGTGCCGAGGAATTCTGACCGACTCTAGACAAGATTTCATCAATCATGTCTCCGGGTAGGTCTCTTAAAATATTGGGTTGTCTATCCATTTTGTGTTTTTAAACTGTAAAATAGACAAGAGTTAGATTCATAAAAAAAATTACTTATTAATACAAGCAATTTTTACATATATCATAAAGCATAAGCACACTATATTACATATATTACACCACACGAATACAACTATCTTATTCCGACTCGCTTGTTTCTTCTTCTTCGGTTTTGGTTCGTTTTACCAAGTTTCTAGGGATATATGATGTTCCCCTAATACGAGCCGTCGTTTTCCACATTGGTTTAGAAAAACCTGGTGGTTTAGAGGTTCCCGGGTCATTGTTACAACTTAAGGGCTTCGGGGGTTGACGATACATATAAAGTTCATCGGGGTTAGAATTAGATTTCTCTATTTCTATGCCCTTTCCCTTATTATTTTCTTTTGCCTTTTTAAATTCAGTTGGGGTAATTTCTATAACATCATCGGAATTCTCATCGGAATCCGATTCATCGGAGAATTGGTAATCCTCCCAATATTTTGCTTCCTTGGCGGAAACACCATTGACCATAATTAACCTTGGTCGGTTGGTTGAAGATTTTCTTTTACTTAACCGTTTTATTATTTTCCCCACCGGTTCTATTTCCTCCTCCGGTTCCTCCTCTTCCGGTTCTGATTCTTCTTCCGGTTCTGATTCTTCTTCCGGTTCTTCTTCGGGAACTTGTGAATCAGTCCAATATATATTCGACTCTTCGTTATTATTAGGTGAGTCAATGGGATTTGTGCTAGAGGTAGACATCTATCACACAATATCAAACATGTTAAGATATTAATATATCACATAATATATACTTGTTAATAAAATATAGTTTCCAACAAAAATGTTAAGCAATCATTTTTAAAGAAAACACGGTCGAAGTCCAGACTCACTAATGCATCCTAACAAACTCGATAAGACACACTAATGCAAATTTTCTGGTTCTCTAAGACCAACGCTCGGATACCAACTGAAATGTCCCGTTCTTATTGATTAAAAACGTTCCATATTAATTGATTTCATTGCGAGGTTTTGACCTCTATATGAGACGTTTTTCAAAGACTGCATTCATTTTTAAAACAAACCATAACCTTTATTTCATAAATAAAGGTTTAAAAAGCTTTACATAGATTATCAAATAATGATAATCTAAAATATCCTGTTTACACACGACCATTACATAATGGTTTACAATACAAATATGTTACATCGAAATCAGTTTCTTGAATGCAGTTTTTACACAATATCATACAAACATGGACTCCAAATCTTGTCCTTATTTTAGTATGCAACAGCGGAAGCTCTTAGTATTCACCTGAGAATAAACATGCTTTAAACGTCAACAAAAATGTTGGTGAGTTATAGGTTTAACCTATATATATCAAATCGTAACAATAGACCACAAGATTTCATATTTCAATACACATCCCATACATAGAGATAAAAATCATTCATATGGTGAACACCTGGTAACCGACATTAACAAGATGCATATATAAGAATATCCCCATCATTCCGGGACACCCTTCGGATATGATATAAATTTCAAAGTACTAAAGCATCCGGTACTTTGGATGGGGTTTTATAGGTCCAATAGATCTATCTTTAGGATTCGCATCAATTAGGGTGTCTGTTCCCTAATTCTTAGATTACCAGACTTAATAAAAAGAGGCATATTCGATTTCGATAATTCAATCATAGAATGTAGTTTCACGTACTTGTGTCTATTTTGTAAATCATTTATAAAACCTGCATGTATTCTCATCCCAAAAATATTAGATTTTAAAAGTGGGACTATAACTCACTTTCACAGATTTTTACTTCGTCGGGAAGTAAGACTTGGCCACTGGTTGATTCACGAACCTATAACAATATATACATATATATCAAAGTATGTTCAAAATATATTTACAACACTTTTAATATATTTTGATGTTTTAAGTTTATTAAGTCAGCTGTCCTCGTTAGTAACCTACAACTAGTTGTCCACAGTTAGATGTACAGAAATAAATCGATAAATATTATCTTGAATAAATCCACGACCCAGTGTATACGTATCTCAGTATTGATCACAACTCAAACTATATATATTTTGGAATCAACCTCAACCCTGTATAGCTAACTCCAACATTCACATATAGAGTGTCTATGGTTGTTCCGAAATATATATAGATGTGTCGAAATGATAGGTCGAAACATTGTATATGTGTCTATGGTATCTCAAGATTACATAATATACAATACAAGTTGATTAAGTTATGGTTGAAATAGATTTGTTACCAATTTTCACGTAGCTAAAATGAGAAAAATTATCCAATCTTGTTTTACCCATAACTTCTTCATTTTAAATCCGTTTTGAGTGAATCAAATTGTTATGGTTTCATATTGAACTCTATTTTATGAATCTAAACAGAAAAAGTATAGGTTTATAGTCGGAATAATAATTTACAAGTTGTTTTTGTAAAGGTAGTCATTTCAGTCGAAAGAACGACGTCTAGATGACCATTTTAGAAAACATACTTCCACTTTGAGTTTAACCATAATTTTTGGATATAGTTTCATGTTCATAATAAAAATCATTTTCCCAGAATAACAACTTTTAAATCAAAGTTTATCATAGTTTTTAATTAACTAACCCAAAACAGCCCGCGGTGTTACTACGACGGCGTAAATTCGGTTTTACGGTGTTTTTCGTGTTTCCAGGTTTTAAATCATTAAGTTAGCATATCATATAGATATAGAACATGTGTTTAGTTGATTTTAAAAGTCAAGTTAGAAGGATTAACTTTTATTTGCGAACAAGTTTAGAATTAACTAAACTATGTTCTAGTGATTACAAGTTTAAACCTTCGAATAAGATAGCTTTATATGTATGAATCGAATGATGTTATGAACATCATTACTACCTCAAGTTCCTTGGATAAACCTACTGGAAATGAGAAAAATAGATCTAGCTTCAAAGAATCCTTGGATGGCTTGAAAGTTCTTGAAGCATAATCATGACACGAAAACAATTTCAAGTAAGATTTTCACTCGAAATAAGATTGTTATAGTTATAGAAATTGAATTAAAGTTTGAATATGATTATTACCTTGTATTAGAAAGATAACCTACTGTAAGTAACAAAGGTTTCTTGATCTTGGATGATTACTTGGAATGGATTTAGAAAACTTGGAAGTAAACTTGCAATCTTGGAAGTATTCTTGATTTTATGAAACTAGAACTTTTGGAATTTATGAAGAACACTTAGAACTTGAAGATAGAACTTGAGAGAGATCAATTAGATGAAGAAAATTGAAGAATGAAAGTGTTTGTAGGTGTTTTTGGTCGTTGGTGTATGGATTAGATATAAAGGATATGTAATTTTGTTTTCATGTAAATAAGTCATGAATGATTACTCATATTTTTGTAATTTTATGAGATATTTCATGCTAGTTGCCAAATGATGGTTCCCACATGTGTTAGGTGACTCACATGGGCTGCTAAGAGCTGATCATTGGAGTGTATATACCAATAGTACATACATCTAAAAGCTGTGTATTGTACGAGTATGAATACGGGTGCATACGAGTAGAATTGTTGATGAAACTGAACGAGGATGTAATTGTAAGCATTTTTGTTAAGTAGAAGTATTTTGATAAGTGTCTTGAAGTCTTTCAAAAGTGTATGAATACATATTAAAGCACTACATGTATATACATTTTAACTGAGTCGTTAAGTCATCGTTAGTCGTTACATGTAAATGTTGTTTTGAAACCTTTAGGTTAACGATCTTGTTAAATGTTGTTAACCCATTATTTATTATAACAAATGAGATGTTAAATTGTTATATTATCATGATATTATGATATATAATATATCTTAGTATGATATATATACAGTTAAATGTCGTTACAATGATAATCGTTACATATATGTCTCGTTTCGAAATCATTAAGTTAGTAGTCTTATTTTTACATATGTATTTCATTGTTAATACACTTAATAATATATTTACTTATCATTTAACATAATTAACCAAGTGTATCAATATCTTAATATGATTCATATGTACCTAGTAAGACGTTGTTATAACGATAATCGTTATATATATCGTTTTCGAGTTTCTTAATTTAATAGTCTCATTTTTATGTATATAACTCATTGTTAAAATACCTAATGAAATACATACTTATAATAAAATCATGTTAACTATATATATAACCATATATATGTCATCATATAGTTTTTACAAGTTTTAACGTTCGTGAATCACCGGTCAACTTGGGTGGTCAATTGTCTATATGAAACCTATTTCAATTAATCAAGTCTTAACAAGTTTGATTGCTTAACATGTTGGAAACACTTAATCATGTAAATAACAATTTCATTTAATATATAAATAAACATGGAAAAGTTTGGGTCACTACATGTAGCGCAGCCTGTACTGCGGCTATGTTTGAAGCTAGAAAAGTACAGAATTCCTCTTCATTCATATTCACGGTGTGTCGAGTAGTCGGTGCCATTTCCTTCAAAATAGTCGAATGGAACAAGTTAATCATACAGAATATTAAGAGTAGTTAATAGTATTTCGTAGCATAATATGAACTCATTTATAAAAGCTTTTTCTTCATATTAGCGTTTTATAAGTTTAAATTCGGGTAGTACCTACCCGTTAAGTTCATACTTAGTAGCTAATATACAATTCAACTACTACAATTCTATATGAAAAACTGATTATAATAATATTTCGCGTTCAAACTTTTATACAATATTTTACAAACTTACAATACCGCTTATTTTACATAAAGCATGAAATATAGCACACAATAACTTTGATACAAGATAGTTGTGAAGATAATTCTAGCTAGTACACAAGTCATTCAGCAAAGGTAATAAAGACACGTAATTCATACGTCCAGAAACAAGTCATGCATTCTGGTTTTACTAGGACTACTTCCCATCCTTGGTCTTGTGGAACATAACCGTTATGGCCGTTGATAAGACAGCGTGTTGTAACGTCGTCAAAGGGACGAGGGTTACGTTATGACCAACAGTCTCGTAATAACCTAAAAACCTTATTTCTTACCCCAATTACCGACTCCGTCACTTGTGGGAACGTTTTGTTTAATAGTTGTAGCCCGATGTTCTTTTTCTCACTTTGGTGAGAAGCGAACATTACTAACCCGTAAGCATAGCATGCTTCTTTATGTTGCATGTTAGCCGCTTTTTCTAAATCATGAAGTCCAATATTCGGATACATTGAGTCAAAATAATTTCTTAACCCGTTGCGTAAAATAGCATTTGGGTTCCCCGCAATATATGCGTCAAAGTAAACACATCGTAACTTATGGGTTTCCCAATGTGATATCCCCCATCTTTCAAACGAAAGTCTCTTATAAACCAAGACATTCTTGGAACGTTCTTCGAATGTCTTACAAACTGATTTCGCCGTAAATAATTGTGCCGAAGAATTCTGACCGACTCTAGACAAGATTTCATCAATCATGTCTCCGGGTAGGTCTCTTAAAATATTGGGTTGTCTATCCATTTTGTGTTTTTATACTGTAAAATAGACAAGAGTTAGATTCATAAAAAAAAATACTTATTAATACAAGCAATTTTTACATATATCATAAAGCATAAGCACACTATATTACATATATTACACCACACGAATACAACTATCTTATTCCGACTCGCTCGTTTCTTCTTCTTCGGTTTTGGTTCGTTTTGACAAGTTTCTAGGGATATATGATGTTCCCCTAATACGAGCCGTCGTTTTCCACATTGGTTTAGAAAAACCCTGTGGTTTAGAGGTACCCGGGTTATTGTCACAACTTAAGAAATACAGGTGTTGATGATACATATAAAGTTCATCGGGTTTGTAATCAAATTTCTCTATTTTTATGCCCTTTCCCTTATTGTTCTCTTTTGCCTTATTAAATTGTGTTGGGGTAATTTCTATAACATCATCGGATTCCTTGTCGGGATCCAATTCATCGGAGAATTGGTAATCCTCCCAATACTTTGCTTCCTTGGCGAAAACACCATTGACCATAATTAACTTTGGTCGGTTGGTTGAGGATTTTCTTCTACTTAACCGTTTTATTATTTTCCCCACTGGTTCTATTTCTTCTTCCGGTTCCGATTCTTCTTCCGGTTCCGACTCTTCTTCCGGTTCCTCTTCGGGAACTTGTGAATCAGTCCACGAATTATTCCAATTTACATTTGACTCTTCATTATTATTAGGTGAGTCAATGGGACTTGTTCTAGAGGTAGACATCTATCACATAATATCAACCACGTTAAGAGATTAATATATCACATAATATTTACATGTTAATAATATATAGTTTCCAACAAAAATGTTAAGCAATCATTTTTAAAGAAAACACGGTCGAAGTCCAGACTCACTAATGCATCCTAACAAACTCGATAAGACACACTAATGCAAATTTTTCTGGTTCTCTAAGACCAACGCTCGGATACCAACTGAAATGTCCCGTTCTTATTGATTAAAAACGTTCCATATTAATTGATTTCGTTGCGAGGTTTTGACCTCTATATGATACGTTTTTCAAAGACTGCATTCATTTTTAAAACAAACCATAACCTTTATTTCATAAATAAAGGTTTAAAAAGCTTTACGTAGATTATCAAATAATGATAATCTAAAATATCCTGTTTACACACGACCATTACATAATGGTTTACAATACAAATATGTTACATCGAAATCAGTTTCTTGAATGCAGTTTTTACACAATATCATACAAACATGGACTCCAAATCTTGTCCTTATTTTAGTATGCAACAGCGGAAGCTCTTAGTATTCACCTGAGAATAAACATGCTTTAAACATCAACAAAAATGTTGGTGAGTTATAGGTTTAACCTATATATATCAAATCGTAACAATAGACCACAAGATTTCATATTTCAATACACATCCCATACATAGAGATAAAAATCATTCATATGGTGAACACCTGGTAACCGACATTAACAAGATGCATATATAAGAATATCCCCATCATTCCGGGACACCCTTCGGATATGATATAAATTTCGAAGTACTAAAGCATCCGGTACTTTGGATGGGGTTTGTTAGGCCCGATAGATCTATCTTTAGGATTCGCGTCAATTAGGGTGTCTGTTCCCTTTTTCTTAGATTACCAGACTTAATAAAAAGGGGCATATTCGATTTCGATAATTCAACCATAGAATGTAGTTTCACGTACTTGTGTCTATTTTGTAAATCATTTATAAAACCTGCATGTATTCTCATCCCAAAAATATTAGATTTTAAAAGTGGGACTACAACTCACTTTCACAGATTTTTACTTCGTCGGGAAGTAAGACTTGGCCACTGGTTGATTCACGAACCTATAACAATATATACATATATATCAAAGTATGTTTAAAATATATTTACAACACTTTTAATATATTTTGATGTTTTAAGTTTATTAAGTCAGCTGTCCTCGTTAGTAACCTACAACTAGTTGTCCACAGTTAGATGTACAAAAATAAATCGATAAATATTATCTTGAATCAATCCACGACCCAGTGTATACTTATCTCAGTATTGATCATAACTCAAACTATATATATTTTTGAATCAACCTCAACCCTGTATAGCTAACTCCAACATTCACATATAGAGTGTCTATGGTTGTTCCGAAATATATATAGATGTGTCGACATGATAGGTCGAAACATTGTATATGTGTCAATGGTATCTCAAGATTACATAATATACAATACAAGTTGATTAAGTTATGGTTGGAATAGATTTGTTACCAATTTTCACGTAGCTAAAATGAGAAAAATTATCCAATCTTGTTTTACCCATAACTTCTTCATTTTAAATCCGTTTTGAGTGAATCAAATTGCTATGGTTTCATATTGAACTCTATTTTATGAATCTAAACAGAAAAAGTATAGGTTTATAGTCGTAAAAATAAGTTACAAGTCATTTTTGTAAAGGTAGTCATTTTAGTCGAAAGAACGACGTCTAGATGACCATTTTAGAAAACATACTTTCACTTTGAGTTTAACCATAATTTTTGGATATAGTTTCATGTTCATAATAAAAATCATTTTCCCAAAATAACAACTTTTAAATCAAAGTTTATCATAGTTTTTAATTAACTAACCCAAAACAGCCCGCGGTGTTACTACGACGGCGTAAATTCGATTTTACGGTGTTTTTCGTGTTTCCAGGTTTTAAATCATTAAGTTAGAATATCATATAGATATAGAACATGTGTTTAGTTGATTTTAAAAGTCAAGTTAGAAGGATTAACTTTTATTTGCGAACAAGTTTAGAATTAACTAAACTATGTTCTAGTGATTACAAGTTTAAACCTTCGAATAAGATAGCTTTATATGTATGAATCGAATGATGTTATGAACATCATTACTACCTCAAGTTCCTTGGATAAACCTACTGGAAATGATAAAAATAGATCTAGCTTCAAAGGATCCTTGGATGGCTTGAAAGTTCTTGAAGCAGAATCATGACACGAAAACAATTTCAAGTAAGATTTCCACTCGAAATAAGATTGTTATAGTTATAGAAATTGAATTAAAGTTTGAATATGATTATTACCTTGTATTAGAAAGATAACCTACTATAAGTAACAAAGGTTTCTTGATCTTGGATAATTACTTGGAATGGATTTAGAAAACTTGGAAGTAAACTTGCAATCTTGGAAGTATTCTGGATTTTATGAAACTAGAACTTTTAGAATTTATGAAGAACACTTAGAACTTGAAGATAGAACTTGAGAGAGATCAATTAGATGAAGAAAATTGAAGAATGAAAGTGTTTGTAGGTGTTTTTGGTCGTTGGTGTATGGATTAGATATAAAGGATATGTAATTTTGTTTTCATGTAAATAAGTCATGAATGATTACTCATATTTTTGTAATTTTATGAGATATTTCATGCTAGTTGCCAAATGATGGTTCCCACATGTGTTAGGTGACTCACATGGGCTGCTAAGAGCTGATTATTGGAGTGTATATACCAATAGTACATACATCTAAAAGCTGTGTATTGTACGAGTACGATTACGGGTGCATACGAGTAGAATTGTTGATGAAACTGAACGAGGATGTAACTGTAAGCATTTTTGTTAAGTAGAAGTATTTTGATAAGTGTCTTGAAGTCTTTCAAAAATGTATGAATACATATTAAAACACTACATGTATATACATTTTAACTGAGTCGTTAAGTCATCGTTAGTCGTTGCATGTAAACGTTGTTTTGAAACCTTTAGGTTAACGATCTTGTTGAATGTTGTTAACCCATTGTTTATTATAACAAATGAGATGTTAAATTGTTATATTATCATGATGTTATTATATATAATATATCTTAGTATGATATATATACAGTTAAATGTCGTTACAACGATAATCGTTACATATATGTCTCGTTTCGAAATCATTAAGTTAGTAGTCTTATTTTTACATATGTATTTCATTGTTAATACACTTAATAATATATTTACTTATCATTTAAAATAATTAACGAAGTGTATCAATATCTTAATATGATTCATATGTACCTAGTACGACGTTGTTATAACGATAATCGTTATATATATCGTTTTCGAGTTTCTTAAATTAATAGTCTCATTTTTATGTATATAACTCATTGTTAAAATACCTAATGAGATACATACTTATAATAAAATCATGTTAACTATATATATAACCATATATATGTCATCGTATAGTTTTTACAAGTTTTAACGTTCGTGAATCACCGGTCAACATGGGTGGTCAATTGTCTATATGAAACCTATTTCAATTAATCAAGTCTTAACAAGTTTGATTGCTTAACATGTTGGAAACACTTAATCATGTAAATAATAATTTCATTTAATATATATATATATATATATATATATATATATATATATATATATATATATATATATATATATATATATATATATATATATATATATATATATATAAACATGGAAAAGTTCGGGTCACTACACCTTAAGTTGTAACAATGACCGGGAACCACTAAACCACCAGGTTTTTCTAAACCGTTGTGGAAAACGACAGCTCGTATTAGGGGAACATCATATGTCCCTAGAAACTTGGCAAAACGAATCAAAACCGAAGAAGAAGAAACGAGCGAGTCGGAATAAGATAGTTGTATTCTTGTGGTGTAATATATGTAATATAGTGTGCTTATGCTTTATGATATATGTAAAAATTGCTTGTATTAATAAGTATTTTTTTTTATGAATCTAACTCTTGTCTATTTTACAGTATAAAAACACAAAATGGATAGACAACCCAATATTTTAAGAGACCTACCCGGAGACATGATTGATGAAATCTTGTCTAGAGTCGGTCAGAATTCTTCGGCACAACTATTTATGGCGAAATCAGTTTGTAAGACATTCGAAGAACGTTCCAAGAATGTCTTGGTTTATAAGAGACTTTCGTTTGAAAGATGGGGGATATCACATTGGGAAACCCACAAGTTACGATGTGTTTACTTTGACGCATATATTGCGGGGAACCCAAATGCTATTTTACGCAACGGGTTAAGAAATTATTTTGACTCAATGTATCCGAATATTGGACTTCATGATTTAGAAAAAGCGGCTAACATGCAACATAAAGAAGCATGCTATGCTTACGGGTTAGTAATGTTCGCTTCTCACCAAAGTGAGAAAAAGAACATCGGGCTACAACTAATAAACAAAATGTTCCCACAAGTGACGGAGTCGGTAATTGGGGTAAGAAATGAGGTTTTTAGGTTATTACGAGACTGTTGGTCATTACGTAACCCTCGTCCCTTTGACGACGTTACAAACACGCTGTCTTATCAACAGCCATAACGGTTATGTTCCACAAGACCAAGGATGGGAAGTAGTCCTAGTAAAACCAGAATGCATGACTTGTTTCTGGACGTATGAATTACGTGTCTTTATTGTCTTTGCTGAACGACTTGTGTACTAACTAGAATTATCTTCACAACTATCTTGTATCAAAGTTAATGTGTGCTATATTTCATGCTTTATGTAAAATAAGCGGTATTGTAAGTTTGTAAAATATTGTATAAAAGTTTGAACGCGAAATATTATTATAATCAGTTTTTCATATAGAATTGTAGTAGTTGAATTGTATATTAGCTACTAAGTATGAACTTAACGGGTAGGTACTACCCGAATTTAAACTTATTAAACGCTAATATGAAGAAAAAGCTTTTATAAATGAGTTCATATTATGCTACGAAATACTATTAACTACTCTTAATATTCTGTATGATTAACTTGTTCCATTTGACTATTTTGAAGGAAATGGCACCGACTACTCGACACACCGTGATTATGAATGAAGAGGAATTCCCGTACTTTTCTAGCTTCAAACATAGCCGTAGTACAGACTGCGCTACATACCAACAATAACCTTGGATCTAGCAGTACAGGAAATCGTGTAGGATGCACCTACAAAGAATTCACTGCCTGCAAACCTTTGGAATTTGATGGAACCGAAGGACCGATCGGATTGAAACGGTGGACCGAGAAGGTCGAATCGGTGTTTGCCATAAGTAAGTGTACTGAAGAGGACAAAGTAAAGTACGCTACGCATACCTTCACAGGTTCTGCGTTAACATGGTGGAATACCTATCTAGAGCAAGTGGGACAAGATGATGCGTACGCACTACCGTGGTCAGCATTCAAGCACTTGATGAACGAGAAGTACCGTCCCAGAACTGAGGTCAATAAGCTCAAGACAGAACTTAGAGGGTTACGAACCCAAGGATTTGATATTACCACGTACGAAAGACGATTCACATAATTGTGCCTATTGTGTCCGGGAGCGTTCGAAGATGAGGAAGAGAAGATCGACGCGTTTGTGAAAGGATTACCGGAAAGAATCCAAGAAGATATAAGTTCACACGAGCCCGCCTCCATACAACAGGCATGTAGAATGGCTCACAAACTAGTGAACCAGATTGAGGAAAGAATTAAAGAACAGACGGCTGAAGAGGCCAATGTGAAGCAAGTCAAAAGAAAGTGGGAGAAAAGCAGTGATAAGAATCACCAATACAACAACAACAGCAATTACAATAATAATCGCAACAATTATCCCAACAATCGCAACATCAATCGCAACTACAACAAACGGCCCAACAACAACAACAACAACAACAACAACAGCAACTACAACAATCATCCCAACAACAATAACAACCGCAACAACAACAACAATCAGAAGCAGCTATTCCAAAGGTGTGAAAAGTATCACTCGGGGTTCTGCACCAAATTTTGCAACAAGTGTAAAAGAAATGGTCATAGCGCGGCGAAGTGTGAGGTCTACGGACCAGGGGTTAACAGAACGAAAGGAACAAATGGTCGGAACGAGTAATGGCGGAGCAAGTAGTGTCGGAGCAAGTTATGCCAATGTAGTTTGTTATAAATGTGGAAAACCGGGCCACATTATTAGAAATTGCCCGAACCAGGAGAACACGAATGGACAAGGCCGCGGAAGAGTTTTCAATATTAATGCGGCAGAGGCACAGGAAGACCCGGAGCTTGTTACGGGTACGTTTCTTATTGATAATAAATCTGCTTACGTTTTATTTGATTCGGGTGCGGATAGAAGCTATATGAGTAAAGATTTTTGTGCTAATTTAAGTTGTCCATTGACGCCGTTGGATAGTAAATTTTTACACGAATTAGCAAACGGTAAATTAATTTCAGCAGATAATATATGCCGGAATTGAGAAATTAAACTGGGTAGCGAAATATTTAAGATTGATTTGATACCAGTAGAGTTAGGGAGTTTTGATGTAATAGTTGGCATGGACTGGCTGAAGAAGGTGAAAGCAGAGATCGTATGTTATACAAATGCAATTCGCATTGTACGAGAAGAAGGAGAACCCTTAATGGTGTACGGAGAAAAGGGCAACATGAAGCTACATCTTATTAGTAATTTGAAGGCACAAAAACTAATAAGAAAAGGTTGCTATGCTGTTCTAGCACACGTCGAGAAAGTACAAACTGAAGAAAAGAGCATCAATGATGTTCCCGTCGCAAAAGAATTTCCCGATGTATTTCCGAAAGAATTACCGGGACTACCTCCACATCGATCTGTTGAATTTCAAATAGATCTTGTACCAGGAGCTGCACCAATAGCTCGTGCTCCTTATAGACTCGCACCCAGCGAGGTGAAAGAACTGCAAAGCCAACTGCAAGAACTATTAGAACGTGGTTTCATTCGACCAAGCACATCACCATGGGGAGCTCCTGTTTTATTTGTCAAGAAGAAGGATGGTACATTTAGGTTGTGTATTGACAACAGAGAGTTGAACAAACTTACCACCAAAAACCGTTATCCACTGCCGAGAATTGATGACTTATTTGATCAACTACAAGGCTCGTCGGTTTATTCGAAAATCGATTTACGTTCTGGATATCATCAAATGCGAGTAAAGGAGGATGATATTCCAAAAACTGCTTTTAGGACGCGTTATGGTCATTACGAGTTTATGGTTATGCTGTTTGGATTGACTAACGCACCAGCTGTGTTCATGGACCTTATGAACCGAGTGTGTGGGCCATATCTTGACAAGTTTGTCATTGTTTTCATCGATGACATACTTATTTACTCAAAGAATGATCAAGAGCACGAAGAACATTTGAGAAAAGTGCTAGAAGTATTGAGGAAAGAAAAACTGTACGCTAAGTTTTCAAAGTGTGCATTTTGGTTGGAAGAAGTTCAATTCCTCGGTCACATAGTGAACAAAGAAGGTATCCAGGTGGACCCGGTAAAGATCAAAACTGTTGAAAAGTGGGAAACCCCAAAAACTCCGAAGCATATACGTCAATTTTTAGGATTGGCTGGTTACTACAGAAGATTCATCCAAGATTTCTCCAAAATAGCAAAACCCTTGACTGCATTAACGCATAAAGGGAAGAAATTTGAATGGAAGGATGAACAAGAGAAGGCGTTTCAATTATTGAAGAAAAAGCTAACTACGGCACCTATATTGTCATTGCCTGAAGGGAATGATGATTTTGTGATTTATTGTGACGCATCAAAGCAAGGTCTCGGTTGTGTATTAATGCAACGAACAAAGGTGATTGCTTATGCGTCTAGACAATTGAAGATTCACGAGCAAAATTATACGACGCATGATTTGGAATTAGGCGCGGTTGTTTTTGCATTAAAGACTTGGAGGCACTACTTATATGGGGTCAAAAGTATTATATATACCGACCACAAAAGTCTTCAACACATATTTAATCAGAAACAACTGAATATGAGGCAGCGTAGGTGGATTGAATTGTTGAATGATTACGACTTTGAGATTCGTTACCACCCGGGGAAGGCAAATGTGGTAGCCGACGCCTTGAGCAGAAAGGACAGAGAACCATTCGAGTAAAATCTATGAATATAATGATTCACACTAACCTTACTACTCAAATAAAGGAGGCGCAACAAGGAGTTTTAAAAGAGGGAAATTTAAAGGATGAAATACCCAAAGGATCGGAGAAGCATCTTAATATTCGGGAAGACGGAACCCGGTATAGGGCTGAAAGAATTTGGGTACCAAAATTTGGAGATATGAGAGAAATGGTACTTAGAGAAGCTCATAAAACTAGATACTCAATACATCCTAGAACGGGGAAGATGTACAAGGATCTTAAGAAACATTTTTGGTGGCCAGGTATGAAAGCCGATATTGCTAAATATGTAGGAGAATGTTTGACGTGTTCTAAGGTCAAAGCTGAACATCAGAAACCATCAGGTCTACTACAACAACCTGAAATCCCGGAATAGAAATGGGAAAACATTACCATGGATTTCATTACTAAATTGCTAAGGACTGCAAGTGGTTATGATACTATTTGGGTAATAGTTGATCGTCTCACCAAGTCAGCACACTTCCTGCCAATAAGAGAAGATGACAAGATGGAGAAGTTAGCACGACTGTATTTGAAGGAAGTCGTCTCCAGACATGGAATACCAATCTCTATTATCTCTGATAGGGATGGCAGATTTATTTCAAGATTCTGGCAGACATTACAGCAAGCATTGGGAACTCGTCTAGACATGAGTACTGCTTATCATCCACAAACTGATGGGCAGAGCGAAAGGACGATACAAACGCTTGAAGACATGCTACGAGCTTGTGTTATTGATTTCGAAAACAGTTGGGATCGACATCTACCGTTAGCAGAATTTTCCTACAACAACAGCTACCATTCAAGCATTGAGATGGCACCGTTTGAAGCACTTTATGGTAGAAAGTGCAGGTCTCCGATTTATTGGAGTGAAGTGGGGGATAGACAGATTACGGGTCCGGAGATAATACAAGAAACTACCGAGAAAATCATCCAAATTCAACAAAGATTGAAAACCGCCTAGAGTCGACAAAAGAGCTACGCGGACAGTAAAAGAAAAGATATAGAGTTTGAAATTGGAGAAATGGTCATGCTTAAGGTTTCACCTTGGAAAGGCGTTGTTCGATTTGGTAAACGGGAGAAACTAAATCCAAGGTACATTGGACCATTCAAGATTATAGATCGTGTCGGACCAGTAGCTTACCAACTGGGGCTACCTCAACAACTCGCGACTGTACATAACACTTTCCACGTCTCAAATTTGAAGAAATGTTTTGCTAAAGAAGATCTCACTATTCCGTTGGACGAAATCCAAATCAATGAAAAACTTCAATTAATTGAAGAACCCGTCGAAATAATGGATCGTGAGGTTAAGAGACTTAAACAAAACAAGATACCGATTGTTAAGGTTCGATGGAATGCTCGTAGAGGACCCGAGTTCACCTGGGAGAGTGAAGATCAGATGAAGAAGAAATACCCGCATTTATTTCCAAAATATACGTCAACACCTCCAACTGCTTAAAATTTCGGGACAAAATTTATTTAACGGGTAGGTACTGTAGTGACCCGAACTTTTCCATGTTTATATATATATATATTAAATGAAATTGTTATTTACATGATTAAGTGTTTTCAACATGTTAAGCAATCAAACTTGTTAAGACTTGATTAATTGAAATAGGTTTCATATAGACAATTGACCACCCAAGTTGACCGGTGATTCACGAACGTTAAAAATTGTAAAAACTATACGATGAAATATATATGGTTATATATATAGTTAACATGATTTTATTATAAGTATGTATCTCATTAGGTATTTTAACAATGAGTTATATACATAAAAATGAGACTATTAATTTTAGAAACTCGAAAACGATATATATAACGATTATCGTTATAACAATGTCTTACTAGGTACATATGAATCATATTAAGATATTGATATACTTGGTTAATTATGTTAAATGATAAGTAAACATATTATTAAGTGTATTAACAATGAAATACATATGTAAAAATAAGACTACTAACTTAATGATTTCGAAACGAGACATATATGTAACGATTATCGTTGTAACGACATTTAACTGTATATATATCTGATGATGTAGCGTGAGGGTACGAAATAGTATTATTTTTACTAGGAAATACTACAAAATATGACACAAGTTTTATTAATTTACGGATGGGATATACCTAAACCTTGCTACAACACTATAGGCAGTGTACCTAATCGTAGAGTAGTGTAGTTTTTAGTAAGTCCGGTTCGTTCCACAGGGAGCTAGTGATTACGTACTATATTTTTATAAAACTATATTTATATAAATATATATATATATAAGTAGTAATATTATTATAAAAGGGGGGGTTTTTACCGTTTAATGACCGGTTTGTCGATTTTATATTTTTAAGCGTAAAGATAAATGACAATAATTAAAGTGCGTAAAATAAATAAATGACGATAAATAAAATAACAATAAATAAAATTGCGATAGAATATGAAATAAAAGGATTATGCTTATTTAAACTTTCGTAATCATGATGTTTGACGTTTTGATTTTAATTAATTGTTACTCGGGTTAATTGTTCTTTGTCCTGGTTTATTTGATACCTATCTGGTTTTTGTCCATAATAGTCCATCGGTCATAAATATAAAGTGCGAGTGTCCTCGTCAAATTACCCTTATACCCGAAGTCAAATATTCCAACTAATTAAGGATTTAAACTGTGACGCAGTTATCACTTCTGTCAACAATTACACCAGTTATCACTGTATGTAATCCACCCCTGTTTTGATTAGATATGAATATTAATTTACCCACTTGATCAGTTTGAATAATCAATTACCCAACCCGAATAATTAATTAAATGATTATAATATGACAACGTCACTAAATAGGAGAACCATAATCATTATTAATTATTAGGTTAATTAATTTGAAGATAGGTTCGACAGACTCCAATGAGTTGTCACTCAATTAGACAATACCCCCCATCTATTAATAGTCAATAGTCCAATTTCCACAAGTGTCGGTCTTTTGCCCAAACCTTAATTATGGTACAAAGTTCAATAACCCCGTCTTAATATTTTAGCACAACATCACGATTACTTCGGCTCAAATAAGCATAATAATAACTTAGTTACGAGACATTAAATTAAAAAGGAAGAACATAGCTTACAGTGATGATTAATCGCGTAGCGTTGCACGGACAGAATTTCGACTTAAAACCCGTAAAATATTTCTTACAATAACCCAACTAAACCATAACTTTATTATTAAAATTAACTTATATTAAAATTATAATATAAATATATATTACATATTACAGAAGAGAGAAAGAAATATGAAGAAAGGTGTTTTTTTTCATTACTCCGTGAATTCCATTTTATAGGCAATTGGTGATTTGAAATTTTCACTTATGAGCCCTTAACTATGCTCAATTAACAACTTTTTATTATTTATTATTATTCTTATTATGAATTATTTAAATATTGTATTATATTCTTGAGCATAGTTAACTTGTAATTTTAGCTCCGTTGCGTCGAGCATTGAAAGTTGGTTCATGTCTCGGTTTCGGATTTTTTAACGCCTTTTCGTATAATTTAATATCTTGTACTTTGCATTTTGCGGCTTGTACTTTTGTAATTTTGAGACGTTTCTCATCAATATATTGAACCACTTGGAGTGTAACTTGTACGTTTGACCATTTTGGACGTTTTGGTCTTTCAAATCTTCGTTTTTGTGTTTAAATCTTCATTTTCGAGCGATTTGCGTCTTTCGTCTTCGCACTTATTTATTTAACTATTACAACTAAAAATAGGGAAATTACATTTAAAAACTTTACATATTGGAACGATATTGCTACTAAATATATGTTCATTTGGAGCACTATCAATATCATACTAAGATATATTATATATCATAATATCATGATAATATAACAATTTAACATCTAATTTGTTATAATAAATAATGGGTTAACAACATTCAACAAGATCGTTAACCTAAAGGTTTCAAAACAACATTTACATGTAACGAGTAACGATGACTTAACGACTCAGTTAAAATGTATATACATGTAGTGCTTTAATATGTATTCATACACTTTTGAAAGACTTCAAGACACTTATCAAAATACTTCTACTTAACAAAAATACTTACAATTACATCCTCGTTCAGTTTCATCAACAATTCTACTCGTATGCACCCGTATTCGTACTCGTACAATACACAGCTTTTAGATGTATGTACTATTGGTATATACACTCCAATGATCAGCTCTTAGCAGCCCATGTGAGTCACCTAACACATGTGAGAACCATCATTTGGCAACTAGCGTGAAATATCTCATAAAATTACAAAAATATGAGTAATCATTCATGACTTATTTACATGAAAAAAAAATTACATATCCTTTATATCTAATCCATACACCAACGACCAAAAACACCTACAAACACTTTAATTCTTCAATTTTCTTCATCTAATTGATCTCTCTCAAGTTCTATCTTCAAGTTCTAAGTGTTCTTCATAAATTCCAAAAGTTCTAGTTTCATAAAATCAAGAATACTTCCAAGATTGCAAGTTTACTTCCAAGTTTTCTAAATCCATTCCAAGTAATCATCCAAGATCAAGAAACCTTTGTTACTTACAGTAGGTTATCTTTCTAATACAAGGTAATAATCATATTCAAACTTTAATTCAATTTCTATAACTATAACAATCTTATTTCGAGTGGAAATCTTACTTGAAATTGTTTTCTGTCATGATTCTGCTTCAAGAACTTTCAAGCCATCCAAGGATCCTTTGAAGCTAGATCTATTTTTTTCATTTCCAGTAGGTTTATCCAAGGAACTTGAGGTAGTAATGATGTTCATAATATCATTCGATTCATACATATAAAGCTATCTTATACGAAGGTTTAAACTTGTAATCACTAGAACATAGTTTAGTTAATTCTAAACTTGTTTGCAAATAAAAGTTAATCCTTCTAACTTGACTTTTAAAATCAACTAAACACATGTTCTATATCTATATGATATGCTAACTTAATGATTTAAAACCTGGAAACACGAAAAACACCGTAAAACCGGATTTACGCCGTCGTAGTAACACCGCGGGCTGTTTTGGGTTAGTTAATTAAAAACTATGATAAACTTTGATTTAAAAGTTGTTATTCTGGGAAAATGATTTTTATTATGAACATGAAACTATGTCCAAAAATTATGGTTAAACTCAAAGTGGAAGTATGTTTTCTAAAATGGTCATCTAGACGTCGTTCTTTCGACTGAAATGACTACCTTTACAAAAACGACTTGTAACTTATTTTTTCGACTATAAACCTATAATTTTTCTGTTTAGATTCATAAAATAGATTTCAATATGAAACCATAGCAATTTGATTCACTCAAAACGGATTTAAAATGAAGAAGTTATGGGTAAAACAAGATTGGATAATTTTTCTCATTTTAGCTACGTGAAAATTGGTAACAAATCTATTCCAACCATAACTTAATCAACTTGTATTGTATATTATGTAATCTTGAGATACCATAGACGCGTATACAATATTTCGACCTTTCATGTCAACACATCTATATATATTTCGGAACAACCATAGACACTCTATATGTGAATGTTGGAGTTAGCTATACAGGGTTGAGGTTGATTCCAAAATATATATAGTTTGAGTTGTGATCAATACTGAGATACGTATACACTGGGTCGTGGATTGATTCAAGATAATATTTATCGATTTATTTCTGTACATCTAACTGTGGACAACTAGTTGTAGGTTACTAACGAGGACAGCTGACTTAATAAACTTAAAACATCAAAATATATTAAAAGTGTTGTAAATATATTTTGAACATACTTTGATATATATGTATATATTGTTATAGGTTCGTGAATCAACCAGTGGCCAAGTCTTACTTCCCGACGAAGTAAAAATATGTGAAAGTGAGTTATAGTCCCACTTTTAAAATCTAATATTTTTGGGATGAAAATACATGAAGGTTTTATAAATGATTTACAAAATAGACACAAGTACGTGAAACTACATTCTATGGTCGAATTATCAAAATCGAATATGCCCCTTTTTATTAAGTCTGGTAATCTAAGAATTAGGGAACAGACACCCTAATTGACGCGAATCCTAAAGATAGATCTATTGGGCCTAACAAACCCCATCCAAAGTACCAGATGCTTTAGTACTTCAAAATTTATATCATATCCGAAGGGTGTCCTGGA
Organism: Rutidosis leptorrhynchoides; assembly: GCF_046630445.1. Taxonomy (NCBI): domain Eukaryota; kingdom Viridiplantae; phylum Streptophyta; class Magnoliopsida; order Asterales; family Asteraceae; genus Rutidosis; species Rutidosis leptorrhynchoides. Next base: position 199,910,620 of record NC_092337.1, read on the forward strand.
ATGATGGGGATATTCTTATATATGCATCTTGTTAATGTCAGTTACCAGGTGTTCACCATATGAATGATTTTTATCTCTATGTATGGGATGTGTATTGAAATATGAAATCTTGTGGTCTATTGTTACGATTTGATATATATAGGTTAAACCTATAACTCACCAACATTTTTGTTGACGTTTAAAGCATGTTTATTCTCAGGAGAATACTAAGAGCTTCCGTTGTTGCATACTAAAATAAGGACAAGATTTGGAGTCCATGTTTGTATGAAATTGTGTAAAAACTGCATTCAAGAAACTAATTTCGATGTAACATATTTGTATTGTAAACCATTATGTAATGGTCGTGTGTAAACAGGATATTTTAGATTATCATTATTTGATAATCTACGTAAAGCTTTTTAAACCTTTATTTATGAAATAAAGGTTATGGTTTGTTTTAAAAATGAATGCAGTCTTTGAAAAACGTCTCATATAGAGGTCAAAACCTCGCAACAAAATCAATTAATATGGAACGTTTTTAATCAATAAGAAAGGGACATTTCATTAACTCTTAACCTCCTATCAGAAAAATGTGTCAAAGTTAACAACAAAGTTACACCTTCAAGCTCTGATTTATCAATCTCAACTTTGACCACATCCCCTGCATACCTTCTGAATTTAAATCTTTTATTCATCTGAACCCTTAATTTATCTTGCATAGCAGCAACAACAGTAGCATTCTCCTGATCATTACCAACGCCACCTGTTTGAGTATGACTAGCAACCACCTGAGTATCAATCATTTGAGTATCATCACCAACAATCACTTGAGTTTCACCAACAATCACTTGAGTTTCAACTCTATCAGCATCCTCCCCCTGAATCTGTTGCTCCCCCTCAACCTGAGCTCTCTTTGATGACTCCCCCTCAATGCCTTCACCATCTAACCTTTTCCTTTTCTCCCCCTTTTTGACATCATCCACAGAGAGAGTAGACAAAAACTTCCAAATCTCAGCTTGTTGTTCTTGGAGTGTCTTAACATCAAAAGCAAAACCGGTAAAACATTGCCTGATTTCATCAACACCTTCCAACCTCTTCTCTAAAGCATTCAATCTATCACCAATATCTGTTACACCCACTGTATCATTAGAACCACCCAAACCCTGCATATCCCCTACCATCCTCCTGACCTCCATCAACTCATGTTTAGAAACAAAATTATTATTCAAGTGGAGATTAATTTTATCAAATTGAGACTGCACACCCAAAAGTTTGTCATCAAACTTCTTAGTCAAAGTAGTCAAAGCCTGATTCAGGCCAACCACATTGACTGGTGCCTCAGCCTGTGAAGTGGAACCAATGTTTAGGGGTAAAGTTTGCATGTCCTCACAACCTTCCTGGTGATAAGTAGGGCGATCCCTGGACATAGAAGAGTTTGAGACCTGTATTTCATCCGGTGACATGGATGAAACATTGGCAGCCTGCGCAAGTAAGTGTAAGGATGGAACATCTGGAGGGAGAAGTGGCAGACTTGTGTCTGGGGTAATTGTAGGCTTGGCCATTGTAACTGGGTTCTGAATTTGGTTGCTTGAGTCCAGGATTGGGACTTCTGTAGATAAGTTAACTGAGGGGGTTTTCTCAGCAACTGTAATATGGGAATCCAAGCTCACTAACCTAATAGGTTTAGGTTGGGTCAAAGTACTCCCCTCACCAACCTCTAGCAGAGGTGATGGAGTTGTACTAGTAGCACCTTGCCTAATGGATTGTTGATGTGAATCCATGAGTGCTAAATCAACTAGGTTTTCAAGTATGGAGACATTCTCAATATGAGCTGGTGAGCTCACAAGGTTGGTTGTTTGGAGATCTTGTTCATTAGCAGTGGGAGAAGGTGGGTTAGAAATAAGTTGGTGTTCCTCCTTCATACCTTCAGCCTGCTCAAATTGTTGAACAACATGGGGTGGAGTGACTGGGGGGTAGAATCTGATTGCTCAGACTCTATGATTGGTTGATCATTGTTGTGATCTCCTACAGACCCTGATTGCTCAGACCCTGAAGGAGATGCCCCTGCAGAACCTGATTGCTCAGGAGCTATAGGTTGATCAGCTTGACCAATGTTGACCCATTGCATCATTGCTGGAGTGAGAGCAACTTCATTATCATTGTTGATATGGCTATGAAACATTCTTGAACTGCATTCAGGAAAAGCTGTATACTCATACACTCTTAACACCTTTAGACCATCATACAAATCTGGATGCATAGCTTGTTCAATCATTAGACTCAAAAGCCTTATAAAAGGAACATTATGATCCCTAGGTGTTTTCTCAGTAAGAACCAACAACTCATTAAAATACAAGCGAGCAAAATCAATGTTTCTTCCTGTCACTATGGCATGAAACAAATAAGCTTCAAAATCATTGATCTCTGTCAAGCTTCCACACTTAAAACTCAAGCTTCTAATAACATTTGATAACACAAACATCCACCTTGGTGTAAACATACTAGTCTTAACAGATGAGTCAGTCAAAGGTTGACCAACTAAATTAAAACACAACCTTGCAGCAGAATTGGAAACTGTTCTAACAAAATCATCACGCATAGGTAGATTCAAAGCTAATCGTAAATGATTCTCAGTAAGAACTAAAGTATTGTTACCATTGCGATATGTGCCAGTGATTGTTCGTGCCTCCCTGTTTCCAACATAAGTATACCAAAATTCTGCAAGCAACTCTGGAAACATAGTTGCCGTTTTAAAGAAAGCATCATTTAGAGGATGATTGTGCATAAACTGAATCAACTCTTCATAGCCTTCGTTAGCAAAATTCTCTGGAATCGAATCACATGCAACCCTGTTATTAGCTGAAACCATAACATCCTTGTGCCCTTTGATCTTTGTAGCACGAACCATTTTAGCAGTAGGAACTAGAACGAATGGAATGTACTTTGATCTTGCCATTTAGCTTCGTGAATAAGAAAACTCTGAAAAACTGAGAGAATTTTGAAGATGAAGATCGAAAGAGGGATTAGGGTTTGAATAAAAATTGATTTGAAAAGGAGGAGGGATATTTATATCCTGACAAGATTTCAAAAAGTTACTTTTAACCCTCAAAAGAAATTACCGATTTCCCCTACAAGACCCTTTTTACTAAAGAAAAGAAATATTTTAAGAATTAAATAAGGAAACAAATATACACCAAAAATATACCAGGGGAGTAAATCTTTCCAGACCCTGAATAATTTGATGTTACCCAGACTCGGAAAATAACGTAATCCAGACTCTATACACATTTTTTATTTTTTTTTATTTTTTTTTACAACAACAATTTAGAGAGTATCTTCACTTGACAACATTTCAACAGATGGATTTAACATCCCAAGTTGTTCAAGAAGATAAAAATGCCTTTCCTCAGGAAGTGCTTTAGTGAAAATATCTGCCAATTGATCCTTAGTGCCAATATGCTTTAAAAACACTTTGCCCTTTTCAACACAATCCCTTATAAAATGATGTCTGATCTCTATATGCTTGGTTCTGGAGTGAAACATTGGATTCTCAGTAATAGCAATAGCACTCTCATTATCACACATTATTGGAGTTTTGGTCAATGTTAACCCAAAATCCAAAAGTTGATGTTGCATCCACAGTAATTGAGCACAACAACTTCCTGCAGCAACATATTCAGCTTCTGCTGTGGACATGGCCACAGAATTCTGCTTTTTGCTAGTCCAGCTGACCAATTTTCCACCTAGCAATTGACATCCACCAGAAGTGCTCTTCCTATCTAATTTGCAACCTGCATAGTCTGCATCTGTGTAACCAATTAGATCAAACCCTGAGTCTTTGGAGTACCAAAGACCCAGGTTAGGGGTACCTTTTAAGTACCTAAAAATTCTTTTCACAGCTTTAAAATGAGACTTCCTAGGATCTGACTGGTAACGTGCACAAAGGCATGTAGCAAACATTATATCAGGTCTACTAGCAGCTAAGTATAACAAAGATCCAATCATACCTCTATAGGTTGATTGACAGGTGGGTTTTCCAGACTCATCTTTATCAAGTTTTTCAGAAATACTCATTGGAGTTCTTAATGTGGAACAATTTTTAAAACCAAACTTAGTTAACATATTAAAAATGTAATTACTTTGGTTAATAAAAATACCCTCATGACTCTGTTTTATTTGAAGTCCAAGAAAATAGTTTAAAGTACATAAATTACTCATTCTATATTCTTTAGACATTATGTCAGAAAACTATTTTCTCAAAAGTGGATTAGTAGACCCAAAAATAATGTCATCAACATAAATTTGAACAAGTAACACATCACCTTTGTCCTTTTTGATAAATAAAGTCTTGTCAATGGCTCCTCTGGAAAAATTCTTTTCTAGAAGAAATATTGACAAGGTATCATACCAGGCTCTGGGAGCTTGCTTCAGACCATACAATGCTTTCTTCAATCTGTAGACATGCTTGGGAAATTTTTTACTTACAAAATCAGGAGGTTGTTTCACATACACCTCTTCTTGCAATTTACCATTCAGGAAAGCACTCTTCACATCCATTTGAAACACCTTGAAATCTTTGTGTGCAGCATATGCCAGAAACAGTCTAATAGCTTCAATTCTAGCAACAGGAGCAAAAGTCTCATCATAATCTATTCCTTCTTCTTGTCTATACCCTTGAGCCACTAACCTTGCTTTATTTCTAATCACAATACCATCTTTATCATCCTTTTTTCTGTAAATCCATTTAGTGCCAGTTGCAGTTTTATCATCAGGTTTTGGTACCAACTCTCATACATCATTCCTTTCAAATTCTGTCAATTCTTCAGTCATAGCCTCAACCCAATCATTGTCAGCCAATGCTTCAAATACATCTTTGGGCTCAATTAGTGAAAGAAAACAAGAAAAGAAGCAGTAGTTTGCAATAGCAAAGTCAGACATAGGTGTCTGAGAAGAAGAGCTAGGTTTAGGAAAACCAGTAGGATCCACAACATAATCCTCAAGATGCTTTGGAGGAACTATATTTCTAGATGATTTTCTAATAGGAACAGCAGGATCCAAGGTGGTATTTGATGACTGATCACCCTCTTGAATAACAACAGGCTCATATTCTTGTGGAACATCTTCTGTATGAGAATTATATGCAGAATTATTCTTCAATCCACACAAATTAGGTTCATCTGACTCAGACTCTGAATCCAGAGTCTGAACACTATTTCCAGAAATTAAATTTGATAATTCACCAAGTACAGATTGCTTAGTGCTGGATGACTGATCCATTTCTATGGAACTTTCATCAAAAGAAACATTAATCGATTCTTCAATCTTCATTCTCCATTCTCCTCTGATTATATATTCTATAAGCTTTAGATACAGAAGAATATCCCATGAACACACCTTCATCAGATTTTGGCCTCATCTTTTCAAGCTGATCTCTTTGATTTAAAATATAGCATTTACACCCAAATACATGGAAGTAATGAATAGTAGGCACCTTTTTGTGGTACAACTCATAGGGAGTTTTGCCATTTTTCTTCACAATCAAAGACCTGTTTTGAGTATAACAAGCTGTATTAACAGCTTCTGCCCAGAATCTGAGTGCAACATTTGATTGGCATAGCATAGTTCTGGCTGCTTCAATAAGTGTTCTATTTCTTCTTTCAGCAACTCCATTTTGTTGTGGAGTTCTAACAGCAGAGAAATTTTGACCAATTCCAGACTCTTCACAAAAGTCAATTAGTGTAACATTTTTGAACTCAGTGCCATGATCACTCCTCAATTGTTTAACAAGAACACCTTTTTGAACCTGTTCTCTCTTGATTAAATTGATGATTTCTTCAGGAGCATCACTTTTTTGCAGCTAAGAAAATAATCCAAGTAAACCTAGAATACTCATCAACAATTACCAGAGTATATATTTTCCCACCCAGACTACTAGTGTTCATTGGACCAAACAGATCCATGTGTAGCATATGAAGTGGATCACTAATAGTAGCTAGGGTTTTTGAGGGAAACTTTGTTTTGGTCTGTTTACCCATAATACAAGCAGAACAAGGTTTATCTTTCTTGAAAGATTGTTGAGGCAAACCTCTAACAAGCTTCTTTTTGGAAAGCTCATTAATGTTTTTGAAATTGAGATGAGACAACCTTTTGTACCAGAGCCAATTAAGTTCAGGAACAGTATGAGAATACAGACATGTTTCAATTCCAACATCAACAGAATCTAGATCCAACATATACACATTTTGAACTCTCCAGGCTACAAGTGTTGGCCTTCCTTTTGGATCATAAATAATACCAGCTTTCTTTCTTATTCTAATCTCACAATCTTCATCAGCAATCTGACTCACACTTAGCAGATTTTTCTTCAACCCTTCAACTAAAGCAACTTTCTTAAATGAAACACTTCCAGCTTTAACAGTACCATAACCAATAGTCTTTGCAACAAAATTATCACCATATCTTACAGAAGGACCTTTTTCTTCAACAAACCCTACAAGATACTCTTTGCATCCAGTCATGTGCCTTGAGCAGCCACTGTCCAAATACCACAAATTACCCTGCTACACAAGACACAAAACAAAAGAAAATGGTTAGTTTTTAAGGGGAACCCACTTTTCAGTGGGTTCAGTTGGAGTGCTCTTTACTCTCCAAACAAAAGCTTTGTTCCCAATCCAAATCAACTTGTCCTTAACTGTTTTCAAAACACTTTCACAAACTTTAGGTTTCCATACCTTTTCAATTTTCTCAGGAAAACAAGATGTTCTTTTAACTAAAGGTTTTTCTTGACTCTTGATTTTTTCATTGAGTTTTGAAATTTTCCTTTTGAGTTTTTGGATAGTCTTTGCTTGTTTTGACCTTCTTTTAGTTGACCTTATTGGATCTGGACAAGTGTCACTATCAGAGGATGATTCAGAATCACTTTTGCTACTTGACTCTTGGGTGTCAGACTCTAGGTCAGAACATACACTTTCACTTTTAGAGACTAAACTGTTAGAGTCTGAAGATTTCAAGAGTTCAGACTCTAGTGGATTTCTGCATTCTAGTATTATAGTCTCCGAGGCTTCAACAAGATCTAATGATCTTACAAATGCATTAGTTAAAATCTTTTTGTCACCATCAAATTTTACAAAAGTGTCAGGTAAAATGTCAGGTTTGAAAACACTAGGATCAACTTCAATATTATTGTTTAATATGTAGTTTTCACCTAGTATAGCCTTGACATCATTTGGAATTTGTTTGGCAATAGCATCAGAATTCTTTTTGGAAGATACACACCAAGATTTACAAATTGTTTCATAATATTTTGACCTTTTAATTAATCTTCCTAATTCAGTATTTAACCTTTTTATTTCTTCTGTGTATGCCATTTTATAAGTGTCAAGTTCTGCCTCACATTCTTTTAATTCTTTAATTTTAACATCTTTGTTTTCGATGATGTTTTTAAGATCAAAAATTTGTGTTCTTAACCTATCAATATCTTCTAAGCACCACTTAAAGTCAAGTAACAAATACTGAAACATTCTCACTTTTTCATTATCAAGATAGTTTACAAAATTTTGTACCTTATAGGCAGAAACTTTATTACAAGTAGAGTCTTTATCCATCTTTTCAATAGCTTTCAAATCTTCCTCAAACTTGCTAGAACCACTATCCCTTTCAGTTATCGCCATAAGACACTTATCCTCTTCCTTATCAGATGATGAATCTTCATCCTCCCATGCTTCTGTGTACAAAGCCTTCTCCTGATCTTTGTTCTTTGACTTTTCTGCTTCACTCTTCAACTTCATGTACTTGAGCTTATACTTTCTTGCCTTGTCAACAGACTTGTTGGTATTTGAACCTCCTTCACTCTTAGACCAGCAATCTGCAGCTATGTGACCTATCTTGCCACACTTAAAACATTTAGCTTTCTTTGGATCAAAAGTACTCTTACCTTTACCCTTCTTATAACCAAACCTTTTCTGCTCAATCCTTTGAGTCAAAAGAGCCACCTGCCCTTCCAGATCTTGAATCTCCTCATCTTCATCAGAATCACTATCATCATCAGAAGTTTCATCACTTTCAGATTCAACCTTGCTAGAATAACTGGAGAATAGTTGCTTATTCTTCTTTGTGGTAGCCACCAATGCAGCTTCTGGATCTTTAACAACCTTCTTAGCATTAATCTTGTTCTTTAATTGTGTTTCTTCAAAATTTGATAGTATGCCAAACAGCTCACTTAATTCATAGTTGTCTATCTTCTCACTGATTACCATGGATGTAATCACAGACTCAAAATTTGAAGGTAACAATTCAATGAACTTTTGACACAATACCTGTTGTGTTTTCTCTACGCCAACACTTCCAAGATCATTAATTAGAACCTAAAATCTTGAATGGAGATCACTTAAGGATTCTTTAGGCTGAGCAGCAAAGTTTTCATAACATCTTATCAGATTCTTCTTCTTCTGAGTCTTAACAACTGTGACTCCTTCATAGTCATTAAGCAAAAGATCCCACATAGCTTTTGCCGTTTTGGCATGACTTATCTTTCTAAGAATCGGAACAGTAATAGCATTGCATATAATACTCCTTATCTTGCTATCAAGCTTGAATTTTATGGCTTGTGCATCAGTCCATCTATCTCTTGGAGTTTCACGAAAATAAGCAGGTTGTGCAGCAACAGTATCTGTGGCAGGAACAGCTTCAACCATTGCACCAGGTATAATAGGTCCTGTTGTGAGGACTTGCTCAGCATCTTCATGAATGGAACCCAGAAACCAAAGAACTTTCAGTTTCCATGTTGCAAAGTCTGTGCCATCGAATATTGGTACACCTTTTTCAGCCATAACTGGGGTTGGAATGGTACTGGTAGACATCTTGATCAATATATGGATCGTTTTAAAAGATTACCAAGTTGGATTTACACCTTTCCCACTCTGATACCAGTTATTAGTTCACAGTATTTGATCTATGAACACCAGACTCTCAATTGAATAATAAATATGAATTATAAGAACAATAATTGAGAGAACACGATATGAAGATATATGTAAGATAATATTAATCGTGCAAAGATACATCACAAGGCTAAACCGTAGCCTCTATTTATACAATTTTAAAACCAAATCTGAAGATTTGGTTTCCTAAACAACTTTACTAATAATAAAGAAAAGATAAACTCTAAACTTAACAAATCTTTAAATCACTTCAAAAGTTTATCTTCTGGAGATAAGGCAGAATCAAAAACGTATCTTCTAAATATTTAAACATATCTCCAAAATCCTCCTTATCTTAGCCATCAAGAAAACCAAAAACGTTGACTTCACCGAACATCAGAGTCTGCAACTTCAGACTCTACAACTTCAGACTCTAAAAACCTGCAAAATGTTTTTGACTCATCAGATTATTTTTCCAACATTCCTTGATTGTATAAGAATATATATACAGGACTTCGCTTGGATTTGACATGTTAGTTTGTATGGATGTTTTGTTGTAGTCTTTAGTTTGTAATTTGGTTTACGTATGCTATTTTTTTTTTTTTTTGAAAAGCAAGATAATTTTATTGATAAGGAAATGATACAAAGAGGATTACGTATGCTATTTTAAATTATGTTTTGTTTCACATGGTTTGATATTAGTTCTTTTATAATGGTATGTAACTAAAATATTAGTAAATAGTAAAAACGGGTGCAATGTAACACCATGCTAGTTAAGTTATAAACTGATAAGATATTGGATGAGCCAAATTTGATAAACTAAACAGATGATGTTTTCTTAGTTTGGTTACCTGAAAAGAAAATATTTTTACTTACATGTAGAACAATATTTACAAGTGTGACGATCGCTCCAAATTCATATGGACGAATACGTCATTCATCGATTTCATTGCGAGGTATTTGACCTCTATATGATACGTTTTGTAAACATTGCCTTCTTTTGAAAAGGCACACCATAAATGAATATTTAAATCAAAGGTTTTCGACATCTGATAATTTTTACATATAGACAATCACCGTAAATAATAGTTTACAATAGTAATTCCATTGACAATGCAGTCAAAATAAGATACATGGTGATGATTTGGTGAATGCAACGTTTCCTTGATAAATATGCCATGTAAGACTCCATACACATAGCTTGTCTAACATATAAGCAAACAACGGAAGACTTCTAGGGAACTTGAGAATAAACATGCTAACAAGTGTCAACACAAAGGTTGGTGAGTTCATAGTTTTAGTGTTTCGCATAATCTGTATATAAAGGTGGATCACAAGATTTCAGTTGTTTCATCCGAAACGTTCATCAAAATATTCTACAAAATTGAGCACCCTGGTAACTAAACTTAACGTATATATATTTTATACCCTTTGTATAATCATCTTAATAATACACGCAAACCAACGTGTACACTTCTCAAATAGCATACGTCCGTTAAAAGGCTAGTGCTCTAGCTCGGACGAGGATATCAAGCCCTATGGATCCATATACTACTACTCGCGCCCACCAGTTCTTATAACTGGCAGTTACTAGTTACCAAAGCTAAGGAATTTTTGGTTCAAACTCAGTGTAGAATTTAGTATGTACTTGTATCCATTGTGTTTAAAATAAAGTGCATGTATTCTCAGCCCAAAAATATAGATTGCAAAAGCAATTAAAAAGGGAGCAAATGAAACTCACCTTAGCAGCACATAAAGTTGTTCATCGTAATGTGACCGAAACTCGGAATATCAAATAACTGTAGATCGCAACCTAGAGATCATATGTTGGTCAATAAATATCTATCAAGCTAGGTCAGGTCATAGTGTATCACAATCCTAATGCTCGATATCGACATACAAAAGTTATCCAAAGTCGTTTGAAAAAGTCAATCTGACTCAATACAATAGTTGAATGATCATGGCAATCGAATCATTTTAATATTTCACATAGTTTTTCAATTCTTGTAAAATTAAACTATAGTTTTTATAAGGCTTTTATATATGATAAAACAATCAGTTTTGACAATTGTTCAACAAAAGAGACGTGCCTTATATTATGATTCATTTACTCGGTTGGTAATATTCAAAAATCTATTTTATCAATCTTGTAAACAAGTTGTTTAAATCTTAATTGCAGATTCAAAAGAAATTTCAATTAACGTCAATCATAATTCAGTTGATCATATCTTTTAATCTGTTCATCGAAACTATTCGATATCTAAATGAAAAGTTATTGATTTTTCGCCAGCTTTTCAAAAACATGCATATCATATACCTTTTATCAGTAATATATGTCTTTAATTCGTGATTCATCATAAACTGTTTAACGATGAAATTTAGCATACAAGCATGCACAAATATATATACTCGAGCACTAGACATGGATACACAATTAATATATAAAAGATAAAATATGAGTGCTTACGTATCAATATTGAGATTCAATATTGTAGGACAGTACATAGACGTAACAGAGATGATAAACACTAGGTTTGACTTGCGAACAATACCCACGAAGACTACCCATAACCTCCATAGCTATAACCCATAATTTCCTTAGTTCTATCCAGCTCGAAAACCCATTTCAATGGTACCGCGGTTACACTTGTGTACTCGCAGGGCTAGAGGTCTCGGGTTCGAGCCTCGTCACCCGCTATAGGAATTGAAATATATTCCTTGATGGTGGCCCAAAGGGAAGGTTTTACCGACCCGCTCTGGGACTAAGATCCGGCCCGCCTGCCCCTCGGGATGGTTAAAGGGTCGGATCCTCAGAGTGTGGTTCGGGTTTCCTGCCGAAAGCGCGTGTGTGTGTGCAAATGATGACTAGGCTTCGGTCCAGACTGATGCAAGCTTGCCTTTCAAAAAAAAAAGTATTTTATGTATAATACTAATTAATAATACTAATAATAATAAGATTAATAATAATAATAATAATAATAATAATAATAATAATAATAATAATAATAATAATAATAATAATAATAATAATAATAATAATAATAATAATAATAATAATAATATAAATAAATACTTACGGAGTAATTAAGAGTGTGAGAAAAACAGAACTGAAATCGTGCAATTTATAGAACCTTTTCTGAAAAAGCACCCCATGCGATCGCATGAGATTTGTGCTTCAAGGCCATGCGATCTCATGGCCCTCTGATCCAGTTCACAAACTTTTGTTTTCTTGTTTGTCGACATATTTATTTATTAATATATAATATATATTATTTATATTAATTAATTATATATTATATTATATTCTCGTGCATAGTTGACTTGTAATTTTCGTTTCGATGACTCGTACGTTGTCACTCCACTTATGTCCCGGTTCCGGTTTCTCGAACGCATTTTCGTACGCTTAGAAAACTCGCAATTTACGTTTTGTGACTCGTACCTTTGTCAAAATATAGTCTTAAATTATCAATAAACTATATCATTCAAAGTGTATCTTAAACTTTCGAGTGTTTTGGTCATTTACTTCTATAAATCATTGTCTCGCTATTTGTTAATATATATATAATAACAAATCGTTTTATGACCAAGTTAATATATATTTTCAACATTCATAAACACGTTTTAAATATACGTCGCAAATTATTCATATAATTAATATTCCAACTTATCATATATATTCAAATAAATATTTAAACCAATAAGTTTAATGTACGGTATCAAACAATAGATACATTGTTACGTTTTCAAGTTATAGTATATATATATGTATCTATATACATATAATTGTTCGCGAATCGTCAAGAACAACCGAAAGGTATTTGAATATATGAAAGTAGTTCAAAAATTTTGAGATTTAGTTTTACAGATTTTGCTTATCGTGTCGGAAATGTTAATCATACAAAGATTAAGTTTAAATTTGGTTAGAAATTTCCGGGTCATCATAACAATCCATTGTAATATTGAAGCATATTAGCTTTACACCACTAAATTAAACATAACACTATATAAAATGTACTCCGTACAACACTTCAAAACATAATTTAATTTATGGTATATGGCTATTTTAAATCATGTTAAATTTTTTAATTTGTTTGAAAGCAAATTCACACACTTATCATGACACGAATATATACATGCATTATGCATACCACGACTCCACGACCACGAGGCACGAATATATTCATTGCCAAACTCACGTTTTCCATTTATAACATAAAGACAAAAAAAGCCCTTATTGTTTGGAATATACTCCATATACTAGACTAACTTATTTTAGCATTCTGATTCTGCATATAATACAACATGAATGCGTGGAACAGTGAACATTACACAAATGTTACATCAGACTGATTTGGACGATGTTTTAAAGTATATGAAACCACTATTTTGTCTTTCATTGCTCATTATAAATATTATGTTTTCAAGAAGCAAGCATATTCCTTTGTGCAAAAAAAAAAAAAAGATGGAAGTGGCTGGAAGGCCAGAAAAGGAAACATGGGAGGATTTTAGCAGCGAGCTAAAGAAGGTAAGTGTAATCGCGGCACCAATGGTTTTAGTTGCACTGTTGCAGTATGTGATGCAAATGATGGCAGTCGTAATGGTGTTGCATATTGATCGACTATCACTTTCTAGTGTCGCAATTGCAACCTCCTTCACAAATATCACTGGTTTCAGCCTTCTTGTACGTTTCTTAACATCTCACTTACTATTTCAAGAACTTTTGCTACTCCGGACTTTTTCTGTTTTTCTTGAACTTAAGTTTGTTATTTGTGCAAGACTTGTATAATATTACTGTCGCACCTTTTCTCTAGCAGCAAACAAAGTGAGATGAACATGTAAAGTAATTTGGTGTTAGTGTGTAAGTTTATTAATCATAGAAGAGGGAATATAGACATGTTGGCCAACTTGAATAACTGGTCAAAATGGGTCAATTTTAGTAAAGTCATAATTGGTCGAGTCAGAGTTGGGTTGATCCTCCAGCAATTTATAATCATCTTTCAATCTGTTTAACCCATTCTTATTTACCCATCTATTTGACCCTTAAATGATAAAACACAAATCAACTAAATGGGTTGAAATTGCCACCTCTAATTATTCAATAAAAGATGTTTATTTCCTGTATAAAAAAAAAATCAACAAATCCAGTGTTACAATGGTATTTTATCATTAGTCAAATAGTCTATCATGACAAGATTCTTGCGGAATAAAATTAATACGGAGTACTTTTTCTTAACGGCGGTTAGGAGTTAGTGACGGGATCCAAACTCCGAACACGATGTCGGAACCCACCCACCAGATCATTTTATGGGACAAACATGACGAATCTATACGGGCATCACGTTTGGTAAAACCCCCTCGGTTTTAGGCTCAAACGCATAGACGTCTGAAACCTTCGAGGCCCATGAAATGAGGGGCAACTACAAGAGAATTATTTTTGCAGCATATGAGAGTCGAACCTCTAACCTCCCTTATGAGAAGTCAGATCACTATCAATGCACCGAACCTTGCGGTTAACAAAATTAATACTAACAACATCTCACCTAATATCTATATAGAGTGTTACTATCATACTATGAATTATATCAGATTCAGAGAATGTTCTGTATATTTAATATTGTAGAACTTGAAATAGATATGCAAATTTTTTTAGACTAACAATATTTACTGCAATATAATACAGGATCAGAATAATTCCACAAGTATAATATTAAATCTGCTTTTTATTTGGTTTACAAAATAGTCAGGACTTGTGGGAGGCCTAGAGACCCTTTGTGGCCAAGCTTGTGGAGCCAAACAATACAACAAAATCGGTGTCTACACTGGCACTGCCATAATCTCATTGCTCTTAATTTGCATCCCAGTTTCCATATCATGGTGCTTTCTTGACAAATTCTTGATTCTAATGGGCAAAGACCCTTTAATCACACTAGAAGCTTGCAAATACGCAATTTACCTCATTCCGTCCCTGTTTTGTTTTGCAATTCTTAAGCCTCTCATGAGATCACTTCAGTCCCAGAGCTTGATTTCACCGTTGCTAGTGAGCTCTATACTTGCTTTATGTCTTCATATTCCTCTTTGTTGGACTTTCGTGCTCAAGTTGAAGATGGGAAGCGTTGGTGCTGCAATGGCTTTTAATTTGGCCAACGTTTTTTACTTGATGTTGATCGTTTTGTATGTCAAATTCGCATCAGTGTGTGAAAATACTTTTGTGAGCTTCACCAACGATGCGCTTTTTGGTATCAAAGAATTCTTATGGCTTGCTGTTCCTTCAGCGATTATGATTTGGTAAACTCATTCTTCTTGCCTTTAAGTACTTTTCACTACTCACTCTGTTCCAATTTAATAAGCCACGTTTTCCTCCATCCCAATTTAATAAGCCACATTTTTTTTGGTTGTCCCGAATTAATAATATTCTTTTAAATATAGATAAGAATAAAGTGTTGAAATTCTTTTATACATTACTTTATTACTTTATGCATATAAAATTGTAAAGGTATATGTAAAAAATAAAGGTAAAACTGTAAATTAATTGGAACAGAGTTTGCGTTTATCTTTTTTAACCACCATCTTGATTGCAACTTTTTTGAAATGTTTGGTAGTCTCAAATGGTGGTCACTTGAACTTCTTCTTTTGATCTCTGACATGTTACCAAATCCGACGCTTGAAACTACAGTTCTTTCAATAAGGTATATGAATATGAATTCATCACTTTAAATTTACCTCGACAACCATTTTCATACACAAAGTTCTAATATCATTTTTCATTTTATATAAATTTTATAGCTTAACCATGTCCACATTGCACTTCAACATACCATATGGACTCGGGGCGGCTGCAAGGTACTTTTTCCTGGATCATTAGCATTAATACTATCACTTAATATTACAAATCGTGCTACTCGAAGGATTACCCGGTCGAGACTTTTTAGTACTCGACAACTCGTTGAGTACTCGGATGTTGACCAAGTTTGACTAGTTTTGATAGATTTTGACCATATTCTGAGTAATCCCGAATTTTTACCGATCTTCTGAGTAATCCTTAGTTTTGGCTGAGTATTGACTGAGTTTGACCAAATTTGACCGATTTTGATTACTCGGCTTAGAGCTCCCAAAAAACCGAGTACTCGCATGTAATTCTGAGTTCTGCAACCCTGCTATCACTATCAGTTGCATAACTGTTTAAAATTTTGTTATGTAGCAGTCGTGTTTCAAATGAGATAGGGGCTGGGAACTTGTCAGCTGCTCGACAAGCTGTTCGCGCAGTGATGTTTCTAGCTATTTCAGAAGCCATTTTGGTAAGTAGGACACTTTTCAGTTTCGCCCATTTCTTTGGAAATGATCATACAAACCGAACACAAGTGGTGAGTTATGTCGTATCAATGACTCCTTTTATATCCATCTCATTTATCACAGATAGCCTTGATGCTGCAACTGCAGGTCAGTAATCATTACATTGATACACTCCCAATACAGACACTTTATTACGATTTGCGTAAAACAATTTAAAATCTTATCTTTTTTCATTAGGAATTGCAAGGGGCGGTGGGTGGCAACATATAGGAGCTTATGTGAATCTGGTTGCATTTAATTTGTTTGGGATCCCTTTAGCTTTTGTACTGGGGTTGCCTTTACATTTGAAAGCAAAGGGACTTTGGATTGGGATCATGATAGGATCGGTAATCCAGGCTACACATATGTCGCTAATAACTGGACTCACTGATTGGCGAAAACAGGTTTGGTTCGTGCGCCTAATCTAGTAATCGTAATTTTGCTTATATGTTTTTTCTTTTTCATGTGACAGTTATGGTTTGAAAATTTTCTTTATAGGCAATGAAGGTGGAGGAAAGATTGAAAAACACGTCATCATTGGTAGATAAGGATATAAACATTAAAGAATGAGTACTCGTAGAAATGTACGTCACAAATGGTAAAAAGATACTCCGTATATGTATGTAAAAAAAGAGAAAATTGTACAACAAGTGTCAAAAGAGTTGTCTTTATGTGTAATATATACATCTATACGCTTATAACCTGCTTTGTCATTTCCCATTTCTATTTTTTAAAGTGCATGTTATTAGATGTATAATATCGTGTGCATATTTTCCTTATTTGTATTATACATAAAAATAGCAACTAGAATCAAATCCCTGACTTGTAGGCATTTAGACTTGTTTGTTAGCATATGCCAGCCAATCGATTATATATATATATATATATATATATATATATATATATATATATATATATATATATATATATATATATATATATACGATTACAGTGTAATGCAAATTCATCCAGAAATCAATTTATTTACATGGTATCAGGCTTTAGTCGATCCTCTCCGTCTCTATAATCAAAATTCTTTCATCCTACAATTTCTTATTATCCTTCCAACTCTTCACGATTCAACTACGTCTGATCAAAATACCAAATATCATCCAGCTCTTACTATCTCCAATATCAAAAACCTCCTTCATATAACACTTGACATGAACAAATCTCTTTACAATTCCTGGGCTCAACTCTTCAAACTTCATTGCAAAGCCTATGATATTATAGATCACATCATCACCCCTGCTGCTGCTACCGATTCTTCCTCCTCCACTGACTCTTCCACCATCAACACTACCCCAAAAGATGCACTTTGGTATCGCTTAGATGATGTTGTACTTCAATGGATCTATAACACTATCTCACTCGATCTATTGAATCAAATATTAGAAGATGAATCAACTGCACAAAACGCTTGGATTCGTCTAGAAAACATCTTCCAGGACAATAAAAACTCACGAGCCCTTTACCTTCAAAGGCAATTTACCACTATTCGCCTTGATGATTTCCCAGATTGTGCTGCATACTGTCAAGAGAGCAAGGTGTTAGCAGACCAACTTCGTAATGTTGGTGACTGACATGACCCGTCCTAATCCATCTGGACGAAGTCCATATCGATTACAAACGATTCACAATAGTTGATTTCATTGCGAGGTAGTTGACCTCTATATGATACATTTTACAAACATTGCATTCGTTTTTAAAAGACAAACTTTCATTTCATTGAAAGTCGACGGCATGCATACCATTTCATAATACATCCAACTATAATTGACTTAATAATGATCTTGATGAACTCGATGACTCGAATGCAACGTCTTTTGAAATATGTCATGAATGACTCCAAGTAATATCTCTAAATGAGCAAATGCACAGCGGAAGATTTCTTTCATACCTGAGAATAAACATGCTTTCAAGTGTCAACCAAAAGGTTGGTGAGTTCATAGGTTTATCATAAAACAATAAAATTCATCATTTTGATAGACCAAAAGATTTAAATCTTGCATGGTACAAATGGGCCCGAATCCTATACCTACCCGTAATGTACATGCGATATCTTTTAAATAAAGTACACATTTCTCGTGTACGAAATCATCTTTCATAAATCTTAGTAACCGTACACATATCTCGTGCACAAAAAAATAACATACACATAACCTGTGTATAAAATCATTCTCTCGATACATAACATTCACTTTTCATTGCTTTCATAGCTTGGCTTGGTAACCAACCTTAACATATAATGCGCATAAATAATATCCCCAAAACACAACATCTCGTCTGTATAATAATCATATAAACTTCGAAGTACTAAACACCACGCCCACTAGCTCTTCCGTCTAGTGAACATTCTGGGTGGGGGTGTTAAACCCGGTAGCTACCTTTAGGATTCGCCTGAATTAGGGCCATACCCGATTCTAATTCTTAGGTTACCAAGCAATAATAATCAGGGAAAATATTCACAACAATTAGTGGCAATTATAACGTCCAACTAATTCAATAATAATCCACAGAACTTCTGTCTGCATAATAATTCATTCGAGGAATGTTTTGCTTGTGTCTATCTCGTCAAACATTTATAAAAGCATTGCATGTATTCGCAGTTCAAAATATATTTCAAAAGCATTTAATAAAGCAGTTGTAAAAACAGCACATGTATTCTCAGTCCCAAAAATGTAAAGAGTAAAAGGGAATCAAATGAACTCACCTAATGTATTTTGAAGTAAAAAATACATATGACTATATTGAACAATGCAGGGTTGGCCTTGGATTCACGAACCTATATCATTGGTATATTTATTAATATACATAATTGTAATAGAATAAATATATATATAAATTTATTAGTTATATCATTTTATATTATATATATATATATATATATATATATATATATATATATATATATATATATATATATATATATATATATATATATATATATATATATATATATATATAATCATTTTTTATAGAAAAATATAAATTTCATTCTGTTATACGTATTAAATACATTTTTATATATAATTTGTTTGTTAAAAATAATGTAATATTTATAATAATGTTAGTAATGGTAAAAATGATAATAATGATAATACTTATTACTACTAATAAAGATAATAATGTTACTAATTATTTTAATGGTTATG